>NC_089265.1:12371412-13774164 GCF_963930625.1 Muntiacus reevesi | reverse complement strand
ATAGGACTGAAAAAAGCAACCATAGCCTTCCCTACAAAAAATAATTCCAAGACCCACTGCAAGTCACAGAGGTTGTGATACTTTTCTTACACCATCCTTCTTCCCAGAATTAGGAATCAAAAGTATTTGGTATATACAGCATTTAACTAAGCTCATGAAGACAAACCTACTTAAATAGAATGTGAATTGAATATGGTATATACACAATATTTAACATGTAATAATGATGTTATAATTGTTAAACACACTGAAATTTTTATTTTGTGATTGTTTGTTTGGTGTTTTAACATGCTATATAACACAGACAGCCCCACTTGACTCTCTGTGATGAACTCAAGGGGCGGAATGGGGTGGGGTGGGGTGGGGAGGCTCAAGAAGAAAGGAAGATATGTATATAATTATGAGTGATTCACACTGATGTATTGCAGAGACCACCACAAAATTGTAAAGCAATTATCCTCCAATAAAAAAATTATAATTATAATGCACTAAAATTTTTTATTTTGTGATTAGTTGTTTGGTATATTAACGTAAATAATCTCATTTAATGTAAATTCCCATGAATAGAGTGAATTTCATTTTATGAAATATATGAAAATTCCATGTATTTTCCTTTAAATAGGGAAATTTCATATTCTCATATTATGAGATATTGATGCTGTTGTAAGTCAAACTAAACCATAACAATTATGTTCAGTTGAAGTATTTCTCTTCCACCCATACACACACCCTCACGCTGAAAGCTCTAGGAAATGAGAGGCACTTGTAGCTAAGAGAACTCAGTTCTCATAATTGCAAGTCTATGTAAGTAGACCTTACAAAGTGGAATGGTGAAACATGCATATAATATTTTACTTGATTTCTTGGAACACTGTGCTGCTTTTTCTTTTAGTTTACAAAAGAAATCAAAGGGATCAATAATGTCAAGTATTTAAAGCAGAATTCTGAAATATATATTAAGGCATTTTTATGACATAGAAGAGAAATCAGATGTCTATTCTCCTCTAAATTCAGTTTTAAGTTTTTCCAAGAAACTTATTATTGTGTCCCCTTAGGAGAGTTTATTAACTTCATGGTTTTTCTCCATATGTAATAAGGGAATAAAGTATTTGATACTTAAAGCTCAATGACTCTGTGAAACACAAAATCAGGTCATATTTGTGGCATATCATCAAATCTTATGGGAAGAAAGCAGTCTAAAGTGTGAAGTTCTATTATATCTTTTCTTTCAAGATGGGGCATTGCTGAAATTTCTCTAGGCTAAAACAATTAAAGTGGATCTATAAAAACGTGCCATATTACCAAGATAGACTTCTAAGCAATTCATCCTCATGTCCTCACAAGGTGGGTAGCCTGTCGATTATATCCATTGAAAGGTACTTTTTTCTAGGGTAGCACATACAAATTAATTACCTTAAACATTTAAGATTATGATTTATCCCTGGAATCACTTCAGTAAAATGCTTTGCATTTCATCCAGGAATATGGAAAGAAAATTCTAATTCTTTCTGTTAGAGGGACATTGTTCTTGATACTTAGAGAGGTAAGAGAAAAATATAGTCATCTCATCTCTGAGAATACAAGGTAAAATTATATAAAACATACTTAAACTTTTTCTAGGCTTTTTCAATTTTTTAAAAATATTGTCAAAAGAGTTATTTGTTTTCCCATTAAATATGTGTGGGAGAACGCAGCAGAAGGAAATTGCTTACAGATTCCATGAACAGATTTACTGCAATTTTTTGAAGTAGTGAAAATGAAGTGAAAATGTTAGTTGCTCTGTCTTATCCAACTCTTTGCAACCCCATGGGCTGTAGCCCACCAGACTTCTCTGTCCATGGAATTTTCCAGGCAAGTTAAATGGAGTGGTTGCCACTTCCTACTCCAAGGGATCTTCCTGATCTGAGGATCGAACCTGCATCTCCTGCATTGGCAAGTGGATTCTTCACCACTGAACCACCTAGGAAATCCACACTGACATATTGTGGATTTGGTAAGCACCAAAGTCTATAGTTTACCTTAGGGTTCACTCTTGGCATTGTACATTCTATGTGTTTGGACAAATATATAATGGCATATATGCATTACTACAATATCATACACAGCATGTTAACTGCCTTAAAAATATGATTTGCTTATTCATCTCTCCCACCTTCCTTTTACCCTTGGCAACCACTGAACTTTTTATTGCCTCCATATTTTTGCCTTTTCCAGAATGCGATATAGTTGGAATCATACACTATGTAACCTTTTTGATTGGCTTCTTCTTAGTAATATGCATTTAAGACTCTTTGTTTCACTATTTAATAGCTGATTTCTTTTTAGTGCTGAAGAATACTCCATTGTCTGGGGTTATTAATATCAGTTTATTTCTTCATCCACTGAAAGACACCTTGCTTGCTTTCAAATTTTGACAGTTATGGATAAAGCTGCTATTAACATCCTTGTACTGGTTAGGTTTTCAACATCTTTGAGTAAATACCAAGGAGAATGATTGCTGGATTCCATGTCAAGAGTATGTTTGGTTTTATAAGAAACTGCTGGACTGTGTTCCAAAGTGGCTGTATCATTTTGCATTCCCACCAGAAATGAATGAGTGTTCCTGTTGCTCTGCATCCTCACCAGTATTTGAGTTGTCAGTGTTCTAGATTTGGGCCATTCCAATAGCTGTGCAGTAGTATCTTGTTTTCATCTTCAATTTCTTGAGGACTTTGGTTGTGGAGCATCTTCTCATGTATGTATTTATCATTTGTATATCTTCTTTAGTGAGGAATCTATTAGGTCTTTTCCCCATTTTAAAATCAGCTTGTTTGTTTTCTTACTGTTGAATGTTAAAAATTCTTTGTATATTTTGGACAACGATTCATTATCAGATATTCTTTTGCAAGTATTTTCTCTGAGTCTGTGGCTTGTCTTCAGTTTCTCTCTGTACCGTCTTTTCCAGAGCAGAAGCTTTTAATTTTAAGGAAGACTAGTTTGTCAATTTTTTTTTAATGGATTGTGTCCTCGGTATTGCATGTAAAAATGAATCACTATATCGAGCTATCTAGGTTTTCTCCTATATTATCTCCTAGGAGTTTTATAGTTTTGCATTTTAAGTTTAGATCTATGTTCCATTTAGAATTAATTTTTGTCTATGTTTAGATTTGTGTGTGTGTGTATCAGTGTCCAGTATTTTTCATCACCATTTGTGGAAGAAATAATAGCTTCTTCAATCCAAACTCCATGCACTATGTGGCACCATCTTTGGTGATAGGAATTTTCATTCATTAGGTCATTTCTCAGTAATGTTGGTAGAACAAGAAGAGACCATGTAATTTTCATAGACTTAAACACATAGCTTCAATAACATAGGGTCAATAACATATGTGCAGGGAATGAACTATTCTATTTTGACTTTTGTAAGACAAGCCTCTAGCATAAACCCAGAAGTAAAGTAACACTGAATAAACTCTCAAGGGAGAAAGGGGAAAAAAAGCATATGATTTATAATACTATGATCATGAAACTGGCAGCATACCTTTCCATTCTTTTTTCCCTATTTTTGAAAATTACAAAATGTAAAACTATCATGGAGAAATATTTCTAACCCCTTAAAATACCTAGTAAATAGAACAGCCATGGAACTTCTTTTAAGAGACTTATGGCTTTTAGTTTTCTCTGTCAGTGAACTACATGAGTTATAAAGCTCATGTAACAGAGATAAATTCAATTA
Organism: Muntiacus reevesi; assembly: GCF_963930625.1. Classification (NCBI taxonomy): domain Eukaryota; kingdom Metazoa; phylum Chordata; class Mammalia; order Artiodactyla; family Cervidae; genus Muntiacus; species Muntiacus reevesi. Next base: position 13,770,449 of record NC_089265.1, on the reverse strand, counting down.
ATCCACTGTTTCAAAAATAGGATCATCTCTTCCAGTGTTACAAAGGTGAGCTCTGCAACTATCAATTGACTAAGTAGCCAAGAAAGAAATTCTGTCACTTATTTAATATTCATTTTTTGGGTCAAGATTATTTAGTCTTCTAATTTATCATATTTATGAGTGCAGTTTCTGGATTCTTTCTCCAAGGCTGTTCCTATAAGAAACAAATAAGGAGAGTACTTTTTCATGTCATCTGCTGACTATTTAAAATTTAGTTGTCATATATTCAAAAAGGTAAGAAGAGTTGCTGCATAGGGTCCTTTCATCCTAAAGTGGTAATTTCTTTAATTTTGTTTCAAAATTTAATAAGCTTTTCTCTAATTTTATGGAAAAATTGCATTATAGCTTCATTTTCCCTCAATGTCATCCCCCCTTGCAAGGCACTTAATTTCAACAATTTATGAATTTCCATATCAGGGAGCTTCTTTGTTTAACTGTTTTTAAATTTAGTTTAACATCCTACCAAAGCATAATTGTTTGCTTGTGATTTCATACATCATCATACTTCATCACAAAAAGTCATGGAAGCATTCAGATGATAAAAGGATAGTTCAATTCAGTTCGGTAGCTCAGTCATGTCCAACTCTTAGTGACCACAAGGACCACAGCACGCCAGGCCTCCCTGTTCATCACCAACTCCTGGAGTTCACCCAAACTCATGTTCATTGAGTCGGTGATGCCATCCAACGATCTCACCCTCTGTCATCCCCTTCTCCTCCTGCCCTCAATCTTTCCCAGCATCAGGATCTTTTCCAATGAGTCAGCTCTTTGCATCAGGTAGCCAAGCTACCTGGAGTTTCAGGTAGCTTGGAGTTTCAGCTAGCTGAACTTCAGCTAGCTGGAGTTTCAGCTTCAGCATCAGTCCTTTCAATGAACACTCAGGACTGATCTTCAGGATTGACTGGTTGGATCTCCTTGCAGTCCAAGGGACTCTCAAGAGTCTTCTCCAACACCACAGTTCAAAAGCATCAATTCCTTGGTGCTCAACTTTCTTTATAGTCCAACTCTCACATCCATACATGACCACTGGAAAAACCATAGCCTTGACTAGATGGACCTTTGTTGGCAAAGTAATGTCTCTGCTTTTTAATATACTCTCTAGGTTGGTCATGACTTTCCTTCCAAGGAGCAAGTGTCTTTTAATTTCATGGCTGCAGTCACCATCTGCAGTGATTTTGGAACCCCTGAAAATAAAGTTAGCCACTGTTTCCACTGTTTCCCCAACTATTTGCCATGAAGTGATGGGACCAGATGCCATGATCTTAGTTTTCTGAATGTTGAGCTTTAAGCCAACTTTTTCACTCTCCTCTCTCACTTTCATCAAGAGGCTCTTGAGTTCTTCTTTGCTTTCTGCCATAAGGGTAGTGTCATCTGCATATCTGAGTTTATCGATATTTCTCCTGGCAAACTTGATTCCAGCTTGTGCTTCCTCCAGTCCAGCGTTTCTCATGATGTATTTATCTGCATATAAGTTAAATAAGCAGGGTGACAATATACAGCCTTGATGTACTCCTTTCCTGATTTGGAACCAGTATGTTGTTCCATGTCCAGTTCTAACTGTTGCTTCCTGACCCGCATACAGGTTTCTCAAGAGGCAGGTCAGGTGGTCTGGTATTCCCATCTCTTTCAGAATTTCCCACCATTTATTGTGATCTACACAGTCAAAGGCTTTGGCAAAGTCAAGAAAGCAGAAATAGATGTTTTTCTGGATAGTAGGGGAACTGTTTCTATTGTCTCCTACATTTGGAAAACTTAATTATCTTGACTTCAACAATGGTTCTTCTTCCTAAAAGTGTTGCCACTTGAAGAAGGAAACCTCAGTAGGAAAGGAAGGAATGAATAAGAACAGGGACATAGCAGGGACAAACAAAATCACAATCTAAAGAGCTCTCGTGGTTTGCCTTGGTATCAGACAAACAATGAAACATTGTTAGTTGACAAATAAAAGGTCAGGCTTTTGTAAACCTAGTGACCCACACCTTGCCCCAAAAGGAAGGTCAATACTATTCTGTAAACCTGTTGTTCACCAGAAAACTTTCATTTCAAGAAAGATGATGGCATACGTTCAATTTCCAAACATTTAAACTAAGTATAACCAATGTCAATGGAAGCAATTTTTTCCTATTTTAGAATATCCTAAATCACCTCACTTAAAAAATACACCACCTTTAGACAAAAGAAGACATTTTGTGTATGCACAATATTTAAAAACTTGTAGGACTGTAAAAAATAGTCATTGAATTGATGAAGAATTGACCAACTTCAATATTCTGTAATAGTTCTGTCTAAAAAAAATATAATGTCACATATATGTTTTAAACTTTTCTAGAAGTCACACTAAACCTAAAAACAAGCCAATGAACTTAATTTTATTAATACATTTTCTTAATCCACTCTATCCAGAATACTATCACTTGAGAAATAAATATAAAAATTTTAATGAGATATTTGGCATTTTTGGGTGTTAAGCCTTCATGCTTAACATTTTACAAGTAGCAAACATCTTAATCTGGACTAGCCGTGTTTCAAGAACATAGTAGCTCATGTGGCTAGTGGCTGCTGTATTTCACAATGAAAGACTATAAACAAATAACTGCTCATTGAAAATCTTGTTAAATAAATTCATCAATGAAGAATGAAGGTATAAAATTATGAGCTAACAGTATTCAAAACTCACAAACTAAGAAAATAATAAGAATGATAAAGGAATTTCTGTAAGATTTGCACAGAAAGAATATTAGAGAAGAAAATAGGAATTAGGAGTTTTAAGGGCACTTCTGTCCCTAATTTATTGTATTTTGAATCAGGCTCAGCTTGTAAAGAATCTGCCTCTAATGCAGGAGACCTGGCTTCAATCCCTGGGTTGGGAAGATTCTCCTGAAGAAGGGAAAGGCTATCCACTCCAGTTTTCTGACCTGGAGAATTTCATGGATTGTGTAGTGATGGAGTCGCAAAGAATCAGACACAACTGAGCAAATTTTCATTTCATGTCGTTCCCCTACAAATAGGAGACCAGGGTCAATAACATCTTTCACTTTTTCTAAAGTTAATTGTTCTATAGTCAATTTCTGGGGCATAGAAATTCTAAGAAGAGAAGCAAACAATACTCACATTTGGTCCATATCAAAGCTGATGTCTGTATCAGAAAAGGTCACTAGTATCTCTTCCAGGAGGCCTCACGGGAAGTAATAATAATCTTGGTAAACCCTGACAAATCTACGTCTGTGATCTATTTGTTAGCTTTGCACACCCAGACACTGTATTTTGTTAGTGCAGTATAGGCTGGATCTTTTAAAAGCACACTCACATTTAACAAGTGACCCAGGTGAAAGCAGGTTAGTTAATTATTGACACATATAAGAGGGGCTTTCCCAGGTAGTGCAGTGGTAAAGAATCCTCCTGCCAATGCAGGAGACACAAGCGATGTGGGTTCAATTCCTAGGTAGGAAAGATCCTCTGGAGTAGGAAATTGCAAGCCACTGCAGTATTCTTGCCTGGGAAATTTCATGGACGTAGGAGCCTGGTGGACTACAGTCCGTGGAGTCGCAAAGAATCAGGCACGATTCAGTGGCTGAGCATGCACGTAACATGTAAGAGGAACCGGATTACTGAAGAGTGCATGCCAATTTGTTCTCTTTCTATGAATTAACTTAAAAATGCCAATGTGTACATTTAAGTTGAAAAGCAACCATCATATACATGCTCAAAATCTACACGACTTGCGGTGGTGGCCATGAAAATACACCCTTCCGATCTCCTATTTCAGGGACTATATTTGACTGATGACCTTAGCTGCTGAGCTGATTCCACCACCCTGTTCGCACCGACCCATTTTAAGGAGTCACTGGATCAATGTGGAAGATACTAGGGTAAGTCCTATGAGATGAAGGACTCCTCTGACAGAATCCCCTTTGGCCTGACCACAGCTTTCTTAGAACTACAGGATGACTGAAGGATTTTCCTACTAATCTTTCTGGGCTCTGTCTTTCATGGGAATCCATACTTCCATTGTATGACTAACCCTCTATTGAACATCAGATTGTTTGCGAATATGCGCAAGCTAAGTCATTTCAGTTGCGTTCATCTCTTTGTGACCTTATGGACTGTAGCCTGCCAGGCTCCTCTGTTCAAGGGATTCTCCAGGCAAGAATACTGGAGTGGGTTGCCATGCCCTTCTCTGGTTTGCAAATATATTTAATCACATTTTCATTTAGTCCTACAGACTTAAATGTTTCATGTGAATTTATAAATCTCTCTTCTAATCAAATATGTTTTGTAGACCATAATATCTGCAAATTCTGAGAAGCACTTTATTGTGTTTGCCAAGGACTTCCCTCTCAGACAGTAAAGAATCTGCCTGCCATGCAGGAGACCCAGGTTCAATCTCTGAGTCAGGAAGATGCCCTGGAGAGGGGAAAAGCAACCCACTCCAGTACTCTTGCCTGGAGAATCCCATGGACAGAGGAGCCAGGTGGGCTACAGTCCATGGGGTCACAAAGAGTCAGACAGGACAGAGCAACTAACACTAACTAGTTAGTGTTAGTTACTCGGTGATATGAAAGACTAGGGATATTATTATTCTTTAAAAGTTAAAATTCTCAAGAATCATTGTCTAAAGCCCTGAGAAATTGCTGTCTGTGGGAATTATTTTTCTTCCTGGTGTGTGTGAGTTTCTCAGTCACTGTCCAACACTTTGAGACCCCGTGGGATTGTAGCCCAGCGGGCTCATCTGTCCATGGGATTCTCCAGGCAAGAATACTGGCTGTACTGGATTGCCATTCCCTCCTCCAGGGGACCTTCCCCACCCAGGGATCGAACCCAGGTCTCCTGCATTGCAGGCGAATTCTTCCTAAGGGAAAGCAAAACAGTATTGGCAAGCTTCATCAATTGGAATGCTAAGGAATACCCTGCATAAGCCAATTACAGTAAAAAGTTACTTTTCATGGGACTGGATGTTAGTAACGTATGAGGGGTTAGAAACAAAATGATGTCAAGGGGTAACAATGTTGTTTGTTGCTCAGAGGTCCTGGAAAAACTTCCAACTCCATCCCTAAAGCTTTCTCACTGATAAATAGAAGTGTCACAGGATCCAACACAAGGGATAGTGAGGCCTTGAGTGGTGCAATCTTCTATTATGGACTTTATGTCTTAAAGGGCTTTATTTATAGAATATCGATTAATTCTTGGAAGAGATTTTGAGGGCTCTATCTGAATCTCGATGGGAAGTGCACTGTGAATTTTGCCAATATCAGTTGGATATTTTGCCCATAACAATAGGGATAAATCATCAGTGTTTTCCAGAATCAGTGCTAGTACTACCAGAAGGAGCAAATATTAATAAAAAAAAAGATGTCAAAGTGTCATTTATTATCAAGGGCCTGCATGGTAACTATTGTTAATTTCTAGAATTATTTCTCCCTTTTGGAAAAAAGAAATTCTGGCCTGATACCTCTCAAAGAAGTCTCAGCCTAGTAAGTGGGTAGGGGCAAAGGAGCCAAGGAGGAAAAATGTGTCTCTCTCAAAGGGTTTAAAGAAAAGGGACTAGGTTCAGTGACAGGAAGTCTTTAGGTTCGTTAGAAATTCTCACTGTTTAAACTGTCTGAGTACTTCTGGCAGGGGCTGCATTATAGTTGTGGATTTAAGAACTAAAAATATGGCTGTGGTGCAAAGTACGAGTGGAAAAGATTTAGCCCTAACCTGGATGAATGTTTCCAAGCCAGTTGAGACACAGAATTTAAAAAAATTCTTGTAGTTCCTTGGAACTCTATCATTGAGAACTGGGAAGACAATAGAAAGCCTGGTTAGAGGGCTGAAAATACCTGAAGCACTTAAGTTTATAATAATCTCTTTTCCAATGCCCTGAGTTTTTTGCAATAATATTAGAAAGTAGGAGGGTTTTGGTTTCATTCAGGTGTCTTCATTTGCTGCAGCTGAGGATTAAAAATTTTGGGGCTCTTCCTTTAAGGTGACTCATCTAGAGTATGAGAGAGCTGGTTCACAAGATTAACTAAATCTGGAGTAGACATGGTTTTCCATTCCATCCTGGTATTTTTACTAGAAGAAAAAGGTCCCAGTTCAGCCCATTGATAAACTTAGAAATAAAAGCTACTCAGGTGGAATCAACATCTTAAATAGAGCCAGAATTTTTAAAAATCTGAAGTTGATTGTAATAGCTATGAACAGGTTCAGCAGATTTTTATGTGCAAGTGTGAAGTTTGTTCCAATCAATGTTTTAGAAAAGCATTAGGAATTGCTCATGAAGTTGCCTAGAAATTGCCTAAGTCTAATTACATAACAAGTTATGGGGCTGATTCCTGGTTGTAATTCTAGGAACCTTTAGGATTTTCCCAACTGCCAGTTTTTATCCAATGTTGGCCCTGTCCTTAATTGACAAGTAAATAAATTAGCTGATGTAAATCAGAGAAACCAGGTTGATATGTTAGAATGACTATATATATATCCTTAGCAATTCTGTGAGGATCTTTGGTTACTTTGGGAATGTCTTTGACTATGGCTCATATTTCAGCTTTGTTCAGAGAAAATAAGAAGCTAAAAGTTTAACTTCTACATACTCAAAAGATTTATTTTTAAATGAACAGGTTCTGGTAAGACCAGAGGAAGAGAGTTTCAGAGAAAAGAGAAATTTGGTGAGAGGATTAGGATGGGTGGACTGAAGGTAAAGAGGAGGTGTAGGCAACACAGGGGGAAGAAATATGGTGTCAGAGGCAAAATCAGACCCTGAGAAGCCGAGAAAATCCAGATGGCATCAGAGGTGGAGCCTGAGACAAGGAAGCCAAAGAAGAAGAGCTTGAGGCTTCAGGAGCCATTTCATCTTTTCTTAATCATTTACAATTTTAATCTTTTTTTTTTTTTTTGCCTCAGCTAATCTTAAAATCTTATTTTGCACATTGGCAATTTTTAGCTCCAGATAATATTTGGAAACCTCTAAATACCAATTGAAATAGTCTCTCCATTATTTTCTGGAAATTTTTGAGATATTGTAGCCCAATGAAGCTTCAAGAGAATTGAGTTTGGGGATTTCAAGAGTTCCCCATAAGGGCCATTGATATTCTAAATTGTCTTTACTTAGATTGGTTCATTTAGTTAGAAATGGCCATAAGGAAAGATCATGGTTTCTCAGCAAAAAATTGTCTGAGGTCCCTGTTGGGGGGTGGTGGTGAGCCCTCAATATACTTAGAAAACTAAGTATATTGTTTTTTTAGATCCCATTTGTCAGAGCCTTTTCTCTAAACTAAAAGAACAATTTTCAAACAACTTAAATAGATTACAGCTCAAACAGTTCAATTCAAACACCTTGCAACTCAAATAGCTTGAAGCCTTTATAGCAGCCAGTTCTAAGGGATCAGTTTGGCCCTAGAGTATTTAAGCCAAAGGCTTTTTAGTCATTTATCATAGAACAGCCTCTATTCCAAAGGAATGGGCTGACTGCTGAGCAGGCACAGTTTCAACGAAAGAGCCCCTATTTCCAAAGGATGGACGGATGCCTTCTCAGCCAGTTTAGTTGATATAGTCTAACGTCAAAATCAGACCAAAGGGCCCAAAGTACTCACATATAAAAGAGCTTATCCAGAAAGGAGGAAATTGTAAACTGATCTCAGATAAGGTCTGAAAGTGAAAGTGTTAATCGCTCAGTTGTGTCCAACTCTTTGGGACCCCTTAGACTGTAGCCCACCAGGCTCCTCTGTCCATAGAATTCTCCAAACTAGAATACTGGAGCGAGTGGCCATTCCCTTCTCCAGGGGATCTTCCTGACCTGGGGATAAAACCTAAATCTCCTACAGTGGCAGGCAGATTCTTTACAGCTGAGCCACCTGTGAAGCTCCCCAGGAGAAAGACACGCCTTCAAATTCCAGGGTAGCCAGAAAAGCGGTGATCAGCAAAGAGCTTGCTTTCGGGTACTGCACCTGTTTGCTCACCAACCCCGGAGCTGTTGGCGGTGTTCTCTCTTCAGTGGCACAGGCCACCAAAATGTTGACCTGAAACAAACGGAATGCAGATATTTCTCAGGCAAAGAATTTCAACTTAGAATCTGCAACCGTGGCCAGCTCTATGCAAGTCCCCACACAGCAAGGGAAGGAAACTGCTTTTATAGAGGAGAGAAGGAGGCTGGGAGGACTGTAGTAAACTGAGTCCAAGGCTTTTCATTGGCTGAATCCCTGCCAGGAAGGAAGACTCTTTCATCTTTCTTTTGGACTCAGCAATCATCGTAGGGAGTGAGAGCTCCCCCTTCTGGTCTCCTGACTCTATACAATTGAGGTTTTCTGTTTATTAATTTTACAATATGAAGGAAAATATTATCACAATAAGTGTTAGTCACTTTAAAGATTCAATGATTTGAATTCCATAAGATATTTGAAGTGCATATGAATCCTAATTTGGGGAAAACTAGAATGCTTATCTTTTATTCCCCATATTCTTTAAATTTGGAATATGAATTTATATTTTATTAAGTTACTCGGAAAAATCAATGACATATTAGTGCAAGAGTATGTTGAAGTGCTCAGCACAAAATGTCTACCAAAGAAAATCCTCAGCCAGGAGATATTTCTTCAGACTGAATAATTTCTGCTGAGGTCTCCAGCTGGTTCTTCATGAATTCCCAGAATATTTCAACCCAGAATCAGCTGACACCTCCACAGAGACCCAATGGTCTTTGCTCATAGCTCTCTGTTCATATCCCACCATTCCTTGGGGGCCGAGGTTAATCATTTCTGTGTCTCACTAGTTCAGCCCCCCCCTTTGATATTCTGTAACAAGAAATTCAGAAATTCTTATTTTCTGTGTCTGCTCCATCCTCACAAGCAAAGAGAGAGGAATGAACGTGAAATTGCATCAACATTGAAAAATAACAAGGATGTTTATTAGTAACTCTATACTCAGGCATATGTTTGATAATCTTAAGAAACATATTTCCTTCTCAAATGATCTAATACCTCTTAGAGAGAAAAGAAAACTGCTCATTAATGCATCTGTAGAATACCTCTGTGTTCTGGGGACAAGGGCTACAAAATTGAGGGTGTTTACTTTTAAGGGGCTCATCTTTAGGTGAAATACACAGACCAAGAAGTACTATGGTATGCCCTCTTGTACTTTTGCACAAAATACTTCTGCATTCAAGTGGCCAGTAAGCATTGCCTGAGGTAAGCACAGAGAATTTCTCTATCATGGCTCTGCACACTTTCTTCTGGTTCTTTACTGATTCTAAACGGGTCCATCATTCTCTGTTCCATTTCAAAAGGAAGGTGAAAAGTAACAAAAAATTAATATAAAAATCAACATACTAGATTCAGTACTACTATTTTTTAGGTTGGTAATTAGTTGAATACATTATATGCTAATTTAAAGGTTACTTACACACACACATACATGCCTCCAGGCAGAAGGGTCAAAAGCAAGGAGTTAGTGGAGGGGTTTAGACCAAGGGCTTCCCTGGTGGCTCAGGTGGTTAAGTGTCTGCCCGCAAGGCGGGAGACCTGCGTTCGATCCCTGGGTAGGGAAGATCCCCTGGAGAAGGAAATGGCAACCCATTCCAGTACTCTTGCCTGGAAAACTCCATGGACAGAGGAGCCTGGTAGGCTACAGTCCATGGGGTTGCAAAGAATCAGACAGGACTGAGCGACTTCACTTTCACTTTAGACCAAGAGCCTCTCAATGAACTGTTAATAGAAAGGATCTTTTAAATCAGCTGCAAAGTCCTGTTTACCGATGGTAGCAGAGCATGTTGTGATCATCCTGGAGATGTCGCAGGTCTAACCCAAGGCCTGTTTGGAGCACACAGACGTCTAGGGAACATTCTTGTTTTCCCACAGCAACTGGATGTGTAGAACTATCTCCAGTGCATCTGTGGGCATCATGATGACTTTGGAGATGTCTTTAAGAAGGTCTCATTGACTCCTTTACAAAGCTAATTGCAGTTGTCTGACTACTAAATTAACTCCAGTCGTTTCTTTCTTTTTTTTAATTTTAACTAAGGCTGTAAGATTTTAGATTCATGTCAGCTTCAGCAATTGCTGTGGTCCTGCAGTCCAGCTGCTCTTCAGGGAGCATTGCCAAATTGAAGCGGTAGAATCTATTTTGTGTATTTTTAATAGATAAATCAAGACCATTTTTTCAAGTAAATTTTGGGTTCCTTTTAATGCATTACCTTGAATTATCTCTACCGCAATGCAGTTCACCTACTATATGTCTCTGGTTACCAATATAACCTCTTAAGAACTTTGAGAAGTCCATCTGATATTTCACTCCTCAACAAAGAGATATATCCATGTACTAATTTGAAGATTTCATTATCTATGCTTCTTATTCAGGCCCCTTATTCAGGGGCTAAGCTAAATGTATTCTAGGGCAATGTTGAGTCACATTCTTCCATTCAAAGTACATTTTATATATGCTTTTCACTATCTCTCTTTTGTCACGCTTTTCCTTCTTTATAATATTCTCAAATTAGTATCAAGAACTGGGGTTCAGAAATGAGATGAAGGATTGTATTAGAAAACCAACTTCAAGCTCAAGTAGTGTTACTGACCACACTAAAGTCCCTATCTAGCAGTCATCTTATGGGCTTCCCAGGTGGTTCTAGACGTAAAGAAACCACCTGCCAATGCAGGAGATGTAAGAGACATGAGTTTGATCCCCAGATTGGGAAGATTCCCTGGAGAAAGTCATGGAAATCCAGTCCAGTATTCTTTGCCTGGAGAATTCCATGGACAGAGGAGCCTGGTAGGCTACAGTCCATAGGGTCACACAGGGTCAGACACAACTGAAGCAACTTAGCACATTCAATGAACAACCTCTGGTTTCCAATAATCCACAGTTTGTCAATAGACGAGCTCTGAAACTGGATCAAGCCTACCCTAATTCTAAGAATAAGTACTATAAAGTAATAGTGTCCTGTAAGACCTCACCAGTGATTTCTTAAAAAGGTGAATATCCTCAATTTTCTCTCTTCTTTTTGTCTTTATATGCTTTTTCTAAATAGACATATTTGTCAACATACATATATAATACCTTTTTTTCTGTCGGGGAGAGAACAACAAAAAAGAATCATTTGTTCAAGACTGATGACTTCTTATGAAACCTGTGCTTCTTAATTGCTAATTTATATAGCATGTTTAGCTCAAAATTCATTTTATTCTATTTAATATATAATGTAGCAGTTTTTATAATGGGATATTAAGTGTTCTCTGTTTATTGAGTTTTTTTCTGGAGGAATTTTAAATCTCTTAAAATGAAAACTTTAGTGTGAACAGTCTTAATTTTATTTCATGTAAGAGGAAGTCTAGGTGCAAGATGGAATCAAGATATGGAATGTGGAGGTTATAGTTCAGCTTCTCTTGGCTCTACCCTCCATGTCCTGATTTTGTCCTCTGGCTAGTAGACAGGAAACTCTAGAATTTCCAGGTATTATAAATAGAGAGTTGGAAGTGTTCATTGAAAGGAAGTCCATCTTTTTCTCTGTCTGCTTCTAAGCAGCAGGAACCTACTTCCTAAATGTGTCCCAGAAAATTTTCCTCATGTCTCATTGTAATGCACTTGGTTGCATGTTCCTTTCTCAGTGTAGAATAGCAAGGAAAATGTGATTGGCAAAGAATACTCATTTATTCAAGCAAAAATACATATATGGAAAGACATTTTTGAAAAAAGCAAAAAAACTTCCACCTGTAAGTTCTTTCAAAATTAAAGAAAAAATGGATTTCATTTGGGCAAAAAATATACATGAATTATCCTACATCTGTAATTTTTAAAGAGTATATGCAAAACAATAATCATTCACTGAGAAATTGTTACTTATATGCTGAAAATGTGTGATCTTATAATATTTAACTGAATTATATTTGATTGGATGTCTATTCAGTTTCAAAAAGTTATTTAATATAAGGAAGATAGATGAGATAAAAATTATTTAAAACTAAACATTGGTCTCCTTTAAGCATCTTTTATGCTCATTAATTCTCTGTCCAGTTTCCAAAGGGGAAAAATCATAGCTGCCATAAAGGAGTCTTGTAACTCCTGTTACAAAAGGTGTTTTTAATTTTCAGTTTTGTGATTTACTTATGAAGTCTTATTTCTGTTCCTGAAAAATTATAAGAAAAAAATTGCCACATGACTACTTATTTTCCAGAGAGATCATCACTGCTAATGGGTGGAGGATTGATGTCTTATAGAGGCACAAGACAGAAAAAAAAATAAAAAAAAAATATATGTATATATAGTGACAGGTTCCTTTGCAGGTCAAACAGTCTGGTCATGCAGTCAGAAAACTCATTTAACTTAGTCTTACCCAGCATTTTCAAGTTATTTGATCATGGTTTTCTACTACAGTGGAATATTTTGATGGGATTTGGTTTCCTAGGAAAATACTTGGGGAAATGCTGAGTTAGAAAATGGAGAAATGAAAATATTAATGCTGAGTTAGAAAATGGAGAAATGAAAATATTAATGCTGAGTTAGAAAATGGAGAAATGAAAATATTAATAATTAGAAGTGGACGATTTTGGCTAGAAAATTTCCAAGGCTGACTCTCCTAAGCAGAACCTGAAACACTTCAGGGTTTTAAGTTATGAAGGCCTATGAAAGAAAAGGGAGGAAGCAGGAATGGGCATTGGGAGTGGGTGAATTGTGAAATGGAGCTGACAAATCTCTGGCCAAACTGATAGAGAGCACTCTGAAGTACCCTCAGAACTGCCCCGCTTTGAGTCAGGACTGCTGGGTCTTTACATGTCCACTTTGCTCAGGTAGTTGCTAGGGAAAAGGGTGTGACTTCAGATGGTTCTCTGCATCTGCGGCAGACCCTGAAGGAGGTGACTACAGGCAGCTGTCTACTGATGGAGCTCGCTACACTCGGGGAGCAAGTCCTTCCGTTAGGAAGGGATTTGGCCGTTCTTTTACCATCGTTGTCACTGTGCCAAGTTTCACATCTCCTTTCATCCTAAGAGCAGCTCCTACAGGATTTCTGAAAGCTTGTCTTCCTGAGGAAAGAGTGATGATCCTTTTGATTACTGGGAATCAGAAAACTCAAAATGTGTGCTCCTTTTCAGATTCAGACAGAAATAAATGTGTTGTAGAGCAGGACCCTTGAGAGCACAAACAGTAGTTACAGAAAACATGAAGTCCCCCAAGGCATCACCAGGAGAGAAGATAAATGAGACCACTCCATCTACCAGTTGATTTATGAACTTAATGTATTCATCTTATTCAGTGACACTGTGCCATGTAAAATTCTTTATTTCAGTGCATTCTGAAGAAGGTACTCTGTACTTAGAGAATAATGCCTCTGAGCTGACACTTCATCTGTATCTTCACAGCCACTTCGATGCTCTGTCTGACCAGCACCTTCTGGGTGATGGTTAAGTGGATCCTGTGGTCTTGAGCGCATATCCATACCTTGTCTGCTATACAGTGTTCCCCTGGTCTTATGGGATGCTATATGATTCCACCCTAGTGAAAAAACACTTTTAAAGACCTCATACAATTGTGCAAATTTCTAGGAATAAAAAAGGGAAAACATGCTCTTAGAATACATGTCTATTTTTATGTGAACCAGTGTCTAGACCTTCCAGTGTGTAAGGAGCTAGACTGTTCTCCATGAGAAATTGGTGCCATATTGGGAGCTAAGCTGTGTTTTCTAACATCAGTATTTGGACAATAGGTCACAGTAATAGCTAGATCAGCCTTGGTGATTTGAAGTCCATTTTGTTGAGTATATGTATAGCTTCTATTATGGTCTGAATGTTTGTATCTCCCCCCAAATCCATATGTTGAAAAATTAATGTCCAAGGTGATGGTATTAGCAGATGGGGCCTTTGGGAGGTGATTAGATCACACGGGTGGAAACCTTATGAATGGGATTCAGTTCAGCTTCGTTCAGTCGCTCAGTCATGTCCGACTCTTCGTGACCCCATGAACCGCAGCACGCCAGGCCTCTCTGCCCATCACCAACTCACAGAGTTAACCCAAACCCTGGATTAGTGCCCTTATAAAAGAAACTCTGGAGAGTTAGCTCACTCCATGAGGATACATTGAAAAGTCTGCAACTCAGAAGAGGGCCCTCACCTGACCATGCTGGCAATCTGTTCTGAGACTTCCAGCTTATAGGACTGTGAGAAGTAAATTTCTATTGTTTATAAACTATCTTGTCTGTGGTATTACTATTTTGTTAAAGCAGCCTCAATGGAGCTTCTATATACGCCACCGTGACCACCTCATTTATATGCCCATCATATGTACTTTAAAGTGGCTGTTGACAGAAATCACTACTAGGGGTTTATTTAGTTCTTCTGCGGTGAATGTTTTCTGGGAGCTGCTACTATGGAATATAAAGATCTTCACACTTCATGCCCACTTTCATGTGCTTAGTCACATTCCCCTGCCCAATATCTATCTATTCCTAATCTCATATTTTTTTCCCTCTCTGAACCCCAGTCAGCTGACCAACTTATTCAGTTTTATCCCAACACCCTTATGTAGTCTAACCTTAGATCATTTCTTTTTCAAACAAAGTGAATGACCAGTGACACTGCTCAAGGCTCTGCCCATTGGAAGGATTTTTCCTCGTGGCAGTCTTGCAAGGTCACATCTAAGTGAGGTTACAGTGCAGCTGCATCCATTTTTGGCTTGCACCCCGGTAGTGACCCAACATATTCATAATCCAATTTGAGCCTTGTTCTCCTTCTTAGGCTAATCTGTAGGAACCCTGGTATGACCATAGTTGCAAGCTCAAGAGTCCCACTGGGTCCAAAGTGATGGACGCCACTGTGGTCTGCATTTCCTATTTATTCAGGTTTCTTGTACCCTATGGTCTTTCTTATGCTCAGTTGGGATATACTTTTTTCCTCTGGGGCTCACCATAAATTCTACATTGCATTATTTCCAGCCATGACATCTCCAGTACTACAGGTTCTACAATAATACACAGCTCAAATATCAGGGCTTCTTGCACTGTAACCTGGATCTGCTGCAGATCCCTTTCCTGCTCTGGGATCCTTTCAAAATTGGCAGTATCTCACTTCATTCAGAATAAGGGCTTAAGAAATATTCTTGGCTGTGAGTATTCACAGGTTCACAGTATTCTAAGATACTGTGATCAGAATTTGAAAAAAATGCCCTGGGTATTATGCTTTTGTTTTCCTGGTGGGATATGCAAAATGCAATCATTTTTCTCCTACTTGGGAGGAGATGTAACTGACCAGCATGTAACTGACCATGGGGTCTTTAAAAAGTTGTGAGTGTTGCTGAAATTCTCACCCTGTGTAGAATTATCTTCCACTCTCCTGAACATCAGTGTAGAGCTTGTACAAGATAACAAATATGTGACTTCAAAATATATGTATGATGATTAGGAAAGTGCCACTGGGAGGTCTGCAGACCTGGGGGACCACTAAGCTGACTATGTACTACTTGGCCTCCATACGAGTCTCTTTCAGAGGGGCCCTAACACTAGTAAGCATTCTGGGTTCCAGTGTCTAACCAACCCAGACACTGTCTAATGTTCCTCAAAATTTCTAGATGTCTCTCCTCTTGCCTGGAAAATTCCATGGACAGAGAAGCCTGGTGGGTTATAATCCATGGGATCGCAAAGAGTTGGACACGACTGAGTAACTAACTCACTTTTTCCTCTTCTCAGATCAGTTACTTGAAAGACAGCCATAGGTCACTTAAGAAAAGTACTGGAACAATCATTACCATGTGTTTCTTGCCATGATGTTTCAGGATCCTTCTTCCTAGAAACATGGACATATTTTTAGTCAATGAACTCCACATTGGAAAACTGATTCTATTCTAAAATAAAACAAGGAAATACAACTTTTATAGAATGACTGCCGTCGGCTCCTCAGCCATCCATTCTTATCCTCTTATGATAAACACACCCATTTATTTTGTCCCTAAGTAAAATGTTTCTTTTGATTTTGTCAGTAACTGTCTATAGATCAGGCACTCTTGGTTGCCAATCCAGACTTACAGGTCGTTACAATAATAGTAACCCCTTGAATTCTGGAGCTTAAGCAATGCCATCTGGCCTCTACTTTTTCAGGATTTTAGCATCTTTGTTCGTATCAGTGAACCAACTTCTCTTATAGTCTCTCTTATTATCATCAGTACACATTCACAGGGGAAGTTGTAACTAAAAGTTTTAGAGATACTGATGCATTCTTTGGATGCATAAATAGGAAATGCAGACCACAATGCATTCTTGACATTGCAATCTTTATGGCCCTGGTATGTAGTGTGTCTTCTGGTTTTTCCTATGAATACAATCATCTGGAGGATTTTTAGGGAATACATTGTATATCCATTCCCAAATGCCCACTCCTTTATTACTTTTAATCCCTTCCTTTATCATTTGCCACAGTGATTCTATCCTTTCAACTCTCTTCAATACAGGCATAACTTTTCTATCTAATTAAGTTTCATCTCTGGTATCTACTCCTTGGCCAAAGTATAAACATGGTGTCTTGTGAGTATACTCCCAAATTCTTTAGCACCTTAAGAATCAGGTACTGTCTTAGCTACTACACTATGTGCTGGCCAAGTTTTGCAACTATTTTGTGATATAAAATAGACCTACCAATGTCTAGCAAGATTGCACTATAAGTTAACTCCAGTTATTGGCATCATAGTCTTGAGGAGGGGTGAGATCAAATCCTCAGAAGTTAACAAAACGTTTAAAGCTAGAAGCCACTGCATTTTCCTCTACCATGGGTGTAGGATATATTGCTTGTAGTATGTTTCTTGGGATGTGTAGGGAAAGGTAGGGAAATTTTTTAAGCTCAGAAGTTTGGGAGGCAGCTGGAGAGTCAAAGTATATAGGGGTATGCACTCAGATATTGTTAGGCAGTTAGAATAGGAAAAAGGAGTCCAAAATGGCAGTAGCTAAAAGACAAAGAAGGAAAAAGTACGCAAAAATTGAACAAAGGAAGGTTCAAAGACTGGAGTGAGAACCTCAGGTAAAACAAACAGCCCTCTTAGCTAGCCCAATTTACATAGGGCAGGCTCAGGGGGAGGACAAAAAATATATAAAAAGAGGAGTCAAAATTGGACCCAGGGACTTTTCTTCTCTTTGCGTCTTTTATGTCAGCCCACCCTCACACCTCGAGGATATATTTTCTTTTGCTTTCTAAATAAAGCTAAGCTGTAATACGGAGTTGTAACACTGGTCTGTCTGAGAAAATTACATGGGGCTGTAATGCTGGTCCATCCACCACTTCAGATTTTTGTTGCAAGGAGACAGAACCGAGGAAATTACAAACTTCCCTGACAATATGACCAGTCACTTCACCTCGGGGATCTACTTAGATATTGGGGTTTCAAATTTTCCGACCAGAGCCCTGGTCTTAGCAAAGCAGACTTATTTTGATCTGGCATTTAATTTTCTTTATGGTTAAGTCACTCATACATTCAATACTCAAAGTAATTATTACATCCTCTTCTACTGGAACACTGTCTCTTTCATTTTTGGTAAAAGTATTAACAGCTGCTAGGACAATTTGTCAAGGACAAATTGTGTGTCAGGATAATTTATGCCCCTTTGTCCCACCCCGTCCCCACCAGTAGTGATAGTATCCTCATTTAGCAAGACAGTGAATAATCCACAACTCCATCTTGAACCCTCACTCTTTAACCATCCCTGGTAACTACTGCCTCAGTTTGGATTCCTTTGAAGTGAATGCTAAGATAGTATACAGTGCAAGTTTATTGATGAGCAACTCCTGTGAAAGGAAGGAGGAAGGAACTGTATTGCACAGAGGAAGTGTATGGGGCGGGGGTGGACACAGAAGCCTTAGTTAACCACTGAGGACCTCTGGAGTGAGGAGTGTCTTTCTGAACTATTTCACATCAGACTGAAGTGACTCACTGGTGCTCAAGTAGACCCTGCATGAGCAGACAGCGGGAAGTCTTCCGCCAAATGTACTTTGTATCTGGGTGATGTTACCTTGAAGAGGGATCATATCTGCCGCAGAGGTGCAAAACAATTCTCTAAAGAAAGTAGCACCTCTCTTCTTTATCTTCATGTAAAATCAGGCAGCTAAGAAATTTGTCTGAACTGTGAAGGACCTTAGTAAAAGGAAAGCATGCTGCCTCCCCACAACCTCTTGTTTCAAAACTATTCCAGCTTATGTCATGCTAAGTTAAAGAAAACAATTTTTGGGGAAGTTGTTCTGAAAACACTTATTTTTCCTCTCTGATGATGCAGAGAATTATTTGGCTGATTGCACTGTGAATGTAATTCACCAGACTCTTATTGTTAGGGCAGTTGCCTTGGCGAGTCAAGCACTAAATGTGCCTAGGGATAATCTGTCTTTGAAGAACACTACAAAGTTCTTGCCTTAAAGATATCTAATGGCCCTGCCAAATAGAGCCCAGATTTTGCGCAAGGAAAAATTCAAAACCCGCAAAACAAATCAACATAAAATGGTAGATTTTATGAATTTCCATGTGGTTTTCTATCTTTCTCTTTCAGTATTTAATCTCAGATATTGGATTTTATTGGTTCCTCCTTGATTTTTACTTCCAAATATTTCTAAAATCATAACCATCTCTTCCCTTAGGGAAGATCCTGGAAATAAAGAAATTTTACTTTGATTTTCATTAATATAAATTCATTGATTGGAAGGCATTTTGTATACAGGAATATTTGTGATTTTTAAGTATTCATGGTTCAGTAGTTATGTGAGAGTACCTTTATCTTATTCAGTCCAGCCCAAATTTAATGCAATTTCTATTTGGTAGATACTGTATTTGTTGTTGTTGTTTAGTAGGTAAGTCATGTTTGACTCTGTGACATCATGGACTCTGGCCCACTAGACTCTGTCCATGGGATTTCCCAGGCAAGAAGACTGGAGTGGGTTGCCATTTCCTTCTCCAGGGGATCTTTCTGACCCAGGGATCTAACCTACGTCTCCTGCATTGGCAGGCAGATTCTTTACCACTGAGCCACTGGGAAGCCCATTTGGGCCTGCTGGAAAAACACAGATAAATAGACAGGTGGAGAAGACATTATTAGCTGCGCAAAGGGATGCCATTTAAGGTTAAGGTGGGCGTTTAGCCTGCGAGAGGCTGTGAGTTGGACCCTGAGGCTCTTTCCTTGTGTGTGGGCTTCCCTGCTGGCTCTTTCCTTACGAGACCTACAGGGAAAGAACCACAAAGCATCATTAACTGGGTTCTTTTTCATTTCTGCTGATCTTTGCACATTATCCTTGTCTACACGATTAAACATGAATCCCTGTTGTCTCTGTAGGGCTAAAAGCTGGCTCTCCTAGGGCTCAAGCTGTGACATATCTAAGGGTCTAACCAGAAGAGAACCCTGGAGTGCTTGTAGCCAAATCCCCTCCACCCTCAACTCCTTAGACCTGCATAGGAAAGAGCAGATGTGCACAGCATGTCTTGAATCAGAACCTCTCTCAAAACCAAACAAGGGAACTCTGCTCAATATTCTGTACTATTCTAACATTATAAATGGGAAAAGAATTTGAAAATGAGTAGACAGAGAATTTATATTGTATAGCTGAGTCACTTTGCTATATACACTGAAAACTAATAAAACATTTTTGATCAACCATCGTTGTCATTTACTTGCTAAGTCATGCTCAGCTCTTTTGCGACCCCTTGGACTTTAGCCAGCCAAACTCCTCTGTCCATGGGGTTTCCCAGGCAAGAGTACTGGAGTAGGTTGCCATTTCTTTCTTTCTTTCTTTCTCACCAGGGATCAAACCCCCGTCTCCAGCTTGATAAGTGGATTCTTTACCACTGAGCCACCTGTGAAGCCCTGAAAGACTAAACTCCAATATAAAATAAAAATTTAAACAACCAAACAAATATTAATAGTATCACATAAATTCTATCATGTCTTTTATTTTTGTCTGTATTATGACTTAACTCGTCGACTTGTAGGAGGTTTTGAGTCACTGCTGCTACTGAGTTTTCTATTTGTAACTACCCACAGATATGAAGGAATGGAAAGGAAATCATTCATGTACTTTTTCCTGGGATCAATAGTCTCAGAGTTTGACTGATTAGCATTTTCAAATGCTGTCACAGTTGATTACAGAGCCCTGAGAATAAAGGTGTAGGTGGTGCCGGAAAGACTATTGCTCTCACTGTGAACTCTGATTTTTGTCTTTCAGGTTGCAGAAGGAAGAGCCTAAGGTAAAATGTAGGTCAAGTGCTTTTACCCTCTTGCAACTTCCAGAAGAGCAATCACCAAATCAGAGTGACTGGTTGGTCCTGATTTCTAATGATGGAAAGGGAGAGGAGGGCAAGAGGTGAAAAAGCAACGGGCAATGTCTTTAACTCATATTTTAAAACACAAGACAGCGTAAATCATATTTCTTAAAAATTACAAATATATTTGATTGATTTAGCCTAATTTGACTTTGTTTATTAGACTCAGCTTTGCATGTGATGACTTCGGGATATTATCGTATTAACATGACAAAGTGAGAAAAGGGGAAATTGAAACACATGTTTATAAAGCACCATGTTTAATGTCCTCTAATTCTCTAATTAACATACAGCCCTGTATAGAACAATTATTTCCTAAACATGTGGATGTTTAAGTGGGGAGAGATACTTTGTTCATTAGTGTAATTATGTTAAAATCAGATCCACTTAATTTCTTGTTTACAGATATTATATTAATTTTAAAATAATGTATAAGAATGTGAAATACTTCCTATTATCTCAAAATCAAGCATATATGTTGTCTACATGAACTTTCCTCATATTTCAAGAATAATGTTAATTGGGACGACTATTAATGGGTGATTGATATTATGATGAAATATATAATGAAATTTTTTATTGTATTAGAATTGGCTATAATGACTCTGCAGGGCTAATATAACATGTTAGAAACATGAATGTAAATAGCAAACTGATGCAAAAAACCCTCTGTGTTTTAGTAATCTTTTTTTTTTTTTTTTTTAGCACTACCAGGCCTGGATATTTAATTTGAATGTTTACGATACAGATTAATGTAAACTTTTGAAGGCAATCTAATGGGAAGAAAATGTTGGAGGATGAGGACACAGGTTGCTTGTAGAGACAGAGAAGGAAGAGACAGGACAGGGAGTGTATAGATAGAGTGGGAAGACTGGTTATGTTTTTATTTATTTTTTTTATATATTTTAAAATATATTTTTAATGTTTTTATTTTATCTATTTTATCATTTTATCATTAATTGGTCCAAAGATTGTTGTTAAAGAAAAGATTATTGTTAAAGGTTATTGTTATGCCAAACAACATTCGGTATTGTAAAACCAAAAGATTATTGTTAAAGAAAACCAAATATCTCAAGGAATTAACACTTTTATGTGTATGGGAAGATACAAGGGCTCACTGAAATCATTCCTTTGATATCACTCAGCTATCTGAGGACTCCCCAGGTGACACCACTGTAAAGAATCCTCTTGCCAATGCAGGAGAGGCAGGAGACGCAGGTTCGATCCCTGTGTCGGGAAGATCCCCTAGAGTAGGAAATGGCAACCCATTCCAGTATTCTTGCCTGGAGAATTCCATGGACAGAGGAGCCTGGTGGGCTACCCTCCACGGGGTCGCAGGAGTCAGACAAGGCTGAGCACGCACGCACGCACACTGCCTGGGGCCAGTTTCCTGGTGGCTGTGTTGGTAAAGATTTCTCTTGCAATGCAGGAGATCACCTGCAGTACAGGAGACCTGGGTTCAAGGCATTGTTAACCTTCTGTCCTTTATGACTCTTCACCTTCTATATCAAGTTCAGCAATGGTTTTGAAAAGGGGAACCGAGTTCTGTTCATGCAGCTGAGGAATGAACTCTGTAAACTCTCAAACACTCATGCTGGCAAAGTTTATTTTAAAGAATAGAGATACAAAGCCCTCAGCATAGATGCTGAGAGTGGGTAAAGAGCCCCAAAAAGGTGGGGATCACAGCAGTTTTATATGTTTATTAGTATTGATCTATACATTTTTGGTGGGCTCCTGACTTTAATATACATCATTTTTGACCAATTAGTTTGAATGTTGCAATGTTTCGTTTGACATTTTTATGGCTTTCTTGGATCCCCAGTCGTTGGGTTTCTTTAGACTCTGAGTCACCAGCCCATGACCCCTTTCCTTGACTCCAGGTGATTGTTTAAGGACCAGTTATTGGTCTCCCTGTTTTGTTTTGTTTTGTTTCCTTGATAAGCTGGACAATAGTTAGTGATTGTCCGGTCCAGGTTTGAATGTTTTATGAGTTACCAGACCAGGGAGGCATTCCTCTGAATGCTTGGAAATTGAAACAAAGAGTGAGATGCTTACTTGAGAAGAAAAAATTGAAATTAAAAAAAAAAAAAAGCAATCGAGGTCTCAAAGTTCTACACTGTCTAGTAATTTCTGCCTCAGTTTCATCCAAAGTTGTCCTTGAAAGAAAGCAGGTTTTCTCAGAAGAGTTCAGATCTCAAAATAGAACACAGGGAAATTAAGAACCAGATCCAATCTGATAGAATGAGCCTATTCATTTCCTTTTTGCTGATTTCAAAAGCTTCTTGGTATGCCTGTTGTGACTGATCCACAATTTCTTTCTTGTCACCAATGACAACCTCAGTAATGGAACAGTAGTGGTCCCCTCTCGTTTTCTTATAAAAGAATTTGCCCTCCGCTTGTCCAGCATTGGAATCAAGAACTCTTCCAAAAGAGATGGCATATCATTACAGATGAACTTTCAAGTCATCCCTTGTTTCCTTCAGCATCTGTCTTTAGCTCAGTACTTGAGATGACCCTCCAAAATGGCTTATTGCTGTTTATAACACTTTTTTCAGTAGCTGAGAGATTACCCTCCCCATTGAATAATTCAGCTTTTGTTCAGCTACATACCATGCAGGCTTCCATGGCATCACAGTTCTCAGCCTGCTCGGCCAGTTTGGTTTCTGATCAGCTTATTTTCATTTATGACTGGATGTTTATGTCCAGCATGGCTAGTGGAAGATGGATGGGGGCTCAGCAGTGGCTGATTTTTTGTTTCCAAAAATACTTTTATCAGATTAATGATGTTCTCATCTATTCCTGAATTACTAAGAGGGTTTCTTTTTAAAGCATAAATTTGGTTTAAACTTTATTAAATGGTTTCCCTGCACCTAACTGAAATCACCATATTCTTTTTCTCCTTTACATATTTTAATATGGTGAATTAGAGTCATGGATTGTTGAATCATAAGGAGGAAAAGGGAGACAGAGAATGAGATAGTTGGATGACATCACTGACTCAGTGGACATGAATTTGAGCAAACTCTGATTGTGAAGGACAGGGAAGGTTGGCATGCTGCAGTCCATAGTGTGGCAAAGTGTCAGACATGAATTAGCAACTTAATAACAACAACAATCCCGAAGAAGAGCAGTTTTATGCATTTCATTTTTATACAATTTATTTTCTTTGTTATACGTATCCATACAAGTATAATTGCAACCAAGGAGGACCCCATGGCACCTTCCTTGTTGACTTGTTCCCCGGGTCTTCTGGATTAACTCCACTCTTAAGTACTTAGATCATCTAGTCCAGCGTTTCTCATGATGTACTCTGCACAAGTTAAATAAGCAGGGTGACAATATACAGCCTTGATGAACTTCTTTCCCGATTTGGAACCAGTCTGTTGTTCCATGCTCAGTTCTAACTGTTGCTTCTTGACCTGTATACAGATTTCTCAGGAGGCAGGTCAGGTGATCTGGTATTCACATCTCTTGAAGAATTTTCCACAGTTTGTTGTGATTCACACAGTGAAATGCTCTGGCATAGTCAATAAAGCAGAAGTAGATGTTTTTCTGGAACTCTCTTGCTTTTTCGATGATCCAACAGATGTGGGCAATTTGATTTCTGGTTCCTCTGTCTTTTCTAAATCCAGCTTGAACATCTGGAAATTCACAGTTCACGTAATGTTGAAGCCTGGCTTGGAGAATTTTGAGCATTACTTTGCTAGCATGTGAGATGAGTAAAATTGTGCAGTAATTTGAGCATTCTTTGGCATTGCCTTTCTTTGGGATTGGAATGAAAACTGACATTTTCCAGTCCTGTGGCCACAGCTGAGTTTTCCCAATCTGCTGGCATATTGAGTGCAGCATTTTCACAGCATCATCTTTTAGGATTTGAAATAGCTCAACTGGAATTCCATCACCTCCACTAGATTTGTTGTAGTGATGCTTCGTAAGGCCCACTTGACTTTGCATTCCTGGATGTCTGGTTCAGGTGAGTGATCACAGCATAGTGATTGTCTGGGTTATGAAGATCTATTTTGTACAGTTCTGTGTATTCTTGCCACCTCTTCTTAATATCTTCTGCCTCTTTTAGGTCCACACCATTTCTGTCCTTTATTGAGTCCATCTTTGCATGAAAAATTCCCTTGGTATCTCTTATTTTCTTGAAGAGATCTCTAGTCTTTCCCATTCTATTGTTTTCCTCTATTTCTTTCCATTGATCACTGAGGAAGGCTTTCTAATCTCTACTTTCTATTCTTTGGAACTCTGAATTCAAATGGTCTCCTTTGCCTTTTCTTCTCTTCTTTTGACAGCTATTTGTAAGGCCTTCTCAGGCAACCATTTTGCCTTTTTGCATTTCTTTTCCTTGGGGATGGTCTTGATCCCTGCCTCCTGTACAATGTCACGAACCTCTGTCCATAGTTCTTTAGGCATTCTGTCTATCAGAGCTAATCACTTGAAACTATGTCTCACTTCCACTGTATACTCATAAGGGATTAGATTTAGATCATATCTAAATGGTCTAGTGGTTTTCCCTACTTTCTTCAATTTAAATCTGAACTTGGCAATAAGGAGTTCATGATCTGAGCCACAGTCAGCTCCTGGTCTTGTTTCTGCTGACTTTTCCATCTTTGGCTGCAAAGAATATAATCAGTCTGATTTTGATGTTGACCATCTGGTGATGTCCATGTGTAGAGTCTTCTCTTGTGTTGTTGGAAGAGGGTGTTTGCTATGACCAGTGCGTTCTCTCGCAAAACTCTGTTAGCATTTGCCCTGCTTCATTCTGTAGTCCAAGACTTGGACAGGCAAGTCCAAACTTACTTGTTACTCCAGGTATCTCTTGACTTTCTACTTTTGCATTTAAGTGCCCTATAAGGAAAAGGACATCTTTTTGGGGTGTTAGTTTTATAAAGTCTTGTAGGTCTTCATAGAACTGTTCAACTTCATAGAACTTCAACATTCATAAAACTAAGATCATGGCATCCGGTCCCATCACTTCCTGGCAAATAGATGGGGAAACAGTGGAAACAGTGCTAGGCTATTTTTTGGGCTCCAAATCACTGCAGATGGTGACCACAACCATGAAATTAAAAGATGCTTGCTCCTTGGAAGAAAAGTTATGACCAACCTAGACAGCTTATTAAAAAGCAGAGACATTACTTTGCCAACAAAGGTCCACCTAGTCAAGGCTATGGTTTTTCCAGTAGTCATGTATGGATGTGAGAGTTGGACCATAAAGAAAGTTGAGCACTGAAGAATTGATGCTTTTGAAGTCTGGTGTTGGAGAAGACTCTTGAGAGTCCCTTGGACTGCAAGGAGATCCAACAAGTCTATCCTGAATGAGATCAGTCCTGAATATTCATTGGAAGGACTGATACTGAAGCTGAAACTCCAATACTTTGGCCACTTGATATGAAGAACTGGCTCGTGGCAAAAGACCCTGATGCTGGGAAAGATTGAAGGAAAGAGGAAAGGGGATGACAGAGGATGAGATGGCTGGATGGCATCACCGACTCAGCGGACATGAGTTTGAGTAAACTCCGGGAGTTGGTGACGGACAGGGAAGCCTGGTGTGCTGCAGTCCATGGGGTTGCAGAGTTGGACATGACTGAGTGACTGAGCTGAACTAAGTACTTAGATAACAGTATCAGATGCACATTTCTAGAATTGTTTTACAAGTGCTAACACCCCCACCGAAGGGAAGGTATAAGTTACTTCATGACCATGAGCACACAGCCTGCAGGCCTCCTGGAGCCTGAGGGCTGATCACGTTAACCCCAGTGGCACTGCCTCGTTACCTCGCCATTGGCCAATCAGAGGACTGTGTTGTTCACGTAACCTTTGACTCCTCTCCCTCACCCAGTCCTTAAAAATGCTTTCCTGAAACCTACCAGGGAATTCTGGCACCTGTGAGCACTAGCTTCCCTGAACAACTGGCCTGGCCCTCTGTGATAACGGCTTCTCTTTTCCTCACCACAGCTCCATGTCAGTAGATTGCCTTTCTGCCTGGAGGTGAGCTGATCTGAATTTGGGTCGGCAGCATGCTTTGCAGTTGTTTTTAACTTTATTATAGAGGATATCATGCTGCTTATAGCAATTTGGTCCTTTTTGCTAAAAATATATCACCAACGCAACGGACATGAGTTTTGGACAAGATCCGGGAGATACGGAAGGACAGGGAAGCCTGACGTGCTGCCGTCCACGGGGTGGCAAAGACTCAGACACGGCTCAGTGCCTGAAGAGCAACGAGGTTCATGTGTAGTGTCACACTCATTCATTTTGACTGTTGTTTCATATTTCATTGTGTAAGTAAACAATTCATTATACGGTTGTATCAATGATCAGAACTTTTTATAAACAACAGTAATAAAGATGAAGTCCAGCAGGCACAGGGACAGAAAACTGGTTGTGGAATAGAGAACCAAGATCTAGACCCCTGCATTCACAGAACTTTATGTAGATGGTAGAAAGCCTGTCTCATCAGCAGAGAGGGGTGGGAAGATTCAGGAAGTGAAGCTGAAAAGCTGGCTATCCACAAAAATAAAAAATCATATCCAAAAAGATTAAGGATTTAAATATTAAAAGCAAAACTGTGAACGTCTTAGTAGAACATATTGGTGAACATATTTTAGGCACAAAAATTATTGACAATATTTGACAATATTAAAATTAAGAAATTTGGCTCATCAAAAAATACTCCTAAATGAAACATAAATTATAAAAGAGAAAAAGCTATCAGCAATAAACACAGCCAAAGAGCAAATTTTATTAAGCAAGCAAGAGAACTACTACAAATTAATAGGTAAAGCAACAACTCAAAGAGAACAGTGGGGCAAAGACCAGCGAGAAACATTTCACAGCAGAGGAAATACATATGGCTAATAAATGAACGTCACCCACTGTCAGGGCAATGTAAATCATGACTGCTAGAAGAAACTTATTAAATGGGTAAATATTTTAAAAGGCTTGGAAGTACCTGTATTAGAAGTGATATATACATTCAATCTCTTATATACTGCTGGTGGGAAGGCTAAATGTTAAAACCACCATGGTGTT
This sequence comes from Muntiacus reevesi, assembly GCF_963930625.1. NCBI lineage: Eukaryota > Metazoa > Chordata > Mammalia > Artiodactyla > Cervidae > Muntiacus > Muntiacus reevesi. Next base: position 13,743,134 of record NC_089265.1, on the reverse strand, counting down.
AATATTACCTTGTAAATTTAGACAACTTTATATGTATATCAGAAGATATGTACAGAGACTGTTCATAGCAAAACTGCCCATTTTAGCAAAACCATAAAAAAAACGCAAATGCTCACTGACAATAGAGTAGATGAATTATGTGCTTACATGATGGACTATGGAAAAACACAGAGATTGAACAAATTATAGCAACACTATGCAAGAATGCTAATTGTATGTTATTTAGTGAAAAAATATACTAAATTATTACATATGGTACAATATCCTCACTAGTGTTAAAACAACTAAAATCATATTCACTTTATGGAAACATGTACTAGTTAAAAATAACCATATAAAGTGGAAAGCAAAAGAATAATGAATGTAAGAATCAAGTGATAGCTCTTTGGATGAAAGTGATGGAAAAAATGGGAGAAAAACAGGGGGAAAGGCCATACAGCTAGAAATGGATTACCATGATTCATTTGAGTCATGAAATGATCATGAATCTGACTTTAGGGGGTTTTATGTAAATGATTGTATCATCTGCAGAAGTAGTTTTATGTTCTTTCTGAATCAGATATGTTTTATTTCTTTTTATTGATTAATTGCTCTGGCCAGAGACTCCAGGCAAAAACTAATAGTACTAATAAGTGGATTCAGCAAACTTGAAGGAAATAAAATTAATACACAAAAATCAGTTGCATTTTTACATGCTAACGATGAACTATCTGAAAAAGAAATTAAGGCTACAATGCCAATTACAATAGCATCAAAAAGAATAGAATTCTTAAGAATAAATTTAACCAAGGAAGTGAAAAATTTGTACAACTAGAAAGTATGAAACATTAATAAAAGAAAGATATAGTAATCAAAACAGTATAATACTGGAATGAAAATGGACACATAGACCAACCAATGAACAGAATAGAGATCCCAGGAATAAACCCATGCGTATACAGTCAACTAACCTTGACAAGAGTGTCAAGAACACACCATAGGGAAAGGATGGTCTCTTCAGTGTATGGTGCTGGGAACTGGATACCCATATGCAAAAGAATGAAATTGGATACTTATCTTACACTGTAAATAAAAATTAACTCTAAATGGACTAAAGACACAAACGTAACAACTGAAACCAAAGAACTCCTTAAAGAAGACATAGGGGAAAACCTCCTTGACATTGGTCTTGGCAATAATATATTTTTTTTAATATGGCCCCAAAAGCAGATAGGAAAAGCAAACATTTAAAAAGTGGGAATTCATCATATTAAGAGATTCTGTCCAGCAAAGGAAACAATGAGAAAAATAAAAAGACAATGGATGGCATGGAAGGAAATATTTGCAAGTTAAATATTTGATAAGAGATTACAGTCTGAAATATACAAGGAACGCGCATAAACAATAGCTAACTAAACAACACAGGTAAAAAGTGAGCGAAGGACATTACAGACAGTTATCCAAAGAAGTAATATACATGGCCAACAGATGCACAAAAACGTGCTGAAAGTCACTAATCATCAGGAAAATGTGACTCAAAACTACATATGCCCTCACACCTGTGAGTATCAGTTAGTTCAGTTGCTCAGTCTCCTCCGACCCTTTGCGAACCCACGGACTGCAACATGCCAGGCTTCCCTGTCCATCACCAACTCCCGGAGCTTTCTCAAACTCATGTCCATCGAGTTGGTGATGCCATCCAACCATATCATCCTCTGTCATCCCCTTCTCCTCCCACCTTCAATCTTAACCAGCATCAGGGTCTTTTCAAACGAGTTAGTTCTTCACATCAGGCCAAATATTGGAGTTTCAGCTTCAGCATCAGTCCTTCCAAGGAATATTCAGGACTGATTTCCTTTAGGATTGACTGGTTGGATATCCTCGCTGTCCAAAGGATTCTCAAGAGTCTTCGGCAACACCACAGTTCAAAAGCATCAATTCTTCAGTGCTCAGTTTTCTTTATAGTCCAACTCTCACATCCATACATGACTACTGGAAAAATCATAGCTTTGACTAGATGGACCTTTGTTGGCAAAGTAATGTGTTCTGCTTTTTAATATGCTGTCTAGGTTGGTCATGGCTTTTCTTCCAAGGAGAAAGTGTCTTTTAATTTCATGGCTACAGTCACCATCTGCAGTGATTTTGGAGTCCAGAAAAATAAAGTCTGCCACTGTTTACATTGTTTCCCTATCTATTTGCCATGAAGTGATGGGACCGGATGCCATGATCTTAGTTTCCTGAATGTTGAGTTTTTAGCCAACTCTTTCACTCCCCTCTTTCACTTTCATCAAGAGGTTCTGTAGTTCTTTTGCGCTTTCTGCTATAATGGTGGTGTCATCTTCATATCTGAGGTTATTGATATTTCTCTCAGAAAATCTTGATTCCACCTTGTACTTTATCCAGCCCAGCATTTTGCATGATGTACTCAGGATTTAAGTTAAATAAGCAAGGTGACAATATACAACCTTGATGAACTCCTTTTTTGATTTGGAACCAGTCTGTTGTTCCATGCCCAGTTCTAACTGTCACTTCTTGACCTGTATACAGATTTCTCAGGAGGCTGGTCAGGTGGTCTGATGTTCACATCTCTTAAAGAATTTTCCAAAGTTTGGTGTGATTCACACAGTCGAAAGCTTTGGTGTAGTCAACTAAGCAAAAGCAGATGTTTTCTCCGGACCTCTCTCGCTTTATAGATGATCCAGTGGATGTTGGCAATTTGATCTCTGGTTTCTCTGACTTAGCTGAATCCAGCTTGAACATCTGGAAGTTCACAGTTCACATATTGTTGAAGCCTGGCTTGGAGAATTTTGAGCCTTACTTTGCTGTCATGTGAGATGAGTGCAATTGTGGGGTAGTTTGAGCATTCTTTGGCATTGCTTTTCTTTGGGATTGGAATGAAAACTGACCTTTTCCAGTCCTGTGGCCACTACTGAGTTTTCCAAATTTGCTGACATATTGAGTGCAGTATTTTCACAGCATCATCTTTTAGGGTTTGAAATAGCTCAACCAGAATTATTTCACCTCTGCTATCTTTGTTTGTAGTGATGCTTCCTAAGGCCCACTTGATTTCACATTCCAGGATGTCTGGCTCTAGGTGAGTGATCACACCATTGTGGTTATCTGGGTCATGAAGATCTTTTTTGTACAGTTCTTCTGTGTAATCTTGCCACCTCTTCTTAATATCTTCTGCTTCTGTTAGGTCCATACCATTTCTGTCCTTTATTGAGCCCATCTTTGTATGAAATATTCCCTTGGTATCTCAAATTTTCTTGAAGAGATCTCTAGTCTTTCCCATTCTATTGTTTTCCTCTATTTCTTTGCATTGATCGCCGAGGAAGGCTTTCTTATCTCTCCTGGCTATTCTTTGGAGCTCTGCATTCAAATGGGTATATCTTTCCTCTTCTCCTTCGCCTTTGACTTCTCTTCATTTCTCAGTGATTTGTAAGTCCTTCTCAGACAACCATTTTGCCTTTTGACTGTTAGTATGCCTATTATCAAAAAGACAGGGAATAAGTATTATTGAGGGAATGGGGACAAATCAGTCTTACACACTTTTGACAGTAATGTAAACTAGTATAGCCAATATGGAAACAAATATGGAACTTCCTAAAAAATTAAAAATATAACTACATATGACTGAGCAACCTCACTTGTGGATATATATCCAAAGAATGAACTCAGTGTCTTGAAGAGACTTCTGCATCCCCAAGTTCATTGCTGCACCATTCACAATAACTAAAATTTGGAAAAACAACCTAAGTGTCTGAGAACAGATAAATGGATAAAGAAAATACAACACGTGTGTATATGCATGTGGGTGCGTGTTAATTCACTTCAATTGTGTCTGACTCTCTACGACTGTATGGACTATAGTCTACCAGGCTCCTCTGTCCATGGGATTCTCAAGGCAAGAATACTGGAGTGGGTTGCCATGCCCTCCTCCAGGGCATCTTCCCACCCCAGTGAATGAACCCGCATCTTTTACCTCTGCTGCATTGGCAGGCAGGTTCTTTATCACTAGAACTGCCAGGGAAGCCCATGTATACACATATGTATATGTATACATAGGTATATGTATATATATATAGTATATGATAGAATATTAATCAGTCATAAAAGAAGGAAATTCTGCCATGAATAAGCCTGGGGGACATTATCCTAACTGAAATAAATCAGACAAAGAAAGACAGATACTATATTGTCTTGCTTATATGTGGGGCCTGAAAAAGTCACACTCAAAGTACCAGAAAGTAGAATGGTGATTGCCAGAGGATGGGGGTTAGGGGAAATGGGGAGATGTTGGTCAAAGGGCAGAAACTTGCAGTTATAGGATGAATCAGCTCTGAGGATCTAATATACAGCATGGTGATTATAGTTAATTATACTGTATTGTGTACTTGAAATTTGCTAAAAGAGAAAATCTAAAGTATTTTTGCACACACAAAAAATGATAAGTATATGAGGTTATGGATGCATTAATTAACTTGATTGTGGTAATTATTTCCCAACGTGATTATACATTAAATCATCACATTGTACAGTCTTTTAAAATACACTTATTTTGCAACCCACCCATTTTACTCCCAAACATTTACCCAAGAGAAATGAAAAAAAAAAGTGTGCAAAGACATATCCATGAATATTCACAGAAATTTCATTTAGAATAGCCAAAAAAAAGTGAAAACAAACCAAATGTCCACCAACAAGTAAATAAATTGTAGTACATCCATGTAAGGGAATACTACCTTAAAAAAATAACTATTGATCCATGCAGCAACTTGACTGGATTTCAAAAGAATTTGGATAAGAAAAGTACATGCTATGTGATTCAATTTACATGTGATTCATGTAAATTGATGTGATGTAAATACATGTGATTACATGTGATTCAAATTACATTCTTAAAACATCTAAACTACAGTGAGAGCTTGGAGCCGAAGGAGGCATATTGCTATCCAAACAGGGTCGGGGGCTCTTTGAGGTAATGATGGTCTTCAATGTTTTGGGCTTCCCCGGCGGTGGCTCAGCTGGCAAAGTATCCACCTGAAATACAATAGACACAGGTTCAATCCCTGGGTCCGGAAGATCCCGCAGAAAAGGAAATGGCAACCCACTCCAGTATTCTTGCCACAGAAATCATATGAACAGAGGAGTCTGGTGGGCTACCATCCATGGGTCACAAAGCACTGGACACATGCTTTGGAACATGTTGGAGCATGCACACATAATCAGCCATAATGGTTACCCAAGTCTATGTATTTGTCAAAATTCATTGAAATGTATACTCACAACGAGTACATTTCTTTTTCTATAAATTGTACCCCAGTAAAATTGACAAAAACGAATCTCACCTTCATTCTGGGTAGTATGTTCACAAATATTTATTAAAGTAAGCAAATAAACAATTTAATCACTTAAATTCAGTAAATAAATATATATACAATGGAAGGTCACAAAAGGACCAGTTGGATTATGATTAATCTAAGTATAGACACTTTAGATTCCTTAAAATTTCAAGAAGTAACATGTCTGCCCATACAGTCTCAATGCCTTTTAAAAGTTTAAATGAAATTTTACTGGCATATCCTAGCATTGATGCTTACAATATCTTTGATAGGAACACGTGTCATTAGTGCCTTGATATTTGAAAATTTATTAGAGATGCAAAGAAAATTATGTGGCCCTTCAGCTGCTATCTACTCTTAGCATATTGAGAAAAACAGTGGATAATTTGTCTGCAGACAGACGTAATGTCTGATTCTTGTTCACCGGAGTTGTAAGGCAGAACCAGGGGTGGATGAACAGGCAAGTGCAGGGAAGGGGTAGATACTCTCTTTCCTGGAATTCAGCATAGAAGCTGGAGATTGATGTTCTGAAAGGTCCAAAGCAGGAAAAATGTCAGAATACCAACTCATGTAACTATTTTTCATTGGTTAGATTCCACTTATTTCCCTAAAACTTGAGATAGATAATCCTTGATCTCAGCCTAGCCTATAGCTTTTTTTTTTTTTTAAATAGGAGATAAAGGTTGCCCTAATATACAAAGAATAAAGAACATGATTTGAAGTTGAGGTTGCTAGCTTCTCCAAAAATGTCTGACCTTAATGCAATTACATAAACATCATTTCTTTTTTTTAATATTTTTGCAAATTTTTAAAAAAAATTAACTTATTTATTTTAATTGGAGGCTAATTACTTTACAATATTGTGGTGGTTTTTGTCATACATTGACATGAATCAGCCATGGGTGTACATGTGTTCCCCATCCTGAACCCCCCTCCCGTCTCCCTCCCCATCCCATCCCTCAGGATCATCCCAGTGCACCAGCCCTGAGTGCCCTCTGAACTGGCGATCTATTTCTCATATGATAATATACATGTTTCAATGCTATTCTCTCAAATCATCCCACCCTTACCTTCTCCCACAGAGTCCAAAAGTCTGTTCTTTACATCTGTGTCTCTTTTGCTGTCTTGCATATAGGGTCATTGTTACCATCTTTCTAAATTCCATATATATGCATTAATATACTGTATTGGTGCTTTTCTTTCTGACTTACTTTGCTCTGTATAATAGGCTCCAGTTTCATCTACCTCATTAGAACTGATTCAAATGCATTTTTTAATAGCTGAGTAATATTCCATTGTGTATATGTACCACAGCTTTCTTGTCCGTTCGTCTGCTATAAACATCATTTCTTAAGTAACTCACATAGCAATCACTGTAATTTCTCTGACACTGCCGATTAATAGGGGAGAAGGAAATGGCAACCCACTCCAGTGTTCTTGCTTGGAGAATCCTGTGGATAGAGGAGCCTGGAGGGATGCTGTCCATAGGGTCGCACAGAGTCAAACACGACTGAAGCGACTTAATGTGCATGCATGCATTGGAGAAGGAAATGGCAACCCACCCCAGTGTTCTTGCCTGGAGAATCCCAGGGACGGAAGAGCCTGGTGGGCTGCCGTCTATGGGGTCACGCAGAGTCAGGCACGACTAAAGCGACTTAGCAGCAGCAGCAGCAGCAGCCAATTAATAGAGACAACTCTACTATGGCTCAGACCCATTAATGAGCTCTCAGGTATCACCCAGGTTGTTTTATTTGCCAATCTGAGCCACCAGGGAAGTCCCTTAGATTGTTTTCTTGTACGACATCCACGGCAATGTTTCTTGCTTGAAAAATGCAAAATGCAAACACTGAAGGTGCAAGTTCAGGAGTCAGGTAGACCTGGGTTTATATTCTAACACCTCACTTAGTAGATATTTGGCACTGAAAAATTTGCAACTTTTCTATTTTCTGTTTTCCTCATTTGTAGTATCATGAGACTAATAGCAAGAACAGTAACTTTTTGAAAGGTTTTTATATCTTTATAGTGTTAAATGAATTATTATATGCAGGCATTTAGAGTTAGAGCTCAATATGTGACAGCTATGAAGAATGTATTTAGAAATATTTTGGTTCCAGGAAAATGTTTATGCAGTGATATTTTCAGTGACGAGTTTGTCCTGAAATACTAATTTTCTACCTAAGAGGCTGGACTCAAGATCCTTCTCACTTTAGAAAATAACCTGTAGAAATAGATTCTCAGTGGACTTGTATGTGTTTGGAAACCTGTGACTCAAAGTGAAAATGATTAGCTAAAGAAAAAAGAATTACTTTGTTTTTATTTCTTAAAGAGTTATCACCAACCCTGAGTGTAACTGTGATTCTTCTCAGTAATAACTGTTTATTCTTGCCAAGCAGATAAAATACACTAGTCTGGGGTTGGTGACTTACTCGGATCACTCAAATCTCTATTTGACCGGCACTTCTTATCTCTATTTTTGTTCCCTGTGCAATTTTGGAATGGCATCTATGTATTTTCCTTCTCTTCAGTTGAAAACAAAACTAAACTAGATTAAAGCTAAATGAAACTTAACAGAACAATACAAACATTCCCCTCCCAAATAAAAACACCTTGGGATATGTACTTGCATGTCATGATATAACCAGAAATTTTTCCTTTATACCAGTATGATTCTAAAGAAAAAGAGCATTGACCCAAGATTAGGGAATATTTCAAGAAATTTTAGAGTTGTTGAGACTTTCCAGCACTCAACCTCATGGGTTTAATATCCAGATCTGGAGTGTCTTATCATCCTAAATATAAGAGAGTATTACTGATTATACATGACTCAGTTATATAAATCTTAGTTAGCATTTATTCTGTCATGAGAACCAATTCATGGAAAATAAAGTCATGTAAAGTGATAGTTAAAAATAAAAGTAGTCTTAAAAATGTATCTTTTAAAAATGATAAATGTTCACTTAAAAACATCCAAGCTATGTCCTTCCAAAATATAATAGAATAAAATATTGCTAACACCTAGACACAAGGACAAAAGCACATTAATTCTATTTTACTTTGTTGAGTTCCAAGATGAAAGAGTATATTTATACAACTTGGACTACCTATTTTATTGTGCAAAATTATTGCAATGAGAAAACAATTTTGCTTTTTTTCTTTTTCCTTATTAGAAAAGTATTTAGCAAGAGGGAAACAGTTGAACTTCCTTGTGGTCCAGTGGTTAGGTTAAGAATCTGCCTGCCAATGCAGAGGACATGGGTTTGATCCCTGGTCCTGGAAGATCTTACATGCCGGGAGCAACTAAACTCATGCACTACAAATTTTGAGTTTGCAGTCTAGAACCTGGGAGCCACAACTTCTGAACCCTTGCACCTAGAGGACATACTCGGCAACAAGAGAACCCACTGCTATGAGGAGGCGGAGCACCACAAGAGAGACCGCCCAGCCATAAATAGAGAGAGAGGGAGGCTGCTTTCTAAGAAGCTCACATCTAAGACATGAGGGTTCAATTTCTGGGTCAGAAAGACCTCCTGGAGGAGGAAATGGCATCCCACTTCAGTATTCTTGCCTGGAGAATCCCATGGACAGAGGAGTCTGGTGGGCTATCATCCACAGGGTCACAAAGAGTTGGACATGATTGAACTGACTTAGTACGCACGCGCACACATCCCGATATTAAACTGAAGGTTATTTTCTGAATCTATATGATTTCTCTTTGCAGTTAGTTGACCACTGCTGACATACCACTATAGATTACAACATTATTTCCTTAGTTCTTATTCCCAGTTTTGCTTCTTTGTTTAATTAGTCGAACCTCATTGCCAGTCAGAAATAGGAACTTCAAGGTTTACTCTTGATATTTAAGTAAAATTGTCCTCCAGGCAATTCAGTGATGGGCTTTTCTATGAGAACAGAGCCGTCTGGGGATCGAATGCACAGTGTGGTGATTATAGTTAATAATACTATATTGTGTGCTTGAAATTTGTTAAGAGATTATATCTTAAGTGTTCTCACCACACACACACACACACACACACACACGTACACATATGGAGAAATCTAGGTGAGATCATAGCTATATGGTAATCATTATGCAATGCATGCATATATCAGCTGTGCAGCTTAAATACATATAATTTTTATTTGTCAATTATACCTTTAAAATAAAGCTAGAAAAGTACGGGTCAGCAATCATAATTTACAGTTATTGAACGATCAAGCCTTATCCTTTCTATATTGAACTGTCTGCTTAAAGGAGAATCACAAGGCTTTTAAATATTTAAGGTGTCTCTAAAAGAAGGAAGTGGAGAGACACAAATCACAACTTAAAGCCCTTAGGCTGATTAAGTCAGAGCTGAGGAAGCATTCTATTTCCTTTCTAAAGTTCTAATCTCTTTCTCCCTATTTTATTTTCTTAGGGTGCTGTGCCTTGGTCTTTAGATCTTTGAAATTCTGATTTACTAATTTTGCATGCCATTTTTGGGCACCTTGCTTCTGTAGTACAAACAGTTCTGATTCCCCAACCCTTCCACCTCCTCTCCAGTCTTGGAAGTGTGGTGCAAACCCAGTATTCTGTTACTGAAGGAAGTTCATACAGGTCAAACCATCCAACTGAATATATATACTAGGCATTTTTTTACTGCTATAAAATAGTGGCTAACAGAATATCTCACTTTACACTAGGAGTCATGTTATATATTTGAAACAAAACATCATAGACAAATCTGGCATCTTATGATCCACCATTTATTGAATTCATGATTTTTAACAGTTCTTTTACTTTTCTGAACTTCAGTTGCTATGTTGGGAAACTAAAAAAAAATCTAAATACATTTACTTAGTAAGATAGCATATGCTCATTTTGCATATAATACAGGCAAAAATATCTGTATGTAGTAGATATTCTAAAAGTGAGTCTCCCATTTCCTAAAATGAAACATTAATATTTTCATAAACCACTGCTTTAGCTTTTGACTGAAAATTATTTCATTTTAATTTTAGGGAGAGTATTATAAATCTCATTCCAGCACTTTGATTATCAAAACAAAAACTGAGTTCTGAAGCTGTCAGGAGATGGCAAGGGAATCAACCTTCTTTTTACGGATTCTTTTCTGGTTAAGTTAATACCTCTTTCAAAAGTCAGAATTGTTGCATTTTGGTTTTGACACTGAACTTAAAGTGATGATATTTCAGGGAAAACGGAAATGCAAAGGATGCTGTGATGCATTTATTTTAAGGTTCACTCACGATGACCTTTACTTGTCTTGGACATTAGCCTCCCTGTTTTGAAAAGGCCGGGTACATTTGGGTCAGTGCAGAGGGTGGTCACCAGTAGCTTGCACTTTCTCACTGTCACCCAGTGGCTGAGTGGCTGTATTTTACATTCCACAGGTAGTGGAGGCTGTCAGAGCTAGTTCAATTCCTACACAAATTAGAACTTCACCAAGGACTCAACGGTGTCTGATTTTCAGCAAGAAAGGCCTTTCCTGCTCAAGTCCCTCATATAATCTACATCAGAGTTCCAATGAGACTGTAGCAATTATTGTCTGTGAATGCATTTCATTAGCCTTTAATAAACTCTATGGTAAAATGACTTCAGAGCTTAGAATGTAAATATGTAGGTAAAGATAGGACAGACTCAAACTTTGTTTCAAATATTTGCTTTAACTTGGATTAAGTATTATGAGATGCACACTGTGTTGTTATTCATTCCTTTTTTAAAAAATTGCTTGTTTATTTATTTAAGCTTGTGCTGAGTGTTCCTTGCTTCAAGTGAGCTTTCTCTAGGTGTGGGGCACAAACTTCTCATTGCTTGTTGCAGAGGACAGGCCCTAGAGCAAGGGGGCTTCAGTAGTTATGGCGAGCGGGCTCGTTATATGAGGCTCACAGGCTCTAGAATGCAAGCTTAGTATTTGTGATTCAAGGGGCTAGTTGCTCCAGGCATGTGGAATCTTCCCAGACCAGGGATCGAGCCCATGTCCTCTGCATTTGGCAGGTGGATTTTTTTCTTTTTACGGGGCTCTAGAGAATGGGTTGGGGAATACCTCAACAAGTTACAGCCCACTAAGGAGACGTCCATTCTAATTTTCCTGGGATAGCTTTTGAAACTTTTTCTTCTTCTTAGAGCCACTGTTTTTGCTGGCAGTAGCCTCCTCGGGTCCACTGCTGAGTGGCTCCTCCTTGGCAGGCAATTTTCCTGTCCTCTCTTCCTTGGGAACGCTCTTGTTTCTTAACTCTTTGGGATCACTAACTGGTTCCTCTTTGGGGAAAGTTTTCTTCCCCTTGGGAAGACTTCTAGTGCCTGCTATCTCTTCAAGATGACTGCTAACGAGCTCCTCTTTAAGATTCCTTTTTCTTGGATTTGGAAAAGGAGACAGATGGGGGTCTTCAATTCCATTTCCTGAGAAGCCTCCTGGGGCTTTTGCTTCTTTTTGGGGCTCTCACCTGTCTCCTCACACTCCCTGGGGCACTACTATTTTCTGAAGATGTCAGGGCAATTCTAACCAGCCTTTCTTTTCATTCAAGCGTTTCTTCTATTTCTCCAGGTTCCCAGCAATCTCAGCAGCCGCTTCATCTGCCTGAACCGTTGCTTCCTTCATGACATCCAGATTCTTTCATGGGACCTCTCCAATCTCACAGAAGGATAGCCACTCCTTAACTTGTTCTCAAATCTTCTCCCCTGAAACACTGGGTACTGAGGTGGGTACCTCAGTGTGTATATGCTAAATCACTTCAGTTGTGTCCGACTCTTTGCGACCCTGTGAACTGTACTCTACTAGGCTCCTCTGTCCGTGGGATTCTCCAGGCAAAAATACTGGAGTGGGTTGCAATTTCCTCCTCCAGGAGATCTTCCTTACCCAGGGTTCGAACCTGCATCTCTTACATCTCCTGCATTGACAGGCGGACTCTTTACCACTAGTGCCATCTGGGAAACCCCTGGGTACCTCGGAGAGGTGATCAATTCATGAGGCAATACTGCATTTATTTGCCAAGTATTGGGAGATGTGGCCTTTTTCTTAGTGGCTGCTCAGCCAATGAAGATACAGTGGAAAATGAGTTCAAATTTTGTGGTGTTACCCCTTGTCTTCAAGGCTCTAGAAACTTGGTTGCTTTGCTGGGTCCTGGGAATCACTCTGACAGGTGGGTGATTAACCACAGGATCACAAGGGAAGTCCATCATTCATTCTTTACATCAACCTATGAGTATATGTGGTTTCAGAAACTTAAGAAACAGCATGCTTGCTCACTACACTAATCCCTCTTGCTTCTGTCTAAACCCAGCCCAACAGGCTGCAGCATCCAAACACTGACAGTTTTATTTGGGCATTGAGCAGAGATTTCATTTCACTTCATTACATCTTATCACACTTTTCATTTTTTATTCCACTACGACAGGCTCATCTTCCTTTCACACTGCCAGAGGCTACCAATTGGTAATAAATCTCAGCTTCCCAGCCCACTCAAAAGAGGAGAAATCAAATGAGAAAAAAAGGAAGTAGACCATGGCCTTTGCTTCCATTCATGATCATAGATTTTCTGCAAATTTAGGGGATTTGTTAAGGTCCTATGTTACTATTCACAGACAACCATGCATTGTATATAAGGAGACTTGGATTCATTTTTTTAAACTTTTATTGAAGTACAGTTGATTTACAATGTTGTGTTAATTACTGTTGTACAGCAAACGATTCAGTATGTACACAGACTTTCTTTTTTATATTCTTTTTCATTGCAGTTTGTCATAGGATATTGGATACAGTTCTCTGTGCTCTACAGTAAGACTTTGTTGTTTATCCATCATATACATAAAAACTTACATCTGCTAAGGGCTGCCCTCGTAGCTCAGTCGGAAGAATCTACCTGCAATGCAGGAGACCCAAGTTTGATCCCTGGGTTGGAAAGATCCCCTGGAAAGGGAAAAGGCAACCCACTCCAGTATTCTTGCCTGGAGAATCCCATGGACAGAGGAGCCTGGTGGGCTGCAGTCCATGGGGTTGCAAGAGTCAGACACGACTGAGCGACTAAACCGCCACCATCACATCTGCTAAGCCCAACATCCCGCTCCATCCCGTCCCTCCTCACCCGCCCCTTTGGCAACCACCTGTCTGTTCTACAGCAGAGGTCCTGTTTCATTGATGGGCTCAATTTTGTCACGTTTTAGATTCTGCATATAAGTGATACATGGTATTTGTCTTTCTCTTCCTGACTTAACTTCACTTAGTATGATCATCTCTAGTTGCAAGGAGACTTGGATTCTAATTCACTGACTGAAAACTTTAATATTTCTGACATCAATATTTCCATGTTTATATATTAAAAACAGGGGAGATAGATCAGACAATTTCTATGTCACTTTCAGACTGAAAAATATACCCTTCAGACAATAAAAGAAAAAGCATTTACTTTTTGAGTACATCATTGTGAACATGCTCTCTTGAGTCTCAATTAGTAGAAAAATTAAAGACCTCTTTGCTCTTGATATATTTTTATAGTAACATTTCTTTAACTAAACATGTGATTTTTGTGGTAACTAATTTTTTGTGTCAGCTTGGCTGGATGATGGTGTGCTCAGGTATTTGGATAACCATTATTTCATTATTTCCGGGTGGGTCTGTGAGGATGTTTCTGGAAGATATTATCGTTTGAATTTGGGAACTGAATAAGTAGATGAATAAGCAGATGTGAGCAGCATCCAATTTGTTGAAGGCCTGACTAGAACAAAAAGGGTGGAGGAAGAGAGAATTTGCCCTCCATGGCTAACTGTTGATCTGGGACACTGGTCTTTCCTTCTCCTTGGACCAGGACTTATCCCATTGGTACTCCTGACTCTCAAGGCTTACACTGGAACTGGATTTTATACCATTGGTTTCCTGGTTCCCAGGACCCTAGACTTTGACTGGAACTACATCACTGGCTTCCTGGGTCTCCAACCCAGGAATCTGCTGAGGAAGACAGATTGTGGGACTCCTTATCCTTTATAATTATGTGAACTATAGAGAGACCAATTAATGATTTTACATATATATATTATATGCATAAATATATATCTTATTATAGAGATTCCCTGCAAAGAGTCCGCAAAGAGTCGACAAAGTCGAACATGACTATATGACTGAATTGAACTGAAATATCTTATTGGTTCTCTTTCCTTAGAGAACCTTGACTAACACACTTTTCAAAAACTGGATTTTTCAAAATTAACAAAGTAATAATTCTCATTATTTGATTGTATATTTTTTACATAGTCCTCAAAACACTTTTGTGTATATTGTCTTGTTTTTCCTTTCTTTTCCTTTCAATAAAAAACAGTATTTATTCTATATACTACCTCCATTTTAAGGATGATGGATTCAAAATGAGAAGAGAGGATGATGGATGATGAGGAGAAATTAAGTGACTTGGCAAAAGATTCTGCGACTAGTTAACAGCAAGAGAAATAGTACAACTCAGGTTAGTTAAATATTAATAATGCTGTTCTTGTTCAGTCCCCAAGTCATGTCCAATTTTGCAACCCCATGGATTACAGCACGCCAGGCTTCCCTGTCCTTCACCATCTTCCTGAGCTTGCGAAGACTCATGTTCATTGAATTGATTGTATACATGTTCATTTGTTTTTCTTTAAATCAACATCTTGTGAAATATACAGAAAAGTGCATATTTGTGCAGTTTAACAGCAGCTGCGAGGAAAGCACTTGTCTAACTACCCCATGAGTGAAGTTTTAGAATATCACAGAAGCCTCTGTCAATCCCTTCAGTGCCAGCTATCCCTTGATTGCCTCTCATCATCAAACTCATCATTTTTTTTTTAATATCTGCTCTGAGATAATGGTGGTGGTTTAGTCGCTAAGTTGAATCTGACTCTGTGACCCCGTGAACTGTAGTCCACGTAACTCCTTTGTTCATGGCATTTTCCAGGCAAGAATACTGGATTGCCATTTCCTTCTCCAGGGAAACTTCCAGAGCCAGGGATTGAGACCAGATCTCCTGTGCTGTAGGTATTCTCCTGCCTTGCAGGTGGATTCTTTACCGATTGAGCTTTTTTTTTCCTTTGCTGCCAATGTGATATTAAGTGTTGTTGGTAGAAAGTGCTCTGGGGACATTGCAGGAGAAAGGGTCTTCTCCTCTGATTTGAGAGCGCTGCCTGTGGCATCTTTCTGCTGGTGTGTTTATCATGGTCTGTACATGTGTGTCATGAACAGAGGAACATGGCAGGCTATGGTCCATGGAGTCACAAAAGAGTGGGACATGATGAAGCAACTAAACAACACTACATATGTACTGCCTTGCTGATACTGGGTTCTCAATGGACGGTGTACCAATTCCTTCTGTGTCTACTAGCCAACCTCAGCCCTCTTGTACCCGAAAGGATGTGTCCCGCTTGCCCGGTGACCGTGAGCCAGCTTTGTCCTGGACAACTTAGTAAACTTCACCATGCTATGGGCTTCATCCACACTTTTTAAATGAAACTGAACCCTATACTTGGGGCAGGTCAACTGCTTCCAACTTCGTCCTTTCTGTATTGTTCAGTGCTCACTCAGTCGTGTCTGACTCTTTTGCAAACCTGTGGACAATAGCCCGCCAGACTCCTCTGTCCATGGATTTCCCAGGCAAGAATACTGGAGTGGGTTGCCTTTCCTTCTCCAGGGGATCTTCCTGACCCAGGGATCAAACCTGCATCTCCTGCACTGGCAGGTAGATTTCTTACCATTGAGCCACCTGGGAAACCCCGTACCTCCCTCAGCCCTATGGTTTTCTTCAGAATTCTAGTTACCTCTTTGTAATTATTTCTCTGTTAGAGTTGTTTTGGACCCTGGACATCGTATAAATTGCAGATTCTTCATTTCTCCCTAGAGGCAGCTATTTTCCTAACTCACTTATAATTATTTTCTTGAGGTCTTTTATAGCTTTGCTACTCATGCATAACTTTTTTTTCAATGCTAAAATTTTTGAAAGATACCCTGCTAGTGCAAATAAGTAGGAGGGGTTTGCATGGCTTATGTACAGATTTACTGGCAGTGAATATGTTGTTCCATGAGTAGATGCCTAAAGAGCCAGAGGGCAGCTGAGCACACATGTGTTTGTACAATTAATGGTGCACATGTACCATGAGTGTGGAGGCAGAGCAGTATAAATGGATGGATATCTTTGTGTTACCTGTGCATATGTGTGTATGTGTGTGCAGATGCAAGTCGGTGCCTAAATAGAAGCAGGTAGTATCTCTGCTCGGAGTAGGCAATGGCAACCCACTCCAGTAGTCTTGCCTGGCAAATCCCATGGACGGAGGAGCCTGGTAGGTTGCAATCCATGGGGTTGTGAAGAGTCCGACACAACTGAGTGACTTTACTTTCACTTTTCAGTTTCATGTTTGGAGAAGGAAATGGCAACCCACTCCAGTGATCTTGCCTAGAGAATCCCAGGGAAGGAGCCTGGTGGGCTGCCATCTATAGGGTCACACAGAGTTGGACACAGCTCAAGCGACTTAGCAGTAGCAGCAGCAACAGTATCTCTGCTAGGAAGTATCAGCTTCTAAAGCTGGAAAGATGCTGACTTTTGACTCCAGCTGAGGTTTGCTGGGGTGTGAAGTTTCCATCCTCTTAAGTGGAAGACTTGATGTTGGTTTCCTCCTGTTTTTAAACATAGTTTCATTTTGCCTTTTAAAAAGAACTTCATATAAACACAGGCTCTATACTTTTTTGTTACTTGCTTTCATTTGTTCAAAATGATGAATTTTAGATACATTAATATTGATGTACCTGAGATGGGCTTTATTTATGTAACCACAGTACATCCCATTCTCATGTGGTTGGGCATTTGAATTGTTTTCAATATTTGGCATTTATGAACAATTGTGCTCTAAACAACATTGTACCCCTTGCAAATAGCTTATGCTTATGCCCAGGGGTGAAATTTCTGAATCAAAGGGAATAAAGACATCTTCAATATTTCTGGAACCACCCTAGTAGCTCTGATGGTAAAGAATCCATCTGCAATGCAGGAGACCTGAATTCAATTCCTTGGCCAGGAAGATCCCCTGGAAAAGGAAATGGCTTCTTGTCTGGAGAATTCCATGGACAGAGGAGCCTGGCAGGCTACAGTCCATGGGTTCACAAAGAGTCGGACATGACTGAGCAACTAACACTTTCAATATTTCTAGATTATGGTATATTATTTGCCAAAGAGTTTGTACCAGTTTGCAATCCCTCTAGCTATATATGAAACATTTTATAGTTTCTATATGCTTGTTAACATATCTTAATACTAAGAATAATATTATGTTTAAGCATTTCCCTGACTTCCAAAGTTTAGTGCTTTTGACTATGTTTGTTAGAAATTTGGGTTTCTTTTTGGTGAACCACTCTTTTAATTCTTTCACTTATTTTTCAATTGGTTGGCTGACTTATGAGTTTTCTTCCCTAGCAGCAATAATCTGGATGAAAGTCCTTTATCAGCTACATGTGTTGCAAATACCTCCCTCCAGCTTATGGCTCTTCATTTTTTTTAGTGGTGTCTTTTGAAGATGGCAAAATTATGATTGTAATTTTAACATAGGTGAATGAATTCATCTTTTTCTTCATGGTCACTGCTTTTTGTGTTTTGTTTAAGAAACACTTTTCTACCAAGGAGATTATATATTCTTCCATATTATCTTCTAAAAACTTTATGGTTTTGCCTTTCACATTTGTGTTTTTAATCTACCTGGAATTGATTTTTTTATATGGCATGAATGGTCTTGCTATTATGCCATAATTTCTAAAAATCAAATGTATACAAGGTCACCGTTACCATTTAGTTCTTATATCTACAGTTTGGGGAAAGGTAGCCTGATGTAGAATAATGCTGAATCAGGGTGAAAAAGGCCTTTTTCTTTTAAAGAAACCAGTAATTAAGCTCTTACTGATTTCAGACACAATGGGAAGTGTTTTACTTAACCTCAAAAACAGTTTATTTTATAGATAAACCAATTAAAGTTTCGAGAATTTGAGGAGCTTGGCCAAGGTCACACAGTAATGTCAATTTGAGCAAGGATTCAAATTTTTACCATTTAATTCACAAGCTTATGCTAATAAATTTGATGGAAGCCTCCTCTGCGAGGGGGCATGAAGGGGCTGACCTAACTAAGCCCCCTGCTGGGTCAGGGCACTCTTTCCCCCTCCCCACCCTTGCTCCCCTCGGTTCAGGCTGCAGATAACAAAATTAAGATTGGTTCAAGCAAGACAGGCTTTATTCAACAGCCAGAGAATGGAGAAGGGAAGCTCATGCTCTAAAGGCACCCCCTCCTCAAAGGAAGGAAGGTGGGGGGCTTTTAAGGGGTAACAGGCAGGCGTCTCTCCCCAGCGCCCAGGGAGAGGGCGGAAATTGGCCGAACAGCCGGGCATGCGCAGTGCCCCTGCGCCTGCGCGCTCCGGGCACCCGGCCCGCTTTCCGACTATTCGACCCCAGGAGCTACAGCCCGCCAGGCTCCTCTGTCCACGGGCCTTCCCAGGCCGGAATACTGGAGCGGGTTGCCATTTCCTGCTCCAGGGGGCCTTCCTGACCCACCCAGGTATTGAACCTGCGTCTCCCGCATTGATAGGCAGATTCTTCTTTTTTTTTCTTCTTCTTTTTCAGTTGAAGGATAATTGCTTTACAGATTTTTATTGGTTTCTTGCCAGGCAGATTCTTTACGAAAGCCCAGGCTGCCTCACACTAGGCCCACATCGTACCTAGCCAAGTACAAATCCCTCGTTTGGGCGGAGATCTCGGCGTGGAGATGAAGCTATGGTAACTGCCGGGTCCCTCCAGCTTTCATCTGCGCAGACATGTTCTCGTGCTCAAGTCAGAGTCGGTTCGGGTTTGTGGACTGCTGATTATCTCTCAAGATACGGCTGGAAGCATCTCTGCCAACTACCAGGTACTTCTGAAACAGGGGTAAATCGAGGCAGGAAAGCAGTGACCGTTAGCCCAGCCTTTGCTAGCTGTCTCGGAGCTAGCCTGTTGAGTCTGGTTTTGTCGTCACCCTTACGGCCCAAGCCTGGTGTCGGCCCTCTGGGCCTGGGCTGCCCAGCGTGGGAAGACTGCTCTTGCAGGAAGACCGGCCCTTGCCAGGCTCCGAGAGGCGGCGCTTGTCTACCGCTCCGGAGTGAATTGTTCCTGGAGGCACGTGTGCTGACGAAGCAAAGAGAACTGGGAAGGGGCACTCGAGAGCGGGAAAGTAAATAAATATTTATAAGAGCATAATAAAACCTAAAATACTTGGGAAGATAGTTTTAAGGACTGATTCGAGTTGTTCTATACTGCAGAAACCAACACGACATTGTAAAAATTTAAAAAAGAACAAAAAAGAAAAAAATATGAACAGTAAAATAAAAAGACATGAAAGGGAACTCCCTGGTGATTCAATGATTAGGACTTTGTACTTTCACTGCCAGGGCGTGGGTTCAATTCCTGATTGGGGAACTAAGATCCCACAAGCTTAGCAGCATGGCAAGGAAAAAAAAAAAGTTTAAAAAGACGTGAAAGATTTCTGTACTGAAACCTGACAATAATTGCTAACATTTTAAAAAGCCTAAATTTAGAGCTGTATCATGTTCATGGGGTGAAAAAGTCATTATTAAGATGTATGTTCTCACAAAATTTATTGCAACACTTTCATAATAAAAATCCTATCTTCTCTAGAATTTCCTATGCTGCTGGATCTTGCTCTGACAATTTCTTACAGCTTCCTTATTTCTTTAATCCCCTCAAACTATGTATGTACATCTTTAGCTGAACCAAAGTACAGTCAACCCTCAGCATCCAGCTGAGATTGATTTAGGGCTCCCCCCAACCCCCAACCATAGATGCCAAAATTCTGAGGCTGGGTAAGTCCCTAATATAAAATGATGTGAAGCAGAGGACCTCCATGTCTGTGGATTCTGCATCCTTGGTGGATTCAGTCAACCACCATTAGGAACCACAGATGCTGAGGCCTGATTGCACCTAATCTGTAGGTTCTCCACTTTGGTTACTATCGACATTGAGGGCTGGATAACCCTTTGTTATTGGAGATTGTTCTGTGTGTTGCTTGTCTAGCCACATCCTTATCCTTCACCCATATGGTTATTAATAACAGCCTCCTAGTTGTTACAAACAAAATGTATCTAGTTATTGCCAAAATTCCCTTGGGAGGCAAAATTGTCCCAGTTTAGAACCAGTAATGTAGTACATCATTTCTCAGAACAAAAATCCCACCTTTCAAATAATTCTTTTCTTTTTCTCATTTCATTTATTACTTTGAAACATTATCTTTTATCCTGATTCTTGCGTATAGCATTATTACAGATTGAAACTTTTATGAGTACATTCCTTGAAAGTGTTTACTTCCCAATAACGATAGAATTAATTCCAAATTTCTTAGCATGGCACTTAAAGCTCCATCTCTTTCTATATCTTAACTTATTCTACCTTGCTTCAGATGACTATTCCTCCTGCAATATAATTTTTTGTCACTCTCAGCCCGCATTCAATACTGTATTGCTTTTCATTATGTCTCTGCTACCCTTCCTCATTTGGCATGTGAATGAGGCATTCCTTTAAAAAAAAATTATATATATATATATATTTGGCTTCACTGGGTCTTAGTTGTGGCATGAGAACTCTTAGTTGTAGCATGTGGGATCTAGTTCCCTGACCAGGGATTGAACCCGGACCCTTGCATTGGGAGCCTGGAGATCAGGCTCCCAATTCTTAGTCAACAGGCCACCAGGGAGGTCCCAAATGAGGTATTTCTCATGTGTCACTTTATATCCTCTTGACTTGACTTCTAACTTCAGACACACCATGTGAATAGTTTTGTGGTGACTTTAAAGAGTTTCACACAAGTGTGGAGCTGTGTGTGTGTACACTTCATATCCTGTCATGGGTTTCTCTGTTACTATGATGTGAGATGCTTGTGGAAATTTACCCAATAGTCATGCGATGCTTGAATATGGGAAAAATTGATGACTGTGCAGCCATTCTTGACTAATCAGAGACATAAATATTTCCCTCTTTCACCCTCTGAGTAGATTGTTTTGAGACCACTGTCTACATTCCCTGAGAATGTTCCACATAATCAAGCATCTGCCCCTCATCTTGGTGAGTTTCCTCAAAACACATACTTAAATCAGCTTTCCCTCCTTCCCTGTTTTGCCCCTACCATCTGTTACTCATGCAGCATAGGATCAATTTCCAAATAAACTACCTGCACATAAGCCTCTGCCTGCAGTGCAGGAGACTCAGGTTCGATTCCTGGGTCGGGAAGATCCCCCAAGAAGGAAATGGCAACCCAGTCCAGTATTTTTGCTTGGAGAATCCCAGGGACAGAGGAGCCTGGAAGACTATAGTCCATGGGATCACAAGAGTCAGACATAATGTAGCAACTGAACCACCAAAAACCACATAAGCCTCAGGCTCCACTTCTGTAGGCTATGAAAACTAAGACAACCTGAAATCTCTGAAGACTCTTTTTAAGTACAGTTAACCTCCCCACAAAATGTCTCCTTGCCTCTCTACACCTTTCTCCATTTTTACCGGTATTTCTCCTCAGTGTCACCTATATCACCATTGCTATTGTTGTTCAATCGCTCAGTCATGTATCACTCTTCGTGACCCCATGGGCTCCATCACGACAAGCTTCCCGGTCCTTCACCATCTCCTGGAGTTTGCTCAAACTCATGTTCATTGAGTCAGTGAAGCTATCCACCCTGTTGTCCTCTGTTGTCCGTTTCTCCTCCTGCCCTCAATCTTTCCCAGCATCAGGGTCTTTTCCAGTGAGTCAGCTCTTTGCACCAGGTGGCCAAAGCATTGCAGCTTCAGCCTCAGCATCAGTCCTTCCAATGAATATTCAGGAATAATTTCCTTTAGGATTGACTGGTTTGATCTCCTTGCTGTCCAAGCGACTCTCAAGAGTCTTCTCCAGCACCACAGTTAGAAAGAATCAGTTCTTTGGTGTTTAGCCTTTTTTATAGTCCAGCTGTCACGTCTGTACATGACTACTGGAAAAATCATAGCTTTGACTATACAGTCCTTTGTGGACAAAGTAATGTCTTTGCTTTTTAATACACTGTCTGGGTTTGTCATGGCTTTTTTTCAAAGGACCAAGTGTCTTGAGAACTGTGTTTATATCAAAATCATCCCCTTTTCTGCAGTACCTGGACAGTACCTTGAATAATGATATACCAAGGTTATCATAATGGTATTTCAATATCAATCTTGAATAATATAATTATACAGTTAATATAACACTATGCTTTATTTTGAGGAGATTAGAAGTGCATAGAGGAACCATGCAGTAAAAATACTTATTTGACTTAAAAAAACTTTTCAAGGAGAAAAGCAAGCAACGTCTTCATTTCCTATTTCTCTTCTCAATCATTTTTGTTGAGGCTAAGAACTAATTCATGGGAGGATATAAGTTTAAAGGAAACACATTTCATCTGAGGCTAGAGAAAGCACTGAAAAATATATTTAATTATGTGTTGAAATTGCTATAAATGAAATTATAGTATCATATTAAGTAGCCTTATTCTCTGTGAATCAGTAAGCAAGTACAACCATTACATAGAGAGTAGCTGTAATTGAGTCTTCAGGAACTGCTTAATTTTCAAGAATGAAAATGCTGAGGATGCAAATCAATAGGCAGGAGAGGACTTGAGGAGATTGAAGACTTGAGGAAAAAGGAGAAATTGAGTTAGAAACCCCCTGGCGAATGATCTGGAGTACGCTAGAACTGAGTGGAATAATCACAGGATGGTGGGTGCACACATAAGAGAATGGTTGTATTCAGAACAGGGAATATTATTTTTTAATAGGTGGACACACACAGTCCCCTCAACACTCATCTAGAATCTCAAGGGCAAAAAGCGCTTGCCCTTGAGATTAAAGAAAATCAGGTACCTACTGTCACTTTTGTTACAGAGAATCCAGGCTATTTAAGAGAAGAGAAAACTAAAAGCAACACCAAAAATCCCAAATGGAATGTGTTTATGTTTGTAACATACCACTGGTAAGAGAGACAAAGAGAACTTTGGATGAGATGGTCTCATACTTGAGTGGGCAGCTGCCAATTGTATGGAAAATCTAGAATAGATCATTGATCTGGAAGGGTTTTTTGATGTTTTTCTTTTTGTTTTGTTTGTAGATTAAAAAAATAACACTGCACTTGAAACTTGTAAACTCAAAGCAGATGAAGAGAAAGTAGAAGAGGGAATTGGTACTGGCCTGGTAGCAGTCTGGGAACTGGTATTAGAAATAAGGAGAAAAAAATGAGGTGGTGTGGAGGTCTTAGATGCTCTTGAGGATGCCAAGAGTACCATAGAGTGTGTGAAACACTGGTATGGTTAGCAGCCTAGACTAACACTGCTAAGGCTCTGTTAAAGGAGGTCTATGAGCAAAGCAACTTTTAAGTATATAGTACAGTGTCGTTTGCTGTAGGCACTATGTTAAGAGTGGATCTCTAGAATGTATTTATCTTGCGCCACTGAAGTTTTTTCCCTTTTGACCATATTACCTTTTCCCCTTCCTCAAACTCTCGGGAACCACAGTTTTGGTTTCTGTTTCTATGAATTTGTCTATTTTTTCCCCAAACTTTATATTTTCTTTAAATTATTTACTTATTTATTTTTGGCTGCATTGGGTCTTCACTGCTGCCCATGGGCTTTCTCTGGTTGCGGCAAGCGGGGGCTCCTGTCTGGTTGCAGACCACAGGCTTCTCATTGTGCTGGCTTCCCTTGTTGTAGGGCACAGACTCCAGAGGACACGGGCTTCCGTAGCTGCAGGACGGGCTCAGCTGCCCCAGAGTGTGTGGAATCCTTCCAGCCCAGGGATCAAACCAGTGGCCCCTGAATTGGCAGATAGACTGCCAACCCCTGGGCCACCAGAGAAATCCAAGTTTGTCTATTTTAGATTCCACATGTAAGCAAGATCATATGGTATTTGTCTTTCTGTGTTTGGGTTCTTTTGCTTAGCATAATATCCTCCAGGTCCATCCATCTTATTGCAAATGGCAAGATTTCTTGCGCTTTTGGTATCATATCTAAAAACAAGTTCCATACACGATGGCTTTTTAAATTGAATTTTAACAATGTTAAAGTAGTTATTTATCTGAACAAATACTTAACATAACAACTTAAAGAAGAGGTTATTATTATGACCTTCTCATGAATGAAGAATGTCAATATCTGCAGCGTAATTTATCCAAGGACACAATATATATGATAATTCTAGCAATAGATCCCATGTCTGCTTGTCACAAAAACTGTCGATGTAACTGATAGACAATACTATAAAAGTTTCCAAATGGCCAACTATGACCTAAAATAAAGTCTAGGGAAAGTCAAAGCACACTATGAAAATAGATACTTCTGTACAATTTGACATTATTAATGACACCATTAAGAAGGCAAACAGATGTATCTGTGTTAAAGGGCAGAGAGAGAGTACCCAGTGACATATGTTTACTAATTTAGATGGATAACCGAGTCCTTGATTAAACTTCCATTTTTGTTTATAATGGATCTTTTTCTCAGGATTATTGGATGGCAATTATTGCCATGATCAATGCAAAAGCAAATAATATGTTAATATCACTTCTGATTGAGAAATGCTGTTCATTTAGATTGAAATGAACATTTAAAACCATGGAAAACATAAAATGAAACTGAGAATCATTGGACATTTATCAGCAAGATCTCAATCCATGCCTAAGGGCTATCATTATACCCTTGAGAAGGGTGTGAAGAGTAAAATTTAATTACTTCCTTAATTTAATCAAAAAACTTTCATGGAGTATCTTCTGAATAAAATTGTTTTATTATTGTGTTCAGTCTTCACAGAAACACTATAAGGCAGTGGTCCCCAACTTTTTTGGCACCAGGGACCAGTTTCATGGAAGAACATTTTTCCGTGGACCCTGGGGTGAGGGTAAATGGTTTTGGGATGCTTCAAGCACGTTACATTTATTATGGCGGCACTGATCTGATAGGAGGCAGCGCTCAGGCAGTAATGCGAGGAATGGGGAACGGCTGTAAATACAGATGGAGCTTGGCTCTTGCTTGCCCTCTGATCACCTCCTGCTGTGCATCCCGGTTCCTGACAGGTCATGGACTAGTAACAGTCTGTGGCCTGGGGGTTGGAGACCCTTGCTCTAAGGTATATATTAGTATTCTCTTCTTATAAACAAAGAAACAAGCATTTGAAGACTCAAAGCCCTGTGCCTATGGCCATACAGCTGGTGAGTGGCTGACAGGGCCTTACACCCAGGCTTGCCTAGCTTCAAAGCCTGCGCTGTATTTCCTACTAAGGCTGATTTCAGAAAACACTCTAACAAAACAATCCCTGAGTGCCATCCGCGCACTCTTCCTAGCAACGACCTATGGGGAAAAATCACACGGATCATAGACTTGGGCAGAATGTCACATTGTCTGGCAGAGCATTAGCTTAAAAGGTCAATAAGCTTCATAGTAAAGCATCCTAATCATCCATGGAAAATAAATTGCTCGTGTTTCTGCTTACTAAACAAACTGAAGGCTAACTTATTGCATTCATATTCTGGGTAAATTTTCTCTGGAACAAAAAGTTACCAGTTTATAAATCTTAGTTTGATCAGCCATCACATCTTCTGAAAAGACATTTTTAATTATCTTAACTAGGAATAGGAACTTTAAGCACTGTAGAAAACCACATAAATAAGAATTAATTGAAGAAATATAGAGAAGTCAACCTAGGGGATCTGAAAGAGTTAAACTACAAATAAAA
The DNA here is from genome assembly GCF_963930625.1 of Muntiacus reevesi. Classification (NCBI taxonomy): domain Eukaryota; kingdom Metazoa; phylum Chordata; class Mammalia; order Artiodactyla; family Cervidae; genus Muntiacus; species Muntiacus reevesi. The sequence goes on along the minus strand of NC_089265.1, from coordinate 13,717,059 downwards.
TATCTGAGAATACAGGTTGCTGCCAAAAAACCTAAAAGAATGAGTCAGTCTGAAGACTTTAGGAACAATCAATAATTACCAAGATGCAAAGAAGACTGACATGGAGGAAATTGAGGGAAAACCTTTAGAATGGATAATTAGGGAAAGAATTCTCTGACTGTTAAAGCGGTGAGCTTTTAGAACAATCTATTTGCCACAGGAAGCTGTGCAGCTGACTTTATTTAGGACACAGGGATTAAACTCTCAGAACCATTAAAAGCAAGCATGAGCAGATACATTAGTGGGAAATGAAGACATCAGCCTTTCCTTTTTTGTTTGCTCCTTTCAGGACAGCTTAGAGGAAGCCTTCTGTGTCCTTGGGCAACATTTCAAATGTTTGTTCAAAGATGAGGATTTTCACCTAGTTGACTGAGTTATGCTTCTTTCGTCCTACAAGCGACAAAAGTTTCTACTGAACTTGCTCAACTCTTTTCTCCTGTGTCCACAGGAGAAAGAGTCGCATGAGTTGAGGTTGTGATTGTGACAACGAGATAATTTTTTAATATTAATATACTGTCTATGGAAAAATTAGAATAGGCAGGCATGCACTTAAATACCACTAATATCCTAACCACTCAAGGATAAACATGTTAACATGTTCATGAACAAATGTCCCGATATTTCACATATGTGTGTGTATTTATATAGGTTGGTATTTATGAAGATCATAGTTATATAGCATAGACTCGTCTGCAACTTATTACTAGCTGAACATAATAGTCATTCCTCATGTAATCAAATAATCTTCTAAGTATAATAATATAAATTACATATACAGTATTGTATTGCTATTAGTTTCCAATTGCTGGACACTAGATTGTTTCTGATTTCTTACGATTATACATAATAAGACACTGTCTAGCCATTTATTTCATTTTTTGTTATAGCTTTAAACACTTTAAGAGCAGTTCTTGAATCGCTGTGTCAAAGGGTTTGAACATGTCACTAATTATTTAAGTATTCTCCAGATAGAATGTACCTTTCTGGAAAAAGGTAGTAGAATGCAGGCTCTGAGGTCAGTCTGCCTATGGGAAAAGAGGATGATTCTCTGTGGCTCAGTTTCCTCATCTGTACAATTACTGTTTAGTTGCTCAGTCATGTCCGACTCTTTGCAAACCCATGGACAGCAGCTTGCTCGGCTTTCCTGTTCTTCACTGTCTCCTTTGTTTGCTCAAGTTCATGTCCATCTGTGCAATGAGATTCTTTTATTGTAATTTTAAATTAATTAATTTATTTTAATTGGAGGCTAATTACTTTAGAGTATTGTAGTGGTTTTTGCCATACATTCACATGAATCAGCCATGGGTGTACATGTGTTCCCCATCCTAAAACCCCTCCCACCTCCCTCCCCATCCCATCCCTCAGGGTCATCCCAGCGCACCAGTCCTGAGCACCCTGTCTCATGCATTGAACCTGGACTGGTGATCTAGTTCACATATGATAATATACATGTTTCGATGCTATTCTCTCAAATCATCCACCCTCATCTTCTTCCACAGAGTCCAAAAGTCTGTTCTTTACATCTGTGTCTCTTTTGCTCTCTTGCATATAGGGTCATTGTTACCATCTTTCTAAATTCCATATATATATGTTAATATGCTGTATTGGTGTTTTTCTTTCTGACTTACTTTGCTCTGTATAATAGGCTCCAGTTTCATCCACCTCATTAGAACTGATTCGAATGTATTCTTTTTAATAGCTGAGTAATACTCCATTGGGAGGGATTGGGAGCAGGAGGAGAAGGGGACAACAGAGGGTGAGATGGGTGGATGGCATCACTGACTTGATGGGCATGAGTTTGAGTAAGCTCCGGGAGTTGGTGATGGACAGGGAGGCCTGGTGTGCTGCGGTTCATGGGGTCGCACAGAGTCAGACACAACTGAGCGACTGAACTGAACTGAACTGAATATTTTATTGTGTATATGTACCACAGCTTCCTTATCCATTCGTCTGCTGATGGGCATCTAGGTTGCTTCCATGTCTTGGCTATTATAAGCGGTGCTGCAGTGAACATTGGGGTGCACGTGTCTCTTTCAATTCTGGTTTCCTCGGTGTGTATGCCCAGCAGTGGGATTGTATGGCTGTTCTATTTACAGTTTTTTAAGGAATCTCCACACTGTTCTCCATAGTGGCTGTACTAGTTTGCATTCCCACCAACAGTGTAAGAGGGTTCCCTTTTCTCTGCACCCTCTCCAGCATTTATGTTTGTAGACTTTTTGATAGCAGCCATTCTGACTAGTGTGAGATGGTACCTCACCTAAACAGACATTTCTCCAAAGAAGACATACAGATGGCTAACATGAAAAGATGCGCAATATCACTCATTATCAGAGAAATGCAAATCAAAACCACAATGAGGTACCATCTCATGCCAGTCAGAATGGCTGCTATCAAAAAGTCTACAAACAGTAAATCTACAATGAGATTCTTAAAACCACCTCATGTGATCACTGTGAAAATTTATTAGGTAAGCTATGCAAAATAATTATAGTAATATCTGCCAGATAGGAAAAACTGAGAGATTATTTTCAGTATTATTATTATAGTCATTGTTATTTCCAATTAACATTCTCATCAGAAGCTATTATCTCTCACCATATATGAGAATATAGCACAAATAGTTTCAAATTTAATATTAAATAATGTTATCTTATTGCTGTTTTAATTTTTCTTTCTTTGATTAATAATAGCTAGGATATTTATCATGATTGTTGAACATTTGTATTTTTGCCTTTGTGCCTTGCTTGGTCATAGTAATTTTGATGTATTTTGCTGCTGTAGTTTTTTTCTTTACTTACTGAAGTATAAGTGCTGCGTCTTTGCTGGCTAATAGGACAATAAGCTTTTGCATGTTTTTAATCAAAATGTAAATCTAAAGCAAAAATAGCCATACATTACCTCCTACATTTTCCTACAGAGCACTATTCTTATAATGTGAATCCAGTAGGAAACTTTTTACATTTTTATATGTCATTCCCCAAAGATGTGTTTTTCAGCCTCTCTAATATTAACTCTAATTCTAATGTCTGACAGTTCTTTGATTTAGTGGGTTCTCTTAATAACTTACTTGTATTGCTTTGTCTCCCTCAACCTAACTCCAAAACATTGACATTTTTCCGTCTATTATTAAAAGACTTTGTGCCATAAACATGCCTTTACTTCCCTAGGCTAAATAATGCCAAATGCTTTGCTTTCTCCTCATTAGGCTAATTTCCCAAATCTTAATGACACATAGCGTAGCATATAATTTAATGACAGTATCTTTAGAATAAGACATGTACTCAAATTCTGGGTGAGCTGAGTTAATTTGGACAAGTCACTCAGGATCTCAGAGCCTCATTTTTCTTACATGTAAAATGGAAATAATAACATCTATCGATGAACAGTATGAAGATTAAATGAGATAAAGTTTGTGACAGTTCAGGTGTTACTGAATGATAATTATATTTTTATACTTAATTATTACCATGTTCACCAGTAAACCTTCATCAAGTTTTATGTTGTTGTTGTTTGGTTGCTCAATTGCGTGTGACACTTTGTGACTCCATGGACTGTATCATGCCAGGCTTCCCTGTCCTTCACTATCTCCCAGAGTTTGCTCAAACTCATGTCCATTGAATCAGTGATGTCATTCAACCATCTTACCCTTTGTCGTCCCCTTCTCCTTTTACCCTCAGTCTTTGCCAGCATCAGGGTCTTTTCCAGTGAGTCAGCTCTTTGCATCAGGTGGCCAGAGTATTGGAGTTTGTGCTTCAGTGTCAGTCCTTCCAATGAATATTCAGGGTTGATCTCCTTCAGGATGGACTGGGTTGATCTCCTTGCTGTTCAAGGGACTCTCAAGAGTCTTCTCTCACACCACAGTTCTAAAGCATCAATTCTTCGGTGCTCAACCTCCTTACATGACTACTGGATATACCATAGCTTTGACTAGATGGACCTTTGCTGGCAAAATGATGTCTCTGCTTTTTAATAAGCTGTCTAGGTTGGTCATAGCTTTTCTTCCAAGGAGCAAGCAATTTTTAAGTTCATGGATACAATCACCATCTGCAGTGATTTTGAAGCCCAAGAAAATAGAGTCTGTCACTATTTCCATTTCTCCCTCCATCTATTTCCCATGAAGTGATGGGACCAGATGCCATGATCTGAGTTTTTTGAATGTTGAGTTTTAAGCTAGCTTCTTCACTCTCCTTTCACCTTTATCAAGAGGCTCTTTAGTTCCTCTTCACTTTCTGACATAAGGGTGATGTGATCTGCATATCTGAGGTTATTGATATTTCTCCAGGCAATTCTGATTCCAGCTTGCTCTTCATCCAGACCTGCCTTTTGCATGATGTAGTCTGTATAGAAATTAAATAAGCAGAGTGACAATATACAGCCTTGACATACTCCTTTCCCCATTGTTGTCCATATCTGGTTCTAGCTGTTGCTTTTTGACCTGCATGCAGGTTTCTTAGGAGGCAGGTAAGGTGCTCTGATATTTCTATCTCTTTTAAGAATTTTCCACAATTTGTTGTGATCCACACAGTCAAAGGCTTTAACGTAGTCGGTGAAGCAGAAGTAGATATTTTTCTGGAATTCTCTTTCTTTTTCTTTGAACCAACATATGTTAGCTATTTGATCTCTGGTTCCTCTACCTTTTCTAAATCCAGCTTGTACATCTGGAAGTTCTTGGCTCATGTACGGTTCAAGCCTAGTTTGAAGGATTTTGAGCACTACCTTGCTAGCATGTGAAATGAGTGCAATTGTATGGTAGTTTGAACATTCTTTGGAATTGTTCTTCTTTGGGATTGGAATGAAAACTGACCTTTCCCAGTCCTGTGGCCACTGCTGAGTTTCCTAAATTTATTGGCATATTGAGTGTATCACTTTAATAGCATCAATCTTTTAGGATTTGAAATAGTTTAGCTAGAATTCCATTACCTCTACTAGCTTTGTTCTTTGTGACTATAAATAGCATTCATTCATCTAGTTTTCAAACTTCCCAGCATCAAGGTCTTTACCAATGAGTCAGGTGGCCATCACATCAGGTGGCCATAGTATTGTAGCTTCAGTTTCAGCATCAATCCTTTCAATTAATATTCAGGGTTGATTTCCTTTAGGATTGACTGGTTTGATCTCCTTTCTGTCCAAGGGACTCTAAATTCCTTGGACAGAGGAAATTGGTGTGCTATAGTTCATGGAGTTCAAAGAGTTGGACCTGATTGAGCAACTAACAAACTAACACTTTTACTTTCAAGATACTGTGAGATGGGTAAAAAGTAAAAGGACACTCGAGAACATTTCAGTGGCAAAGGCATGATGTATGAAAAATGAAGACATTTTTAAGGGTAAAATAGTCTGTGTGGGTACAGTGGAAACTGGAAGAGGATACTAGAAGTATTAGAGTCACCCTCAGCTCCTTCTTCTCTAGAAATCCCTACATCTAATGTGTTGTCAAGTTCTATCAAGATGGTACCCAAATTTTCTTCATATCCATCCACTCTGTCCCATCCCTGGTGCCATTGCCCCATCCAGAACCCTCATCATCTCCTGTTTTAATTTCTATGAGGGTAGACACCTTCCAAGTCGAATTTTAACTGTTGCCCAAGGACTATTTCTTAATCATAAATTTAAGGATGGCACTGTTCAATTATAATACTTTCTCATTTCTTAGAGGAAAAAGTTAAAATTTTTAAGTGTGGAATCTGAGGCCTTTAAAAGCATAACCTCACTCTATTCCTGTAGCCTCATCCTGCCTAAAATAGCAATTATTAATTATTTCATTCAAGATTAATAAATGGGGAATTAACATTTACTGAGCTTTAAATAAATGCCAAGCACATTTAAAAGTTCAAATAATCCTGTGAATTAACTATTATTAGTATCATATTACAATGGGTACAATTAAGTATTTTGCCCAAATCCACACATGTAAAGTTCTAATTCTCTTTTCTGCTTCTCCAAAATATTTATTAGGTACCTACTCTAGGTCCTGCAGTAGAATGTAATGGACATAAAGATAAGTTAAAAGGAGACTCTTACTGTAAAAAATTATAACCTAATGGAACAATAGCTCAGAAATCCCTTTTTCATGAGAACCTTCATGTTTCCACAAGGCATGTCCCTGGCATGGCCTCATTCTTCAGTTTAACTAACAATCCATGGCTGCTCCATCTCCTGCCATGGTTTCTCTCTTTGCAGTTCCTTGCCTGGTTTTGGCACTTTCAGAATCTGTAAGAACCTTAATTTACAAAATAAAGTAGCATCTTTACTGATTTAAGCATCATAAGGTTAGACTTGGAAAAAAATTAGAGAACTAAATTTAATGGCCAAATAGGACTTTGGGATTGTTCTTTGTTTCTTTTTTATATGTTTATTTCATCACAGAGAATTGATTGAATGGCTGTTATTTTCTGTTCTATACCTGGGAAATTTGATGTAGATAAAAGCCAGACTGTCTAAGTAAAAGGAAGAACAGAGAGATGGGTATATTTCAAGTGCTTGGATGCTTGGTCTGTTGCTTTTGTATCAAAGTGCATTGTGTTACTTGTCATAAAATTAATAAAGCAAATGTCAATGGTAGATAATAGATGGATAAATTTTTTAATGATCGAAAAGAGTGAAGTGTTAAAACAAAAATTCTAGGTCCTTGTATAAGCATAACTGCAATTTGAGTGAAGGCTTCAGGACTCTGAAACCTTCATGGGGTGCTGAGCCCACTGATTGGAAATTACTGGCTTAGCAGAGGGAATACAAAGCTGGAAAACAGAAGAACTAATTTTAACTATTTGTCATGCCAGTGTCATTTAAGTATTATCATTTTTTTTTCATATTAAAAGATAATAGTAATGACTTGCTTATCTCACAAAATTGTTAGAGTAAAATAGAAAAGGCACATACAAATTTTAAAATCAATTAAGCACTGTCAGAGTTGCTGGTATATAGTACTACTTTTGTAATCAGACTTCTATAGATTATGGAGTTAAAAATCAGAACAAGTATTTAGAACTGGAGAGAACAATACCACTACTTTCTCATTCTATAAATTATAAGAGTGATATCCTGAATAGTTTAATTTCTTGCTTATTATCAGGTAGTCATTTCTTAAAATGTTACATAAGCACATATTCTATTTAATTATCAATGCTTCTAATTATTAGCCAAACCATTCTTATGAAAGTCTGCACTTTAATAAAGAAAAGTAGACAGTGTTGAAGACAGGGACCTGGGTATAATTATATATGGATATTGGTATGCAATAGAAGACTGAGTGCTGTAGAATTGATGCCTTTTGAACTGTGGTGTTGGAGAAGACTCTTGAGAGTCCGTTGGATTGCAAGGAGATCCAACTGGTCCATCCTAGAGGAATTCAGTCCTGGGTGTTCATTGGAAGGACTGATGCTGAAGCTGAAACTCCAGTACTTTGGCTACCTCATGCGAAGTATTGACTCATTGGAAAAGACCTTGATGCTGGGAGGGATTGGGGGCATGAGGAGAAGGGTACAACAGAGAATGAGATGACTGGATGGCATCACCGACTTGATGGACATGAGTTTGAGTGGACTCCGGGAGTTGGTGATGGACAGGGAGGCCTGGCGTACTGAGATTCATGGGGTCGCAAAGAGTCAGACACCACTGAGCGACTGAACTGAACTGAAGATACTATGGGCTTCGACTTCCCTGGTGACTCAGATGGTAAAGAATCTGCCTGCAGTGCAAGAGGCCTGGCTTTGATCTCTGGGTCAGGAAGATCCCCTGGAGAAGGGGATGAATGGCTATCCACTCCAGCATTCTTGCCTGGAGAATTCCATGGACAGAGGAGCTTAGTGGCTTATAGTCCATGGGGTCGCAAAGAGTTGACATGATTGAGCAACTAACACTTTTGCTTTCAAGATACTTGAGATGGGTAAAGAATAAAAGGACACTCAAGAGAAATTTAAGGGGCAAAGACATGATGTATGAAAAACAAAGACATTTTTAAGGGTAGAAGAGTCTGTGTGGGTACAGTGGAGACTGGAATTTGGGGACACTAAAAGATGTAAGAGAGAAACGACTGGGAATGTTAATTATGACCTCATATTTATTTTTCATATGAGTGAAATGGAGAGAAGTAGATATACATTATGAAAAGTCCTGAATTCCATGCTACAGATTTCAGGAAATCACCTTTATACTTTGATAACCAATAGAAATATTTTAAATATATGTGTAACAATGTCAGATTTGTATGCCAGAAAATTCACTCTGTTTGTAGAAAGTGAGATTGTCTGGGAGGATTAGAGATAGAGATAGCATAGACATTTTTTTCCCAATCAGCTAGAAAAAGAGATAATAAAAGCCTGCTAGAAGCTTGAAAATGTCTTTAACCAATTCTCAGAAAGAAGCGTTGTTGATGACAAATAATGTGGCAAGATTTGGTTCTATTGAATTAGAACTGCCTATAGTATATTCAGGTAGTATATTCTATAAAATGTATACCTATAACTTAAAAGTGTCACACTAATGTACATTCCAGGAAAGAATGTATAGAGTCGCACAAACCAGGGCGTAAGGAACAAAAATAGGGAAAATATAATATAAAAGGAATATAAAGATGTGATAATGAAGGAAAGTGAGAAAGAATGATCAAGGAGGCAAAAGGAATAGAAGACAGTAACATCCTAGAAGACAAGAGAATTCCCAGAAAAGGAAGTGATCAACAGAACAGGGCCAGAGCCTTCAGAGAGACCAAAAACAAGGCAAATTGATGTGACCAGATTTAGCAATTAAAATACTGTTCTCGGTTTTGAGGAGACAGTTATATCTGAGTGGCAAGATTTATTTTTTAAATAAAACATAGACAAAGCCTAGTAGATTCTTAGATTCTCAGGACCAAGAGGCATCATATATTGGTTCGTAAGTGCCCTCAGTATTTCTTTTTGGGGATTTGAATTCCAAGATTATATTTTTATAAATTATATAGGGGGCATGCCCAACTTAATTAGCAATTACTAGCAATATATGTTGTTGTTTAGTCACAAAGTTGTATCTGACTCTTGTGACCCTATAGACTGTAGCCCACCAGTCCCCTCTGTCCATTGGATTTCCCAGGCAAGAATACTGGAGTGGGTTGCCATTTCCTCCTTCAGGGGATTTTCTTGACCCAGGGATCAAACCCGTGTCTCCTGCATTTCATGTGGATTCTTTACCGCTGAGCTACTGAGGAAGCCCCATATTATATGTACAGTTATCAAAATTTGTTGTTCCAAATTCCTACATCATCAAGAATTGAAATTTAACCTACTTACAACTAAAATTCCCTTGGCTTTGGATCAGACTTAATATGCCACTAAGCAATTTTCTAGTCCTCAAGGTGAATTGCTCACTCAATTGTACTTCAAAACACTGTACTCAGAAGCAATGAAAATTAATATAACCAAATGGAAGGAAAACTTTAGTATTATTTGGAACTAGATGGAGAGGCTCCTTAAACATTTGGGAAAAATATGATGATCCCAGGGCATGATCAATTTTATATTAAGATTATAAAAACTGCTTAAGAATTCAGCACTTATATGTCTTTCCTTGGTTGAAGTTATTTCTGTTCCTTAATTTCCATAATATGTCATTAATGCCAGTCCCAAACTCATCTAATTGTAAGACTTTTCCGTTGTGGGTCTGAAGTTTTTAAAATGTAACATCTCACATGCTATAAAATTTGATATTTGCCCATTAGATAATTTTTCATAGATGTTTAGCCATATATTTACAATATGTCAAAATAATCAATTTGAAGGGGAGATTTAGGTTGAAGACAACTATGCAATTTACCTTTGAGTGGATTAATAATTCATCTTCCTGTGAAATGGAACATTTAACACTGAGGGTAATCCATGAACTGGGTAATTTTAATTCATTTAGCTGCATTAGTGATGTTAAGAAAAAATGTATTCATTTCCCCTAAAAAACAATGTTTATATTCTATTGTGTTTACTAACTCAGTGGAAAAATTATAGCATTCAGGGACTTTTTCATAACAGAATCTAAGATTTCCAACTGTAGGCCAATCAAACACACATTTAATACTGCTAAAATACTAAATATTTTAAAGGAATTTTTATTCAACATGTTTAGAGTATTTTATTACAAATTAATAAATGTTGTTTTCTGAGTTCATAATTAGATAGGAGACAAAGTTGCTGTTTTTTTTTTTTTTTTAATAACTTTTGAAAATACAAAAATTGGAATGGATGGAATGCATTAGGAGGGCTCATAATAATCTGGGTTTGTAGCTATTTGTCCTGATATGTCCTATAATATTTTTATTACTGTACCTGGTAATAATATACACCTTTATCCTTTTAAAAATTTGTTTGCACCACAGATTTGTGCTCTGAAAAATTTGAGGGTTAGTATTTTAGTCATGACACAGTTTGTGGAAAGTCTTTGATGGGAACTGTGGAAAGCTTTGTGAAAATCACAGTTTAATATAAACATAATCACTTGTAAAATAAAATCAAGACAATTCATATTGATTCTTAGATTTGTTTCTATAAAATAAAAATGACATCAGGAAGCACCATACCCTGAAAATCTTTTCTGACAAGTGAAGTTTACTTTTAATTATCTCTGATATTGTTTAGGTAAGTACATATCAGAGATGTCACAGATAACTTGATAAAAGTAATAAGGTCTGAAGACCATGAGATCACATTCTAGCTATGTGTAAATGAAATCTTCTCTACCTGACAGATGGGACAAAACATCTATGTTTATTTTAAGAAGTATCATATTTATGGACTTACTGAAACAAAAACCAAACATTTTAGTTTTTTATATATGTTTATTCTAATTTTATTTGCTTTTATTGACAATTTGACAAGTATCAGCTGTTATTAAAACAAGTGTCATGCAAGTTTGAGATTTTATTTTCATGGTTAATGCTAGATAATAAGGCCTATAAATATATATTTACAGAATCATTACCATTTAAGATATGTCTTTATGACAATCAACATGCAGAAAATAAATCTGGCCTTCATTCAGTTGTAAGGATTTCTCATTTCTTAAATAATACCTTCTTGGAAACCTGAACATTTATGTGATGTTTCAAGTTTTTTCCTGGAGTATGTTACAGGCATCCCTTGTCTTGTCCTTCACTTTATTGCACTTTGCAGCTACTGTGTTTTGTACAAAGTGAAAATCTGCATAGACACTGTGTGTCTAGCAAATCTATCAGTGTCATTTTTCCAGCAGTTTGCTCACTTCATATATCCATGTCACATTTTGGCATTTCTTGCAATACTTCTAACTTTTTCATTATTATTGTATTTGTTATGGTGATTTGTGATCAGTGATCTTTGATGTTGCTATTGTAATTGTTTTGAGCACCACAAACTTAATCAACAAATAGGTGTGTTCCAACCACTCCACCAATCAGCCATTGTCCCATCTCCTGGGGCCTCCCATTCCCTAAGACACAACAGTATTAAAATTGGGCCAATGAGTAATCCTACAATGGCCTCTAATTGTTCAAGTGAAAGGAAGGGTTGCATGTCTCTTACCTTAAATCAAAAGCTACAAGTGACTAAACTTAGTGAGGAAAGTTGTTATAATGTGAGATAGGCTGAAAGTTAGGCCTCTGGTTCCAAACAGTAAGGCAAGTTATGAATGCAAAGGCAAAGTTCTTGAAGGAAATTAAAAGTGCTACTCCAGTGAACATAAGAATGGTAAGAAAGCAAAACAGCCTTATTGGTGATATGGAGAAAGTTTCAGTCATCTGGATACATTTGCTTAAGCCACATTTCCTTAAACCAAAGCATGATCCAGAGCAAAGCCTTCAGTTCAGTTCAGTTCAGTTCAGTTCAGTTGCTCAGTCATGTTCGAGACTTTGCGACCCCATGAATTGCGGCACGCCAGGCCTCCCTGTCCATCACCAACTCCTGGAGTTTACTCAAACCCATGTCCATTGAGTTGGTGATGTCATCCAACCATCTCATCCTCTGTCATTCCCTTCTCCTCCTGCCCCCAATCCCTCCCAGCATCAGGGTCTTTTCCAGTGAGTCAACTCTTCGCATGAGGTGGCCAAAGTACTGGAGTTTCAGCTTCAGCATCAGTCCTTCCAATGAACACCCAGGACTGATCTCCTTTAGGCTGGACTGGTTGGATCTCCTTGCAGTCCTTAACTCTCTTCAGTTCAAGGCTATGAGAGATGAGGAAACCACAGAAGAAAAGTTTGAAGTCAGCAAAAGTCTGTTTATGAGGTTTAAGGAAGAAACTGCTTCCAAAACATGAAAGTGCAACGTGAAGCAGCGAGTGCTGATATAGGAGCAAGTTATTCAGAAGATCTAGCTAAGATTATTAATGAAGGAGGCTATGTTTTTGTTTTGTAAACAAAACAGCCTTATATTGTAATAAGATTCCATCTAGGACATCAATAGAGAAGATAAATCAATACCTGGCTTTAAAGCTTCAAAGGACAAGTGGACTCTCCTGTTGGGGGCTAATGCAGCTGGTGACTTTAAGTAGAAACCAGTGCTTATGTACCATCCTGAAGATCATAGGGCCTTTAAGAATGGTGCTGAATCTACTTTGTGTTCTGCCTAGATGATAGCACACCTGTTTATATCCTAGTTTACAGAGTATTTTAAGCCAACTCTTGAGATACCTACTACTTAGAAAAAGATAAATAAATAAAGGATTCTTTTCAGCACTAGTGCCCATCGACAATGTAACTGGTCACCCAAGAGGTCTGATGTAGATGTATAATGAGACCAATGAGGTTAATTTTGTTTTCATGCCTGCTAACTCAATAGCAGTTTTGTAGCCCATGGATCAAATAGTTGTTTTGCCTTTGATGACTCACTGTTGAAGAAATGCACTTCATAAGGCTGTAGCTGCCACAGATAGTGATTTCTTGATGGATCTGGGCAAAGTCAATTGGTAAGCAAAGAATTTACCATTTTAGATGCCATAGGCATCATAGTCAACAAAGGTCCGAAATGCAAATACTTGGATGCAATCTCAAAAACGACAGAATGACCTCTGTTCGTTTTCAAGGCAAATCATTCAATATCACAGTAATCCAAGTCTATGCTCTGACCAGTAATGCTGAAGAAGCTGAAGTTGAATGGTTCTGTGAAGACCTACAAGACCTTCTAGAACTAACACCCCCATAAGACGTCCTTTTCATGATAGGGGACTGCAATGCATAAGTAGGAAGTCAAGAAACACCAGGAGTAACAGGCAAATTTGGGTTTGGAGTACAGAATGAAGCAGGGCAAAGGCTAATAGAGTTTTGCCAAGAAAACACACTGGACATAGCAAACACCCTCTTCCAACAACACAAGGAAAGACTCTACACACGGACATCACCAGATGGTCAATACCGAAATCAGATTTATTATATTCTTTGCATCCAAAGATGGAGAAGCTCTACACAGTCAACAACAAAAAAGACTGGGAACTGACTGTGGTCAGATCACGAACTCCTTATTGCCAAATTCAGACTGAAACTGAAGAGAGTAGGGAAAACCACTAGATCATTCAGGTATGACCTGAATCAAATCCCTTATGACTATACAGTGGAAGTGAGAAATAGATTTAAGGGACTAGATCTGATAGATAGAGTGCCTATTGAATTATGGACGGAGGTTCGTGACATTGTACAGGAGACGGGGATCAAGAACATCCCTAAGAAAAAGAAATACAGAAAAGCAAAATGACTGCCTGAGGAAGCCTTACAAATAACTGTGAAAAGAACAGAAGTAAAGCAAAGGAGTAAAGGAAAGATATCCCCATTTGAAAGCAGAGTTCCAAAGAATAGCAAGGAGAGATCAGAAAGCCTTCCTCCGTGATCAATGCAAAGAAATAGAGGAAAACAATAGAATGGGAAAGACTAGAGATCTGTTCAATAAAACTAGAGATACCAAGGGAACATTTCATGCAATAATGTGCTCAATAAAGGACAGAAATAGTACGGGCCTAACTGAAGCAGAAGATATTAAGAAGAGGTGGCAAAAAAAGTACACAGAAGAACTGTACAAAAAAGATCTTCATGACCCAGATAATCACAATGGTGTAATCACTCATCTAGAGCCAGACATCCTGGAATGTGAAGTCAAGCGGGCCTTAGGATGCATTACAACGAACAAAGCTAGTGGAGGTGATGGAATTCCAGTTGAGCTATTTCAAATCCTGAAAGATGATGCTGTGAAAGTGGTGCACTCAATATACCACCAAATTTGGAAAACTCAGCAGTGGCCACAGGACTGGAAAATGTCAGTTTTCATTCAAATTGCAAAGAAAGGCAATGCCAAAGAATGCTCAAACTACTGCACAATTGCATTCATTTCACATGCTAGTAAAGTGATGCTCAAAATTCTCCAAGCCAGGCTTGAACAGTAAGTGAACTGTGACTTTCCAGATGTTCAAGCTGGTTTTAGAAAAGGCAGAGGAATCAGAGATCAAATTGCCAACATCTGGTGGATCATAGAAAAAGCAAGGAAGTTCCAGAAAAATATCTACTTCAGCTTTATTGACTATGCCAAAGCCTTTGACTGTGTGTATCACAATAAACTGTGGAAAATTCTTAAAGAGATGGGGATATCAGACCACCTAACCTGCCTCTTGAGAAACTTGTATGCACGTCAGGAAGCAACATTTAGAACTGGACATGGAACAACAGACTGGTTCCAAACAGGAAAAGGAGTACGTCAAGGCTGTATATTGTCACCCTGCTTATTTAACTTACATGCAGAGTACATCGTGAGAAACACTGGACTGGAGGGAGCACAAGCTGGAATCAAGATTGTCGGGAGAAATATCAATAACCTCAGATATGCAGATTATACCACACTTATGGCACAAGTGAAGAAGAACTGAAGAGGCTCTTGATGAAAGTGAAAGAGGATAGTGAAAAAGTTGGCTTAAAGCTCAACATTCAGAAAACTAAGATCATGGCATCCAGTCCCATCACTTCATGGCAAATAGATCGGAAACAGTGGCAAACTTTATTTTTTTGTATTCCAAAATCACTGCAGATGGTGACTGGAGCCATGAAATTAAAAGATGCTAGCTCCTTAGAATAAAAGCTGTGACCAACCTAGATAGCTTATTAAAAAGCAGAGACATTACTTTGCCCACAAAGATCCATGTAGTCAAGGCTATGGTTTTTCCAGTAGTCACGTATGGATGTGAGAGTTGGACTATAAAGAAAGCTGAGCACTGAAGAATGATGCTTTTGAACTGTGGTGTTGGAGAAGACTCTTGGAGAATCCCTTGGACTGCAAGATCCAACCAATCCATCCTAAAAGGAGGTCAGTCCTAGGTGTTCATTGGAAGGACTGATGTTGAAGCTGAAACTCCAATACTTTGGTCACCTGATGTGAAGATCTGACTCATTGGAAAATACCCTGATGCTGGGAAAGTTTGAAAGAGGAGGAGAAGGGGACAACAGATGAGGAGACGGTTGGATGGCATCACCAACTCAATGGACATGGGTTTGGGCGGACTCCAGGAGTTGGTCATGGACAGGGAAGCCTGGCATGTTGCAGTTCATGGGGTCACAAAGAGTCGGACATGACTGAGCTACTGAACTGAACTGAACTGAGGAACATCTGTGATTCATGGAGAGAGGTCAAAATAACTACATTCACAGGAGTTAAGAAGAAGTAGCTTCTAAACTTAATGGGTGACTTTGACGGATTTAAACTTCAGTGAAGGGAGTAACTCCTGATATGGTAGAAATAACAAGAGAACTCAAATTTAAAAGTGAACTATGAAGAAGTGACTGAGCTCCTGCAATCTCATGGTAAAAATTTAATGGATGAGGAGGTTCTCCTTATTGATGAGCAAAGAAAGTGGTTTCTTAACATGGAAACTACTCCTGGTAAAGATGATATGAAGATTGTTGAAGTGACAACAAAGATTTAGGACATTATATAAATTTAGTTGATAAAGCATTAGTGGACTTAAGAAGATTTACTCCAATTTTGAAACAACTTCTTTTGTGCGTAAATTGCTATCAAACAGCATTGAAAGCTACTGACAAATCATTGGTAAATGGAAGAGTCAAATCAATGTAGTAAAGTTCTTTGTTGTCTTATTTTAAGAAACTTCCACAGCCACTTCACTCTTCTGCAGCCACCACCCTGATCAGTCATCAGTCATTAACACTGAGGCAAGATCCATCATCAACAAAAAGAATATGACTTGCTGAAAGCTCAGATGATGGTTAGCACTTTTCTCAATAACTCATTTTTAGATTGAGATATGCACATCATTTTTTAGATATTCTGTTGCATACACATAATTACAATGAGTATAAAACATAACTTTAAATACATTGGGAAACAAAAGCAGTGTGTTAATCACTTTATTGCAATATTTTCTTTAATGTGCTGATCTGGAACTGAAACTGCAATATCTCTGAAGTATGTCTATATATTGTTACTTTATGGTTTTCTAAAATCTTCAGGTAATTATCAGCACACTTGGAAGAGTATACTTAATGATATATCCAGTGTAATAGCTGGCAGGAGACTGACCAGAAAGAGGTGTATAAACTATGTTTGGTCCAAACCCTTGGGACACATCTCTGTGGCATCTTTAATTATAGGCAACTATTTTACGCAAAGAGAAGTGGAAGTGGAAGTGTTAGTCACTCAGTCGTGTCTGACTCTTTTCGACCCCATAGACTGTAGTACATTGGGCTCCTCTGTCCATGGACTTCTCCAGGCAAGAATGCTGGAGTGAGTTGCATTTCCTTCTCCAGGGGATCTTCACTAAACAGGTATCGAACCTGGGTCTTCTGCATTGCAGGTAGATTCGTTACCATCTGAGCCACCAGGGAAGCCCATTTCTATTCTTCACAGTTCAGTTCAGTCACTCAG
This sequence comes from Muntiacus reevesi, assembly GCF_963930625.1. Taxonomy (NCBI): domain Eukaryota; kingdom Metazoa; phylum Chordata; class Mammalia; order Artiodactyla; family Cervidae; genus Muntiacus; species Muntiacus reevesi. The sequence continues at coordinate 13,700,170 of NC_089265.1, read as the reverse complement.
TCATGTCTGACTCTTTGTGACCCCATGGACTGCAGCAGGCCAGACTTCTCTGTCCATGACCAACTCCCAGACCTTGCTGAAACTCATGTCTATCTGGTTGGTGATGCCATCCAACCATCTCATCTTCTGTCATCCCGTTTCTTCCCACCTTCAATCTTTCCCAGCATCAGGGTCTTTTCCAATAAGTCAGTTCTTCACATCAGGTGGCCAAAGTACTGGAGTTTCAGCTTTAGCATCAGCCCTTCCAACGAACACCCAGGACTGATCTCCTTTAGAATTGACTGGTTGGATCTCCTTGCAGTCCAACGGACTCTCAAGAGTCTTCTCCCGCACCACAGTTCAAAAGCATCAATTTTTCGGCGCTCAGCTTTCTTTGTGCCATTCTGTCTATCAGATCTAATCCCTTGAATCTGTTTCTCACTTCCACTGTGTAATCATAAGGGATTTGATTTAGGTCATACCTGAATGATCTAGTGGTTTTCCCTACTGTCTTCAATTTAAACCTTAATTTGGCAATAAGGAATTCATGATCTGAGCCACAGTCAGCTCCTAGTCTTGTTTTTTGCTTACTCTCCAAGCTTCTCCATCTTCGGCTGCAAAGAATATAATGTCTGATTTTGGTATTGACCATCTGGTGATGTCCATGTATAGAGTCTTCTCTTGTGTTGTTGGAAGAGGGTGTTTGCAATGACCAGTGTGTTCTATTGGCAAAACTCTGTTAGCCTTTGCTCTGCTTTATTTTGTATTCCAAGGTCAAATTTGCCTGTTACTCCAGGTATCTCTTGACTTCCTAATTTTGCATTCCAGTTCCTTATGATGAAAAGGACATCCTTTTTTGGTTTGTCCTAGAAGGTCTTGTAGGTCTTAATAGAACCACTCAACTTTAGCTTCTTTGACGTTAGTGGTTGGGGCATAGTTTTGGATTACTGTGATATTGAATGGTTTGCCTTGGAAATGAACAGAGATCATTCTGTCATTTTTTGTGTCATTTTATGTAATTTTGTCATATTGTCTATTCTTAAACAGTAGCAAAAAAATGCCCAGTCTTGTTTTCATTTGCACTTCAATCTTTTTCTTCAAGTGTACAATCACAAAGAATCATAGATTTTATGTAAAGGAATAATAGATCTTATGTAGATCAGTGATTCTCAGACATTGGGATGAAACAGACCGTTAAAATTTCAAAACAATAGCAACAGTAGCTGAGGTGGGAGAAAATAAGATTAAACAGCTTTTCATGGAATCAAACACATTAAAAAGAAATGAATGGATAAAGAAAATGTGGTGTATGAACATTATGCTAAGTGAAATAAGCCAATTACCAGAAAGCAAATGTGGCATGATTCCACTTACACATGGTGTCTAAAACAGTCAAATCCATAGACTCAAACAGTGACAAGGTGGTTGCTAGGGGTTGTGGGAAGTGAGAAAAAGGGAGTTACTAATCAATGGGCATAAGTTTCAGTCAGTTAGATTAATAAGCTATAGAGCTCTGCTGTAGGACTGCATACCTCTAGGCAACAATGATGTACACAAAAATTTTTGGAGGAGAGGGGAACAACAGAGGATGAGGTGGTAGGATGGAATCACTGACTCAGTGGACAGGAGTTTGAGCAAAGTCAGAGATGGTGAAGACTAGGGAAGCCTGGTGTGCTGTAGTCCACGGGGTCGCAGAGTCGGACCTGACTGACTGAACAACAGCAACAGCAAATTTATTGAAAGAGTAGAGCTCATGTGAAGTGTTCTTACAACAATAAAATTGTAAAGAATACTGTGATTATAGCTTCTTTGGAAAAGTTAACACCAAACCCTAGTACTGCTAATAACACAGCAACAGAATAGTAATATAAATTAAACCTAGTTATGATCTGGTAAATACATCACCAACTCAATGAACCTGAATTTCAGCAAGCTCTGGGAGATAGTGGCAGACAAAGGAGCCTGATGGGATACAGTCCAGGGGGTCACAGAGAGTCAGACACAATTTAGCAACTGAACAACAACAGATATATTTCTACTTCCTAAAAATTACACCATATACTTGGTTGCAGCTTCTGTTTCTCATGAAGTTACCTTGAACATGCTTCCCAAAGTCCTATAGGATCTGGCCCCTACATCATCCCTAACTCACCTTGTTTTTTGCCTTCAGCCTCCCTGACTTTGTCCTGGTTTTTCTAGAGCAGGAGTTCACGAAGTGAGGTAGAGAGAGACAAAAGGGGTGCCAAAATAATATTACATTGAGGTCATAGAGAAACTGTGATGATTTATTTTAATGTTCATGTACAAATTATAAAAGTAGACTTCACTGATATTTTCAAAAAGAATTTCTTGCTTGTTACCTCTGTCAGAAGGTGAGCCATCGCAGAGGGTGGAGGAGCTCTTTGGGAAGAAGTGGGTGCTTGAAAACTTGGATTGCTAAGCGGTTCATCCTTGCTCTTGTGTCACCTTTCAGGGTATTTTAAAGCACTGCTGTTCATGCAACACAGGATTCCTTTTAAAAATAGTTTAACTCTTTACTAGGGCTAAACCAAAGTTGCTTTTAAAAACAATCTTTTTAGAATAGAGTGTGTACAGTCCTTTGGAAGTATGATGAGCTGTGACTATCAAAATTTCTAATATCCAAAGTTTTGCTAGTTAACAATGGAATGATCCTTAGAATTGTACTTAAAGACAAAGTCCAAACTTTTCCTTTTCAAAAAACATGCTTATCTTTTCTGTCACGTGGCTCTCTTCAATTTCAAACCTGCTAGTGACTTTTTGGAGCTAAATTTGCCTAATCTATTTGAGGTAACTGTGATACTTTAATGAGTGAAATAGCTAATGATACTTTTTAAAAAAGAGACTTCTGTTATGGATAAAGCTTTTTGAAAGATATGTGAAAGGGTTTCCATCTTTAAGATAAACACACTGAAAATTGTGTGTTTACATCACCTATAAGTGTTGTTATCTCTGCAAACTTCATGTCCATGGAAACAAGGTTTTCTAATCTCTTAGAAATTTTTAATAAAGAATTTGTGTGAATTTTAGATTCATTTGTAAAAACTGAAAAATATGATACACTCTGGATAGTTTGCCTGACAACTAATGCCAAGAAATTTTAATTTGCTAGGCAGTTTTTTTTTTTTTTTTTTAACTTTTGCTTACTGGGTAAATAGGTTGAAAAAGAAAAGTCATAATTTGGTAAGTTTAGCTAATCATGCAATTTTCTTACTTAGATTTGCTACTTTTGTAAACTGTTAACATTTTAAAGCTATAATAGTCATAAAATTAGTCATTAAAATAAACTGGGCATAGAACAAAAACTTTTAATGACCGCATTACAAAGCATGAAGAAAAATTTTTTAAAGATGCATAATCTATTCACAAGTTGATTAACAGTGCTTAATTAAATAACAAATTAACTGTGCTAATTTTTGAGAGAGTGAAAAGGTTGCTATACTATTCTTGTCGATATTTAAACATTTATATTTTTGTATTACACACAAAATATAAATACAATTGTATATGTACATCTTTTATGAATAACAAGCTAACAAATACTGTAGTGTGGTCAAATTTTTTAACCCAATTATACATGATCAAAATCAAATGTGGAGACCACTGGTCTCCTGAGTTGGATTTCTGCCCCAGTTCAGGATCATTTCTTAGCCACTTGCCTGATAGTCTCTCCATTAATCCCTCATTATCATTCCTTACCTCTTGCTTGTCCTTATCTCAGCTTAATTGACACTTTCTCAGGAAAACCTTATCTGATCTCTTTCAGAAGTTAATTATTTTACACTCCTGTGGCTCTTTCTACTTTATGGGCACAGTATTTAAAGGGAATAAGTAATTTTGTCTGAATTTCTGTGATTGTTTAATGTTTCAACACTCTCCATTCAGTTCGGTCGCTCAGTCGTGTCCAGCTCTTTGTGACCCCACGGACTGCAGCACAACAGGTTTCCCTGTCCTTCACCAACTCCCAGGGCTTGCTCGAACTCATGTGCATAGATTCAGTGATGCCATCCAACCACCTCATCCTTTGTCGTCCCCTTCTCCTCCTGCCTTCAATCTTTCCCAGAATCAGGGTCTTTTATAATGAGTCAGTTCTCATTGGGTGGCCAAAGTATTAGAGTTTCAGCTTCAGCATCAGTCCTTCCAATGAATATTCAGGACTGATTTCCTTTAGGATGGACTGGTTGGATCTCTTGCAGTCCAAGGGACTGTCAAGTGTCTTCAAAACCACAATTCAAAGCTTCAATTCATTAGCGCTCAGCTTTCTTTATAGTCCAACTCTCACATCCATACATGACTACTGGAAAAACTATAGCTTTGAGTAGACAGACCTTTGCTGGCAAAGTAATGCCTCTGCTTTTTAATACGCTGTCTAAGTTGGTCATAGCATTGGAGCTAGTGTCTTTTAATTTCATGGCTGCAGTCACCATCTGCAGTGATTTTGGAGTGCAAAGCAATAAACTCTGTCACTGCTTCCACTGTTTCCCCATCTATTTGCCATGAAGAGATGGGACTACATGCCATGATCTTAGTTTTCTGAATGTTGAGTTTTAAGCCAACTTTTCCATTATCCTCTTTCACTTTCATCAAGAGGCTCTTTAGTTCTTTGCTTTTTGCCATAAGGGTGGTGTCATCTGCGTATCTGAGGTTATTGATATTTCTTCTGGCAATCTTGACCACCTTTTGAATCATACAGCCTGGCATTTTGCATGATGTACTCTGCGTATAATTTCAATAATCAGAGTGACAATATATAACCTTGACATACTCCCTTCCTGATTTGGAACCAGTCTGTTGTTTCATGTCCAATTCTAACTGTTGCTTCTTGGTCTGCATACAGAATTCTCAGGAGGTAGGAAAGGTGGTCTGGTATTCCCATCTCTTTAAGAATTTTCCAGTTTCTTGTGATCTACACAGTCAAAGGCTTTGGCACAGTGAATAAAGCAGAAGTAGATGTTTTTCTGGAACTCTCTTGCTTTTTTGATGATCCAATGGATGTTGTCAATTTGATCTCTGGTTCTTCTGTCTTTTCTAAATCGAGTTTGAACATGTTGAAGTTCATAGTTCATGTTCTGTTGAAGCCTGGTTTGGAGGATTTTGAGCCTTACTTTGCTAGCATGTGAGATGAGTGCAATTGTGTGGTAGTTGGATCATTCTTTGGCTTTGCCTTTCCTAGGGATTGGAATGAACACTGACCTTTCTCAGACCTAGCTTTGTTGTAGTGATGCTTCCTAAGTCCCACTTGACTTCACATTCTGGGATGTCTGGCCCTAGGTGGGAGATCACACCATTGTGGTTATCTGGTTAAAAATACAAAATGAAACAACAAAAAATCCCCTAGGATCTGGGATGCAGGAAAGCAGAGTCCATGCATCCCTGGTGCCTAGCAGTCTCTGACCTATTATAGATGTTTAATGACCATTCTAGTAATATGTAAATGAATGGAATCTCCTTAAAAAGTTTATTATTAATGAATACCAATTAGACCATTAGAATATGATATAAATCAAATCCCTTATGATTATACACTGGAAGTGAGAAATAGATTTAAGGGACTAGATCTGATAGACAGAGTGCCTATTGAATTATGGACGTAGGTTTGTGACATTGTACAGGAGACGGGGATCAAGACCATCCCCAAGAAAAAGAAATGCAAAAAGGCAAAATGACTGTCTGAAGAGGCCTTACAAATAGCAGTGAAAAGAAGAGAAGTGAAAAGCAAAGGAGAAAAGGAAAGATATTCCCATTTGAATGCAGAGTTCCAGAGAATAGCAAGGAGAGATAAGAAAGCCTTTTTCAGTGATCAGTGAAAAGAAATAGAGGAAAACAATAGAATGAGAAAGACTAGAGATATCTTTAAGAAAATGAGAGATACCAAGGGAACATTTCATGCAAAGATGGGCAAAAGAAGGACGAGATAGTATGGACCTAACAGAAGCAGAAGATATTAAGAAGAGGTGGCAAGATTACACAGAAGAACTGTACAAAGAAGATCTTCATGACCCAGATAATCACAATGGTGTGATCACTCACCTAGACCCAGACATCCTGGAATGTGAAGTCAAGTGGGCCTAGGAAGCATCACTACAACAAAACTAGTGGAGGTGTTGGAATTCCAGTTGAACTATTTCAAATTCTAAAAGATGATGCTGTGAAAGAGCTGCATTCAATATGCCAGCAAATTTGGAAAACTCAGCAGTGGCCACAGGACTGGAAAAGGTCAGTGTTCATTCCTATCCCTAAGAAAGGCAATGCCAAAGAATGCTCAAACTACAGCACAACTGCACTCATTTCACATGCTAGTAAAGTAATGCTCAAAATTCTCCAAGCCAGGCTTGAACAGTACATGACCTGTGAACTTCCAGATGCTCAAGCTGGTTTTAGAAAAGGCAGAGGAACCAGAGTTCAAATTACCAACATCCTCTGTATCATCAGTAAGACAAGAGAGTTCCAGGAAAACATCTATTTCTGTTTTACTGACTATGCCAATGCCTTTGATGGTGTGGACCATGATAAACTGTGGAAAGTTCTGAAAGAGATGGGAATACCACACCACCTGACCTGCCTCCTGAGATATCTGTATGCAGGTCAGGAAGCAATAGTTAGAACTGGACATGGAACAACAGACTGGTTCCAAACAGGAAAAGGAGTACAATAAGGCTGTATATTGTCACCATGCTTATTTAACTTATATGCAGAGTACATCATGAGAAACGCTGGGCTGGAGGAAGCACAAGCTGGAATCAAGGTTGTCGGGAGAAATATCAATAACCTCAGATATGCAGATGATACCACCCTATGGGAGAAAGTAAGAAGAACCAGAGAGCCTCTTGATGAAAGTGAGAGATGAGAGTGAAAAAGGGCTTAAAACTCAACATTCAGAAACTAAGGTCATGGCATCTGGTCCCATCACTTCATGGCAAATAGATGAAGAAACAATAGATACAGTGACAGAGTTTATTTCTTTGCACTCCAAAATCACTGCAGACGGTGACTTCAGCCATGATATTAAAAGACACTAGTTCCTTGGAAGAAAGCCTATGATCAATCTAGACAGCATTTTAAAAAACAGAGACATTACTTTTCCAACAAAGATCTGTCTAGTCAAGGCTGTGGTTCTTCCCGTAGTCGTGTGTGGATGTGAGAGTTGGACTATAAAGAAAGCTGAGCACTGAAGAATTGATGCTTTTGAACTATGGTGTTGGAGAAAACTCTTGAGAGTCACTTGGCCTGCAAAGAAATCCAACCAGTCCATCCTAAAGGATATCAGTCCTGAGTGTTCATTGGAAAGACTAATTTTGAAGCTGAAACTCCAATACTTTGGCCACCTGAAGTGAAGAACTGACTCATTTGAAAAGACTGTGAGGCTGGGAAAGATTGAAGGTGGGAGGAGGAGGGGACGGCAGAGGATGAGATGGTTGGATGGCATCACTGATTCAATGGACATGAATTTTGGTAAACTCCAGGAGTTGGTAATGGACAGGGAGTCCTGGCATGCTGCAGTCCATGAGGTTGCAAAGAGTCTGACATGACTAGCCACTTAACTGAAGTGAACCAATTCAGACTGATTTTTGGGAACAGTGTGTTGGATTAATGGCTTCTTTTTTGAAGATAATGCAGAAGAGATGAAATTCTTTTTGCATGAAATTACAATGACTATTAAACAGTTCTGGAACAGGAGAGAAGATATCCTCATTTCAAACCCAGAGGTATTAGTCTTTTTGTTCAGTCATGAAATCATGTTTGACTCTTTGCGACCCCATGGACTGCAGTAGGACTGGCTTCCCTATCCTTCACTATCTCCTGGAGTTTACTTAAACCCTTGTCCGTTGAGTCAGTGATTCTATCAAATCATCTCATTCTCTGTTACCCCCTTTTCCTTCTGCCCTCTAATTTTCCTTGCATCCAATGAGTGGGCACTTTGCATCATGTGGCCACAGTATTGGAGCTTCGGCCTCAGCATTAGTCCTTCCAATCAGTATTCAGGGTTGATTTCCTTTAGGATTAACTGTTTGATCTCCTTGCTAAAGTCTTCTTTAGGTCCTTAGTTCAATAGCATTGATTCTTCTTCAGCACTCAGCCTTCTTTATGGTCCAATTCTCACATCCATACATGACTACTGGAAAACCATCCCTTTGACTCTACAGACTTTGTCTGCCAAAGTGATGTCTCTGCTTTTTCATATGCTGTCCAAGTTTGTCATAGCTTTCCTTCCAAGGAGCAGGTGTCTTTCAGTTTCATGTCTGCAGTCAACATTTGCAATGTTTTCGGAACCCAAGAAAAGAAAATCTGTCACTGTTTCCACTTTTTTCTCATCTATTTGCCATGAAATTTTGGGACTGGATGTGATGATCTTAGTTTTCAGAATGGTGAGTTTTAAGCCAGCTTTTGAAGTCTCCTGTTTAATCCTCACCAAGAAACTCTTTAGTTTCTCTTGACGTTCTGCCATTAGGGTGGTATCATCTGCATATCTGAGGTTGCTGATATTTCTCCCAGCAATCTTGATTCCAGCTTGTGATTCATCCAACCCCGAATTTCACATGATGTACTCTGCATAGAATTTAATTAAGCAGGGTAACAATATACAGCCTTGATGTATTCCTTTCCCAATTTTGAACCAGTGCATTGTTCCTTGTCCGGTCCTAACCGTTGCTTCTTGACCTACATACAGGTTTCCAGGTAAGGTAGTTATTTGTACCCTCATGTTATATCAGTTTATTTACTGTATCGATTTCTTAGGATCTCTTTTCCCCCTCCAAGTCAGTTATCAACTTCTTCAATCCAGAAATTATATTTCATCCAGGGTTATTTTTTTTTTTTTTGGTCATGAAGCTTATGTAATTCCAAGAACCCCTATCAAGCAAAATAAAGAAAATTGTAAATATAGTATTACTCAGCTGTAAAAATGAATGAAATAATGCTGTTTACAGTACCATAGATGGACATAGAGATTGTCATACTGAGTGAAGCAAGTCATAGAAAGACAAAAATCACACGGTATCACTTATATTAGAATCTAAAAACAGTGCTACAAAAGAACTTATTTAAAAAAAACATAGATAGAGTCACAGATGTAGAAAACAAACTTATGGTCACCAGCAGGGAAATGGGTGGTGGGATAAACTGGGAGAACGGGATTGAGATACATTTTTTGGGCTCCAAAATCACTGCAGATGGTGATTCCGGCCATGAAATTAAAAGACACTTACTCCTTGGAAGGAAAGTTATGACCAGCCTAGGTACCATATTAAAAAGCAGAGACATTTCTTTGCCAACAAAGGTCTATCTAGTCAAGACTCTGGTTTTTCCAGTGGTCATGTATGGATGTGAGAGTCAGATTGTGAAGAAAGCTGAGTGGCAAAAAATTGAACTGTAAATTGAAAAGTTGAGCTGTGGTGTTGGAGAAGACTCTTAAGAGTCCCTTGGACTGCAAGGAGATCCAGCCAGTCCATCCTAAAGGAGATCAGTCCTGGGTGTTCGTTGGAAAGACTGATGCTGAAGCTGAAACTCCAATACTTTGGCCACCTGATGTGAAGAATTGACTCATTGGAAAAGAATCCTGATGCTGGGAGGGATTGGAGGCAGGAGGAGAAGGGGGCAACAGTGGATGAGATGGCTGGATGGCTTCACCGACATGATGGACATGTGTTTGAGTAAACTCCGGGAGTTGGTGATGGACAGGGAGGCCTGGCGTGCTGCGATTCATGGGGTCGCAAAGAGTCAGACACAACTGAGCGACTGCACTGAATTGAACTGATACACACTACTATATACAAAATAGGTAACTAATAAATACCTACTGTGTAGCACAGGGAACTTCACTCAGTACATGACCTATATGGGAAAAGAATCTTAAAAAGAGTGGATTCATGTATGTGTATAACTAATTTACTTTGCTGTAATTGTGAAACTAATACAACATTGTAAATCAACTATACTCCAATAAAAATTATAAAACCAATTGGATACAAAACTGAGTTGGTATAATAGGTGGTTGAATATGCTGGATGTAATTGCTATGTCAGGAGGGCTAGACATAGGTTAACTGGATACAAAGAAGTGACTGAGAATGATAGATACCCTCTGTCTAAAATAGAATCCTGCAACTCAGCCTCCCTCTAGTTAGATCCCAGTGATGACTGAGGCCACACTGAAGCTGCCTCAGTTGACAGGAAGGAACCGTCACAGAGCATAAACTGGAGAGGAAAGTGACAGTGACCTTAACTGACTTCGGTTAAAGTAACTTGTTTTGTAAAATTTTCAAGATATATGATCACATGAATGCATTGTTAGAGCCCCTCCCAATGGAGGGGCTGGAAGGAGACAGTAGAAATAAAGAAGCTTTAAAATTAAACTCCATTAGTTTTAAAATAAACACTCCTCTGCTTATATATTTTTTTAATAATATGTATTGAAGCTTGCTTTCCTTGACTTGTTCCTTTTGTTCTTACTCTTTATTGTGTATGCTCAGAAAATTGCATTTATCAAACTGCCAGCTTCCTAACATCATCTTATCAGCTGGTCCACTGTTTTTCCCACCCTCATATTGATTTATTTATTTTGGCTTCTCTCCTTTGAGATTTTTTGCTCACTTTTAGAGAGAGGAAAAATATGTCTTCAACTTTGAACTTTTAAAAGCATCTCTGGAGAGCCTTTTCACTTCTGAGTAAGTTCAAAACATTTATGGCTTTTACAGCATAAATGGCACACTAGGGTATTATTCCTAGAGCTCAAATGCTACATATATGTATATTTAAGGTGTAACGTTGATCTTCTAAAGGGTGTCTATTCCCCTTCATGGGAAGGGAAGTTAGAAACAATCTAAAGACAAGCCTGATTGTCCTACAGTGAGCTGATGTCCCTCTCATTCTGTAATGTTCTTCAGATTTCTGCCCAAATACACTTATAAACCTTTCTCTCTACATATTTCTGTGTCTTGCATATCTTCCTATAGCATTTGGCCCACTTTCCATGAACTCTTGGCTCATTTCTTCTCCTATATTCATTTCAATGAAATAGAGAGAGAGCAATGGCTTTGGGAGTAAATATATATTCAGTATTTATTAATTCTTCCTTTTTGTTTGTTTGTTTTGGCCAACATACTCAGCATGTGAGATGTTAGTTCCCTGACCAGGTATTGAACCCAAGCCCCCTGCATCGGGTGCACTGAGTCTTAAACACTAGACTGCCAAGAAAGTCCCATTAATTCCTCCTTTTAAGAAATACCGCATTTGGCATACCCAGCTCTATGACCTTGACTGTAAACTCTATACACACAAGAGCTACATCCTTTCCTCTTTATATTCTTCATACCATCTAGCACAATGGCTTAGGCATTCAGTTCAATTCAGTTCAGTTGCTCAGTCATGTCCGACTCTTTGCAACCCCATGGACTGCAGCATGCCAGGCTTCCCTGTCCATCACCAACTCCCAGAGCTTGCTCAAACTCATGTTCATTGAGTCGGTGATGCCATCCAACCATCTTATCCTCTGTCATCCCCTTCTCCTCCTGCGTTTAATTTTTCCCAGAATCAGGATCTTTTCCAGTGAGTCATTTCTTTGCATCAGGTGGCCAAAGTATTGGAGTTTCGGCTTTAGCATCAATCCTTCCAATGAATATTCAGGACTGATCTCCTCTAGGATGGATTGGTTGGATCTCCTTGCAGTCCAAGGGACTCTCAAGAGTCTTCTCCAATACCACAATGCAAAAGCATCAATTCTTCGGTGGTCAGCTTTCTTTATAGTCCAACTCTCACATCCATACATGACTACTATAAAAACCATAGCTTTGACTAGACAGACCTTTGTTGGCAACGTCTCTGCTTTTTAATATGCTGTCTAGGTTGGTCACAATTTTTCTTCCAAGGAGGAAGCATCTTTTAGTTTCATGGCTGCAGTCACCATTTGCAGTGATTTTGGAGCCCCCAAAATAAAGTCTCTCACTGTTTCCATTGTTTCCCCATCTATTTGCCATGAAATGATGGGACCAGATACCGTGATCTTAGTTTTCTGAATGTTGAATTTTAAGCCAACTTTTTCACTCTCCTCTTTCACTTTGATCAAGACGCTTTTTAGTTCTTCTTCTCTTTCTGCCATAAGGGTGGTGTCATCTGCATATCTGAGGTTATTGATATTTCTCCCAGCGATCTTGATTCCAGCCTCTGCTTCATCCAGTCCAGCATTTCTCATGATGTACTTTGCATATAAGTTAAATAAGCAGGGTGACTATTTAAGGTGTATATTTACACCTTAAATATACACCTATATTCATTTCAATGAAATAGAGAGCACTCTCTCCTTTTCCAGTTTGGAACCAGTTTGTTGTTCTATGTCCAGTTCTAACTGTTGCTTCTTGACCTGCATACTTAGGCATGGGAGGCATTAAATAAATTTATGGCAATTTGGACTGTTGATTAATTATATTGATTATTGATTAGAATTTGAAAGGATAGAACTCCAGTAGTAAGAAAGGTAATTAAATTTTTTTTACATTGGAGTATAGTTTAGTAAGAAGGAATTATTAAGCCTATTGATATTATTGTTAATGGTTTGTTCCTTACCTCGTAAATCCCCTCTTGGATTGCATGTCCATCATTAAACTTTTAATGATCAAATATCCATATTTTGTTAATTGGAGGTTTAATTGTATTATCCTCATATATGTGTTGCATTCCATTTTTGAAAAAAATCCCACAATTTATTTGTGGCAGGATGGGTAAATTTCATAAAACTTAAGAGCTGACCACATAGGGTCTTCTTAAAGTCTTATCATTTTGCTTACAAATTCTGATAACTTTCATGGCAGGGAGTAATAGAAATTACAAATGTACTGAAAACCCAAGGAAATAGACAGATATGTGTCACCTAAATTAGAAAATAAATTAGCTAGCTCAACATGTCCTAGGTCAACATGACAGAATAATATCCAAATGGCCCCACCTTTCTCCAAAATTTCCACAAAAAATAAGGAAAATAAAGGCAAAAATGAGTGAATTCATAATGTTAGATGCTTGAAAAGAGTGCCAAGGTTAGATTAAAAATCCTAGGGAGATTCTTTAAGACATAATGGAAATAAAATGTTTTAATGAAAAAAGATAATTCAAGGACCTGATAATGCAAACACATAAAACATTCCAGCACCAGCTTTTCAGGTTCAAATACTAAATTTCTTTCTTTTCATATACACTCTTTCAGAGAACATTTTCTATTTAGGTTGTTTTGAACTTACAGTCCGTACAAATAAGAGCAGTTGACCTTGGAAAAGTTACCAGAGAAGTTAATTAAATGACTTTGTCTTTCCGTACGTGCATGCTAAGTCACTTCAGTTGTATTCCACTCTTCACGACCATATGGATCGTAGCCCACCAGGCTCCTCTGTCCATGGGATTTTCCAGACAAGAGTACTGGAGTGGGTTGCCATTTCCTTCTCCAGGGGATCTTCCCGACCCAGGGATCGAACCTGGATCTCCCTCATTGCAGGCAGACGCTTTTACCATCTGACAAGAATGACAGTTAATTCTGCCATGTGAAAGCTAATCACTAAAATACAAAAAGCAAAAGAAAAAAAAAGTTTTTTGAAAAATAAAAAGAAGCCATCTTAATTCCTAAAACACTCTCCATCCATAAAAATGTACAGTGTTTGATATGCCATTTGGAGCTGGCCAAATGGAATCATAGAAAATGCTTTGAACTAGAAATCAGAAGTTAATTCAATATCAATCTCCAGGTGATTCACAAGGTTTTGGTTCAGCTCCTGGAGGATGACTTTCCTTATATCTTAGGGGTATAAATAAGGTTGTTTTTCAAGTCAGTTGATTTGGGAGGGAAACAGTGACCTAAGAACAATTCATATGAAGTGAAGTGATAGTGATTTATGGCATCCTGTCTGCCTCTACACACACACACACAGACACACACACACACACAGACACACACACACACACACTCTGACCCTTAGAGTTGCAGTAAGAGCAACTTCTGAGCTATTCTCAAAATCACTGCAGATGGTGACTGCAGCCATGAAATTAAAAGACATTTACTCTTTGGAAGGAAAGTCATGAGCAACCTAGACAGCATATTAAAAAGCAGAGACATTACTTTGTCCACAAAGGTCTGTCTGGTCAAGGCTATGGCTTTTCCAGTAGTCATGTATGGATGTGGGTTGGACTATAAAGAAAGCTGAGTGCATATGTACCACAGCTTCCTTATCCATTCGTCTGCTGATGGGCATCTAGGTTGCTTCCATGTCCTGGCTATTATAAACAGTGCTGCGATGAACATTGGGGTGCACGTGTCTCTTTCAGATCTGGTTTCCTCGGTGTGTATGCCCAGCAGTGGGATTGCTGGGTCATATGGCAGTTCTATTTCCAGTTTTTTAAGAAATCTCCACACTGTTTTCCATAGTGGCTGTACTAGTTTGCATTCCCACCAACAGTGTAAGAGGGTTCCCTTTTCTCCACACCCTCTCCAGCATTTATTGCTTGTAGACTTTTGGATAGCAGCCATCCTGACTGGCGTGTAATGGTATCTCATAGGAAGCTGTGGTACATATACACCATGGAATATTACTCAGCTGTTAAAAAGAATTCATTTGAATCAGTTCTAATGAGATGGACGAAACTGGAACCCATTATACAGAGTGAAGTAAGCCAGAAAGATAAAGAACATTACAGCATACTAACACATATATACGGAATTTAGAAAGATGGTAACGATAACCCTATATGCAAAACAGAAAAAGAAACACAGAAGTACAGAACAGACTTTTGAACTCCGTGGGAGAAGGTGAGGGTGAGATGTTTCAAAAGAACAGCATGTATATTATCTATGGTGAATCAGATCACCAGCCCAGGTGGGATGCATGAGACGAGTGCTCAGGCCTGGTGCACTGGGAGGACCCAGAGGAGTCGGGTGGAGGGGGAGGTGGGAGGGGGGATCGGGATGGGGAATACGTGTAACTCAATGGCTGATTCGTGTCAATGTATGACAAAACCCACTGAAATGTTGTGAAGTAATTGGCCTCCAACTAATAAAATAAAATAAAAACAAAAAAATAAAAAAAAAAAAAGAAAGCTGAGTGCAGAAGAATTGATGCTTTTGAACTGTGGTGTTGGAGAAGACTCTTGAGAGTCCCTTGGACTGCAAGGAGATCCAACCAGTCCATCCTAAGGGAGATCAGTCCTGGGTGTTGATTGGAAGGACTAATGTTGAAGCTGAAACTCCAATACTTTGGCCACCTGATTTGAAGAGCTGACTAATTTGAAAAGACCCTGATGTTGGGAAAGATTGAGGGTGGGAGGAGAAGGGGACGACGGAGGATGAGATGGTTGGATGGCATCACCGACTCAATGGATATGGGTTTGGGTGGACTCTGGGAGTTGGTGATGGACAGGGAGGCCTGGTGTGCTGAGGTTCATGGGGTCACAAAGAATCGGACATGACTGAGCGACTGAACTGAACTATAGGGATAGAAAGAGAGAAATATGTTTCTAATCACAAGTAATCTTTTAACATGAGAATTCTTAATATACCATCACACACGAATTCTAGAAAAATATAATATTCTGTTATTTATTCAGTATTCATTATTTCAGTTTTACATTGCCTTGTGCAATTTAAAAAGAATCTACTTTGGGTAGAAAACTTGAAGAATGAGAGAAATATCCTATTTCTCAGCCTGGTATTGCTCGGTGGGCATGATAGATTTAGTCACCATTTTTGGCACTGCCCCCAAATTACCCTCCTTCCAATCACTTCTTTCTTCCCATGCTGCCTCCGGCATCTTGATCTGGTATCTGCCTCCTGTCCACCAGGCTTTTGAAACTGTCAGTCATTTTGTTCTATTAGATATCTATCTTATTTCTTATATTTGGATGTTTTCCAGGAAAGTTTAGACACTCTTATGAATGGAAGAAGGAGATTAAAAAAACAGCTTAGTCTCAGGGTCAAAAGTCCCCCAAATAATGAGACTTTTATCCTGCCTGATGACATTTGTTCAAATGGGTTATGTTCTTGTGCTAACAGAATACCACTTTATCTTTCCTACTTTTAATTTATTACAAAATTCTGCCATTCTACTATTCCCATCTACTATTCTAACATGGAATCATCCTGGATTGTGGAAAAATTCCCCTCTTCATTATCAAGCTTCATAGATAGATACCCTAATTCCCACTCAAATCTCTTAGAAATGCAGAAAAATGAGAAAACAAGCAAGTCAGTCTTTTTTATTCCACATATATGGTCATTTGATTTCTGAATTTCTGTTTTATAAGCTATTCTTCAGAAACAGTTACTAGTCAAGAAATATTCTACATCATGGTAATGAGAAGTTGATACCATATGTATGTGAAAGCTAGTATTGATACATGGGGAGGGTTGTTTTGTTATTTACCATTAAACAAGAATGATACATTTTCTTCTGTTTTTCTGAAATGCTATCACTATAGTACAACTTCATATCTATACAGTATCTTGTGCTAACACAAGTTTTCTTGTAGAAATACTTTATTGCACAATTGAGTATAACTCCAACACATGTAGAGTGATTTCTTTTTGCGAGCTCAATTTTCTCATTATTATTGATTGTCCACCTTCTGTACATATTGCTCATAACAAAGAATGCTTGATCAGATAATTATTGCTCTAGATGCTGGTGAATGTGGCAACACAATTAGCTTCAAAGAAAGTTAGTGTACTCTCCCACCTCGGTTCATCACAAACCCTACTGGGTTCCCTATGGAAGCATAAAGGGTCAGACTCAGCAGGTGTAAGTGTTAATTCTAACAATGTAATTGCTTATCTATTCATTGTCATCACTGTAGAAAGGTAGTTAAGAATTAAGTGCACTCTTCATCAAAATGATTAGACTGTTAACTGTACAATCTCTTTTTGGATCTTGTTTTTATGATTATCTAATAATTCAACTCTTTTTCTGTTTCTGGGGACATTTAATTTAAGAGCCTTATCTCACCTCTGCAAACTGAGCAAAGTAAAGTAATTCCAACACTCAATTTAGTTAATTAAAAATAAAAAGCTTGGTTGATTTTGTTTGTGTTCCTGATGCATTAGGGAATAATGAATTGCTCCATAAAAATAAAAGATGTTTTCCAGTAATCACTATTTTTTTCATAAACACTGTAGTGTGAATCATATTGTTTTTGTTGTTGTAATAGTCAATGATCTTAAAAAAATAATTGAATATTAAAAAATCTGAATGCAATATTCCCAGGAGACACACACTATATTAAAAGCATCTAATATTTAAAAAGCATATATGTTTTAGAATTTTTTATTTTAATTACTAGTTTCTTCCTAATTAATAATTTATTGTATTATATTTAGTTCCTCTATTCAGACATAATAGTGTTTAAATCTTTCTCTCTTTTTTAAAATGTTCTTTCAACATTGGAATGAGTTCCACTTAAGAAAGAAACTATTTTATCTGTATAAATTGAAACCAATTTTTCATTGGCTTTATTTGTGCACATAATCAGAATGGATTTATATTCTGTGAATGTTATCGTCTCTAGTGTTGAATGGCAAAACTCAAATTCAGTTGCTATATTTGATAAGATTAGGTATTTGCTTTCTGATGTCTTCTATCTAATGATGATTTAAAATAAAGCTTTCAAAATCATGCTTCCCACCCATTCAATGGCTTACAATGGCTACGTATGCCTGCTTAATGTACTACATCTGTCAGAGTGCTTTTACTCTCTTTCTTCCTTCTTTTTCTTTTTGGATAGGATTATTTATGCTTTGTGAAATATTAAATGTAGGCCCTTGATTTCTATTTCCTGTGTTGAGAAAGTTCTCAGGATTTTAGAATCTCACTGAGCACAGGCTTAAATAGTAAAATAATAATATAGTTCTTCTACATTCTTCAGAAAACTATTTTTAGATAAAAGGGAATCTCACATGTTCTATACTGCTATCACAGAATGTGGTTAACCTTTCATGAACCAAGAGTCTTGAATCGCAGAAGGTAAGATCATAGGAGCAGTTATATATTTAGCACACCTCATTCCTTTCAGCTTTCCCTCTGTCTACATTTTGTTATCTGCCAGTAGAAAAATGGGCATGATAGGGAAAAGAATATTAAGCTCTCTAGTTTGGCTGCTATACTACTAAGTGGGTGGCAGAATAAATCAGGAAATTTATCCCCTTTTCTACTTATTTAAAGTGCTCTTGTCTAAAAATTTAGCCTGAAACTCTTTAAGGTGAGAATGCGTAGCATGACCCTCTGCTTTATAGAGAGGGCTACAAACAGTGCTGCGGGCATTTTCACTATTTCTCTCTAAACAATATTTAGAATAGACTGGAGATTCATTGAGAAAAACTGCTTTGGAAGAAACTTACAGGAATAAGAGGTTGTGGGTTTTCCCTTCCTTCCAGGTAGGGGAGAGGAAGCCTTCCCCCCTCCCCCACCCCCCATCAGCCAAACCTGAGTGAAGGGATCCCGAGAGAATAACTCTAAAATCTTGGCCTGCCTACAAGAAGGGAGGAGGACATGCTGTTTCTGGACTGGATGTTTGTTGAGCTGCTAATCCAAGTCCTTATCATGCTACTCCTGGAGATAAATGCAAAAGAATTCTTAATTCCCAGAAGTGTGACTTTTCAGCCAACCAAGATGTTGGGGGCTATCTCCCGCCTGCATGATTTTAAAGGAAGTAGATTGGCTGGAGTCATCTTATTATAGCCGGATAAGGCAAGAAGAGTCAGCAAGGGCTAAGTCTCATCAGCACCCTAGCAGTCTTAGAAGCAACTCGCCCAAGAGGACCGGCCAGTGAGGCGAGGGCTTTAGTAAAAAGATGCTGGGGTTTCTGCCATCGACAAGAGAGGGAAGAGCGTGTAAGTGGCCATGCAAGGAACATACGAAAGGGTCAGGGAAGAAGACAGTGTGAAGATCCCTGCTGGGCAGCAGGGAAGGAAGATGTTCCAAAGAGCATGAAAACGGACCTTGGGACAAAGTCACCTTTTCCCCGGTGCCCACAATGAAAGGCAACAGGAACCACATGGAAAATAAACTAATGACACACACAGCATTTGCCTTCCTTCCTCCAAGTCGTTCTTTCCATCCTCCCAATTCTAGACCGTCAGGACCATAAGAAGGGTGGGAGAAGGGGTAGAAAACCTAGTTAAACAGAAAATAAAGTCAAGATCACGCCTCTCTCTTCCACTAGGACAGCTACAAACCTATATTCAGCCTGAGCAGAGCAAGATGGGCAAGAGCAGTAAGCCAGGCTGAGGCTGAACCTTTGACTTGGAGCGCCCTGAATATAGAAGCAGTAGGTGGAGGTCTGGTCAAGCTGCTCTGCAGAGGTAGATAAGCTCGGTACGGCAGAGTGTGCTTGCAGGCACTAGTAGAAGTAAACAAAACTGTTTTCTGATCGCTGCTGCTGCTGTTCCGTTCTGTCTGACTCTTTGTGGCCTCCCCCACCCTATATTTGCTGCTGCTGCTAAGTCGCTTCAGTCGTGTCCAACTCTTTGTGCTCCCATGGACTGTAGCCCATCAGGCTCCTCTGCCCATGGGATTCTCCAGGCAAGAATACTGGAGTGGGTTGCCATTTCCTTCTCCAGGGAATTTCCGCAACCTGGAACCCTTGTCTCTTACATCTTCTGCTTTGGTAGGTGTGTCCTTTACCTCTAGTGCCACCTGGGAAGCCCACCCTATATTTAACCCACTTTGGATCAGTTCCTCATTTTGGTGTAAATCATCTTATCCTCCTCTCTCATCTATTCCCTTGTCTTGTGGTAATACATAGTTCTGCTGGTTTTCATTTTAGAATTCTCTCTGCTGAGATCATGTTTTAGGGAAAATTAACTCTTCCCTGACTTAAAAGTTAGGCATAGGGCTCAGGTCAAAAATGCTTCTGCATAAGTTCATCTCTGGTACATGTTATTAGTTGAAAATGGGGAGTGAACAAACTTCTGAGGCTTGGGCTCCAGGAGCAGATTGCAGGGTTGAAATGGCACCTGCTGACATCTTGGAGGTGTTGCCAGTCTGTGCCTTTCGAATCCTCCTGCCCCAGCCATGCCCTCAGCACCTCAGACTTCTCCTTCTAATCCTGCACCCAGTGTGCTTTCCAACCCCCATTGGCCTTGTAGGTATGCTTTTCTCTGACCGTCAGATCCATGACAGGTGAGACCTCATCCCCATTTCTGAGGCAAGGGCTGCCAGAGAGACCAGAGAATATAATTACAGAAATGTCTTCTTTTAGATCATCTCAGAGCACCATCATAATGCTCCACAGTTACTGAGCTACCGTAATCAAATTGTCAGGAACTGCTTGATTTTTCAAGGATGAAAAAATGCTGAAGATGCAAACATTGCTTATCTTTTTACAGTCAAGGTGATAAGGATCTAGAAGAGATACCAGGAATTAGACATGGCTCCAAGTGAGATTAAATATAAGTTAAGATTCAGGAAGATCCCCATCACTAGCCAGAATGTTCAGTACTTTGTGGATATCCCTGCATAAGTTGTGTTTTACTTTGAATGACCCTCAGCTCACTCTTCTTAGCTATTTGGTGGCAAAAGGAAAACAATTCCACTTCTTTGAGATGGAAGCTTTAATGCAAACTGCAAAATAAGTAAAAATTTTAAAGATGGGTTTGGAACTGCTAGAATCTGTGACTTGTATTATGATGGAGTTGCTCAGTCGTGTCCGACTCTTTGCAACCCCATGGACTGTAACCCACCAGGCTCCTCCATCCATGGGATTTTCCAGGCAATAGTACTGGCATGGGCTGCCATTTCCTTCTCCAGGGGATCTTCCCAACTCAGGGATCGAACCCAGGTCTCCCACATTGTAGACAGATGATTTACCGTCTGAGCCACCAGGGAAGTCCTGTATTATGGTACCTTTTGTGAAATAAACTTGAATCAAATATAAAATCACCAGAACAGCCAAAACAAAAGGGTCATGTATCACCCTGCTCTCTTACATGGAGTTTGAACTTTTCAAGAATGCATAGCAGCAACCATGAAACTCCTTACTGACAAAGGTGGTTTACCCCTGTTTTCAAGTTCATGTCACATTAAGTGATTATGATTTGACAGATAAGAGTGATTGTGAGTACTTTGCTGGTGGTCCAGTGGCAAGGGTTCTGATCTCCCACTGCAGGGGTTGCATTTTCAATCTCTGGTTGGGGCACCAAGGTCATGCATGCTGCAGGCATGGCCAGAAAAAAAAAAAAAAAAAAAAGAGTGATTGTGAGAATGCTGTCCCTCTGAGGAAAAGTGACAGATTCTTCAACTACATGCATTTAACTACATTCCAGCCTCCTGTGGTGATGTTTGGAATAGCTTGCTAGCTGATTTGGGTTATAAACTGGACCATGATGTCTTGTGGGCTTCCTCATGGCTCAGCCAGTAAAGAATCTGCCTGCAATGGAGGAGACCTGGGTTTTATACCTGCATTGGGAAGATCCCCTGGAAGAGGGCATGGCACTCCAGTATTCTTACCTGGAGAATCTCCATGGACAGAGGACCCCCGAGGGCTATAGTCCCTAGGGTCACAAAAAGTTAGATATGCCTGAGCAACTTTCAGTCGTATAGGCTTTAAGCCTCCTAGAAGAAGAACTTGTATCTATTTTTTAAACTTACACTTTTGGAGTTAATATAATCTATTTTTCTACAATAGTAGTTTTGCTTAACCTTTTGTCCCATTTGTGGTAAACTCCAGAAGCATGAAAATCTTTGAATTTCTACAGGAAACTGTGCAATTTTATCCTTTTCATATAGGCCTATGAGAAATATTTTCTCAATAATGCTCATTAACTGTGTAGCTACCTTTTAGTTATTTAGAGGTTTTCTACATTTTATTTAGTAATGGCAACTCTTCTGAGATAGTCTCTGTTGACCAGTGAATGACTACAGACAAAGCAAAAAATAATTGCTTCCTAAGGGTAATTCCAGTCACTTTTCACCATCTACTTGCAGTGTCTTAGTTCCACCATTAATATAACATTTTAAAATTTCTTGCAGAAGATTGTTACAGGTAGTTTTCTACAGAAATTTATAAATTTTCTCTGAATATGCTTGTGATCAATATCAAAGGAGAATTTTGTATTTGTTATAAACATGAGCAGCAGCTACTAAAATTGAGGGCAAAGTGGTAGTTCCACAACCAGCTGTTTTCAGAATCACCTGGGGGAAATTTGAGAGACAGAGCTTACCTGTGTCTGGTCCCAGACATATTGAATCACAATAGTTCAAGCTGCAGTCTAGGAATCTCAAAAACAAAAACAAAAAAACCGTTCTTAGTTTATGGAACCATTGTATAAAGTGAATGTTATTCAGTTGTTGTTCAGTTGCTAAGTTGTGTCTGAACCTTTGCAACCCCATGGACTGCAGCATACTAGGCTTCACTGTCCTTCGCTAATTCCTGGAGTTTACTAAAACTCATGTCCATCGAGTCGGTGATACCATCCAGCCATCTCATCCTCTGTCATCCTTTTCTCCTCCTGCCCTCGCGCTTTCCTAATATAAAGGTCTTTTCCAAAGAGTTGGCTCTTTGCATCAGTTGGCCAAAGTATTGGAGCATCAGTGTCAGCATCATTCCTTCCAGTGAGTATTCAGGGTTGATTTCCTTTAGGATCTACAGGTTTTATCTCCTTGCTGTCCAAGGGACTCTAAAGAGTCCTCCAGCACCACAATTTGAAAGTGGAAATTCTTCGGCACTCAGCCTTCTTTATGGTCCAACTCTCACATCCATACGTGACTACTGGAAAAACCATAGCTTTGCCTATACTGACCTTTGCTGGCAATGTGATGTCTCTGCATTTTAACATGCTGTCTAGGTTTGTCATAATTTTCCTTCCAAAGAGCATGCATCTTTTATTTTCTTGGCTGCAGTCACTACCCACATTGATTTTGGAGCCCAAGAAAAGAAAATCTGTCTCTATTTCCACTTTTTCCCCTTCTATTTTCTGTGAAGATGCCATGATCTTTGTTTTTTGAATGTTGAGTTTTAAATCAGCTTTTTCACTGTCTTCTTTCACCCTCATCAAGAGGTTCTTTAGTTCCTCTTCACTTTCTGCCACTAGAGTGGTATCATCTGCATATCTGAGGTTGATATTTCTCCCAGCAATCTTGATTCCAGTTTGTGATTTGTCCAGCCCTGCATTTCGCGTGATGTACTCTGCATGGAAGTTAAATAAGCAGAGTGTATCCAACAATATACAGCCTTGATGTACTCCTTCCCCAATTTGGAACCAGTTTGTTGTTCCCTGTCTAATTTTAACTGTTGCTTCTTGATTTGCATGCAGCTTTCTCAGGAGACAGGTAAGCTGGTCTGGTATTCCTATCTCTTCAAGAACATTCCACAGTTTGTTGTGATCCACACAGTCAAAGGCTTTTAGCATAGTGGATGAGGCAGTAGATGTTTATCTGGAATCCCTTGCTTTCTCTATGATCCGAATGTTGGCAATTTGGTTTCTGATTTTAAAATGACTGGTGACATCAAAATTTGCCAGTGTAACAGAGCAATTTGTAGGTGTTCGTTTTCACATGTTAAATGGTCAAACTTCTAGACTTTGGGAGAAACTGAGTATCAGGCCATATGTACTTAGAAGATAAAAGAACAAATTAGAAATGAAACAAAATGACTTCAGAAGATGGAAATGTTTGTGGTGGTTTTTCTTTTTTAAATTAATTTACTTGTTTTTGACTGCTCTGGGTCTTTATCGCTGTGCGGGGGCTTTCTCTAGTTGTGGTGAGTGGCGGCTACTCTCTATTTGCAGTACTTGGGCTTCCCATTGCCTTGGCTTCTCTTGTTGTGGAGCATGGGCTCTGGGATGTGCAGGTTTTAGTGGCTGCAGTCTGCAGACTTACTTGCCCTATGGCATGTGGAATCCTCCCAGATCAGGGATTGAACCCGTGTCCCCTGCATTTGCAGATGAATTCTCAACCATGGAGTCACCAGGGAAGTCCAGTTGAAAGATATTTGAACCATAAATGTACAAGTCCTCAAAAACTATATATTTTACATAATATCCAGGTATTTTCAAGAAAGTAAAAATTGACCATGACAATAATTCTTTGCATTGCTATCGTGATTTGTTGTTTATATATACTTTGGTACATAGTATTTCTTTTGTCTTCAGAAGCGGGAGAAATGGACAGAGAAGGTTCTGGTATCCTCACTTTAGGAGAGTTCTTCCCAACACTGCAGAGAGTTGGAACCATGGACCAGAAATCCCTGTATGCTGATCAATCAATCAGCTGCCAAGTTTGAGAGACAGAATTTAGGAGATTGAATGACATTATCATTCATCTCATATTTTTTTAGGGTGATAGGGAAGTATATAATGCATCTATTATAAATGCTTCAATTAAAGCTTTGCAACTTAAAGGGGAGCTTTATATATCTAGAAAGGCTCATTCCTTAAAGGATTACTTAAGATAACATTTTTATATAAATATGTAGGTTAGAAGGGATGTTAAAATGTGTTTAGTCTAGTTCTCTCATTTCATAGATGAACACTCTAAGGTTCAGAGAGTTGTTTGGTTTTGCTAGTGATTCATAACTAATCTGATCAATTTTTGAGAAAAGGACATCTTTCTTAACCTATGTTCCATAATTATGAATTGATTAAAAAGAGTAAAATACATTGGTGAGTGATTTGTGTTAGTTCAATTTGCTAATATTTTTAACTTTAAATTTCACTTCTCCTGCAACATATTTTGTAATACTTTATAACAAAGTAACCTCTTTATTTCCTAAATCAGTTATTATAAAACTGGAATACAGTTGACAATTTTACTCATAAAGGATTTTACCCCCACCCCAATTTAGAAGTTTGCCCTCTTTATCTGAGCACTAATAATGGTGTTTTCAAAGGAGAAGCAAAAGTGAAATGTTTTCTTTTAATTTCTGCCTAAGTTTAGCCATTTTTACTTTGCTATTATGGTAATGGCAAGAAAATTACATGAAACAATATTCTGAAAGAGCATTCTCCTGGTTGATTTTAAATCATTGTGCTACTTGAAAAATTTAATGTTTAAATAACTCCACAAGTTATTGCATTCAGTGTCTGATTCATGTATTGTGAATATAAACATATATTTGAGGATAAGAAATGGATTCAATGTGCTTTTTTAATAGCCTGAGAAGTTAATGGATATGGCTACATTTTAAAGGAAGAGATACAAGAAATGTTCTGCTTTAGAGTCAAAATATTGTCTTTATACTTTATATTTAAAGGTCATTATTTTCCAGCACTGTGAAATTCTTACCTAAAGATGTTGAAATGGACATATATCATAATAGCTTATAAAGTATTTTCAGTGACAATAATATGAAAACATGGGAAAAAATTTCTACCTCTGACTCAGGCCTAAGAAGACTGGATTTGTCATGGTCTAGTGGGAAACAAGTTTCTTCTGTCTTATCAGGAACTTTCTGTCAGGAATCTCTCTCCCTCCACTGGTGTGAAGAAAGAATTGTATAGTCCTTGAAATTGTATCTAAGATGAGTGGCAGTTTGGGGATGAAGTTGACACCATTGAAGGTAAAGAAGAAAGATGGAGAAAAGTTGTGTCTTTATTGACCTTCTCTTACCCCTGAATCAAGTCACTTCCAAAGGTTGGTCTCCTGGTCTCATTTTGCATCTACTTGCTACAGCCAAAATAAGTCCTTTATTTCTGAAGCCACTTTAAGCTGCATTTCTGTTGCTTATCAGTGAATACCTCTTAACTAATACATCGTGTTAAAATCTGAAATTGTGCCTTATGCTGCTGTCATTGGTGCTGCATTTTTCTATGGATTTATATTCAATGATGTAAATGTTGTAAAGCCTGAGGCTATATAAGTGTATCCATTTATGAAGCAAACAAATAAATAAACTCCAGGTATGAAAACAGCCTCAAAAGAATTGTTATAAAATTCCCCTAAGAGTATCATGAGGAATAAATATTAATGCCTTTTAATTGCTTTACAGTTTATACTATTGACAGGCAGCATTGTGACTAGTTTTAGACATGAGAGCAGATAAATATTATTCGAGAGGATATATTCATATCCATTTCTACTCCACAGCAATTTTCTAAAAATTAAATTTGTCTTATAGCTACTTTCTCAGGGAATGAATCTTTTATTTGAGAATATAGTAATATAGTGGGGCTTCCCTGGTGGCTCAGTGGTAAAAACTCTGCCTGCCAATGCAGGAGACCTGGGTTCGATTCCTGGGTCAGGAAGATCTCCTGGAGAAGCAAATGGCAACCCTCTCCAGTATTCTTGCCTGGGAAGTCCCATGGACAGAGGAGCCTGGTGGGCTACAGTCCATGGGGTCGTGGAGTTGGACACGATGTAGCGACTAAACAGAACAGAGAGATGGCATTATAATATGCAGGATTTGTCAAAATGTCTTTCTTTGTAGAAAGCCTAGCAACTTGTATCTGATTTTTATGGAATAGTTGGAAGAAGTTAAGAGAGATGGGTAGTCTAGATCACTGGCACAAAGCCATCTTTTTGAGGTCATTTACATCTGTCTGTCTTTTAGAAATCAAGACATTGGTTTGGTTAACAGTTCCTATGGGGAATTTATCAACCAGGATACATCTTAGAAGGTAGATTTCAACTCCATCTCACCACTTGGCTGTTAACCACTGTTTTCGCTGAAATGTGAGTGGTTTATAGGTCATGAACTTTGGTTCTACTATCAGGAAAGAAAGTAGGGTTCCCCTGGTGGCTCAGACGGTAAAGCGTCTGCCTGCAATTTGGGAGACCCAGGTTCAATCCCTGGGTCGGGACGACCCATTGGAGAAGGAAATGACAAACCACTCCAGTACCCTTGTCTGGAAAGTCCCACGGAGGAGCCTAGTTGACAGTGAACAGTACCAACCATCTGTGAAAAACATTGTTTTTTTTTTTTTTTCTCACTTTTCTATCATAGTAGGTACACAACTCCTAAAAGATTCTAACAAGCATGTGTGTGTTCTTCTATGTTTATTCTTCCTTTCTCAACTTTATCTTCAGACTGCAGTCCCCCTCATCTACTCTCTGACAGCAAATCACCCTGGTCTGATTCATTCTTGAGCCTAAGCTGTGCCTACCCTAGCGCCTTGGCACATTTTACTATACCTGGAGAACTCGTGATGGCTGTGGGCTTTTAAAAATACATTAAAAATAATTTATTTAATAAAAATAAAATATTTATTGAGCAGAACTCTAGGAAGTGTGGGCATACGGGAATACTTCCTAATGGAATAAGGACTAAAATATGTAAGTTTGATTCAAGGTCAATGAATGAAATTCTTCCAATGGAGTAACTGAGTGTAGAATAATACCACTTTCCGACATATTCTCTGATCATGAATCATGATTTTATTTTTTAATTCATTCAGGATACAGGACTATACAGAGAGCAAGAACATCAAATGTTTTGTATTTGTATTTTACTTAGGAGAAAAATAATTCTGTAGTAGCATTGATGCCTATGGCTTTGACTCTGAAAGGGAACTGTACTATACTTTTGTCTAATGACTGTAGGGATGTTTGGGTTTTATAAATGAAGGTCATTGGCCCCATTAATATTGACATAAGTGAATGTTGAACTTTGGCAGTTGTGGTGCACACATTAGCATGCAGTGGTGACATTTCTGGTAGCTACCATGAGGAGTGTTGGGGGCAGTAAAAACTTAAATTATAGCTTATGTCAACTTAAAAAAATGCACAACTTTATTTTAATGCAAGTTAAGTTTTATCTGGGGCAAAATGAGGACTGTAGCCTGGGAGACAGCATCACAGATAGCTCTGAGAAACTGCTCCAAAGAGGCAGGGGAGAAGGTCAGTATACATGTGATTTTGGTGAAGGGGCAATACATGCAATCAAGAACATAATTTTTTGCAGCTTTCTGCTAGTCACAAGGAACAGTCAACACCATGAAGGAATTTAGTGATTTTTTGGACAAGAGGACATACAGAATTGGACTCTTAAAATTAACTCCTGAAAAAAAAGATGTCTTTGTAGACCTGTTCTGCCAGTTTCTGCCTGAGCATAGAGTACCTCATTTCTGCTCTTCACCCTGAGCTCCTTTCATGGAGTGATGAAAATTAGCAGCTGCAGCAGCACATGATTCCGTCTTTGTAGAGGTAGATGGAAAGTGCCAATGGCAAGTGTCAATTTGTAGTTGACACTTAATACAGGTACACAGAAGAAATGGAAGAAAGGATAGAGTTCATTTTGTGCTTATGAGGATTGTGTTTTTGCAAACATGTGAAACAAGATCTGAGGATTCTACAGAGGGTAAAGTAAAATAATAATTATAGATAGCGCATGTGGAATACCTAATATGTACTAGGCACTAGGCTAAGCTCTTAACATTATAATAAGCCGATGAATTTTGTGTGATAGCAGGCAGGTAGCTAGATATGAGCAGGAAAATGGGGGTAGCCAGATGGCAGGAAACCATGCATTTTGTAAATAGTAGGAGTCCATGGGAGAACTCCCCAGGTGGCCCAGCGGTAAAGAATCTACCTGCTGATGCAGGAGACACCAGAGATTTGGGTTGGATCCCTGTTTGGGAGGAGCTCTTGGAGTAGGAAATGGCAGCCTGCAAGTGAGCATGCACACGTGGGCAGACAAAGAAAAGCAGGTTCTCCTACTGACAAGAAACTATACCTTTTGAGTGTTAACGGGCTTAGAAGCAGAGAAAGAAAGGTAAGGAAAAATAGGAATCTCTTGCATTCCAATATAACCTGTTGATCATTATGCCCTCATTGCACTAAAAATTATCCTTACAGTACCCATCATGCATCTACACCATAACACTTCTGATCTAAGCTAAATAAGGGCAAAAATCCCTCTTCCCCTCAGGAAGATGGAGCTGGGATGAATATCAGAGAATCCAACCCCCGAACTCCTCCTTCCCCAGGGACTGTTCCATCCCTTCGCTCCTCATACCTGACTTGGGACTTCCCAAGTCGCGCTAGTGGTAAAGAACTTACCTGCAGGGGAGGGACAAGCCGATGGTCATGGGCCACAAATGAGACGGGCATCCAAGATCCAAAGAGGAAATTTCAGCAGCTTGGCATCTTTATCCACTTTCTCATGTATGGTATTGGGCAACTAATGACTTTCTTCAAAGCCTTGCTTTGATTCCTGTTGGCAAGTCTCACCTACCCAAGAGAGGTTCTGAAATGCAACAAAAGGACTGTGAGCTTTGGAGCCATGGAGACCTGGATTCAAATTTGACCCTGGTTCAACTGGGTAGAAACTATTTGACCTGTTTGAGCCCCAGCCTCCTAAAATGTCAAATGCAGATACTAAGATCCCCTGTAGAGTGTACATAATAAAGTGCCTGACAGAGGAAAAACAAACAAACAAACAAACACACAACTTACCTGCCAGTGCAGGAGACATAAGGGACCCAAATTTGATCCCTGGACCAGGAAGATTCCCTGGAGGAGGGCATGGAAACCCACACCAGGATTCTTGCCTGGAGAATTCCATGGACAGGGGAGCCTGGTGGGCTACAGTCCATCAGGTCGCAAAGAGCCGGACACGACTGCAGTGACTTATCACACATGCACACATACTGACTTGCCAAAGAAACCCGGGGCAGCAACTCCTCACCTGTCTGCCTGCTCCCCCTCTGAGAGCCTGTTCTGGCTTAAATAAATTCTCACCTAACCTGCCTGCTTCATCTCTGAATTTTCTCGACAAGACAAGACCCTCAACTTCACTGGGAACATAGGTACTAAATGGTTTTCCCATTTCACCGATGAGAATGATGGGTATTCCGTACCTTGTGCAAGATCCTTTAACATGTGACAACACTGGCTAGGATTAGAAGCAAGGCATTTTGACTCTATATTTTTTAGACTGGAACTTGTCAAAACTACTAGAATTCCTGTACTTTGTAGGAATACTGCTGTGATACTAGTTTTTTCCCCAAGGGAAAGATGCATTTTGAAATTCAGGTTTATTTAGTGGATGCCCAGTACAAGTTTGGGGAATTAAAAAGAATGAACCTACCTTTAGCCTGTGGGTAAGATAGTATCTCTAACATTTCATCTGGTGATATTACTGTAGCTGCATCACAGTGATCAGAATGAAACTTCCTTCCCTGTAGGTTGAAGGGTGTGTGTGCTCAGTCGCTCAGCCTTGTCCGAGTCTTTGTGACCCCATGGGCTGTAGCCCGACAGACTCCTCTGTCCATAGAGTTCTCCAGGCAAGAATACTGGAGTGTGTTGCCATTTCCTTCTCTAGGGGATCTTCCCAACCCAGGGATCAAACCCGTGTCTCTTGCATCTCCTGCAAGGTTGAAGGGTACATTTCTTCATTTTTCAATTCAAACACTTGTTTCTAAATTGCCTCCCATTTGCCAGACATTATAGTGGGCACAAGCATGCCGTGGAAACAAAGGAAGGGTAAAGCTCTTCTGGAAACATTACTTTCTAGCCTGTAACTAGGAGCTAAAGAGTTGTGAAGAGCAGCTAATTGATTGATTAGCAGTTTCAAAGAGGAGTGTATTGGGGTGCTAAATATTCTGTGACTCTCTGCTCAAGAACTTCCAGAGGGTGACTTTAAAACTAATTAACATATACTGCAGGATCTGATGAATTTCCGTCTCCTTTCTATTTATCTCTCTGCTTTTGTGTGTCTGTTGTCTTATCTTCCTGTATGTGTCCCCCATGCTGCTTCTTTTACTTCTTTCCTCTTAAAAGTGGAATCAAATATAATTTAGCTAAGTTAAGTATCATTATTATTATTATTTTTTCTTTTCCTTTTGGCCCAGAAGGCTGAGGTGGTTAGAGAATTTTTTTAAAAATTGCCACTCCAGAGTAACATGTCAGTCCTCCTGGGGAGAAGCCTCATCTTCAGCAGAGAGGGGGCTGCCAAATGGCTGTGCATCCAGGAGGTGGTTGGAATAGGGAAGGGAGCAGGTATATTGGTGGTCCCCTAAAGCCCATGAGGGCATCCACAAGAGGAAGAGATGGCTTTAGACATTTGTCAGTTCCAAAGAGAATTGAAGCCAACTTTCTACCTTACAAACAGTGAGAAAGTTCTTAACACATTCTACTTCATTCCTCTTTTCCCTTCTACTTTTCTCTGAAGGTGTCAAAGAGCAGTTACAATCTTCTCTGCCAACTGGGGGATAAAGGAAAGTTATACATTTAAGCCAGTGTTAAAGTTTTGAGTATTACAAGGGGCCAGACATTTTAATGACAAAATTAAGAGTGGATTGTGTTACTGTCAATGATTCAAGAACATTTTACATTGTCTGAAAGGGATCAGGAATGTATGGGATTAACTTCTTCATAGACATGGGATGGGGCTTCCCAGGTGGCAGTACTGGTAAAGAACCTGGCTGCCAAGGCAGGGGGACTTAAGAGATGTGGGTTCGACCCCTGAGTCAGGATCCCCTGGAGGAGGGCATGGCAACCCACTCCAGTATTCTTGCCTGGAGAATCCCATGGACAGAGGAGCCTGGCAGGTTGCAGTTCATAGGGTCACACGAGTCAGACACGATTGAAGTGCCTTAGCACACATGCACACAGGCATGGGATGAACTGGCCCAAAAGACTAATGAAAGGAAAAGAAGGCACACATAATTTTCCTTCCTGAAAATTTTGCTTTAGGATCTTACTTTGTGCATTAAAATAGTGACATTTGCACATATGAGAATATCTCCAGTGTGTATCCTGGGAGTAGATTTGGTGGGTTATAGCTTATACACATGTTTAATTTTTTTATATGTGTGCATGCATGCTCAGTTGTGTCTGACTCTGCGACCCCATGGACTATAGCTCTCGAGGCTCCTCTATCCATGAGATTCCCCAGACAAGAATATTGGACTAGGTTTCCATTTCCTCCCCTAAGGAATCTTCCTGACCTAGGGATCCATCGAGCCTGAACTTGTGTCTCCTGCATTGCAAGCAGATTCTTTACTGCTGAGCCACACAAGAAGCCATTTTTAAAATGCTAATTATTTTTAATCAAAATGGCCTTATCACTTCTTTCAGCTTGAATAAACTTGAGTCAGGAGTCCCTGACCTCCCTCTTACCCCTTCACCCTAGCCAGTGGTCCTTCCCTTCCCTTATCTTAGAGCATTTAAGAAAACTTACAACTGTAAATCCTTTCTCTGCCTCTTTGAGATGTAATTCTTTCAAAAATTCTCTTGCCAGTTTATAACCCAGGAGTGTGTTTCTCAAAGACCTGAGAGCTGTCCCTTTGGAAAATAGTTGTCAAGGAAGAGACAGCTCTGTGTCAAGGAAGAGACAGCCTCTGTGGGAGATAGGAGCCTAACCTCAGGGGCACCTTGATCCAAGTTACAAAAAGCTGCCTTCTGTCATGGAAACAGGAGAAAGTTTACTTTTCCTTTGGAAGAAGCCAGTTAGCAAACACAGACGTCCCAGGATTCCCCACATCATACCTACGGAAAACTCTCCTAGCCTTTGTTTCAGTGGAATTATGTTAAATCTGAGCTCAGGCTCCTATCCTACTGCAATAGCCTTGAATAAAGTCTTCTTTGTCTGCCTTACAGGTATTCACTGGTCGTTCAGAGCTCTCAGATCCTCCTGGGCAAGACTTGTCAGGTCCACATACCCTAGAAGAGGGTGTGCACAGGCTGGCCCACTGAGCTAGATCCAGCCCCTGTCTTCTTTTATGATCTGGAAACTAAGGAAGGCTTTTATGTTTGAAATGGACTTCCCTCGTAGCTCAGTTGGTAAAGAATCCGCCTGCAATGTGGGAGACGCCGGTTTGATTCCTGGTTCGGGAAGATCCACTGGAGAAGGGATAGCCTGCCCATTCCAATATTCTTGGGCTTCCCTTGTGACTCAGCTGGTAAAGAATCCGCCTGCAATGTGGGAGACCTGGGTTCAATCCCTGGGTCGGGAAGATCCACTGGAGAAGGGATAGCCTGCCCACTCCAATATTCTTGGGCTTCCCTTGTGGCTCAGCTGGTAAAGAATCCTCCTGCAATGTGGGAGACCTGGGTTCAATCCCTGGGTCGGGAAGATCCACTGGAGAAGGGATAGGCTGCCCACTCCAGTATTCTTGGGCTTCCCTTGTGGCTCAGCTGGTAAAGAATCCTCCTGCAATGTGGGAGACCTGGGTTCAGTCCCTGGGTTGGGAAGATCCCCTGGAGAAGGGAAAGGCTACCCACTCCAGTATTCTGGTCTAGAGAATTTCATGGACCATACTATACAGTCCATGGGGTTGCAACGAGTTAGACACGACTGAGCCACTTCCACTTCCACTTTTATGTTTGAAAGGGTTGTAAAGACAAAACCAAAGCCAAGAACAATATGCAGAGACCACATGTGGCCAAGCAAGCCTAAAATATTTAATACCCATCCCTTTACAGGACAAATGGGCATACCTCTGCTCTGGAGCTAAGAAAAATATGTGTTTTGGTGCCTGTCAACTTCCAGAGTCTGCTGTCTGCCTGCAAGAATTTAGAGGCCCAGAGAGTTTTTAATTTCTCACATGGTTTCTGTTTCCTTTAGTCCAGGCTGTCAGAGATTTTGCCAATTCAACATTTTCATAAATGCTGTGGATTTTTTTTTTTAAATTATATCAGTGATAAAAGTGCAGGGTGCTGCATCAGATTCCATGGAACCACACTTTTAACCATTCTAGAAACTTTTCGGCTGAGAGTGTCTCAGGTGCTCACATTAATCCTTTTGGAGTTTTTATAAGTGGACTTTCCAGCGCTACACTTGGTTTTGTCTTTTCCCTGAGGCCATACTTTACTGGTGGTCTCCACCCCATCTTCCATATTTGGTCTCTCTCCTGAAGCTGGTTTGGTGAGAAATAGTTTTATCTTCCATCTCTGACACTTCTGGCCTGACTGTACTCTCTTCAAAGTCTGTTTACAAACTGTTTGCCTATTTCTTTCTGAGCTGAATTCTTTCTTTTTAGCACCTTAGCAAATGTAACTAGTAACAACACACATTTTCACAATCTCCTTAAAATTAACCTCTTTCCACCTGTACATGATCTTTTAGGTAGATTTTAATCCCTTCCACATTATTCCAGGCTGTGTTTTTCTTTTTTTTTAATTTTAAAAAATTTATTTTTATTACTTATTTTTGGCCACGCAGGGTCTTCATTTTTACACACAGGCTTTCTCTAGTTGTGGTGCACAGGCCTCTCATTGTGATGACTTCTCTTGCTGTGGAGCACGGGCTCTAGAGCACGCAGGCTTCTAGAGAATGTAGTTGTGGTATGAGGCTGTGGTTTTAACTAGCCATTTTCCACTCATAGAGGTCACCGTTTTTATACTTGCTTTAATTGTTTCCTCTGTGCCTACCACATGGCCCTAGATTCACTGTCACACATTTTAGAATTTTCTTACCACAGGACCTCATTTCTAGGTAGCAGCTTCTGAGTGTATTAATTATTGCCCTAACAGTGCTGATTAATAAACTACATGAAATTTAGTAGCTTGAAATAACATTGACATATTCTTGGTAAAAAAAAAAAAAAAATCTGTGAGTGAACTAAGCTTTTCCACTGGTCTAGACTGGTCTTGGTTCAGTAGGTTCTCCAGGACATATTCTTTTAATGGCTATTAGAAACATAAAAGTGAAAGTTCAACTGCACAAGCACATAAAAGTCTCTTAACTTAATAATTTTCAATCACCTTTGATCTAAACAATTTCCATGGATAAACCCAGAAGTCAAGGGTCGGAGAAACACATCCTGTCTCTAGAACAGTAAAGTTATGATGAAGGGTGTGAATATAGGGAAGAGAGAAGGATTGGGACCCATAATTCATTCTCCTACTCAAGGTAATTGATACAGACTGCAATTAATACAAACCCATTCCAACATTCATAGGTGGTTCTAAATAATGAATAAGAACATCCAGAAGAGAAGTAGAAATCAATGTCATACTAAAATAAAAAACAAACACATCAGAACTGAAAATCAAAAAGGCATAGCCGTGTATTTCTGAAGTGCTTATCCTATCATACAATTAAACAAATTAAATATTCAACTCAGTTAAAAACATAAAATATATTTAGGGAAAGTGAAAAATAGGAAATATTAAAGATAAAAGTGTAAATGAAAGCACTGTCTGTGTCTGTTCAGTCGCCAAGTTGTGTCTGACTTTATGACCCCATGGAGTGCAACACACCAGGCCTCCCTGTCCCTCACCATCTCCCAGAGTTTGCCCAAGTTCATGTCCATTGAATCGATGATGCCTTCTATCCTTCTCATTCTCTGTCGTCCTCTTCTCCTTCTGCCTTCAATCTTTCCCAAAATCAAGGTCTTTTCCAGTGAGTCAGCTGTTTGCATCATGTGGCCCAAGTACTGGAGCTTTAACTTCAGCATCAGTTCTTCCTGTGAGTATTCAGGACTGATTTCCTTTAGGATGGACTGGTTGGATCTCCTTGAAGTCCAAGGGAGTCTCAAAGTCTTCTCCAATACCACAGTTCGAAAGCATCAGTTCTTTGGCGCTCTGCCTACTTTATGGTCCAACTCTCACATCCATACATGACTACTGGAAAGATCATAGTCTTGACTATGTGGACCTTTGTTGGCAAAGTGATATCTTTGCTTTTTAATACACTGTCTAGGGTTTTCATAGCTTTCCTGCCAAGAAGCAATCATCTTCTAATTTCATGGCTGCAGTCACCATCTGCAGTGCTTTTTAGAGCCCATGAAGAGGAAATCTGTCACTGTTTCCACTTTTCCCTCTTCTATTTGCCATGAAGTCATGGGACCAGATGCCATGATATTAGTTTTTTAATATTGAGTTTTAAATAATTTTCTTCACTCTCCTCTTCCACCCTCATCAAGAGGCTCTTTAGTTCCTCTTCACTTTCTGCCATTATGTTCCCTAAACAAGGTCCAACTGCTTGCCACTCAGTAGCCAATTCGTGAGAGACAAGGGTTGATAGGAAAGGAAAGGTGGCTTTATTTTGGATGCCAGCAACCTGGGGAGAAGGTGGAATTGTGTCCAAGAACCACCTCCCAATTGCTGCTCAGGAGGCAGAAGTTTTCGAAGGGGAGTTTCAGGTTGTATGGATGGAGGGAGGGGGCAGGATGGCACAGTCAGCTCCAACGGTTATCTGAGGATCAGTGACAATAGTCATAGGCAGCTCTGACAGGCATCTTGATATCAGTGACATGACAGTCCATGTCACTGATTATTATATATATTATACAACCATCTTGGTTGTTCTGAGTACAGTTAATCTCTGGTTTCAGCGTTTGTTCCCACTTCTTGGGGACAGTTCTTGGAAGTAGAGTGGCTAATGTCACAGCTTTTGTCTGGTCATCATGCAGTCATCCTCTCATCACATAGTCACCTTCTTTGCCTGGTGAGGGGACTTCGGTATCTGAAAAACAGCTCACAGGATATGGCTCAGAATATTATCCATGACTCTTGAGGAGTAACTAAAAGTCCTTGGCTCTGTTTAGTGAATAAACTAGTGTGTTTTGTCTTGGGTAAAGGCTTAGAGTGTGAGGCATAACTGGGCTTTAGGGGGAAGGTTGTGCTTACAATTAGAGTGGTATCATCTGCATATCTGAGGTTGTTTTTATTTCTCCCAGCAATCTTGATTCCAGCTTGTAACTCATCCAGCCTGGCATTTCTCATGATGTGCTCTGCCCATAAGTTAAATAAACAGGGTGACAATAAACAGCCTTGTCGTACTCCTTTTTCAATTTTGAACCAGTCAGTTGTTCTATGTAAGGTTCTAACTGTTGTTTCTTGACCCACATACAGATTTCTCAGGAGTCAGACATAAGATGGCCGAGTAGTCCCATCTCTTTTAAGAGTTTTCCACAGTTTATTGTGATCCACACAGTCAAAGGTTTTAGTGAAGTCAATGAAATAAAAGTAGATGTTTTTGTGGAATTTTTTGCTTTCTCTATGATCCAGTGAATGTTGGCAATTTGATCTGTGGTTCCTCTGCCTTTTCTAAACCCAGTGTGAACATCTGGAAGTTCTCAGTTCATGCATTGCTGCAATCTAGCTTGAAGGATTTTGAGCCTAACCTTGAGTGCAGCTGTCCAGTAGTTTTAACTTTCTTTAGCACTGCCCTTCTTGGGAATTGGGATGAGGATTGACCTTTTCCAGTCCTGTGGCCATTACTGGGTTTTCCAAATTTGCTGACATATTGAATATAGAATTTTAATAACATCATCTTTTAGGACTTTAAATAGCTCTGCTGGAATTCTATCATTTCTGCTAGTTTCATTGGCAGCAGTGCTTCCTAAGGGCCACTTGATGTCATACTCCAGAATGTTTGGCTCTGGGTCACTGACCATACAGTCGTGAATATCCAGGTGATCAAAATCTTTTTTGTACAGTTCTGTTTCTCTCTAGCTCTTCTTGATCTTTCTGCTTGTATTAGATCTTTACAATTTCTGTCCTTTATTGTGCACATCTTTGCATGAAATGTTCCTTTGATATATCCAGTTTTCTTGAAGAGAATTCTAGTATTTCCTTTTTTGTTGCTTTCCTCTATCTCTTTGCATTGTTCATTGAAGAAGGCCTTCTTGTCTCTTCTTGCTATTCTCTGGAACTCTGTATTCAGTTGGATATACCTTTCCCTTTCTCCCTTGCTTTCACTTCTCTTCTTTCCTCAACTATTTATAAAGCCTCCTCAGATAACCACTTTGCCTTCTTGCATTTCCTTTTCTTTGGGATGGTTTTGGTCACTGCTTCCTGTATAATATTATGAACCTCTATACATAGTTCTTCAGGCACCCTGTTTACTAAATCTAATCCCTTGAATCTATTCATCACTTCCATTGTATAATCATAGGAGATTTGATTTAGGTCGTACCTGACTGGCCTAGTGGTTTCCCCCATTTCCTTTAGTTTAAGTCTGAGTTTTTCTATAAGGAGCTGATTATTTGAGTCACAGTGAGCTCCAGGTCTCATTTTTGCTCACTATATACAGCTTCTCCATCTTTGGCTATGAAGAATGTGATCAATCTGATTTTAGTATTGACCATTTAGTGATGAGCATGTGTAAAGTGGTCTCTTGTGTTGTTAAAAAAGGGTTTTTGCTATGACCAGTGTGTTCTCTTGGCAGAATTCTGTTAGCCTTTGCCTTGCTTCATTTTTTTCTCCAAGGTCAAACTTGCCTGTTACTCCAAGTATCTCTTGACTTCCTACTTTTGCATTCCAATCCCCTGTGATGAATAGGACATTTTTTTTTTTTTTTTTTTGGTTGGGGGGGCTGTTGGTGTTAGTTCTAGGAAGTCTTGTAGATCTTCATAGAACTGATGAACTTCAGCTTTTTGACATCCATGCTTGGGGCAATGACTTGGACTACTGTGATGTTGAATGGTTTGCCTTGGAAACAAACCAAGATCATTCTGTCATTTTTGAGGTTGTACCCAAGTACTGCATTTCCTACTCTTTTTTTGATTATGAGGGATATTCCATTTCTTATGGGAGTCTTGCCTACAGTAGTAGATATAATGGTCATCTGAATTAAATTCACCCATTTCTATACATTTAAGTTCACTGATTCCTAAGATGTCAATGTTTATTCTTGCCATCTCGTGGTTGGTCAAGTCCTATTTACCTTGATTCATGGACCTAACATTCCAGGTTCCTATCCAATATTATTCTTTATGACATGAGACACATCTACTTTCACCACCAGATGCGTCCATAACTGAGCGTTGTTTCCATCTGGAGCTATCATTAATTGTCCTCTTCTCTTCCCCAGTAGCATACAGGATACCTTCTGACCTGGGGGCAATGTTTATCTTGTGGTGTCATATCTTTTTGCCTTTTTATACAGTTCATGGAGTTCTCATCGCTAGTATTTTGGATCCTCCAGTGAATCATGTTTTGTCAGAACTCTCCACTCTGACTGTTCATCTTGGGTGCCCCTGCTTGGAATGGCTCATAGCTTCAGTGAGTTATGCAAGCCCCTTTGCCATGACAAGCCACTGATCCATGATGGAGAAATGAATGCACTAGAAACTATAAAAAAAGAACATATTATAAACATGTCCTTGAGCTTATTTTAGAAAAACATAATAAAATAGATTATTCATTCAAATTGGGAAAGGTTCCAAATTGGGAAAGGAGTACATCGAGGCTGTATATTGTCACCGTGCTTATTTAATTTATATGCAGAGTACATCATGTGAAATGCTGGACTGGATGAAGTACAAGCTGAAATCAAGATTGCTGGGAGAAATATCAATAACCTCAGATATACAGATGATACCACTCTTATGGCAGAAAGCAAAGATCAACTAAAGAGCCTCTTGATGAAAGTGAAAGAGGAGAGTGAAAAAGCTGGCTTAAAAATCAACATTTAAAAAACTAAGGTCACGGCATCCAGTCCCATCACTCCATGGCAAATAGATGGAGAAACAATGGAACCAGGGAGAGACTTTATTTTCTTGGGCTGCAAAATCACTGCAGACGGTGACTGCAGCCATGAAATTAAAAGACGTGTGCTCTTTGGGGGAAAAAAGCCATGACCAACCTAGACAGAATATTAAAAAGCAGAGAGACACTACTTTGCTGACAAAGGTCCATCTAGTCAAAGCTATGGTTTTTCCAGTGGTCATGTATAGATGTGAGAGTTGGACCATAAAGAAAGCTGAGCACTGAAGTATTGATGCTTTTGAACTGTGGTGTTGGAGAAGACTCTTGAGAGTCACTTGGACTACAAAGAGATCCAACCAGTCAATCCTGAAGGAAATCAGTCCTAAATATTCATTGGAAGGACTGATACTGTAGTTGAAACTCCAATACTTTGGCCACCTGATGCAAAGAACTGAGTCATTGGAAAAGACCCTGATGCTGGGAAAGATTGAAGGTGGTAGGAGAAGCGGACAACAGAGGAATAAATGGTTGGTTGGCATCACCGACTCAATGGACATGAGTTTGAGCAAGCTCTGGGAGTCGGTGATAAACAGGAAAGCCTGGGGTGCTCCAGTCCATGGGGTCTCGAAGAGTTGGACATTACTGAGCGATTGAACTGAACAAAGACCTTAGGTTGCATGTTCGATTAGTAAACTGGACAACAGTCGAAACGAACTGCAGGTC
The DNA here is from genome assembly GCF_963930625.1 of Muntiacus reevesi. Taxonomy (NCBI): domain Eukaryota; kingdom Metazoa; phylum Chordata; class Mammalia; order Artiodactyla; family Cervidae; genus Muntiacus; species Muntiacus reevesi. The sequence continues at coordinate 13,660,176 of NC_089265.1, read as the reverse complement.
AGCAGGGTGGTTTTCAGTGTGTGGTCTAAGTTATCGTTTAGACAGAACTGGATAGACATACTGAGTTTGCTACTGAATCCCCTCTACGTTGAACATGATGCTTGACCCTTTTATTCCGAAAAAGTTTCATCTATAAAATGGGAATCATAAAACCTACTACATATGATTAGAGTTAAATGAAATAATGTATATATTGGGTTTAGGACCATGAATGCAAAATATTATTACTTTATTCTTCCATATTATTATCCCATGTTGCCCCCAAGATTCTTGATGTGGTGTCTTTCCTTCTTTGGCTTCTAGTGTTTCTTCCTTTAATTCACCTATGTAGACATTTGGGCTTCACTGGTAGCTCAGCTGGTATAGAATCCGCCTGCAATGCAGGAGATCTCAGTTTGATTCCTGGGTTGGGAAGATTCCCTGGGGAACAGATGGGCTACCCACTCCAGTATTCTTGGGCTTTCCTGGTTGCTCAGTTGTTAAAGGATCCACCTGCAGTGAGGGAGATCTGGGTTCGATCCCTGGGTTGGGAAGATCCCCTGGAGGAGGTCATGGCAACCCACTCCAGTATTTTTGCCTGGAGAATCCCCATGGACAGAGGAACCTGGCAGACTGCAGTCCAAGGGGTCACAAATAGTTGGACATGACTGAGCAACTAAGCATATCACACAACATGTAGACATATACATTAATAGTTCATTTTGAGAGGGTTGGTTCCTATTCTTTTTAATGGGAGTTATTTTATTCCCTTGTATAAATATATTATACTTTGTTTATCCACACTTCTATTAACAGAATTTGGGGATTTATTTTTTAGCCTTATCCTATTATAAATAAAGGGCTTTGCTAATGGCTCAGTGGTAAAGAGCCTGCCTGTCAAAGCAAGAGACAAGGGTTTGATCCTTAAGTTGGGAAGATCCCCTGAAAAGGAAATGGCAACCCACTCCAGTATTCTTGCCTGGGATATCCCATGGACGGAGGAACATGGTGGGCTACAGTCCATGGGGTTGCAAAAGTGTCAGATACAACTCAGTGACTAAGACAAAAACAACATTATGATTTAAACCTTCTCTGAGCATTACATACATGTATTTTTGTCGATGAATATTTTTATTCTCTTGGGAAAGTGCATGGGAATGTCATTGCTGGTTTGATACTTTGAGAGTAGTCCAGGTGAAATCCCAAACAGGCCCTGTACCTAGGGGGAAGGGAGAGACCAAAGAGGCAGAACACTCCAGCTTGATAGGAGGCTGGTTTAACAGGCAAGGGAACTTACATATTGGGGACCCCAAGACAAGTAGACCTCTGCACCTGCCTGCCAGAATCTCAGAATTTTGTGCAGGGGCCTTAACTGGGTTCCATCATGGATACCATTCAGGTAGTCCCAAGAACACGTTGCTCTCTGGACTGAGTCCTTGAAAATGGCTCCCACTGGGGAAACAGTGGGCAGAATGTACTTTTTAAGGACAGCGAAGGGGTTGAGGAATATCCAATTGCATGGGTCCAACTCAGGAACCCGCCTCAGTCACATCCTCTAGTTGACCTCCTGCTACAGTCATAGTAGTTAGTGCACATTTACCTTTCTAAGAAACTCAGGTTTTCAAATTGGTACATTTTATACTCTCACCAGCCATGTGTGAGAGTTTCCATTTCTCCTCCTCTGCTCATTTTCTGTTCTCAGTCATTTTAATTTTAGCCATTTCTGTAGATGTGAACTTTATCTCACATTGTGATATTATTTTCCTGTTGATTAATGCTGAGTCTTGACATGTGCATGTTTTCCTTTGTAAAGTGTTCAAGTCTTTTGCTTATATTTTCCAATTAGGTTGTTTGATTTTTATTATTAACTTTTATCAGATCTTGATACATTCTGAACACAAGGTCTTTGCTATGATTATGAATTGTGAACATTCTATTCTGTGTTTTCCTAATCATTTTCTTAATCATGCAGCAGAAGTGAAATGTTTTGATTAGTCCAAGTTATTTTTGTTGTTGTTTTATGGTTAATTTTTTTATAACCTCTTTCTGTTTAAAAAAATATTTTTCTGTTTAAATTTGTGAGTTCATTCTTCCAAGTTTTCTTCTAGGGGCTTTTAGAATTCACATCTAGTTATGCATCACTACTTGAGTTATTTTTATTTTTTTATTTTGAAACATAGGTATCAAGATTAACTTATTTCCATATATTTATCTAAGCAGTGCCAGGAAAATTTGTGAAAGACTTCCCTTTCCTTATTGAATTTCTTTCACCCCTTTGTAAAAACCTCGGTTGAATGTGTTCCGGTACTTGAATGTATTGAATGTATTCAACTTGCTATTCTTTTTCTCTCATTTGTGTCTGACTATTTGCGATCCCATGGGCTGTAGCCTACCTGGCTCCTCTGTCCATGGGGATTCTCCAGGCAAGAATACTGGAGTGGATTGCCATGCCCTCCTCCAGGGGATCTTCCCAATGCAGGGATTGAACCCAGGTCTCCTGTATTGCAGGCGGATTCTTTATCAGCTGAGCTACCAGGGAAGCCCCACTAAGGTCAACTATTCTGTTCCCTGGTTACATATATCAGTCTACATAAATGAGCATTTTATGGGTGAACTAAGACAGTTTTACTTCTCTACCTTCCAAGCTTTAGGCATTTTGTTTTCTTACTTTGTTCAAGACCCTCTCGTAGGACGTTGAATAGAATTGCTGAGAACAGACATCCTCGCCTTTCTTGCCATCTTTCTGAGAAACATATCTTTTTTACCATAAGAAGTGAGTGATGATAGTTCTAGGTTTTCCACAGATGCTCTTTATGAAATGTAATTCCTTCTTAATTTTCTGGGAGTTTCTACCATGAGTGGATGTTTTTCATATTTTTTTTATGATTTATCTCCCTTATTTTAAAATTTGTTAACAGGGTGAATTGCATGGATTTACTTTCAAATGTTAAATTACACTTTTACTCTTGGTATAGCTTCACTTTATTATGACATTATTTGCTTTATAAATTGTGAGATTCCATTGCTAACATTTTATTAAGCGTATCTTTGGTTACAGTCATGAGGGATATCCACTTGTAAATTCATTATGTGATTTTTTTTTGACATTTTGTTTCTGCAGTTTGATATCTCCTTTTATATTTTCTGAAGCATTTGTATAAAGTTGGGATTATTTATTCTGTGAAACAATTTTGTACTGAGATTTCCTTTGTGAGAAATTTATTGATTATGGATTTAATTTCTTAAAAAGGTTTTGTAGTTCTGTATCTACTATGGTAATTATGATTTCTAAGGTATTTGTACATTTCATTTAATTTGTTGAATTTATTAGACATTAATTGTTTGAATTTACCTCACTATAGTTTATAATAACATTCTCTCTTTTCTTCTTGACAGTGTTAATTTTGTCTTTCCCAAACGTTTTTAGGATTTATCAATTTCTACTCTTTTTAAGGAATCAAGTTTTGTCTATGTTGATCCTTTCTATGGTTTTCCTATTTGCTACTTAATTTCTTATCTCTTATTATTTTCTTCCTTATAATTACCTTGAGTTTATTTTGCTCTTTTCTCATGATTTTCTTGAGGTATGAATATGCATAATTATTATTAACACTTTCATATTGTTGTTGTTTAGTTGCTAATCGTGTCTGACTCTTTGCGACCCCATGGACTGTGGCCCGCTAGGCTCTCCTGTACATGGGATTTCCCAGGCAAGAATGCTGGAATGTGTTGCCATCGTCTTACCTAAGCATTCAGTGCCAGAAATTTCCCTCTTGTCAGTGTTTTAAGTTGCACCCCGCAAAGTTTGACAGTGACCTCAGCAGGTAGTGTCAAGAGGATCTGCTGCTGGAACACAAGGCCCTGGATGCAGAGCACATTTGCCAGCTTGCCCTCAGTGAGTGGCGAAATAGCAGAGCAAACCAGTTACCCGAAGGTGGGAAGCCGGTTAGCAAACCTGGGTGACCGCTGTTTTGCCTCATCGTCACTTGTGCTGGAAGCAGATTTGTTTACTCTTTAACCCCTGATTACTGAGAGAAAATGTACCATATTTTGCCTAATGGTCTGTCATTTTATTAATTTGATTTAGAAGCTTTCTTTACTTCTGTGAGTACATATGGGGAGGACAGTTGGGGGTAGAGAAAAGCAGACAAATGTTCAGTCTTCCATTGCAGACCAGCTGCTGCCTGACTGAAAGGGAGAAGTGTATAAATTGTTTGGCTAGTCTCTGCCAACAGCCTAATGTCCACCAGTGGAAAGCAAATTGGTACAGCATGTCAGAACTGATGCTTGTGTTTTGAACCTTAACTTTTGTTTAACCATCTCAGCGATTTTTGGTATCTTTTTCAACTTGAAAATTGTCCTTGGTAAATTTGTGCAGTTTCACAAAATTTCCAATAAGAAATAAATGGTAGCTTATAGTTAGTAAAGCCTCTGTGCTTAAGAGTCTCTAAGAGATTTTTATTAATAGATAGTAGTAGATGATAGTGGGATATGATTCTTAACACCCACTTTAAATAGAAATTATTCTGAATATCTGAATATACTCTGCAATTCCCTGTGAACTTAATTAAGGTATGCTATACTCATTAGAAAAGACCCTGATGCTGGGAAAGATTGAGGGCAGGAGGAGAAGGGGACGATGGAGGATGAGATGGATGGATGGCATCACCAACCCGTTGGACATGGGTTTGAACAAACTTCGGGAGTTGGTGATGAACAGGGAAACCTGGCGTCCTGCTGTCTATGAGATCGCAAAGGATCAGACATAACTGAGCGATTGAACTGAACTGAATATAATAGAATAAAATAGGAGAAGGAAGGAAGGAAGGAATTAATAGTTACAGAGAACTTAGTCAATTTTTAACTTCAAGGCAGAAAGCAGAATTGTCCCAAGTGCTATGTTCCAAGCTCTTGCTGTATTTCCTTATTTAGTTCTTATCAAAATTTTTTATGATGATCAGTATTGACCCATTTTAGAAAAAAATGAAACCGAGTTTTTGATAAACTCAATACCTGCCATCAGCCAATAAATACAAAATCAAAGGTACATATCCAATTCTTTATTGTTTCAGAAATTATGCTAATTCTTCCAACTACACTATATTACCTCCTTACCTTTTTTCATAAGTCTAGGCACATTTTTATTACATTAAACACTATATTGATATATTAGACACATTACGCTTGATTATGTAATGCAAGAGAAAATATCTAAAATAAAACTTATGAAATTCAAATAAATAACTTTTCTCTGGTAAAATAATTTTTTTTCTAAAAGATGTCTATAATGTTAAAACATAAAACTATTAAGATACTAATGACATATTTTTATACTATATGGTTTTATTTTAAACAATGATAATTGATCAATTTTCTCTTTTCTGTAAAAGATGGTGACATAGACTTTTAAAATGACTCTCATGGACTTCCTATTGCATCTAAATTTTTATTTTTTGAAGTTTTACATTATTTTAATTTATAATATTCTGAAATCATAATTCCCATAGTTATTTAGTAACATGTTAGTTCTACTTTTAATGAATTCAGTATCCATATGTGATCATGTATATAATTCCTAAACATTTCATTTAATTGACTGAATTCTATTTTTAAATAAAATCTTATGGAACTGTAGTGTAATATCACCCCTGGGGCAACACTGATACAGTTAAGATATAGAGAATTTCCATCACCACAAATGTGCCTCCTGTTGCCCTTTTATCTCTTGTGTACTTTGCCCAGTTTCTCCCAGTGGTGACATTTTATAGAACTATAGTTTAACATGACATTGGTACAAACCTTCAGTATTATTGAGATTTTTCCCAATTTTACTTGTAGTCACATATGTGTTTCTGTTTCTCCGTATTAAGTTCTGTACAATTTTACCTCAGTGCTTGGGAGTTGTTTAGCTTCTTAATAAGTTGGTGTATGTCTTTTGGAAATCTTGGCAGTTTTCAGCAATTATTTCTTTGAACACTTTTAAAGCCCCATTTCCTTTCTCCTCCCTTTGAGACCAATTTAATGAATTTTAAATATTCTGTTATTGTTCCATAGGTCCCTGAGGCTCTGTTACTCCTTGTTAATCCATCTGTCTTTTGTCAATCAAATTAGGTAATTTTTATTGTCCTCTGTTCTCGTTAGTTGGTTTTTTCCTATGTTTTTTCCTATGTTCTCTCCATTATGGTGTTTCATTTCAGTCACTCAGTCGTGCCTGAGTCTTTGCGACCCTGTGGACTGCAGCATGCCAGACTTCCCTGTCCGTCACCAACTCCTGGAACTTGCTCAAACCCATGTCCACTGAGTTGGTGATGCCATCCAATCATCTCATTCTCTGTCGTTGCCTTCTCCTCCTGCCTTCCATCTTTCCCAGCATCAGGGTCTTTTCCAATGAGTCAGTTTACACATCATGTGGCCAAAGTTTCAGCTGCAGCATCAGTCCTTCCAGTGAATTTTCAGGATTCATTTCCTTTAGGATTAACTGGTTTGATCTCCTTGCAATCCGAGGGACTCTCAAGAGTCTTCTCCAACAACGCATTTCAAAAGCATCAATTATTTTGTTCAGCCCATCTATTGAGTTTTTATTTGCTATTGTTTTTTAAGGTCTAAAATTTTCATTTGATTCTTTTTCCTGCTTTATGTTTCCTTTCTGAGACTTTCTAGTTTTTTTCATTTGCTTTAAGGATGTTCCTAACTATGTTTTGAAGTATTTTATCATGGCAGCTGGAAAACATTTGTCAGGTAATTTTAATCTTTCTGCATCTTACTGATCCTCTTTTCATCCTGTTTGAAATTTGTCTGGCTCTTGGTATTGTAACTTTAAAAAAAATAAAAAACATGGGCATTCAGGGTATTATATTGTTAAACTTTGGGTCTTAATTCAACCTGATATTTTAACTGACTTCCTTTGAAATTGCTTTTGCAGGGGAAGAGTGAGCTCCTATTGCCAGAAGTGGGTAGAAATCCAGATTTCCTTCTTGGCATCCACTGATACCCTAGGAGGGTGTTGCTTGTTGCTGTTCAGTGTGGGTAGAAATTCTGGCTTCCTAGAAGGCTCCCATAATACCTGTATGGCTGGGAGGGATACAAGTGCCTTGAGACTGCTCTCTACAGGGTTTCCAGTGACACAGTGGGGCCGGGGTATCTACTTTACTGCTGAGTGATGGCCATTGTTATTTATTAAATCATTTATTTATCATATGGACACATGGATATTTAGTTTATAGTTTGGTTTATATTTATTGGTTATTTATTATACCCTCAAATATTATTTTTCACCAATTCATTTGTTAACTTCTTTTTCTGTTTCTGATTTGTTATTATTTTAAATTTCTATATAACATTTGAATTACAGTTTGATGATTTATTCATTGCAGATTTTATAATTTTTCTTAGCTTATTTTGAAATATTAAGTTAGCAGTTTTTGCCTGCTATGTGTTTGGTATTAATGGTGTGCTTTCATTATAATATAGAGATGACGTCCTGCTCCCCATTTTTTAATTTTATATTGTAACATCTTTGTATGAGATTCTGCTGCAGTCCTTTTGTGTTACACGTTTTCTGTTATACATTCTGTTACACATTTCTGTTACCCATTTCGACACCTGATGATTTGTAGGTAGAATCATCATCATTGCACATTCGGGAAGGAGAGACGAGCCCGGATATTTACTGTAGTTTTACCACCCTCTAGTGCCCCCTCTTGTTTTTCACCACCTGATCAAAACTATGGTCTCAGCTTCTGAGAACTTCCTCCACAATTTCTCACCCACTGTAGCCCTCCCTCCCCCTTTTCTGAATCTTCTCTTTTCTCCCCTCCCGTTTGATCCCTGATGTGATCAATTTGGATTCTATAGTGGCAATACCTCCTCATCACAGAAAAGGTGCTTTAGTTTGTGGTTTCTTGATTTAACAGGGCGCCGACCCCAGTTAACTCTACTGTTTTCAGACATTCACAAGGTTACTTGAACTCTCATTCAAACTGGTGTTTACCATGTGACCTTTCTGCTTTTGTCACTCTTTTTTTTTTTGAATGGAATGAGTAACTTTGCAGGGAATACATGATAATGATTTGGAGTTCTCTGGATTTAAGGTTTGTTGCAAGGCCCCTTGTTTTCCCCCTCCTTTCTTTAATACAGTTTCTGATATTGAGCAGGTTGTTTAGCTATTGTTACTTTATCTTCACTCAATTTATTTGGAGTTCTTTTTTAGTGAAATATATAACACTGTATATTTAAGTCGCCCAAATTGCTGATTTGATTCTTCTTTATATTGCAACATAGTTACCATTATAGCATGAGCTAACAGCTCCAACACATTTTATAAGTATTGTGATTTTTTGTGTGTTTGTAATAATTAAGATCTAGTCTCCTAGCAACTTTGCAGTTTCTAATACAGTATTATTGACCATAATCATTGTGTTGTGCACCAGCTCTCCAGAACTTATTTTTCTACTAAGTTTGTATCCTTAAACAAGATATTATGAAGTTCTTGAAGTAACCTTTTCACCCTTGTTACATTTCTGAAAAAATTTCAAAAGATTAAATAGCACATTTGTTATAACTATCTTCCTACTATCTTGGCTTATTTATATTTAACTTAAATTTTTCACACTGCCTCTTCAGCCCACCTCTGCCCTACCACCCATAAAGTTTCACATAGAATTTTAGTTACTTTTAATCATTACCTCCATTATCTTTCTATTAAGTTACCATCATGTTAAAAAAAAAAAAAAACAGACTTCTAGGATCTAGCCTTCTATGATTAAGGAAAAATAACCTACACAGAAACTTTTTTCTCCTTCAAATATATACATGAGGATAATGAATAAAATGTGTGATAAGCACCGTGAACAATTTGAGGAAATATGCTAAGAATATACAGAAGCAACAACATGTTTATTTCTTTGTACTTCAGAGCTTCCTCCAAAATGAATGTGAGGAGGTGGGATTGTAATCATTTTAATTAGGTTTCACCTTTCACTGCTTTCAAAGTTGCTAAATCCTTGTGAATTTGGGTTTTGTAAAAGGAGAATGGGGTATAACACCTCTTTACATTTGATGTACTAGCTTCTTCCCTTGTCCTTTTTCTTTTTTACTTTCCTCCTCTTTCTGTTTGCTCTTTCTTCCTGTTTCTTTCTCTCTTTTCCCTCTTTGATTCTCATCTTGTTATAAAGGGCTTGACTGATACATGATTTCAGATGCTTCAAATCTAGCAGAATATGACACTTTGGGGGAATAATAAATGTGGTGGATAACAAAAATAGGGATCCGAATCTATTCTGGTGGTCCAAGCCTTTTAAAAATGAAATTCAATAGCACTGGATGTGAGAAAGCAAACTCAAGTATGAAGTCAATGGCACAAAATTTAGAAAAAGAGTAAAAGACCCTCAGCAGCCGTGTTTTAGTCAGTAGTGAGTATAATTTCAGTCAACAATATGAAATGGTCACTAAAGTGCTAAACACCTGAGCCTGCAATTATTACAGGGAAAATGAAGGGAAAAAAACCCAGTACTCTTTTGTCTAGATTGAGACTGTAATATTCTTTTTCATTAAAGGCATAATCTTAAGTATTCTGTTTATATTTGGTGCTTCACGTTAACAGGGTTTTATTCCTTCTGGATGTGTTTCAGTCAGAGACACAAGATTGGTGAAGATGCTCATAGCCTTTCAGCGTGAACTAGTAGCCACTCCAGGGTGGGGAAGATCCCCTTGTAAAGGAAATGGCAACCAACTCCATATCCTTGACTGAAAAATCCCATAGACAGAGGAACCTGATGGGTTACAGTTCATCGGGTTGCAAAGAGTCAGACACAGCTTAGCAACAGAGCACAGTCATTTTGAGAAAGAAACGGTAGGAGAGTTCCCCTCATCTTGATAGTGTTATGTGGAAAAATTATGTGAGGTCCCCAGTGGAGGAAGTGCAGAGTATTGATCAACATGAGAGAGAGTTCAGATAAATATATGAGATTTTATAAAAACCGTACTGAAGACAGTAAGGGTTGCCTCAACTCTTACTAAGATATCTAAACCACATTGTGATTACCACTTGGTAAAAACTTTTATAGAATATTCTACAGTTTCAAAGATGATTGGATCATGTCTTTTAGAATCTCTTAAGTTAGAATGTTTGTAATTTTATGAATAATCCATCTCATTCTAACAAAAATAACAGATGTTATTCCCAACTTAAATTCAGATAACATTTTTGATTTATATTAAATTGTAATTTGAATTCAGTTGTGAAAACTATTGAAAATATGGCATTCCCTGGTAGCTCAGCTGGTAAAGAATTCATCTGCAATGCAGGAGACCCCAGTTCAATTGAAAATATAATTCAACCCCTATTTGCATTCTGCTCTAATGAGATAATTAAAATTAAAATATAATTTTTCTGCGGCTGCTGGTAGCCTGCTTCAGCCATGTCTGACTCTTGGCGACCCTATGGACTGTAGCCTGCCAGGCTCCTCTGTCTGTGGGATTTTCCAGGCAAGAATACTGGAGTGGGTTACCATTCCCTCCTCCAGGGGATCTTCCCATCCCACGGAATGAACCAGTGTCTCTTATGTCTTCTGCATTGGCAGACAGGTTCTTTACCACTGGTACCACCTTGGAAGCCCGTAATTCCTGGTAATGGGGGGAAAAAACCTATATGGAAGTTTCATTATAGGACTGGAATGCAAAAGTAAGACATCAAGAGATAACTGGAATAACAGGCAAATTTGGCCTTGGAGTACAAAACAAAGGAGATCAAGGGCTAACAGAGTTCTGCCAAGAGAATGCAGTGGTCATAGCAAACACCCTCTTCCAACAATGCAAGAGAAGACTCTACACATGGACATCACCAGATAGTCAACACAGAAATCAGATTGATTATATTCTTTGCATCCATAGATGGAGAAGCTCTATACAGTCAGCAGAAACAAGACCGGGAGCTGACTGTGGCTCAGATCATGAACTCCTTATTGCCAAATTCAGACTTAAATTGAAGAAAGTAGGGAAAACCACTAGACCATTCAGGTATGACCTAAATCAAATCCCTTATGACTATACAGTCGAAGTAATAAATAGATTCAAGGGATTAGATCTGATAGACAGAGGGCCTGATGAACTATGGATGGAGGTTCGTGACATTGTACAGGAGGAAGTGATCGAGACCTTCCATGAGAAAGGGAAATGCAAAAAGGCAAAATGATTGTTTAAGGAGGCCTTGCAAATAGTTGTGAAAAGAAAAGAAGTGAAAGGCAAAGGAGAAAAGAAAAGATATCCCCATTTGAATTCAGAGTTCCAAAGAACAGCAAGGAGAGATAAGAAAGCCTTCCTCAGCAATCAATGCAAAGAAATAGAGGAAAACAACAGAATGGGAAAGACTAGAGATCTCTTCAAGAAAATGAGAGATACCAAGGGAATATTTCATGCAAAGATGGGCACAACAAAGGACAGAAATGGTAGGGACCTAACAGAAGCAGAAGATATTAAGAAGAGATGGCAAGAAAATACAGAAGAACTATACAAAAAAGATTTTCATGTCCCAGATAATTACAATGTTGTGATCACTCACCTAGAGCCAGACATTCTGGAATGTGAAGTCAAATGGACCTTAGAAAGTATCACTGTGAACAAAACTAGTGGAGGTGATGGAATTCCAGTTGAGCTATTTCAAATCCTAAAAAATGATGCTGTGATAGTGCTGCACTCAGTATGCCAGCAGATTTGGAAAACATGGCAGTAGCCAGAGGACAGGAAAAGGTCAGTTTTCATTCCAATCCCAAAGAAAGACAATGCCAGAGAATGCTCAAACTACTGCACAACTGCACTCGTCTCACACTCTATCAAAGTGATGCTCAAAATTCTCCAAGCCAGGCTTGAACAGTACATGAACTGTGAACTGCCAGATGTTCAAGCTGGTTTTAGAAAAGGCAGAGGAACCAGAGATCTAATTGCCAATATTTATTGGATCATCAAAAAAGCAAGAGAGTTCCAGATAAACATCTACTTCTGCATTACTGACTATGCTAAAACCTTTGACTGTGTGGATCACAACAGACTGTGGAAAATTCTTCAAGAGCTGTGAGTACCAGACCACCTGACCTGCCTCCTGAAAAATCTGTATGCAGGTCAAGAAGCAACAGTTAGAACTGGACATGAATCAACAGACTGGTTTCAAATCGGGAAAGGAGTAAGTCAAGGCCGTATATTGTCACCCTGCTTAATTAACTTATATGCAGAGTACATCATGGGAAATGCTGAACTGGATGAAACACAAGCCGGAATCTCTATTGCTGGGGGAAATATCAATAACCTCAGATATGCAGATGACACCACATTTATGGCAGAAAGCAAAAAAGAACTAAAGAGCCTCTTGATGAGAGTGAAAGAGGAGAGTGAAAGAGTTGGCTTTAAACTCAACATTCAGAAAACTAAAATCATGGCATCTGGACCCATCGCTTCATGCAGATAGATGGGGAAATGGTGAAAACAGTGACAGACTGTGTTTTGAGGCTCCAAAATCACTGGAGATGGTGACTGCAGCCTTGAAATTAAAAGATGCTTCCTCCTTGGAAGAAAGGTTATGACCAACATAGACAGTATATTAAAAAACAGAAACATTACTTTGCCAACAAAATTCCATCTAGTGACAGCTATGGTTTTTCCAGTAGTCATGTATGGGTGTGAGAGTTGGACTGTAAAGAAAGCTGAGTGCCAAAGAATTGATGCTTTTGAACTGTGGTGTTGGAGAAGACTCTTGAGAGTCCCTTGGATAGCAAGGAAATCCAACCAGTCTATCCTAAAGGAAATCAGTCCTGAATATTCATTGGAAGGACTGATGCTGAGGCTGAAACTCCAATCCTTGGGCCACCTGATGTGAAGAACTGAGTCACTGGAAAAGACCGTGATGCTAGGACAGATTGAAGGAGGGAGGAGAAGGGGATGACAGAGGATGAGATTGTTGGATGCCATCACCAACTCAATGGACATGTGTTTGAGTAAACTCCAGGAGTTGTTGGTGGACATGGAGGCCTGTTGTGTTGCAGTCCATGGGGTCACAAAGAGTCAAACACAACTGGGTGACTGAACTGAACTGAACTTACTTGAAGCATATGTTACTGATCTCTCATTATCTCATACCTTTTACTTATCAGTACATAAGTAAATTCAATTCAGAGAATGCCAACTAGAGGCAATGCCAAAGAATGTTCAAACTACCGCACAATTGCACTCATCTCACATGCTAGCAAAGTAATGCAGATTTTAAAAAGGCAGGGGAACCACAGATCAAATTGCTAATATCCGCTGGATCTACAGACTGGTTCCAAATTGGGAAAGGAGTACAACAAGGCTGTATATTATCACCCTGCTTAATGACCTTGTATGCCCTCACACCTATGAGTATCACTCAGTTTAGTTGACCAGTCTTCTCCGACTCTGTGACCCCACAGACTGCAGCACGCCAGGGTTCCTTGCCCCTTCTTAATATCTTCTGCTTCTGTTAGGTCCGTACCATTTCTGCCCTTTATTGAGCCAATATTTGCAGGAAATGTTCCCTTGGTATCTATAATTTTCTTGAAGAAATCTCTAGTCTTTCCCATTCTACTGTTTTCCTCTATTTCTTTGCATTGATCACTGAGGAAGGCTTTCTTAGCTCTCTTTGCTTTTCTTTGGAACTCTGCATTCAAATGGGTATATCTTTCCTTTTTTCCTTTGCTTTTGCGTCTTTTCTTTTCTCAGCTATTTTTAAGGCCTTGTCAGACAGCTATTTTACCTTTTTCTATTTACTTTTCTTGGGGATGGTCTTGATCCCTGTCTTCTCTACTGTGTCTCGAACCTCCGTCCACAGTTCTTCAGGCACTCTGTCTATCAGATCTAATCCCTTGAATCTATTTCTCACTTCCACTGTATAATTGCAAGAGATTTGATTTAGGTTTTACCTGAATGGTTTGGTGCTTTTCCCTACTTTCTTCAATTTAAGTCTAAATTTTGCCACAAGGAGTTCATGATCTGAGCCACATCCGGTCTTGTTCTTGCAGATTGTATAGAGCTCCTCCATCTATGGATGCAAAGAATATAATCAATCTGATTTTGGTATTGACCATCTGATGATTTCCATGTGTCAAGTCTTCTCTTGTGGTTTTGGAAGAGGGTGTTTGCTATGACCAGTGTGTTCTCCTGACAAAACTCGGTTAGCCTTTGATCTGCTTTGTTTTGTACTCCAAGGCCAAATTTTTGTTAGCTCTTGACTTTCTACTTTTGCATACCAGTCCCCTATAATGACAAGGATGTCTTTTTTGGGTGTTAGTTCTAGAATGTCTTGTAGGCCGTCACGGAACCGTACAACATCAGCTTCTTCAGCATTACTGGTTGGGGCATAGACTTGGATTACTGTGATAGTGAATGGTTTGCCCTGGAAACAAACAGAGATCATTCTGTCATTTTTGAGATTGCATCCAAGTACAGCATTTTGGACTCTTTTGTTGACTATGATGGCTACTCCATTTCTTCTAAGGGATTCTTGTCCACAGTAGTAGTTACAATGGTCATCTGAGTTAAATTCACCCGTTCCAGTATAGTAGCTATAATGAAACACTGACAAAACTGCAGGTTTTCAACTGAGGGGATAACTGAGCAGATCTTATTTACTATTGCCTTTCCTGAAGGAGGTGTAAAGAAAATGGGTGCTGGTAGAAAAGAGTGAAAGGAGAAAATGGGCAAAGTAGCTGAGCTATTTTGATGAAAATAAAGTTCCCAAAGCCAGAGTGTCATTAGAAACCAGTCGGGTGTCTCAGTGAATGGGGTTCCCCCTGCCGATGTAATGCTTTCTGGTCAGGACATCTAGTGGAATGGCAGAAACTCAGGATTTCAGAGTGCAACCTCAGCGTAGTGCTGTTTCTTTGTCCACAGTTCCCTCAGATAAGAGAATAACTGATAGAGCAGAAACTGTCTAGATCTTTTAAACTGTGTCTTTGAAGAAAAAACTAAATGCAGATAAGAAGAGAGCAACAAAATGCATAGGGACAGCGAGCTGTGCGTTATAAAAAGTAAAGAAAAAGCACAGTTCAGAGAGGAAAACTAAAGGATAAAGTTACGCAATGACCAACGTTTCTATAAAAATGACTTTAATCCAGAGGAGTGACTTTACCCAATCACTTCATGATAAAATGAAACTAAAAAATCTGTCAAGTAAGAGTTCAAAAATAAGGAGGTAAAACAGTTTTTTTATGTGTGAGACAGAATAATGGCCCCTGAATGATGTCCATCTCCTAATCTCTAGCATTTGTAATGTGTTAGCTGCTTGCCAAAATAACTGTTGTAGATAGGATTAAAATTAAGAAGTTTCAGAAAGGAGAATTAGCCTGGATTATTTGGATGGGTCCATATAATCACAAAGTTCTTGGTAAGGAAAAGAGAGTGGCAGGAGAGTCACAGTCAGAGACAGGGATCGGAAGATGCTAGACATCTGTCTTTGGAGATGGAGGAAGAGATCACAAGCTTAGGAATGCACATGGCCTCTAAAAGTTGGAAAATGCAAGGAGACACCCTTTTCTATTATTTCCAGAAGGAATCAGCCTGCCAACTCACCTAAACTTCTGTTCTGCAGGAGGATAAAGTAATATATTTGTGTTTTTTTTAAACCATTAAATTTGTGGTGATTTGTTGCAGCAGAAAACTCATGCAAATTGCATGCACAAAAATTGCCCACCTTTAAAAACAAACTGAGGCCTTGCAAAAATAGTCAAATTATTTTCAAAAATTCAAGAAAATGAATAAACACTGATGAAAGTTGGTTTACTAAAAGAAAGAAAGTTAAGAGATTTGTTGTTGTTGTTTTATTCACTAAGTTGTATCCTACTCTTCTGGGATCCCATGGGACTGTCGACTGCTAGGCTCCTCTGTCCATTGGATTTTCCAGGCAAGAATGGTGGAATGGGTGGTCATTTCCTTCTCCAGGGGATCTTCCTGAACCATGGATTGAACCCATGTCTCCTGCATTGGCTGGTGGATTCTTTACCATTGAGCTACCTGGGAAGCCCAAAGTAGGAGATAATCTTACTTAACTGATAGGATCAAAGACCAAATGATTAAACAGCTTAAGAGATAAACAAGGCAAGAAGAAGCCAACATAGGGAAGATGTTTTACCTGAAGAAAACACCCCTCAAAATTCTGAGTGGTGAAGAGCATGGATAAACTTTCTCAAACATGGACCATGAACTCTTTTGAAAAATAGTTGTTAAAATTAAATTTATCATTTCACTTTTAGGAAAATAGAGACATACTCCATATTCCTTTTTTTAAGTACAACTAAAACCACTGATTATCATATAAAATAAATGTAAGAAAACATTGAAAGGTGGAGAGAAGAAGGCACAATGTGTGGGACTTTTGTTATTCAGTCACTAAGTCATGTTCGACTTTTTGGGACTCCGTGGACTGCAGCACGCCAGGCTTTGCTGTCCTTCACTATCTCCTGGAGTTTGCTCAAACTCATGCCCCTTGAGTCGGTGATGCCATCCAACCATCTCATCCTCTGTCGCCCCCTTCTTTTCATACCTTCAATCTTTCCCAGCATCAGGGTCTTTTCCAATGAGTCAGCTCTTTGCATCAGGTGGCCAAAGTATTGGGGCTTCAGCCTCAGCATCAGTCTTTCTAATGAATATTCAAGGTTTATTTCCTTTATGATTGACTGGTTGGATCTCCTTGCAGTCCAAAGGACTCTCAAGAGTCTTCTCCACCCCATAGTTCAAAAGCATCAATTCTTCAGCACTTAAATCTTCTTAATGGTTCAACTCTCACATCCATACATGACTACTGGTCCTTAGAATACAAATAATGACATGGTGGTAAGTTCTTTGGGTTTTCTTTTTTCCCCAAATATCCCAGATGTGGAGCTGGAGGAGGCAGCAAGTTAGAAATGCCAACAGATGTGTATAAGCAAAAGTCCAATAAATACCTGCTCTCCCTATCAAATGGGTTAGGAAAGGGGCCACCTAACAATATAGGAAACTTTTAAACAACAGCTATTCAACTTCAGCCAAACACACAGAAAAAACTATGACCTCCACCCACACAGCACCCTACTAACCAAGCCCAAGAGTGAAGCCCATACTTTCCCCATTGTTATACTGGAACTAGGCCCTCCAAGCTTCCAAACCTATCAGAGAGATCCAAGCAAGAGCCAAGACTTCATTCCTGTCAGCAAGAAGTAGCACCCTGTCTACTTTCAGTAACAGTGGAAACCTCTTTGAAATCCTGGAATTCAAGAAAAATAAAAAGAATTTGTTAAAGATGTTCAAAGAAATAAAGTTTCATCCAAGGATTTTATATTCAGAAAATATAATTTTTGCATAAAAGGGCCACAGACTTATCAGGAATACGAAAGAACTAAAGAGGAAGAGACTGCAAGTCAGGGAATGCAGATGGGCTCTAGATGTTGGAAAATGCAAGGAGATATCCTTCACTATTGCTCCATAAGGAATCCAGCCTGCTGACCCACTTAACCTTCTGTCCTAAAGAAATATCAGGAAATAAATTTGCATTTAATGGAGAATGCCCTTAAGACAATAAAAATAAGTTTTTAAAGTCATTGGCATTAGGACAGAAATAACTGTTAAATATATATTTACCCACAGAACCAAAATTTAATGATGGTGATGAAAGAGACAGAATAGGATGTGATGCCAGCAGTAAAGTGGCAAATATTGATATCTGGTTTTCTGGGATGAAAAAGCCTGGATTTGTGTTTGCTGATTTCTGTGGTGTGTAAGCACTCTCATAACCAATTTTAAGCTGCTAACTTAAGGAGGCTCCTACTGGTAAAAGATGGGGACAGTTAAGCATTTGTGGAAAAAATAACTCTAGTAAACCAAAACATATCAAATATGTTTTAATTCATTATGGTACTTAAAAAATACCCCTGCCCCTACTTAACTGAGAGGAGAACATTGCAACCCACTCCAGTATTCTTGCCTGGAGAATCCCCATGGACAGAGGAGCCTAGCAGACTATGGTCCATGCGGTCTCAAAAAGTCAGACACAACTGAGCGACTGAGTCCACACAGCACTACTTAATTGATCACTGTCAGTGAATAGCTTGCTTTCCAGGTAGCATTAGTGATAAAGAACCCACCTGCCATGCAGGAGATGCTGTTTCAATCTCTTCATCTGGAAGATCCCCTGTAGGAGGGCACAGTGACCCACTCCAGTATTCTTGCCTAGAGAATATCATGGACAGAGGAATTTGGCAGGCTACAGTCCGTGGGGTCACAAGGAGTTGGACATGACTGAATCAACTTAACACAGACACACAGAGGATAGCATAAGGAATTAATTCACTTTGAAAATTTGTCAGAAAACAAGCAAATGCATAAACAAACAAAAACAACACACCCGTAAGCATGTATTTTGCATTTCTTATAAAATGAGGACTTTAGGGAAACAAAATTGTAGATAAAGTTGTTACCAAAAATGGGGGTCCAGCTGCTCACTGGGCTTCCCATGTGGCTGAGCTGATAAAGAATCTGCCTGCAAATGCGGGAGACCTGGGTTCGATCCCAGGGTTGGGAACGTCCCCTGGAAAGGGAAAGGCTACGCACTCCAGTATTCTGGCCTGGGAATGCCATGGACTGTATATCTATGGGGTTGCAAAGAGTCGGACACAACTGAGCCACTTTCACTTTCATTTTCAGCTGCTCACTGCCCCAAAGGCAGTCAAATCTCCAGATTGGTGGAAAGGAAAATCTTTAGTTTGGATGCCAGCAACACAGGGCAGGGGGGCCCACTGCCTCCCCATCCCACGGACAGTCAGTGAGCAAGAGTTTTGTAGGCTGAAGAAGAGGGCTACAGGTAAATAGCACAGCCAGGTCAGACATTCATCTTGAAATTGGTCATCAGTGGTCGGATCAGCATCATCTCGGTTGTTTTAAGTACAATTGCTCTTTAGTTCTAGTGTTGGTTTGTTTCCATTTCTTGAGGCCAATTCTCAGAATTATGGCAGCTTATGTCATGGCTACAGTCTGGTCATCATGTAAACTTTTTGCTTGGTAGGGCTTTCAGTATCTATAAGACGGCTCACAGGATATGGCTCAGGATATTGTCTATAGCCCTTGAGAAGGAACTAAATATCCTTGACTCTGCTTAATGACTATATTATTACTACTTGATCTCCTTTGACTGTTTTCCTTTGTTTCTGCATTTTCTCACTTCTCTGGTTAAATTTATTCTTTGGTGAAAGTTTTTTCCACAGACGAAAGGCAGGCAGGGGACACGGGGCCAAGGATCATAGGGTCTTGCTCTGTTTCAAAAAGCATTGATCTTTGTAAGAATATCCAACTTTGATATAAAAAAATAATTTAATTAAAACATAAACATTTGCAATACCAAATTAAACAAGGATCTGAACACCAGTCACCGCTGACAGCACAAAAAGAGGCAGCATTGACATCAGTTACCTTCCTAAAGGAAGTGCTGCCTGTGAAATAGCCCTTGAACGGGAGACCTAACTGTGAATTTATAGTAAATACAGGAGAGAGATGAGCGTATTAAATGATGCTAATGAAAAGCAAGCAGCACATCTAGACTATAGGGAATCCATAGGACTAAATAAATAAAAATTCATTTCTTAAAAATGAATTATAAGTAGGTATGACAGAGTGATATCTAAATTTTAAGAAAACGTCAACAAATTAGCTAATCAAAATATAAGACTCTTGTTTGGATCTCTATGTGATCAAATATACTGTAAATATAAAAAGACCAATTGTAGGATGATCAGTAGAACATGTGTATGCATACATATTTAGTGATATTAGAAATTTTTGTCGGGTGTGTGTGATGAAGATAATTCATGAAACATTGTCATATTTTTAAAAGCAGCTGTTGTGTTTTACACTTTGTATTGTCAGGCCTTTCAGGATTGATGTTCTCTTGCTGTCTCTCCATCCCCTGCTCAGCCAGTCTCTGCTTCACACACATAATTATCCAAGTCTCATAATTATAGGGCTTAATCAGATATACGAGATGTGGGTTCAGTCCCTGGCTTGGGAAGATCCCCTGGATGAGAGCGTGGCAACCCACTCCAATATTCTTGCCTGGAGAAACCCATGGTCAGAGGAGCCTTCCCGGCTGCAGTCCACAGGGTCGCAAAGAGACACGACTGAAGCGATTTAGCATGCATGCAGTCAGCAACTGCCTATGTACATGCCCCTACCCCAACCACTGGTTTCCCTGGTAACTGATGATCTTTCTTTTCCCCCAGAGGAACAAAGATTGCTACCACATCCTGCTTACTGTTGGCCATGCAGGATGGGATGTTGCTCCAGGACCTTTTGCTTCAGGCTGCTAAGATTCCCTATCCAGTAAATTGTTATATGAATCTGTTGCTGTTTCTAAGTTCTTTCTTTGGTCTGGAATCAGGACAGTTGCAGGGCTTGCAAGCCTGCAGGGTATACAAACACACATATATAGTAAAATGCTTATAGATGAAATAATACATGGCATTTGTTTCAAATTAATTGGATGGTGGGTGAACTTGTGAAGTTATGAAAAAAATTAGATTGATCATGCTTTGATAATTGTTGAAACTGGACAAGGGGTCCATAGAGATTAAAAATACTATTTTCTTTACTATTGTGCCAGTTGAAATATTCTATAATAAAATGACTGTCTGGTTAGAAAGTATAAACTTCTAGAACATAAAGTTAGAGAAGTTATTGCTTATAACAAATAATTCTGAAGAAAATAGTAGCTAGGTATTTCAGTGGGATAAGACTGTATGCTTGTATAACCTCTCAAGGTTCTTTCTATTCTCAGCTGTACTTCATTTTTCTAAGAAAGTACATTATATTTGTCTAAGATTCCACAATGCTTTTAAAGATTTTAGTAGCAAAGAACATTATACTTTGGTAACCTTAAGTGCATCTTTGCTTTCAATATATCACTGCAGTAGAGGTGACTCCCCATTTTAGGTCACTGAACATACTGCCTTTTTTCATCTCATGGGTGAACTTCAACGTTATTTCAGTAGGATAGAAATCATAGATAATTTTAACTTTTAATAAGGAAAGTTAAAGAACTCATAATACTAATTGGCAGTGGCTTTTGCTTTTTTATGTGGGAAGATAAACTTGTTAAAACAGTGAAAAAAATTTCAGGGTTATCTGCTGCCATATCTGATTTTGTAGCACTTAAGTTTATTATAAAATGTATGTTTTTAGAGGTAATACAAATAATATTTACTCTTTATATATTTCTTAAGGAAGAAATGCTACAATTATTTTATCTTTACTTTTAAATGGTTTAATATTAAAATTTAAAATTTCACTTTTGTCATACACACAAAATAAAAAAAATCAAAGGAACATCTGTGTACCAAGTTAAGAAACAGAATTTTACCAGTTAAAATTTTACCAATTTTATGATTTGATACCTTTTGTGTAATCTTTGATTAAACTCATCATTCTTTCCTTGCAGAGCTAACCACTATTCTGAATTCTGCATATATTTACTTCTTTATTGTTTAGATGATATGCCATTATCAATATATTATTTAGTTTTTCAGGTTTTTAAACATATAGTAATGGAATCACATTGTATATAATCTGTGATTTTCTTGGCTTTGTAAAAAGATTGTGTTTCTGATGTCCACTCATGTTGATGAATTTTGCTGAAGTAGTTCATTGCCATGTCATAAAATATCCAAATCCATAAATGTGAGATAACATATTAACAGAATAAAGGATGAAAAGTATATGATCATATCCACAAATTCAGAAAGGGCATTTGACAAACAACTTTTAGTTTTCACAGTTTGTTGTGATCCACACAGTTAAAGGCTTTCATGTAGTCACTGAAATAAAAGTAGATGATTTTTGGAATCATCTTGCTTTCTGTATGATCCAGTGAATGCTGGCAATTTGATCTCTGGTTTCTCTGCCTTTTCTAAATCCAGTTTGTACATCTGGAGTTCCGGTTTATGTAATATTGAAACCTAGCTTAAAGCATTTTGAGCATCAACTTACTCGCTTGCCAAATGAGTGCAATTGTATGCATTGCCCTTCTTTGGGATTGGAATGAAAACTTACTTTTTCCACTTCTGTAGCCACTGCTCAGTTTTCCAAATTTTCTGACATATTGACTGCAGCACTTTCACAGCATCATCTTTTAGGATTTGAAATAGCTCAGCTGGAATTCCATCACCTTCACTAGTTTAGTTCATATTAAAAAGCAGAGACATTACATTGCCAACAAAGGTCCGTCTAGTCAAGGCTGTGGTTTTTCCAGTGGTCATGTATGAATGTGAGAGTTGGACTGTGAAGAAAGCTGAGCACTGAAAAATTGATGCTTTTGAACTGTGGTGTTGGAGAAGACTCTTGAGAGTCCCTTGGACTGCAAGGAGGTCCAACCAGTCCATCCTAAAGAAGATCAGTCCTGGGTGTTCATTGGAAGGACGATGCTGAACCTGAAGCTCCAATACTTTGGCCACCTCATGCGAAGAGTTGACTTATCAGAAAAGACCCTTATGCTGGGAGGGATTGGGGGCAGGAGGAGAAGGGGATGACAGAGGATGAGATGGCTGGATGGCATCACCGACTCGATGGACATGAGTTT
Organism: Muntiacus reevesi; assembly: GCF_963930625.1. Classification (NCBI taxonomy): domain Eukaryota; kingdom Metazoa; phylum Chordata; class Mammalia; order Artiodactyla; family Cervidae; genus Muntiacus; species Muntiacus reevesi. The sequence goes on along the minus strand of NC_089265.1, from coordinate 13,637,600 downwards.
GAGTAAGCTCTGGGAGTTGGTGATGGATACGGAGGCCTGACATGCTACGATTCCTGAGGTCACAAAGAGTCGGACACGACTGAGCGACTGAACTGAACTGAATGCTTCTTAAGGCCCAGTTGACATCACACTCTATGATGTCTGGCTCTGGGTCAGTGACCACACCATAGTGGTTATCCGTGTCATTAAGACTCTTTTTGTAAAGTTCTTCTGTGTATTCTTGCCACCTCTTCTTAATCTCTTCTGTTTCTGTTGGGAATAAAAAAGAAAATCCTATAATTTGTACAACATGAATGAACCCAGAGGGCATTATGCTTTGTGATATTCGCCAGACAGAAAAACACATATATTGCATAGTATTACTTATAATTGAAATCTTAAAAAAAAAGAAAAAAAGCCAAACTCGTAGGAATAGAGTTGACTGGTGGTTGTCAAGGGTGCTGCTGCAGGGAAATTGGGTCAAGGTTGGCAGAAGAGTACAAACTTTTAGTTATAAAGGAATAAGTTCTGAGGAACTAGTGCATGACTATAATTGATATTATTGTCTTGAATAACTGAAATTTGCCAAAAGAATTGAACCTGTGTTCTCACCAAAAAGAAAGGTGAATATATGAAGTGATGATTGTCTTAGTTAACTCAGTTGTGGGAATCTATTCACAGTGTATACAAACATCATCATATTATACACTTAATTATATTGCTCTTTTATAAGTATACTTCAGTAAGCTCAAATTTTTTTTATTATCTGAAGTTCATACAGATATTCTCCTATGTTGTCTTCTAAAAGTTTGTAAATGTTTCTTACTATTAATGTATTTTAACTTTTAAATATTCTGGAATAGATTTTGGTTAAAATGTGAAGTATCCATACTAAGTTTTGTTACTTTATTTATCAATCTCCACTGTTAATATATTGCATCACCTTGGTGGGTCAGAAGGTAAAGAATCTGCCTATAATGTGGGAGATCTGGATTCTATCCCTCGGTTGGGAATATCCCCTGGAGAAAGGAATGGTTACCCACTCCAGTATTCTGGCTGGGAGAATTCCATGGACAGAGAAGCCTGGCAGGCTATACTCCATGGAGTCTCAAAGAGTCAGACATGACTAAGCGACTTTCACTTTAATATAAATAAAACTTTCTACTTCATAGGAATGTGCTCCAATGTTTTCTTACTCTCCTGAGATATTCTGGCTCTTAGCTATTTTTCTTTCATATGAACATTAGAACAGATACTCCAGGAAAACAAATCTAAATATAACATAACTGTGCTGACAGTTTGATTAGAATTTTATTTTCCGTTTAATTGTTTTCAAATGTCCTTCAAAATAGTTTTAATTTTTTCACAAATTTTATGTATTTCTTTATTTATTCCTGGGTACTTATAACTTTGTTGTAAGTATAGATAGCTACTTCCATTTTAACTATATGCATTGCATATTTATTACTGGGGGAGAGAAATACAATAAATTTAAAGATTTTTTCAAAAATAAAAATGAAGAAATTTTTTGTGAGTCTAATACTCATCCATAGATCCTTTCCACTTTTCTAACAAGTAGTAATTTTCTTGGAAAATAGTGATTTTTTTTTTCTCTAATTCTAGTTCTTATGCCATTCATTTTCTTTCTTTATATTTCTTTCCTAGACAGGACTTTCAGCACAATGTTTAAATGTAGCAGTAAAAGTGAGTGTCTATGTCTTATGTTCTTAAAGGGAATTCTAACTTTTCACATTAAATATGATGACTGTTGTGGGATTTCTGTCAATTCCGTTTTTAAGAATAAGGTATTTCATTCTATTGCTAGTTTGCTAGAAATGATGTCTACAGATATAAAAACAGATAAGTAAATATTATCCAGCATCCATTGGGATAATATTCTATATATTTTGTTTGATAATACCTTGTTGAGAATTTTTCATCTGCAGTCATAAGTGTATGTTTTGCAGATATATTGGACTTTTCCTTCTTATCTTTCTTCATTTGCTTCTGCTTCTTAAAAGGCAGAAGGCAACATCATAAAAATATGTTGGAGTACTTTTCCTCACTTTCTATATTTTGTAAAATTCTGTATAAGCGTGAATTTATCTGTTCTTAGAACATTATCTGGTTTTGACATTTTGCTTATATGAAGATTTTAATTATTTTTCCTATTATTTTTGTGGTTAAAACACTCAACTAATCTATTACTTCTTCAAGTATGGTATACTTGTTTTAAATGTGAGCTACAGTTTGGAGGTATGACCCAAATTAAATCCCTTACAATTCCACAATACAGTGGAAGTGACAAATAGATTCAAGGGATTAGATCTGATGGACAGAGTACCTGAAGAACTACGGACGGAGGTTTGTGACATTGTACAGGAGATAGGGAGCAAGACCTTCCCCAGGAAAAAGAAATGCAAAAAGTCAAAATGGATGCCTGACAAGCCTTAAAAGTAGCTGAGAAAAGAAAAGCCAAAAGCAGAGGAGAAAAGGAAAGATATACCCATTAGAATGCAGAGTTCCAAAGAATAGCAAGGAGAGATAAGAAAGCCTTCCTCGGTGATCGGTGCAAAGACATAGAGGAAAACAATAGAATGGGAAGGACTAAAGATCTCTTCAAGAAAATTAGAGATACCAAAGGAACATTTCATACAAAAATGGGCTCAATAAAGGACAGAAATAGTATGGACCTAACAGAAGCAGAAGATATGAAGAACAGGTGGCAAGAATACACAGAAGAACTATGCAAAAAAGATTTTCATGACCCAGATAACCACGATAGTGTGATCACTCACCTAGAGCCAGACATTCTGGAATGTGAAGTCAAGTGGGCCTTAGGAAGCATCACTAAGAACAAAGCTAGTGGAGGTGATGGAATTCCAGTAGAGCTATTTTAAATCCTAAAAGATGATGCCATGACAGTGCTGCACTCAGTATGCCAGCAAATTTGGAAAACTCAGCAGTGGCCATAGGACCAGAAAAGGTCAGTTTTCATTCCAATCCCAAAGAAAGATAATGCCAAAGAATGCTCAAACTACCACACAATTGCACTCATCTCACATGTTAGCAAAGTGATGCTCAAAATTCTCCAAGCCAGGCTTGAATAGTATGTGAACCATGAACTTTCAGATGTTCAAGATGGATTTATAAAAGGCAGAGGAATCAGAGATCAAATTGCCAACATTTGAGGGATCATCAAAAAAGTGAGAGTTCCAGAAAACATCTGATTTTACTTTATTGACTGTGCCAAAGCCTTTGACTATGTGGATCACAACAAACTGTGAAAAATTCTGAAGGAGATGGGCATACCAGCCCACCTGACCTGCCTCCTGAAAAATCTGTATGCAGGTCAAGAAGCAACTGTTAGAACTGGACGTGGAACAACAGACTGGCTCCAAATTGGGAAAGGAGTAAGTACATCAAGGTTGTATATTGTCACCCTTCTTATTTAGCTTATGTGCAGGGTACATCATGCAAAATACCAGGCTAGATGAAGCACAAGCTGGAATCAAGATTCCTGGGAGAAGTATCAATAATCACAGATATGCAGATGACACCACCCTTATGGCAGAAAGCGAACAAGAATTAAAGAGGTTCTTGATGAAAGTGAAAGAGGAGAGTGAAAAGTTGGCTTAAAACTCAACTTTCAGACAACTATGATCTTGGCATCCAGTTCCATCACTTTATGGTATATAGATCGGGAAACAATGGAGACAGAGTCTTCATGTTTTGGGCTCCAAATTCACTGCAGATGGTGACTTCAGCCATGAAATTAAAAGATGCTTTCTCCTTGGAAGAAAAGTTATGACCAACCTAGACAGCATATTAAAGAGCAGAGACATTACTTTACGATCAAAGCTATGGTTTTTCCAGTGGTCATGTATGGATGTGAGAGTTGGACTATAAAAAAGCTGAGGGCCGAAGAATTGATGCTTTTGAACTGTGGTGTTGAAGACTCTTGAGAGTCCCTTGGACTGCAAGGAGATCCAACCAGTCCATTCTAAAGGAGATCAGTCCTGGGTGTTCATTGGAAGGACTGATGCTGAAGCTGAAACTCCAATACTTGGTCATCTGATGCAAAGAACTGATTCATTGGAAAATACCCTGATGCTGGTCAAGATTGAAGGTGGGAGGAGAAGGGGACGACAGAGGATGATATGGTTGGATGGCATCACCAACACGATGGACATGAGTTTGAGTAAGCTCCAGGAGTTGGTGATGGAGGGGCAAGCCTGGACTGCTGCAGTCCATGGGGTCACAATGGGTCAACCATGACTAAGTGACTGAACTGAACTTAGAGTTTGGAGACAGTGTTTGACTCATATACACAGTACCAAAGTTCTTTTTTGTTGCTGTTAGTAATGAGGTTCTTGCATTTCATATTCCTTCACATTTAACTTGCTAATGAAGTGCTCTAATTATAATGTATGCCTCTCCATACATATTTCTTTTTGTCTGTCTCTTGATGTAACATGGAAACAAAATTCATACTGAATTATCTGAAACACTTTATGGACAAGCATAATTAAGATAAAAACATATTTATTGCAAAGCATGGAATCAGTAAGTAGACTGTTCACTTTGCTGTTGATGAAGTTAAGATTCAAGATATTAAGCAAGCCTGATGTTTAAGATTAATATTAGATGGGTTAGAATTTTTAACTTTGAGATGGAAAAATCTATAAATTGAAGCAACAAAGGGCAAAACTGCCTGGTTAATATCTGCTGAGAGATAAACTTGGAAGATATAGCATATTAGAGCAGATTTTACTGGTGCCCTTTCCATATCAGTGGACAAAGGCCGGATTTATGACTGCTAGCTTTGACTTTTTCTTTTTTTTTCTCTAAAGGCTTTGTCTGGCCTTTGGTATGTTCTTAGCCCACCTAGAGACTGGCAGTGTCGGGAGATTAATACCTCCTCTCCCTGGGGTTCCCAGCTAATGGTGGTTTGTGTGGTAATATCCCAGTTCTCTTTCCTCTCTGATGGTATAACTCTAAAGCAGGGGTCTCCAACCCCCAGGCCGTGGACCGCTACTGGTCCATGACCTGTTAAGAACCAGGTCATACAGCAGGAGATGAGTGGCAGGCCAGGCGCAAAGCTTCATCTGTATTTATAGCTGCTCCCTATCTCTTGCATTACCGCCTGAGATCCACTTCCTATGAGAGAAGCAGCAGCACTAGATTCTCATAGGATGTGAGAGTGCTAATTCCACTGTGACCTCTGCAAGCAAGGATCTAGGTGGTGTGCTCCCTATGAGGATAATCCCAAACCATCTTCCCCCAACCCTGGTCTGTGGAAAATTTGTCTTCCCATCCCTGAGGCCAGAAAGGATGGGATCTGCTGCTCTAAAGTGAATGTTGTATAATGGTTCCCAGAATTTTCCAGTTTTTGGAGGTCATCCACAGCATGTGACCACAGGTTGACCTACAAGTTGAAACAGAGCAACTGGGTGTTCCTCACCCTCACCCCTAACCTGGGAATGTACATTGTGCCCACTGTAATGATTGTCAAGGACTCAGCCTCCTAAAGGAGCCCTCTGTTATTGAGAGCATTTGCACAGTGTGTATGACTGAATCCTGTTAAGGCCTCTCTACGTGAATTTTAAGTTTCTGGTGGGTGGGTGAGGAGATCCACTTGTCTTGCGGCCATCCTGTGTGAGCTTCCTTGCTTAGTAAACCTGTCAGTCTGGAGTGGTCTGCTTCTTTCTTTGGTCTCCCCTTGCCCTCTGTGTACAAGGTCAATTTGCAAACCAACACCAGTGGAATGAAGCTATTGTTTCCCTAAGTGATAACTTGATATATGCACATGCCTTTTTGGCACTCTCCTCTCACCTGTCTCATTTCCCCGATTACCTACCTGCATTTCTGGACTTATATTCCAAATAAACTAATAGTACTTGAATACATTTTTCAGGATCAGCTTATTCGAAAATTCCCACAAAGGCAGAAATTTTCCTAATAAGCAGGTTCTACGGATATTTTTCTGTAACTGGACAACTGGCTAGCTGACAGACCACAATAATTAGATTGCTGGTCCTCAGTGATGATAATATCTGAGATATTTTCCCATCACAATTACTAAGAATTTTCTCTGGAGTGAATTGAAATGGCATGTAGTTGTAAGAGGATACACTAACTTATGCCATGTTGTTAGCATTTGAGTATTACTGAAACAATATTAATTATATAAGACCTGTGAAATTTGAGACCATGGGGGCAAATTCTTAATCTATCTCTACAGTGTAGGATTATAATATTTCTCAACACTAAAATTATTGTAAGTCCTTTTGAATAAGATTATATACATAAATGGGAGCATCTAGTGATAGATTTGTTGAAAGTACTCATTAAAAATTGACATTAATACTAATGAAAAGAATAGACTATCGAAGCTCAGTCATCTAGAGAGTGCTTTAGTCCTGCATTATTTTTCTGCCATGCTTTTTAAAAAAATTATGACCACTTGTGGAAACAGTAAGGAGGCTTTACTTTTGTGGCTGTGTTTTCTTCTACAGTTGGCCCTTTGAACAGCATTGGTTGAAACTATGATAGTCCACTTACATATAGACATTTTTCCAGTAAATATGTATTACAGAACTACAGGAGGCAAGGTTGGCTGCATCCTTGGATGTGGAAGGACAGATGCAGAGGGTTGTCTGTAAAGTTACAGGCAGATTTTTCAACTTCATGGAACGTTTGAAGCCCTAACCCCTGTGTTGTTCAAGAGTCAATTGTATTCCAGTAGATTTTCAGAGAAGTCAGTAAATGTTGGTGTTTGTTTACCATTTAATATCATGCTCATTCTCAGGCAGTCGTGTCCAGCTTGTGCAACCCCGTGGACTGTAGCCTGCCACACTCCTCTGTCCATGGGATTTCCCAGGCAAGGATAGTGGAGTGGGTTGCCATTTCATCCCCCGGGGGATCTTCCTGACCCAGGGATTGAACTGTGTCTCCTACATTGGCAGGCGGATTCTTTACCACTGAGCCACCTGGGACGCTCCCCCATTTAATATAGGTAGATTCAAAATAAAGAGCAAGTTTAGGAAGAAAGAACTCTATGACATACTGTTAATTCTGTGAGGTGTTAAGTGAGAAAAATGTGTAGATTAATACAGATGGCATAAACTGATATTTGGAAAGTAAACAACATAGCATCATCCCCCCACCCCCACCAACCAGTCAGTATCTAAAATAAGTGTGCATAAATTTACGTATGAGGGGATAAATACCAAATTTCTATAACTGTTTACACCCAGAGTTTAAGCATGGAAGAGATTGGAGGAGAATTTTTACTATGCTTATGTATCTTTGCATTTGTCCACTAGTCACCATGAAGATATGTTCCATTGATAATTTAAAATATATTTAAATTTTAATGTGTGGAAAGATTACATCATTTGAATCATTAAAATATATAAAAAGTAAACACTTTTTTGCTTTTTAAATTTTATATTAAGAAAGTTAAATTTTAAGAAATCAAGAGGAAAGCTCTCGTTCTTTAATATTCTTTTCTGTGACTTTTTTTTTCTGCTTCAATAGTTAAAATTGTTGGCGTTTAGAAACTCAAAGTTCTACATCATAAACATTAAATACATGGTAGTAATCATTTCAGGAAACTATTGGCTGGTAGCAAATATCTTTATTTATTTATATTTTTGAGCAAATATCTTTCTAAGTGGCTTAGGCTATCACCAGTCTGGTCTTTCTTTAAAAAAAAAACGAACAATTTTCCTGTAGATATATATGATGAAAGGATACAAAATACTTGTTTGACTCCACATTTGCTTCAAAACTTCTTAAACTAGTGCGGCCCACTAAAAGTGAAATCATCAAACTGCAGTCCTCTTATCTGTCAGTTGCTGTCTTATATGATTGCCATAAATAATGAGCCACATCCTTTAAGGGAGAGGATTTCTCCCAAGAAATTCAGTTCAGTACACTTGCTGTCATGTCCAACTCTTTGTGACCCCATGGACTGCTGCACACCAGGCTTCCCTGTCCATCACCAACTCCCATAGCTTGCTCAAACTCTTGTCCATTTAGTCGGTGATGCCATCCAACCATCTCACCCTCTGTCGTCCCCTTCTCCTCCTGCCTTCAATCTTGCCCAGCATCAGGGTCTTTTTCAATGAGTCAGTTCTTCACATCAGGTGGCCAAAGTATTAGAGTTTCAGCTTCAGCATCAGTCCTTCCAATGAACACCCAGGACTGATCTCCTTTAGGATGGACTGGTTGGATCTCCTTATGGTCCAAGGGACTCTCAAGAGTCTTCTCCAACACCACAGTTCAAAAGCATCAATTCTTTGGCCTCAGCTTCCTTTATAGTCCAACTCTCAAATCCATACATGACTACTGGAAAAACCATAGCTTTGACTAGATGGACTTTTGTTGGCAAAGTAATGTCTCTGCTTTTTAATATGCTATCTAGCCATTATTATTATCTGAGGCCCCTACAAAGATGATGTTCTATCATCGAATATAATTTTATGAAAAAAGTTGATAAAATTGATTTAAAATGAAGACTATGGAAGTATTGATTTTTATATTGTTTTAATATCCTGATTAAAAAATCACTTAAAAATTCAATTAGTGTATTTAGTGACATACACAGTCTATGTCAACACAAAAAAATATAATCTGACTGTTTTAATAGTTTGATTTAATTTCTAAATGAAGTCTCAAGAAATTAAAATTACATTGCTTCTTTGATTGAATTAATTTGTTATTGCTCATTTGTTTGATGTAGTCTAACTGATATATATATAAGGATATTGGGTTTCCAGTGACTTTAAAGTAGTGAAGACTGGTAATAAAATTTAATGAATACATTTTTCTTTCTTTTATTTACTTATGTATTTATTCATTCATGCTATGTAATAAGCACTCAATCAAGTCTTGAATACATAGATTTGTGGAATATCTTTACTCTTGATATTGTCTCAGTATAAAAGCCAAAGGCTAATTTGTAAGCAATTAATGAGGAGACAGTGTGCTTGGTAGTAAGGGAGGAAGTTACAGCATTGTTAATGGTGAGGCCTTGACCCCATCAGAGGTACTTTCAGTTCAAGAGATTGGATATGGGGTACAAGTTGTTTACCCAGATACTGATTCTGCCTGCTCCTCAGGGTTCCTTTTATTATATATCTCTTTCTTCTTACAGCAAGTTATCCAAAAGTCTAGCTCAACTATTTGCTGATAAGCACATGTTTACATATAAAACAGATATAGAGGTACTGTTCCTTCAAGGTATGTTTAACGTCATGTCCTCTGAAATTACTTTCAGGGCAGTGATTTCTTCTTTCCTACACTTTTCGGTTCTTCTTCTTTTTCACTGGCTCTGATTCTGCACCCTGGTGTATACCCCAAGATGCTGGGTGTATAGGTGTAGTGGGACAGCTCTGGTTTTAGGATCCTGACTTGACCGTAATCATTCTCAGCATCTTTTTATTCATGTATAAAATGAATTAAGTCAAATTTTAAACCTCACCATGCCATTAAGTGAGAATATAGAGAATTCTTGAGAACATGCAGAGAGTACCTTAAAAACAGTAGAAACAAGCTAAGTTATCTGAATCTTTCTCTCCTAGTCAGCTGACTTACCAAAACAAGTTTGAAACATATACCAGGACAAGTAGCTGTAATATTCAATGTGCATATTATCTTGCAATTCAGTAGAACTACTTTAGGAATAAGAATTCTAATAATACAGTAAAAATAAAACTGGTGAGGAGAAGGGCAGAAAGTGAATCTGATAGCTTTTCAACACATAGGTAAGTAAAAACAAAAACATAGAGTAACAATCAAAGCATGATTGGGCTTCACAAATCTACAATAAGTGTGTTTCTGCTTTCTGGAAAATACAAGTAAATGATGTGGCTTTTAGCATTCACTGTCTGTTAGTGGCATCCTACATGCTATCATTAAATAAGTTAGGCTTATTCCTTCCTTTGTCATACAAGCTAAATTTGGTGTTGAGCACATACATATAGAGCAGAAGCTTGGAGGAAGTCTAAACAGACAGCAGCATAAACAATTGAATTTAAAGATGTGCATAGATAAAACTTGCTGGAAAAACTGAACCTTGGGGAGTCATTTAAAGGCAGGGAAGAAGGGAACTCTTCAGAGAAGCAGGGAAGAATTATTCCAAGTGAAAAATCATAACTAGAAATCAAAACCAAAAAGAAATGTGTAGGCAAGAGGGAAAGAAGAGATAAAGAGGAGAGAAAAGACACGCTGTTCTGTGCTGTGTTTAGTCACGCAGTCGTGTCTGACTCTTTGAGGCCCCATGCCTGTAGCCCGCCAGGCTCCTCAGTCCATGGAATTCTGCAGGCAAGAAAACTGGAGTGGGTACCCTATCCTTTCTCCAGGGGAACTTCCCGACCCAGGAATCGAATTGGGGTCTCCTGCATTGCAGGCAGATTCTTTACCAGCTGAGCTACCAGAGAAACCCAAAAGACATGCTAAGGGGGGCCATTTGGTGAATCAGCTCTGCCATTTGCCTACAGGTAGAATAAATTTGTCTTATTCTTGAAACAACCTCAGCAAACACAATCTTGTAATCCTTATGGAGTTTTACTAAGGCAAAGAAAAGGCAAATATGAGATACTGGAACTTAATTTTTACAAAAGCTATGAAAAACAGCTGGACTTTGGACAGATCAAAGGATCTAAGTGTCAGCTCAAGAAAGTGACAAATTATTGCATCCCTACCCTTTAGTTGCTTATTACTGTTTCAGGCGATGAAAATGTAGCTTGACTAAGAACTGACTCTTGTCTTGTGAGACAGATATTCTCACAAGATATTATCTTGTGAGACAGATATTCAGGTAAACACATAGTGAAAGTTATATGTTCTGTACTAGAAGTGAGAACCATGTAAAGAGGAGACAGAGGAAATTACTTGTTCCAACTTGAGGACCTTAGGAAACTTTCTCTAGATAGAAAAGATAAAATCTGTTTTGATGGGATGTGTGGCATTAACCACGTGTTGGTTAAGGTTTCTGGCAGGCTCCTCTGTCCATGGGCTTTCCTAGGCAAGAGTACGAGAATGGATTGCCATTTCTTTCTCCAGGGGGATCTTCCCGATCCAGGGATCAAACACGTGTCTTTTGAGTCTCCTGCATTGCAGGTCGATTCCTTACCAACTGAGCCGTGAGGAAAACCCATATAAGAAGTCCTTACTCTTCTTCAGTTCAGTTCAGTCACTCAGTCATATACGACTCTTTGTGACCCAATGAACCGCACCACACCAGACCTCCCTGTCCATTCTCAGCTCCTGTAGACTACCAGACCCATGTCCATTGAGAAGATGATGCCATCCAATCATCTCATCCTCTGTCGTTCCCTTCTCCTCCTGCCTTCAATCTTGACCAGCATCAGGGTCTTTTCCAATGAGTCAACTCTTTGCATGAGGTGACCAAAGTATTGGAGTTTCAGTTTCAGCATCAGTCCTTCCAATGAATATTCAGGATTGATCTCCTTTAGGATGGAGTGGTTGGATCTCCTTGCAGTCCAAGGGACTCTCAAGAGTCTTCTCCAGCACCACAGTTCAAAAGCATCAGTTCTTTGGCCCTCAGCTTTCTTTGTAGTCCAACTCTCACATCCATACGTGACTACTGGAAAAACCATAGCCTGGAGTAGGTGGACCTTTGTTGACAAAGTAATGTCTCTGCTTTTTAATATGCTGTCTTGGTTGGTCATAACTTTTCTTCCAAGCAGTAAGCATCTTTTAATTTCATGACTGCAGTCACCATCTCCAGTGATTTTGGAGCCCAGAAAAACAAATTCTGACACTGTTTCCACTCTTTCCCCATCTATTTGCCATGAAATGATGGGACCAGATGCCATGATCTTAGATTTCTGAATGTTGAGCTTTAAGCCAAATTTTTACTCTCCTCTTTCACTTTCATCAGGAGGCTCTTTAGTTCTTCTTCACTTTCAGCCATAATGGTGGTGTCATCTGCATATCTGAGGATATTGATGTTTCTCCCGGCAATCTTGATTCCAGCTTGTGCTGCATCCAGCCTGGTATTTCACATGATATACTCTGCATATAAGTTAAATAAGCAGGGTGACAATATACAGCCTTGATGTATTCCTTTTCCTGTTTGGAACCAGTCTGTTGTTCCATGTCCAATTCTAAGTGTTGCTTCCTGACCTGCATACAGGTTTCTCAAGAGGCAGGTCAGGTGGTCTGGTATTCCCATCTCTTTCAGAATTTTCCACAGTTTATTGTGATCCACACAGTCAAAGGCTTTGGTATAGTCAATAAAGCAGAAATAGATGTTTTTCTGGAACTCTCTTGCTTTGCAGTGGATGTTGGCAATTTGATCTCTGGTTCCTCTCCCTTTTCTAAAACCAACTTGAACATCTGGAAGTTCACGGTTCACCTATTGTGGAAGCCTGGCTTGGAGAATTTTGAGCATTACTCTTCTAGCATGTGAGATGAGTGCAATTAATTGTGTGGTAGTTTGAGCATTCTTTGGCATTGCCTTTCTTTCGGATTGGAATTAAAACTGACCTTTTTTCCCAGTCCTGTGACCACTGCAGAGTTTTCCAAATTTGCTGACATATTGAGTGCAGCAGCACTTTCACAGTGTCATCTTTTAGGATTTGAAATAACTCAACTGGAATTTCATCACCTCCAATAGCTTTGTTCTTAGTGATGCTTCCTAAGGCCCAGTTGACTTCCCATTCCAGAATGTCTGGCTCTAGGTGAGTGTGAGTGATCACACCGTCGTGAGTATCTGAGTCGTGAAGATCTTTTTTGTATAGTTCTTCTGTGTATTCTTGCCACCTCTTCTTCATATCTTCTGCTTCTGTTAGGTCCATACCATTTCTGTCCTTTATTGAGCCCATCTTTGCATTAAGTGTTCCCTTGGTATCTCTAATTTTCTTGAAGAGATCTCTAGTCTTTCCCATTCTATTGTTTTCCTCTTTTCCTTTGCATTGATCGCTGAGAAAGGGTTCTTATCTCTCCTGGCTATTCTTTGGAACTCTGCATTCAAATGGGAATGTCTTTCCTTTTCTCCTTTGCTTTTGCTTCTCTTCTTCACACAGCTATTTGCAAGGCCTCCTCAGACAGCCATTTTGCTTTTTGCATTTCTTTTTCTTGGGTATGGTTTTTATTCCTGTCTCCTCTACAATGTCACAAACCTCTGTCCATAGTTCATCGGGCACTTTTGTCTATCAGATCTAGTCTCTTAAATGTATTTCTCACTTCCACTGTATAGTCATAAGGGATTTGATTTAGGTCATACCTGAATGGTCTAGTGGTTTTCCCCACTTTCTTCAATTTTAGTCTGAATTTGGCAATAAGGAGCTCATGATCTGAGCCACAGTCAGCTCCTGGTCTAGTTTTTGCTGACTGTATAGAGCTTCTCCATTTTGGCTGCAAAGAACATAATCAGTCTGATTTCAGTGTTGACCATCTGGTGATGTCCATGTGTAGAGTCTTCTCTTGTGTTGTTGGAAGAGGGTGTTTGCTATGACCAGTGCTTTCCCTTGGCAAAACTCTATTAGCCTTTGCCCTGCTTCATTCTCTACTCCAAGGCCATTATACTTCTTAGGTTAATTCAAAACCTGCTTCTCGTATTTCCACTTCTGTTTCTAGTTCTGCTGTTTGGAGCCACAAAAGAGCAAGACAAGTCTATCTGTTATAAGAGAATCCTTTGGGTATTTGAAAAATAGCTTGCGTGCTTCCCCTTTTTTCTGACCCATTTCTAAGCTAGATGGAAGTTTCTATACTTAACTCCTATTTGAGATGTTTTCAGGTCTCTTCTAACTTCATTTCTCATTTTTTCTTCTTCCTTTTAGTTTACTCTGGCTTATCAATATATATAAATGATGGTGAATTGTACATAGTATTCAAAGGTTGCTTTGTGTAGTGCAGAGTAAAGTTGGCCAGCTTTGTGTCACTATAGGAGATAATCGCTTTAAACTCCTCTGATTGGCTACCCATTGTAAGCAATCATCTTACACATCTAGCTCATTAGTAAATTTACAGTCACAGTTTATTTTCCCATTAACTCATACCAAGTATTTTTTCCTCCTCCATAAATTTATATTGGCTATTATTGAGCTTAAAAGCATAAGTGTACATTTGATTGCCTTCATAGTAACCTAGGAATTTAGGCCCCCATTGTCATATCAAATCTTGGCTTCATCTCCTTATTATTTGCTTTCTACCTTCTTTGTTGTCTCCTGAAAATATGATAAGGATACTTTTTTGTCTTCATCTAAATCATGAGAAAAAAATGATATTTTGATAGGTAAGGACGAGGCCACAAATTTGTAATGGTCCACCTTTATCCAAGGTTGAAATCAATGTCTTAGTCAACATGATTTATGATTATGAAGGCATTTATGAATGCACCTAATAATTCACATTTCAAAAAGCATCTTATTAACATGTATAAATACTTTATTTGGTTGTTCAAGTGTTTTGTTAAACTAGTGAAAAATTACCAAAATAGGAAGTAATGATTGTATAGCAGATTTATTTAGGGTAAATCTTCATAAATTTCTTGGGATTTCACAATTCTTGTCAAGTAATAGTAAATTATATTTATATAGTGCTTGACTTTCTAAACAATTCATCATGGGGTTTTCTAGATGGAAACATTGTATAAAGTTCATAGGCATTTTATTCTAACAAATGGAGTAGAATATCTGGCTTTAGTTTGCATTAGCTCTGTGTCAAAAGTGAATGTTTAAACTTTCAGTATATAAAAAGGATAATAATGGATGATTCATAGGATTATTATGAAGATATAAAGATAATTTATACCTAGTCCAGGGCCTCGCCCACAGTGTGCCTGCCACAATTACATTTCTTACTTCCTACACCAAGATAGTTGATTAACTGTACTGATTATTCAGATTGATATTATAGCCATTTTGAAGATGAAGAAAAAATGTTTAGAGAGCTTTATTCATTCATTCAATAATTATTGAATACTTTCTCTGTTTGACACTGTTATCCAGTAGATAGAGTGAATTACGAGATAGATGCACACATACCCTGGGAACACAGAGAATGTGTAACCAAACCCACCCTCAAAGGCTAGACAGTTAATTTTGAACAACAGCCTACTTAGAGTTGACATAGTGTTTTAACAACTCAGTAATTGTCTTTATTATAGATGTGACGTAAATATTAACAATAAATTTAATTTTTTCTGGTAGGTATAGTCTATAATAAAATAGTTTCTCATATTTAGCTTCAATGGGTAATAGGTTGGGGCAGCAAAGTGTGACCCACAAACATGTTTGAAAACCAGCTTTAATGAGTCATTAAAGATTATTTATAATTAGCATATGAAATATATGTAATTAGATGCTGTAAGGTATTCATGAGGTTCAAATAATTTGTTCTTTTATGAAGTAAAATATTTTCCTTCTGATTAAAAATATTCTTTATTAAATTGATAATCCATTTTTATAGCTGGATAGCCTTAAGTTGGCCATAAATACAGAATTAGTGAAATTAAAATTAATGATATTGCATGTAATTAAAAACCATCAAATTATGACCTTTGTAAGAATGAATTTATTCTATTCAAATCATTTTTTTTTCCTGTTCAAATCTTATTGTCTGAGAAAATGAATAATATTGTACAACTATGGAAAACTGTCAAAGTAGATAATAATTTAGTAGCTATATTTAATAGCAGTAACTAGAAAGATGACTAAAAATATGGTTTAAACTTGACAAATCTGTTTTGTTTGTTCCTAAGTTGATCAAAATATATAGTGTTTTACCCTTGGGAGAATTTTTATTCATTTGAAAAGAGATTTAAAAGAAAAATGCTAATATAGGACTTTTTACTTTGAGAGGAAATACACTGAGTGCTTTATATAAAGATACTATGTGAATCCTTAGTGTATTTAAAAAACAATAAACACCAAAAGTAGGACTCCCACCTATGCAGAGTGAAAGGTTATTGATCCTATACACAGACACACACATACACACACACGCACGACCATACTGAATTCAAAAAAAAAAAAAAAAAATCTAGGAAAATATAAAAGGCAGAAAAGAAACAGGGTCACTTCTTGAAAAATCGCTCTAGTTTCACATAAGAAAAATGGCAGTCTTTAGCCTTTTTGCCAGTTGCTCTATTCCTTACCTACTTCCACTCTTAGTTGGTGAGAAATGTTAATTTATTAGCTCAGAGCTGTCTGCATAAACTTGCAGCTGTGCTAACAGAGGGTGTGAACTCAGTTTTGAGCAGAATGTGAAATTGGTGGAGGCAGTAGGAATCCAAGGAGATTGTGATAGTCTGAGATTTGATCTTGGTTGGGGTGAACAGGGGACCAGGTGGAACTTGATTGGGTGATATAGACTAGTTAAGTAAACTCTCCATGTGTCCCTGACTGTCTAGGAAACTATACGTGAGACAGCCAAGTGCAAATTGAGTGTAAACAGAGATTTGGAAACTGGTTGATTTTTGAAGACCCCTCACCAGTAGCACACAACAAATTGTTATTGAAGAGAGGAAGTTCAAGATTTTTTAACCACATGTGCCAAACTCACTGGCTGACCGTTAAGCCAATAGAGACACAGGGGTGACCCCTCTGAAACAAAGCTTTAAGTTAAAAGATAAACCCTGTAGCATCCTATAGAAAAGAAGAAATAGACCATATTGCTATCCTAAACCTACAGATTTATTATCTATGTGAGCTGTGCTCAGTAAGACGCAGATAATCATGACAACTACCCCCAAGGACTCTAGAAGAAATCATATAATACAGTTCAAGTAATTAGAGCATAGTCTGACACATAGTAACTCTTCTGTTATTTCTTTTTCCTTTTCATTTTTATTGAAGTATGGTTGACTTGCAACATTATATATATTAGTTTCAGGTGTACAACATAGTGATCTGACATTTATGTACATTATAAATTAATCACCACAATAAATGTAGTCACCATACAAAGTTATTATTGACTACATCATTGTATTATTATTATATATTGTATTATTGTATTATTGACTACATTCCCTATGCTGTACTTTATATTCTCAAGACATTTATTATGTGCCTAGAAGTTTATACCTCTTAATCCCCTTCATCTATTTTGCTAATTTGCCACCTTCCCTCCCCTCTGACAACCAACAGTTCGTTCTCTATGAGTCTAGTTCTGTTTTAATTCATTTGCTCATTTGTTTTGTTTTTTGGATTTCACATATCAGGGATATCATATGGTATTTGCCTTTCCCTGTCTGACTTACATCACTTAGCAGAAACACTGAACATTCCACCCCAAACAGCAGAATACACATTATTTTCAAGTGCACATAGAACATTCTCCAGGACAAATCACGTTTGGCCACAAAACAAGTCTCAAAAATTTAAGAAGAATGAAATCATCATCAAGCATCTTTTCCAACTACAAAACTATGAAACTAGAACTCAATTACATGAAAAAAACTGGGAAAAACACAAGCATGTGGAGGATAATTTTTCTATTATTCTTATGGAAATCAGTAAGTGTGCTTTTGCAGAAACAAAAGCAAAATTCTATGAAAAAAGTAGTTTACTTTTTCAGATTAAGAGAGGATTAAAAAAAAATATAAAACAAGAGACGCAAAGATTCAACAATACAAAGTGCCTAATTAACTTGCTAGTTTTAGATGTCCTGAATTTTGCTATTCTTGAATTTAGGCTTCTGTTATGCATTCGTTCAACAATGATGTTGACGCTGATGAGACACTGTATAAGTTTCTGAAAATAGAAAAATGACTGATGTAAGAATTATAAAAACAGTGATACTACTAATTCAGATGTTTCAAACATATTATAATGATTTTATGTAACAGGGGCTCCCTGTTAGTCACGTGGCAAGACAGTTTAAAGATAAGGACATCCTGCATGTAAATATCTAATATTACCCTGGTGGCTGTTGACTAAATCCAGTAGTTAAATATTGACCTAAGAATTAGGCTTATATTAAAGTTAGCATTGTGTGGGCCTTTCTATTACTGTCAAGTCAATGTAGCTGATAAATAGAGATTTCTACCAGAGTTGTTGTACCTTCTTTGAATTTGCTATTAGTTATTTCATTCTGTTATTACATCCATTAGTTTAGAGAGCATTAGGACATTAGGAATAGACTTCTAACTTGAGAGCTTATTGAGAGCATAACACCAGAAGGGAATCCATTGTGATTATCTTGGGAAGTGATACTCATAATTCCTTCTGACTTTTCCTCAGTCAACACATGAAAAATTCATACATTTCAGGTTTGACTTTTGAAGGCTTATCTACAAGGAGTAGGCAGCACTGAGACTGCAGTTTCTGTTGGTGGTAATAACTCATAATATCTTTGCTGCTGAGCAGTTCTCCCCTGACCTTTAGACTCATATAGTTACTAGACTACTTGACATTTCCAAATGTATGCTACATAGATATATCAAGCAGTATTTTCCAGGAGAAACTGTTGATTTCATCCAACAAACCTGATCCTCTTCTGGCATTTCCTGTTTTCAGTAATTGTTAAAACCACCCACCAAGAGGCTCACGTTGGCAACTCTAATGCCTTCCTCCATCTCCCAACTCTGCAATTCCTATTGTTTCCTGCCTTCTAAACACATCTCGTGCTTTTTCAGCTTTCTCTACACTATGACTTTTGAATTGTACCTTTCTCCTAACCAGTCTCATCTTTAAATATTTTGTTGTTGTTGTTCAGGTGAGAAGTCGTGTCTGACTCTTTGCCACCCTGTAGACTCTAGCATGTCAGACTCCTCTGTCATTCACTGTCTCCAATTTGCTTATATTCATTTCCATTGAGTCAGTGGTGCTGTCCAAGCATCTCATCCTCTGCTGCTGTCTTCTCCTTTTGCCCTGTCTTTCCCAGCATCAGGGTCTTTTCCAATGAGTTGGCTCTTCACGTAAGGCGGCCGATGTATTGGAGCTTAAGCTTCAGCATCAGTCCTTCCAATGAACATTCGGTGTTGATTTCCTTTAGGATTGACTGGTTTAATCTCCTTGCTGTCCAAGGGACTTTCAAGAGTCTTCTCCAGCACCACAATTCAAAAGTATCAATTCTTTAGTGTTCAGCTCTCTTTATGGTCCAGTTCTTACATCTGTGCATGACTACTGAAAAAACCATAACTCTGACTATATGGATCTTTATTGCCAAAGATTGCTTTTTACCTTGATTCATGGACCTAACATTCTAGGTTCCTATGTGATATTCTTTACAGCCTTGAACTTCACTTTCACCACCTGACACATCTACAGTTGAGAGTCATTTCTGCTTTGGCCCAGCCTTTTCATTCTTTCTGGAGATATTTCTCTGTTCTCCTACAGTAGTATATTGGACACCTTCTGAGCTGGGGGAGGGGGGGGTGGGGGCGGTCATCTTCTGGTGTCACATATTTTTGCCTTTTCATACAGTTCACGGGCTTCTCATGGCAAGAATCCCAGAGTGGTTTTGCCTTTCCCTTCTCCAGTGGACCACATTTTGTCAGACCTCTTCACTATGACCCATCCATTTTGGGTGGCCTTACAAGGATGGCTCATAGCTTCATTGAGTTATGCAAGCCCATTCATCACAACAAGGCTGTGGTCCATTGTGGTGGTTTAGTTTCTAAGTTGTGTCCAACTCTTGTGACCCCATGGACTGTAGCTTGCCAGGCTCCTCTGTCCATGGGATTTCCCAGGTAAGAATACTGGAATGGTTTGCCATTTCCATTTCCAGGGGATCTTGCCAACCCAGGGACTGTACTCAGGTCTCCTGCATTGCGGGCAGATTCTTTACCAGCTGAGCTACCAGGGAAGCGAAGGGTCTTTACATCCCTCATTTAAATCCTCTTTTAAACATAGCAGCAGGGTAATCTGTTTAGATTATGGATCAGATAATAATATTGTCCTTAAAAACTTTCAATTCCCTTGCATGATATTTTCCAGTTACAGATACGAATTCCTTACCAAGGCCTATTATAATCTAGCTTCTTCACACCTTTTAAATTTGTTTCTTCCTACTCTCTCTTCTCTGTATGTTCTGGCTGCTGTGGCCTTCATTCAGTTTCTCATCTCTGTCTGTTCCTTTCCTACATCAATGTCTTGGCTGCTAGCTTTCTGCCTAAAAAAGACTTTATGCTGCAGATCCCAGATTAAACTTTACCTTTCCCAAACTATGGTAAATTGTCTAACTACTGTTATCATATTATATTATTCTACCATTAATTATAATATAAGTACCTCATTTTAATTTATTTTTTATTGAGATAACATTGGTTGTGACATTATATGTTTCATGTGTGCACATTATATTTCTAATTCTGTATACAGTACAATGAATACAAGCTTCAGATGTGCATTTTATGTACTCATCTATGTCGATATATATTTAAGCTGCCATATAACTGCTCTTAAATTAAGTGCTAAGAGAGCATATTTAGCACCTGTTTCTGTACAACTTCTAGAGCCTATACCCACTCACACAAAGTAAATCTGCAAAACAAAATAATAGAGATTACTAAGCACTATGTGTTCATAAAGCATTCATGAACACAAATAATTTAACAAACAATACTGAAGTCATCCCTTGGAGGAACTAGACATTGGCATAGGCACTCAGCAATGTGGCAAGTACCCTCCCAATCTGTCTGTGTTGCCTCCTAAAATCTAGCCCCCACACCGACCAACACAGTACATTGCTGAGGAGTCTCTCCAAACACAAGTCTCACATCAGAGATCAGCCACCACCAGCACTGGTGGAAATTGTCAATTTGTGGAGATACTACATTTTTAAAGAACTGGGTAGAAATAGAATAAAAGGTAATATATCTTAATTTCCTTTATAGACCTAGCCATTTTACTAGATTCATAGTATAAAAATTATAACATGTTTACTTGATTTAATCATGAAATTAAAATGGTTGGCATATTAAATTTAAAAGGATAGTTTATGTAGCCTCTAATTTCACATTTACTATTGGGATTTACTATTAGATATAGTTAATTGCTACAAATTCACTGCAAGCTGCTGCACTTAAAACGTGAACATCTTTTACTTTTTCTCCTATTTATCTGAAGTAGCAAACAATAGAAAATAAGAAACCAATATGAAAATTAACCAAAGCAAGTCATCATGTTTTGTGGCCATGATGTCCATCATGTTGTCAAACAGATGCAGAAATACACAAATTCAGAAAAGAGAGCTTAGTGTGTGTGTGTGTGTGTGTGTGTGTGTGTGTGTATTTCTCACACAAATAAAGCAAACCCACAAAATAAAAATGTACATTGCTAAGCAGTAAATATTCATAATGCATAGATGAACACTAATAATTTTATTAAAGGGTGTTAAAGTCATGTCCTGTAGATACTAGCTACAAGCATAGGAAATCATCAAATTGGCAAAGTACCCTGCTAATCCTATGTCCATTGTATCTCCTAGAACACAGTGCCCTAATCTCTGTGTGTGTGTGTGTGTGTGTACATACACACATACATATAATGTACACATTTCACATTGGATCAGGCCAAAAGATTCTAGAATGGAATACAGAGTTGTAACATGAGCAAGAGGTAGGATGTTGCTAATCCTCATATGGTGAGAAAATCTTGGAAAGCAGGAAGGGCAAAGCTCAGCTAAGAGATCTGAGCAGATAGAGTTCAGTATAAAGGTGATGGGGAAGGTGATATAGAAGGTTTACTGATGCAGTTTACTGAATAAATAACCATAAGCCAAGGACTGGGCTTGTTATTATTTAGTCGCTAAGTTATGTCCAACTCTTTAGTGACCCCATAGACTGGAGCCCACCAGGCTCCTCTGGCCATGGGATTCTCCAAGCAAGAATATTGGAGTGGGTTGCCATTTCCTTCTCCAGGGCATCTTTCCCACCCAGCAATCAAACCCTCATCTTCGTCATTGGCAGGTGGAATCTTTACCACTGAACCACCACGGAACTCTTTGATATTTGTAACAAATTTTTGAAGTAAATAGTGTATTCCTTAATTTACTTGTAAGAGACTTGGAGCTCGGTAAATTTAGCTCCTTTGCTGAAGTTCACACAGACAGTGGCCTGTCCAGGGACTTCCCCGGTGGTCTAGTAATTAAGACTCTCATATGGGGGGCACAGGTTCTAATCCTGGTTAGGAACTAAGATCCAATATGCTGTCAGGATTGGCAAAAATATTTGAGAGCATTTGAAAATGGCCTGTCTGGACAGACAGAGACTTATGTATTGGTCTTAAACCAAGCTCTTTAAGTCAATGAAGTCAATATCAGGGCTGTTTCCAGAAAAGGGAGGAAGAGCCAAGACTACATCAAACCAAGAGGTGGAGCTGCTGCTGCTGCTGCTAAGTCACGGAGAGGTGGCATTAATGCTTCACCATTATGCTTCTCCCTGGAGAAGGAAATTGCTACCCACTCCAGTGTTCTTGTCTGGAAAATCCCATGGACAGAGGAACCTGGCAGGCTACAGTCCATGGGGTTTCAAAAGAGTTGGACATGACTTAGTAACTAAACAACAAACAAATATGTGTCAGGTACACTTTTAGACTTTGTATTTATAGCGGTAAATGAGAAAAGTGTTAAGCTCATTGACTATACAGTCCAGCAGAAGAGACCGGCAATGAAAAATAAAGATACGAATAAATGCATGGCATAAATAGTATATTACTGTAGATACTTTGAAGAAAACTGTAGTTATCAAAGGGCATAGATGTGAAGGGATAGAAAATGGTTTTTTAAAATAGAGCGGCTAGGAAAGCTCTCTGAATAGTAGATATCTAATCAGAGACACAAATGAAGAGTGGAAAGACTGAAACACTAGTGTTCTGGGCAGCCACTAGTGCCATGAAGCAGAATCACTGTGTTTGAGGGATATTAGGAAGACAGCATGGTTAAAATGGATAAGGGAGGCAGACAGATGTGAAGATATGATTAGAGACAAAGACAACAGCTTGTTTATGTAAGCTTCCATAGGTTGTTATAAGGAGTTTGTGGGTTTTTAAACATTTTCTACTTTATTTTTAATCTTTTAGAAATTTGTATTGAAATATAGTTCATACTATAGTTTATAATACTGTTAGTTTCACATATACATCAAAATAATTTAGTTACATATATATATATATATATATACATGTGTATATAAAGTGAAGTCACTCAGTCGTGTCTAACTCTTAGCGACCCCATGAACTGCAGCCTATCAGGCTTCTCCGTTCATGGGATTTTCCAGGCAAGAGTACTGGAGTGGGGTGCCATTGCCTTCTCCGATATATATATAGGCTTCCCAAGTAGTAGCTCCCAATGCAAGAGACACAAGAGACACAGGTTCGATCCCTGGGGGCTAGGAAGATGCCCTGGAGAAGGGATGGCAACCCGCTCCACTATTCTTGCCTAGAAAACCCCATGGACAGAGGGGCCTGACGCTACAGTCCAGGTGGTTGCCAAGAGTCAGACATGAATAAGTGACTGAACACACATACGCACACAGCAGACCTATCTGAGATGTATTTTGATGCCACACGCATAGAATATCTATGCTAGGAGCATATAACAGGATCTCCCAGGATTCCACTGGGCATGTCTTTGCTGATTGAGTTGCCTATGATTTCAGCTCTACCCGCCTCAGGAGTTCAAAGGATGTTATAAAGGAACAGTGCAACTTCTGAGCTGTCCATTTGCCAAACTCCAATATTACTGCAAATGTCCATTTCCATACTATTACACATTATCTGAATGATCACTCTCAGGGCCTTCTCCTTTGCAGAAAGTCTCATTTTGATCTCAGTATACATTTCACAAAACTGAAGGTTTTCACAATCATCTCTTGTCTTCAAAATTGGTTAATTTCTCGGAGAGATAGATTTCCACACAGACGTGGGATTTGTCATTGTTTTTATCCTTTGTTTTACTTTCATTTTCTGATGAGGAATTCGATACTCCCCCTTTATGCGGCCATTGTTGGTAATGTTTTGTGAAGAGGATGTTAACTAATATTTCTGGAACTTCCTTATATGCTAATTTTGGAGCCAAGCATCTTGCTTACATTATTTTACTTTAGCTTCAGAAGAACCCTGGTAAATTGTGTGTTATTTTCATACATGAAGGAGGACACTAAGAATGAGAATTTAAATACCATGACTGATTACACTTAGTAAGCAGGGGAGTAGGGATTTGAGACTTCCCCTACAACTTCTCTAGAACTGCAGAGCACACGTTCTTTCTATTTCTGATGCTCCATAGACCCCAGAGTAAGTTCCTGTAGCAACCCCTGAAGGAATGGCTTTTTTCCTCCAGCACTTTAAAGTTTCTTTCTGACATCCAGGCTAACGGTGCTGCTTATTTTGTAATCCAGTCAAATGCAGCAGCAGTTTTATATTTCTGCTTTTGAATCTCAGATCCAAGAAACTGGCAGCAGCATGAATTCCTCAGTGTAAAAGAATTGTAATGATCTGACTTTGTCGATGGGTTGACACCGAATTCTTTTAGTCACATAAGGCTTTTTCTTTTTTTTGGTTAGAAATAAAAATAGTTGCAGAGGAGTGAATTTGAGGAGTAAGAACAATTTAACTGAAAACTGATTTTTTTTATACAAGATTTATAATGAAAGTGAAGGTCGTTCAGTCGGGTCCGAATCTTTGTGTCCCCATGGACTATGCAGTCCATGGAATTCTCCAGGCCACCTTGCCCTTCTCCAGGGGATCTTCCCAACCCAGGGATCTAATCCAGGTCTCCTGCATTGCAGGCGGATTCTTTACCAGCTGAGCCACAAAGGAAGCCCAAGAATACTGGAGTGGGTAACCTATCCCTTCTCCAGCAGATCTTCCTGACCCAAGAATCAAACTGGAGCCTCCTGCATTGCAGGCAAATTCATAATTCATTATAAGATTTATAATAAAATATGCTTAATTTGCCATTCCCAGAGACAGCTACCAAAAAATATACCTCCTTTGATTTTTATTCCCGTCATTTTCCTCATTTCCCCTCAGGTCTGCTCTAAAATAATGTTCATAATCTGTTCCAAACTGCATTGTCCTGGCCTTCCTCTTCTGAGAGAGGAACAGGCAAAAAATCTTCTCACTTGGTGATAACTGATTCATGCATGCATGCATGCTCCGTTGCATCTGACTCTTTGTGACCCCATGGATTGTAGTCATCAAGGTGCCTCTGTTCATGGGATTGTCCAGGCAAGAATACTGGAGTGGGTTGCCTCTTCTTTCACTGGGGGATCTTACTGACCCAGGGACTGAACCTATGTCTCCTACATCTCCTGCATTGGGAGGCAGAATTTTTACCACTCAGCAGCCTGGGAAGCCCTAATTGATTCATGCGTGCATGCTAAGTCACCTCAGTCATGTCTGACTCTGTGTGATCTATGGACTCTGGCCCGCCAAGCTCCTCTGTCTATGGGATTCTCCAGACAAGAATACTGGAGTGGGTTTCCATGCCCTCCTCCCGCGGATCTTCTCGACCCAGGGTTAAAACCTGTGTTTCTTAATGTCTCCTGCATTAGCAGGCAGGTTCTTTACCACCAGAGCCACCTGGGCAGCCCAATTGATTGATATTTCAGGGATAAACTGATTAAGGGGGAATGGTTATATTAATACGACCGATTTTTACCCCACATCTTTGTTTTCCTAATTCACACAAACCTATTTTACTACAACTTAAAAATAAGTGGCAAACTTTACATAGTGTTTATCACCTCTCAGTTTAGTTCAATAGTGAGGAGTTAATATGGGCTATGACTAAAGAAACTACTCGAGGAATTTATAGTCTGTGGAAGAACGAACATGTAAAGGGAAACAATTATATCCTAAGCTACACGTGCTATGAAACTCTCAAGACAGTAATTTTCTCAACTTTAAAATTCAAAAAAAGCTTATTAATGGCAATAAGTAAAGTGGTTCAGGTGAATATAAAGGGAGAGCAATTTCTGATAGAGGAAACTGCTTGAAATAAGGCCATCTAGGGAGTCAGATATTGCTAGTTATTATTCTGCTTCCCTCTGTTTCCCAATCCCCAACATGTGAGTGGGGCCCAGTGAAGAGCTGAGTCTCCAGCTTTCCCCCATTGATAATATGAAACAATGTGGTGGGAGTTGGGGTAGCTGGCATCCTGCTCTCCTCTCTGAGCTGTGATACGTGTCTATGGGAGGTTGGGGAACCGACAAGGGGCTCCCCACCCCCATGCAGGAACTGGCGTCTAAGTCAACACCCCTGTGCTGAGTGCTTGCTCTGCTTAGTGGCTCAGCCATGTCTGACTCTTTGAGACCCCATGGACTGTAGCCCACCAGGCTCCTCCAGCCATGGCATTCTCCAGGCAAGAATACTGGACTGGGTTGCCAAACCCTTCTCCAGAGGATCTTCCCAACCCAAGAATCGAACCCAGGTGCCCTTCATTGCAGATTCTTTACCAGCTGGGAAGCCCCAAGTTGATGCCCCTAACCACAATCAAATCTAAGTCAGTTTCCTTTTCCTGTTGTTCAGTCGCTAAGTCATGTCTGACTCTTTGTGACCCCATGGACTGCAGCATGCAATGCTTCCCTGTTCTTCAGAATCTCCCATGCTCAAATTTATGTCCATTGAGTCTGTGATGCTACCTAACCGTCTCATCCTCTGTCGTCCCCTTCTCCTCCTGCCCTCAATCTTTTCTGCATCAGGGTCTTTCCCAATGAGTCAGCTCCTTGCATTAGGTGGCCATATTGGAGTGTCAGCTTCAGCATCAGTCCTTCCAATGAATATCCGGGTTCATTTCCTTTAGGATGGACTGGTTTGATCTCCTTGTAGTCCAAGGGACTCTTAAGAGTCTTCTTCAGCCCGACAGTTTCCTGTTACCTCAAGTGATATTTGGATTTGGTTCAGAACCCTCTATGTTCTTTCCAAAAAATGTCATTATGAGAGGAATAAACTTTCTCTTACCTTCTTGGTACATGTTTGGCACCAGCAGTCTTCAAATATAAATTTTGGATGGGGTTTCCATTTCTTGATGGATGGGGTTTCATCACTTGAATGCCCATAGATGCACAGAGGGACAATGATTTAAATAGATTAAATCAGATTTCCCATCTGAAACTATTAAGGCCATTTTTTAAGTACTGAAAGTAAACAAATGTTAACCATAAGTTCTATATATGGTGATCTTAGATGTAAACATCTCCAATAAAATATTAGCAAGTCTAATCTAGCAATGAATAAATATAATTACTGATTCTGATCAACTGGAATTTATTCCAGGTATGCAAGTGTGGTTCAGTGTTCAAATATCAACTAATGCAATTCACTATACCAATAGGCTAAAAGAAAAAAAAAAAACACATGATCAACTAATGAAGAAATTGATTTAATGATGTAAAACAACTCTTCATGAAAAAAACCCTCAGCCAACTAGGAATGGTGTGGAGGAAGGGACTTCTACTTGAAAAACAACAACTAACAAAAGAACCTACAACTAACAAAACTCTTAATTGTGAATGAATGTTTTTCACCTACGATCAGAAACAAGGCAAAACCATCCACTATTAATAGCTTTATCCAATGACTACTGGAAATTATTGTCAGGCAAGGAAAGGAAATAACAGGTACACTGATTAGAAATGAATAAATAAAGCTGACCTATTTGTAGATGAAATGACTGCCTACATTGAAAACCCCAAGGAGCCTATAAAAATCTATAACTAATAAATGAGCTGAATATGAGTGTAGTTATAAGATCATCATACAGAAATCAATATGGCATTTCTTTATACTAACAATAAATAGGCAGAAATGAAGAAAATTTACAATGCCTCAAAATAAAATGAAGTGCTTAGGTGTAAATGAAAATACACATGGACAGAACCTGCCTGCCTAAAATGACAAAATACTGATGAAAAAAGTCAGAGAAGGTCTATGTAAATGGAGAGTCACACCATGCTCATGGGTGGGAAAATTCAGTGTAATAACGATGCCATTCGTGCCTGTGGAGAGTCACACCATGCTCATGGAGGGAAAATTTAGTGTAATAACGATGCATGCGTGCCTGCTTAGTCCAGTTCTTTGTGACCCTATGGACTGTAGCCCATCAGGCTCCTCTGTCCATGGAGATTCTCCAGGCAAGAATATTGGAGTGGGTTGTCATTTCCTACTCCAGGGGATTTTCCAAACCCAGGGATCAAAACCACATCTCAACTTGTCTCCTGCATTGGCAGCAGGTTCTTTACCACTAGCATCACCTGGCAAGTCCATTGAAGATGCCAGTTCTCTCCAAATTGATATATAGGTTTAACAAAATCTCTATCAAAATCCCATTAAAAGATTTTGTTTTAATATAAACAGACTTATTGCACTGATTTTTATGGAAAGGCAAAGGAATTATAGTAGTTAAATATATTTTAAATGAGCATTTTTTGTGATTCCATTTTCTCTCCTTTCTTTCTTAGAATATCATTTATACTTAAAAAAACTTTTTGTTTAGTAGTTTCTCTAGAGCTTGCAATATGATTTACAACTAATTCAATTCTACTTTCAAATAATACTATAATACCTCAGTGGTAGTGTGAGTATTTTATAATAATAAAATAATATTAATTGCCTTTTTGCATCCTTGTATCAGTCTTGTTATTCATTTCACTCATACATAAGCAAGTATCATCATATGTATATATATATCTTCTATACATAATTGTATACATAAGTATACATGATCAAATACATTTTTGGTACTATTATTTTGAATAAATACTTATTTGTCAAATCGATTAAGAATAAAACACATGAAAGTTTTATTTTACCTTCACTTAACCTTTTTGATGTTCTTCTTTTATTTCCTTGAAGTGGATTTCTGACCTGTGTAATATTTCTTATCTCTGAAGAACTTCTTTTAATACTGCTAGGAAGGCAGGTCTACTGGAAACAAGTTCCCTCAATTTTTGTTTTTCTGAGAAAGTCTTTATTTCTCCTTCATTTTTGAAGGACAGTTTTTAAAGGTAAATAATTCTAGGTTTGTGGTTTCTCTCTCAACTCTGTAAATATGTCACCTCAAACTTCCATGTTTTCTTAGGAGTATTTGATATGAATTTTTTGTTCGAATGTAAGCCATCTTTCAGGATTTTTTTCTTCATCTTTGATTTCCTGTAGCTTGAAAATAATATGAGCCAGGGGTAAATTTTTGTTATTTATCTTGTTTGGAATTCTCTGAGTTTCATGGATCTGTGGTTTGATGTCCAAGATTAATTTTGGGGATATTCTGAGTTATAATTGTTTCAAATATTGCTTCTGTTCCTTTTTCTCTTTCTTATTCTGGTATTCCTATTATACTTATGTTACAACTTTTTTTAGTTGTCCCACAGTTCTCGGGAGTTTTTTTAGTCGTTTTTTCCAATTTGCTTTTCATTTTTTGGAGATTTCTATTGAAATATTGGCAAATCTTTTGTCAGCTGTGTCCTATCTAATAAGCCCAAATAAGGCATTTTTCATTTCTGTAATAACAATTCTGACCTTTAGCATTTCTTTTTGGTTCTTTTTTAGAATTTCCATTTCTCTGCTGTACATTTACTCTTGCATGCTGTCTACTTTATCCATTGGAGCAGGTGTCCCCAACCCCCTGATAGGAACCAGGCCACACAGCAGGAGGTGAACAGTGGGCAAAGCTTCATCTCTATTTTCGGCCGCTCTCCATGGCTCCCATTATCACCTGAGCCCCACTTCCTTTCAGATCAGTGGCGGGACTGGATTCTCATAGGTACACATACCCTACTGTGAACTGCACATGCAAGGGATTTCGGTTATCTGCTCCTTCTGAGAATCGAATGCCTAATGATCTGAAGTGGAGCTGAGGCGCTGATGCTAATGCTAGGGAGTAGCTGCAAATACAAATAGCAGAGAGGTAGGACTGCACAGAGACCATAATAAAGCTATGACTTGCAGACTCATATCAAAACCCTATCAGTGAGTGGCAAGTGACAAGCTGTGTCTGGTGGCAGGCTTTAAGTCGGACTCCAGTACTTTTATTTTAGTCTATGTGTGGCCTGTCTATTTTTTGGTTTACCACTTCTGTCCATGCCCCTTTCCCACACTGCAGTTGTCTCTGTCACGGTTTTCATAAGTCCATAAGCTAACCCTAGCCAAAATGAGCAAAAAAAAGAAAAATACTGCTGGAGAGCTTCTTTGAAAATGGGGAAAGACCCAGTGATGAGACGGCAAAAGACTCTAAGACTACCAACATAAAGAAAACCGCCTTTAAAAGAAAATACCAAGAGTCCTTAAATTGTGGGTTCACTGAAAAAAGTTAATTCACATCCTCCAAGCCCACCTTGTATAATATGTGGTGAATGGTTATCCAGCAAAGCCATGAAACCTTCAAAACTGCTTCGCCACTTAGAGACCAAGCAGCCTGCATTAAAAACAAGCCTCTGGTGTTTTTCAAAGAAAAAAACGTGAACACAAAGAACAGAGCAATTATTGAAGGCCACAGTTTCTTCAGATGTGCCAGTGCTGAGAGCATCATTCTTAGTGGCTAACCACATTGCTAAAGCTGAGAAGCCATTTATTATTGGTGAAGAGCTGATCCTGCCTGCTACTAAGGATATTTGCTGTGAACTTTTAGGAGAGGCTGCAGTCCAAAAGGTGGTGTGTTTACCTCTTTTGGCTAGCATCATAACTAGATGAATTGATGAAATAGAGGACACTGAGGCACTCATTAGAGAGGATTAATGAGTCATCGTGGTATGTGATCCAGGCTGATGAGTCTACTGATATTGACAAGTCAGCAATGTCTGTTTTTGTGTGATGTATTTTCAGGAGGATGTGCATAAGGATGTGTTATATGCACTTTTGTTGCCAACTAGCATGACCACAGCTGCAGAACTCTTCAAGCCTAAATGATTATATATCAGAAAAACTGACTTGGTCATTTTGTGTCCATATATGCACAGACAGATTGACTGTCATAACTGGATGGTTTTCTGCTTTCACTACTCAGGTCAAAGAGGTCACTTCTGAATATGAGTCTATGCACAGAGCCATCCATAGAGAAATGCTGGCTAGCCAAAAAATACCACCTGAACATAGCAAAGTTTTTCAGGATATGATTAAAATTATCAGCCTCCTTAAAGTTAATGCCCTTTAGTTCAATCACTCAGTCATGTCCAACTCTTTGCAACCTCAGGGACTGCAGCACACTAGCCTTCCCTGTCCATCACCAACTCCGACAGCTTGCTCAAACTCCCATCGAGTCAGTGATGCCATACAATCATCTCATCCTCTGTCTTCCCCTTCTCCTCCTGCCCTCAATCTTTCCCAGCATCAGGGTCTTTTCCAATGAGTCAGTTGTTCACATCAGGTGGCCAAAGAATTGGAGTTTCAGTTTCAGCATTAGTCCTTCCAACGAACACCGAGGACTGATCTCCTTTAGGATGGACTGGTTGGATCTCCTTGCAGTCCAAGGGACTCTCAAGAGTCTTCTCCAACACCACAGTTCAAAAGCATCAATTCTTCTGCACTCAGCTGTCTCTATAGTCCAGCTCTCACATCCATACATGTGATCTCAAATCCATTCACGCCCTTAACTCACCTCTATTCACACAGCTCTGTGAGGTGAACACAGAGTACACGTCTTCTCTTACACACAGAAGTGAGATGACTTTATAAAGGTCAATCATTGGCTAGAGTCTTTGAGTTATGAGAGCAACTCCAGAGATTTCTTATAGAAAAGCAGTCACTGCTGGCAGCACTTTTCAGTGACACGGAATAGGAGGCAAAACTTGCTTCCTTGTGTGACATATTCAACCTGTTCAATGAACTCAATCTGTCATTTCAAGGGAGGATTATACTATGTTAAAGTTGGCAGATAAAGTGACTACATTCAAAGCCAAGTTGGAATTATGGGCGTGAGGAGTAAACATGAGGCTTTTTGACACATTTCAAGCATTAGCAGAGATTCTGAAAGAGACTGAGCCAGTCTTCTTTGTCCCAGTTGGTGCATGATCACCTATCTCAGTTTTCAAAGGAGTTTGAGCATTACTTCCCAACAGCAAAAGATCCTAGACTGGGAAGGAATGGATCCATGACCCATTTGTGAATAAACCAAATGAATCAACTTTGTCTGTCTTGTCGTTCAGTCGCTGTCATGTCCGACTCTTTGGACTGCAGCCCAAACCGACCCATGGACTGCAGCACGCCAGGCTTTGCTGTCCATCAGCATCTCCCAGAGTTTGCTCAAACTCACGTCCATTGAGTTGGTAATACCATCCAACTGTCTCATGCTGTGTCATCCCCTTCTCTTCCTGCCCTCAATCTTTACCAGCATCAGGGGCTTTTCCAGTGAGTTGGCTCTTCACATCAGGTGAGCCAATTACTGGAGCTTCAGCCTTAGTGTCAGTCCTTCCAATGAATATTCAGGGTTGATCTCCTTTAGGATTGATGGTTTCATCTCCTTGCTGTCCAAGGGACCCTCAAGAGTCTTCTCCAGCACCACAGTATGAAAACATCAGTTCTTTGGTGCTCATGGAGGTTCAAGAGAGAGATTATATATCTATAATTATGGCTAAATTGTGCTGTTGTCCTGCAGAAACCAACACAATATTGTGAAGCAGTTTTCCTCCAAGTAAAGAATATATATATTTAAAAAACTTTTTTAACTTAAAAAAATTAAGTTATTTATTTTAATTGGAGGCTAATTACTTTACAAGATTGTAGTGACTTTCACTGTACGTCGACAGGAATTAGCCACGGGTGTACATACGTCCTCCAGCCAGAACCCCGCTCCCACCTCCCTCCCCATCCCATCCCTCAGGGTCATCCCAGTGCACCGTCCCTGAGCGCCCTGTCTCATGCATCGAACCTGGACTGACGATCTATTTCACATATGGTAATATACATGTTTCAGTGCTGTTCTTTCAAAAAGCATGTTTGAGACAACTTCACATCTCCATACATCAAAGTGGAATATCCTGATATTGCCACAAAAACATTGAAAAACCTGCTTCCATTTCCAGCATCACATCTTTGTGAAGCAAGGCTTTCTGCAGTGACAGCAACCAAAATGAGATTATGGAATAGACAAGACATGAGAAACACACTTCAGGTTTCACTGTCTCCCATCACCCACAGATGAGATTGTCTAGTTGCAACAAAACAAGCTCAGGGCTCCCACTGATTCTGCAGTATGGTGAGCTGTATAATTATGTCATCCTATATCACAGTGTAATAATAATAGAAGTAAAGTGTGCAATAAATGTAATGAACTTGAATAATTGCCAAATCATCTCCCTTCCTAGTCTGTGGAAAAAGTATCTTCCATCAAACTGCTCCCTGGTGCCAAAAAGGTTGGGTACTGCTGCATTAGAGCCCTTAGCATATTATTTATGATTGTTTCAAATCCCCAGTCAGATCATTTCAACATGCCCATCAAATCTTAGTTTGGATCTGAGGTTTATTTTGTTTCTTCAAACTGTGTATCTCTTAATGTCCGTAGGGCTTCCCTGGTGGCTCAGTGGTAAAGAATCTGCCTGCTAATGCAGGACACATGGGTTTGATCCCTGTGTTGGTAAGATTCCCTGGAGGAGAAAATGGCAAGCCACTCTAGTATTCTTGCCTATGACATCCCATGGGCAGAGAAGACTGGTGGGCTGCTCTCCTTGAGCTCACAAAGAATTGGACATGACTGGGTGACTAAACAGCAACAACAGTGTCTTGTAACTTTTTCTTGATGGTCCAGCATAATATAAAAGAAACTCTTGTAAATAGGCCTGTAGTTACATGGTATCAAGATGTTGGGGGAGACGAAGTATTCTTTAATCTTACCAGTAGGTCTCAGTCCTAGAAGCCTGTACCTTTTACTATGAACTTAGCCAGAGATTTTCAGTTCCCTCAGCAACATCTTAGATGGGACCGGATGGCCAGAGGGGACTGAAGTTGGGTGTTTTCCTTCTCCCACGTGGAAGGCTGATGAATCGCATGCTCACACGCCGTTGCTTCAGTTGTGTTCGGCTCTTTGCAGTCCTGTGAACTGTAGACTTCCAGGCTCCTCCGTCCATGGGATTTTCCCAGCAAGAATACTGGAGTGGGTTGCTGTGCCCTCCTCCAGAGGTTCTTCCAGATCCAGGGATTGAACTTGCGTCTCTTCTGTCTCCTAAATTACAGATTCTCTACCATCTGAGCCACAGAGTAAATCCCTGAAGCTGTGTATTTCCATTTATCTCTGTGGAAATTAGAGTCAGCTGTGAGAAGAGGGTTGTGTAAGTCAGCTAGGCTGAGATAAAACACCTGCAGGTTGGAGTCCAGTTAATAGTTTCTCTTGAGGGGAAACCTTGTTAAGAAGAACAGAATGCTCTGGGGTGTTTCAAAATGGTGGATCTTCCCTGCCTCTTGCAGTAGCAGCAGGGGATTTTTCTCCAATTTTCTTTGTGAGAACCTGGTGAAAATCTAGAAGGTAGAACCCCCCAAAGTTCACCCCACCCCATGAGTGAATTCTCTAGAGTTTGTTATTCTCTGAGTTGTTCATCCCGAACCTCCTAACCATTTCAGTTCTGATTTCCCTGCCATGGCATGGATTCCTGCAGAGGTTTCAGCTTGTGGGTTTCTGCTTTGGTAAGTTATGGTCCTTTGCATTTACTTGCTGGTCTCTTCAATTTTGGTGGCAGTGATTTGCCTTGTGACCTCACTTCTCTTGGTTAAGTTGGGGCTGCTGACAAGTATTTCTCACCTACACAGTTTTGTTATAAAATGTCATTTTGTATTATCTATTTGCACTAGAGAGATAGGTTAAAGCTATGCTAAAACTTGAAGCAGTGTGCTAAAACTTGATGCTTTAGGTTGCAAATAACATAAAACTCAAATTAAAAAAGGCCTTAAGAATAACATTTATTATTTTGCATAAGAAGAAGCCTAAAAGTAAGACGATAATTACAGAGCATTTTAGTTGAGAAGTTTACAATGTCTTCAAGTGCCCAAGTTCTATCTTTGGGCTTTATTAGTTTCAAGATGGAGGTTTTGTCCTCAGATTGGAACACTGTCAGTATCTTGTCTGTGATACTGTACTCTAATTCCGAAAGATTATAGTACAAAAATTTTGAGACAACTGGGCAAAGAGTATAGTAGATTTCTCTGTATTATTTCTTATAGTCCCATGTGAACCTACAATTTGAAATAAGAGGTTTAATAAAAAAAATAAAACCTAGGAAGTGCAGTCGTTTAATATTATTAGAGTAAGTGCTTATCAGAGAGTATTGGAAGATGTGAGTAAAGAAACTGGTCTCGGGAGCCTGGAGGGGCTCAAAGTTTATGGTAGAAAGTTTGGATTTCATCTTGCCAGTGATGTTATACCATTATGTTGGTTTTATATTGCCAGTGTAACAAATTATCATAAATGTAATGGCTTAAAATGAGACCAATTCATTATCTTACAATTCTGTAGGTCAGAAGTCTACAGTGGTTTCACTGAGCTGCAATTAAGATGTCCGCAGGGCTGTACGTGTATATCTTTTCTGGTGGTAATAAAAGAAAATCTGTCCCTTCGCTTTTTGCTACTGCTGGGGACTTCCTGAATTTCTTGGCAGCTAATCCCTCCTCCATTTTCAAAGCCAAGATTGTGGCATCGACAGGTGTGTCTGACTCTAGCCCTCCTCCTTTATTCTTAACTTATGAGGGTCAGGATAGTCTCCTTATCTCGAGATAGTTAATTACACCAACAAATGCTCTTTTTCCATAAAAGGTAGCATATTTACTGGTTCTAGGAATTAGGATATGGAGATGTCTTATAAGCGTATTATGCATAGATACTTATTGCACATAACTTGCAAGACAGCTAAAAGAGCTCAAGATTAAAATTGAGTTCACTTAACTTTAGGTGTTTAAGCAAAACATGTCTGCAATTGTGTGTAGTGGTATGATTTCCCTCTTCCCCTAGGTCTTCCAACCCTGTGCCCAAAGCTGAACTCAAAGTAGAAAAACATAGCACTCTATTTATTATTGCTCTACATTGGTGTATTGTGGTAGATACTGCATGTTCTTTTAGTGACTCCTGGGGCATTTGACTTCTATTTTTCTGTGTTCCAATTTTTGTTGCCCCTTCAAAATGGGAATTATTTCAGAGATTCCAAACATGTAAGATGTACACATCAGTAGGTTTAATAATGTCTAATTCTCTTGGTCCTCTTTGAACAAGATCCATGCTTCAGTGGTTTGTCTCCTCTGAGACCATTGCATTGAAAAGGTTGGTGTTCCCTAATTCTCACTGGCTTTTTTACTCTGAAGCTTCATTCAGAAAAGTACATGCCAATTCCAGTGGATTAATCTGTTCTATCTTGCTTAGGTAGTCATTAATAACAAAGCTGAAAACATTCTAGTGCAGAACAAATTTTACTGTAATTAAATTGTTCAAAGTGAAAGAATTCAGTATGACTTTTACTTACCTTTGTCTTTAGTCAGGGAAAACAGTAATCTTGCTGAAATTTTCCGTGTGTAGGCTGTCATCTCGTCTCCTCTTTCATCTCTGAAGGTGAAATATCCACAGACCTAACTTTAAACATTTTTCTTTAGAGATTTGTACAAAGGACTTATATAGTTGAATTTATAATTTAGAAATATTACTTTTACTGCATTGTGAAGGATGTGTGATTTGTGGAGAAGAAATGACTTGTATTAATCTTAGTTGGCTTTTCCTAAGTATTTTCCTAGTCAGTGAGATTAAAGCTCATATGAGATTGTCCTCAGATATTACTTAACATGCAGAGATATTAGTTAAAGTAACATAAGCATGCATTTTATTTACTTAATGTGCTAAGTGTTCGGTGCAAAGGATTTCTTCAGAGCTACTTTACTTGATCAGAAAATGGGAAAGCAAACTAAGTTGTCTCCATGGCTTACCCAACTATCCTGCCATTTCATGAAATTTTAATAAAGTTAGCAATACATTGTAGATGAGTTCAGCATTACTACTGAAGTAGCAAAAAGAGATAGAAATGGGAAATGCAAAGCCAGTGAAATTAACACTTAAAACAGCAGTCAATGAAAGTATCATTCAGAATTTCAATATATGCTAGGCTTCTAGATAAGAATTTCATCAAGCAGAGCTCCTAAAATTTTGGCAACAATTTCTGAGTACTTGAAAGAAACACTGATATCAACTTGCTGACACCGTCTTAAATTCTTCCTTCAAAAGCTGAATAGAAATCATTACCTTTACCATCATTACTTTGTAACTATTTGACATGATTTATCCCTGAATGTCAAAGAGCTTTAGTATAATACCTTATCAAAAATTTAATAATTTCCTAGCATCTTGGGATAATACAGAGTTTTCTTCAAGTCAAATGCAGTGTGAATGGCAGAGAAAAAAATTGAAAATTCACTTCTTTGTTCCCAGGTCTCTGAGCTAATATGTATTAAATCACACTCTTTTGGGCAGTGCAACAATTATCTGCCCACTACCAGATTAGGGCTTCCCCGATGGTTCCGTGGTAAAGAATCTGCCTGCTATGCAGGAAACATGGGTTCAATCCTTGAGCCAGGAAGATCCCCTGGAGGAGGAAATGGCAACCCATTCCAGTATTCTTGCCTGGGAAATCCCATGGATAGAGGAGCCTGGTGGGCTACAAGTTCAAATGGTCTCAAAGAGTTGGACACGACTGAAATAATGAGCGCTACTATATTATGAGATGTTTCTATACTTGCAAGAGGGTATAGTTTGTAATTGAGTTACTAATTAGAGCTTATCTAGAGGAGAAGGTAAAGTACTAGGGAAGGGACACCAGAAACTACCACATCTACAATTGTTGAAAGATTTGGAAAAGAGAGAGAGGCATGATGTGGAAGGGAAGCTGATAGATACCTTTAGTTAACTGAATGTTGTCATGTCTAGCTCCTGACGTTCTACATAGGAAGGTAATATGGAAATATGTTTCAGTCCAGTATTGAGAAAAATAGAAATATCCAGTGATGAACTTTGCTGCCTTCTTAGCTGTGGACTTCCATCCCTGATGTTTTGAAGTAAAAGCTGGATTACCATTCTTCCAATATGTGTTAAAATAATGGCGTGCTTTGTACATGAGAGTAGATGAGAAGAATACGCTTCTGTTGCATATTTTCATGATTACTTAACAAAAAAGGAAGATGCTGAGGTAACCAACTGCCCAGGGAAGGGTATAACAGCCTAATGCCTCAGGAGGAAAGACTATCAAGATTGACAGCAAACAAATCTGGTCGAGGTCGAAGAGAACCCAAGGCTGGCTCTAGTTATTCATGGCAAGTTATTCTCCGTTTGTACACAAATATCTCAAAAATACATTCCAGGCCAAAATTACAACTCTTTATCTTGATCTTGCTTTTATAATGTATACTTTTAAACATCTTAGTGTTCCATATCTTTCTCCTTTATGCCCAACATACCAGTGCTTTAAGAATATTAGTCTTGTGAGTTTTAGATGTATTAGGGTAACTTGTAGGATATTCAAAATAATGATTAAAACAGTTTAGTCCTATATTTTGTTCTGGGAGAATGTTCTGAATGTGTTTCATAGACCCCATTCTTGGAAGGTTCTCTCTGAAGAACTTTTCCTTTGAATTTTAGTGAAATTGACATATTGGCAGGACTCGCTCCAACATGGGAGAGCTACAGTAGAAGTAACAAATTTTCTAATTCCTTTAAGAATTTAAGGAAGGACATAGCAGTGATAAGACATGCTGCTTTTTATTTTGGTATTAGTAGTAATATTTTTAATTGGGAATTTAGTTGCTTTATAGTCATTTAATTTCTTCTGTACAGAAAAATAAATCAGCTACACATACACATATAGCTTCTCTTTATCGCCACAGAGCATTGACTATAGTTCCCTCTTCTATAAAGTAGGTTCTCATTAGTTAGCTGTTTTACACAGAGCAAAATATATACGTCAATCTCAATCTCCCAACTCATCCCACTCACCCCCACCCCTCCTTGGGGTCCATAGATTTGTTCTTTTTTTTTTTTTTTTTTTTTTAATATCATTTTATTAGTTGGAGGCCAATCACTTCACAACATTTCAGTGGGTTTTGTCATACATTGACATGAATCAGCCATATAGTTACACGTATTCCCCATCCCGATCCCCCCTCCCACCTCCCTCTCCACCCGACTCCTCAGGGTCCTCCCAGTGCACCAGGCCCGAGCACTTGACTCATGCATCCCACCTGGGCTGGTGATCTGTTTCACCATAGATAATATACATGCTGCTCTTTCAAAACATCCCACCCTCACCTTCTCTCCCAGAGTTCAAAAGTCTGTTCTGTACTTCTGTGTCTCTTTTTCTGTTTTACATATAGGGTTATCGCTACCATCTATCTAAATTCCGTATATATGTGTTAGTATGCTGTAATGTTCTTTATCTTTCTGGCTTACTTCACTCTGTATAATGGGCTCCAGTTTCGTCCATCTCATTATAACTGATTCAAATGAATTCTTTTTAACGGCTGAATAATATTCCATGGTGTATATGTACCACAGCTTCCTTATCCATTCATCTGCTGATGGGCATCTAGGTTGCTTCCATGTCCTGGCTATTATAAACAGTGCTGCGATGAACATTGGGGTGCACGTGTCTCTTTCAGATCTGGATTCCTCAGTGTGTATGCCCAGAAGTGGGATTGCTGGGTCATATGGCAGTTCTATTTCCAGTTTTTTAAGAAATCTCCACACTGTTTTCCATAGTGGCTGTACTAGTTTGCATTCCCACCAACAGTGTAAGAGGGTTCCCTTTTCTCCACACCCTCTCCAGCATTTATTGCTTATAGACTTTTGGATAGCAGCCATCCTGACTGGCGTGTAATGGTACCTCATTGTGGTTTTGATTTGCATTTCTCTGATAATGAGTGATGTTGAGCATCTTTTCAGATGTTTGTTAGCCATCTGTATGTCTTCTTTGGAGAAATGTCTGTTTAGTTCTTTGGCCCATTTCACAAAAATAAACTCAAAATGGATTAAAGATCTAAATGTAAGACCAGAAACTATAAAACTCCTAGAGGAGAACATAGGCAAAACACTCTCCGACATAAATCACAGCAAGATCTTCTATGACCCACCTCCCAGAATATTGGAAATAAAAGCAAAAATAAACAAATGGGACCTAATGAAAATTAAAAGCTTTTGCACAACAAAGGAAACTATAAGTAAGGTGAAAAGACAGCCCTCAGATTGGGAGAAAATAATAGCAAATGAGGAAACAGACAAAAGATTAATCTCAAAAATATACAAGCAACTCCTGAAGCTCAATTCCAGAAAAATAAACGACCCAATCAAAAAATGGACCAAAGAACTAAACAGACATTTCTCCAAAGATTTGTTCTTTATGTCTGTGTCTCTATTTCTGTTTTGCAAATAGGTTCATCTTTACCATTTTTCTAGATTCCACATATACGCATTAATGTGACATTTATTTTTCTCTTATTTTTATTGGATGCTGTTTGACCTGTGAACTCCAAGTACTGGAAGTGTTGGTCAGGAACTGTTTAAATCAGTGAGATCCAAAATTGGGTATTATCTCTGAAATTTAAAAACACAATGAATTGCTTAAGTTAAATTAATGGAATATTTCAGTGAATAAGAAATAAAATGATTTTCTAGAGTTTCTTTATGTATAAAGATACATACATATATCATGTACATACATGCATGCACACAAATATTAACTACTAATACCAAACTTATGCTGATATTAAATTACAATTATGACATTCAAGTTAATTAATCACCTTAATCAGGCTGTGAGAATTTCCACATCCTATATTTGTATCCCTTTATAAAAATTTTTGAATTATCCAGTTCGGTGAGGTCTAATGATCCTTTACTTCCAATGGTAAATACTATTTTTTTCCTCCCACCATTTTCTGTAATGAATGCTTTTGCACATTAAGACATTTAAAATACATTAAATTCTCATTTCATTACTGACTCTGGCTCTTACCTTGGGCCTTAAATGTACATATGCTCAACTTATTTAAGAACATCTATATCCTTCAATATCCCTTTTCTAAAGCACGTTTCCTGTTTGTCCAGTGAGAATTGGCAGTAAAGAAGCTTTTTCTGTTTTTTTCTCTCATTCTGTCTTATTTGAAAGACTTCAATCTTTTGGATGTCCCACAGTGGTGGTAATGGTAGAGGCATAAGTGATTAAACATCTATCTAGCTGTTATCACTGAGGTGTTAATATTTAACCATTAAAAGAGGATTGTGTTTATTGCCAGGTTGATTATACAAGTAGAGGTTATATAATTACTTGCTGAGTATGTAGTGGAGGTAATGTTTAATCTTGGTAGTAAACTGAACCATATGGCCTTTAAATTTTCTGTAATACCTAGGATTATCCAATTGGGTCTGATTTCACCAGTATGGAAATTTGAGGCCAAGTAGTCCATCTCTTTTCTAATCAGAAGTAGAGTATCCAAACTAAATAGATATGTAAAAGCTATGCACTCCAAAGAAACATCCAAACACAATCATTTTGGGGCAATCATGTCAGCTATTCAAACCTACCGTTACTTGGGAGGATTATATTCAAGGAGTTCCTCAGTTTAAAACCAGTACTTGATCTCAAGTATTTAAATTTTCTCATTGAAAATCAGAGAAAGACAGTCTAAAAAATGATTCTATCTATTTTCTAAGGAAATGAGAAATGAAAAAGAAATCCAATAGGCATTTTGGTGTTCCCCTGAGATTATAGCAAACTTTATTTCCCCTTGTTGCTTTCAAAGACTTCAGATTCTGAGGGTAAGCTCCCTCATTTCTTCTTAGAGGCATAAACTCAAAAGTAAAATAAGCAAACACATTTACAAAGAATCTTTAGGAATGGAATGAGCACCTGTCGATGAAAGCCAAGCTTGCTGTGCACAAAATCAGAGGGAAAGTACCCCTAGAACAAGTGGGGAATATTCCGCACTGAATAAGTAAGTATTCGTGTTTTCCCTCTCCATAAGAAGATCAGACATATAAATTTAACCTGACAGGGTGGTGGGACTCATGCTTTTCTGTTGTTTTTATTGCAAATATTCATCATTTCTATTTTCCTCATAATAGCATTCATTTTAGTGTACTCATGGGCCATAACTTAAAGGCCAAAGCTATTCAGTTATCCCACTAGCATGATGTATAGTGATTGTGGTGGAAAGCTATTTCATGTTGCATCCATGGCTTGGAATTGTACCTTTCACAATGTTGGAATTTCACAATGTAGACAAAAATATTTGTGATGGATCAAGCAAAGAAAGCAAAATATGCCTTCTTAACAAGAGCTATATTGTAATGTTATCAGTAACATTAACCTAAAGGATGTGAAAACAAAGTAAAATGGAAGTTTTTGAACTGAGATGTTAAATGGTGTATCATCAATGAGGGATGCAATTTTTACTTCTTTTATTCCCTTCTTCAATTTATCCTTTCCTAGTGATGTGCTTTCCTTTAATATATTACTACAATGAGAGATCATTACATATAACCCAATCATCTGGAGTCTTGGACAAACAAGAAAAAGTCAAAGAAAGAGCTGAATTTAGAGTGCATATCTGCTGCATTTATATTATGAACTTGGAGAGTTGAAAAAGCTTTCTTCAGTTTAATGAATTGAATATGATTTTGTTCTGGATTGAATCACTGTATGTCATTCAAACGGAGGTTCAACTTATTACTGCACCTGATTCCAGTTAAATTTTTGATGAGACAGACAACTGGGGAAATTTGTAGCTGCGATCATAAGAGTAAAAGCCCAAACACCTCTAGAGATTATTTTATGCAACACTATTGTCGCCCTGCTCAGCTGAAAATTCTTTTAAGGATATATAAAACTATAAAACTATTTAATTTATAAAATAGAAAAATAAAGCAGACATTTACTGTCATAATATCTTTTAGTTGTGTGAACTTACTCAGATGTAGGCAAATTTAAAGACAAAAGGAAAAGAACTTGGGCATACTTCTTCATACGCCACATGCATACCTTGAAGTATATGAAAGGTTTCAAGTAGCAAATTTTGATATTTTATGTTTTAGAGGTAAGTGCTATTGTAGTTTTTTTTTTTTTTTCTTTTTTTTTTTTGTTTAATGGATTTACATGTATTCCCCATCCTGATCCCCCCTCCCACCTTCCTCTCTACCCGATCCCTCTGGGTCTTCCCAGTGCACCAGGCCCGAGCATTGTAGTTTTTTTAAAAAACGGAAAAAGTCACATAAATGAACATAATAAGATCCTCAGCTCTTAATACAAAGCATTAATAATTGTAGACTACAAAAAGAACAAATTGCTTTTCTTCCTCTTCTATATTTCTCCATTAATCTATAGATCTTATTTATGGCCTAGTTAATCTGACCAAAAGAATTGTTGAATGTATGTGGTTGATCTATGGCCTACTGATGCAAAATTGGTTTAACTCTCCTTCCAAAATACTCCTGTGTACAATGTTTTCTTTTTTCCATCCATGAGTACCATGGAATACAATAAAATGACACTTTTAAAATAAATAAGGTGTTTTATATATATATATAAAACAGTGACCTGCAGACAGGGGCCTGGGGACAGGGTCGTCTCTGGCTGCAGCAGACCTGGGAGGCACAGTGTGCGGCATAAGCCTTCTTGGAGGTCGCCATTAGCCCAGTTATAGAGCCGCTGAGCAGACAACCCAGGGATCTGGAAAAGGACTGAGAACCCCCAGGTAAACAGACTCTTGGAGGGCACAGCAAAAGTTTCTGCACACCAGGACC
This sequence comes from Muntiacus reevesi, assembly GCF_963930625.1. NCBI lineage: Eukaryota > Metazoa > Chordata > Mammalia > Artiodactyla > Cervidae > Muntiacus > Muntiacus reevesi. The sequence continues at coordinate 13,593,950 of NC_089265.1, read as the reverse complement.
CAGGAGAAAGGAAAAATGATCCCACAAGAGACTGATCCAGACATGCCTGTGAGGGTCCAGGAGTCTCCAGCAGAGGTGTGGGTGGACAGTGGTCTGCTGCAGGGCCAAGAGCAATGACTACAACAGTTTTATATATATATATAAAAGCATAAAGTTTATGTCAAACTACTGTGGATTTTGTTATGCTCAAAATAAGATGTGACATTATTAGGAAAAAGAGCAAATGTCACGAGCTAATGCCTGTGAGTTTCACTTACTACTGAGGAACATCTCTCTGTAAAACTGATCCCTCTGTTTCCCTTTAGTCATTTCTAAGTTCTGAATATGGTAAGGTGATAAAAGAGTCCATTTTTGGATGAAAATGGTCTTTAAAAGCAAGTCAAGTTGCTTTTGTTGTTCAGTTGCTCAATTGTGCCCAAATATTTGTGACCATTAGACAGCAGCACAGCAGACTTTTCTGTCCTTCACCATCTCCCGAAGCTTGCTCAAACTCTTGTCCATTGAGTCAGTTATGCTATCCAACCATTTCATCCTCTGGAGTTCCCTTCTCCTCCTGCCTTAAATCTTTCCCAGCATCAAAGGCTTCTCTAATGAGTTGACTGTTCAGTTCAGGTAGCCAAAATATTAGAGCTTCAGTTCCAGCATCAGTCCTTCTAATGAATATTCAGGATTGATTTCCTTTAGGATTGACTGGTTTGATTTCCTTGTAATCCTAGGGACTCTCAAGTGTCAAGTACAGCCTTGATGTACCCCTTTCCCAATTTTGAACCAGTTCATTGTTCTACATCTGGTTCTTGACATGCATACAGGTTTCTCAGGAGGGAGGTAAGGTGGTCTGCATTCCTGTCTCTTGAAGAATTTTCAAGTTGATTTTTTTTGTGTGTGTGATCATACAGTCAAAGGCTTTAGCATAGTCAATGAAGCAGATGTTTTTCTGGAACTCTCTTTAACTCTCTTGCTTATTCTATGATCCAATGGATGTTGGCAATTTGATCTCTGGTTTCTCTGCCTTTTCTAAATCCAGCCTGAATGTCTGGAATTTCGTGGTTCATGTACTGTTGAAGCCTCGCTTGGAGAATTTTGAGCATTAATTTGCTAGCATGTGAGATTAGTGCAATTGTGCAGTAGTTTGAACATTCTTTGGCATTGTCTTTCTTTGGGATTGGAATAAAAACTGACCTTTTCCAGTCCTGGCCACTGCTGAGTTTTCCATATTTGCTGGCATATTGAGTGTAGCACTTTCACAGCATCATCTTTAAGGATTTGAAATAGCTCAACTGGAATTCTGTCACCTCCACTAGCTTTGTCTGTAGTGATGCTTCCTAAAGCCCACTTGACCTCACACTCCAAGATGTCTGTATTTAGGTTAGTGATCACACCAACATGGTTATCTGAGTCATTATGACCTTTTTTGTATAGTTCTTCTGTATATTCTTACCAGCTCTTCTTAATATCTTCTGCTTCTGTTAGGTCCAGACCATTTCTGTTCTTTATTGTGCCCATCTTTACATGAAATATCCCCTTGGTATCTCTAATTTTCTTGAAGAGATCTCTAGTCTTTCCCATTCTATTGTTTTCCTCTATTTCTTTGTATTGTTCACTGATGAGTTCTTTCTGATCTCTCCTTGCTATTCTTTGCAACTCTACATTCAGATGGCTATATCTTTCCTTTTCTCTTTTGCCTTTCATTTCTCTTCTTTTTTCAGCTATTTCTAAGGCCTCCTCAGACAGCCCTTTTGCCTTTTTGCATTTCTTTTTCTTGGGAATGATTTTGATCACCACCTCCTATATCATCTCTCATGACATTAGTTTTTATCCATAGTTCTTCAGACATTCTATCAGATCTAATCCCTTGAATCTATTTGTCACTTACACTGTACACTTGGAAGGAATTTGATTTATGTCAAATCTGAATGACCTAGTGATTTTCCCTACTTTCTTCAATTTATTTCTGAATTTGGCAATGAGGAGTTCATGATCTGAGCCACAGTCAGCTCCCAGTCTTGTTTTTGCTGACTGTAGAGAGTTTCTCCATCTTCAGCTACAAAGAATATAATCAATCTGATTTCAGTATTGACCATTTGTTGTCCATGTATAAAATCTGCTCTTGTGTTGTTGGAAGAGGGTGTTTGCTGTGACCAGTGCATTCTCTTGGCAAAACTCTGTTAGCCTTTGCCCTGCTTCATTTTTTCTTCAAGGCCAAATTTGCCTGTTACTCCAGGTATCACTTGACTTCTTAATTTTGTATTCCAGTCCCTTATGGTGAAAAGGACTTCCTTTTCTGGTGTTAGTTCTAGAAGATCTTGTAGGTCTTTATAGAGCCATTCAACTTTAGCTTCTTCAGCTTTAGTGGTTGGGGCATACACTTGCATTACTGTGATATTGAATGGTTTGCCTTGAAAACAGAGATCATTCTGTTGTTTTCGAGATTGAACCCAAGTACTGCATTTTGAACTCTTGTTGACTATGATGGCTACTCCATTTCTTCTAAGGGATTCTTGCCTGTAGTAATAGATATAATGATCATCTGAATTAAATTTGCCCATCCTGTCCATTTTAGTTCACTGATTTCTAAAATGTCAGCATTCACTCTTGCCATCTCCTATTTGACTACTTCCAATTTACCTTGACATGGATGTAACATCCCAGGTTCCTATGAAATATTGTTCTTTACAGCATCAGACTTTACTTTCACCACCACAACTGGACATTGTTTTTGTTTTGGCTCAGCCTTTTCATTTCTTCTGGAGCTATTTATCTGCTTTTCTCTGTAGCATATTGGGCACCTATTGACCTGCAGAGTTCATCTTTCAGTGTCATATCTTTTTGCCTTTTCATACTGCTCATGGGGCTCTCAAGGCAAGAATGCTGAAGTATTTTGTCATTCCCTTCTTCACTGGACTGTGTTTTGTCAGAACTCTCCACCATGGTCCGTCCTCTTTGGGTGACCCTAATGGCATGGCTCATAGTTTCTTTGAGTTAGACTAGGTTGTGATCCATGTGATCAGTTTTGTTAGTTTTCTGTGATTGTGGTTTTCATTCTGTCTGCCTCTGATGGATGAGGATAAGAGGTTTGTGGAAGTTTCCTGATGGGAGGGACTGGCTGTAGGGAAAACTGGGTCTTGTTCTGGTGGGCAGGGCCATGCTCAGTAAATTTTTAAGCCAATTTTCTGCTGATGGGTGGGGTTGTGTTCCCTGCCTGAGTTTGGCCTGAGGTCAAACTATGGTAGGGGTAGTGGTGGTAATGGTGGCCTCCTTCATAAAGACTTACGCCAGCGTGCCATATCTCCCAGGGCTGTTGTAGTCATTGCTCTTGGCCCTGCAGCAGACCACTGTCCACCCACACCTCTGCTGGAGACTCCTGGACCCTCACAGGCATGTCTGGATCAGTCTCTTGTGGGATCATTTTTCCTTTCTCCTGGGTCCTGGTGTGCAGAAACTTTTGCTGTGCCCTCCAAGAGTCTGTTTACCTGGGGGTTCTCAGTCCTTTTCCAGATCCCTGGGTTGTCTGCTCAGCGGCTCTATAACTGGGCTAATGGCGACCTCCAAGAAGGCTTATGCCGCACACTGTGCCTCCCAGGTCTGCTGCAGCCAGAGACGACCCTGTCCCCAGGCCCCTGTCTGCAGGTCACTGCTGACCCATGCCTCTGCAGGAGACACTAAATCCTCAAGTGCAGGTTTAGCTCAGTGTCTCGTGGGGGTCACAGGTCCTTTCTCTCAGTCCTGGTACATGAATTTGGTGTGCAAATTGTCCTACTGATGACAAATTGAAGCTATATAAGCAAGGGTTGGCCTTCCTGACCTTGCTGATTTGTGAGATCCAAGGGACTCTGTCTGTCCTAAGGAAAGATGGCTGTTTTTGAAGGGTCAACTTAATTGTTAAACACAATTTAGAGGAGGCACAGTGCCTAACATCACAATAATTTTAGAGATTCATTAAATGTTTTCATTTTTTAAAAAAATAAACTTTTAGGTGAAAGAAAATGTTGTAATATGTAATTACTATATGTGTTTTATGCCAATGCACTTTTAAAAATACAATTTTAACATTTTATGGAGAAAGTGGTCCCTCTAGGAAGGCAAAAGAGCCTAGGACTCATGAATGCCGTAACGTGTTTTTGCTGGCTTTAACTGATAATCATGATGAAAGAGAAAAGTTGGACAGAAAAAATACATTATTGTGTGCAATGGGTTAACATTACACTTTTAGATTCTGGATATTCCAAAATTAAATTTCAGCCAATTTATCAATCATTCAGAGTGCTTTCTAATTTCCTCCAAGCTGAAGTAATAGATATAATGTGAACATGTCCCATCATCTTTCATTTGGAGGCTAAGCCATGGTTCTTTATTGCATTCAAGTGAGGAGTGCCATTCCATGCGGCCCTGCTGCATTAGCCAGTTACTCATTCAAGATGGCATGAGTTCTCCACTTTGCTGAGTTCCTGGTTGGTCTGTGATGTGATTGTACTGCGATGTGTTGCTCAAATGTTTCATCTGGTTGCAGCACCTGTTCCCTCTTCAATATTTTATGTAATAGAAAACTCATGAGTGAAGGCACAGCTACCACTAGCAGGTGCCAAAATACTTTCTGAGATGCGTATAGGCACTTATGTATGGATTTGTGCAAAATGGTTATTATATTGTGTTGTCAAAGGCAGAACTTTGACCTGGGCATGAGAAAACCTGATTTTTGCCTCAGTCATCTCATCGCTCTGACTTTGAGCAAGAGATGTGCTCTATCATGGATCTCATCTGTTCAATTAAAAAGAAAGAGGGGCTGATTCCTAGGACCCTTTCTACCTCTAAATGCCAGTAATTCTTAAAGCTATTCTACTGGCTTGAAGCATGTCTTTCTATGATGTCTGCTCATAGTGCGTGGAATCTGAACTCCTCATCATCGGTTGCTAGGATCTCCTACTGACAATGAGTCCTTTAAACTGTCTGCAGACATTTATAACAAGCATCACTTCCAGGCTGGAGAATAATTGGCTGCACTCCAGGAGGCTCTTTTCTAGTTGCTATTATGTCAGATTTCCACAGGTCGCATCAATGAGAAGGTTAGATATTATCATCTTGAATAAGGACCAGAGTCTGTGTTAACTTGGTCTTAATCTGTGAAGTCTCATGGAAGTGAAGCTGACTTCTCTGATTTGTTTTTTATCATTTGGTTTGTCAGGAAAGAGAAGAATTCATGGAGATGACTTTCAGCTTTCTAATGATGGGAAATTGTTAGCTTTTTAATAGCATTTTTTTGGTGCTGGTTTGCATGTGATTTCAATGCCTTACCAAATTAATGATAAATATCCAGATCTAGGTATCTAGCAAAGTGACCATAAGGTCTTAGCCCATTGTAAATGTGGATAGAGGTGTGGAAAAGAGAATTTGTTATTTTTACACCTTTTGCTCTGGTTTAATGTAAACTATTGTTATATATTAGTGTGATTTTTTTTTTTTTTTACTTTTGGAATGTGTGTAGCTTAGTTGATATATTTGTATACGTTGCATTTAGTTTAAGTTAAATAGAGGTATTATTATCCTTTTACTGAAGATAAATGGCTGAATTACAACTAAAGAGAAAATAAATACACATACTGGAATGTACTAGCTGTGTTTTCTGGTACAATAATTAATTGAAAAAAAAGGCAGTGGGTCATTCTTATCTTACTCCCAACCTCAAGGAAAAATGTTCAATATTTCATTATTAAGTAGGTTGCTGTCAATCAATATTCTGTAAATATATTTGTTAGAATTGAAGTAGCTGGTATAGTTTTCTTCAGTTCAGTCGCTCAGTCATGTCTGACTCTACAACCCCATGGACTGCAGCACACCAGGCTTCCCTGTCCATCACCAACTCCTGGACCTTGCTCAAACTCATGTCCATTGAGTTGGTGATGCCATCCAAACATCTCATCCCCTGTCATCCTCTTCTCCTCCTGCCTTCAATCTTTCCCAGCAACATGGTCTGTTTTAATGAGTCAGTTCTTCGCGTCAGGTGGCCAAAGTATTGGAGCTTCAGCTTTAGCATCAGTACTTCCAGTGAATATTCAGGACTGATTTCCTTTAGGATGAACTGGTTGGATCTGCTTGCAGTCTAAGGGACTCTCAAGAGTCTTCTCCCACACCACTGTTCAAAAGCATCATTTCTTTGGCATTCAGGCTTTCTTTAGGGTTCAACTCTCACATCCATGCAGGACTACTGGGAAAACCATAGCTTTGACTAGATGGACCTTTGTTGATAAAGTAATGTCTCTGCTTTTTAATACACTGTCTAGGTTGGTCATAGCTTTTCTTCCAATGAGCAAGTGTCTTCTAATTTCATGGTTGCAGACACCATCTGCAGTGATTTTGGAGCCCAAGAAAATAAAGTCTGTCAGTGTTTGCATTGTTTCCCCATCTATTTGCCATGAAATGATGGGACTGGATGCCATGATCTTAGTTTTTTGAATGTTAAGTTTCAAGTCAGTTTTTTCACTCTCCTCTTTCAGTTTTATCAAGAGGTTGTTTAGTTCCTCTTCACTTTCTGCCATCAACTTGGTGTCATCTTCATATCTGAGGTTGGTAACTTTGATTCCAGTTTGTGCTTCATTCAGCCCAACATTTCACATGATATACTGGGCATATTAGTTAAATAAGCAAGGTGACAATATATAGCCTTGATGTACTCCTTTCCCTATTTGGTACAGTTCATTGTTCCATGACTGGTTCTGGTACTTCTTGACATGTATACAGATTTCTCAGGAGGCAGATAAGGTGGTCTGGCATTCCCATCTCTTGAAGAATTTTCCACCGGTTGTTGTGATCCATGCAGTCAAAGCTTTAGCATCGTCAATGAAGCAGAAGTAGATTTGTAAAAAAATTCTTTTGCTTTTTCGATGACCTAACAGATGTTGGCAATTTGATCTCTGGTTCCTCTGCCTTTTCTAAATCCAGCTTGAACATCTGGAAGTCCTTGTTCACATACTGCTGAAGCCTCGCTTAGAGAATTTTGAGCATTACTCTGCTAGCATGTGAGATGTGTGCAATTGTGCAATAGTTTGAACATTCTTTGGCATTGCTTTTCTTTGGGATTGGAATGAAAACTGACCTTTCCCAGTCCTTTGGCCCCTACTGAGTTTTGCATATTTGCTCACATACTGAGTGCAGCACTTTCACAGCATCATCTTTTAGGATTTGAGATAGCTCAACTGGAATTCCATCAGCTTCACTAGCTTTGTTCCTGGTGATGCTTCCTAAGGCCCAATCGACTTCACATTCTAGGATGTCTGGCTTTAGATGAGTGATCACACCATTATGGTATCTGAGTCATTAAGATCTTTTTTGTATATCTTCTGTGTATTCTGGTCACCTCTTCTTAATATCTTCTGCTTCTGTTAGGTCCATACCATTCTGTCCTTTATTGAGCCCATCTTTGCATGATATGTTCTCTTGGTGTCTCTCATTTTCTTGAAGAGATCTCTAGTCTTTCCCATTCTATTGTTTTCCTCTATTTCTTTGCATTGTTCACTTAAAAAGGCTTTATCTCACCTTGCTATTCTTTGGAAATTCTGCATTCAGATGGCTTTATCTTTTCTTTACTCCTTTGCCTTTCACTTCCCCTCTTTTCTCAGCTATTTGTAAGGCCTCCTCAGACAACAATTTGATTTTAATCATGAAGGATTGTTCAAATTTATCAAGTGATTTTTCTATATTTGATAATTGTATAATTTCATTGTTTCATAATATTTTAAATTGCATTGACTAATTTTGATGCCCTGTTTTCATCCTGAAGTCATATATTTGTTTCTTCTACCTATATAAGTAATAATGCCAGTCTTTTAATGTCATTCTAGTAAATATGTGTAGAATATTTGCTGCAGAGCATATCTGTCATTGGCCAGCCAGAATTACAGAGACTACTCTAGACAGCTGAAGCTGAGAAGGACTGAATGTAGGGAACTGATGATGAAGGTGTCAAGAGGACAGAGAGCTTCACTCGTGGCTCAGTGACGAAGAATCTGCCTGTTAATGCAGGGGATGAAGGTTCAACCCCTGGCTTAGGAATCTCCCCAGAGAAGGAAATGGCAACCCACTCCAGTATTCACCCTGGAAAATCTCATGGACAGAGGAGCTTGGTGGGCTAGAGTCCATGGGGTAGCAAAAGAGTCAGACACGACCTAGCCACTAAACAACAGCATGCTCTAGACCTTAACAGTCTGGCCCCTGCTTGCCTCTTGGACACCCACCTAGCATTCTCAGTATTCTGTTTTTTCTTTATAAAACTCAATTTCCAAAACTTTCATACAAGAACACACATGTTTATATATACAGACATTATATATACACATAGGTTATATGTTAGTCACTCAGTTGTGTCTGACTCTTTGCAACCCTATGGACTGTAGCCCACCAGTTTCCTCTGTCCATGGAATTCTCCAGGCAAGGATACTGGAGTGGGTTGCCATTCCCTTCTCTAGGGAATCTTCCCAACCCAGTGATCAAAACTAGGTCTCTGGCTCTGCAGGCAGGTTCTTTACTGTCTGAGCCACTAGGGAAGCCCCATGTGTCAGTTCAGTTCAATCACTCAGTTGGGTCCGACTCTTTGCAACCCGATGGGTTGCAGCACACCGGGCCTCCCTATCCATCGCCAACTCCCAGAGTTTACTCAGACTCATGTGTATTGAGTTGGTGATGCCATCCAAACATCTCATCCTCTGTCATCCCCTTCTCCTCCTGCCCTCAATCTTTCCCAACATCAGGGTCTTTTCAAATGAGTCAGTTCTTTGCATAAGGTGGAAAGTATTAGAGTTTCAGCTTTAGCATCAGTCCTTTCAATGAGTATTCAGGATTGATCTCCTTTAGGATGGACTGGTTGGATCTCCTTGCAGACCAAGGGACTCTCAAGAGTCTTCTCCAACACCATAGTTCAGAAGCATTAATTCTTTGGCACTCAGCTTTCTTTATAGTCCTACTCTCACATTCATACATTACTAGTAGAAAAACCTTAGCTTTGACTAGATGGACCTTTGTTGGCAAAGTAATGTCTCTGCTTTTTAATAAGCTGTCTAGGTTGGTCATAACTTTTCTTCCAAGGAGCAAGTGTCTTTTAATATCATGGCTGCAGTCACCATCTGCAGTGATTTTGGAGCCCAGAAAATAAAATCTGTCACTGTTTCCACTGTTTCTCCATCTGTTTGCCATGAAGTGATGGGACCAGATGCCATGATCTTAGTTTTCTGTGCATATATATATATTTTTTCTTTCTCTGAAACTGATTTTATCTTTTCCTTCAGTAATTTAATTCTAGGATAAGAATACCTAGATTAGGGACTAACACAAAATAGGTATTGACTAAATATGGGTAAAATGAGTGTGAACAGCAAACATAGGATAATCATAGTCTTTATAATTCAGTCTTTCTTGCTTTTTCTTTCTGATTATCCCATAGTTGTGTCTACTGTGAAATAAGACATATCAAAGTACACATTAAGCTTTTGATGTTTCTGAAGTTTTTCAAATGTTATGAAAAGGTGAGGTAAAAGACATCAAAACAATGAGGAAATCATTTATTCCATGGGATCAGGTGCATATTACACAACTTCCAAATCTCTCCTCCATTGCTCTTCTATTGAATTGTATAGCAGTATATGATGTATTTCAGTTCATTATCTTAATTCAATCTCCAAAATAATCCCATGACTTAAGGAAATAAGACTTTTCATATCCTTTCTTGTAAACAGATTTGGGGAGATTAAGTATGAGCTACTCAGCAAAACAGAATTAGTAATGGAACTAGGATTTGAATTTCAAATCTTATACTCTTTCAAATGTACTACATTGTCTTATCAAAAATGTGTTAACAGGCAGGAAATTCAATCTTTAGTGTATTTCAACTTGTTAACATTATTAAAAAATAATGACTGTAGGTGGTCAGGCTATTTTTGGACTCCTGTTTCTCACCAAATAAACAGATGTTAGATGCTCCATCCATTTGATCTCATCATTTTAAATTAATTTTTGTTTATTCAAGGAGTATCAGTCTAGCTTTAACTGACGATCAGTCCTGTTCATTTGGAAATTTCAATATCTTATTTTGATTTAAAGGTCTTTCCATCCCGTCTTCCCAGAACTGCTTGGGTTAATTCTAGCTCTTCAGAAGGAAGCCTTTGGTGATGGAGCAGCCTAGATTGATAGGGGAAACAGAGGACAAGTCTCTGCTTCTGATTAGGAAGCATTGCCTCGCCTGCAAATTAGCTGTCACAACCTCTGTGCTCATTCCCACTCCCTGTTTGTAAAGGTAGCCAAATGTTGCTCTTTTAGCACATTAACAGTGAGTCAGTGTGCTGTTCTGAGTACTCTTGTTAAGTGTCCGCTCTCTTTCTTGATGCATTTTCCAGACATGGGATCCCTAGTTTTCTTATGTTACCTTCCTCATTTAGTTTAGCTCCTGTCAGAGAGGTTCCATTCTGACAGACTCGAGCCTCTAAGGTCCTGTAGCCCCTTGGGGGACACTTACCCAGTCACTTTCTTATAAACCAGGACAAATAGTAGAAGTGCAGGATGACTGACCCTATTCCAGGCCACCATCCTCCACGTGCCAACAAAATTAGGTGCTGCATTGGCCAAGAGGTTTGGAAAATGTTCAGGAAGGATATTCATTAGTTGCCAACCTGTGGAAAGAGGGTGGTTCAGATGTGTATCTTAAAAATCATTATTGGGATATTGTTGACATACAAAATGGTATATATTTAATTGTAACTTGATGTGATGATATATGTATACATTGTTACAGGATTGCCACAATCAAGCTAACTAGCATGTCTATCACCGTTACATTTTGTGTGTTTGTACGTGTTGAGAAGATGTCAGATATACATTCATAGATTTCAGAGACACAGTGCAGTACATCTAGTACCTATTTATCTTGCATAACTGAAAATTTGTATCCCTTCACCAGCATCACCCCATGTCCCCCTATCCCTAAGTCCTGGCATCTACCATTTAAACTCTGATTCCATGAGGTGGGCAATTTCAGATTTCACAAATAAGTGAGATCATGCACTATTTCCATTATTGTGTCTTGTTTACTTTGCTTAGCGTAACGTCTTCCAGCTTCATTCATGTTATTACAGATGGTAGGTTTTTCTTCTTTTTTAGAGATAAATAATAATATATGTTTATATGTATTATATATAAGTGTGTGTGCATATATGTATATATGTATGGATGTGTGTGTGTGTGTGTATTTCTTTATCCATTTGTCCTTCAAGAGATATTTTCTTATTGATTCCTTCAAAGCACCCCTTGCTTGTCTATAGGGATGAGAAGCAGCCTCACCTGTTTCAAAGAAGTGTGTTCATGCATAAGACATTCCAGATTCCACAACATACCTTTATTCAAGCCCTATGGAGAAATGTCTTGCCCTAGCAACTGGAAACACTTTGGATGCAGAAGTTTCTTATTGCCCATTATTCACAGTCATGATTCTGAGCACAATGCCTGTGTTAGGGAAAAATACCACAGACAATAAATATACTATAGCAGAAACAATGAGGGCTTCCCAGCTCAGCAGTAATAAATCCGTCTGAAATACAGAAGACACAGATTTGATCCCTGGCTCAGAAAGATCCCCTTGAGGAGGAAATGGCAACCCATGCCAGTATTCTTGCCTGGGAAATCCCATGGACAGAGGAGCCTGGTGGGCTACAGTCTGTGGGGTCACATAGAGTTGGACACGACTTAGCGACTAAGCTGTGGCAGCTGTATAAATGATGCTTTTTAACATGTTGTATTTTGACTTAAAACACAGATGATTAACTTCAAATGATTAACTTCTTTCTCAAGTCATATGGGATTCAACTTGCTGGGTTGTTTAGGATGGGAAGATATAGATAGATATAAACTCAGACTAATTTTATTTGATGGTGAAGAAGATGTATCTTTATTTAGTGACAGCTGATTCAGTGGGAAATGTCAGAGATGAAAGAGGTGGCAGGAATGGTTTGTCCTATTTAATAAAGGTGACATTGAATATAATGTTATATACAGAATCAGCTACTTTGGGGAAAAAGAGAACTTCAGGGAGCATTGATAACTCAGAGAAAAACAGGAAAATGTGATTTTTTAAAAATACAAGGTGTGAAATTGTAATCTAGTTTTTTGCAGAGTCATATATGGAGTTCATTTTTTAGTACTTTTTATTGTCATAATAAGTTCAAGGTTTCAATAGTTCATGAGTATCTATAATATGAACATTAAAAAACTACATGTATATCAATTAATAAAATTGAAATTTTCATTTGAGATTTTAAAATATTTGACATACTGGTATATGAACAGTGGTTTCTAGGAAAGATATAAGACATACATTGTCACATAGAACTAATTTTAGGTATTTGAGGGAACATCTTCAAAACACCTAATTATTTTTTAGGTCAGTTTCACATTTGCCTTCAAGAATTCTTATGATTTAAGTAAGCTTTGAATAATGTGAGATCCAGAGAGCCATTCAAAGAGTAAATCTTTTTTTTCTAAGTTATTTTTTAATTCATACTTAAGAATATTATCTATAGTTTTCATAATTAAAATATAACTCTATGGCTGATTCATGTCAATGTATGACAAAACCCACTGAAATGTTGTGAAGTAATTAGCCTCCAATTAATAAAAAAAAAATTTAAAAAAAATATTATGTTCTGTGAAACATATTGAGTGTTAGTCTCTCAGTTGTGTCTGACACTTTGTGACCCCATGGACTGTAGCCCACTAGGCTCTTCTGTCCGTGGAATTCTCCAGACAAGAATACTGGAGTGGGTAGCCATTCCCTTCTCCAGGGAATCTTCTGAACCCAGGAATAGAACCTGGGTCTCCTGCATTGCAGGCAGATTCTTTACCATCTGAACCTCCAGGGAAGCAAACATATTGAGAGTCATTTCAAAAACTATCTTACATACATTTTAGATACTTCCTTTTGTATGACTTTTGACAGTTGACCCTTAAGTAAGAATAGTGTCTGTGATCCTCTGTGCATCCAAATATCTGGCATACTAATAAACTCATGTGCTGCAAATAAGACCCAACACTGCCAAAATAAATAAATAGATGCTTAAAAAAGCTGGATTTCCCTGGTGGTCCAGTGTTTAAGAATCTGCCTTGCATTAGCGGAGGAAGCAGGTTCCATCCGAGGCCAGGGAACAAGGGTCCCGCATGTTAAAGAGTAAATATTATGGAATCGTGAGCATTCTCAGTAGTAGTTCTGGTTTTAAGAATAACATTATGGTGATATAGAACCTTCATTCTCAACTGATTAGAGTCAATGAAATTTTTCAAGTTAATATGCCTTTTAAAAAGGCATTATTTTTGCATTATTGAGATAAATTGTCATATCACAGTATGCAAATTTAAGGTATACAATGAGTTGATTAAATACAGTTGTATATTGCAAAATGATTACCACCATAGTGTTAGCTAACACCTCCATCATGAAACACATTTACCACTTCTTTTTATTGGTAAGAACATTTTAGATCTAATCTCTTAGAAAATTTAAGTACATAATACAGTACTATTAACTGTAATCACCATGCTATACATTAGATCTCAGAACTTTTCCATTTTATAAATGGAAGCGTGCACCCTTTGACCAACATCTCCCCATTTCTCCCACCACTCAGCCCCCTGTTAACCACCATCCTACTGTTTTAATGAGTTCAGATTTATTAGATTCCACATATAAAGGATATATAATATTTGCCTTTTGCTATCTGACTTAAAATTATTTAGCACAAAGCCCTCAAGGTCCATCCATGGTGTCCCAGTGGCAGAATTCCCTTCTTGTTTATGGCTGAATAATTTTCCAGCATCTGTGCTTGTGTGTGTGTGAGTACGTGTATGATACATATACCGTGTCTGAATCCATATGCCCATTTGTAGTCTCATAGGTTGTTTCCATGTCTTGACTATTGTGATTAACACTGCAATGAATGAAGGATTGCAAGCATCTTTTTGAGATGCCATTTTTATTTCCTTTAGATATGTATCAGAAACTGGAATTGCTAGATCATATGGCAGTTCTGTTTTAAATATAAAGGAATTTCCATACTACTGTCCACAGTAGTTATACTGATTTACATTCCCACCAACAGGGTCCAATGGGACTTCCCTGGTGGCTCAGATGGTAAAGCATCTGCCTACAATGCAGGAGACCAGGGTTCGATCCCTGGGTCAGGAAGATACTCTGGAGAAGGAAATGGCAACCTACTCCAGTACTTTTGCCTGGAAAATCCTGTGGATGGAGGAGCCTGGTAGGTTACAGTCCATTGGGTCACAAAGAGTCGGATGGAACTGAGCGACTTCACTTTTACTTTTTAACAGTGTCCAAATGTTCCTTTTTTTTTCTCATCCTTACCAATACTTGTTGTCTCTAGTCTTTTTTAATCTTTGCTGTTCTAACAGGTGTTATATTGTGAGGTTATATTTTGTTTTTGATTTGTGTTTTCCTGATGATTAGTGATGTTGAGCATTTTTTAATGTACCTGTTGGCCATTTGTATATATTTTTGAAAAATATTGATTCACTTCCTCTGCCAATTTTTAATGAGATTTTCTTGTTATTGAGTTGTATAAATAAAAACATATTTTGGATATCAGTCCCTTATTGAATATATGTTTTGCAAATATTTTCTTCCACCTTGTAGGTTGACTTTTTGTTTGTTTTTTTGCTGACTGGAAGTGTTTTAGTTTGGTATAGTTCCACTTGATTTTTGCTTTTGTTAGCTGTACTTTTGGTGTCATATCCAAAAATATTGTAGCCAAGAGCAACGTTGAAGAGTTTCATTTTATGTTTCCTCCTGGGAATTTTATGGTTTCATTTCTAGTGTTTAAGTTTTTAGTCCACTTTGAGTTAACTTTTATGAGTGGTTAAGATACAAGTCCAATTTCATTTTTCTGTATTTGGTTATCTAGTTTTATGAACACCATTTACTGAAGAGACTATCCTTTCCCCATTGAATATTTTGCCTCCCTAGTCAAATATTAGTTGACCCCATATAGAAGTTTATTTTAATTATCTTCCATATGCCTATGTCTCCTTTCTATGCCAATACCATATTGATTTGACTAGTACAACTCTGTAGTGTAGTTTGAAACTTGGAAGTGTGATACCTCCAGCTTTGTTCTTCTCTCTCAAGATTTCTTTCACTGTCCATGGTCTTTGCAGTTCCATATATATGTTAGGATTTTTTTTTCTTTAAAAAAAAATTGCCACTTGAATTTTGATAGGTATTGTGTTGAATCTGTAAATCACTTGGATTGTATAGATATTTTTACAATGTTAGTACTCCTGATCCATGAATACAAAAGTCTTGACATTTGTTTGTGACTTCTTGTTTTGTCAAAGTTTGTACTTTTCCAGCATATAGACCTTTCATCTCCTTGATTAGATTTATTCCTATTCAATCCTTTTGATGCCATTTTAAATTAGTTTTTTTCAGATATTTAGTTTTTTTCAGACATTTCATTGTTAGTGTATAGAACACAACTAATCTGTTGATTTTCTATCCTATAACTTTACTAAATTTGTTGATCAATTCTAACTGTATTTTTGGTGAAGTCTTTAAGATTTTCTTTGTATTAAGATGATATAATCTGAAAAAACACAGTTTTGCTTCTTCCTTCTAATGGGGGTGCCTTTTCTTTGTTTCTGGCTTATGTGCTTGCTATGGCTATGACTTCCAGTATTATGTTGAATAGATTGCTGTGGTGGGAACAGGCACATATTTTGTGTTTCTAATCTTAGAAGAAATGCTTTTAATCTTTCATCATTGAGTATTTTGTAAGCTGTGTACATTTCATATACAGCTTCTATTATGTTGATGTTCGTTCCTTCTACACCTAATTGAGAATTTATTATGAAAGGGTGTTAAATTTTGTCAAATTCTTTTTCTGCTCTTGATTTATCATATGACTTTTGTCTTTCATTCTATTAATATGGCATATTACATTTATTGATTTGCATATGTTGAACGATTCTTACATCTCAGGAGTAAATCTATTTTGATCATGGTATATGATTATTTTAATATGATGCTGAACTCAATTTGCAAATACTTTCTTGAGAATTTTTGCATCTGTATTCATAAGGGATATTGACCTGGAGTTTTATCATAAGGTCTGGTGGTGTAGGGTGCAAGTGCATGGGTCTTTGGTGGCATCAGGTCCGAGGAAGCATTTTGTCTCTATGGCTCCAGTCGCTGGGGTCTACGGCAGTGACAAATGTGTGGTCCTTGGAGAGCACTATGGGCATCCACATTGGCAACAAGGGGTGTTGGTCTTCCCAGCAGCACCCGCAGGTTCAGTGGCTAGGGACCAGGACACGGAACAGTGGTGACGAGAGCCAGGCGTGCACACACCCTGCTGTTGAAGCCAGCTGCATGTCCCTGCTTAGGGGCAGGGCTGGTTACAGATGCGCACATACGTAATGATGGGGGTCAGGCAGGCACCAAAAGGCTAGAGTTAACTCTAGGCATACTGGCAGCTGTGCTGTGGGGAGTCATGGCTGTTGGTTGCACTGTCATGGCTACTGGGTCATCACAAATGCATGGCAGTGGGGTCCGCTGATGAGGATGTTGCTGGAGGATGAGGGTGGAATGATGTAGAAGTATAGCCAGAGGGACTAACCACAGGTGAGTGCAGTGGAACAGGCCAATGACAAATGGTAGGACTTGATCTCGGCTCACAAGGAGCTGTGGGATCTCTGACTGGCAGTGAGCTCTCTCATGGCTACACAAGAGGCATGTCCAAGGCCAGGGAAGCGTGTCAGGCTAGTGGCATTCAAGTGCACAGCTGGGGAGGCTAGACTCAAGCATGTACTCAGCACCGGGGGATCAGTCATTCAGTTCAGTTCAGTCACTCAGTTGTGTCCGACTCCTCGACCCCAGGGACTGCAGCACACCAGGCTTCCCTGTCCTTCACCATCTCCTGGACTTTGCTGGAACTCAAGTCCACTGAGTTGGTGATGCCATCCAACCATCTCATCCTCTGTTGCCCCCTTCTCCCCCTGCCCTCGACCTTCCCCAGAATCAGGGTCTTTTCTGTGAGTCGGCTCTTCGCATCAGGTGGCCGAAGTATTGGAGCTTCAGCTTCAGCATCAGTCCTTCTAATGAATGTTCAGGGTTGATTTCCTGTAGCGTTGATTGTGGGTCAGCCATGCAGAGTCAGGTATGGCATCTGGTGGGGGTCAGCAGAGGCTTAGGCTGACCACCAGGAGAGTGAAGAGTCTCTAGTGGATGGTGGAGGAAGGAACTGGGAGGACTCAGGAGGCTGACATCAGCTAACGCAAATACCTATGGGGCAAAAGCTCGGAAAATATGCAGGTTCAACTGTTCTCACCTTTGATTTATTTATTGGTGAAAGCTGTTTATCTGCTTCTGCTGTGTGGCCAACATTGCTTCCTTTTTACCAGCCATTTCTGCTTTGCCTATTTGGCTGAGATGAAACAGAAGCAGGATTTTCTTATGAGGCCTCCAAAGAGTGAGAAGCTGGATGCTCATCCTGCCCTTCATTTCTCAGCAAGGGGAGCTCTTTCTAGCTGGGAAATTCCCTCTTGGCACTGAGCAATGCCAGCCTGAGGGCTGGAATAATTCAGATAAAATGGAATCGTCTCGCTTCTCATGCAGTTAGTCTCAGGTTTCTTGTTCCACTGGGATGCTGAAGTTTCCTAAGTGTACTGCAGCACAGTCCTACAGGTGTTTTCATTTGTGGATAGCTGTCTGTTGATCTCCTGGGGGGACAGAGACTGGGGTGTCTTTCACTGTCATTTCAGTGATGTCCCTCTCCTGTCATTATCTACTTTTAATTTTCATTCTAGCTCCTGTACTGTTACTAGGGAGAGTCAACAAAACTTTGAAAAAGAAATGAGCTATTATAATTGATGTCTCTTTATCTGTAATACTTTCAAATTTCTTTTCTTTCTCTTTTTCCCTTCCCCTTCCTCTTTTTCTCCCTCTCTTCATTCTTTTTTCCCTGTCTCCCAGTTCAGTGAGAGCAGAGATCCTGTCTGCCTTCTTCACTGCTCTACTCTAGACAACCAGCACATAACTAGGTATGTAGCAGTGTTTGTTAATATAAAAGGTGAATATTGTATGATTTTCTATATTTTCCATGAGTGCATATCTTTCAGATCTCTACTAATGCTCAAATTCTTAACTCTGTGAGGATTTCTAGATTCATTTCCCTATGTCATCTTTTAGGAATAATATAGTTCAAGATTTAATGTTTATGTCTACAGTGTATCCTTAACATTTATATGGAGGGAGTAGTTAAGGTTCTTTTTCCTCATTTAAATATATATATATATATATATATATATATATATATACATACATATACACACAGTAATAGCAAAATACTTTCCTTTACTCACTGAATTAACTTGTCACCTTAGTTGAAAACCAGTTAAAACATGTATGTGTGAGTCTGCATTTGACCACTCATCTATTGACTTGTTCTGTTTCTAGACTCATATCACACTGTCTTGATTGCTGTAACTTTACAGTATGTCTTGAAATCAGGTAGTTTAAGTTCTCTTACATTGCTTTTCTTTATCAAGGCTACTTTGGCAACTTTACATTTCTGTATTCCTGTATGAAGTTTAATATCAGCTGGTCAATTTCTATAATATATTCTCCTGTGACTTTGACTAGAACTATACTGAATCTAGCATAGATCAATTTGGGGAAAATGGATGTCTTGATAACTTTCAGGACTTCCCTGGTGGTCCACTGGTTAACGCTTTGCCTTCCAATGCAGGAGGTGTAGGTTTGATCTCTGGTCAGGGAGTTAAGCTCCTACATACTTCCTGGCCAAAAAAACAAAACGTAAAACTGAAGTAATATTGTAACAAATTCAACAAAGGCTTAAATTTTTTTTTTAATCTTCCAGCACATAAACATGGGTGATTTTTAAGTCTTGTTGAATTTCTCTTATCAAGATTTTGTAGTAATTTTCATTGGATTTATTCCTAGATATTTGATAACTTTATAAATGATTTTGCTTCTATTTCATTTGTACTAGCCTCAGGTAATACGTGGAAAAACAATTGAATTTTTGGGTGTTGACCTAATTATTTCTAGTGCATTTTTTATAGTTTGAATAGAATTTTCTTTTACATAGTGTCATCTGCAAATAGGTACCAGTTCACTTTTTCCTTTTAACCTGTCTTTCATTTAACTATCTTCTAGAACGGTGCTAAATAGAATCAAGTAGTTGATATTCTTGAGTTGATTTTGATCTTTCGGAAAGTGTCTAATATTTCAACATTAAGTGTGCATTAGTTGTTGGAGTTTTGTTGCAACATTTATCAGACTGTAGCAATCCTCTTATATTTGCTGAGAATATTTTCTTTAAAATCATGTACAATGAATTTGTCACATCCTTTTTATGTATCTCTTGAAGTGAGCATATAGGTTTTTTCCTTTTACTCTGTTAATGCCATAAATTATTCTGATTGTTTTTTGAAAATTAAGCTATCCTGACCAGTGCGAGGGAAGGCGCTAGCAGTGGGAGCTCAGTGAGATTACTCCCTGGCAGTAGACTGATTTTTCACTTGCTCTATTGTAAGTCAAATTTCTAAGATCCTGATGTAAATCAAATTTCTAGATCTACTCTGAATTCTGTAATCATCAGAGTCTTTCCCAACCAATTTTGGTTGAGGTTATTCATAATCAGTTTCTTTGCAACCCAAACTCTCTCACCATAGCATGAGGAATGATGCCTTTGTGTAACAACATCATGTACTTATTACACTCCCAAAGATGACTGAGTAAGCAGCTTGTCCCAAAACATGGGTGTTTTGTTTCTGTTCTAACATTATTCTTCAATTCACATTTTATTTTTGCCTAACAAAGGAGGTACAAATAAGGACTGCATTAGCTAATGGAGAGCTGCTATGTTGCTCTTTATTTTAAAAAAGTATATCTTTTGTCCAAATTTAAAAAAAATGGTTGTAGTGGAATTAATTGTCATAGATTTTGAGGGAGGTGGGAGTGAGGTATTTTTCCACTGAAAGAAAATGATAAATGATGTTGCATTACAACTCTTAGGAATGTGAAAGACCTCAATGAAATTTTACACTGATAGAATGCCTCAGGTGTCAACTTGCAAGGTAAAGTGTAGGGTCAGAAATTGATCCTTAGGGAAGCCAATCTTTAAAGTTTCATAAAGGTCAAAGCATTTCACCTCAAGGTTATTTCTTAATGGCTATTCTGGATCATTGTATAGTCAATTTGATTGAGTGTGCCATTTGAGACACTTTAAAAAAAAAAAAAAAAAAACCTGCCAAAAAGCAGTCAATATGTTGGTTACCCGTAAGGACAGTCTAGGAAAAACAAAATGTCCTTTTTTACATTCATAAAAAATCTTGCTTTGTAGTGGAAATTAATTGGGATCTGTAGTCATTATCTAAAAATATTTTAAATATTAACACAGTTAACACATACATATGTAGACATAAGCACATACACACACAAAATTTGCTTTTTGTCTCTTTAGTGCCTATTTTTGCGCATCTACCTTTTTGCCTTAATAACTTGATATTAATAAAAATGGACAGGTTAAGCATATTATTGTCTAACAGCCCATGAAATATTAGGTTTAAGGCAATAATAATAACACAACCTCAGGGCATAATGGGAAAGACTACAGATCTCTTCAAGAAAATTAGAGATACCAAGGGAACATTTCATGCAAAGATAAGCACAAAAAAGGACAAAAATGGTATGGACCTAATAGAAGCAGAAGATAATAAGAAGAGGTGGCAAGAATACACAAAAGAGCTATACAAGAGAGAACTTAATGACCCAGATAACCATGATGGTGTGATCACTCATCTAGAGCCAGACATCCTGGAATGTGAAGTCAAGTGGGCCTTAGGAAGCATCACTAAGAACAAAGCTAGTGGAGGTGATAGAATTCCAGTTGAGCTATTTCAAATCCTGAAAGACGATGATGTGAATGTGCTGCACTCAATATGCCAGCTAATTTGGAAAACTCAGCAGTGGCCACAGGACTGGAAAAGGTCAGTTTTCATTCCAATCCCTAAGAAAAGCAATGACAAAGAATGTTCAGACTACGGCACAATTACAGTCATCTCACACGCTAGTAAAGTAATGCTCAAAATTCTCCAAGCCAGACTTCAAAAGTACATGAGCTGTCAACTTCCAGATGTTCAAGATGGATTTAGAGAAGGCAGAGGAACCAGAGACCAAATTGCCAACAACAGCTGGATCATCGTAAGAGAGTTCCAGAAAAACATCTACTTTTGCTTTACTGACTATGCCAAAGCCTTTGACTGTGTGGATCACAACAAACTGGAAAATTCTGAAAGAGATGGAAATAACACACCACCTGACCTGCCTCCTGAGAAATCTGTGTGCAGGTCAAGAAGCAAGTTAGAACGGGGCTTGGAACAACAGATTGGTTCCAAATCGGGAAAGAAGTATGTCAAGGCTGTATATTGTCACCCTGCTTATTTAACTTACATGCAAAGTACATCATGCAAAATTCTGGACTAGATGAAGCAGAAGCTGGAATCAGGATTGCCGGAAGCAATATCAATAACCTCAGATATGCAGATGACATCACCCTTATGGCAGAAAGTAAAGAAGAACTAAAGAGCTTCTTGATGAAAGTGAAAGAGGAGAGTGGAAAGTTGACCTAAAAACTCAACATTCAGAAAACTAAGATCATGGCATCTGGTCCCATCGCTTCATGGCAAATACATGGCGAAACAATGCAAACAGTGACTGACTTTAATTTTTTGGACTCCAAAATCACTGCAGACAGTGACTGTAGCCATGAAATTAAAAGACGCTTGCTCCTTGGTAGAAATGCTCTGACCGACCTAGACAGCATATTAAAAAGCAGAGACATTACTTTGCCAACAAAGGCCCATCTAGTCAAAGCTCTGGTTTTTCCTGTAGTCCTGTATGGATGTGAGAGTTGGGCTGTAAAGAAAGCTGAGCACTGAAGAACTGATGCTTTTGAACTGTGGTGTTGGAGAAGATTCTTCAGAGTCTCTTGGAAAGCAAGGAGATGCAGCTAGTCCATCCTAAAGGAAATCAGTCCTGAATATTCATTGGAAGGACTAATATTGAAGCTAAAACTCCAATACTTTGGCCACCTGATGCAAAGAGCTGACTCATTTGAAAAGACCTGGATGCTGGGAAAGATTGAAGGTGGGACGAAAAGGGGACAACAGAGGATGAGATGGTTGAATGGCATCACCAACATGATGGACATGAGTTTGAGTAGGCTCTAGGAGTTGGTGATGAACAGGGAAGTCTGGAGTGCTGCAGTCCATAGGGTCACAAAGAGTCAGACATGACTGAATGACTGAACTGTACTGAACTTGGCTTCCTGGTTTCAGGATGACCTAAAGTCAGCGAGTATCCCCTAATTCGTATAAGCTGAAAGACGACACAGTTGCCCCTGTAGAAAACATGCTGATCTGTATGCCAATTAATGGTTGCCTTTTTACTTCAACTTTTATTCCCTACTATTGAAGAAAGTAAATTATATGCTTTCCTATGGCTAAATCTTTAGTAAGTATGCAAACCTAAACAAATGGGCTGATCTCTCTGAAACTCAGATTCAGTAGGCTGGTCACTCTGTTTGTAACGGTCGGTTATTTCTATACCATCTAGGAAAGCTGTGAAATTCAATTGGATAACCTAAGTAAAGCAGTTAGCATAGTGCCTATCATAGCGGTGTCAAATGACTGAGTAATAATGGTGAGCCTACTGCAGTTAACAATCCTCTGAACACAATGCAAAGAGTTGTAAGTAAGTCAACACATAGGATTATATTGTTGAATCAGACACACCAGTCAAAGCTCTTACCTAGGTAGAAGAGAAAAGTACCATTTTTCTTTTGTTTCCCTTTTTTTTCTTAATGACCCTGCAGCATGAGGGATCCTAGTTGCCTTATTGAAGATCGAACCCATGCCCCCTGCACTGGAAGCATGGAGTCTTAACCACTGTACCGCCAAGGAGGTCCTGAGAGCCCCATTTTTCAATAAGCTCAGAAAAATCAGGTTTTCCTCCAGTGTTGAAGAACACTGTTTTTATTTCAAAAGCACCAAGTGAAGTGGTTGACTTACATTTAAGGGCCACAAAGTATAAAAAAAAAATAGGCACCAAAGATTAAAATCACATTCATAGGAGCTGGCTGTCCACAACAAGACTGACATAAGGATCCTGAGACCCAGTGGAAAGAAAAATGGATCTATATCTCTTATCTGATATTCATTCCAGACCATGACTTAGGCAAGGAAATGACATGCAGACTTCCTTCCTATTCTTTCATACATTTGTCCCCACTCTCCACCTTTCTCCCTCTCTTTTCTTTTTCTTTTTTGTTTGGAGGAGGACGAAGTATGTAGAATCAAATGTACGGCACACCTGTTAAATACAGGTTTTCTTGTAAGGAGGGAAATCTTTGCTAAAAGAAACAGAAATCCAAAATGAAGATAAATGAAACATCCTGAGGGTAGATGGAACTAAAATTAGGGAAAAAAGTAGTTGAAATCACCAAGTCTTAGAATTGTTTTTCCATATTTTCCCCTGCTATCTTCAGTGTATTTTCTCCAGCATATTCGGTATATGGCATGAGTATATCCATACTCTTGAAATGGCATCCTAAATATCATGTCTTCCTGCATCAAAGTTCAGAGACAAGAATGGAAAAAGCATTTTTTTTTTCAGTGTCTAGTATTCTAAGCATGAAGGACCCTATCTTGGAAGCCCTTTAGAAGGTCACGTGGTTTTCTATGCTTCAATCACTGGGAAAGGAACTGAAAAATTGGCTTAACAAATCAGTGTTTATTCAAATCACACTGGAAAGATATAAATCCAGGAAAATTTAGGATTATACAGCATTTTGTTGTTTAGTTGCTAAGTCGTATCCAACTCTTGCAGACCCCATGAACTGTAACACACCAGGCTACTCTGTCCATGGGATTTCCCAGGCAAGTATACTAGAGCAGGTTGCCATTTCCTTCTCAGGGGTTCTTCCTGATCCAGAAATAAAACCCACTTCTCCTGCATTGGCAGGCAGATTCTTTACTACTGAGACACCAGTTTATGGCATAAACGTGCATTAGATAGCATAAGTGAAGTTGCTCAGTCGTGTCCGACTCTTTGTGACCCCATGGACTGTAGCCTACCAGACTCCTCCATCCATGGCATTTTCCAGGCAAGAGTACTGGAGTGGGTTGCCATTGCCTTCTCCAGGGGATCTTCCTGACCCAGGGATTGAACCCAGGTCTCCCGCATTACGGGTAGATGCTTTACCATCTGAGTCACCAGGGAAGTTCCCAGAAGGTGTTATAAACACTTGAGGATTAGTATCTGGTTATATTTTCTAGAGCTACACTCATCCACCCATAGAAAGCTACTCTTTATCAACAAATATAATGAAATTTCTCAATAATTTATCATTAAGTTATAGTTTTCCATGTAGACAGTTCAAGCCACAATGATTTATGAATTAATATTAATATAATTGGTATAATACATACCTTAATATAAGGTATTTTATATTCATTTACTAATGTGTTAGTGATCTATTTCTAAAACATATTTGCAAATACATAGTTTCCTAAGTTACTATTATACATTTTTTGAATATTAGGAAACAATGTTATTTTAAACTGTCAGAAACACAAAAATGCATTTCTCTCATTTCTGAATCATTTTCTGTTCTATTTAGCGAGTATATTCTTCAGATCAAAGTTTCTGTTCTATTACCAATGTTAGAAAACAAGAATGTGCTTTTTAACTACGGTATAGTTTCCTAAAATTGAGAAAAAAAGTAATAGAATTAAAAAAGTCCTGGACATTGCATAAAATTTAGTTTAAAAATATAGTTTATTCATTTAAAAAGAACAGTGTGTTTTCTTTTGTTATATAATGCATATGCATACACAAACACATAGAGTAGATCACTTTAAAAATAGATCAATCAAAAAGGTTTAATAAAAGTGGGTGCATTAGGGTTTCAGTCCTTAGTGACTGAGACGGATTTCTAATAGTTGTGTATAGGAATTAGCATATTCAAAGTAGAAAGGACTATGTTAATAAAAATGCATGGAAATGGGAAACAACTTCTAGTGCAATTAGCTAGAAAGACAAATTTGATTATGTGAATAATGAATATGAGTAGTAAAAATTTGTTAGCCAGTAATAAAAATTCATGGTAAGTCATAGATATCAGACTGTGGATTTATTCTCTGGTGCACTTTTCTCTGTGTGTGTTAGCTGCTCAGTCATGTCTGACTTCTTGGATCCCATGGATTGTAGCCCACCAGGTTTCTCTGTCCATGGAATTCTTCAGGCAGTATACTGGAGTGGGTTGCTATTCCCTTCTCCAGGGGATCTTCCTGACCCCGCATTGCAGGCAGATTCTTTACTGCTGAGCCACCAGGGAAGCCCTCTCAGTCACTCAGTTCAGCCGCTCAGTCGTCTCCGACTCTTTGCGACCCCATGGGCTGCAGGACGTCAGGCATGCCTGTCACCAGCTCCCGGAGCTTACTCAAGCTCATGTCCATTGAGTCAGTGATGCCATCCAACCTTCCAATCCTCTGTCATCCCCTTCTCCTCCTGCCTTCAATCTTTCCCTGGGTCTTTTCAAATGAGTCAGCTCTTCGCATCAGGTGGCCAAAGTATAGAGGTTTCAGCTTCAGCATCAGTCCTCCCAATGAATATTCAGGACTCATTTCCTTTAGGATGGACTGGTTAGATCTCCTTCCTGTCCAAGGGACTCTCAAGAGTCTTCTCCAACACCACAGTTCAAAAGCCTCAATTCTTTAGTGCTCAGCTTTCTTTATAGTCCAACTCTCACATCCATATGTGACTTCTGGAAAAGCCATAACCTTGACTAGATAGACCTTTGTTTGGCAACATTATGTCTCTACTTTTTAATATGCTGTCTAGGTTGATCATAGCTTTCCTTCCAAGGAGTAAGCATCTTTTAATTTCATAGCTGCAGTCACCATCTTCAGTGATTTTGGAGCCCCACAAAATAAAGTCTGCCACTGTTTCCCCATCTATTTGCCATGAAGTGATGGGACCAGATACCATGATCTTTGTTTTCTGAATGTTGAGCTTTAAGCCAACTTTTTCACTTTCCTCTTTCACTTTCATCAAGAGGCTTTTTAGTTGATCTTCACTTTCTGCCATAAGGTCGTGTCATCTGCATATCTGAGGTTATTGATATTTATCCCGGCAATCTTGATTCCAGCTTGTGCTTCCTCCAGCCCAGTGTTTCTCATGATATACTCTGCATATAAGTTAAATAAGTAGGGTGACAATATATAGCCTTGACATACTCCTTTTCTTGGTCTTAAGGAAATGTAAGTCTAAAAGTAACATTACAATAGAAAGGTGGAGACATTTTATATCCAATTAGGATCAGAGGCAGCAGTTACAAGAAATAAAGTATGCCATAAATTAGATAGATGATAAACTTCAGCTCTGATATTTACCAATTTTAAAACCACACACATGTGTCCTGTGACTGGTTTATTTCCCTTAGTGTAATGTCCTCCAGGTCCATCCATGTTGTCGTAAGTTACGAACCTTTTTACGGTTGAATAATACTCCATTGTATATACATAAACACCACATTTTCTTTATCCATTTATTGGATATTTCCACAATCGCTGCACCAGTGGTATCAATTACATGAGGAATCTAAAATAGACAAATTCATAAAAACAGAGTGGAGTGGTGATTTCCAGGAGTGGGAGGAAGGAGGAAATGGGAAAATAATAGTCAAAGTGTGTATCGGTTATATAAGATGAATAAGTTCTAGAGATCTACTGTACATCGGCGTTCCCAGGTGGCCCCATGGTAAAGAATCCGCCTGCCAGTGAAGGAGGTGCAGGAGGCATAGATTTGATCTTTGGGTCAGGAAGTTCCCCTGGAGGAAAAACTGGCAACCCACTCCAGTATTCTTGCCTGAAAAATCCCGTAGACAGAGGAGCCTGGAGGGCTGCAGTCCAAGGGGCAGCAAAGAGTCGGACACTGTTTAGTAACTGAGCCACGTTCTGTACATCATAGTGCCTATAGCTATAGTACTCTACTGTATACTGAAAAGTTGGAAAGACGGTAGGTCTAATGTTATGTTCTCATAAAAAATTAGTAATGAATAAGGTGGGAGGATACTTTTGGAAGTGATTGATATGTTTATGACATAGATTATGGTGATGATTTCACAGGTTTATACTTAATCTTCAAACTCACTGAGTTTGTACATTAAATCTGTAATGCTTTCTCTATGTCAATCATGTGTTAATAACATTAGTTATTAATGTTTAGTTTATAAAACAAACCAATTATTTAGCCTCTTTGTATGTATGTGTGTGTGTATTTTTACACCTAAGTCAAAAGCAATTAGCTAATCCTGTTGAGTTTTTCTACATAAACAATTTTATAATCTGTTGTATATCAAAAATTTCTATCCCTAATGATTTCATTCAGCAGTTTACAATAATTCAGTCTCTTGCTTTCTTTCCAGCCATACATTCCAGCATTTATCTAGCTCCATACACACTGTTTTTATTTGTGGCTACTCAAATTGTCTTTTTACATTTTACAAGCCCTTTGTTTTGAATGATGTTCTTATCTACCTTGCTAATGTTTCCTTTGTCTTTCAAATTTTAACCCAAACTATTTTTTTTTCCTATGATTCTCTTCTACTACTCTCTCCAACCTATGACAGAATTAGATGTCTTGTCCTTTCACTGTTTATGGTATCGGGTGTGCTCCTGTATTGAAGTTCTTCTCATAAAGTATATAACGTTTTATTTCACTGTCTCTTATACTCTTTAATGGAACTTTATGTTTACATAGTTTGACACATAGTAGAATTTCAGTAGATGTTTATTGGATAAAAAGATATTGATTGTTCCAAACACTGAGTTGGGATTATATAATATGGTCCCAACACAAAATAATTTAAAATCATCTTGACATTTGTAGCATCAACAGAATTGGATTTGAGTCTTATTTGAGAGCTACAGTGATCCCAGCTTTGAAATTCTGATAATTGATTTTTATGAAAGATTTGAATAAATCAGAAATCATGACCAAAGTACTTAAAGGGCTAACAGCTAGATTCTTATGAGGAAAGATATAATAATTTTCTATAGATCAGTTTAGAGATGAGAAGAATGTTAACCCACTGTGATTATTTGAAGTGTTTTATAAAGGAAATGATTAGTTTTCTTTTCCTTCTTGAGAAGAGACAGAATAATAAAAAGCTTAAATTACAGGAAGAGTTTGCATCGGCATTCAGAAGAGACCATTGTTTATGTTTGGTAAAAAGTTCATTTGTGCCTAACTTCAAAATAAGATGAAAAACCTGGAATTAAGGTAGTTGTCTAGAGAGCTTCAAGGCCCTTCCTGACTCTAAAAATCAGCATAGTACAGAAGATAAGAATTAAAGGATATGTTAATACATGCTGTTTTTTTCCCCTTTTAGTCAATTGTAAGCAGATTATTTTGTACACAAGACTGGAAGCAATAAACAGTGGGAATAGTATGACCATATTGAAGGTACTATTCTAAATTTAATACTTATCTCATTGGTGTTAAACCCTAAGGCTGTTAGCACAGAAGGATATTTAAAAACCAATACTTTTAGAAATCAGAATATAAACCCAATTGTAACATGATGCTTTTAAATTTAATTTCTTTATTGTTTGAGTAAGTGTTACATTCACTGAAAAATAATTGAATGCAGAAACGACAGCAATGAAATTATGTTTTCTTCCCACTAATATTTAGTTATCTTTTTCAACCATATACCTGTTGGGTCAAATACAGCCTCTTTAGGGGAATATACAAGGGTCTTTATATTCCTGTGTCTGGCCACTCTCCCAACTCATATTATTGTAATCTGCATATCTGTTTTCTTTCATAGTATATATACCCACAAACACACAGACACACAAATATTTTCTGCACCTTGCCTTTTGACATGGTAAAATATCTAATATAATTAGATATTATTACATATTGGTGTGACTCATTTTCTTAAAAAAAAAAAACAAAACTTAAGAATAAACACACAGACCAATGGAAGCAAATAAAGTGCAGAAATAAACCCTTGCATATATGGTCAACTAATACAGACTCTATTTCCACATTTTCTTAAAACTCAGTATTCAAAAAACTAATATCATGACATCCAGTTCTATCACTTCATGGCAAATAGGTGGGGAAAATGTGAAAACAGGGTCTGATTTCACTTTATGGGGCTCCAAACTCAATGTAACCACAAAATTAAGAGACACTTGCTCCTTGAAAGAATTGCTGTGACAAACCTAGACAGCATATTAAAAAGCAGAGACATCACTTTGCTGACAAAGGTCTGCCTAGTTAAAGTTATGGTTTTTCCAGTAGTCATGTATGGATGTGAGAATTGGACCATAAAGAAGGCTGAGCACAGAAGAACTGATGCTTTTGAACTGTGGTGTTGGAGAAGACTCTTGAGAGTCCCTTGGACTGCAAGGAAATCAAACCAGTCAATCCTAAAGGAAATCAGTCCTGAATATTCATTGGAAGGATGGATGCTGAAGCTGAAACTCCAGTACTTTGGCCACCTGATGCAAAGAGCGGACTCACTGGAAAAGACCCTGATACTGGGAAAAAATGAGGGCAAGAGGAGAAGTGGGTGACAGAAGATGAGATGATTGGATGGCATCACTGACTCAATAGACATGAGTCTAAGAAAAATCAGGGAGATAGTTAAAGAATCTGCCTGCCAATGCAGGAAACATAGAGAAGTGAGCTTGATCCCTGTGTTGAGAAGATCCCCTGGAGGAGGGCATAGCAATCCAACTCTAGTATTCTTGCCTGGAGAATCCTATGGACACAGAATCTCGTGGGCTACAGTCCGTAGCATTGCAAAGAGTCAGACACAACTGAGCGACTGAGCTGAACTGAGGAGAACAGGGAACCCTTGTACACTGTTGGTGGTAACTAATATAAATTGGTATACCATTGTGGAAAACAGATGAAAGTGCCTCACAAAATTAAGAATAGCACTACCATGTAACTCATCAATCTCACATCCGTGGACATATCCAAAGGAAATGAAAACAGGATCTCAAAAAAATTATCTGCACCTCTATGTTCCTTGCAGCATTTTTCACAGTAGTTAAGATACATAAACAAACTGTCAGTAGATGAATGGAAAAATATGTGATATACATATATAGAATGGAACATTAATGAATCATAAAGAAAGAAATCCTGCCATTTGCAGCGATATGGATCACTCTTGAGGGTATTTTGTTAAATGAAGTGAGTCTAACAGAGGGAGATTAACACTATATGATATTATTTATGTGTGGAATCTAAAAAAACCAAAATCATAGAAATAAAGAGTAAAATGGTGGCTACTAGGAGACTGGAGGGTGGAAAAATTAGAGAGCTGTTAGTTAAAAGATACTAATTTGCACTAAGAAGATGAATAATTTCTAGAGGTCTAATGTACAGAATCATGATTATAGTCAATGTTACTGTGTTACATACTTCAAAGTTGCTAACAGACTAGATTTTAAATGTTTTCACAACGAAAGAAGTAATTATATGGTATGGTGGAGGTGTTAGCTAATGCTATAGTGGTATTGTATTGTGATATATAAATGTGTTAAATCAACACAATGTACGCTTTAAACTCATAAAACATATGTGCATTCCCAGTTGTGTCTGACTCTTTGCAACCCCATGGCCTGTAGCCTGCCAGGTTCCTCTGTCCATTGGATGGCCCAGGCAAGACTACTGGAGTGGGTTTCCATTTCCTTCTCCAGGGGATCCTTCTGACCCAGGCATTGAACCTGTGTCTCTTGCATTGGAAGGCAGATTCTTTACAATGTTGTCAATTACATCTTCATATATGTAATAAAATAAAAAAAAAAGACTCTATGTTATTCCATTTTATACTTGTTCAATAATTTATACAACCAGTCATTTCTTAGCTAAGATTTTCCCAGACAATAATACAAATGAAAGGAGACTTTATATTTATATTAGTATAATCTGGTGAACAAATGGACATATTAATAAAGTTCATTTGCTTAAGGCATGTTGCCAATTCTGAATATTTATTGTCCAGGAAAGGACACAAGGAGACCATAGAGAGCTCTCAGTCAGCGATTGTGTTGGGCACATACCAGATTATCCTTGAAGAATGGATCTCTCTAAGCAGAGTTTAGCCTAAATTCTCCCCTGGGCTATGAAACATTCAGAACCTTCCCAGTGTGGGATCTTCAAGAGAGGTTTAACAAGTAAATGTATAATAGGATGCTGGGAGGATGCACGCTCAGCACCTGTTGGATAGATGCAAATAGTAGTGGGAGGAGGGAGAAAGTGACCAGAGTTTAGTGTCCTGTCCGTCCTCTGCCCCATGTTAGAACCAGAGAGGCCAGAAGAAAAGCACTTTCATAAAGGGCATCGCCTTCCAGGGGTGTCCTTGCAGGTCCATGATTGTGGTCCATTGTCCCTGTCTAGAGCATTAAGGGAGGTTCTCCAACATTGTTAGGTACACCATTCATTCTCTTGGCTCCAAGATCTCTGTTCTTTTAACTTTGCTCATTCTGTATTTTGCTTTACTTGTTCTGCAAACTCCACTATAACTGTGTTTGATGAAATTTAACCATTGACTGCAGTTTGAAGAGTCGCAGTCAGTAGTGGCATTGCTAATGACATAAAGTGGGAGGAGGCAGCTAGCTGAGGAGAGGAAGATTGACAGGTGTTTTCCTGTGACCTGGTTTCTTGCGATATGTCACTAGAGATGTGTCTGTTGGACTAGGGCTTCCCTCTTCTCCTTCCTGGATCTCTTCTCTACAACCAATCTTTTATACTCAGTCATATGGCCTCAGCAATTATCAACCCACCTCTTCTGCTGTGGGAAGGATATATTTAGCAGGAAAGTCAGTGGAGGTGAGGAGACCCATTGTTTATAAATACCTACCATCTTTGACCTCAGTAGCAGAGACTGTGAATAAATCATTTCTCAAAACCTAGGATTCCAGAGAAAACACATGGTGAGCATACAGGAGTCTCATGAAGAGAGACAGTTGATATGAACTCTCATGCCTGTATCATGAGGGGCAGTAGCCAGTTTTGTACACAGTCAGGGCACTGGACAATCAGCTCAGTCTGCTGATGGAGAGAGGGTATTTATCCTCGATGTCAGTGTCCCAGGCACAGCACACGTGGTGCTCATGCAGAACTTGCCAGAGAACAGAGAATGGATTTTAACTGTAATAAAGGCTCATTTTTCAAGCCGAAAACATTTATGAATGGGCAGTGGTTCCTCCCAGAATGTTTACAATTTACTCTTTAGGGAAAGAAATGAAAAGTAATATATACAGAAGAGAGAGAGACTCATCATAGGTACATCACAAGTCAGAGGATGACCCCAGAGGACCTCTCGATGGCCTAGTGGTGAGGATTCTGGGCATTCACTATCATGGCCCAGGTTCAATCCCTAATCGGGGAAGATCCCAACAAGTTGCAAGTTATGCCAGAAAAAAAAAAAGTACCAGAGAATGAGCCCAGTGACTATGAAAGAAAGTGAGGCAGAATTTTAGCCTTTTAGGCCAATGATTTAGACTTTGGAGATTTAGTAAAGCCAAAAACATCTAGAGAGTAGATGCTACCAGAGAGAGAAACTGCTAACTCTTTTAGCTTAACTGATGATCTAAGAAGTAATTAAGAGAATAATATATTGGATGATGATGTATGTAAAATCCTAGTGTTTGGGGGTGGAGCTGAGTAAGAGGATGTAGTCAAAGGACCTGTATCTCTCTGGCCAGCAGTTTGAACAGGGCCTTGGCTTTTCTGGGGATGAGAAGAAAGAGTATTACCAAAATGAGCAAGACCTGGGCCAGGAGCTCCAAGTCAGTGCAGGAGACACACAAGTGTGCCATTTCCCAGGGCAGACTCAAATCTGTAGGAATACAATGTCAGGTCCGGAATGAAGGGAAGCAGAGCAGCAGTCAGGAAGCACAGCGTAAGATGGGTGGAGACGAATGGCTCAGAATAGAGGTCCTTCCGGAGGTCCATAAGGATGATGGAGGTTTCCACGCACATTTCACAGACCTGGATTCTGAAATGATCAAACAGACTTTCTCAAATCTCTAAAGTACATAAATTGAGGAATTTGAAGAATATGGAGACTTTAAGTTTCAATATAGGTAATATTGATACATGGTTTTAAAACTTCCCTGGTGGCTCAGATAGTAAAGAATCTGCCTGCAGTACAGGAGACCTGGGCTTGATCCTTGGGTCAGGAAGATGCCCTGGAGAAGGGAATGCCTAGCCATTCTAGTATTCTTGCCTGGAGAATTCCATGTACAGAGGAACTTGGGGGTCTACAGTCCATGGGGTCACAAAGAGTTGGACATGACTAAGTAACTAACACACACATACATTGTGTTCTGCACAATGGGATATTTGACGGGTCTATTATTTGGCTATGTTCCAGGCAACTTTTTATGTGAGGTTGCAGGGAGCTGAGAATACTGAGTCTGAATGGACGCTTAAAGTTGAATTTTAAGGTCTGATGGAAGGAAAACAAGTTTGTGAGCTTTTATAATTTGACAAAAATCAGAGATTTGAGAAATATTTAATACAGACTGGAGAGACAATTTTAAGAGGACTCTAAAGATAGGAAGGAATACTTTTGAAAAATCCTAGTTTAGGGGCTGTCTGAGGCTGGCAATGCCGTTGAAGATAGTTTAGAGTCCAAGGGAACATGTGTAAGAACTGTGGGATATAATGAATACAACCCATGAGAAGTTTTTATGGTCCAGTCTGAGTCAAGGGTTAGCACATCTGAATGAATCGTGATAGGAAGAAGATTTTAAATCACTGAAGAGGTACCCGTGAAGGAAAATACATCTACTAAAAAATAGATCAGAGAATAAACGTGGGTTATGCAACATAGACTGTTTTAAGGGAATCCATTTTCAAATTCTCCACTTTCATCACACAATTTTTATAAAACTCTCTTAGAACTTGCTTGCATTCACACTAGCCCTTTTAGTACTTTTAAACTATAAAAGCACAACCTCCACCCACCTCACTTATCTCAAATCATGTAATATTGCCTTGCCTGGAGTGTCAAATTCTCTTGGTGACAAAGAGCTAATGTGAGCAGCAGTGCTGATTTAGGGGAAGTTTCCCTTAATGACTTTTCAAGCCACTCTAAACCGCACAGCTTATGGATTGCGCCTGCTTTTATACTTTTTCTTTAAAGGTGAAGGTTGTATCTTACTGGAATATACTGAATTCTTAACAATAGAAGTTGGAGGCTGTTGATCCTTGCTCTCTTAAACCAGTATTTCCTAATGGAGAGAAAGGGTGGTTTTATTCTCCTGGGAACTTTCGGCAGTATCTGGAAATATTTTTTGTTGCCATAAATGTGGATGCGGATGCTGCTGTTGCTGCAAAGTCGCTTCAGTCGTGTCTGACTCTTCGCGACCCCATGGACCGCAGCCCACCAGACTCCTCCGTCCATGGGACTTTCCAGGCAAGAACACTGGAGTGGGTGCCATTGCCTTCTCTGGAAGTGGATGCTACAAACGTCAGCAGTGCAGAATCTGAGTCTTTGTTTCAAATGTAAGTAGAATATGTTTTGTAATACAATTTTTTTCAAAGTGGAATAAATAAAGTTCTTTTAAAAGTAAATTTATTGTTATTCTGGTAATAATCATCTCTAATTATATGTTATAAAATAGTTAATATATTCCACTTTGTATTTCAAGAACAAACTTATTTAAACACGATAAAAAAACATTTATCAGGTTAAAGATGTGAGGAGAATGAAGTTGTCAGTCTCTCTGCTAGGAATCATACTTTTCCTTAGGTAACCTTATGGTTTTCTCTCTCCTCTGCATCAGCAATTTCTTCAGATGTTTCCTTTTAAATAAGATCTTCACTCAACCTTAGTATTTAAAATCATAACATTCCTGCATCCATATACTCCCAGCCCCCTTCTGTTTTAATGTTCCATATCATTTGCTGTCATCTAATAGAATGCATATTTTACTTGAGATAAGATAATAAAGTCTCCTCTTACTCCTTGAAATATCAGTTCCTTTAGGATGGGGTTATCCTTCTGATTTGTTAACGGCTGTTTTCTCCACAACTAAAGAATACTTGGCATGCATAGTTACTTAACATTTGTGAAATAAATAAAAAATTACATTGTAGTGGGGAGAGAACTTTGAAAGGTTCTAGAAAGCCATGAGAGAGTAGAACACACAATGATAGCAAATGGACACAGGAAGGAAGTGGACAAAGTTCAGGAACTTTCTTCTTCAGGATACCCAGGGAATGTAGCTGAAGTTGGTAACCAGTTGTTGTCCTTCAGAGAAATTAGAACTGCCTAGGCTTGAATAGTGAGAAACTAATAATCTAGCACAGATGAACATGCCTAGTTCAGTTCAGTCACTCAATCATGTCTGACTCATTGCGACCCCAAGGACTGCAGCATTCCAGGCTTCCCTGTCTATCACCAACACGCAGCATTCCTAACAGAAAGGCAAAACTCTGAAATGAAGAGAAATGTTGAAGATAATATGGGGGAGAGCTTTGGTGAGAATTATTGAGCGGATAAAGAATCTGCCTGCAATGCAGGAGACAACAGGAGATGTGGGTTCAATCCCTGAGTCACAAATACCCCCTGGAGTAGGAAATGGTAACCCACTCCAGTATTCTTGCCTGAGAAATTCCATGGACAGAGGAGCCTGCCAGGCTACAGTCCAAAGTGTCGCAAAGAGTCAGACATGACTGAGTGGCTAAGCACACGTTGAGCTTTTTATTTTAGCCAGTAGATCAGCAGCTTGAATTAATACTTAAAAGTAAAATACACACATTCCAGCATGTATC
Organism: Muntiacus reevesi; assembly: GCF_963930625.1. Classification (NCBI taxonomy): domain Eukaryota; kingdom Metazoa; phylum Chordata; class Mammalia; order Artiodactyla; family Cervidae; genus Muntiacus; species Muntiacus reevesi. The sequence goes on along the minus strand of NC_089265.1, from coordinate 13,558,009 downwards.
ATGCACTATCTGTTATATTAAAAAGGAAATACATATCTTTGCTTGACAAGTTTGCAATTAATGGCTCAGAACATACATTAACAAGCTTATCGATAACCAGGCTGCTATAGCAAAAGTGACAGCACTGGCAAGTGTTCCAGGATTGACTGACAAGGAGAAAAGTTGCAGGACATGCTGGGTGATGAGGGCAGGCCATCAGTAATGAAGTAAGAGCTTTCTAAAATTGGACGCATTTACCACTTGTGAAGGCCCAGTTGGAATAATCTGCGCAGTCTGCTTTCTAGGGGGAAGAAAACCTATTTGTGTACAATGTCCCACTGTGACATTTTCACATGACTAAGCTCGTTAAGAGAGAATTCTTTGTGATGGAGCCAGTGATGTGACTGGACAGACTGCTAAGGTCACTCTTTCTGGGAGATTCTCAATGTTTGATTGATTGTTTGATGGAGCCATTCATTCAACCAACAGACATTAATTGGTAGCCTGCTCTGTGCCTATGTAGTATGTCATGCTTAAGAACCCTGGTTTCCAAGTCAGACAAGGCTGGCTCCAAATCACAACTCTTAGGTTTAACAAGTCTGACATGTTTGTTTTTGAAAAAGAGTTAATTCCTGCGTCTCAGATTCATCATCTAAGAAAGGGAGTGAATCATAGCTTTCACGTATCATGTTAGGATGCTTGGGGACAGATTTATGTCAGTTGAGAAAGGTTTCTGGCACACAGGGAGCTTGGAAAATGTAACAATACTTTTTGTTGCAACTTCATTAAGACAATAGAAATTCTTGGGTGAGCACCGAGGATTACCGTGTGAGTGATGCATAGGTAGGGCTCAAATATTTCCAAGAATTTAATTGCCTCCAGTAAGAATTAAGCCTAAATCTTCAAGTTGAATGTTAAGAACCCTCCAAGGTACAGAGAACACATATTCAATACAAGAGAGTAAGTCATGTAGAAGTTGTGTCAACATGTAGAAGAAAAGGGGGTTGTTTTAGAAGTCTGTGCAATAAAAGGAATCTTCACTGGATAAGCTTTGTAGCCACCTTGAGCTGAAGCACTTCTCTTGACAGTCACCTGCAAGGAAGAGAGAGGAAGAGATCATTCATTCAAAGTTACTTATTAGCTCATTCCCAGTGAGACTTTGAACAATAAAGCAAAAAATGTATTTCTCTTGCACCAGATGGCCAATCCCATTCTAGGGCTGTGTATTCTCTGTGGTTCTCTACCTGTCTGTGTTTCTTACTCTTGGTCTTCCTTACCTTTTTTCTCTCCATCACTACTGATTTGGTGGCCTGTTTTATAGTCAGATGAGTTTTTGAAATATTAAATGAATCAAGGAGACATATTTGGGAAAAAAATGTATAACTTCTAGATGGAATTCAAGGTATTAGAGGTTAGATTGTCCCTCACACCAAAAACAAACCAAACAAAAACAGAAACAAAAAAGCATAGGGTCTTGCAATCTTGCCATGGAATGTCTTTAAGGAAATTAATTGAGAGAAATGTCTTTAACTGGCATTTAGATTTCTAACATAGCTATAAGTAATTCCCTTTAGAGAAGTTTTGGAGGAGACATTACCCATCTCAGCTTGACTTGAATATGGTTAATCTTCCAATCTTCTATTATGGAGACTTACAGGCCACAGAACTGAGGGAATAGTTTACCTAGGGGCTAGCTTTGCTGCACACGTTTAAAGCAACTTTTATGAAAACAACAAAGAAGAAGGCTGAGATCAACTGTAATAAAATCTATTCTTTAACATGAAATATGTAACAAGTCAGTGACATGTAGGGTGGCTTTTCTGGTGGCTCAGATGGTAAAGAATCTGCCTGCAATAGGGGAGACCCGGGTTTGATCCCTGGGTTGGGAAGATCCCCTGGAGAAGGGAATGGCTACCTATTCCAGTATTTCTGCCTGGAGAATTCCATTAACAATGGAGCCTGGCAGCCTACAGTCCATGGGGTCACAGAGTCGGACATGAGTGAGCGACTAACACACTAGGGTGACTTTGAACAGACAAATCAAAAGTCAAGGTCATAAACCTCATGTTTGTGAATATTCTTGTGTGTGCTCAGTCATGTCCGACTCCTTGCAACCCTGTGGACTGTAGCCCGCCAGGCTTCTCTGTCTATGAGAGTTCCCAAGCGGGAATACTGGAGCCGGTTGCCATTTCCTACTCTAGGGGATCTTTCCAATCCAGGAATCGAACCTGAGTCTTAGTGTATGTCATAAAAGATCCTTGATGTCAGAAATTACTTTAGCAAACTTTTTTAAATGTTGCAAATAACAATATTGACTCTAAGGCTATGAAATTATTCTCTTTCTATCTCATTCTACCTGTGTTAGTTTCTCTTATTTCTTTTTGCTTATTCTCTGAAAGTTGCTATTTGTGTGTTTGGAGTGCTTTTTAATCCAGTTGTCTAGGACTACTTCCTGGAATTCTCTACTGGTGAGAGAGAATGTAGCCAAGAGCTAATAGTCATATTTTTAGACTATCCATGTTTGAATGTATGATTATGGATAAGGATGATATTAGAAATCCACTAACCCTAGGACTGACATGTCTATAGATAACTTTTTCCCTCCCATTGTGTTTTTTTTTGCTTTTTCCTCATTATCTTATGTTCTTTTCCTCTTTATTTTAGCTGCCCATGTGTTTTGCTGTATAACGTGGGTTTGTTCAAAAAGGCTAATGCCTTAAATAGAATGAAGGCAAGTATGAGGTGGCTAGGGAGTTCACAGAGTGTCATTTCCAACGTATCTGAGGGCTTAACAGTAATTGAATAATAGTTTATCTTCAACATAAAACTCTGAGGAATACTGAGGATCAGGAAATCTTCAAACTCAAACCTTTATTTGATCAATGCAAGGATGTATTGAACAATGTAGTTTACCTACAAGAAGAACTATTGGTACCTTGGAGAAGGGAGTAGTGTTAAGTAGAGGTATCACTGCCAATGCGTGCCAATAATGCTGAATATGATGAGATGTGTGACATGCCAGAAACAAGGGCAAAGAGCATGATAAATGATTTAAAAGCACTTTTTAGATTTGGAAATAGTCAACATCCCAATTGGAATTATTTAAAAAATTTTCTCTGTAAAAAAAAATCCAAGGAGTGGTAGTAGATGATTCAATTAAATGTTCAGAGCAGGACCATTGGCAAGGCAGGAGAAAAAGCCTGGGATATGTAAAATGTCCATGGCATTTAGTGTTTATTCAGTAGACTGACAAGAGTTTCATAAACTGAGAATTAACAAACTTTAACTTGACTGTATATTTCTCTTCTATTTTTTTCTATCTCATTCTTTGCTTTTTCCATACTGCTATGAATAATTCAGATGCATTTTACTGTTAGGATATATAAGCTGAATCTGAGTGTGGATGCCACTGGTAAGATTTGACCAGAAAAAGTTTTCACGGAATAAGGGTGAGAGCAGAGAGTTGGTGTCTGCGGGGTGGTTAGGAAGGCCAGTCATGGCCTTAGTGACTAGAGTGCCATCTTCAATGAACAGCCGGTTGCATGAGTACCCTTATCATCCAAATACTCCCACACTAGGACTTTTTATAAGGTCAGTTTGCCTTTTTCAGGCTGGTGTCTTTGTCCTGTGCACAGAACACTTTGACCATAGAGAAGAAGCAATTCTCTGAAAAACTACATTCCAGAAAGAATATACCAAAAAAAAAAAATTATCAAAATTGAAAGAGTATCTGTTAAATTTTAGAATTTCTAAGTACACCTGAATTGAAATTGAGGGCCTTATTAACTCAAAGAAACAAGGGAAATGGAGATATGCCTGAGACCAATAAGAATATGTAAAATGATATTTTACGTTAATGATTATAAAATTATGAGAAATTCTTTTCAGAGCTTGAAACATTGTCATTAAATCTGTTTATAGTTCAGTTCAGTCGCTCAGTCGTGTCCAACATTTTGCAACCCCATGGACTGCAGCACACCAAGCCTCCCTATCCATCACCATCTCCTGAAGTTTACTCAAAGCCATGTCCATCAAGTCGGTGATGCCATCCAACCATCTCATCGTCTGTCATCCCCTTCTCCCGCCTTCAATCTTTCCCAGCATCTTGATGTAATTCAAATGAGTCAGTTCTTCGCATCAGGTGGCTAAAGTATTGGAGCTTCAGCTTCAGCATCAGTCCTTCCAATGAATATTCAGAACTTATTTCCTTTAGGATGGACTGGTTGGATCTCCTTACAGTCCAAGGGACTCTCAAGAGTCTTCTCCAACACCACAGTTCAAAAACATCACTTCTTTGGTGCTCAGTTTTTTTTATAGTCCAGCTCTCACATCCGTACACAACTGCTGGAAAAACCTTAGCTTAGACTAGCTGGACCTTTGTTGGCAAAGTAATGTCTATACTTTTTAATATGCTGTCTAGGTTGATCATAACTTTCCTTCCAAGGAGCAAGCGTCTTTTAATTTCATGGCTGCAGTCACCAGCTGCAGTGATTTTGGAGCCCCAGAAAATAATGTCAGTCACTGTTTCCACTGTTTCCCCATCTATTTCCCATGAAGTGGAAATAGACCGGATGCCATGATCTTAGTTTTCTGAATGTTGAGCTTTAAGCCACCTTTTTCACTCTCCTCTTTCACTTTCATCAAGAGTCTTTTTAGTTCTTTTTCACTTTCTGCCATAAGGGTAGTATCATCTGCATATCTGAGGTTATTGCTATTTCTCCCAGCAATCTTGATTCCAGCTTGTGCTTCATCCAGTCCAGTGTTTCTCATAATGTACTCTGCCGTATTAATTGTATGGCAGGTATTTTTTAGTATCAGAAAGCCTTGGTGGTGAAATCAATGAGGAAGCTAAAATTGATGGAATGACTATGGAAGAGTGAGAAATGCTTAAAGTAAATTTTGAAAGGATGTAGATAGAGAACTTATGCTTTAGGTTAGGTTGTTAAAGAACTCACAATACTCTCATTTTCTTGGTAAAATCATAAAAAAAAAAAATGGAAAAAAAGGAAGACTTTTCTCTGGAACTAATTAAGAACAGTGACTCCAAGGAAGCCTTGATAAACTGCATTCTGGAGAGAAACAAAACCCTTCATAGGACAGCAGAGAGTTGCATTGGTATCTTTAGAAATGAGCAGAGGGAAGAATGGGCTTACCACAGAAGGAGAGTATTGAGAGGGGCAAGAGAGTGTTAACTGAGTATGAATGACTTATGATTTTGAAGGATGGTATAAAGCTCCTGAAAAACTCCAAATGCAAAAGCAAATCACTAGATTTACTTTTTAAATAATTTTAAGGGCCTCTTCACTTCTGACTCTTGTACAGGGAGCAGCAGTAGAGAAGAAACTAGAGCATTGAAAGAAAGAATCTATTGTTGAGATTCTCGTAGTACTTGGAGTCTGGGGCTGTGCCTGAGTGAAATCTAAGCATAGTCTAAAATTGTATGATATGTCTACCCCATTCCCTCCCTGTTCAAATAATGACAAGATAACAAAATGCACAGTCACAAGAAATTCTGACTTCGGCTAATCATAGCTGAATTCAGCCTAATTAAACCTGGTCCAAATGTCACACAGCTTGATGGAAGGAAGAACCTCAATGGGACATGAGTTTTCCTGTAGTAAAGAATATAACAAAATGCTATTATATTTATGTCTCCAGAAATTTACAAACATTTCTAGAATAATCTTAAAAATCTAGATAAGTAAAAAACTGTGACCCCTCAAATTAACAGAAAATGTAATTATTAAGCTACCCAGATTTAATATGTTATTGAACCTTACATACAAGGATATTCAGAACAAACATTTTAACTATGTTAAACATTTCAGGGAAATATTTAAGTAAAAATGAGTAATGTAGAGAAATTAAAACTAAAATAGAATTAAGTACAGATTCTATAATGTGATGAAATCTGTTATACATTGGCTGGGCCTAATAATAATTTGGAGACTGAAGAAAAAGAATCTTTGAACTTGAGGGCAGATCAATAGAAGTTACCAAAACTGCAGTAAAGAGAGAAATATTTGAAAAATATTCAGTATAGTATCAATGACTTGTGTGATAATAATAAGCAGTCTAACATACATGCAATAGAAGTACAATAAACAGAGGTGTGAGAGAAAATAAAGCAGCATTTTAAAAAGTATTTTCTTTCTCAGTTTTGAGAAAAATCATGAGCCCACTGTTTCAAGAACTTGACATACACTAATCAGGTTGAATACCTATTATGACCAAAATGTTGAGAATCAAGAGTAAAGAGAAAATATTAAACCAAAAAACAACAGCAAAGTAAAAGATGCATTAGATACAGGCGAACAAGAATAAGAAATACAAATAGTTTATCTTCAAAAACAAGGCAAGACATGAAACATTGGAAGGATATCTCAAAATGGTCAAAGAACAAAAGCAGTCAACTTAAAACTCTTTACTGAGTGAAAATGTATTTCAAAAGTGAAAGCAATACAGATTACTTTAAATAATGAAATCTAAGAATTTGTATCTGGCAGACTTGGAGTGTATGAAATGCTAAAAGAATTTCTTTAGGCTAAAGCAGAAATTATACTAGGATCTAATAGTGGGAATGGGAAGAGTGGGTAGGTTGTAAAATTTGTATAAATATAAAGACATTTTAAAAAATTCTTTTTAAGGGAAATTAGATGTTAAAAGTCAAAGTAACATATTGTCAAGTTTATAAAACATGTAGAAGAATATGGCAGCAGCATAAAGGACAGCATTGAGATCAATAGAAATATATGGTTATAAGGTTTTATTACATTTATGTAAAGTGGTATAATATTAGTTCTGAATAGACTGTCATAAGTTTGAAAGAAATCTTTTAGTTTTTATGGTGACCACTGAATATTTGCAGATACAGCTCAAGAGGCAATAAAGGAGACAAAATAAATTATTTTTTTTCCATTTATTTTTATTAGTTGGAGGCTAATTACTTTACAATATTGTAGTGGTTTTTGTCATTTTTGTTATTTTAAAACTCTCAGAGCAAAAAAGGCAGACAAGTAGAGGAAGAGGACCAAAGCACAACTAATTTAAAAAGAAATCAATTAGGAAGACGGCTGACTTAGATCTAATGTTACTAATAATTTCAGTAAACAAAAATGATCTAATCAACTTCTATATTAAAAGGCAGAGATTGTCAGACTAGATACATAGCAAGATGGTACTATGAAATGTATAAACCATGATAATACTGCTGATGGTAACTTTGCTGTATTAATATCAGATACAGCAGATTTCAGGTAACATGCCAGTATTAGAGAAAAAGACATTCAATAATGATAAAAAGGGTCATTTTATTAAGACAAGGGAATCCTTCTAATAAGAACCTGTGGCATAGGGAACTCTACTCAGTACTCTATAATGGCTATATGGAGAAAAAAATCTATGTAAAAAAGATATATATCCACTTTATATATATCCATATATATGTAAAACTGATTCACTTTGCTGTATACCTGAGGCTAACACGTTGTAAATCAGCTATATTCTAATAAAAATTTAAAAGTAAAAAAGAAGACATAGGAGTCCTAAATATGTATACACCTTGTAACAGAAATTCTAAGTACATAACATTTAACAGGTACAAAAGAAGAAATATATACAACTGCAATAATATTTGGAGGTTTTACCATTCCTTTCCAATAATTGAAAGAATAGACAAAAATGGTAATAAGAATATGAGAGGTTTGAATAACACTTTCAATCAACAGGATCTATTAGACATTTGGGAACTTTATTTATTTTTCATTTATTTTTATTAATTGGAGGCTAATTACTTTACAGTATTGTAGTGGTTTTTGCCATACATTGACATGAATCAGCCATGGATTTACATGTGTTCCCCATCCTGATTCTTTGAGGACTTTAAACCCAAGGAAGTCAGAATACACAATTCTTCTCAAAGGCATCTTGTATGTTCTTTAAGGTAGATGATATGCTGGGTCATAAAATGTCTCAAAATGGTAAAGGATTGAGATCACAGAGTACATTTTTTGATGATGGTGAAATTATTTTAAAAATTAATACCATTCAGGCATTCTGAAAATTCACCAAAAGTTTGGAAGGGAGATAACATATTTGAAATAACAACTATGCTAATGAAATGATGAGGGAATTTAGAAGGTATTTCAAATGAATGATACATTGTAAAACCATGACATTTGTGGGATGCTGCTAAGGATTCCTTACAGAGAAATGCATGACTTAAAATCTGTGCATTAGAAAAGAAGACAGATTTCACAATCAGTGATGTGTTTCCATCCAAATAATCTAAATAATAAAGAACAAATTTAAAATGTGGAGTGAGGTTGTCACATTAGTAGACAGTTGAGGGAGGTGCCTCCAGTTTTAATTAAATGTGCACAAGCTGAGTAGAGAAGACTTGAGTTGACACTCATCCAACGTGATACCTCTCTTTCTCATCCCTACCCCATCAACTCTTCATACATAGACACATACATTTTTCTCTCTGGAAAAGCCTGATGGGTAAGAGAGCTGGAACATCTTCAATCTGGGTGTGATTTAACATCATGACATACAGAAAACCCGTCTTATTCAAGCATTTAATCAGTTGCAGTGACTCTGCTATGTGAGACCCACAAATATTAAATATGGTAACCTGGCATAAAACGCAGGAAAAGAGGTAATGCCTTCTCAACAGGATGCAAAATCCTTATGAATCATGTATAAATGGGTGAGATTTCAGTAGCAATAATATGTGGAGTCTACTCTTCAAAGCCAGAGATCCTGAGGAGGGACAACAGGATAATTGTTCTTGAGAGCTGCAATACTAATTATTTACTGTTCTCTAGGTTAATCTCTTATTTTCTAAGTATGTTGATTTTGAAACTAGTGAGTTTCCGTGTTGTAGTTTCCTACTTAGACTTTCGATTGTCTAGGAGTCTTGAGTATATTCTGAGAAAAGACTCCCTGTGTTAGGATTATGGGAAGGAAGCTGGTATGTGGGGGAGGTAATTGAGTGGTGCTTCATATGCAGGAGCTTCTCCAGGGTGGACAGGTAGCCCCTCCACTATCCTCTTGAGATGTTTATTTCAATCTCATTGTTTCCTACACTTGACTGTTATGCTTGTCTTTCAGTCTTAAGCTCTTCATTGTGAATAGGATGTTTTAACATTAGGAGGTATTTTATTAAGAAGCCTTCTTCTAGACGGGGGAAAAACAAACATATTTGTTCAACTTTTGGAGAGACAAATTTCTGAGCTTTCAAACTTCAGATTTTCTAAGCAAATATTCATAACAATTTTGAACTCTATACATTTGAGGGACATCATGGAAAGAAGACAAGTGCCTGTTAAGTATGGAAACCAGGAAACCCATCCACAGTTCATTGTACAGATACCCAGATCATTTGTTAGAATGAGGAACGCAGCCTGGCCCTGTTCTAGAGCCCTCTGTCTTGGACTTGGCAGAGGGCGTTTACTTATAAGTCAGAGAAAGGAGATCACAGAAAGGAATCTATATGTGACTAGTTTTTCCTTTCTTCTGCATTGTTATTTAGTCATGAAGTTGTGTCTGGCTGTTTGGAGTCCTGTGGATTGTAGCCTGCCAGGCTCCTCTGTCCGTGGGATTCTCCAGGCAAGAATACTGGAGTGGGTTGTCATTTCCTTCTTTAGGGGATCTTCCAAACCCGGAGATCAAACCCATGTCTCCTGCGTTGGCAGGCAGGTTCTTTGCCACTGAGCCACCAGGGAAGTGGCGACTCCCTGGAGACTCTTGGTGACTTCATATTGTCACATTATTTTGAATGATGAGCGGAAACTTTTCCATTGTGCTATGAAATATTAACAGACTTCCAGTAATGGATTTTCATAATAGACATCCTTTAAGATCAAACCTACCTAGTAAGGAATGGCAAGATGTTATAGAAAAATCTGAGATGTGTGGAAGCATTATAGAGGGGCTAGGAGTTGTCCATAGGACTATATTTTCTGGTGGTAAATAGAAGGTGATGTAACTGAGCTGTTTCACACCCCCACATGTTTTCTCCTGCAGGAAAATGGAAGCATACATTTCAGAAATTAGGTAACATTTTTTTTTTTTTCCTGTTCAGAACAAGAGCTACTCTCAGTATTTACATCTGTTGTGCATTCTTTCTCTTTTCTTCTTTTACAGTTCGTGTATTTGTGATGACTTTCCTTGTTCAGTTAATAGCAGTTATGAGTACCATGGTAGTAACTCAAATTGAAAGTGTAATTACAGTAAAAAGTGGTTTTGGAGGTGTTATTCTTGGGATTTATCAGCAATGTCAGGGTTTGACATGGAGTTGTTATTCAGTCGCTCAGTCATGTCTGACTCTGCGACCCCATGGACTGCATGCAGCACACTAGGCTTCCCTTTCCTTCACCATCTCCCAGAGCTTGCTCAGACTCATGTCCCTTGAGTTGGTGATGCCATCCAACCACTCCATACTCTGTTATCCCCTTCTCCTCCTGCCCTCAATCTTTTCTAGCATCAGGGCCTTTTCTAGAGTTGGCTCTTCGTATCTGGTGGCCAGAGTATTGGAGCTTCAGCTTCAGCATCAGTTCTTCCAATGAATATTCAGGACTGATACCATTTAGGATTGACTAGTTTGATCTCCCCAAAGAAGGCAATGGCACCCCACTCCAATACTCTTGCCTGGAAAATCCCATGGATGGAGGAGTCTGGTGGGCTGCAGTCCATGGGGTCGCTAAGAGTTGGACACGACCGAGCGACTTCACTTTCACTTTTTACTTTCATGCACTGGAGAAGGGAATGGCAACCCACTCTAGTATTCTTGCCTGGAGAATGCCAGGGATGGGAGAGCCTGGTGGGTTGCCGTCTATGGGGTCACACAGGGTCAGAAATGACCGAAGCGACTTAGCAGCAGCAGCAGTTTGATCTCCTTGCAGTCCAAGGGACTCTCAAGAATCTTCGCCAGCACCACAGTTCGAAAGCATCCGTTCTTTGGCTCTCAGCGTTCTTTATGGTCCAACTCTTACATCCATACATGGCTACTAGAAAAACCATGGTTTTAACTATATAGACCTTTGTTGGCAAAGTGATGTCTCTGCTTTTTAATGCACTGTCTAGGTTTGTCATAGTTTTTCTTCTAAGGAGCAAGCATCTTTTAATTTCATGGCTGAATTTACCATCTGCAGTGATTTTGGAGCCTAAGAAAGTAAAGTCTGTCACTGTTTCCATTGTTTCACCTTCTATTTGCCATGAAGTAATGGGACTGGATGCCATGATCTTAGTTTTCTGAATGTTGAGCTTTAAACCAGCTTTTTCACTCTCCTCTTTCACTTTTATCAAGAGGCTCTTAGTTCCTCTTCCCTTTCTGCCATAAGGGTGGTGTCATCTGCATATCTGAGGTTATTGCTATTTCTCCCAGCAATCTTGATTCCAGCTTGTGCTTCTTCCAGCCCAGCGTTTCTCATGATGTACTCTGCATGTAAGTTAAATAAGCAGGGTGGCAATACACAGCCTTGATGCACTCCTTTCCCAATTTGGAACCAGTCTGTTGTTTCATGTCTGGTTCTAACTGTTGCTTCTTGACCTGCAGACAGTTTTCTTAACAGGCAGGTCAGGTGGTCTGGTATTTCCATCTCTTGAAGAATTTTCCACAGTTTGTTGTGATCCACATATAGTCAAAGGCTTTAATGTAGTCAGTGAAGCAGAAGTAGATGTTTTTCTGGAATTTTCTTGCTTTTTCTATGATCCAAAGGGTGTTGGCAATTTGATCTGTGGTTCCTTTGTCTTTTCTAAATCTAGCTTGAACATGTGGAATTTCTCAGTTCATGTACTGTTGAAGCCTAGCTTGGAGGATTTTGAGCATTACTTTTCTAGAGTATGACATGAGCGGGAGAACAAAAAGAAAAGGCATGGGGAATAGATTACAAATATTCTGTGGCTTTGGTGACCAGACATGACCCTGTACTGCATAGGAAGTCTCCTCTTTGTCTCTGACCTACTCTATTTCTACACTGGGTAGATGGCTGTATTTATTATCTATACCAATACGTGGTGCTGGGTGTTGTGGGCACTAGTGGTTTTGAGTTTTGAAGACAAGGACATTTATTTAGGGAGCAAGATTTCAAGTGAAATCTTCAATGTCTGGGTATGATGAATGCACACATGCATTTTACTATACTTTAAAGTTTCTTAGCTAACATAAGAACAAAGGATATATATTTAAGGTTAGGTGAAATTTTAAAATCTTCTAAAGAAAGGAAAGAAAAATTTAGGGAAGTGGCTTTTAGGAGTAAGTCTATATATAAATATATATATATTTATAGAAAGAAATAACATAGGACACTCTGAAAAGTTATACTTTTTAACCTTTTTAAAAAACCTCTGGGCCTTAATTTTCCAATCCCTAAAATGGAATGACTGTTACTGCCTGTATAAAGTCACTTTGCAGATTGAATGAGATGATGTTTATAAACTGACTGCTTAGAGTACCTAGCACTCAACATGGGCTCAATAGATGTAGCTTGGGTCATTTTTTAAAAAATAACATTCCATAAAGAGAACAGAGATTGTGGGGGGATGTGGAGGAATTCCTCATGAGTAATTCAAAAATGAAGCTCATAAAATTTCCAAGAATATAGTCATCTGCATTTGAAAGTCAAGTTCTTTTGTCAAAAATAAAATATTAAAAAATTGCACTGTACCATATTTAGTCCACATAATTCCTTAAAAATATGTTAGAAAAGATACAATGAATATTACATTGAAGTTGAGAGAAACTGTGGCCATTATATTTTAAGCCCATGAAAAGAGCAAAACTTTCTCACAGTACATGGAAATTAGCTTATTCTGGGAATATTAAGCTGATACTTTTCACCTTTGCCCCCAGCATACAGAGAAACATGGCTACTGACAGAGAGTGATGAAACTGAGGAAGTCAAGTTGCAGATGGACAGTCACCAACGTGCGTCTCCTGAGCTGGATGCACTGTGATGTACCACCTACCACCTCTGGAGCATCGAACGTGAGTGTGTGTTTCTTCTTGTATCAGGCTGGTCATTTATTGCTCTGGCTTGGCAATTTTATTCATCAATGGCAATGTCTGTTAGTGTCTCTATATGTCTTTTTTTTTTTCTTACCTCTTTCTCTCTCTCCCTCTCCTACTCTCTCCCTTTTTCTCTGATTACTCTTTTCTGTTTTAAAAATACAAGTTTATTAAAAAAATAAGCTTAGGTTTGGGGATCATCCCAGCTGACAACTTTTTTTTAATGATGAAAATTAAGTTACAGAAGGCAATAAGTTAAGGAGATTGAATAGTCTCCAGAATGCTTAGGGAGAGAAATAGACATACTGGTGACTAAGGAATACTACAGCTCAGATACCAATTCCTAGTCCTTTTCATGGAATGTACTTGAAAGAAACAAGGGTAATCTGGAATGAGTTGTGTCTCAGGTAAGTAGATGGGACAACCAGCATGGTCTTGCAGGACATATCGGAGAATGAGTAAAAAGAACACAACCAGTGGTAAAAATATTTTCTTATTTGGAAATTTCCAGGGGTAGACTGTGGCTTAGTGGGAATTTTAGAATCTCCTCTAAACAAGATTCCAAATACAGCCTGTCAAGATTTCATTAGAAAGAAAGAAGGTTATCAGTCATGGATTAAGTCTGGTAGCTGAAAATTATCCTAAGATTTCTATTGAGTTATAATTTCGGATTAAGGGACTAACATTTCTATTTTACATAAAACCGTGAGCATCACTATTGAATCTATAGCTATAAAATCTTCTTCTTTTTCATTTTGTTATGAATATGAATATCGATGTCTTTTTGCTTGTGGAAATTTCAGGCCACCAGTGTTAATATCTGCATTGAAATTGTATGGGGTGCTTAAAAGATAAACTAGAAGAAAGCTCCATGAAGTGGGAAGGATGCCAGATACTCAGTGATTGATGCATAGCGAGAATGATGCTCTTTTACAGTACTGGAAAGTCTTTTGCCCCAATTCTTCCTCCAGATTTCTGACTGTCCTATATTATTTAATAAACAAGTTAGGAATCCAGGTCTGATAGAGTAAAAGTAGATTTCTAGATTCCTGAATTCTAATAGTTCTAAACGATCATACAAAAGGGGAAAAAACAATCATTTGAGGGAGACCAAAAATATGGAGAACATATTTGAGACCATGTGGAATATAAAGGAAATAAGTAATCCTTGGAAACATAAATAGTCAGTCTTGATAAGCAATGAGGTGTAGTTAGGCCTACTGTTTCATTCTGTGGTGTGAGAGTTTGTCTCTTGAAACAAACATTCCAAACAGCACAGACACAGAAATCCTTCAGAAAATGTTGCTATTGAGAAACAGGACTTAACTCAAAAAACATCTTCTTCACAAAGAAAATAATCACAAAGCAGTAAGTGGGGCACACAAAATAACGGAATACAAAGTCACTACTTAAGGCACCGAAACTGATGTTTTAACTCATATCCTGTAAGTGTCATATAAGACAAACGGGTTTAAATTTGCAACTATTTTATCATTAAATTTTAATGAAATGAAAGGCAAAAAAGATAAACAGAAGGTGATGAACTAATAATCTCTCAAAACTCATTCAAAAAACAGAGAAAGCAATATGTTCATATAGGCAAATATATAAGTTTTCTCCATCCATTTACTGGGTTAAACTAGCAGGGTGGCATACTGAGAAAACATAACTTTAAAGAAAATTCCAATCAACTGCAAGTCAGTTCAGTTCAGTTGCTCAGTCGTGTCTGACTTTTTGCGAAACCATGAACTGCAGCATCCCAGGCCTCCTTGTCCATCACCAATTCCTGGAGTTTAATCAAACTCATGTACATTGGGTCGGTGATGCCATCCAACCATCTCATCCTCTGTTGTCCCCTTCTCCTTCTGCCTTCAATCTTTCCCAGCATCAAGGTCTTTTCAAATGATTCAGTTCTTTGCATCAGATGGCCAAAGTATTGGAGCTTCAGCATCAGTCCTTCCAATGGATATTCAGGACTGATTTCCTTTAGGATGGACTGGTTGGATCTCCTTGCAGTCCAAGGGACTCTCAAGAGTCTTCTCCAATACCACAGTTCAAAAGCATCAATTCTTCGGCCCTCAGTTTTCTTAATAGTCCAGCTCTCACATCCATACAGGACTACTGGTAAAACCATAGCTTTGACTAGATGGAAATGTGTTGGCAAAGTAATGTCTCTGCTTTTTAATATACTGTCTAGGTTGGTGATAACTTTTCTTCCAAGGAGTAAGTGTCTTTTCATTTCATGGCTGCAGTCACCACCAGCAGTGATTTTGGAGCCCCCCCCCCCAAAAAAAAAAGTCTGTCACTGTTTCCACAGTTTCCCCATCTATTTGCCATGAGGTGATGGGACCACATGCCATAATCTTAGTTTTTGAATGTTGAGTTTTAAACCAACTTTTTCATTCTCCTCTTTCACTTTCATCAAGAGGCTCTTTCGTTCTTTTTCACTTTCTGCCATAAGGGTAGTGTCATCTGCATATCTGAGGGTATTGCTATTTCTCCTGGCAATCTTGATTCCAGTTTGTGCTTCATCTAGCCTGGAATTTTGCATGACGTACTTTGCACATGAGTTGATAAAGCAGGGTGACAATATACAGCCTTGACGTACTCCTTTCCCGATTTGGAAGCAGTCTGTTGTTCCATGTCCAGTTCTAACTGTTGCTACTTGACCTGCATACAGATTTCTCAAGAGGCAGATCAGGTGGTCTGGTATTCCCATCTCTTTAAGAATTTTTCACTGTTTGTGGTGATCCACATAATCAAAGGCTTTGGCATATTCAATAAGGCAGAAATAGATTTTTTCTGGAACTCTTGCTTTTTCGATGATGCAGTGGACGTTGGCAGTTTGATCCCTGGTTCCTTTACCTTTTCTAAAACCAGCTTGAACCTCTGGAAGTTCACGGGACATGTAATGTTGAAGCCTGGCTTGGAGAATTATGAGCATTACTTTACTAGCGTGTGAGATGAGTACAATTGTGTGGTGGTTTGAGCATTCTTTGGCATTGCCTTTTTGGGGATTGGAATGAAAACTGACCTTTTCCAGTCCTGTGGCCACTGCTGAATTTTCCATATTTGCTGGCATAACGAGTGCAGCACTTTCACAGCATCATCTTTTAGGATTTGAAATAGCTCAACTGGATTCTATCACCTCCCGTAGCTTTGTTTGTAGCGATGCTTCCTAAGGCCCACTTAACTTCACATTCCAGGATGTCTGGCTCTAGGTGAGTGATCACACCATCGTGGTTATCTGGGTCATGAAGATCTTTCTGTATAATTCTTCTGTGTATTCTTGCCACCTCTTCTTAATATCTTCTTCTTCTGTTAGGTCCATACCATTTCTGTCCTTTATTGAGCCCATCTTTGCATGAAATGTTCCCTTGGTATCTCTCATTTTCTTGAAGAGATCTCTAGTCTTTCCCATTCTATTGTTTTTCTCTATTTCTTTGCCCTGATCACTGAGGAAGGCTTTCTTATCTGTCCTTCCTATTCTTTGGAACTCTGCATTCAAATGGGTGTATCTTTCCTTTTCTCCTTTGCCTTTGGCTTCCCTTCAATTACAGCTATTTGTAAGGCTTCCTCAGGCAACCATTTGGCCTTTTTGCATTTCTTTTTCTTGAGGATGGTCTTGATTGCTGCCTCCTGTACAGTGTCGCGAACTTCTGTCCCTACTTCTTCAGGCACTCTGTCTATCAGATCTAATCCCTTGAATCTATTTTTTTACTTTCACTGTATAATCATAAGGGATGTGATTTAGGTCATACCTGCATGGTCTAGTGGTTTTCCCTACTTTCTGCTATTTAAGTCTGAATTTGGCAATAAGGAGTTCATGATCTGAGCTACAGTCAGCTCCCGGTCTTGTTTTTGCTCACTGTATAAGAGCTTCTGTATCTTTGGCTGCAAAGAATATAATCAACCTGATTTCGGTATTGATGATTTTATCCGTGTGTAGAGTCTTCTCTTGTGCTGTTGGAAGAGTGTGTTTGCTATGACAGTGCGTTCTCTTGGCAAAACTCTATTAGCCTTTGCCCTGCTTCTTTCTGTACTCCAAGGCCAAACTTCCCTGTTACTCCAGGTATTTCTTGACCCCTACTCTTGCATTCCAGTCCCCTATAATGAAAAGGGCGTCTTTTTTGGATGTTAGTTCTAGAAGGTCTTGCAGGTCTTCTTAGAACCGTTCATCTTTAGCTTCTTCAGCATTACTGGTCAGGGCATAGACTTGGATTACTGTGATATTGAATAATTTGCCTTGGAAACGAACAGAGATCATTCTGTCATTTTTGAGATTTCATCCAAGTACTGTGTTTTGTACTCTTTTGTTGACTATGATGGCTACTTCATTTCTTCTAAGGGATTCTTGCCCACTGTAGTAGATATAATGGTCATCTGCATTAGAGTCACTCTGTAAGTAGAATTAAAAGCCAGAGATAATAGGGCTAAAGGTCAACACTATAAAAAGGAGGTGTAGTGTCAGAGAGGGTTAAACCTGGGCTCTGCAGGGGAGAAATTTATCATCACAGAGTATTTCATGAAATGTCCCTTTGTCCTGGAATTGATTTAGGGTACCTTAAACTGATGCAAAGAAGTTTCAAACACTCCTCATATTTTAAAGAATTTCCAGGATAATTGGAGTCTGACATCTTTCTAAGGCTTAATTAATCATAGTCCAGTAAGTTCTCCTAGTCAACTATCCATTCTTTCCCTCTATTCCATTTACATAGAAACACTACAGAAAAGGTGGCTATTTCAAAGAACTTTGTTGAAGTCCTATATGACGGCCTAGAAGGGAGTGATAGAGCTTGTGCTACCGTTTCCTGTTGAAGAATAGGTGTATGTCCCTCATCCACAATCTCAGGGATGTGGTTCAGACAGGATAATTTGTAGAGAGTAGAGGATCCTGGCATTTCATTTCCCTTTTGGAAGTGTTCTTATGAAGTGGTTTGCTGATGTGACATCTGTGCCTTTTTTTAAATAATTTTTTTCATCACCTAAATTATTTATTTATCTTTGTAATTTTAAACTTTAAACAATTTATTTTGTCTTGGGGGTATAGCCGATTAACAACACTGTGGTAGTTTCTGGTGAAGAGCGAAGTGACTCAGCCAAACCATATACATGCATCCATCCTCCCCCAAACTTCCCTCCCATCCAGGTTGGACATCTGTGCCTTTTTGAATAGAGCAATAAGGTAATTGTGGACAGGTGGGAGAAAAATCCTGGGAGGAGAGACGACAGCCATGTAGCAGTCAGCTCCCATCCCTTGTGGTGTAGCAAGAATGTGTGGATTTTTGTGGGTCTGCTGAACATTTGGAAGGAGGTAAGCTTGAGCTGCTCTGTAGGGGCCACACTTAAGAAGGTTATCCTCTGTGTGAATGATTCTACTAACAGAGGCTCAAGCTGGGACAGAAAGCAGAAAGAAATTAAACTGAAATCAGATATCTCTTGTCAGCATGAGCAGGAATTGGGGATATCTCTAACAAAGTCTCTCAAGGAACCCACAAGTACCTAATTCACATTTGCAATAAAGAGAACACTGAGCTATGGTAAAAGCCGAGTGGAAGAAAGGCCAACAGCCAAAGGGGCTCCAAATGCAGTCTGAGAACAGAAATACAATGCCTCTCAGACTTCCTTTCCAGAAGTCTGGGAGAAGAGATAAACATTAAATACTGTTATCAGACCAAAGGGTAAAACAAATCCAAAGAACTTGCACTTAAAAGTGACTGGAAGTAGGGAGCCATCCAAAATGCAGTTGAGTTATTAGCAATACTCCAAGAAATAGATTGGACTTCCTTGGTGGTGTGATGGTAAAGAATCTGCCTGCCTGCAGGAGACTTGGTTTTGATCCTTGGGTCAGGAAGATTCCCTGGAGAAGGAAATGGCAACCCACTCCAGGATATTCCAGTATACTTACCTGGAGAATCACATGGACAGAGGACCCTGGTCCATGAGGTCACAAATAGTTGGACACAACTTGGCAACTAAACAACAAAGAAGTAGATATCAAAGTGATTAAACAAGCAAGGATTTAAAAAAAAATGTTGGAGTATAGTTTATTTATAATATTGTGTTAGTTTCAGGTATATAGAAAGGTGAATCAGTTATATCAACCTCCTTTTATTAAGATTCTTTTCTTATGCACATCATTACAGAGTATTGAGTAGAGTTCCCTGTGCTACACAGTAGGTCCTTATTAGTTATCTGTTTTATATATAGTAATTTGTATATTTCATCCCAAACTCCTGATTAATGCCTCCCCACAAGCAAGGATTTTTATTATGGAAATCAACTGTGACAGAAAATGGGGAAGAAGCCTGGGCAGTCTCGGAGAGCCAGGTGTCAGATGACAAGGCGGCCCTGACTCTGAGTGAAGGGGAAGGTAGGGTGGGTGGAAATGTTATAATCAGCTGTGTGGTCTCTGAAAGATTCAGTAGGGTACTTGGGAACTTGTTAGCCAGAGTTACCTATCAGAGGAATTCCATGTCTTCCAGGAATAGACTCATTATATATCCCTGCAGTCCCTGTCATTTGCTGGCAGCATCCCACGAGAAGCATGACCTAGGAATAAAGATAATAGGTTTCAGAGCACATTGCCTGGGTTTTCCCTGCTGTTGGAGGTCTACCAAAAAATACTGCCAAGGCCACTTTGGTAGTTTAGAGAAAGGAGAGTTTGACTGAGCATGGGTAAAGGAAGTGCTGGGAAAAAACATGAAGCTTGAACTCCACAAGTTGCAGATTAAAGTGATTATATAAGCTGATGAGTAGCTTGGGAGAAAAACAGAGGCAAATAATTCAGGATTCAGAACATGACTCAGGCAGTTTTGTACTGGCCATCTAGACCAGTGGTAGCTAGAACTTGGACACAGGGAGAAGAGAGAAAATCGGAGCCTTTAAAATGACATGAAATGCTAGAATCATCAGTGTAAACTAGTTCTCAAAGAAATAATTGTGTTGCTATGGTTTTCTTCATGTACATATTTACCTTGGCTCAAGTATTATTTTATCTTGCTTTATTTTTTCTGAGGTTACTAATTCTGTAAAAGAGATACTGTTAATCAAATGCATTTGGGATTAAAAACTCTCAAAACTGCTGATTCAAAAAATAAACTTCTATTGTGGACATTACCATGATTTTCAAAAGCAGGTAAAATGTGAAAGTGAGCTTGATATATCTCTCACTATCTTCAGCAATTTTTTGTCATCAATGTCCTTTTCCTCTTTCACTCCCCATGGATTATTTTGAAGCTCAACCAAGTCATCATATATAACTTTACTATGGTTAAGCTCTAGTTGCTCTTCTAAAATGATAGGGCTTCTTTAGATCTCTAACTACATGAAAGTTGGAGATTTATGATTTGTTTCATGGTGACTCAGAGCTTACAAAGATAGTACAGATTGTTGGCCCTGCTGAAATTTGATTTACTTTTGAATGACTAATTGATTTCAAGGACTTGCATTAATTGGGTGCTTTGTGGGAGGGAATTTTAAATATAGATTAAAAGCTTAAGAGTTATATGGCTCAGACGGTTAAGAATCTGCCTGCAATGCAGGAGATCTGGGTTCAGTTCCTGGGTCAGGAAGATCCCCTGGAGAAAGGAATGGCAACCCACTCCATAATTCTTGCCTGGAGAATCCCATGGACAGAGGAGACTGGTAGTCTCTAGTCCTTGAGGTCTCAAAATAGCCAGAGACAGCTATGTGACATCCTAATCTGCCATCTGCTATGCGATTAGTCCAAATTCCATCTATAACACTTTTTACCTAAATATATAAAGCTCTCCACTGACTCCTTGTATCTTTATCTGTGTGATAAAACTAGTATCATTTACCAATTAAGTTGGTTACAGACATTAAATATACTATGTAAGCAGTGTCTTTTGGATAATAAGTGGCACAGTACATGGTAACTAACGCTGCTATTTGTGCTGCAGGGCAGTGAGGTAACAGCGTGAGACCCAGGGAGAGAGAGGAGGAGCTCTTCATGAGAAATTGATTAGGTTGAAATGAGATTTTCCCAGAAAAAAAGGAGTGATGCCAGAATTACAGTCTAGCAGACTGGGTGGCAATAATCTTTCTGTGGTGCTCAGAGCTCTCTGCATTTACCTTCCCAAACCCCTTTCCCAAGCAATATTTTCTACTTACTTATAGCTGATGCCTATCAGCTATCCAGTCTAAGATATTTATGATTTAGCAGGTTATCTCGAGTGTCACAGAGAACATGTTCAGCTATCAAATCCAAGCTGGTTCTTTTGCAGAAATTGAGAAGCTGATTCTAAAATTCATTATGAAAATGCAAGAAATATAGAATAGCTAAAACAGTCTTAAAAAAGAACAAAATTGGAGGATTCACACATTCAGACATACTGCACTTCAATGAAATACTATTTACTGTCCAGAAATAATCCTTTACATTTTGAGCCAATTTACTGTGAACAACGGTACCAGGATAATTTGATTGGAGAGGAATCATCTTTTTGACAAATGAATCTGGCAAAGACATGCAGTGCAAAAGAATGAATTTGGAACTTTAATTCATGCCAATACACAGAAATTACTTCAAAGTAAATAAAAATACCTAAATGTGAGTTTAAAATATTAAACTCTTAGAAGAAAATATATATGTGAATCTTCATCATCTTGGGCTAGGCATTGAACCTAATGCACAAACAGCCAAAGAAAAAATAGACACCTTGACATTATCAAAATTTACAATTTTTTTACCCTTCAAGGAGGGATACCATCAAGAAAGTGGAAAGATGTCTGTTCTCTATGTCTGCATCTGTATTCCTGCCCTGAAACTAGGTTCATCTGTATCATTTTTCTATATTCTAAAAAAAAAAAAACCTGTGTTAATATATGATCGTTGTTTTTCTGACTTACTTCACTCTGTATGACAGACGTTGAGTCTGTTTACATCTCTTCAAATGACCCAATTTCATTCCTTTTTGTGGCTGAGTAATATTCCATTGTGCATATGTACCACTTCTTCTTCATCCACTCATCTATCGATGGACACACAGGTTGTTTCCTGGTCCTGGTTATTGTAAATAGTGCTTCAGTGAACATTGGGTACATGTGTCCTTTTGAATTATGGTTTTCTCAGTGTATATGCCCAGTAACGGGATTGCTGCATCATATGGTAGTTCTAATTTTAGTTTTTTAAGAAACCTCCAGACTGATCTCCATAGTAGCCATCTCAATTTACATTCTCACTAACAGTGCCAGAGGGTTCCCTTTTCTCCACACCCTCTCCAGCATTTATTGTTTGTAGAGTCTCTTTTTTTTTTTTTTAAATAGCCATTCTGGCTGGTGTGAGGTGATTCCTCATTGTAATTTTGATTTTTAATTCTCTAATACTTAGAGAACAGACATGTGGACATGGTAGGGAAAGACGAAGGTGGGGAAATTAGGAGAGTAGCATGTGTGTGTGTGTGTGTGTGTGTGTGTGTGTGTGTGTGTGTACAACTATATGTTAAATAGCTAGCTAGTGGGAAACTGCAGTATAGCCCAGGAAACTCAGCTCGGAGCTCTGTGATGACCTAGATGGGTGGGCTGGAAGGGAGGTGGGAGGGAGGTCCAAGGGGATATATGTGTACATACAGCTGATTCACTTCATGGCACAGCAGAAACAAACGCAACATTTTGAAGCAATCACAGGCCAATGAAAAGAGAAAGTGGGAAGACAACTTACTGAATGAGATAAAATATTTGCAAGTCATGTATCTGGTAATGGGTTTATATTTGTAACAAAAAAAACTCTTGTAACTCCATAATAAAATAAAATAACCCAACTAAAAATAGGCAATTGATTTCAATAGCTATTTCTCCAAAGAAGAAATAAAAATGGTCAATAAGCACAGCAAAAGATACTCAACACCATTAACCATTAGGAATGAAAATCAAAACCTCAAGGAGATGGGGCCTTCACTAAGATGGCTACAGTGAAAAAGACAATTGGTGTTTGTGAGGATGTGAAGAAATTGGAACCTTCCTGCATTGTTGGTGGGAATGTAAAATGGTGTAGAGGCTTTGGAAAACAGGTTGGCAGTTCCTCAAAGTGTTAAATATAATGTTACCATATGGCCTAGCAATTCTCTTTCTGGATATATTCCTTGGAGAATTGAAAATGTATGTTCACATAAAAGTTTGTAAGTGAATGTTCATAACCTCATTATTCATAAGGAGAGACAACATAAATGCCCACCAGCTGAAGAATGGATTTTAAAGTGTAGAATTCCCTACAATGGAGCATTACTCAGCCATACATTAAAAGGAAAGACGTGCAGGTACATGTGACAGCGCGGGTTACTTATGAAAATATTATGCTAAGAGAATAAATTTAGTCATAAAAGACCTCAACTGTGTGATTACATTTAAATAGGAGGTCCAGAATACGCAGTTTAGAGAGACAACCAGTAGATGACTGTTTGTCTCGGGCTTAAGGTGGTGTGAGGTTTTGGGAACAACTGCTGGTGGGTATAGAGTTTCTTTTTGGGATGATGAGAATGTTGTAAAATTAGATTGCAATTATGGTTTCACAGATCTGGGAATGTGCTAAGCATCATTGAGTTGTTAGCTTTAAATGCGTGAATTTTTGGCATGTGAATTGTTTCTTAATAAGTCTGTTGAAAAGCATAATATTCAAAGGATTCCATAGAAATCTGAATGGAGACATTAAACTCTAGTATTTCTAAGAGATATGGAATACGAGAAAAACAGAGATCTAAGGGACTTGGGAAATATATAGTAGGTTGATTGAGTTTATGATTTGAGATTCCTTTAATAGAACTGACTTAATAGAACATAAATTATGCCTGTTTATGGCTGGTTAGACTCCAGAGATCAAAAAGTACAAGTTGGCTTGGTCTCTGGAGGAATTTGCTGAGCAGACAAAACTCTGTTAGCCTGGACAGTGAGAAGTACCAGGTTGTTTGGAAATGAATTTGATGAGAAAAAGAATGTAACATTCTTCAGAAAGCCCCTTCTCCTTCTCTGACTAAGAAGGAGAAGGGGGAGACAGAGGATGAGGTAACTGGATGGCATCTCTGAATCAATGGACATGAACGTGGGCAAATTCCAGGAGGTGGTGAGAGACAGGGAGGCTTGGCGTGCTGCTGTCCATGGGGTTGCAGAGTCAGACAGGACTTGGCGACTGAACAACAGCAGAAATCCTCTAGCGGGTGGGATCAATTAGCTTTTTCTTTAGATAGCTAGATATTAAATGCTTTAGGTCTGTAGACAATATGATCATTGTCAAAACTATCCAGCTGCCTTTTGTTTATTAAGAAAGCAGACATGGAACATACCAATGTGAATGAGAGTGGATGTGTTCCACTGAGATTTTATTGGTAAAACGGTGATGACTGGATTGGTCCTACACACCATAGCTTGCCATTTCTGCTCTAGGGGAAAACTGCTGTTACAGAGGAGATCTGGAATGGACAATTATTTATATCCAATTCCCAGATCTTCTAGGGTGCATAGAAAGAGATGGAAACTTGGATCTGATGGCTAATATAACAACACACATGACTCATTATGAAGACATCTGGATCTATGGGGAACTTGGAATTCCCAGGCCAGCCCAACACATGAATACAGGGCAGGGGAAGCAGCTCAGCCTGTTACTCCACGTATACTCTGATGAAAGGTGCAGTAGTTGCATAAAAGGCGAGTGTGCTAAGTCATTTCTGTCATGTCCCACTCTTTGCGACTCCATGTACTGTAGCCTGCCAGGCTCCTCTGTCCATGGAACTCTCCAGGCAAGAATACTGGAGTGGGTAGCCATGCCCTCCTCCATGGGATCTTTCCAGCTCAGGCATGAAAGGTAGTTAATGTTTTTATTGTTTTAATGATAATGCTTCAATAGAAAGAAAATATCAGGCCCTGGTAAAAATTAGAGAATTTCCTTAAGATGAACTTATCTCTTAGCTGACCATAGATATCCCAGTATAACATATGGTTTTATGGAAAGTTAAGCCTAAAGTCTTATATGGCTTTTGAAACTGTAAAAATCTTAGGATCTTTGCATGTTTTCTGGCAGCAAATGCAAATAATCAAGTAATAGACACTGAAATTGTCAGCCAGATAAAAATCTTATGGGAATTTAAAGCAAGAATGGTGTCAACAGAGCTTAGGTTTGTTCTCAAGTGTTTCTCTGAAGACCTGTGGCAGAAAGAACATTTTGGAATCAGGGATTCTAGGGGACTGTTATTAGAACTGTATACTAGTAGAGATTCATTCTAATGACTCCAGGGAATTAATTCTGCTTTGTCATCTCTCCCTTCCTCCTCGTTCCATTTTCCCCACTGTTTCTCATTTATTTATGATGCTGGTGTGGTAGTTTGATTTGCAAAGTTCCATACTCAAGGGAACCTATGTCATGTGGGGTCTCCATCAGCGCTCAGTCATGAAAATCAGTCTGTGAGTAGAAGGAGGGCGGGATGAAGGTGTCTGGGGCCACATTTGGGATACCTGATGACCTTGGTGGTAGATATCTATGCCTGTTGATGGGAGACCCTCTTGGTTCCCAGCTCAGACCTGCCCTTAACATCATTAATTTTCATTTAGATAATTCGGTCCCATTTCTAACTAACTGAGTCTAATGTTTTTATTGTGTGAGAAATGAGAAATATAAAACTGAGGTGACACATTTAAAGTGGGTGACTAGTTTTGGAATCAAGCTACTGAGGATAGAAATGTGAATCTGTCCTTTATTACACAGGGACTTTAAGTGAGAGAAGGGGTTGGAGAACGACTGATGTTGATCCTTCAATTCCCAACATATACAGATATGCTGCTGACCGCAACATCCTCTGTCCCCTTTATCCCTTTTGCTTTTAATTTTTTTTCAGGATGGCTTGTATCTCTGGGCTGCTAATTTTTTTCCTCTGCCTGTACTTTTTTTGGTCTCTCATCTGTCCATGGCTCTTTTTTCTCTTTTTCCTCTTTGGTGTTGACCTATAAGCTCCTGGTGGTCTTGAGTGGCCTTTCTAGGGTGCCCCAATCAACCTCGCAGGGGCTAGTCTTGGTCCAGGAGAGAAGTGGTTTCAGTATTTTGATTCGGGAGGGTGCTCGTAAGATGTTCATAAGCAGTGATACTTATACAATGCCCAGACACATCAGCCCTGAGATTTACCACCTCCTGTGAGCTGATAAGCTTCCCAGTGGCTCAGTGGTAAAGAAGCCACCTGCCAGTGTAGGAGCCACTGGAGACCTGGGTTCGATCCCTGGGTCGGGAAGATTCCCTGGAGAAGGAAATGGCAACCCACTCCAGTGTTCCTCCCTTTAGAATTCCGTGGACAGAGGAGCCTGGACAGGCTACAGTCCATGGGTGGCAAAGAAGTTAGACATGGGTAAGCGACTGAACACATACAAATATTAATCCAATGAGAAGTACCTGTGGCTTTGATTAAAAAAAAAAATTAAACCTCACTAGGCAGTCAGTGGCATCGTTTCTTTGTTCTGTTAGTGCTTCTGTTGATATGTGTAGTAACAGTCTTTATGTTCAAGGTGAACCAAGAAAGCATGATGACGGGCTTTGCTGGAGAGAACTGCATAGGAAGCAGGTGTGAGAAAAGAAGGGGAGGTTAAGTGAGCAGAGTTTGAGTGATCTTCCGAGTGTCTTGGGAGGACAGAGACTAGTCTCTAATCCTTCATGGACACTCTCCCTGTTTTCCTCCTATAATTACTCCAAGATGCTTCCAAGTAATAACTCCAGTCTTAACACTTCATTTCTATTCCCATGATTCCTTTAACCTGAAAACTTATAGAATTGAGAAAATTCCAGAAATTCTCACTGCAAGTAGGAAATGTGTTGGGGTGAAAACCCTCAAACTCTGGGAAAAGAAAAATTGGAGGAAGATAACTTGTAGACTTGAGGAAGGCTAAAAGTTTTTAGGATTATAAAGGAAACTGACTGAAAGTTCTAAATTATCCCAGAATTGGAAAGAGCAAAATATAGTTTTCCTTTCTCAGAAATGCTTCCCGTGACCAACCTTTATCAGTAAGTCCCACTCTTCCTTCTGCCTTTGTTACTTTCTATCGCCATCAGCTAATGGTTTCCTCGTAGCACTTGCCATCATCAGAAATCATTTTGTTCATTTTTGTTTTTATTTATCATGTATTTCTGCTTCCAGAATTAAAGCTCTATGGTGAAAAAAGCTGTCTAGTTTAGATAAACAAACTTGGCAAGTGACATAATATCTCTAAGCTATAGTTTCCTAAAGGATGAAATAGGGATTATAAGACATACCTCAAAGATTTCTTTTAAAAATTAAATGAGATAATACTGTTGACTCTTGAACAATAAGGGTTTGAACTTTGTGGGCTCACCTAAAAATGGATTAAAAAAATACTACTCCAATACTGTATCTCATGGGAGGTTGATTGAGTCTCCTGATGCAGAACCACAGATGGAGACAGACTCTAAAGGTGCATCTGGATTTTCCACTGCATGGGGAGGTGCCATACCTAACCCCTTGTGTCCTTCAGGGGTCAACTATACATGGAAAGCAGTTTTCAAAGTGACTGAAATTCACGAAGCAGTTAATGAAAGGAAGATGTTATTTCTTCTGTCATTGTCATCATCCCAGAGCCTGTTCTTTTTCTAACACTATGATGGCAGATATAAAGAAAACACAGCAACTTATAGGAGAGAGAGAGGCTGGAGAGGGAGAGAGGAAGAAAGAAAGAGAGAGGAAAATTCTGTCAGTTATTTTTTGATCCGTAATAAAATAATCACTCCAAAACTTAGTCCAGCAAGTCCCATACATACAAATGAGTTCCATTGAGAAACCAAGTTCGAAAGTCCAATTTGCTTATAAGTCTGCCTAAGTTAGTCCAGCACCCAGCTAACACAATTGGCTATATGGTACTAGACTGTAAGAGGTTTATAATAATTTTCACACAAATAATACATAAAAAACAAAGACATTTTTAGTCTAACTGTACAGTAGCTTGAAAAGCACAGTACAACAGCTGTCATTAATGGGCTGGCATCGAGTGAACAGGCAAGAAGAGTTACGGACTGGAGGAGGGAGGAGGGAGGAGGTCATGGAGCTACAGGATTGTCAGCTTAGAAAACGGAGATATTGTTTAGTCACTGAGTTGAGCCTGTGATTTTCCTCTTCCCTCCTCTCTTTTTGTGGACCATTTGTGGTTTGTTATTTCCATCTAGGTATATCTCTTATTCTTTTAAAGCGGACTTTTTAGACGGCCCTCCATGTATTCCACTTCCTTGGTGAAACATGTCACAAGAGCATTCATCAGAAAGGCCACTTCATCACTTTGGAGTGAAGGGACGAGCAGTGTCTTAGAGGCAGCAATTTGCTGTAGAGGAATAGAGAGGAACACTTTTGTTCCATAAACTGGGCAATGTGAAATTATCACTGCTAGTCTTTGGTTGACTGGTTTCCAACTACAGTCATGAGATAGAGCATTGTTAGTGTTTACTGAAATAAGGTATTTTTGGACATAAAGCATAAACTGGATTGGTAGTTTAACTCAGGCTGCAGATAACTGAAATCTATTAAAAACAAGAGAGCGCATGAGCGAACTTAGTTGAATGAAGTTAAGGCTAAATATATACTTAGCCCATATGTCATATATTATTTTATTTTTTTACTACATAGCTAATAATGTGCTGGGTACTAAAATGGAAGAGAAAGAGTGATGGTACACATGAGAGAAATCTAGAGGAAAGAAGTTTGACTGGAAAAATTAATGATGTAAACACTGAGATCATTTACAATCATGAAAATATAAACCAACTAAATATTCAATAATATGCATATGTACTAAATTGCTTCAGTTGTGTCTAACTCTGTGCAACCCTATGGACTGTAGCCCACCAGGCTCCTCTGTCCATGGAACTCTCCAGGCAAGAATACTGGAGTGGGTTGCCTTGCCCTCCTCCAGAGGATCCCCTAATCTGGGGATCAAAACCACGTCTCTTATGTCTCCTGCATGGCAGGTGAGTTTGTTACCACTAGCGCCATCCCGGAATTCAATAATAATAAGAAGAATGTTAAAATAAAAGATGTCACACACTTGTATCTGCAGCCTTAAAGTAACATTAAATGATGTGGAAAATGATTACATTGTTCATTAGAAGATACAAATAAGAGTGTGCAGTATAATTCAAATTATACAAAGATATATGCCTTGATGAAGATTGTAAAGAAATATTTTTAAGTGTATTGAAATGTTGAGTAGGTATCACTGGTTGGCAGAATACCAGGATATTTTAATGTTCATCTTTCCTCCTTTCCATATATTTCAAAATTCAAAAGCACATTCTTTTCTCATTAGTATTTAAGTAAAAGCTACTAGTTATAAATGTGGCAATGGTTCTATCTCATTGTAGGACTCTGAAAGAACCATGCTCTGAAATCTCCTTAAAGACAAAACTAGGAATAATGGGAATATTGGGAGAGTGCTTTTTACCCACTCAACTGGCTTACAGATTGAAGGCAAAAGGAGAAGGGGACAACAGAGGATGAGACGGTTAGATAGCATCACCGACTCAGTGGACATGAATTTGAGCAAATTCCAGGAGATAATGGAGGACAGAAGAGCCCGACATGCTACAGTCCATGGGGTCACAAAAAGTCAGACATGGTTAGCAACTGAACAACAACATTGCAAAGTTATTTTTAAACACTGGAGCTCAAATGTTCAAAAATGGGAATGCTTTAGTGATTGATGAATTGTCATTGGACAGGTTTGTGATTATAGTTCCTATAAATAATGCAAGCCTTCAGTTAAGAATTAGGTTAACATAACCTTCCAGCCTTGAGATATCTTGATTTAAGTAGCTGGCAAGTCTAGTTCTTCCTAGTGTTTGTAGTCCAACTGGAAACTTGAAATAAACTTTAAAGTGTATGTAGAGTTTCCAAGTTATTTTTCATTGTATATTTTAAGATGGGATATATTTATGGACTTTTTAAATGTCTCAGAAGATCACTAATAAATCCCAATAAGACCATTGCTGTTGAAGCATTTCCAAGTTAGGTGAGGTTGGGGAATGCTGCACATGTCAAAAAAGGAGATGTATTATTTGATTGTCTACATCATTTCCTACTACAGCCAGAATAATCTGAAAATATGCTTTGGACCAGACACATATTTTAAATGATTCAGCAAAACTTGGAAGAGGATATAGAAAAGAAGTATTTATTTTCTTGGTTGTTTATTAATATTTTTAGGGGTGTTTTTCTACCAGAATAAACAGTAATGGTAATTTGAATTGTAAAGCAGTACTACAGCTTACTACAGCTTGCAAAGAGTCAGACACGACCGAATACACACACAATACAACTTCATTTCAGAACAATAATTTTTAATTTTTGTAATTTTAAAGGTAATTTTTTTAAAGCCTAGTGGATGCTGGTACTAAGTCTAGGCGTCAATTTAATGCCTAGAGATCAATCAATTTTCTTAATATCCCGAAGAAAATTAAAAGGTTCTGTTCATATTTACTTATGATAAGATTGTTCCTATAAGAAATCCTAAGCATTTTTCAAAAATCAAATTCCTAGAATTAATAAGTGAACTTAGCTAGGCTAAAAAAACCCCTGGTTAGTATATAAAAACAAAACAGAAAAAACTGATGAACACACAAAAATACTTATATATTTTTTTAGCCTACAGAATTTGTTTTATCATTTCTTAGTGCAGGTTACCAAGATAAATGCTTTTACTTTTTGCCTATCTAAAAAGTATTTAGTTCACCTTTATAACTTAGTACATTTTTACAGCTTTTAGAATACAGTACAATTTATGCAAATAAAATTTACCCTATTTATGTATAGTTCTGAGAGTTTTGACAAGTGCTGACAGTTCTGTAACCGTTACCGCGTTCAAGATACAGAACAATTTCTTCACCCCCAAAATTACTCTGGGCCCTACTGTCCTACCACCCACGGTCGCTGGTAACCACTGATTTGTTTTCTATTCTATTCTATTGCCTTGCCTTTTTAAAAAATGTCATATAAATTGAATCATGCAGCGTGTGGCTTTTTAAGTCTGACTCCTCTCACTTATCATAATGCATTTCAGATATTCATATTGCTATTAATACTCTGTCCCTCTTTATTGCAGAGAAATGCTGTTGTATGCCTGTATCACTTTATCCATTACCCAGTTGAGGGGCATACTGGTTGTTTCCAATTTTTATGGGTCTTATTTGTATCCTCAGGGAAATAGGGGTTTGTTTATGTGATTTGATTTTTATTTCCATCCAGGAACTTAAGCCTTTTGTTCTCTGGAGAGAGACAAGAGAGGCAGGCTCAGGTGAAGTTTTGTGCTTCTCCAGCTGTTGTGTTCCCCTCCCAGAATCCTGTACCATAAGGGGGCTTTCTCAGATCTCCTTGTCCTGGCCCTGACCTTTCTCTTGAGCATTGGGTGAAGTCTGTGAAGAAGATCCTGCAAATAATTGAGAATATCCCTTGTGTCTGGTTTTTAAGGTTTATATTTCCTAATCAGCTCACACTCAACCTTTAGCAATTTGGTAAATATTTACTTGAAATTTTAGATGTTTGTATGTAATCTGTCATCTGCCCCAGAGGACCAACCACTTAGGTCTTGTCTCTTCGTAGCTATACTTGTCATCCTTGGATTTTGGGTGAGTGGTTGTCCTGTAACCATGAATCTAATGAGTTCAGGGAAAGCTGTGACATTTTAGATTATATAGTGAGTTGAGTGTTGTGGTGGTTATTATAGACGTGGAAGTAATGCTCTTTCTTGCTTTCTAATATCCTAAACAGAAGTCAGAAAGCATCTATTTAAAAGATGTTTTAACCAAGTAAACATTTTCTTTAACACTTTAAAATATATCATTTGGTTGTCTTTGGCGTCCATTCTTTTTCAAGAAAAGATGTTCTTCTTATGATTGTTCACCTACATGTAATGTTTCTTTTTTAAAAATATATATATTTTAATGAAGTATAGTTGACTTAACAATATTTCAGGTGCACAGCAGGTGGTTCAGTTATATAAATACACATAAATTATTTTTGAAATTATTTTCCATCATAGGTTACTACAAGATACTGACTATGGTTCCCTATGCTACATAATAAACCTTTGTTCCTTTGTTGCTTGTTTCTATTTTTTAATTAGAAATCTGGCATTCTATTCATACTAAGTCAAACAAGTGGAATCAAAATGTCATAATTTTTAATTAGGCAAAAATTTGTAAGTTTTCTAAAATATACATATCATGCATATTTATATATGTATACAAAAGCTTTTCTACTACACTTGATAATTATAGGCTTGAGAAAGAACAGTTAAAAAAAAAGAAGAGATGGAGAAATTGGAGAATGTAAACTGAATGAAATGGGAGCCCTGAATTTGAAATAGAAAAAGTGAAAAAAACTAGATAAAATTAAGAGATTATAATATAGTCCAGTTGTTTTTAAATGTGACTGCTCATTAGAAACTTATCTGGAGCTTTGGAGAAAAAAAGCAATACCTGGGCGTTTGTATTTGTCAAAAAATTTCAAGATAATTCTAATGTGCATCTGGGTTTTAAACAGTGAAAGGGATTCATGTCAATGTATGACAAAACCCACTGAAATGTTGTAAAGTGATTGGCCTCCAACTAATAAAATAATATTAAAAAAAAAAAATAAAAAATAAACAGTGAAAGGATTAATTTTCAAAATACACAAGCAGCTCATACAACTCAATACCAGGAAAACAAACAACCCAATCAAAAAGTGGGAAAAGACCTAAAGAGACATTTTTCCGAAGAAGACATACAGATGGCTAACAAACACATGAAAAGATGCTCAACATCGCTCATTATTAGAGAAATGCAAATCAAAACTACAATGAGATATCGCCTCACACCGGTCAGAATGACCATCATCAAAGTCTACAAACAGTAAATGCTGGAGGGGGTGTGGAGAAAAGGAAACACTCTTGCACTGTTGATGGGAATGTAAATTGATACAGCCACTATGGAAGACAGTATGGAGATTTCTTTAAAAACTAGGAATAAAAGCATTATATGACCCAGCAATCCCACTCCTAGGCATATATCCTGAGGAAACCAAATTGAAAAAGACACATATATACCTTTGTTCACGGCAGCACTATTACAATAGTTAGAACATGGAAGCAACCTAGATGTCCATCGACAGATGAATGGATAAAGAAGTTTTGGTATGTACACACAATGGAATATTACTCAGCCATAAAAAGGAACACATTTGAGTCAGTTCTAATGAGATGGATGAACCTAGAGCCTATTATACAGAGTGAAGTAAGTCAGAAAGAGAAAGATAAATATCATATACTAACACATATATACAGAATCTAGAAAAATGGTATTGAATAATTTATTTACAGGGCAACAGTGGAGAAACAGCCATAGAGAATAGATTTATAGACATGTGGAGAGGGGAGGAGAGGGTGAGAAATATGGAGAGAATAACGTGGAAACTTACATTAACATTACCATATGTAAAGTAGATAGCCAACTGGAATTTGCTGTTGGTATCAGGAAACTCAAAACAGTGACTCTGTATCAACCTAGAGGGGTGGGGTGGGGAGGGGGATGAGACTGAGGTTCAAAAAGGAGGTGCTATATGTATACTTATGGCTGATTCATGTTGAGGTTTGTCAGAAAACAACAAAATTCCGTAAAGCAATTATCCTTTATTTAAAAAATAAATTAGAAAAAAGTGATTACAGGCTTTTCTATTAGATCCTAAGTTTTGACGATAGAGAATTCTATTATTTTTCTGTTGACCAATCATGATATAATGGTATTAAATGAGTAATAATAAATAATCACAATAGTAAAAGATGTTTATCAGTCTTCACAATCACTTGGCAGACAAAAAATAAAAGGTAATTACAACTGCAAGCCTAATGGTACATGATTAACTATATAAAGTAATCGCATATAGTTTGGGGAAGAGTCAAGCAGAGTGATGTGGTAAGTGGAAGTGCATACATGCACATGTTTTTATCCACCCAGATGCTGCAGGAAGGGCGACCCCTTCCAGGGCCCAAAAGCGGTCTCTTGTCTAACACTCAGAAATGAATTGTCTGAGAAGACACAGGCACTGACAAAGCAAGAGGTTTCATTGGGAAGGGACAGTCGGGCAGAGAGCAGGAGGGTAAGGGAACCCAGGAGAACTGCTCTGCATGCAGCCTCAGGTTTTATGGTGATGGGGTTACTTTCTGGGTTGTCCTTGGCCAATCATTCTGACTCAGAGTCCTTCCTGGTGGCACATGCATTGCTCAGCCACGATGGAGGATTCTGGGAGATGGTCAGACACGTGGTGTCTCACTTTGACCTTTTCTGAACCCTCACGATTTGTGGTGGCTTATTAGTTCCGTGTTCCTTACTAGAACCTCCTGTCATAAAATAACTCATGCAAATAGTTACTATGGTGCCTGGCCGGGGTGGGCAGTTTCAGGCAGTGTGCTTCCCCTAACACAGCCAGTCTATGTCTTGTGGTTGGTGCATTTAATTCATTTACAGTTAAGGTAATTACTGATCTCTGTGATACCATTACCATTTTCATAATTGTTTTGGGTTTACTTTTCTGTTGGTCTTTTCCTTCTGTGTTACCTGTCTAGAGAAGTTCCTTTAGCATTTGTTGTAAAGCTGGTTTGGTGGTGCTGAATTCTCTCAACTTTTGCTTGTCTGGAAAGCTTTTGATTGCTCCATCAAATCTGGAGGAGAGTCTTGCTGGGTGAAGTATTCTTGGTTGTAGGATATTCCGTTTAATCACTGGCCATCTACCAGGCCATTCCCTTCTGGCTTAGAAAGTTTCTGTTGAGAAATCAGCTGATAAACTGATGGGAGTTCCCTTATATGTTGTTTGTCATTTTTTCCTTTGTTGCTTTTAATATTTTAACTCTTGTCTTTAATTTTTGTCAGCTTGATTACTGTGTGTCTTGCTGTGTTCCTCCTTGGGTTTATCCTTCCTGGGGCTCTGCTTTCTGTACTTGATTGACTATTTTCTTTTCTGTGTTTGGGAAGTTTTCAGCTATTATCTCTGCAAATGTTTTGTCAGGTTCTTTCTCTCTCTCTTCTCCTTCTGGGGCCCCATTAATGTGAATGTTAGTGAATTTGATCCCAGAGATCTCCTAAGCTATCTTCATTTCTTTTCATTCTTTTTTCTACATTCTGTCCTGTTGCAGTGATTTCCACCATTCTGTCCTCCAGGTCCATCCATGCTTCTGCATCAGTTATTCTGCTATTGATTCCTTCTGGAGTATTATTCATCTCTGTTAGTTTGTTCTTTAGTTCTTCTAGGTCTTTGGTGAATATTTCTTGCATCTTCTCAGTCTTTGCCTCCATTCTTTTCCCTAGATCCTGGATCATCTTTACTATCATTATTCTGATTTTTTTTTTTTTTTTGGAAGGTTGCCTATCTCCACTTCATTTAGTTGTTTTTCTGGGATTTTATCTTGTCCCTTCATCTGAGACATGACTTTCTGCTTTTTACTGGTGATTAACATTCTGTAATGTGATTTTTGTTTTAGCCACTGTGAGACTGTGCTTCTTCTTACTTCTTTTTCTGCCCTCTGATGGATGAGGCTGAGAGGCTTGTATTAGCTTCTTCATGGGAGGGACTGGTGATGAGAAAAACTGGGTCTTGCTCTGGTGGGCAGGGCCTTGCTCAGTAAAGTTTTAATCCAATTATCTGCTGATTGATGGGGTTGCACTCCCTCCCTGGTAGTTGTTTGGCCTGAGCAGACCCAACCCTGGGGTCTGCAGCCTCTAGGGTAGGGTTGATGCAAACTGCAAGAGGGTTTACACCAAGGGGGACCACCCAGCACCCTCTTCCCTGTGGTGAGCCCCTGCCAACCCACACCTCTACAGGAGGCCCCCCAACACTAGCAGGTCGTTTTGATTTAGTATCCTTTGGCATCACTGCTCCTCTCTTCTGGGTCTTCATGCACACAACATTTTTTTTGTGTGTTCTCCAAGACTGGAGTCTCTGTTTCCCTCAGTCTTCTAGAAAGCCTATTATAAAATCCCACTGGCCCTCAAGGCCAGATTCCCTGGGGATTCCCAATCCCTTTGTTAGATATCCAGGCTGGGAAGCCTGACATGGGGTTCAGAACCTTCACAATAGTGCAAGAACATCTTTGGTATTATTGTTCTCCAGTCTGTGGGCCACCCACCCATGGGGTATGGGATTTGATTTGATTGTGATTGCACCCCTCCTACCGTCTTGCTGTGGCTTTTTCTTTGTCTTTGGACATGGGGTATCTTCTTTGGTGGGTTCCAGCATCCTCCTGTCGATGGTTATTCAACAGCTGGTTGCAAGTTTTGGTGCTCTCACAGGAGATGAGCGCATGTCCTTCTACTCTGCCATCTTGAACCGGAAGCCCTATATTTAATGATTCTTATTTCACTAGTTGCTTCTGGGATTTTCTCTTTAATCTTGGGTTTTAGCACTTTGACTAACATGTACCTAGGTATATTTTTCTTTTTCTTAAATCTGTTTGGATTTCTCTGAACTTCTGGGATATGTGGGTTTCTGTGGCTCTTTAATTTGTTTTTTTTTTTTAAATTCTGGCCATTACCAGTTCAAATATACTTCTTACCCATCTTTTCCTCTTCATTAGCAATTCAATTGCATGCATATTAGATTGTTTCATTTTGTCCTATATAAAATATTTTTTTCACTATAATAGTGTCGATTTTTTTCACTATTTTTGCTCTCTGTGCTTTAGTTTGGTGAATTTTTATTGCACTGCATTCTATTTACCTGATTCTTTCCTCAGTTGAGTCTGTTCTTCTAACTCTTCTATTTGAATTATTTATCTCATATTTTTTTATTTCTATTATTTTGGGGGAGTTCTTTTTTATATGTCAGTTGAAAATCCATTGAAATTCTCCACCTATTCATCATGTTAATCATATTTAATGTCATAACCATGCAAAGTCCCTATTTGATCATTTTAAAGTTCTCATCGAATAATCCTAATACATGTGCCACATCTGAATTTTGCCTGAAGACTATTTCATCTTTGGCAGTGTATGGTGTTTACCTGATGTTTTCTGCACTTTATAATTTTTAATGAATGTCAGACTTTTTTTTTCAACGAAACTCTAGAGACTAAAGTAAATAGTATTTTTATGCCAAGAAATGTGAAATTCTCTTCCAGCTTTCAGGCGTTATTGTAGGGGGTTGAGTCAATCTGATTTGTTATTTGATGTGTCGTTGCTTTATTTGGCTTTGTTCCATTACAAGATTCAGTTATTTCTTAAGTGCTGTTGTGGTCCTGCCTTGGATTTTGTCGTGCCCTGCACTTCTACTCCACAAAGGGGTTTCCTTCTGTGCTTCTGACTTCTCCTCCAGTGGTAGACTGCTGCTGTTATCACTGTGTATTCACAAGGCTCATGTAGGAAGGATTCCTTACTTCTCCTGCCTTGATAAGAGCCAGGTTCTGTGTCCCTGATCCTTGGGAATTGGATTCTCTCAGCATCCCTGCTTTTCTTCCATCAATCCAGGGTCTGGAATGCAGGCAGGTTTTTTGCTCCTCCCTCAAGTAGCCCTAGCAAGAGTGATTCACTTTGTGCAGAGTCCTGGGCATAAGTGTTCCCTGCTCCTTCAGAGTGATGGCAGAATCTCACCACTTATCGACAAAGAGCCCAGGATGGGTGGTGGATCTCCTATCCCTCCGTCAGCGGTGGATAACTTTTGCTTGCTGTCAGTGAAGGGTCTGAGGCAGATGGGTATCCTGTTACACACCCATCGATAAACATCTCCCTTGTTCCTGAGAAATGTCCAGGACACAGCCAGTTCCTGTGTCTGTCTTCCAGCAGGAACAAGCTATGCTTTGTGGTCTTCATGGTCTAAAGTGGAGAGGCTACCTCACCCTTAAGTTTAGGCAAGTCTTGTGTGCCTGGACCACACAGGGACTGTGACTGAAGGGTGCTTCCCTTCTCACATATGTCTTACCAATATTGAGTAGAGGCTCAGGGAGAAATGTGATGAGTGGTGCAGACTCTTTTTGTATCTGGGGCTCCCTGGGATTCTAAACTGTCCTAGTAGACCATGCAGAGAGATAAGAGACTCCCTTCTCCAGTCTGGATCCCGGGGGAGTTCTTGAGGGTAGACCTCTCTGATTATTCATCCCTTCACCCCATCATCTCCACATAGCTCTTTTTCCCCACCTAAGTCTGATGAACTTAGGAACTAATATGGTGTATGCGTACTGAGTCGCCTAGTCATGTCCAACTCTTTGGGACCTGACCTCAGGGACTGTGGTCCACAAGGTTCCTCTCTCTATGGAATTTTCCAGGTATTGGCAGGTGGATTTTTTTTTTTTTTAACCACTGAGCCACCTAATAACTGAATAGTAGCTCGTGTTTGGCCTTAAAGAATTAATTTTAATTTCACCTGTTTTCTTCTTACCTATCTTTATGGTGATAGCATTTTTATCTACTCTTTTAAAAAAATTGAGTTTATATTTTCATCACTCTTAGGAGAGGATTTCAACTCTTTGGATTTTAGTTTGCTGGGCTACTTTGTAACCTCAACTCTTTGGTAGCCAAAAAATGTTATGACTTTTTATAGTACATGGTTTGCCCTCATCATTAAGGTAGAATTGATACATTTCTGAAATTTTATACATCTGAGGAAGAAGTGGAAGTTTAGTTGCATTTCTAAGCAGTTGTAAATAACCAATGGAAAATGAAAATTAAAAACTATCAATAGTTGTTTTGCAACATGATCTATGGGTAGATATATTTAATAATAGCCTGGAGAATCCCATGGACGGAGGAGCCTGGTGGGCTCCATGGGGTTACAAAGAGTTGAACACAACTGCGTGACTAACATTTTACTTTTCAAGAACTTTACAGTGAAAACAATAAAATATTGCTGAGATAAATTTTAAAATATAGTAAATGGAAAGATATATCATCATTATTTTTGGAAAGTTCAATATTTGTAAAATTTCCACTCTCAAAGTGATCTAAATGCAATCCCAATTGAAAACCCAAATACTTTTGTTTGTGGTGAGAATTGGAAATATGATTCAAAAATTTATGCAGAATTGCAAAATCTGAAAATCACTAATGCTTTCTAGAAGAACAAAAGTTGAGGGATTTATAGTACTTGATTTCAAGACTTATTTTAAATCTCTAGTAATCAAGTGATTGTAATGTTGGTGAAAGGATAATCAAACAGAATAGAGTCCAAAAAAAGACTAACTTTTATTTATTTATCAAATCTCAAGTTCAAGTCACTTTCTCACTAAATCTGCCTCCTGAAACTCTTAACAGATTCCTCTACTAGACTCTCTCTCACTGTTCTTTTCATCTAATTCATAGTACTTATCAGAGCATATTAAGTAATTATTTCTGTAATCATTTGTTTTTTGTTAGTGTTCCCCATGAGACCATATATTCATAGTGGGAAGTATGTCTCTTTTTCTCATGGGTATGTTAAGAGTTTTGGTGCATGTTAGGTATATAACAAACGCAAATGAACGAGAGATTTCAGTGTTACATGCAGGGTGATAGGCAATTTGATATTACACTGGCTTAGAGCAGATGGCCGTGTGCAGATGTTCTCTAAAGTGGACAAAGAGAATGCATCCAGGGCAGCGCTGTTTGCTGCATTGATGCTGCTGGCTGGCTTTCTTGGTTGCTTCTTCTTTTGGTCTCATCTGGTCTTTAGCTGTTTTCTCTAGATTGCTGGATCAGTTGGTGTTCTTCACTTCAAGCAATCAGAAACAAATGTGCTTCTTTGTTAGTGATAATGTTCAGTAAATTGTCTTTCAATTTAGAGTGAACTCTTTAGAATAAACCATTGAATTTCTCAACTTTTCATAAGATTGCAATCCAACTGTTTTTTTCTTTTTTCACTTTGTATTGTGAAATCATTTGAGGATTAAGAAGTTGCATATGTTGTACAATCAATTTCCCTGAACTTTTACCCCAATTCTCTAAATATTTTCACAATTTATATCCCCCCCCCTTTCTCTGTTTCTCTGTAAATGTATAAACACACACATGTACCCATTATGAGACCGTATGGGTACGTATTATATCTTACAAAGCTTGAAGTAAATTTACAGATACAGGAATTTGAAGCAAATTTACATTTGCTTACACATAGGAGTAAATACAGTAAATTTGAAGTAAATTTACATCTAAATACTTCAGGATTAATCATCTAAAATTTACTTATACAAGTAAGATTATCCAAATTGGGGAATGAATAATTATTAAAACTTCAGACTTTATGTAAAGGTCTCCTGTTGTTCCACTAGTCATCCTTTCTTGCAAATAATTTTTTTATTCTTTTCCAGGGTCCCACCCACAGTCACATGATAAATTTATTTCTTTAATTTCTTTGTTTTCCATGACTTTAACGTTATGGATGAATTCTGGCTGTTTGTTTTTCTAGACTATTCCTTATTTTTTGTTTGTCTAATTTTCATTATAGTAGAACCTACATGTGCAGTTTTAGTAGGACTCATCTTAGAAGGCACTTAATATCAACTTTTCCCATTGTTTGTGATATTGTTTTGATCACTCTATTATAGTGTTGTTGGCTAGTCTTCTCTGCTCTATTTCCTATGGTAATCCTTAAGTGTCTTATGAAGATGTTTTAAAATATTTTATTTTTCATCATATTTTTGCCTAGTAACTTTAGTTTATGGCAATTCTTGTCTGAAATAATTAATAAGATGATGCCAAGGGGTAATTTTCTAATTTCATCATTTCTTCTGCATGTATTACTTTGGCATCTACTCTAAGGAAGAGGTTTTTCTTCTCCACATTTATAGCTATTTGGACTCATGGATTCTTATTTTTTTCTATGGCCTATAAAATATTCTTCTCATTATTTCTTTAGTTGTTCAAATACCTCCTTGATTTTGAAAGTTTTATCTCCCCATTTTCAGTAGACATATGTCTGATCAAGACATCTAGAGTATTTAGATTTTAGTTCTTTTTTAGCATGAGGTCATCAATCTAGACTAGCATAATGTTCCCTGGATAGTAAGACAATCAAGACCCCTGTAGTTTACAATATGGCACAAAGATAGAGAGCTCACATATCTTAGAAGCAATGATGGTAAATATCTTGTAATTTCAGCTAAGTTAAACAAAACAGCTTCTGGTGTTTTCTATTTATTGCAATACAGAAAAAAAATCCCCCAGGTCATTAGCTACATACCATATGCTGTCAGTGTCAGATAAGATGGTAGGTAAAAGGAAATGATAGGTAGCATTACAGTACTTTCTCATGTACCTTTCAAGTCTTTGGTGGTGACATTAATTTCTTAAATTTTCTCTTAGTTATGGTTTAACTTCAATGTGCTAGGGAAAAGTTAGGAAAGAAGAGAGTCAAATATTTCTTTGTGGTCTTTCTATCATCATAAACCACTATTCCAAGTACCAGAAACC
The DNA here is from genome assembly GCF_963930625.1 of Muntiacus reevesi. Lineage (NCBI taxonomy): Eukaryota > Metazoa > Chordata > Mammalia > Artiodactyla > Cervidae > Muntiacus > Muntiacus reevesi. The sequence continues at coordinate 13,516,619 of NC_089265.1, read as the reverse complement.
ACTGGGGTGGTATCTCAGCTGCTAATGATTACTATGTTAGTATTTATTGAAAAAAATCAATACGTGGTGGGTATTTTGAATGTTCCACAGAAGGCAGGGTGAGGTGGATTCATGTCACGGTTTCGTTGTTCACCTGTCTACTTATATTCCACTACATTCTGAGAATATATAGGTGTCCAGGTTATAATGTTAACTTTAACAAGCATTCAGTAATCTAATGTTTAAGTACCTTAGCAGATGGCTGCAGATATCTTTGGTAAATATTAGAATAAAACTGCATAGACTATGGACATTATATGGCCTTATGTATACCAAACTTCTGTTTTGTTCAAGGGGCTATGTTTATTTATTTATATAAGAATTGACTCATGTCTGGGAATTGGAATAAACCCTCATAGCTCAGTCGGTAAAGAATCTGCCTGCAATGTAGGAGACCTGGGTTCGATTCCTGGGTCGGGAAGATCCCCTGGAGAAGGAAATGGCAATCCAGTCCAGTATTCTTGCCTGGAAAATCCCATGGACAGAAGAGCCTGGTGGGCTACAGTCCACGGGATCACAAGAATCGGATACGACTTAGCGACTAAACCCCCACCACCATCAAATGGGATACATTTATAGTTAGTCCTGGAGATTGCTTGAACAAGTAATACTAAATAAAGAGGTTATTTCTCATGACTCAAGTCACCACCCCAGTCAATGTAGTGTCCCTGCACCCTGTTGTGTTAACCAAGCCTGCCTTATTCTTATTTCTGTATTTTAACAAACATTTCTCGTTTATGTCTGCCACTTACATACTTATCCTGATACTTCATCTGCAGTATCTCCTCTTGGTAACCTGCCTTGCCCTAAAGTGAACAGTCTCAAAAGTACTTTTCAGTACCTCAGTACCTTCAGTACAGAGAGGATTCTCTCTCCCTTTTGCATTTCAGAGACTTGTGAAGGGCAAACAGTCTCAGCTGTCTTGTGATCTTTAGTCAGAGCCAAGTTTGAATTTCCATCTCTTTAAATGTTTAAAGTATTTGTAAATGAATTTTGACACCTCCGTTTCAAAAGGAAGACCCACCAGCAAATCTAGTTTTTAAAAAATTACTATATAAGTAAAAAAATTAAAACTGACCTTAGCTGCTCAAGGTAGCACATTTTTTTTTCGCTAATTATATTTTTGTTATTTTACTTTATTTTTTTAAATATTTATTTTAATTGAAGGATAATTGCTTTACAATATTATGATGGTTTTTGCCATACATCAACAGGAGCCAGCCATAGGGATACATGAGTCACCCCACCCCGAACTCCCCTCCTACCTCCCTCTCCACCCTACCTCAGCGAAGGTAACACATTATATCCAGTGTATGTGAATATGTACTGATATATTGACTATTGACATATTCATCCTGATGTAAAATTGTTTTCCTTCTTCAAAAAAACTTCTCAGAATCCATAGCCATACATCACAGATTTATGCTTATCATGTTGATATAGTTTTCAAATTTGTTTTTTTTTTTTTCTTCCCAGGCTTTACTTATAATTTACCTGTGGTACAAGGTAGAATTTCTTTAATTTTAATGCTGCTACTTGGGAGTGAGTATGAAAGAACTGGCTTTATTTTATAAGGTAGGAACTTCCATGTCCTGGTTATTATAAATATATTATCTATAGTGAAAAAAGATTACCAGCCCAGGTTGGATGCATGAGACAAGTGCTCGGGCCTGGTGCACTGGGAAGACCCAGAGGAATCGGGTGGAGAGGGAGGTGGGAGGGGGGATCGGGATGGGGAATACATGTAACTCCATGGCTGATTCATTCAATGTATGACAAAACCCACTACAATATTGTAAAGTAATTAGCCTCCAACTAATAAAAATAAATGAAAAATAAATAAATAAATAAAAGGTAGGAACTTCATTTGAATGTTCTATGAACCATTAAAGAGAGGGAAACAAATTTGACAGGTAAAGAAGAGGCCACATCACATGGCAGGGGAGACTCAAGGAGGGGAGAGGTTTTGGGGTAACCATGAGTTCTGAAATTCCCCATTTACCTGTATTCCACTTTGTAGAGTCCACACTTGTACGATCGATGCAGTGATTTTCACATAGGGACTTGGAGAGTCAGTGAATTAAACTACCATTGCAATTTGGAAACCTATAGGAAATAATCTTGAGCTAATTATTAGCTACCTTATTACTGCTACTGCTAAAAATGCAGATTTTGAAAACTGTTTATTGTCCCTTGTTTCAAGACATGAAAAAATTTTTTTTAGGGATTTGACCTTGTCATTCTTTTCCTTTAAATTACTTAGTGCTCTTGGAGAAGCTGCCCTTTGCTGCATTTCTCAAATTACTTTTTGCCCATCATGTGGTTCTATCATAAGACCAGCAAAGATCCCCCAAACTTACTTTCCCTCAGCTCTTTAATCATGGATATCATAGGGAATAATTTAATTTGCTATTACACATGAGTGTCATGGGCAACCAGCTGTCCATCCATTAATGATAACTGGATTTTCATTACCTTCAGCAGTAAAAGCAGATAATCAAACACACATTTCCTCCATTTTAATCCAGCTCCCTTCTCTACAGTATTCCAAAGGGTGAAACAGACAAGTTTACAACTGAAATCAGGACAGAGGAAATTGGGAGGATATCTGGATAATAAGGCTTGGAAAGCGAGCAGAAACCAAAAGTAGATCAAGAAAATAAGTACCTAGAGTACCACCAACAGCACTATAACACACAGTAAAATTATTGACGATTGAACAATGCATCTGCCAAGTGTGATGTAAGCAGCACATGTAGAACCTTGCACACACCTGTGAGAAACACCCACTCATCACAAAGGTGTGCAGCGTTCTCTGAGCTGGGCCTGCCTCCCCTTTCCACGCAGTCCTTTCTCAGTAAACACACAACATGGGAATAGCAAATGTCAAGAAAGTCCTTGTGCTCCATGGGGATACATATTAGACTTGTAATTATGTAAGTATCAATAGTGTATACTTAGATATTATTGTACTCTATCACTGTGTATTATGGTACTTACCCATGTTTTTTAGGAAAAATGAGGGCATGAGCACTGATCCACTGGTTAATGAGTTGAAATGATTAGTCTCCAAGATAAATAAATCATGAAAGAAGCAAGTTAAATGTTGTCTCTCTCAAGCTAAGGTTTAATTGGAATAAGAATTTTCTAACATATAATTTTATATAATTTATATAGATCAGTCATTATCGGTAACCTTACTCCTACCCAAATAATTACTACAAAATCAAAGTGATCAGAATATTATAAATATGCATATATAAAGTTTTGCAGTTTGTATCAACTCCCATATTTGTCAAACTATGTATTTTCTACATAAAATATTTTGACATGTCACAATCATAATTATACTCTATGGCATTTTATGTTATCACAGGATACAAATTTAAATTTTAAGAGGAAGGCCTTTATTCTTTTTTTTTTTTTTTGACATTTCCTCATTTTTTCAAGCATGGCCAAATTACCTTGCAATTTTCTTATCCAGAGAATAATTACATTCTACTTAATTTTTTGAACATGAACTAATGTTTAATGAGTACCCAGTGGCCACATGGCAATGTAATAGCATTCTTCTTGATAAATGCCTATTTATTCCCAGATTGCAATGTCTTTTTAAGATGCTGAGAATCTTAGCAGTTTCACAATATGCAAAACATAATAGCCCCCTTATGAAGAATCAACACTCCTGAAAATATCCCAGAAACCAAAGAAAAAGAAACATCATGTCTCTGAGTATTAATGACTTCCATAGTTATAATTTCTTACAAGAGAAATCTTTATTTCAGATCTTGAATGGCGTTCAGAATAGTTACAATATATTAAGAAGAAAAACGCATCATACATGGAGAAACTCTGCACCTAATATTGATAAAATTTAGTAAGTACTTAAAGGAATTGAATTCTACTTACTATGTAGCTCAGTTGGTAAAAAATCTGCTTGTTCGATTCCTGGGTTGGGAAGATCCCGTGGAGATGGGAATAGGTGACCCACTCCAGTATTCTTGGGCTTCCCTGGTGCCTCAGCTGGTAACGAATCTGTCTGCAATGCAGGAGACCTGAATTCAATCCCTGGGTTGGGAAGATCCCCTGGGGAAGGGAAAGGCTACCCACTCCAGTATTCTGGCCTGGAGAATTCCATGGACTGTATAGTCCATGGTGTCACGAAGAGTTGACACGACTGAGCGACTTTCACTACTATGAAACCAATACTGAGGCTTTCTAGAGGAAGTGATATCAGCTGTATAAGTAAATCCATAGACAGCAATCAAAAATGTAAGTCTTAGCCTAAAACATGTATCTTAACAGTATTTCTATGCTAAAAGGCAGACAAATGCATTAGAGTTAGGGCTTCAAGTTCCTTCCTTATTTTGGTGGATAGGTGGAGATGGATAGGTAGGTATTCAGGCCAGGGACTCCTAGTGAATCTAGGAACTCTCAATACAGTCTGAAGGGCAAGGGCTGTGGCCTTATCTGAAGGATTGATACTGGGATAATAAAATATATTGCCTAGCCTTTGTTTATCTAAAAATATGTATTTGAAAATATATGTTAGGCAGTAATGGACCAGAAACTTCCAGAATCTCCCTGTTAGCAGGGAGAGCAGGAGAATATCATCTGCTCCATAACTAGGCAGGGCAGCTGAGGGGTGATCATTAAGAACATCTGGGGTATAGTTGGCTCAGGCAAAGAATTAAAAAATCTTTTAAGATGGCACAGTTGATCCGCGACAATTCTCGTGACATATCGAGTTGGTGAAGAGACAAGTACTGAGTGAATCCATTTGTTAGGCATCCTGACTGGTTTATATTTATTGAAAGAAATGTGCAAGCTCTTAGCATTGGGTGGGTAAACCCTTGTGAAAACTACATGTGTTCCAACAGTGAGTGTGCTATCTGTAAGGCAAGAAGAGATATTTGCCAAGAAAAAATAACCATCATATGAAAGCTCTCAGTCCTTGGCATCATCGCTTGCCACTGTGAGGAGCAGCATGAGGCACTTTTTTTTTCTAACATGATAGGAGTTGTAGCCCTGGTCTCTAGGAGGATGGGAACTTCTGTGGTCGCTGATACAGGTTATAAAGAGCTACTTTTAAATACTAGGCGAAGTGTGCTAAAAATGCTTAATCTGCTAAAAACAATTTGAGTCAGATTCATAAAGAGTAGTAGCATATTGAAAAGCAGAGACATTACTTTGTCAACAAAGTCTGTCTAGTCAAGGCTATGGTTTTTTCACTGGTCATGCATGGATGTGAGAGTTGGACTATAAAGAAAGCTGAGCGCCGAAGAATTGATGCTTTTGAACTATGGTGTTGGAGAAGACTCTTGAGAGTCCCTTGGACTGCAAGGAGATCCAACCAGTCCATCCTAAAGGAAATAAGTCCTGAATATTCATTGGAAGGACTGATACCAAAGCTGAAACTCCAATACTTTGGCCACCTAATGCGAAGAGCTGACTCATTTGAAAAGACCCTAATCTGGGAAAGATTGAGGGCAGGGGGAGAACAGGATGACAGAGGATGAGATGGCTGGATGGCATCACCAACTCAATGGACATGGGTTTGGGTGGACTCTGGGAGTTGGTGATGGATAGGGAGGTTCATGGCATGCTGGCATGCTGCGGTTCATGGGGTCGCAAAGAATTGGACACGACTGAGCTACTGAACTGAACTGAGTTATTAGACATCAGATAACAGCAAGGGTGTATTTTGTACCTTTCATTAAAAAATGCACTGATTTTTAATATCTGACTATTTTAGATATATGCCCTTCTACTTGGAACCAAATACTTGCTATTCTCTACTATGAAATGGATGTGGTTCCATTGTCATAAACCTGTATGTGGGTCTACAAGGACACAATGTGTTCATTTGCCTAGCTGTATCTGTGATAAAAATAGCTATGATCAACAAGTACTCTTTGTTAGGTAGGCATTTTTTTCTCAGCACTTTATATAATTTACCTCACCTTAGCCTTTTTCAATAACCTTATAAAGAAAGGACAATTATGCTCTCCATTAACACAGATGAAGAATTTAAAGCTCAGGGTGATTATCTTACCCAAATAATCAGTGATGGAGCTGGAACTGTAACCCAGGTCTGGCTCATTACAGATCCTTGCTCTTATTTAAACTGTACTGATACCAAGGCAGTTTTATATACTAGTTTTAAGTTATGTATTTAAGGGACTAGAAAAATGTACATTGAGGCATTGACTAATTATTTAGGGACAGTTAGGTCAAAGGGCCTGACTTCCTCGGCTCTCCCTGACTCTGGGGATCCCAGAGCCTTTTGTATAAAGTGAAAGTGAAAGTCATTCAGTCGTGTCCAACTCTTTGCGACCCCATGGATTGTATAGTCCATGTAATTCTCCAGGCCAGAATACTGGAGTGGGTAGCTTTTGTATAAAAATAGGTAAAATAGGGAACAAAAAGAAAAAACCTTCTAAACTTTCCCCTAAGATCAAAGCTTGCTGAGTGGATCTTCATGAAAACTAAAGTTCAAGGTATAGCAGTTGGCGGATTTTTGATGAAGGTATATGAATTGGTATATTTAAATGGGCTTTATATAAGATGGCTATAGCTCTCATTTAATTATGAAAGTGAAAGTGGCTTAGTTGTGCCCAACTCTTTGTGACCCCATGGACTATATAGTCCATGGAATTCTTCAGGCCAGAATACTGGAGTGGGTAGCTTTTCCCTTCTCTAGGGAATCTTCCCAACCCAGGAATTGAACCCAGGTCTCCTACATTGCAGGCGGATTCTTTACCAGCTGAGCCACCAGGGAAGCCCTTATTTAATTATATTGTGGGATAAATAGGGCTTCCCTAGTGACTCAGATGGTAAGGAATCTGTCTGCAATGGAGAAGACCCAGGTTTGACCCCTGGGCCGGGAAGATCCTGTGGAGTAGAAAATGACAACCTGCTCCAGTATTCTTGCCTGGAAAATCCATGGACAAAAGAGCCTGGCAGGCTACAGTCCATGGGGTCACAAAGAATTGTACATGACTGAGCATGCATGCTTCCAAGGCAGTTGGTATCTGACTCTGTTAATGGAGAGAAAGAGGTTCTGTAGAGAAAGGTGCATTGATTTACTTGTGTATATGTTGGTAATTTTTTTTTTTTTTTGCCTGTGATGAGAACTTTACGACTTATTGTCTTGGTAACTTTCAAATATAACATCAGAGCAGTGTTAACTATGGTCATCATGTACATTTCATCTCTAATACTTATAACTAGAAGTTTGTACCTTCTGACCACCTTCATCCAATTCCCTCACCTCCCCTCCATTCCTTTGGTAACCACAACTAGGATCTTTCGTTCTATGAGTTTGTTTCTTTTTAAGATTTTCCATATGTAAGTGATATCATAGAGTATTTGTCTTTATCTGTTTGACTTATTTTGCTTAGCATAATGGCCCCAAGGTTTATCCATGTTGTAGCAAAAGGAAGTATTTCCTTCTTTTTTATGGCTGAATAGTATTCTATTACAAAAAATTACAAAGAGTAATTTTTCAGGTGGCTTTTTGCCATCTACATACACACCAGTGTACTTTCTTTTCATCTCTTTGCCCATTTTCTAACTGAGTTATTTCTGTCTTTCTACAGTTGAACTTTGAAAATCCTTTAAAAATTCTACATACCAAGATGTCTAGCATGTTGATTTTGTGTCCTGAAAAATTGTTGATCTTGTTTGTGTGTGCTCATTTCTTAGAATTCTCTATGTCCAAGATCTTGTAATTTATCATTAGAGATAATTTTACTCCTTTATTACCAGTCTAGATGCCTTTTAATTTTCTTGCCAATTTCTTTGACTAGAACCTCCAGTAGAAAATTACATAGAAGCTGCGATGGCAGACATCTTTGTCTTGCTCTTACTTTTAGGAAAAAGTATTCAGTCTTTTACCACTAAGTATGATGATAGATGTGAGTTTTCATAGCTATCTTTTATAAAATTGAAAAAGTTTCTTTCTATTCCTTGTTTGTTATATTTTATTTTGAAATTATAAAGTGGTGTTGAATTATCTCAAATGCCTTTTAAAATCTATTGATATGATTATGGCTTTTGTTCTTTATTTTATTGCTATTGTGTATTATGTTTATTGAATTTTGGCTGTTCAGCCAACCAACCCTTGCATTCCTGGAATAAATCTTACTTTACCATGTTACATAATTCTTTTTGTATAACTATATTTCTCCTTTGAATTGCTAGCATTTTGTTACTTAGAACTGTCTAGTGACCTTCTAAGGATCAAAACATTTAGTGACTCTCTACAGATCAAACTAAGTCCAGGGACATTTATTTATTGATATCGGTTCAGTTCAGTCTCTCAGTCATGTCCAACTCTTTGTGATCATGAATTGCAGCACGCCAGGCCTCCTTGTCCATCACCAACTCCTGGAATTTACCCAAACTCATGTCCATCGAGTCAGTTATGCCATCCAACCATCTCATCCTCTGTCGTCCCCTTCTCCTCCTGCCCCCAATCCCTCCCAGTATCAGGGTCTTTTGCAATGAGTCAGCTCTTCACATGAGGTGGCCAAAGTACTGAGTTTCAGTCTCAGCATCAGTCCTTCCAATGAACACCCAGGACTGATCTCCTTTAGGATGGACTGGTTGGATCTCCTTGCAGTCCAAGGGACTCTCAGAAGTCTTCTCCAACACCACTGTTCAAAAGCACCAATTCTTTGGTGTTCAGCTTTCTTCACAGTCCAACTCTCACATCCATACATGACCACTGGAAAAACCAAAGCCTTGACCAGATGAACCTTTGTTGGCAAAGTAATGTTTGTGCTTGTTAATATGCTATCTGGGTTGGTCATAACTTTCCTTCCAAGGAGTAAGCGTCTTTTAATTTCATGGCTGCAATCACCATCTGCAGTGATTTTGGAGCCCCCAAAATTAAAGTCTGATACTGTTTCCACTGTCTCCCTATAGCATCTGCTATTATTTTACATCCTTTTCTAACATTTTTGTTTTTTCTCATGAATCACATGAAAAGTCATCAGTTTTTCATATCCTTCCCCTGGCTTCACCCTATCCTGGTCTCTCTCTCTCCACATCAATTATAGATAGAACTTATTTTTGTATCTCCTCCTCTAAGATGTGTTCTTCTCAAAGTTAGGGATTTAATTTTTTCACTTGTTTGGAGAAGGAAATGGCAACCCACTCCAGTATTCTTGCCTGGAAAAATCCATGGACAGAGGAGTCTGGCGGGCTGAAGTCCATGGGATTACATGACTGAGCGTGTGTGCACAAGGGTGGAGGGAGATGGTTTGGTAGCAATAAACTGGTAGAACTAAAATAAATAAATAAATAAAAGTAATGACTCGATAAAAAAAAATTTTTCTCACTTGTGATAGTGCCTGATACTTTGAAGACTTCCAAGTTCTTTCTCCTCTTCCTCTTCTTCCTTTTAATCTTCCCTGCACTCTCCATTTCTCTTCTCATCCTTTTATTTCTCCCCCTCCTGCACTTCCTTTCTCTTTTTCTGGCTTAGTGAGTATGTAAATTTAAAGAAATGATTATATAAAAATAGAACACTTCACAAAAAAGCGAAGAATACGCTTTCCCATTTAAACTCTGTCTATAAACTATTACACTGGGAAGACATATCAATTTAACATTTAGAAATTTATGGGTAAAGCAAAGCTAAATGATTCCCTACAAATTCTGATAGAATGCACTATGTTGTTGATGTGAAGTGACAATAATTGCTGGCATTTCTCAATCATATTTAAGAAGGAATCACTTGGGAAATACTGCAGCAGTCACCTGACTGAGTTTCTCTTTTTAGTGGAGAAAACCAGTTGTCTATTCATTCAGACATGACATGTTGGTGCATAAGTGTAACTCATTATCCTGTGTTTTTTAAATATTCTCTTTCTGGCCAATTTATTAAGTTTTTGCTCACCTATTATAAAGTTTAGGCCATTACTATTTTAGATAAATATAAACATTTGATGTTTATAGATGATGTCTTATTTGAAACTAGTTACTCAACATGGTTTCTTGCTACAAAAGGAAAGAATATGAAGCATTTCAAAGCATCAGCATAACAGAAATTCAAAAATAAAAGTCAATTTCAGAGTGAAATCTTAGAGAGAAACTATATATTTATCCCTTCTGTGGTTATGTAGCAAATTTAGCTGACTAAATATGGACTTCCCAGGTGACTCAGTGGTAAAGAATTCTGCCTGCTGATACAGGAGACACAGGAGACATGGATTCGATCCCTAGGTTGGGAAGATCCCCTGCAGGAGTAAATGAAAACCCACTCCAGTATTCTTGCCTGAGAAATCCCATGGACAGAGGCTCCTGGTAGGCTACAGTCCATGGGGTGGCAGAGTCAGACACGACTGAGCAACTGAGCATGCACGCAATAGGGAAATATTTAGTGATGTGAAACATATGAAAGTGAAAGTGTTAGTCACTCAGTCATGTTTGACTCTTTGCGACTACATGGATTGTTGCCTTCCAGGCTCCTCTGTCCATGTGATTCTCCAGGCAAGAAAAATTCTACAATAAAGCTAGTATTTCTTAAGAAATATTTTTATTGTTTATGCTCTGATACTACAATAGGGACATTCATTTGATTGTTTAATCTGACTTACTTGAAAAAATATACTTCTAGTTAAAGAATAAAGAATAAAATATTTACTAAAAATTGCCTTTGTTTTCCAGAGAAGCAGTTGCAATAACTATAAATGTAAGATTTAACACATAGCTTGTGGAAGCAATATAAATTTCATAATGAATCAAATTGAGTTAATAACATAAAATATGAATTATTTGAATACATAAATATTAATCTTTCCTCTGTCTATACTAGTTAGGGAAGGTGCTTTTTTTGATAAATTAGTCTGATCAACTCAAAGTTGCATGTGAGAAATTTCCCTGATATTCATCCCTCTAGCCAATCACTAAAATCATTGCTTTTAACTCTTTATTATATTTTGAATCTTCCTTTTGACTTCACTTCTGCTGACAACCACTTAATTTATGTCCTATTACTTGAGAAGTCAATTCTTAGGATGACTTTTTAATGTGCCCATCTCCTTTAAATTTCCTTTGACTAATGTTTTTTCATGTCCCTTCTTAAAATTCATTAAGAGCCCTACTATTCATAGTATAAGGTAAAATCCCATTGTAAGAATAAGCATGAACCCTCATGATCTATTCCTTGCCCTTGATCTCCTTCAATTTGAAAATTAGTTTATGTCAAAATTTGTTCCCCAAAGTACCCAATTGTTTTGAACCTGATGTATCCCCAGAATGTCCTCTACTGCTGTTTATATTTGGTTATTTGTAAGCCTCTCTGTGTTTTAACTTTAAAAGTCAGTTATAACAGTTTTCTTATTCATAGTAAACAAGGACCTACTTTGGACTTCAGTCATTCCCTCTGTGTACTGTATGACTAAATTTACCCGTAGAGACCTAACTCATCGTATGGAGATTGTCTCTATGTCATTCTCTCCTAACCAACTTGACTGTAAGATAGTTTTATTCATTTTCACATTTTCATTGCTGGCAAATGCCTAAAATATATTTATTAGGTATTCATTAACTAAGTAGACTATGCTAACTTTTCCCTATATCACTTTCTACTTCTTCTTGGGCTAGGTTAACTTTCCCAGTTTTTCAGGTTTTCTTAGGTAGAGTCATGTGACAGTGTTCCACTTAATGGAAGGTGAAATGATGTTGTCTGCTTCCAGGCCTTTATACCTTTATTTTCCAAACCAACAATCTTAGAGAATGACAAAACCATAAGATAAAGGGATGCTAAGTTCACGGGTGTTTCCTTGGTCACTTGCTGGTCATGAATGAGCAGAATTTATCTCTGCAAGAAGTAAACTATTTTGTTAAGCCATGAGATTTGGAAATGTATTTGTTCTCTTAGATACCTTGCATTAAATATGATTTTTAGTATAATTGAACAGATTTTAACATTTTGAATATGTTTTACTGTATTTGGTTTATCCATTAAATTAGCACATAATATTAGATAAAAGTAAAAAATTAATAATAGAGTGTTCTATACCAAATATTTTATAGTAATTGTCTGTAATTTATTATTCTATTTTTATAAATGGAAAAGTGAGATTTGGGAAGATAAACAATTGTTTCAGGATATAGAACCAGTTGTGAACCCTCCAGTCAATCAATCAACTGAAAGTTCATAGTCATGCACCACAGCATTCTGAAATAATTCTAGACTGCTGTGATGATTCAGAAAACCTTTGAAATCAAGTCCATTGATGTGAGCACTGCTCATCACTGTAGGAGTGAGTCATTATGCATCTGTGTTTAGTATACAGATTTTCCAATAAATTATCTTTAATAATAGGGCCTTAATATTAGTTTATGGATCTACAACTGGATCAACTATATATGCCAATATTTTAAAGGTTTTGGTTTTTCTGACTGTCAAATTTGAATGATAGAGCTTTTATGCACATTACTTACAAATTCAAATATGGGAGGAAGGATAATAAATACCATATACAATTCACATTTTCAGCAAACATATTTCAGACAGAAATAATTTAACCATCATTAAAGAATGTGGTTGCTACTTTGTTGATTCATAATGACAACTATAGCTGCCTTGTTTTAATTTGCTGCTGTTCTTTAGTTGCTAAGTTGTATCTGACTTTATTGTGATCCCATGGACTTTAGTCCCCCAGGTTCCTCTGTCCATAGAATTTTCCAGGCAAGAATACTGGAGTGGGTTGCCATTTCCTTTCCAGGGGATCTGCCCAACCCAGGGATCAAACTCGGATCTCCTGCATTCCCTGGCAGATTCTTTACTACTGAGCCACCTGGGAAGCCCCCTTGTTTTAATTAGCTAATATCTCTCACTGATTTTGTTTGCCTTAGATAAATAGGGTTTCTGTAATGACATAATCCAAAACACTAATACAGATGGAACATTTCTTTTGTATGGGGTTAAACAATAAATTGTTAAAGCTTCATTGTCAATGATGCTATAACATTATAAAAAGCATTTTTATAAATTAAGCATCAGTCAGTCCAGTTCAGTTGCTCAGTTGTGTCCAACTCTTTGTGACCCCGTGAGCTGCAGCATGCCAGGACTCTGTGTCCATCACCAACTCTTGGAGTTTACCCAAACTCATGTTCATTGAGTTGGTGATGCCATCTAACCATCTCATCCTCTGTCATCTCCTTCTCCTCCTGCCTTCAATCTTTCCAAATATCAGGGTCTTTTCAAATGAGTCAACTCTTCACATCAGGTGGCCAAAATATTGGAGTTTCAGCTTCAACATCAGTCCTTCCAATGAACATCTAGGGCTGATCTCTTTAGGATGAACTGGTTGGATCTCCTTGCAGTCCAATGGACTCTCGAGAATCTTCTCTAACACCACAGTTCAAAAACATCAATTCTTCTGTGCTCAGCTTTCTTTATTTAGTCCAACTGTCACATCCATACATGACTGCTGGAAAAACCATAGCCTTGACTAGATGGACCATTGTTGACAAAGTAAGGTCTCTGCTTTTTAATATGCTGTCTAGGTTTGTCATAACGTTGCTTCCAAGGAATAAACGTCTTTTAATTTCATGGCTGCAATCACCATCTGCAGTGGTTTGGAGACCCCCAAAATAAAGTCAGCAACTGTTTCCACTGTTTCCCCATCTATTTGCCATGAAGTAATGGGACCAGATGCCATGACCTTAGTTTTCTGAATGTTGAATTTTAAACCAACTTTTCACTCTCCTCTTTCACTTTCATCAAGAGTCTCTTTAGTTCTTCTTCACTTTCTGCCATAAGGGTGGTGTCATCTGCATATCTGAGATTATTGATATTTCTCCCGGCAATCTTGATTCCAGCTTGTGCTTCCTGCAGCCCATCGTTTCTCATGATGTACTCTGCATATAAGTTAAATAAGCAGGGTGACAATATACAGCCTTGATGGACTCCTTTTCTTATTTGGAACCAGTCTGTTGTTCCATGTCCAGTTCTAACTATTGCTCCCTGACCTGCATATAGGTTTCTCAAGAGGCAGGTCAGGTGGTCTGGTATTCCCATCTCCTTCAGAATTTTCCACAGTTTATTGTGATCCACACAGTCAAAGGCTTTGGCATAATCAATAAAGCAGAAGTAGATGTTTTTCTGGAAGTCTTTTGCTTTTTTCAATGATCCAGCAGATGCTGGCAATTTGATTTCTGGTTCCTCTGCCTTTTCTAAATCCAGCTTGAACATCTGGAAGTTCACAGTTCATGTATTGCTGAAGCCTGGCTTGGAGAATTTTGAGCATTACTTTAGTAGCATGTGAGATGAGTACAATTGTGCAGTAGTTTGAGCATTCTTTGGCATTGCCTTTCTTTGGGATTGGAATGAAAACTGACCTTTACCAGTCCTGTGATCTCAATTTATTAAAATAAATTAGGCTATTTGGTGTTTTTCATAATTTGTTATTTCAATTTTGCATCTTGTTATGAAACTGTAGGGTAACTCTGCTGCACTGTTCCACTGGAAAAGTTCTCTCATATGTATTAATTCTTACCACATCATCTTTTGCCTTTTACCTAGAGGCTGACTATTGCTTTTCTATAATTTTTATAGCATTCACAATATTCATTCTGAGAATATATTCAATTTCTACTCTGACTTTTTCAAGACTTTGGCTCAAGTACCCACTTACCTAAATGAACCATGGTGTTCCCAGATCCTGATCTGGGAGGGGAAGGGTATCACTGTTTTCCCCAGGCTCTCATATTACCCCCTTCAAACCTCAGTTTCAGCATTTGCATGGTATTATGCAGTTATGTTTTTATTCTTTAAACAATTGCCTATTTTGTCTCACAAAATAATCGAGATAGTTTTTAGCAGATTCAAAGAAGAGATCCTAAAGTTAAAAATCACTGACATGAAGGAAAAAAACACTGATAAGGAGAAAAATTCACCGTGATGATAGTTTTGATGGTTAAGTCTCAGACTGAGCTCATGGTTTTCTCTTGGGCTTCCCTGGTGGCTCAGAGGTTAAAGCATCTGCCTGCAATGCGGGAGACCCGAGTTCGATCCCTGGGTCGGGAAGATCCCCTGGGAAGGAAATGACAACCCACTCCAGTATCCTTCCCTGGAGAATCCCATGGACAGAGGAGCCTGGTAGGCTACAGTCCACAGGGTCACAAAGAGTCAGACACGACTGAGCAACTTCACTTCACTCACTTTTCTCTTGGACAATGCAAAGAGGAAAATGTAATCACTGAGACAATATTTTTGCAGCCCTTGGTTGTAAAATAAATTTCTCATGTGATATTGTTCGAACTGATAGTATTAGCAGAATGCCAATAATAGTTTAGAAGCAAATATTTTGAAAAACTATAGCCATTATTTTTGTCTACTTCTTTCTTACAGATTCTATTCTTAACCCCAAATCATCATCACATCATCAGAGTGTAATTTAACAAAAAAGTACACCTAGATGAGCATTTAGACCTAGACCATTTTTTTTAAAGAGAGTTGAAGTATCCACATTAGTGTTATAGTTCTTTGTTAAAATTCTGTCTTTTGCATTACTGAGAGACAGACTCTATATTAAACTTGGTTATATCCAGTTACAGTAAACAAGTTACAGATACATAATAAAGGTTGAATGAATGAGTGAAATATTTGACTCATCTTTGACCAGTACACATAGTAACTAACATTCTTATTTTATATTTTGTGAGCATGAAATAAAAATTACAAGCTAGATGTGGAAATAGGTCACTTTTGATTTGCATATATTATTGTGATCTTGTACACATAGACCCGGAGCCTGGTGGGCTGCCGTCTATGGGGTCGCACAGAGTTGGACACGACTGAAGTGACTTAGCAGCAGCATACGCATAGACACACATACACACACACATATATTGAGCTTTGCTTTTACACTCTTCAATAATTGATGCAGTTGGTTAAATTATATGACATTTTCCTTTCTCTTCTGTTAATTCAGTTCTTTTGAAGCGGCATAGTCTATTTGTATGTATTCAGTACAGTGTGTCCCAGAATAGCAGTCTGTGCCCACCTACTTCTATCTTTCTTTAGGTATTCAGTTCTCATTGTTACAGTTTGTTTAATTCACTTCATCTTGCAGGTTTTCTCATTTAAATTCTCAGACTTGAGACACTGAAATTTGAAATCTCAACCTTAACCAAAATTTTCCTTTGTTCACCTCCAATGGAGTTGAGCTTTGGTGAGATGAGGTTAAATATGGGGGTGACTACAACTTCATCTGCTCTTGTACACTTTTCATAGATAAAAAACACACTAGGCTATACTTTTAAACCACACAGTTAATGACAGAATATGCAGCGCGCAGTGCTGTTAAAGTTCCAATGCATAATTGGAATCCTAAACACTTTATAACACTTCTAGCCCAAAAGTGTGGAATTCAAAAGTTCATTATACTTATTGAAATTCTAGGAGATGTTAGAGAATAATGGAATAAAATAAGGAGTTAAATATTCCTAACTACTTCAATCAGTTAATTATGAAATGAATTATTGAGTTAATGTGGACTTGCATGCAGAACAATTTTCAATTAGTATTTCCCAGTGATTCCAAAAAATAAATTGAAAAGGGCAGATTTTAATGTTAGCATTTTTACTAATATATTCTATTTTTCAAGCATTGGCTTAATCTAATTGTAGGTAGGGAGGCTTTTCAATCTAAAATATTTCTCAGTCAAAAATACATGTTATATAAAAGTTCTCTTTCTTTGCTCTACCGGTATCCATTGCATTCCCAAAATCATCATGGTAATGCATTCATTTGCTTCATTATCTTTTTTTTTTTGTTAGGTCTTTAAATTCACTAACAAAATACTGGAGCACCGAGAGCTTTTATGCATGATGTTTATGTGCTAAAGCTGTATGACCTTTTCAAAATTCTTCAGTTCATTTTGCTGGAAATTCTTTGTCATACAACTGAAATACAATGGTTTTGACAGAATCAAGTAACTTCAGGTTTTGAGTTATACAACTATGATTTTTATTAAGGCAGGTGAGAAATTCATAGAAAATTTTCTAAATTATAAAAATGAAAGTTATTCAAGATAAGGCATAGAAAGAATTCAGTATATAAAAATAAACTAAAACTTACAAATAGAATTCTTGTTCTTCATTCTAGACCTTGAGTCTTTGTTATTTCATTCATTCACTTAACCATAAATGTTTTTTCAGGCAGACTCAAAATAAAGATATCTGGAATGAAACGTGAATTTCACCCACTCTAGATTTTCAGAAAGCTATAATCGAATGAATAAAATAAACACATACATTTCTGCTACATTAGATAATGATAGAAAGATTCAGATTTTAGAAAATGAAGAGACTCCTTCCAACTGGGGAAACACAAAAGCCTTCTAGAGAAGATGGTACATGAGGTCGACCTGAAAAGACCAGGAGAATTTGAATAAATGTGGATTAGAAGAAGGCATTTTAGACAGAGGGATTTGCTAGAAGTTAAATATAGTTGGAGAGTCACAGTGTTTGTTTTGCTTTAGTTTAATTTATTTTTCTATAATTAAAAAAATACTATTATAGTTACCTGCTTCCCAGTGGTAAAGAATCTCCCTGTCAATGCAGGAGATGCAAGAGACACAGGTTCGATCCCTGGGTCAGGAATATCCCCTGGAGGAGGAAATGGCAATGCAGTCCAGTATTCTTGCCTGGAAAATTTCATGGACAGAGGAACCTGGTGGGCTACTGTCTATGGAGTTGCAAAGAGTCGGACTTGGCTGAGCACACACACAATGAATAGTTTTGTGACAGATATAAAATTCTTGAATGTATTTTCACACTTTCAAGTGCACCTGGGACATTTCCAAAAATTAACCATAAGCTGAAGCATAATGGAAATCTGAAGAAGTTTCAAAGGTTGGAATCATATTAGTATGTCCCTGACTACAGAGCAAAAAAAGACTGGAAACTAAATTCCAAATAGATAAGTAGAAAGTGCTTACATGTTTAAAAGTTAGAAAGCAAACTGTTAAGTAACTCATGGATCAATAAGAGATCACAGTGTAAATTTTAAACTATTTTGGACTGAGTACTAAAATGCCACATATCAAAGCTTGTGAAATAAACCTAAACTTGTGCTTAGAAGAAATGATACATGTTTATGTATTTTAAGAATGACCTGCAAATTAATAATACAGACATTCAGCCCCAGAAGTTATTTTTCACAAAAACAAAAAATAAAACTCAAAAAAGTAGAAGGAAGTAAATCTTAAAGACTTAACTGTAAAAGTTGATAAAATACTGGCAAAATATGCAATGTAGAGGATTACTGAGGTGGAAGCTTTGCTTTGAAAATACTAATAAAATTGATAAGCCTCTGTGAAAATTTTTATGAAGGGAAAAAGTGCTATCACTGCAGAACCTGAAGGCATTAAAAATCAGAAGTGAATTTTATAAAATATACCAATAAATTAAACATTTGGAAAAAATAGGCACAATTGGCTGTATTTTTAAATATCAGCAACAGTTACAACTTCTTTTTTACAAATACAATTATAGAAAACCTTAAAACATTTTTAGGAAAGGACTAAACCTAAAAAATAATGTTTAAGAATCTATGCAATACAAAACACTGTTTGGGAAAGTTTAGAATAACTTAAATAAACTGAAGGGGTAAACCATGTTCATGGATTAAAAGATGCAGTATTGTGATAAGATCAATTGGCCTCCAATTGCTTTACAGATTCTAAGCAGTTTCAATGGAAATACTAACAGTTTGTTTCTGGTGAAATCTGCAAATCTGGACAAGAATATCCAAACACTGTTCAAAAAGAAAAAAATATGGAAATTTCTATACTTTCAAACACCATCATGTATTTTAAAGATAAAATAATTTAGAAAATATAATATTGGCATAATGATCAACAAAGAGAACCCCTCAAAAGGGATAGACTCTTGAGAACATACATCACATGTATACACATGTACACATGTATCACATGTATACAAATCATATTTGATTTATGACAAAGATGATACTGCAGAAAATGGATCAATGATATTTTCAGTTGGATATTGAATTAGTTGAATGTCCATATGATAATAGTAGAAATTGACTCCTACATTATAATATACATAAAATTCTACAAAATTTGATTCCTACTTGTATATAAGACAGAAAAAATGTCTATGTTGTCTACATGATTTCTGTCCTTTATTGTGCCCATCTTTGCATGAAATGTTCCCTTGGTATCTCTACTTTTCTTGAAGAGACCTCTAGTTTTCCCCATTGTATTATTTTTCCCATTACACAAACTGGAGCAATGGGCAAATTTGGCCTTGTAGTAGAGAATGAAGCAGGGAACAGGCTAATAAAGTTTTACCACGAGACTGCACTGGTCATAGCAGACAGTGCAAATCGTAAAGAGAAGACTATACACATGGACATCACCAGATAGTCAATACCAAAATCAATTTGACCATATTCTTTGCAGTCAAAGAGGGAGAAGCTCTATACAGTCAACAAAAACAAGACCAGGAGCTGAATGTGGCTCAGATCATGAACTCCCTATTGCCAAATTCAGACTTAAATTGAAGAAAGTAGAGAAAACCAGTAGACCATTCAGGTATGACCTAAATCATATCCCTTACAACTGTACAGTGGAAGTGAGAAATAGAGTCAAGGAATTAGATCTGTAGATAGAGGGCCTGAAGAAGTATGGACACAGTTTTGTGACATTGTAGAGGAGGCAGGGATCAAGAACATCCCCAACAAAAAGAAATGACAAAAGGCAAAATGATTGTCTGAGGAGACCTTACAAACAGCTGTGAAAAGAAGAGAAGTGAAAGGCAAAGGAGAAAAGGAAAGATATTCCCGTTTGAATGCAGAGTTCCGAAGAAAAGCAAGAAGAGATAAAAAACCTTTCTCAGTGATCAGTGCAAAGAGAGAGAGGGAAAAAAAAAGAATGGGGAAGACTAGAGATCTCTTCAAGAAAATTAGAGATACCAAGGGAACATTTCATGCAGAGATGGGCCCAATAAGGGACAGAAATCATACGGACGTATCAGAAGCAGAATATATTAAGAAGCAGTGGCAAGAATACACAGAACTGTACCAAAAAGATCTTCATGACCCAGATAACCATGATGGTATGATCACTCACCTAGAGCCAGACATCTGGGAATGAGAAGTCAGGTGGCCTTAGGAAGCATCACTATGAACAAAGCTAGTGGAGGTGATGGAATACCAGTTCAGCTATTTCAAATCCTGAAAGATGATGCTGTGAAAGTGCTGCACTCAATATGCCAGTGAGCAAATTTGGAAAACTCAGCAGTGGCCACAGGACTGTAAAGATCAGTTTTCATTCCAATCCCAAAGAAAGGCAATGCCATAGAATGCTCAAACTACTGCACAATTGCGCTCATCTCACCTGCTAGTAATGCTCAAAATTCTCCAAGCCAGGCTTCAACAGTACGTGAACTGTGAACTTCCAGATGTTCAAGCTGGATTTAGAAAAGGCAGAGGAACCAGAGATCAAATTGCCAACATCCATCGGATTTCAAAAAAGCAAGATAGTTCCAGAAAAACATCTACTTCTGTTTTATTGATTATGCCAAAGCCTTGACTGTGTGGATCAGGGGAAACTTTTGAAAATTCTTCAAAATATGGGAATACCAGACCACCTGACCTGCTTCTTGAGAAATCTGTATGCAGGTCAAGAAGCAACAGTTAGAAATGAACATGGAACAACAGTCTGGTTCCAAGTAGGGAAAGGAGTTCGTCAAGGCTGTATATTATTACCCTTCTTATTTAACTTATATGCAGAGTACATCCTGAGAAATGCTGGACTGGATGAAGCATAAGCTGGAATCAAGATTGCCGGGAGAAATATCAATAACCTCAGATACACAGATGACACCACCCTTATGGCACAAGGCGAAGAATTAAAGAGCCTCTTGATGAAAGTGAAAGAGGAGAGTGAAAAAGTTGGCCTCAAGCTCAACATTCAGTAAATTAAGATCATGGCATCCAGTCCCATCACTTCATGGCAAATAGTTGGGGAAACAGTGACAGACTTTTATTTTCTTGGGGCTCCAAAATCACTGCAGATAGTGACTGCAGCCATGAAATCAAAAGACACTTACTCCTTGAAAGGAAAGTTATGGTCAACCTAGGCAGCATATTAAAAAGCAGAGACATTACTTGCCAACAAAGGTCCATCTAGGCAAAGTTAAGGTTTTTCCAGTAGTCATGTATGGATGTGAGAGTTGGACTATAAAGAAAGCTGAGCACCGAAGAATTGATGCTTTTGAACTGTGGTGTTGGAGAAGACTCTTGGGAGTCCCTTTCATGGCAAGGAGATCTAACCAGTCCATCCTAAAGGAAATCAGTCCTGAATATTCATTTTAAGGCCTGATGCTGAAGCTGAAACTCCAATACTTTGTCCACCTGACACATTTTAAAAGACCCTGATGGTGGGAAAGATTCAAGGTGGGAGGAGATGGTTGGATGGCATCATCGACACAATGGGCATGAACTTGAGTAAACTCTAGGAATTGGAGATGGACAGGGAGCCCTGGCATGCTGCAGTCCATGGGATCGCAAAGAATAGGGCACGACTGAGCCACTGAACCGAACAGAATTCTTGTGTACTCAATGTGACCGAATTTGGGTAACATATGACAACCATCCACTTAGTTTCCTAAACAAAGAATAATTAATTCCTTGGTGCTTCTCTTGTCTTTGATATTTAATCTCTCATCCAGGCCTGTTGCTGCTGATTTTTCTTTAATACATCCACATTTTCACCTTATGTCAGACTCTCATCGTTTCTCACTCTGATTTTGCAATACTGTCCTTATGGTGTTTCATAGACTAAGCCTAGTCCATTCTCCTTATCATTGAATGAGCTTTCTACCACACAAATCTGATCATGTTGTTTACTACCCTTTCATTTTAAAGTATCTCCTATCGCATTCAGAATTTGAAAAAGAAAATTATCTCGGCATAAAAAAAGGCTCTTCCCTCTATCTGCAGCCTTCTATCCAACCACTTTAGTGCTTACTTCCTCCCAATAACAATTCCTGGCATGAAATAGCACACACATTTTTTTTTTAATTCAAAAGGTGTTTTAATGAGGTGTAGTTTAAACACCATAAATTTTCACTAGTGTTGGCTGTCCAAATTTGATAATTTTAGTGATATTGTACCATCATTACCACAATCCAGTTTTTTAATATCTCCATCACTCAAAAAAATTCTCTTGAGCACATTGTAATTATTTTTTAATCCTATATTAGCCTCAGGCAATCATGATATACTTCCAGTCTTTATAAATAATACAGTATAAATAATCTGCCTTTTTTGGATATTTCCTAAAAGTGGAATCATACAATATATAACATTTTGCATCTAGCATAATATTTTTGATACTCATACATATTATAGCATATATTACTCAGTGTTTTATACTTTTCATTGTTGGAAGTTGTCCTATTTTATATTATACATTTGGTTTATGCATTCACCAGCTGATAGACATTTGGATTGTTTCCAGATTTGGGCTATCATGGATGATGCTGCTAAGAATATTTACATAGAAGCCTTTTGTGCACAGATGTTTTCACTCCTCTTGGATAGCATCCTCGGAATGGAATTGCTGGATCATATGGTAGCTTTATGTTTAACTTTTAAAGAAACTGACAAAATATTTTCCAAGTAACTATACATTCTTACATTCCCACCCCCGTCCCTGCAATGTATGAAGTTCTCCGAATGCTTCCTATTCTTGCCAGTACTTGGTATTGACTGTCTTTTGATTGTAAGCATTCTATTGGGTATTATTGCATTGTGGTTCAGTTACTGTTTCCCTACTAAAACATAATACAGAGCACCTTTTTTTGTTCACACTTGTCAACTATTTCTATGTCTTCTTTGGTGAAATGACTGTTCTCATGTCCATTTTCTCTTTTGAGTTGTTTCTCATATTATTGTGCTTTAAATATTTTGGCATATTATTTGCAAGTATGGCCTCCTAGCTTGAAGACTGTTGTTTCATTTTTTAAATATTGTTTCCAATTTTAAAGTAACAAATCCTTTTGGAGTTTTATATAAGAATATAAGAATTCCTTGCCTAACTCTATCTATGTAAGGAAGAGTTTCATGTATTTTTTTTTTCATGGTTGTTGTTCAGAGGTTTTATTATTTTAGTTCTTACATTTGTGTTTATGTTTTAATTTTTGTGTATATGAGTAACGAATGTGAGTTCTTTTTTTTGTTTGTTTTTTACTTTCTTCAGTTGTCTCAGTAGTAGTGAAATGACTCTCCATTACCTATTTAATGTCTTGGTATTTTTGTTGAAAGCCAATTGACTGAAATATCAGTTCTCTTCCATTTATCTTTATCCCTATCCTGATCACTGCCATATTGTCTTGATCACTCTACTTTTAAAGTAAGTTTTAAAATCACACATTTTTAAGTCCTCTAATTTTGTCCTCTTTTTCAAAGTTGGAGAAGCTTTATTGGTCATACTTTGCTGGTGGTTATGTTCAGTCATATAACCACTAGGGCAAATAGTTTGACATGAAATCTAGCAATTTTTAAACATTTATCCCAGAGAAGTGAAGACTTACCATCAGGCAGAAGCTTATACACACATTTTCAGAGCAATTTTATTTGTAATAGCCTTAAACTGGAATATATGTACCCGTCCTTCAGTGCTGAATGGTTAAAACAACTGTTGTGTGTGCCTACTATGGGATACTACTCAGCAGTACAAGAGTCTGAACTATTATGCATCCAACAACTTGGATGAACATCAAGGAAAGGAGTGAAAAATGCCAATCTCAAAAGAGTATCTACTGTATGATTCTACTTGTATAACATTTGTGAAATAACATGAGAATAGAGATGGATATTGATTAATAATTGCCAAGTGATGGAGGCAGGGGAGTTGCATGGTTGTAAAAGGATGACATGAAGGAGAATTTTGGTGATGGTATAGTTGTGTATCTTAGTGGTGGTTGTAGTTATGCAGAGTCACATGTGATAAAATTGCATGGAGGCGCACGCACACATACACACACACAGATGAGTATATATATATATATAGCTGGCAAAATAAATAAGCTCTGTTGCTTTGGCTTGTACCAATAACAACTTTCTGGTTTAGATATTGTACTATAATTCTGAAAGATGTTAATATTGGGAGACCCTGGGAAAATGATTCAGAGAACTACCCTGTGCATTTATTTCCAATATCCTATGAATCTATAATAATTTAAAAATCAGAAATTGGAAAAAGAACAAAATATAAAATACATATGAAAAAAGAACAGAATTCAGGGTTTCTTAAGAATGTACTTCAATTCTGAAAAATAATGTTAAAAAAGTAGTAAGCCCTACTAAGAACTTTTAAAAAGTAAAGAACATTGTAGAAAACAAAGGAAATAAATGCCCAAAAGATATAAGAAGTCTGATGAATTTTCCCATAGAGATAGTTGTTGTTAATATCCTGGTATACATATTTTTCTTTTTGTGAATATAATAGATATTGTTTTGCAATATGCTTTTAAAAATAAATTACATTGTGAGAATTTTATCATATAATTAAGTATTACTCCACAATGTCATTTTAAATGTTTATATAAAAGGGAAATATGTGGAAACTGTAGTGAGTTTCCACATATTTCCCTTTTATATAAAGAAATTATTGGACATTTAATTAGGTTCCTATTTTTACAATGGCAAACGGAGGTGCAATAAACATTTTTTCTGATTTGATTTTTTTCAGATATACACCTGTATTATTTATATAGAATATATTTCTAGATAGGAATTCTAGGTAACAATTGGGTATGTTTCTTCTAAGATTTTTTGAAATATCTTGAAAAATTACTCTTGACTAATTATACCAATTTATAGTTCCACTAAGAATAAAAGAATTGTCACACACATTCATAAATTCAGAAACACTGGTGGTCATTATTATTGCTAATATGTATATTTTATTGTAAAATAGTATATTCTATATATTCATTAACTTAGTAGGCAGAATGAATTTCATTACTGTTTCAAAATGTCTTTTTCTCACTTGCCATTTGCATTTTCCTATACTGATTTGCCCATTATTTCATTCACTTGATTTCTGTTAGAATACTCAAATTTCTCTAAGCAACTTTTGTTCTAATCTAAATATCTAATTTGAGCTATTCTATACTCAAATTTCAAAGAGATTGACATGACTTTTAACATATATATCTGTAGAACATACTATGCTTTTTCATAGTATAGAAGTTTATCAATATTGATCTCTTGCACTTAGCTTTAAGCAGCGTTCAAACACTCTACCATATCTTAACAATTTGGACAGTGCTATGGGCAGCCAATAGAATTCTCTTTCTATTAGAATCAAAATGGTCAATAAGATATTGTCATTTTTCTGTAAAATATTCAGCTGTCAATATACAGAGATTATTTTATTATTTATAAAGTAGTTGTTTTATTGCATTTACTTTATGGTCACTAGATATGATATTAACTCTATTCCCCAAGTTCTCTCCCAGGTGTAAAATAATAAAGACCTTAAGTTATTCCATAAAGAAGTGGAAGAAAGGAAAATTCCTTTAGGTTTGTATGGCTATTTTTCAGAAAGTTAGATATCTAGGGGTTATTATATACACAAATCAGGATTTTTATATTCTGCTTTTGCCAAGTATAGATTCCTTCCAGAAATCTTTTAACATTTCAGTGATGTGGCTTAACCATCTGTGAAATATGTATTGTAGAAATACTGGATTAATTGAAGCTTAATGTTTCAAATGTCTTGAGTTACCAGGGAAGTCCAAAAAAGAAACTAATATTGAAAATTTATGAATTTTAGTTAGATTATTTTATTTCAAATTTATTGAGCATTTTGGATACAGAAACCAAAATTAGATCAAAACCAAAAGTCAATTTTTGGAAACTTGGTTGCATTTTCCCTCCACATATAATTGGAAGAAATCATACTAAGCTTTGAAGAAGAGAAAAAGCCTAGGTCATTTCTTAGAACAAAGCTTATATCTCTAATACATTTCTAACTTGAAAACAATGTTTTATTTATTTTAATATTTTTAACTGACATATAGTAGATTTACATAATTTTCTTGTTTTCTGTCAAACCTCAACCTGATTCAGCCATAGGTATACATATATCCCCTCCCCTTTAAACTTCCCTCCCGTTTCCCTCCCCATCCCACCCCTCTAGTTTGATACACCCCTGTTTGAGTTTCTTAGCCATATAGCAAATTACCATTGGCTGTCTATTTTACATATGGTAATGTAAGTTTCCATGTTATTCTTTCCATACATCTCACCCTCTCCTCCCCTCTCCCCATGTCCAAAAGTCTATTCTCCATGTCTGTTTCTCCATTGCTGCCCTGTAAATAAATTCTTCAGTACCATTTTCTAGATTCCATATATATACGTTAGAATACAGTATTTAACTTTCTCTTTCTGACTCACTTTACTCTGTATAATAGGTTCTAGGTTCATCCACTCCATTAGAACTGACTCAAATGTGTTCCTTTCTATGGCCAAGTAATATTCTATCGTGTATATGTACCACAGCTTCTTTATCCATTCATCTGTTATTGGACATCTAGGTTACTTCCATGTTCTAGCTATTGTAAATAGTGTTGCAATGAACAGTGGGATACATGTGTCTTTTTCAATCTTGGTCTGTTCAGGGTATATGCCTAGGAGTGGGATTGATGGGTCACATGGTGGTTTTATTCCTAGTTTTTTAAGGAATCTCCATACTGTCTTCCATAGTGGCTGTATCAATTTACATTCCCACCAACAGTGCAGGAGCATTTCCTTTTCTCCACACCCTCTCTAGCATTGATTGTTTGTAGACTTTTTGATGATAGCCATTCTGACTGATGTGAGGTGATATCTCATTGTAGTTTTGATTTGCATTTCTCTAATAATGAGCGATGTTGAGCATCTTTTCATGTGTTAGCCATCTGTAGATCTTTTTTGGAGAAATGTCTGTTTAGGTATTTTTCCCACTTTTTGATTGGGTTGTTTTTCTGGTATGGAGTTGTATGAACTGCTTGTATATTTTGGAACAAATCAAACTTCAGTAAATTTAAGAAAGTTGAAATTGTATCAAGCATCTTCTCAACCACAACGCTATGAGACTAGATATCAATTACAAGAAAAAAACTGTGAGAAACACAGACACATGGAGATTAAACAGTACATTACTAAATAACCAATAGGTTACTGAAAAAATCAAAAGGTAAATCAAAAAATTTCTAGAAACAAATGACAGTGAAAACACAACTCAAAACCTATGGGATGCAGCTAAAGCAATTCTAAGAAGGAAGTTTATAGCAACAGAATCCTACCTCAAGAATCAAGAAAAGTATCTAATAGAAAACCTAACTTAAAAACTAACCTAAGTTTAAGTTTTAAAACTTAAAACCTAACCTAAAAAAATTGGAAGAAGAACAAAAACACCCTAAAATTAGTAGAAGGAAAGAAATAATAAAAAGCCAAATAGAAATAAATGAAAAAGAAATGAGAGAAACAATAGTAAAGATTAATAAAACTAAAAGCTGGTTCTTTGAGAAGATAAAATTGACAAACATTTGGCCAGACTCATCAACGAAAAAAGAGAGAAGGATCAAAACAACCAAACTAAAAATGAAAAAGGAGAGGTTACAACAGACGATGCAGAAATAGAAAGGATTATAAGAGACTATTATGAACAACTCTATGGCAATAAAATGTATAACCTGGAAGAAATGAACAGATTCTTAGAAAAGTTGAATTTTCCAAGACTGAACCAGGAAGAAATAGAAATTATGAACAACCCAATTACAATCACTGAAATTGAAGCTGTGATCAAAAATCTTCCAAAAAACAAAAACCCAGTACCATCTGGCTTCACAGAAGAATTGTATCAAGCACTCAGAGAAGAGCTAAGACCTATCTATTCTTCTAAAACTCTTTCAAAAAATGGAAGCAACCTAGATGTCCATTGGCAGATAAACGGATAAGAAAATTGTGGTACATATACATAATGGAATATTACTCAACTTTTAAAGAGAATGCATTTGAATCAGTACTAATGAGGTGGATGAAACTGGATCCTATTATACAGAGTGAAGTAAGTCAGAAAGAAAACACCAATACAATATAATAATGCATATATATGGAATTTAGAAAGATGGTAATAGTGACCCTATATGCAAGACAGCAAAAGAGACACAGATGTAAAGAACAGACTTTTGGACTCTGTGGGAGAAGACAAGGGTGAATGCTTTGAGAGGATAGCATTGAAACATGTTTATTATCATATGTGAAATAGATCACCAGACGAGGTTTGACACATGAGACAGGGCGCTCAGGGCCGGTGCACTGGGATGACCCTGAGGGATGAGATGGGGAGGGAGATGGGAGTGGGTTTCAGGATGGGGGACACATGCACACCCATGGCTGATTCATGTGAATGTATGGCAAAACCCACTACAATATTGTAAAGCTATTAGCTTCCAATTAAATAAATTAACTTACAATAAATAAATAAATTCTCTCAGGGGGGAAAAGAAATTGCAGAGGAAGGAACACTTCCAAACTCATTTTACGAGACCACTATCACCCTGATACAAAAACCAGACAAAAACAACACACAAAAAGAAAACCACAGGCCGATATCACTGATGAACATAGATGCAAAAATCCTCAGTTCAGTCACTCAGTTGTGTCTGACTCTTTGTGACCCCAAGGAGAGCAGCACACCAGGCTTCCCTGTCCATCACCAACTCGTGGAGCTTGCTCAAACTCAAGTCCATCGAGTTGGTGATGCCATCCAGCCATCTCATCCTCTGTCGTCCCCTTCTCCCACCTTCAGTCTTTCCCAGCATCAGGGTCTTTTCCAATGAGTCAGCTCTTCGCATGAGGTGGCCAAAGTATTGGAGTTTCAGCTTCAACATCAGTCCTTCCAATGAACACCCAGGACTGATCTCCTTTAGGAAGGACTGTTTGGATCTCCTTGCAGTCCAAGGGACTCTCAAGAGTCTTCTCCAACACCACAGTTCAAAAGCATCAATTCTTTGGTGCTCAGCCTTCTTCACAGTCGAACTCTCACATCCATACATGACCACTGAAAAAATCATAGCCTTGACTAGATGGACCTTTGTTGGCAAAGCAATGTCTCTGCTTTTTAGTAATGTCTCTGCTTTTTAGTTATCCTGTTGGTTTTCTTTGTCATCATCATGCAAGAAATCACCTTATATACGGACTCTTACAGGCTTTGACTTTAGTTTCTTGGGATAAATTTATCAAAAGCTGTTTGTGTATAAGTGTGTGCATGTGTTGGGAGGGAGGAAGGAACACAGAAGTTCTATGGAGAATGAGTGTGGTCTTTTTTTATTGAAGTATCAGAAAAATTCATTAGAGACTTAGATGAGGCATCTCCATCACCGTTTTACTTTTTGAGTTAATTTCCCATCAAAATTGTACATGTTTGTTCTTTGACTTTGCTTTCTTTTAAGCCCCTCCAAATGTTTTGTTGTCTCCTAGTTTATGATATTACTCTTGATTGCCATGCATATACATTGGTCTAATAGGAATACTTGAATATTTTATTAGCTAAGAGACTGATTCTAAAACTAAAATGCATTCTCCAATCAGAATATCTTGTATCCTTTAGATGAGTGATCTTTTACTTAAAACTATTTTCCACTTTTGACATACTGTGCATCGATAGGAATCATAATCATTTTCTGTACATTAATAATATTAATTTTGTTGTTCAGTCACTCAGTTGTGTCTGACTCTTTGAGATCCCATGGACTTCAGCACGCCAGGCTTGCCTTGTCTTCCTTCACCATCTCCTGGAGATTGCTCAAACTCATGTTCATTGAGTCAGTGATGCTACCCAACCATCTCATCCTCTTTCATCCCGTTCTCCTCCTACCTTCAGTCTTTCCACTAGCTTTGTTTCTAGTGATGCTTCCTAAGGCCCACTTGACTTCACATTCCAGTATGTCTGGCTCTAGGTGAGTGATCACACGATCTTGGTTATCTGGGTCATGAAGAGCTTTTTTGTATAGTTCTGTGTATTCTTGCCACCTCTTCTTAATATCTTCTGCTTCTGTTAGGTCCATACCATTTCTGTCCTTTATTGAGCCCATCTTTGCATGCAGTGTTCTCTTGGTGTCATTTTCCTTTAAAGCCATATTAATATTTTAATATTTGACATTTTAATTAATATCAATATTTCTCTTTAAATTCGTAAGACTCATGTATGCAGAGTCACTTCATTCAAGACTGACTCTTTGAGACCCTGTGGACCATAGCCTTCCAGGCTCCTCTGTCCATGGGATTCTCCAGGCAAGAATACTGGAGTGGGTTGCCATTTCCTTCTCCAGGGGATCTTCCCGACCCAGGGATCCAATTCATGTCTCTTAGGTCTCCTGCATGGCAGGTGTGTTCTTTACCAGTAGTGCCACCTGGGAAGCCCTTAAATCTCTAAGATATTCCTATATAAATAATATTTCCTAAATGCACATCTTATTACAACATTCTCTCATGATGTTCTTCAGTGATCTAGTTCTGTAACAACATCAGAAGTTGATAATATAGCTAAAATTCTCTCTGATCCTATCACTTTCTCTGCTTTCAGTCTCTTTTCTCCCCAGCTGTCTCAGTTCTAGCTTTGCTAGAGATCCCTCCACCCACTTCCAGTTCTTAGGAAATGACTGTTTTGTTTTGTTTTTTCATTCCAGAGCTTTGTACAATTTCTGTATCTAAAGACTGTCTCCAATCCAATTTTACCTTCATATGGCTAATGCCATCCAGCTTATAGACTGCCCCAATGGAATGCCATCTTCTAAATGTAGCCTAGTGCATTATATTGTGATAATTCAATGAATTTATAAGCACACCAAATGAAGTAGTGAATTTATACCCTAGCACTACATGAGACAGGGAATCAGTCCATTTGGTTCATCATTTTACTCTCTTGACATTTTCTTGACAGTGTCTGTCACATAGGAGACCACCAATAAGTATGTATTGACCTGATTCATGATGTATACTTCAGAAATATAGCAGAGGAAAAGTTTAGAAATACCCAAAGATAATCTAATGCTGGGTGTTGTTTCGCCATAAAATATCTTTTGCAATATGCTATCTAGCTTCTGTTTGCTTGTCTTTACAGACAGGTCCTGTTGCCAGCAGCCCATCTTACTTTCCAATTGCACCAGTTATTAAAATGCTAATTCTTTTTCAACCAAAATGCTTTTTCTTTGCAATATTCTTTTTTAAAAGATAATTCATATTAGATTATTAGCACTTGATTATTTAAGTTCTTAAGGTCATATATATCCAGTATGATGTGTATGAATGTAATCAAAATTGATAAATTACATATTTAGAGCAATGATCAGTTTCAGATATAACCTGTTATATTTTAATTGGAGTGAGACCTTCTTCCAGAGCATCCACTATATAAATTAGTAATAAGGATAGCTTGCCTGGAGAAATAGCAATAACCTCAGATAGCAAACGACACCACCCCTTTGGCAGAAAGTGAAGAGGAACTAAAGAGCCTCTTGATGAAAGTGAAAGAGGAGAGTGAAAAAGTTGGCTTAAAGCTCAGCATTCAGAAAACTAAGATCATGGCATCTGCTCACATCACTTCATGGCACATAGATGGAGAAACAGTGGAAACAGTGTCAGACTTTATTTTTTTGGGCTCCAAAATCACTGCAGATGGTGATTGCAGCCATGAAATTAAAAGACGCTTACTCCTTGGAAGAAAGTTATGACCAACCCAGACAGCATATTTAAAAGCAGAGACCTTACTTTGCCAACAAAGGTCCATCTAGTCAAAGCTATGGTTTTGCCAATGGTCATGTATGGATATGAGAGTTGGACTGTAAAGAAAGCTGAATGCTGAAGAATTGATGCTTTTGAACTGTGGTGTTGAAGAAGACTCTTGAGAGTCCCTTGGACTACAAGAAGATCAACCAGTCCATCCTAAAGGAGATCAGTCCTGGGTGTTCATTGGAAGGACTGATGCTGAAGCTGAAACTCCAATACTTTGGCCCCCTCATGTGAAGAGTTGACTCATTGGAAAAGACCCTGATGCTGGGAGGGGATGGGGGCAGGAGGAGAAGGGGGCGATAGAGGATGAGATGGCTGGATGGCATCACCGACTCGATGGGCATGAGTTTGAGTCAACTCTGGGAGTTGGTGATGGACAGGGAGGCCTGGCGTGCTGTGATTCATGGACTCACAAAGAGTCGGACCTGACTGAGCGACTGAACTGAACTGAACATTTACTGAAAATCTCCCCTCTGTTCCAAGTGTTGTGAGTATAGTAACTAATTTATAATAACTCTGCAGGGTACTCTACTATTATTTTACTTTATTTTATAAACAAAATGATTTTCTGTTTGTTAAGCATCTGAGAGTGTCACGTAGTAATGCTATCATTATTAATAGTCACAATGAGTATTAGATTAACAGTATTGAAGAAAGCTGAGTTTTTTGCCAAGGAAGGAATCATTTAGGGCTGAGAGGTGTACCTAGCCAAGGCGTGACTGGGAGCAGTGCTGCTGTGATCAGGGGATTAAATTACATCTGTAATGCAGAAGGGCTTCCATGTGGAGGACGAGGGAAGCAGAAGTGAGGGATGGATGACTAGAGAAAACAAACATCACTTGCTTCATGAGTCTAGAACCATTTCAACTGCCCTGACAGTTTAGTTTTAATTAGAAAATTCAATTCAAGTCCAATGAGTCAATGATGTGAACTTCAGTAGATCCACAGTCAGCATTCTTCCTGATGCCACAGATCATTCTCATTGTCAGGTCCTATGAGGTTCTCGCAGAGAGAATATTTTGGTTTCTCACTTATCAAAAGAAAACTGGTTTTCCTATTTACTCTGTAAGTTATATAAGGAAGTGTCAACATTAAAAACTCACTGAAAAATTCACCATCTTCCCCAGAACTCATACTGTTTTCCAAACACACAGTTCAATTCAAGGTGCGAATTATAGTGTGTGTTTTGAACTATAACCAAATCATAATGTATTGAGGTTTCCAATAATAGAATAAATGCTATTACTTGTTCACATGATAACAATATTGAAAATAAGTTTAATTCTTATTTCTCTGGAGAGGAGATGAAAAATGTTCTTCAATGTAATATTGATGTTAAAATTCTAGTACCTAAATATTGGGGGATGCTTATAGAGATTAGTACACCATTATGAATAATTTAATGCTGGCAAAGTCCCAATATTCATGTTGCTTTCTTTAGCAGGTATTGGATGTTTTGAGAAATAGAGTTTGTGTATTATTTTGTCATGTGGAGCTGTTTTGATTTTTTCTCAGCAAAACTATGGCCAAGCAACATAGCAACTGAGAACTTTTGAAAGATATTTTTTTGTGAATAATATCGATTATAAACCTTTCCATATTATCTTAAAATTATTTATATTTTGAGCCCAAATTTTGCTTATATAATAATTAAAATGAAATATCCAAAATATACTGTAATATGTAGTATAAGTAAAGCCTGCATTTGGTCTTTTTATTCTATCACTCATAAAATATGATTTTATATAAAATATTATATAGGATTTTATGTAAAATATTATATAGGATTTATGTAAAATATTATATAGGATTTCATAACCTGTAATGTATAAATGGGCTCCAAAGGGTTCATGAATACTTAAATTACATGAAAAATTTTGTGTGAATGTGCTTATAAACATAATTTCTATTATCTTTCTTTTTCTTGAAGAAGGAGTCCTAAAGTTCAACTTAGCAGAGGGCATTCTATAACCAACAATTAAGAATCACTGCTTCTGTCTACAATCACCATTACCTTCTCTCACAGTATGCTAATAATGAGTTTACACTTATTTGGTACTTAATTTGTACTAAGCTTTGGTTTGAATGCTCTACATATAATAACTCGTCCAACAGTCTTATAGTATAGGCTCTAATTTTGTTCCCACTTTATAGATGAGAGGACTGAGTCACAGAGACTTAAAAATGTGCTCAGTATCAACCAGCTAGTAAGTGACCGAGTAAGGAATTGAATCTTTGTCACCACTTTGCAGAACCTGAGCTATAATGCTTGATATTAAGTGAATTTTTATTAAAAATGGACATGACTAAGTTTTGTGGACCAGACATTTATGTAATTACCTTATACATCTTATTTCATGTGATCACCACAGTAACATTACAGATTAAATGTAGTTTATTGTCTATATTTTATAATAGAGAAAATTGAAGTTTGAATAGTTTAAATAATATATGAATGGAGTAATTCATATACTCAAGTAATTCGTATTCATATATAATTCAAGGAGAGTCTGTGCCCCTTGACATCAAGAGATTGTCCCACTAATGAAAATATCTCATTCTTTCTCTCCCAGAAGGCATTACGTGTAAGAGATTTTACATGTAAAAGGTTTGAAAAAAGGTTCTCTTAAGTTTTATGTACTATATAAAAAATTTATGCAATGAATTTGAAGTGGAGATAAAACTCCAACAGTAGCATATGGAATGAATATGGATAGCAGAAAGGAAATTTTGGATTTATTTGATAATAACTTTTGTTTAGGAACATAAACAACTATAATTTTCCTCCACATAAACAGATCAGTTTTCATTTTGCATGCTTTTCTGCAGGCCACCTATATTCATGGGTCCAAGATTCTTTCAAAATTTTTGATCCTTAGAGCTATTTCTTGAATTTATTGATTTCATTTCATTTTGCACAGAAATAAGTCAGCTTGGTAGCATTCAATTACTTCTATTTATTTATTTTTTCATTTATTTTTATTAGTAGGAGGCTAATTACTTTACAATATTGTAGTGGTTTTTGCCATACATTGACATGAATCAGCCATGGATTTACATGTGTTCCCCATCCAGATCCCCCCTCCCACCTCCCTACCCACCCCACCCCTCTGGGTCTTCCCAGTGCACCAGCCCTGAACACTTGTCTCATGCATCCAACCTGGACTGGTGATTTGTTTCACACTTGATAATATACATGTTTCAATGCTATTCTCTCGAAACATCCCACCCTCACCTTCTCCCACAGAGTTCAAAAGTCTGTTCTGTACTTCTGTGTCTCTTTTTCTGTTTTGCATATAGGGTTATCATTACCATCTTTCTAAATTCCATATATATGTGTTAGTATGCTGTAATGATCTTTATCTTTCTGGCTTACTTCACTCTGTATAACGGGCTCCAGTTTCATCCATCTCATTAGAACTGATTCAAATGCATTCTTTTTAACGGCTGAGTAATATTCCATTGTGTATATGTACCACAGCTTCCTTATCCATTCGTCTGCTGATGGGCATCTAGGTTGCTTCCGTGTCCTGGCTATTATAAACAGTGCTGCGATGAACATTGCGGTGCACGTGTCTCTTACTTTTAAAGTTACCTTGGAATACCTGAACAGTTTAGATGTTTGTCAAACTCACAAATCTTAAAATCTGCAGATTGTTAGCTTTCTTTGTGCCCATTGTTTGCTTTCCTCTGCTGTCCAGCTCTTTATCTTAAATTATTCTGACTTTCTCCCAGAGGCCGTATCTGCACAGTGGGCTGGGGGACTGGCTGCTCTAGGCTTTCAGGTGCTGTTTCTCACAAGAGCCTCACTCATCTGATCCAGTTGTTTCTGTTAGGAGTCCACATCTTCCATTTGTCCATTTTCTCCAATCCTTCTATCTTTTTCCTTTCCAACTTTTTATGCTTTCTCCCCTATATATCTTCAAGCACGATTCATGTTTGTTTCCTTCAACTTGTTGCCTTTTTTTTAGTTTCTGGTTTTATTATCTCTGCTGGCAACCGATGGATGGAAACTGCATTGACCACAATATTCAGTACACATCAGCCACCTACGAAGATCTCTCGCAAACCTGAGAATGGACTATGAAGGGCATCGTAATGTAGTAGAAGGAACACAGGCATTAGAAATAGACCAGGAGGTGTTATTTCCTAGCTGAGCAGTTTTATTCAGTTACTTAGTGCCTTATGGTCTCTTGTTACATCTTCTAATAGAAATAATGTGTTTCTCAAAAAGCTATTTTGAGATAGTACATGTGATTTTGTTAACTATAGCTTGCTAGGCAAATGATAAAAGTGACTAAAAGAGAGTTCTTAGATCAATGATAGTGGCAAAGGCGAAGATTATGAATATTCCAATTCTATACAGCTGAGGTCTATTGAAAATAATTTAAAAACTGCTGTATTGTGGAAGTGTCAATTCTTAGTTCTTAATTTACTTATTCAATAAATTTTGTTGAGTACCTTCTATGTGCTGGACTAAGTATTTACAACTATATTAGGTTCAAAGTTTTATAAGAATAATCCCTATCAGCATTTTGGTCTGCATCCTTATGGTATTTATAATTATCTCTATCTAGATATCTGTAAATGCCATTTTTATGAATATAAACCAAAATATGTGTCTTTAAAATTTAGATGAAAATCTGAGCAACCTCAGTCCATTTCTGTCTCTCTTCATGCCTCAGTTCAGCACTAGAACGAACTCATTCATGACACATGTGCTAAAGGAAATCAACAGACAGGTTAAGCTCATGAAATTTCTGAAGTAGTAGGGGAAATATATACTATCTTTCATTACCATATCTAAAATAGAACTTTCTTCACTACCTTCTCTATCCTCTAATTTTGGTGCCTTTTCATTTATTGTGCTTATTTATTCCCTAACACATATATGAATTGTATGGAATATACTATGCACAGACCTGTACTGTAATTAACAGACCTTCTTTGAAAAATAAGAATGGCTTTCTCAGCACCCCCAGGTGCAGGGCTGGGAGGAGTAAAAAGTATATCATGGAAAGACATCTTGAAAACAAGGTGTTGAAGTACTGATGTGACTGATGGAAAACCATTAGTGACTGTTCCCATAACCGGAGGCTTGAGGGAATTGCTGAGAAAGGGCGTCACTAGCTGAAGGGCTAAACAAAGTCATGAAAGGCCTGAAGGTTTGACCTTGAGGACTCTGCATTGTATATCTTTATCCCAGATCTGAGATTGTAAAGAACAGATATCTCTAGAGCCTGTACAAGGAGGTAGATATTAACAATAAAAGGCATGCTAGGATCAGGATCTGGGCTTTTGCCAGCAAATGGCATCAGCCCCCTGACCCCCACTTTATTTCTGAGTCTTCTTTTTCCTTATTCTTCTGCGGCACCACTCCCTCAGGTCAGTTTGTGGTTGGGCTGGGCGCAGCATGTATGTTCATCCTATCCCATTAAAATGTAAGACCTGTGAGGGTAGGATATTGTCTATCTTGTTCGTTACTCAGTCCCCAGAATCTATACTTAGTAACTGACACTTAGAAGCTACTCCTTGCCTGATACAACATAAAAATGGATTTGTGTGATTATTTGATTGTTTTGTCTCACATTTTGTGCCTGCCTCTCTCTCTCTTTCAGACTCCATGAGGTCATGGATTGTGTATATTCTGTTTCTCATTGTCCCAGTATGACCTCCAAAATACTTGGTATATTATACATGACCAATAAATATTATGAACAATTATTAAAATAAAGAGGAAATCAGTCACAGTCTTTTAATTTCTTTTGAAAAATCTACTACATTACTTTACCTTTCCAGAGTAACTTACATTAGCCTAGTAACCTTATGGCTTTCCTCTGATATTTGGTGATGTAGTTTTAATGTGTGTGTATCTTATTTTCCTGTTTATATTATGCCACTAGTATATTTTTTATTAGGGTCAAAGGACTACTACTTATAACAAATATAATACCAGGCACAAATTTTATTTAATATTAAATAAATTTTATTTTTAATTTGCCTCTATATTTGACCATGTCCTTCATGGACAATAGATCATTGTCTTATTTTATTTTCCTTGGGACTTTGTATGGCTTTCTTCATGTTATACTTTTACCTGTTTATTTTAGAACGCAAGTGTATATGTTTATGTCTACATTTTTCTTCTAAAAAAGTTTTTATTCTAGCTTATAAGACAAAAAATAACATTTTTAAAAGTAAAGAAAGAAGAGGCAAAGGGAAAAAATGGAAATAGGAGTAAGATCAATACACAAATACATGCTATGAAATACCAAGTATTACCTGCCAGGGTGAGTCATTAATTTGTTTCCAAGTAGAAGTCACTGCAAAGAGATTAAAATGTTCTTTCATGGTTTTTACCAACTAATAGGATAGAAATTAATAGTTTTAAGGGGTAATACTAGTGCTCATAATAAGAAGAGGAAGGATTATTTCCCAGTATCCTCAGGAAGAGCATCCCAATTTTAATCAATGAATGACTCCCCGGACAACAGTCTTACTGTTGGCAGTTATCCATATCTTGTTCCTGACACCTCAAAGCACAATTACAAAGGAGATTCCACCAGGGACCAATAAATGCTCCAGACCTATCTCTTTCTGCTGATCTGGCTTAATCTGAGAAATTTGGACTGTATTCCTTTAGGAAACCCTGTGCTTCTGACAGTTAAGTAATAGTTTCCAGATTTACTCCCTTGCCTATACTTGGAGCAATGATACATTCATATAATTGATTTTTCAGGGAAACCATTTCTCTGGGGCAGAGGTATGACTTCTGCAGACATTCAGTCTGTACTTTGAAATGTACATTTTCATCTCTGGAGGGATCCTTGCAGGAAACCTCAGGATACAGCAAAAAGCTTAAAACTAAAGAAAAAAAATCAATAACCCTAGATTTACAAAGATAGGTGAAATTTGATCAAATGCCCTAGTAGTGGTTGTGTGAGTGAATCTGAATATGGCCTTAGTCCATTTGGCATGGAGTTCTTATTACTGAGCCATCAGAAAGTATTAATTTCCACTTCTTGAACAAAATTTATGGCTGAGGCAGGAGTCTGCAGCGCATTTTATTTATTGGAATATAATTGCTTTACAATGTTGTGTTAGTTCCTACCGTACAATGAAGTGAATCGGCTCTGTATATTTCCTCCCTCTTGGACCTCCCTGCTCCCCCCACCCCACTCCATCAATCTAGGTCATCACAGAACACCAAGCTGAACTTCCTGTGCTTTATGATAGGTTTGCACTAGCTATCTATTTACACATGGGAGTGTCGATTGTAATCTCCTAGTTCATCCCACCCTCCCCTTATGTAGGAGACAAAGCCCAGGAATATGGGACTGAGATTATGAACACTATCGGACATATCCTTTCAGAAAAGTGCAATTTGTCTTGATTGCCTTAGAATTCTTTTTTTAAAGACAATATTACTTCAGTTTTGATGATCCCCCTTAAGGAGTGGAATACAGAGTACATATTAATGTTTACATTTCATGAGAATGACAAAAAAAAAATTACAATTTAAAAAAAATGACAAAACTACAAGCATACCAAAGTCCAGAAACCTATGTTAAGTTGATGAAGCTTTAGAGTTAATATCTTTCTGGAAAACCCCCCGTTCTTCAATATGACAGGACTGCAGAGGGAATCAAAGCCACTAACAAAACCCAGATCCATATGGCCATAGGACTCCCTTGACTTTACGTTACATTGAGTGATGTGATGGTTCTCCTTAGAGGTATCTCCTGTGAACTGGGGATGAACAGTGAGAAAGTGATCCCTCCAGACTTGCTTGGCAACAGCTGCCACATTGGCTATCTCAGAAGGCAGTAAATGTGGCATTTTGCAAGCTCAAATGGCATTCATGTGAGGTCTACTCACAGATATTCTGGAAGAAGTAGGATTGCATGTTCCAATCATCCCACTCCCCTTCACTGTTTTCCTGCCCAGGTCCCTCCCCAGGCATCCTCCCTCCAACACACACCCAACTGCATCCACAATTTTAAGACCATAAGCATTCTTAAGTTGAATGGAGCTAGATTAGACTTTCTGTTAATCTCAACACGTGGGGGATTCAAGCATATGGGTCTTATCTATACCCCAAGTCATAAATCTAGACACTAGTGTTGTCAGAGTCACACTGAAAAATATGAGTTCACTAAGAACATGTGTAGTAGAGCCATCCTCCTGAGGCTTCAAGAAGAGGTGGACAATAAATGTTTTAGTTATTTTAATTGTTTCTTTTCCCCTGGGTCCCCAAATGTAATCATACAAAGCATCAGTGGAGGACAGCAACTCATATTTCGAGGACAGCAACTCATATTTCCCCCAGTTTTGCATATGTGCCTAGACAGTATGTGTTGAGCTGATTGGGAGCCAGATTTTCTCTACGTCTTCAATACTTCTTTGTGCCACAAGACCAGCACTGTACACTGCCGCATGCCTAAGAGGGAAGTGAGGACTTAGACAGACTAAAAACCATTTTTCATTTTTGAAAATCAATAAGTCTAGAAGCTTGCTAAGAATTTATGGAATCCATCTGCACTGAATAAATATGATTGTCATTGATTTTATATGAGCTTATTAATAATGATAATACAAACATACATTTTTGCAGAAAGCTCTGTAATCTAAAATGTGCTTTCATATTTATTCAATGCCTTATTTGTTCATCATAGCTTTTTTTTTTTTCATCCATGAGGACAGAAAAGCATCTATTTTTAATTATACACTTTGATGAAATAACATACAAACATTTCCACTTTCAGTTACACAAGGATAGTAGGATCCATTTTTGTTTTCACAGGAGTCCCACTATATTTCAGTTCTTTGCACATCAGGCTAAATGGCAACTAGCCCTTTATTTAGAGAATCTTCATTTTCAGTTGTTGGCACGGCCATCCTTTCAGCTGCTCTTAGCCTCTAGAGCCTGTACATAATAAATAATACAATCTGCTGGAAGCTTCTAACAGCTTTCAATGTTTCTGCTAATGTGCCTGTGGCATTTTAGACCAGACTTTTAAAACTTCCCTAAAATCTAGGAGTTACAAAACATTTATGGGTTTAAAAGGGCATAAATTAATGAACTGCTTGATTTTATTTTAGATGAGACGCCCATTTACCATGTCAATCCCTGAGTTCATATTGCTGGCTGATATCTAGGGTGGCTAATCACCTTTTATGAAGGACCAAACTCTCTATTGTACCTGCATGAAGACTGATCTACTGACCTGTACTATTAGTTTGGGAGCCAGTATACTAGAGCTGAAAACCTCAAATGGGTCAGCTCTTGTTGAATTCTAGAAAGAGAAAAGCCTTTTGTTGTTTATTCATATCTACAGGGGCTGCCTCCTCACTCTTTCAAATTCTAATCCCTGTGGCAGGTCCCTGATAGGTATTAGGGAAGACGTGAAAGCTTCTGTAGCATTTCAGAGGTGAGATACAGATAAAAAAGAAAATAATAAAGACAAGATGCAGCCTCTGTTTTCATCTCAGGTTATTCACGGAGACAGTCCTAATGGGTGGGGTGGGATGTACACTATTAGTGGGGATGAATACTCTTGTAAGTTTCCTTTTAAGCCTCCAGAAATAAAGCCAGTTTCACTCTGAGTACCAAAGAGCCACTGTTTTGCAAAGGGGATTATTATATTTGCTATTGGTGTGCCTATGGTGCAAACCTTTCCAGTTCTGAAGTTTTACACATGGATATATTCAGAAAGCTAGACTTTTGTTCAAAATGTTAAAAACTCTTCCCATGTAGGATATAATTTTTAAAACTAAGTTCAACAATGTAAGAACGGCATTGTGGATCAGCAGCCTACATTTCCATACATTATACGTTAGCTATTTCAAACTGAGGATGAACTTGGTCCTTCATAATTTTAAAGATCCATTAATTCTGCAGTTTGCTATGATTTGAGAAAAGGCTAAAATCATTATTTTTAAGTATGTTGTTAAAGATAATGAACTAACTTAAGAGAACAGGTGAACATATAAATGGAAGAGCACCTCAAGTAAGTGAGTTACATTTCGAAGTTACAAGAATGGTTGCTGCTGCTGCTGCTAAGTCGCTTCAGTCGTGTCCGACTCTCTGCGACCCCATAGATAGCAGGCCACCAGGTTCCTCCATCCCTGGGATTCTCCAGGCAAGAACACTGGAGTGGGTTGCCATTTCCTTCTCCAATGCATGAAAGTGAAAAGTGAAAGTGAAGTCGCTCAGTCATGTCCAACTGTTAGCGACCCCATGGACTGCAGCCCACCAGGCTCCTCCGTCCGTGGGATTTTCCAGGCAAGAGTACTGGAGTGGGGTGCCATTGCCTTCTCCGTCAAGGATGGCAGCTAAAAATCATTCTTTTAGTTGGTCTTTGATGAGACCATGCTACCCTGACTCTCCTGGCACTTCTCTATTTTGGTCTCAGTATTTAACATCTATTATGGACCTGAAATGGAGAAGGCAGTGGCAACCCATTCCAGTACTCTTGCCTGGAAAATCCCATAGGCACGGACGGAGGAGCCTGGTGGGCTGCCGTCTATGCGGTCGCACAGAGTTGGACACGACTGCCGTGACGGCAGCAGCAGCAGCAGCAGCATGGACCTGAATGGGTTTCCCAGGTGGCACTAGTGGCAGAAAACCCGCCTGCCCATGCAGGAGACAAGAGTCGCCAGTTCGATCCCTGTGGCAGGGAGATCCCCCTGAATGAAGGCAGGGCAACCCACTCCAGTATTCTTGCCTGGAGAACCCCATGGACACAGGAGCCTGGCGGGCTATTGTCCATAGGGTTTCAAAGAGTGAGACATGACTGAAGCAGTTTAGCACACACGGACCTTAAATTGCTATTCTATTTCCTTGGAAAGCGCAACCCTTCTCACAGGTTTGATAATACATTAATTGATCCAGGAATCTTTATTATCCATAATGGTTTGTCTACCAAG
This sequence comes from Muntiacus reevesi, assembly GCF_963930625.1. Classification (NCBI taxonomy): domain Eukaryota; kingdom Metazoa; phylum Chordata; class Mammalia; order Artiodactyla; family Cervidae; genus Muntiacus; species Muntiacus reevesi. The sequence continues at coordinate 13,473,805 of NC_089265.1, read as the reverse complement.
TTCCACCCTACTTTTTCAAACTGCCTGTTCGATATTTACTTTCCACTTGCCCATTATATTTATCAAACAAAATATACCTAAAGATGAAGTTTTATTGAAATCTAATTTATCTAATGACATTTATGTGTAAGAGATTGTAAAGATCTAGTCATGCGTAATCTTTCCCCTTAGACTGATATGTCACTTGACTTAATATTCATGCTAACTCTTGAATTCATTCAACACTTACTGAATGTGTATTCTGTATATCAAAGCACTCAGTGATAAATTCCTTGGAATCAATGGTGAACATACTGTTTCATTATAGGATGCTATAAAGCAACAAGCTTCTGAGGAAATTGTCACAAAATTTATTTAAAGTTGAATTTATGAATGTTCAGATGGTTAGAGGAATTTTCCAAGGGACAAAAAAGGAAAAGAGCATAATAAGTAGAAAATTGCTAGTTTAAAATTAACATCTGAGGTATAAAAAACAAAGAGAAAACTTGGGTTGTCCCAGGTAGAAATATCAATGTTCAAGCAAGAATTAAAAGTCTAAGCATTGTGCCAATTGTAAGGTAGGAAATGAAACTTGAAAATTCTGAAATTTAGCCAAAAATATTTGAAGAGATAAATAGTGCCCTTTAGCCCCTAGTGGAGAGCAAAACTAAATTATCTCTGTAGGAACAATCCACAATTTAGACTCAAGATTTCAACATGTTAGAGTCAAGAGAATAGCACAATGAATGAACAACAAAACAATAAAAAGTAACTAGGAATATTTTACACATAATACAATAGGACTTTTCAAAATAGAGGTTTAGAAACAAGATTTGAAACTTAAAGTGAAATGTATGTACATCTGGTTTAAACTGAAAAGTTGTAAAAGAATGTTGCTCTTGTCCTTATAACAAAGCAAGTCAGATCAACCACGTATTTAGAGCTGTTATTTTTTACCCGTCATAGAAGATACAAAGAAATATAAATGAACTAAATTCCAGAGAATGAAGAGAGGAAAAAGCCATGGATGTTCTCATCTGTGACTGAAACAGAGAGAAGATAAGGTATTTGCAATAGCTTGGGGTAAGAAAAGTCAGCCTAATTTAAAAAAAAAAGCTTTTATTTCATGTGTTGGCTGATGTGACAGATTAGGGTCAAAGATCCCCAGACATAGCAAAATTGTATTACCTTTTAAACTATTTTCTACCAGATTCCATAGAATCCTGGAGGTTGTACCGTGGTATCAGACACGGAAGAAAACTTAGGCAAAACTCTCCAGGAACTGTTGACTTTCTACTAAGGAAGTGATAGCAATGAGTGTACCTGTTTCTGGAGGTAAATATAACTCACTTCAGACTCTCTTGGACTTTTATAGAAATGCATGGCACAATATAAAAACCCATGGAAAATCAAGAAATTGTGAAACCTTTGATAAAGGAAATATTCAATACAAGTAAACACTAAGAGATTTCAGATATTGGAATTATCAGTCATAGACTGGGAAATTCCATGGACAGAAGAGCTGATGGGCCATAGCCCATGGAGTTGCAAAAGAGTCAGAAATGACTTAGTGACTAAACAACAATAAAGACTTTTAAAATACCTATGACAAAATGTTAAGAAATCTAGTGGAATGCATAAGCAATGTGGATTAAAAGAGAGAGCATTCTAGAAGGCATGTAGACTAAGAAAAATACTCTAGTTATTTGACATAATAGCACAATAGTAAAACTTATGGGCTCATTAGAAGACTAAATACAGGTCAGTAGAAAATTATAAAATTGAAGCACAAAAAGAGAAATTAGTTTTAAAAAGAACAAAGCATCAACATTCTTTTGAAGACTCTGAAGTGATTTAACATAATTCAAGTCTCAGGTGAACAGAAAACAAACTTGGACATATAAGATATTTGTTAATATAGTGGCAGAGAGATTTTCAACGTGGATGAAAGGCATCAACAAAGAGAAGAGTAAATAAAAACAAGTTATATTTCTAAAAATCTAGGTATATTATAGTCAAATAGGTAAAATCACAATAAATAGCAGAATGTAAAAGCAACTAGAGAGCAATAGACACCTTACAGGGGAAAGTGCTAATAGTTTATCAGTAACAAAAAGGTGGGAGAAAAAAATTCTTGAAGAAAAAGCAGGCTGTTCTGCTTCTCATCTTTTGGACTGTATATCTAAGGAGTTTGTAGCTTCCATAATCATGCTGTTGTTCATTGCTAATTAACGTCAAACTCTTTGAGACCCCCATCAACTGAAGCATACCAGGCTTCCCTGTCCTTCACCGTCTCCCAGAGTTTGCAAACTCATGTTCATTGAGTAGGTGATGCCACTGAACTGTGTCATCCCTCTGCCATCTCATCCTCTTGACCCCCCTCCTCCTTCTGCCCTCAATCTTTCCCAGCATCAGGGTCTTTTCCAATGAATTGGCTCTTCGCATCAGGTTCAGTTCAGTTCAGTCACTCAGTTGTGTCCAACTCTTTGCGACCCCATGGACTGCAGCACACCAGGCCTCCCTGTCTGTCACCAACTCCCGGAGTCTACCCAAACCCATGTCCATTGAGTTGGTGATCCCATCCAGCCATCTCATCCTCTGTTGTCCCCTTCTCCTCCTGCCCTCAATCTTTCCCAGCATCAGGGTCTGTGCAAATGAGTCAGCTCTTCACCTCAGGTGGCCAAAGTATTGGAGTTTCAACTTCAACATCAGTCCTTCCAATGAACATTCAGGACTGATCTGGACTGGTTGGATCTCCTTGCAGTCCAAGGGACTCTCAAGAGTCTTTTCCAACACCACAGTTCAAAAGCATCAATTCTTCGGTGCTCAGCTTTCTTCATAGTCCAACTCTCACATCCATAGATGACCACTGGAAAAACCATAGCCTTGACTAGATGGACCTTTGCCGTGTTCTACCTTAGGTTTTTGAATATTGAGTTTTAAGCAAGTTTTTTCCACTCTCTTCTTTCACCTTCATCAAGGGGTCTTAGTTCCTCTTCTTTTTCTGCCATTAGAGATATGCATTTGCATATCTGAGATTGTTGATATTTCACCCCGCAGTCTTGATTCCAGTTGGTAGTCATACAGCCCTGCATTTCACATGATGTACTCTGCATGTAAGTTAAATAAGCAGGGTGACCACATACAACCTTGAGGCACTCCTTTCCCAATTTTGAACCAGTCCAGTATTCCACGACTGCTTCTAACTTGCTTCTTGACCTGGTTTCTCAGGAGGCAGGTAAGATGGTCTGGTATTCTCACATTTTTAAGAATTTTCCATAGTTTGTTGTGATCCACACCGTCAAAAACTTTAGTGAAGGCAATGAAGCAGAGGTAAATGTTTTTCTGGAATTCCTTTGCTTTCTACATGATTCAAAGGATGTTTGCGATTTGATTTCTGTTTCTTCTGCCTTTTCTAAATGCAGCTTATGTATCTGGAAGTTCTCAACTGACATTCTGTTGAAGCCTGGCTTGAAGAATTTTGTGTATTACTTTGATAACATGTGAAATGAGTGCACTTGTAGAATAGTTTGATCTTTCTTTGGCATTGCCTTTCTTTAGGATTGAAATGAAAACTGATCTTTTCCAGTTCTGTGGCCACTGCTGAGTTTTCCAGCAGTGGCCAATATTTCCAATATTTGCTGGAATATTGAGAGTAGTCTTTTAACAGCATCAACATTTAGGATTTGAAATAGCTCAGCTGGAATTCCATCACTACCACTACCTTTGTTTGTAGTAATGCTTTCTAAGGCCCACTTGACTTCACACTCCAAGAGATCTGGCTCTAGGTGAGTGTGAACATCATCACGGTTATCTGGGTTATTAAGACCTTTTTTGTATGTTTCTTCTTTGTATTCTTGCCAGCTCTTCTTAATCTCTTCTGCTTCTGTTAGGTCCTTGCTGTTTCTGTCCTTTATTGTGCACATTTCATTGTGCATGAAATATTCCCTTTGTATCACCAATTTTCTTGAAGAGATCGCTAATCTTTCCCATTCTATTGTTTTCTACTATTTCTTTGCATTGTTCTCTTAAGAAGACTTTCTTATCTCTCCTTGCTATTGATTGGAACTCTGCATTCAGTTGGGTATAACTTTCCCTTTCTCCTTTGCCTTTGCTTCTCTTCTCTCCTCAGCTATTGGTAAGGCCTCCTCAGACAACCATTTTGCCTTTTTGTATTTCTATTTCTTTGGGATGGTTTTGGTCACTGTCTCCTATACAGTGTTACAAACCTCCTTCCATAGTTCTTCAAGCATTCTGTCTGATCTTACCCCTTGAATCTATCTGTCACCTCCACCATGTAATCATAAGTGTCAGTGTAGGTGTTGGCTGCTAAGTCATGTCTGACTCTTTGCAACCCAATGGACTGTAGCCTTCCAGGCTGCTCTGTCCATGGAATTCTCCAGGCAAAAATACTGGAGTGGGTTGCCATGCTTGATTTAGGTCAGACCTGAATGGTCTAGGGGTTTTCCCTACTTTCTTCAATTTAAGCCTGAATTTTGCAATAAGGAGCTCATGATTGGAGCCATAGTTTGCTTCAAGTCTTGTTTTTGCTTACTCTATAGAGCTTCTCCATCTGTGGCTGCAAAGAATATAATCAGTCTGATTTCAGTATTGATCCTCAGGTGATACCGTATGTAGAATCATCTCTTGTGTCGGTGGAAGAGGGTGTTTGCTATGACCATTGTGTTCACTTGGCAAAACTCTATTAGTCTGTGCCTTGCTTAATTTTGTACTACAAGGCTAAACTTACCTGATACTCCAGATATCTCTTGACTTCCTACTTCTGCATTCCAGCCCAGTGATGAAAAGAGCATCTTTGTGTGTGTGTGTGTGTGTGTGTGTGAGCATCTTTGTGTGTGTGTGTGTGTGTGTGTGTGTGTGTGTGTGTGTGTGTGTTAGTTCTAAATAGTCTTATAGGTCATCACAGAACAATTCGGCTTCAGCTTCTTTGACATTAGTGGTTTGGGCATAGACTTGGACTACTGTGATGTTGAATGTTTTGCCTTGGTGACAGATGGAGATCATTCTGTCATTTTTAACCCTGTACCCAAGTACTGCATTTCAGACTCTTTTGTTGACTCTGAGGGCTATTCCATTTCTTCCAAGGGATTCTTGCCCACAGTAGTAGATATAATGATTGCCTGGGTAATGATTGCCTGTGTTCTCAATTGCTTCAGCCGTGTCTAACTCTTTATCAGTCAATGGACTGTAGCCTGCCAGATTCCTCTGTCCGTGGGATTCTTCAGGCAAGAATACTGGTTTGGGTTGCCATGCCCTCCTCCAGGTAATCTTCCCCACCCAGGTATAGAACCTGCTTCTTCTGCATCTCAGGCAGATTCTTTATGATCTGAGCCACAGAGGAGGTACAGATATAATGATTATATTATTTAAATTCATTCTGGTGGGCAGGGCCATTCTCATTAAATCTTTAATCCAATTGTCTGCTGATGGATGTGGCTCTGCTCCCTCCTGTTAGTCACTGGGTTGAGTCCTGGAGTCTACAGGCTAAAGGTGACTTCCAAAGGACTTATGCCTACACACACCTCCTAGAACTGTTGCTACAGTGCTCTTGTCCCTATGGCAGGCCACTGTCAACTCATGCCTCTGCAGGAGACCCTCACTCACTCACAGGCAGGTCTGGCTCAGTCTCTCGTGGGGTCACTGATCCTTTCCCCTGGGTCCTGGCGTGCACATTTTGTTGTGACCTCCAAGAGTCTCTGTTGCCCCATCCTGTGGAAATTCTGTAATCAAATCCTGCTGTCTTTCAAAGTCAGATTCCCTGGGGATTCCCAATTCCTTTGCTGGATCCCCAGGCTGGGGAGCCTGATATGGGGCCTAGAACCTTCACAAAAGTATGAGAACTTCTTTGGTATTATTGTTCTCCAGTTTGTGGATTGCTCACCCAGGGGCTATGGGATTTGATTTTATCATGATTGCATTCCTCCTACCATCTTGTTGCAGCTTCTCCTTTGTCCTTGGTTGTGGGGTATCTTTTTTTGTGTGTGATTTCCAGTGTCCTCCTGTTGATGGTTGTTCAGCAGCTAGTTGCAAATCCAGTATTCTCACAGGAAAAGATGAGCACATGTCCTTCTACTCCGCCATCTATACAGTTCCAGAGCAGGAGAAGTGATGGACTACTGAAGTAACATACACAAGCATAGTAAAGATGACACCTGCAGCAGCTGATAGGTTCTGTCAAACACCAAAATTGGTTTCACTGTGAAGCTGAAATAAGGATATTTTTCCATCTGAGCCCAGTTGGATATACTGGTCTTCCTTGTCTATGGAGGGTCCTGAAACCAATCCCCCCTTGCAGACCCAGGGATGACTGCACTTAGCACTCCTTTATTTTAAACTATATATCTACCCAAAAATGCATGTTAATAGGTATGTGTTTCTTCCCTGCCACTGGTGGCAGGGCAGGGTGAGATAGTGGCCATCCCTGGTCAACACTTGATTGTCCCTGTTGCCACCACAACCATGGCAGTCTCCACCTCCAGTTCTTTCCTTATTCTATAGATTAGATAGATAGATAGGTAGATAGATATCCAGATAGTAGAGATATTGGTATTGAGAGTGTTTGCAGAGGAACAGAATATTCATGAGCTTTCTGAATTGGTTCTGGGCTTTCTGGAATTGAATCTCTAATCTGATGAAAATGCCAATGACTGTTTCTAGAAGTGACAAGAACACTGATAGTTCATGTTGAGATCTGGCAATGGAGATACAGTATATGAGATTTAGGAAATAAGTATGAAAATAGATATTAGAGGTATGAGATAATGGTAGAAGGACATAAAGTTGGATTTGGTCAAATTTATTGATATGGTGAAGATTCTGGATTTTATGTCACAGCTTGTGGACTTAGGAAGAGCTTGAATGGGTTGGTTAGTTGGTTGACTGACTGAAACAGGGAACAAAAGGTGGCCATGCAGTGAGTTAATTAGAAATACTGGATCTGCCTTGGTTAATGGAGATTTAGTAGTTCACATGCTTAGTAGAGTGGATTTGCCATATTAAAGGATCCAGAAGCTGCATCTTTATCCTCTACTGTAAGAAATAAATCTGAGTGTACCCCAGCATTCTTGAAGGACTCTATGATTGTTCTTTTCTGTCATCTAGACCTTATAGCGGAAACCACAGTCACTAAACTGGAATACCTAAATGCAATGAGAGTAATTAATTTTAGGGTGCAGGGGCCAAGTGGCTGCACTCAACTGCTAAGAGCAGGATAGGCATGGTTACCATAACAGAAAGCAGAAAGTGAAAGTCACTCAGTTCATGAAATTCAATGAAAAGTTCCACGAAAGTCCATGAAATTCTCCAGGCCAGAATGTTGGAGTAGATAGCCTTTCCCTTCTCCAGAGCATTTTCCCAATCCAGAGATTGAACCCAGGTCTCCCACACTGCAGGCGAATTCTTTACCAGCTGAGCCACAAGGGAAGCCCACAGAGAGCAGAGTCAAGCAGCAATTACAACAGTCTCCATCACATAGACCGAGGATGTTGGCTAGTTAAGCATGGAGTTTCTAGGAGTGAAATAGGTAGGAAGTATCTAAGTCTGTTTGGGTGGCCATAATAGACTACCATAGACTAGGCGTTTTAAACAACAAACACTTATTTTTCACACTTTTGGAGGCTAGAAAGTTCAGCATCACTGTCTGATGAGACACCTCTGCCAGTCAGGTATAAAATGTCTAATATTCTTACAAGAAGCACAAGACTATTTTTAGATAATAAAATAAAGTATTATTTCAGTTATTAAATTTTTGTTAGAAAATTATAGGGATGTGCTAGAGATATTTCACAAATAAGTGATTGCTCTTCAATTTTGCCATCAAATAATTAAATGTGAAGTACAAGCCCTTTGTAAAAGGACCTAAAAATGAAAGAATTAAAAATGAAAAAGTGTAAGTACTTTATTTAGCTTTAGACGAACTAGGTGATAAAATAGAAATGGTGGACTTAATACTAATGAGGAAATTAAAAATTAAAGAACTTATAATGAAAAACAGTCATCATTTTACAGTGTAAAGAATTATCTTTTAATCTTTTACTTCATTTAAAGAATAATTTGACAGGATAAGTTTTATCTTGACAGATGGTTCTCCAGCTGTGTTAGTTCAAAAGTATAAGTAATTATTAAAATGTTAATAAAAAGCATATATATTTTTCTTATTTCTTCATTCCACTGTTTTATACATAATGAAAATAGTTGTGCTTGGTTTCTGAAGCAGGCTGTTATGATTGTCATGGATATAGTTGTGAAAATTATTCAATCTGTATGACAGATGCTATGAATCATTAACTGTTTATAAAAATTATAGATGAAATAGGAGACAATGAATTGAATAATATTTTGTTCTTGTCAATTTACTCTGGTTTAACATAGAAGAGTTTTTTGTTTTGTTCTGTTTGAAGATTTCAGTTCAGTTCAGTTTCTCAGTCGTGTCCAACTCTTCGTGATCCCATAGATTGCAGCATGCCAGGCCTCCCTGTCCATCACCAGCTCCTGGAGATTACTCAAACTCATGTCCATTGAGTCGGTGATGCCATCCAACCATCTAATCCTCTGTCGTCCCCTCCTCCTCTTTCCTTCAATTTTCCCCAGCATCAGGGTCTTTTCCAACGAGTCGGGTCTTTGCATCAGGTGGCCAACGTATTGGAGTTTCAGCTTCAGCATCAGTCCTTCCAATGAGTATTCAGGACTGATTTCCTTTAGGATGGACTGGTTGGATCTCCTTGCAGTCCAAGGGACTCTCAAGAGTTTGAAGATTTACTCTACTGTTAATTCCAATTGCAGATTTTCTTGACACCAAAGAATGTCTGTCAAAAATTTGATAATCTAAGACCAAAAATGGCAGTGTGATTTATGTTTTCTCACAGACACCACACTGCATATGAATGAGCTCAATTTGAAGTTGAGGAAAGGAAAAGTTTGTTATCTAAATAGATATGGAATATATATTAGAGTTGAATCCTCAAAATGAGAATAAATTACATCTACATTTTTCTAACATGAATCAACATACTGATGATTTTCATTGCAATTTACAGTGTTATAAACACATGTACATATGGTGCAAAATCTATAGAAAATTGAAGAATTTTTGATCATCATAAATTCGATGGAAACAGTACTCCTCTGAATATGATAATAGTATTGAGTTGACATGAGAATTAACAAATTTACTTGTATAGATATATTAAATTCATGCATTTTTCTTCAAAGTCCAATCAATTCTTATAAAATTAGATAAAGTCATTTTGTTTATATGGATGTGAGCGTTAAAGTAAAATACCCTTTTGTATTCAGTTATCAGAGAATCTTCACATATGTTTAGAAAAACTTGCTTTTATTCATCTGCATTTCAACTGAAAATTTTATGAAATAGAAATATAGACCATGCATTTCCAATTACATTTCAGCATTCAAATAGAGATATGCTATAAGGGGAAGATTGACACCACATTTCAATGACTTAGAGTGAAAAATATGAAAATCTTAATTTTATGTGGATTGAAAAGATATTTAAATGACTTGAAAACATATCTTGTATAATTGAGTCACATAAAATATATTGTTAAAATTAAGTTCACTTCTTTCTTCTGATTTTAATGTGAATACCAGAATGTTAAAAATTATCAGATTTTTCTATTGAATTCTAATTTTATATCAGATTCTAATTTTCTATCAGAGTTTCCGTTAGAGTAATCACTAAAAATATAATTCAGAGAATGTGAGTAAATAAGATAAATTGGACATAATCAATCATTACACTAGTCAAATAATACAAAAAAGTAAGAAGAAAAAAAAACTAATAGAGGCTAATAGATGATCAGTCAAAGGCTTTCAATAAAAGAATTTCAAAAGCCTGACATTTAGAGGATTTCTGTTTGTGACATAAACACAAAAAGTGACAGGTATTAGATCTATCCTCTCAAGTAGAAGGGAAAAAAAGGGGGGGAGTGGAACAAAAAAGACAAAATATACACAACAACAGTTCAGAGGACTCCGGACATAAGAGATGAAAGGACAATGATATCCTGGAGAATGGGAAATGAGCAATTTGATACCTAGTGCTGTCCCAGGTTAGGATCTACTGAGGATTTCCATGGTGTGATACAAGGATATGAAAACCAGAAATTACATAGGTTGGGGACATGAATATTAGAGTCCAGAGAGACCAAGACAGCTAGCATTTAGAGACATAGTAGCAAAGAGCAGAGAGCTTCACAGAGAGAGAACACTGCAGATCTGCATAGTGTTTCTCTTGAGTGTTACTCAGCAGAGTTCTGATCAGTACTTGTCTGTGAAGAAGCTACTTATGTTTTAAAAAATAACCAGCTAAAAGAATCAAAAGGCACAGTCCTGGGGACTCACAGCATGGGATTGTATCCCACTGCCATCAGTCAAACTAGAATACCTCATTGCTCATGAAAAATTGGGAATTGCGTGGCAAACCCACAAAGTCTTGCATCAGAAGTTGGCAATAATTAGTACTTGACTACACGAGATTTTGACGTGACTCTAACCAACCATATGGAGAAGGAAATGGCAAACCACTCCAGTGTTCTTGCCTGGAGAACCCCATGGACAGAGGAGCCTGGGAGGTTGCAGTCCATGGGGTTGCACAGAGTCAGACACGACTGAATCGACTTAGCACAACCAACCATAAAATCTGACAAATCCAAATCAATTCCAAGAAACTTAGCTGCAGCCCCAGACAAAACTGAAGAATATCTATAGGAATACAAAAATAACTAGAACCCAAGAAAGTAAAATTAACAAGTGGTGGTGGTAGTGCTTTAGTCGCTAAGTCATGTCTGACTCTTGCAGACCCCATGGACTGACTGAAGCCTGCCTGGCTCCTCTGTCCATGGGATTCTCCAGGCAAGAATACTGCGGTGTGTTGCTGTTTCCTTCTCCAGGGGATCTTCCCAAGCTAGGGATGGAAATCGGGTCTCCTACATTGCAGGCAGATTCTTTACCAACTTAACTATAAGGGAAGCCCCTAAATTAAGAAGTACTGGGATCCATTGAACAAGTTGGGACTCAATGAAAAAGCACTAGGCATGCAAAGAAGCAGGAATATATGGCCATAATTTGGAAAATACCAAATAAATCAAAACTCACCCACCAAGTTTAAAGTATGTCAAAATTATTAAGCAATGATACATGAAGTTATAACTGAATTTCAGAGACATAGAGGAGATTATTTTTAAAAAGGAAATAGAAATTCTAGAAGCAAATACTACAATGCCTGAAATTTAAAGTATACTAGATGAGATTAATAACAGTTTAGATAATGTAGAATAGTAAAGGCATAACAATAAAACCTTTCCAAAATAAAACAATATTAAAAAAATCAAACTTGTAATAATTTAAATTGAAGAAGATATCAATGAGGATATATGTTTGTGTGTGTAGAATGGGAGATGCAAAAACCACAGGGGTGGGGGAGGGATATCTGAATTAACATCTGAAATGTTCCCATTTTCAATTAAAATTATAAATCCACAGTTCAAAGATGTCCAGTGAATTTAAAGCAAAGAACTGAGAAACAATCAAGAACCTTAAGTAATATAAAAGAACATTGCAATCAAGTTGCTCAAAAGCAGAGATTAAAAAAATGAAAAGAAAGAAGAGAAAAACATATATAGAGAAATAATCCTAGGAATAGTAAAAAATTTCTCATCAGAAAAGGGCAAGCAGGAATACAATGGAGCAACATCTTATACTTTAAAAAATATAGTTCTGTACCCAGTGAATTCTGTACCAATTGGAAATAAATTCTGTACCCAGATTTTACTGTAAAGTCAGAATTTTCTCAGACATTCAAAAGCTAAGAGTATTTATCACCAGAAAACCTGTACTACCAAACTATTAAAGAAAGTCTTTCAAGCAGAAGAAAAATGGAACCAGAAGGAAATGTGGATTTATAAAATGAAATAAGAGAAGTGATAGTGGCAATAAGTAAATATACAAGAGTTCTGGAGAAGGCAATGGCACCCCACTCCAGTACTCTTGCCTGGAAAATCCCATGGACGGAGGAGCCTGGTGGGCTGCAGTCCATGGGGTCGCTAAGAGTTGGACACAACTGAGCGACTTCACTTTCACTTTTCACTTTCACGCATTGGAAAAGGAAATGGCAACCCATTCCAGTGTTCTTGCCTGGAGAATCCCAGGGACGGGGGAGCCTGGTGGGCTACCGTCTATGGGGTCACACAGAGTTGGACACGACTGAAGTGACTTAGCAGTATACAAGAGTTCTACATACTTAAGTAAATTTTTTAAAGGTAATGGTTTCCACAAAAATAATATAGTGTGTGATTAATAGCATATGTAAACTCAAAATCTTTGACAATACAGGACAAAGTTCAGGAGAAAAGAAATCTAAATGTGATATTTTGAGGTTCTTACAGTCTATGTGGAGTGGCATAATATCACTTGACTGTGACTGTGATAAGCTAAAGTTATATATTATAAACAAAACAAAAGCAGCAATATATCAAGAGAGGTGATAATGACTGGATGTATCTCTAAAAGATACAGGCCTATTCAGATTGTTTATTTCTTCTTGTGTGTGTTTTGGCAGCTTGTATCGTCTAAGGAATTGGTCCGTTTCTCTAGGCTCTCAATTCCTCCAGTATCTAATTGCCACAAGACATGCGAGATGTTGTTTATTAGGGAAGCTCATTAGAGACTAACTGGCCATGGTTTTTACTGGAGGCTAGCCATGTGGGCATCTTCTGCTTAGCATGTACCAAAACTCTAGACTTCTGGAAGGGATGCAAGTACTCAGCACAAGCCATATCATTTGCTCTAATCATTTAAGGAGCACTGAGTGCTTTTCCCTGGTGACCCAGCAGGAAGGAATCCACCTGCAATGCAGGAGGTACAACAGGAGCCACAGGTTTGATCCCTGGGTTGGGAAGATCCCCTGGAGGAGGAAATGGCTACCCACTCTAGTAGGTATTCTTGCCTGGAAAACCACATGGGCAGAAGAGCCTGGTGGGCTGTAGTCCATAGGGTCACAAAAGAAGCGGATATGACTTAGCAACTAAAAAATAAAAAAGGCACTCTGATCGTTTGGGGAACAGTGGGACTACTCCTGAAACCCCTTCCCAGACAGTAGTCAAGCGCCCATCTTACAAGCCTGCCTTACTAAGGATAGCAGTCTCAGGACTGCTATGTTACTTATTGTCTGTACAATGTCCCTTTTGAGTTAATTTTGGTGCATAGTGTGAGGTAGAGTTCTAAATTCATCTTTTTGCATATGGATATCCAACTGTTCCAAAAACATTTGTTGAAAACATGATTCTTCCCTATTGAATTGCCTTGGAACCCTTGACAAACTTAACTGACCATAAATTTAAGTGTTTATTTATGGCTTCCAATTCTGTACCATTAATATATATTTATGCTAATATCAGTATTATATTTTATTCCTGTATTTGCATGAGTTTTAAAATTGAGTAGTGTAATTTTCCAAATTTAATTTTCTTTAACAAGATTGTGTTTACTATTTGGGATCCTTTGAAGTTTCATATGAATTTCAGACCAGCTTATTTTTTAAAAATATGCCATTTAGGATTTTGATAGGGATTATGCTGGATCAATAGACAAATTTATAGAGTTGATGTCTCACCCTAAACATTTCATTTTTCAATCCATGAATGTATTTATTTAGTATTTTACAGTTTCTTTCAGCAATTTTTTATAGAATTTGATATTTAACTCTTCAGTTCAGTTCAATTCAGTCACTCAGTCGTGTCCGAATCTTTGCGATCCCATGGACTGCAACATGCCAGGCCTCCCTGTACATCACCAACTCCTGGATTTACCCAAACTCATGTCCACTGAGTCGGTGATGCCATCCAACCATCTCATCCTCTGTCATCCCCTTCTCCTACATTCAATCTTTCCCAGCATCAGGGTCTTTTCAAATGAGTCAGTTCTTCTCATCAGGTGGCTGAAGTATTGGAGTTTCAGCATCAATATCAGTCCTTCCAATGAACACCCAGGACTGATCTCCTTTAGGATGGACTTGTTGGATCTCCTTGCAGTCCATGGGACTCTCAAGAGTCTTCTCCAACACCACAGTTCAAAAGCATCAATTCTTCAGCGCTGAGCTTTCTTCATAGTCCAACTCTCACATTCATACATGAGCACTGGAAAAACCATAGGCTTGACTAGCAGACCTTTGTTGGCAAAGTAATGTCTCTGATTTTTAATATGCTTTCTAGGTTGGTCATAACTTTTTCTCCAAGGAGCAAGCGTCTTTTAATTTCATGGCTGCAATCACCATCTGCAGTGATTTTGGAGCCCCAAAACGATAAAGTCTCTCACTGTTTCCCCATCTATTTGGCATGATGTGATGAGACCAGATGTTGTGATCTTAGTTTTCTGAATGTTGAGTTTTAAGCCAACTTTTTCACTCTCCTCTTTCACTTTCATCAAGTGGCTCTTTAGTTCTTCTTTGCTTTTTGCCATAAGTGTGGTATCATCTGCATATCTGAGGTTATTGATATTTCTCCTGACAGTCTTGATTCCAGCCTGTGCTTCACCCAGACCAGCATTTCTCATGATGTTCTCTGCATATAAATTAAATAAGCAGGGTGACAATATACAGCCTTGACATTGTCCTTTGCCTATTTGGAACTGGTCTGTTGTTCCATGCCCAGTTCTAACTATTGCTTCCTGACCTGCATATATATTTTTCAAGAGGCAGGTCAGGCAGGTCATCTCTTTAAGAATTTTCCAGAGTGTTTTGTGGTCTACACAGTTAAATAAATGGGAAAACAGTGGAAACTTCTTCTTTTTTGCCATATTGGTTATGAAAAACTTGGTGTGGATATATTTGACTTTAAGTTTCTTGGAGATCATTGAGTTAATTGGATATATAGATTCATGGTTTCATCAGGGTTGAGAAATTTCAATCATTATGTCCTCAAATATTCTTTCTGCCCATTTCTCTCTATTCTTTCCTTAAAGTACTTCTATTGTGTGTATATTGGTACACTTGATGACATACCACAGATCTCCTAGGCTTTACTTTTCTTCTTTCTTTTTACATTTCTGCTCCTCAATTGGGATCGTTCAGTAGTCCTATCTTCCAATTCACAGATTCTCTCTTCTGCTTCTTGATTTTCTGATGACCTTTTCAGAGAATCTTGAATTTTAGTTATTGAACTTTTCAACTCCAGAGTTTCTATCTGGTTCTTCTTAATAGTTTCTCTTCATTGATATTCTGTTTGTTGAGTCATTATTCTCTTAGCTTTCTCTAGTTCTTTTCTTACAGTTACCTTTTGAACATATTTAAGACAATTTAAAGTTCTTTTATACTACCAACATATCTGTTTCCTGTTAGCTTCAGTTTCTCCTTCCCTGTGAAAAACCCATAGTTTCTCATTTCTTGCATTCCTTATACTCCTGTTGAAATTGGATACATTTGGTAATATTATGTGTTATCTCTGGAAATCAGATTCTCCCTACACTTGTTGTTAGCTGTAGCTGCTTTAGTTTTCTAAGCTATTTTTGTCAAGACTATATTGCTTGTTGTGTGGTCTCAGAAATTTTGATTAATTTAGTTCATGGTCATAGTTTTAACATGAGATTTTCTTAAACTTTCACACCTGAGAAAAAAATAAGAAAACAAAAGTGTTCTTTGTCTTTGTCAATTGGCTCTGTTTCAGAACACTCCTCCGTCCACTGCTTTGTTGTTGATGTTCAGTCACTGTGTCATGTCTGACTCTTTGGGACCCCATGGACTGCACCACACTAGGCTTCCCTGTCCTTCACTGTCTTCCAGAGTTTGCTCAGACCTGTGTCCATTTTGAGTTGGTGATGCCATCCAACCATCTCATCCTCTATCGCCCCCTTCTCCTCCTGCCCTCAGTCCTTCCCAGCATCAGGGTCCTTTCCACTCAGTTGGCTCTTCACATCAAGTGGCCAAACTACTGAAGCTTTAGCATCAGTCCTTCCAATAAATATTCAGGGTTTGTTTCCTTTAGGATTGACTGGTTTGATCTTGATGTCCAAGGGACTCTCAAGAGTCTTCTCCAGTACCACAATTCAAAAGCATCAATTCTTTAGTGCTCAGCCTTCTGTATGGTTCAACTCTCACATCAGACATGACTGCTGGAAAAAACATAGCTTTGACTAGATGGGCCTTTGTCAGCAAAGTGATGTCTCTGCTTTTTAATAATGCTGTCTAGATTTGTTATAGCTTTTCTTCCAAGGAGCAAGCATCTTTTAATTTTGTGGCTGCAGTCACAATTCACAATGATTTTGGGGCTCCCCAAAATAAAATCTATCACTGTTTCCACTTTTTCTATATCTATTTGCCATGAAGTGATAGGGCCAAATGCCATGATCTTTGTGTTTTTGTTGAGTTTTAATGCAACTTTTACTCTCCACTTTCACTCTCATCAAGAAACTCTTTAGTTCTTCTTTGATTTCTGCCATTAGAGTCATATCATCTACATATCTGAGGTTGTTGATATTTCTCCCAGCAATCTTGATTCTAGGTTGTGATTCATTCAGCACAGCATTTCACATGATGTACTCTGCATGTAAGTTAAATAAATAGGGTGACAATATACAGTCTTGTGTCACTCCTCTCCCAGTTGTGAGTCAGTCTATTGTTCTTTGTAAGTCTTTAACTGTTGCTTCTTGACCCACATACAGGTTACCTCAGAAGACAGGTAAGGTGGTCTAGTATTCCCAGATCTTTAAGAATTTTCCAGTTTGTTGCGATCCACATAGTCAAAGACTTTAGTGTCACAGAAGCAGAAGTAGATGTTTTTCTGAAATTCCTTGCTTAGTTTTTGATCCAACAAATGTTGGCAATTTGATCTATGGTTCCTCTGTCTTTTCTAAACCCAGCTTGTACATCTGGAAATTATCGATTCATGTACTGTTGAAGCCTAGCTTGAAGGAATCTGAGCATAACTTTACTAGCAGGCACGATGAGCACAATTGTACAGTATTAGAACATTCTTTGGCATTACCCTTCTTTGGGATTGGAATAAAAACTGACTTTTTCCAGCCCTGAGGCCACTGTTGAATTTCCCAAATTTGCTGACATGTAGAGTGCAGCACTTTCACAGCATCATCTTTTAGTATTTGAAATAGCTCAGCTGGAATTCCGTTACCTCCACTAAGTTTGTTCATAGTAATGCCGCTTAGGACCCACTTGAGTTCCCACTCCAGAATGTCTGGATCTAGGTGAGTGACCACACCATCATGGTTATCTGGATCATTAAGACCTTTTTTTGTATGGTTCTTCCATGTCTTCTTGAACCTCTTCCTATTCTCTTCTGCTTCTGTTAGGTCCATACCATTTCTGTCCCTTATTGTGCCCATCTTTGCATGAAAGTTCCCTTGGTATCTCCAGTTTTCTTGAAGAGATCTCTAGCCTGTCCCATTCTGTCATTCTCCTCTGTTTCTTTGCATTGTTCACTTCAGAAGGCTTTGTTTTCTCCCCTTGGTATTCTTTGGAACTCTGCATTCATTTAGCTATATCTTTCCCTTCCTCCTTTGCCTTTCACTTCTCTTCTTTCCTCAGCTATTTGTAAGGCCTCCTCAGACAGCTGTTTTGCCTTCTTGCATTTTTTTCCTTTGGGATGCTTTTTGTCACCTCCTTCTGTAAAATGATACAAACCTCTGTCCATAGTTCTTCAGACACTCTACCAGATCTAATCCCTTGAATCTATTCATCACCTCCACTGTATAATCATAAAGGATTCGATTTAGGTCATACCTCAGTGGTCTCGTGTTTTTCTTTACTTTCTTCAGTTAAGCCTGTATTTTGCAATAAGTAGCTCATAATCAGAGCCATAGTCAGCTCCATGTCTTGTTTTTGCTGACTGTATAGAGCTTCTCCATATTTTGCTGCACAGTGTAATTAATCTGATTTCGGTATTGACCATCCGGTGATTTTCATGTGTAGTGTCATCTATTGTGCTTATTCAGGTAATTTACTACTCTGCTTCAGCCTGTAAACTTACTGCTTGTGTTGAAACTAAATTTCAGTTGAAAGGTTATGATCTTTCAGGTCTTTGCTGAGTATACATTCTACTTTTTGCAAGTTTTTGGCTTTGCAAATTTCCTGGTGTATCCAGGAACTTTTCAGAGCTCTTATTCCACAAAGTATCTTTCTAATCAGCTTTGCCTCCAAGGATTTTAGCATGCCTATTGTCTATCCCAACTTTTAGCCTTTGCCCCAGGGGCTTGCACATTTGCCTTTCAATTGTTTTGAGGGAGGAAATCTTTTCCTGATGATAAAACCAATTGTTTTGTTAACAGTCTATCTAAAACAAAATCTCTGCCTTGAAGGCTTAAATGTCCAGTATTTTATTCTTCCATATATCATCTTGAGGAAGTTATTGACAAATAACCTCTTGCTAATGAGAATACTGGATTATTCTTGTATTTTATGGCAAAGAGTTAGGCTACTACTGATTAGAAACAAATACCGTTCCTCTATTGAGAGAAAATGACCATGTGCAAGTCTGAGTTGTTGAGTTTGTGTGTGTGTGTTACATTGACCTTCAAGGAGGGTCTACTGATTAGTACCCTGAGGATATAGCTGGAATTTTCTTCAAGGGCTAGGTCAGCCCCATGTTTATTGTGTCATGTTATAGACAGAATGGTTTCCCAGGTGGCACTAGTGGTAAAGAACCTGCCGGCCAGTGCAGAAGACATTGGAGACTCAGGTTCCATCCCTGGAGAAGGAAATGGCAACCCAGTCCAGTATTCTTGCCTGGAGAATCCCATGGACAGAGAAACCTGAGGAGGTTAAGTCCATGGGGGTGCAAAGAGTCAGACACGACTGAAGCGACTTAGCACACACACTAAGTTGCTTCTCCAACCTGAAAGAGTCCTCAATGAGGCAAAACAAAGCTAAACTCCTTGTGCCAACCTTTCAGGGAACCCCTAGACATCCTGGAATGGACAAAGCATTTGGGCTGGATGAAGCACAGCCTGGAATCAAGATTGCTGAGAGAAATATCAATAACCTCAGATACGCAGATGACACCACCCTTATTTTATGGCAGAAAGTGAAGACCTAAAGAGCCTCTTGAGCAAAGTGAAAGAGGAGAGAGAAAAAATTGGCTTAAAACTCAACATTCAGAAAACTAAGGTCATGGCATCTGCTCCCATCACTTCATGGCAAATAGATAGGGAAACAATGAAAACGGTGACAGACTTTATTTTTTTGAGCTCTAAAATCACTGCAGATGGTTACTGCAGCCATGAAATTGAAGACACTTGCTCCCTGGAAGAAAAGCTATGACCAACCTAGACAGCATATTAAAAAGCAGAAACACTATTACATTGCCAACAAAGGCCCATCTAGTCAAAGGTATGCTTTTCCTAAAAGTCATGTATGGATGTGAAAGTTGGACTATAAAGAAAGCTCAGCACTGAAGAATTGATGCTTTTGAACTGTGGTGTTGGAGAAAACTCTTTGAGAGTCCCTTGGACAGCAAGGAGATCCAACCAGTCCATCCTAAAGGAGATCAGTCCTGAATATTCATTGGAAGAACTGATGCTAAAGCTGAAACTCTGATACCTTGGCCACCTGACATGAACAGCTGCCTTATTGGAAAAGACCCTGATGCTGGGAAAGATTGAAGGCAGGTGGAGAAAGGGATGACAGAAGATGAGATGGTTGGATGGCATCACTGACTCTATGGACATGAGGTTGAGCAAGCTCTGGCAGTTCAAGATGGACAGGGAAGCCTGGTGTGCTGTAGTCCATGGGGTTGTAGAGTTGGACATGACTGAGCAACTGAACTGAACTAGACATTAAAACAAAATTCCTTTTGCATAAAAGTACTTTTGCTCCCTCTGGAACCAAGAACACATCTAGAAATCCAGAACACTATCTTCAAGACTGTCACTGCCCCCCAGAAGGGGTGTGTAACAAAAGTAAATTAAAACTGCACAAAGCTGTCCAACCAACAGCTTCCTTTCTTCACTATAGCTGAAGAGGAAAAGTTAAAATTTGCAATAACTTCCTGCTCATTCTGCTTCTGTAACTCAACATGCTTCTTGCAAAGTCTGGATCACATAAGTCGTGTAGTCTTGGAAAATGGAGACTTACAACAATGCTAGGAGTTGAAGCTTATCACACTCATGCTTGCCCTGCTTTTGTACTTGCCTAGCCCCTGTAATCCTGCTTAACCACACCTGTCCGTGTAAAGGTCAGGCATTCCCCCCTACCTCCCTGTCTTAACCACTGCTCCTGTGTGCATGAAACCCCTAGTTTAAACCAGCCTATTAACAGTTAGCATCACTCGCTATAGTTTGATGTCATGCACCGTCTATAAAAACTTTGTAACCCCTCTGTTCGGGGCTCACAACTTGGAGTGTTAACTTCTCTGGACCCACCAGCGTGCTCCAACTCTCCTACTGCAGTGCTTGGTTTCTCGACTACTGGTTTCTGCAACAGAACCGTCAAACTAAACCAAGTCATTCTTACCTCTTCCCAGAAGATAGCCATATTCTCTTTATAGGTCATCTCTTATGCATATTTGGCTCTGGTTAATGCATTCCCCATTAGAAGATTCTGCAAACTAAAAACTACAAATTTGATTATTTTTTATGCTTAGAACATGTGAGAGTTTCACATAGGCACTTAGTTTAAAAGTTAAAATGAGTACAATAGATTACAAGACCCTTCATGTTTGTGTTCCTGTATCTTTCAACTTGTTGAAAGAAGGTGGTTACCTTCTTTAGATCTCTACATTCGAAGTGTACTGGTCTCATCTCACTTTCTTGAATCAACCTTACAAACTCCTCCCTATTTTCTCTTCATCTCAGTGGCCTCGTTTTGCTTTTTGTTTCCTTGCCTCTTTTACCTATGAGTTCTCAGGCTTGTTAAATCTCTGATACTCATTACCTCACTATTCAACTAGTTACTTACTTAGCTTCAGGTCTACTCAGTGTTTACTTTAGTAGAAATGACTATTGTTGCACTCTGCATTCTTTATATGTAAAGCATTGTCATTGGATTGGCAACATCTGCATTACTGGTAGGCTTGATACAAATGAAATATCTGCACAGAAAGTTAGATATGGGGAAGATAGCTTGGGAGTTTGAAGTTTTGAAGCTGATGAGCAAGAATCAGTGCTTTTTTAACAAGCTCTCTGGACAACTAGTAGATATGATCAAATTTCAAAATTACTGCTCCAGTGTAGTTTTATAACTTTCATAGCTTCTTGTATTTTCTCTTTCGAAATAGTTTTCACTCATTTTTCCAGTTCTTTCTACCTCATTATTTTAAAAGCTCCTTAAGAACATGACTATAAACATTTTTTATCACAACATAAATAGGAACTGAAATGTATCTTTTGAAGGAATAAATTAGTTAATTCAATAATTGATTTTAGGACCATGTATTGCAAAGAATGGAATACCTGCTGATGACCTGTGAGGTTTCTCCCTATGATCTGAAATCCAGATCATTATTTCTCACATTGCTAGTGTCCATCGAAATTGCATAGAGGTTTTATTAAAATACAGAAACTAATTCAAGAGATGTAATTGTGAGACCTGAGATTCTGCATTTTTAACAAGGTTCCTGGTGATTGCTATTGCTTTAATTTAGAATACAGTTTAAAGAGTACAGATAGCATATTCCTTGAGTTTTTTGGTACATCTAGTCTTTGACTAGATGAACCAAATACACTTTCATTTTTGCTGACCTGTGCTTTAAGATAACCACTATGTTTCTTCCTGTTATTGAGGTGAAGCTTTTTTTAGAAGTATACCTGTGACATATTCCTAAGTATACTATGTGGGTCAGGGCTCTTTGGTTTTCTGTGGATGAAAAAATAGATTTAACCACAGTTTCCTAATAGCCTCGCATGCCTTGAGCTATTCCGCTCTGTTCTTTTTAGTGCAATACACATCTTTTCAAACAATTTGTTGACGTTAAAAAATAGTAAAAGAACTGGCTTGTCAAGAGTGGAGTTGATACTTGTCAATCAAAACAAACTTCTTGGGAAAAACAATCCAGATTCATTTTATTTGACTGTTTCCTAAAAGGCAAGTACATTTTGAGAAGAGTTTGGGTAACAAAGCAAGGAGAGCTTTAAGCTAGAATTGACAGGTAAAGCTTCAGCAAAGTTATCTTAAATTATATATTTAAATAATACAAAAGGTGAAAACCACTTTAGGAAAGAATTAAATAATGAAAAGTTCAAAGAGACAGGCCCAGAGACCTTGCTAATAACCATTTTATTAGTGGTGGGTCATTCAGTAAGTCCCTTAATCACTCTAGGCCTCATCATTGAAGTGGAATTGGTAATTCCTACTCATCTCGCATTATGGTTTTATGAATCAAATCAGGTAATACATAATAAAATCCTTTGCAGTAGTGCATGAAAATGTAAACGATTAGGATTAATTCATATTGTTGCCATTCAGTCACTAAGTTGCCTGACTTTTTGTGACCCAATAGACGGCAGCATAGTATGCTGCGCTGTCCTCCACTGTCTCCTGGAGTTTGCTCAAATCCATGTTCATTGAGTCAGTGATGCTGTCGAAACATCTCATCCTCTGATCCCTCTTTTCCTTTGGCCTTCAAACTTTCCCAGAGTCAGGGTCTTTGCAAGTGAGTCAGCTCTTCACATCAGGTGGCCACAGTGTTGGAGCTTTAGTATCAGTCCTTCCAATGAATATTCAGGGTTAATTTCATTTAGGGTAGAGTGGTTTGATCTCCTTGCTGTTCCAGGTGCACTCAAGAATCTTCTCTAGCACCACAATTCGAAAATAATAATTCTTCAGTGCTCAGCCTTCTTTATCATCTAGCTCTTACATCTGTACATGATTGCTGGAAAACCCATAGCTTTGACTCTTCAGACCTTTGTCAGCAAAGTGGTGTCTCAGCTTTTTAATATGCTGTCCAGGTTTGTCATAGCTTTCCTTCTGAAGACTAAGTGTCTTAATTTCATGGCTGTGGTCGCTGTCCGCAGTGATCTGCAGTTCGTAATATGTAGTAAGTGCAGCACTGTCCCCAAGGTCATGTGCATCATCCAGGATCTTTACCGTCTCTTTGAGAATAAGTACCTGACTGTCTGTGACTCATAGAGGCTGTGCTAACATTCTATTAATAGCATGACTTCAAAGGACTAAAAAAAAATACTTTAAAAATTGAGTAAATTAGAAAATGTGAGCCAAAATGTATCTGATTTTAAACAGCTTTTCTGACCTTAGATTTGGGAAAGCTTATGAGGGTTTCAAGAATTATTTTAGAACTAAAATTATACTGTGCATAAGTTTTCTGTTTTAACACAGTGATATTCTAAATTTGTACCTGGAAAGCATCTCTGGTCCTCCCCACCTACCTTAAATTATTAATACATATTAGAGGTGTAGCGTTGCCACCAAATAGTTTTGCAAAATGTATAGTTGTATCAAGGCCTCATTTTGTGCCCATGCTAGAAGAATCTGGGTAAGAATGGTTTAGTATGACAAAGTGAGAATCTCCACCACCACCCCTAACCCCACATACACACAAAAGAATGAGGAAAATTAAGTGAGAGGAAGTGAACATTTAAAAAAGATGGGTTATTGTGACAATGGCATATGATTCCTATTTCCACCATCATTGAACTCAGAATTAAATATTAGAGTGAGAAGGTGACAATGAAAGGATGAATAAAAGCTAATGAATGCTGCTCTACAATACTCTTGGGGCACCAAGAAAAAGGCACATTGGGATTATTACTAGGGTTATTGGAAAAGGCACTGGCAAATATGGTGCTAGAACTGGCAGTGATGGATGCAGCAATTACGGTGTCAGTGGCAAGCATACCAGTTGTGATGCCTCACTAATTTCAATGTTAGGAACTAGGACCAGAGATTAACAGTCAGGATCGTTGCTACTGAGGTATGTATCAGTGGTACTTTTAGTAGATAGCAACTCTGGTCACACAGCGCCTCCTTTTTGGATGTAGTGTTGATTAGAGACACCCATGAGGCAGCAACAACATCTGTTATCCAAGACAGTTAGTTAATCCTTGGAACACTCATGAAGCATCCTCTGGTCATTTCTAGACAATTTTAGGAGAAACATGTGGCAGGACAGATTTTGGTGAGAGATGTTGAGAGTGTCAGTGAAATGCTATTTTATTTTTCAGCTGTGATCTGAGAATCATTGGTCACATTTCGTATCATTTGGGTAAGCAAAAACATAACAAAAGCAATACTTCATTCTAATGCAAACAACACACATTTAAAACTTACTACAATAATATTTATTTTTTCTGGTAACAAGACTAATATGTTGAGAATCTAGTCTATTCTAGCCAATGCACTTATATCTAATCTTTATAATGAAAGGGCTTCATTCTTTGGTTACTTCAACTCTCTCAAATCAAAAGACTCTCTTCTTTGCTCACATCACTCTGAATTACAAACTGTAATACCTTATTTAAGCAAAGACATTAATAAAACCTTCCCTCCACTTCCTCCTTCATTTTGATGAAGATTTTCATGTTAAGACCACTGATAACTTCATTCTGTAAGATCCACAAGAGACGTTTTGTTTTACCTGAATGACATTCATCAACATCTGGCATAACTGCCTGTTTGCTTCTCAGTTTTCCTCCTATCACTTCACCCTACTATGCTTCCTTCTTATTTTTCTGAACACTAGTACTAAGTCTGCATTATCATTCTTCCATTTTTCTCTGACCTCCACATGGTATAGTTGTTTAGTTTTGGGCTTTGATCCCCTTCCTTCTTGCTCTGTATTTTGTCCCTAGGCAAGCTGTCTCCTGTACTTTGATGATGTCAAATAACATTAATATGGATCTTTGTGATTTTATGTATATGTCAGGAATCTCTCTAATCAGCTCATGTGTATATTCAAGAACCTACTTGAAGTCTTCACTTAAATCTTGCAAACATATAAAACTGAACTTTTAATTCTGTTTCCACCCATTTTCCCCCTCCTATTCTTCTATATCTACTGTGAATGGTGCCCCCAACTATTCATATCCTTTATGTCTTCCTTCCCTTCTCATACGGACCTCTCAGTCCAACCCATAAACTAGATTTTCAGTCCTCATTCTGGCTCTGTTTGTCTGTACCCATGTGTTTTAGTGAGGGCTTCCCAGGTGCCTCACTGGTAAAGAATCCGCCTGCCGAAGCAGGAGACGTGGGTTCGATTCTTGGGTTGGTAAGATCCCCTGGAGGAGGAAATACCAACCTACTCCAGTGTTCCTACCTGGAAAATTCCATGGATAGAGGGGCCTGGTGGGCTACAGCCATGGGATTGCAAGGAGTTGGACATGACTGAGCACAGCACGGCACATGTGATTTTAGACTCTGGAATTGAAAATAATAAACTGCCTTGCACATTCCATTCACTCGATCAAAACATATGGACTATATATTTAAAATAAACACTATCCGTCAATTCATTCAACATTAAACTAATGAGAACCTATACAGTTTTTCCATCAAATAATCCACTGCTTTTTAGCAGCTACAACACTAGATACATATTAATTTGTTGGTTGTATATGTTGTCAGATATTACTTTTGAAACTTATAAGGGAATTTTAAAAGGAATTTCTCTGTTTCACATAATGGCCCATGGGGAAGCTTGTAAAATTAGAAAGAAATAGTCACCTGCAAAATAGTAACTGTGTTTACTCACTAAACAATTATAGCTGAATTCTCTTTAGAGAAATAAACAAGCTGTTCAGCTCCTTCAAATTGATTTTTACCTTTATATACATTATACTTATTTTGGCCACCCCTTTTCTCAAAAACCACCAAACATAGGACTCTTATAAAGTTATTTGTACCTAAAATAAACTAGGAAGACATTATTACTATTCCCTGCTCTTTTCCCCTAGAGACAATGTGCTTTCTTCACTCTGACTTTTGCTATAATATTTGTGAAAATTAAAGGATGATGCATCTTAAATAGACAGCTTTGATTTGCATAAAATACAAGTTTGCCCAAGCTCTTGAAAGCACTTCAGAGAGTACTTAAAGGCTGAGAATATTTCCATGCTCATTATATATGCATCACTCAACTGCATCTGGTGATATATATTTTATTAACACTGTTTCCCGGTCTCCCTGCCCAAATATGTTGATTTACTCATCACACCGACCTTTTCTCTCCCTATTCCTGTTTGGATAGAGTGCCATTGTGTATGGAGGTGGGTGGAGACAGGAGAGAAAAAGGGAAGGAGTTTTGAGTCAAAGCACAGGAAACTGCTCCAAGATGAATAGGATGAGACTTGGTGT
This sequence comes from Muntiacus reevesi, assembly GCF_963930625.1. Lineage (NCBI taxonomy): Eukaryota > Metazoa > Chordata > Mammalia > Artiodactyla > Cervidae > Muntiacus > Muntiacus reevesi. The sequence goes on along the minus strand of NC_089265.1, from coordinate 13,447,539 downwards.
GCTTTTTTGAAGAGGCGAGGGAGGAAGGGAGGGGGAAATACACAAATATAGACAGCCTCTACCACTTGCCAAGAATTTTAATTTGTGTGGATATTTAGACAGTGCTTGGATACTCAAGTACACTGAGGGGGAAACATCCTTACTTTTGTGAGTACATTAATCCAACTTGTTTTGTTATCATCTTGCTTTTCATCAGTTTACTTCTTTCTTCCTCTTTTCTGCCTTTCTCTCTCTTCTTTGTTCCATTCCTTCCATCCTTCTTTATTGGCTCACCTTTTTGGTGGCCTAGTATAAACAGTGCATCTTAATTTTCCATTTGAGAAAAAATCAAAATGTTACCTCATCAGTACAAGGTTTAGCAAAGCTCTCAGAAATTGTGATGTGGCAAGTGTGTTCCCCAAGCCAACACAGGTTCTCATTAATGCTTACCTGGACTCTATTGAAAATATTTAACTGGGCTTCTACATTGCAATCTTCCTTTGTTGTATTGTTTTTGTAATCACCTTATAGTTATTGTACATACACATGTACACACATATATATATATATATGACACATATATATTTAGATAAAAGATAAACTGAGGCACCTGAAAACTTTGGTCCCTTGGTTCCATGATACTTGTATACTAAATGAATTCCTTTAGATTTCATTAGAATGCAGATTCTCAAAGCCTATCTACAAAATTTGATTTACTTGTTCTTGGACTGTCTCATGAATCTGCATTTTTTAAAAAAGATGATTCTGATATTTAACAGTCTAATCACATTATTCCCTGATAGCTCAGTTGGTAAAGAATCCACCTGCAATGCAGGAGACCCTGGTTCGATTCCTGGGTTGGGAAGATCTACTGGAGAAGGGGTAGGCTACCCACTCCAGTACTCTTGAACTTCCCTTGTCGCTTAGGTGGTGAAGAATCTGCCTGCAATGTGGGAGACCTGGGTTTGATCCCTGGGTTGGGAAGATCCCCTGGAGAAGGGAAAGGCTACCCACTCCAGCATTCTGGACTGGAGAATTCCATGGACCTTAGTCCATGGGGTTGCAAAGAGTTGGACATGACTGAGCGACTTTCACTTACTTACTTAATTACATTAAACTTCTCAATATACTCATAAATAATACCTACTTCATTCTCCATGTTTTTAGTAGTTTCTTCTTCTAGAATATTCTGAATTTCTCAAAAAAAATCAAGGCAAAAGTCTCCTTTATATCACTGTCTAGACTAAAATAACCCTGTCTCATCAGTCCTTCCCAGCACCTCGCCCATGCTCCCAACTGTCTTCTATGATACTGTGTTAAAGTAAGTCAGTCTTGGGACTTCTAAAGTGGCTCAGTCGTAAAAAATCCACCTTGTAATGCGGTGGATGTGGGTTTAATCCTTGGGTTGAGAAGATCCCCTGGAGAAGGAAATGGCCACCCACTCCAGTATTCTTGCCTGGGAAATCCCATGGAGAGAGGAGCCTGGTGGGCTACAGTCCATGGGGTTGCAAAGAGTCAGACACGACTTAGTGACTGAGCAGTAATAAGTAAGTTTTGTTTCCCTTGATAGTTGTGTTTCTGCAAGCTTTTATTAGTGTTTGCATTTCTTATATTGGTGCAGTGACTGACACATAATTGTGACACAGAAAAACATATTTTAGGAATAAGCATAGAGTTTTCCTTTTCTTTCAGAATATTTGATGTGGAGATATGTATAAAAACACTAGCTATATGTAATTTCCTCATTTTTATTTTCAATTGTAAATTTAATACATATAAAATAAAATTTAAATAAGTTTAATTAAATAAATACAATGGGTGTCCCTGGTGGTTCAGTGATAAAGAATCCTCCTGCCAATGCAGGAGACTTGGGTTCAATCCCTGGGTGGGGAAGATCCCCTGGAGAAGGGAATGGCAACCCAGTCCTGTATTCTTGCCTGGAGTATTCCTTGGACAGATGAGCCTGGTGAGTCCACAGGGTCACAAAAGAGTCAGACATGACTTAGTGACTAGATGACTACAACAACAAATAAATACTAAAGGTCTCCACAATGTACCACCCAGAGAAAATGCATTTGCTGATGTTTCTTGTAGATCTTTCAATCATCTTATACACAAAATATACTTTTTCTTTCAATAAAAACAGGATGGTTGTGTTTTAAAATTTGCTTTAATTATTTAATCAACAGATTGCATTTCTTAGAGCAGTATTAAGGTTGCAGAAAGGACAGAGAGATGCTCAGCCCTACTCCTCGGGCGACCCCCATCCTTTTTCCACCAAGTCTTTTCCTATTATTAACATCTATCATTGGTGTGATACATTTATTAAAATTGATAAACCAATACTGATACATTATTATTAACTAAAGTCCATAGTTACTTTGTTGTTTTTTAATTGGAGCACAGTTGCTTTACAATGTTGTGTTAGAGTCTGTTGTACAACACAGTGAATCAGTAAAATTGTACATATACCCCCTCCCTCCTGGAGTTCCCTCCCCACCCATGCCCCTCTGGGTCAGCACAGAGCTGCCTCCCTGTGCTACACTGCGGGTTCCGCTGGCCATCTGTTTTACACATGGTGGTGTATACGTGTCAGTCTCCCATTTTGTCCCACTCTCCCAACCCTCCTCCGTGTCCACAGGTCCTCTCTCTATGTTGGTGTCTACTGCTGCCCTGGAAAAGGTTCACCTGCACCACTTTTCTAGATTCCATATATATGCATTAACATATGATATTTGTTTTTATCTTTCTGGTTTACTGCATTCTGTATGGAGTTCATTCTTGGTGTTTTACATTTCTATGGGTTTGATGATGTATAGTATCATGTATTCACAATTATATTATCATAAAAAATAGTCTAACTGCCTTAAAATTCCCCTGTGCTACAATCCCTGGGCATCACTGATCCTTTTATTCTCTGTATAGTTTTGCCTGTTTCAGATGTCAGCTAGTTGGAATCATACGGTATGTAACCTTAGCAGATTGGCTTCTTTCACTTATCAATATGTATTTAAGGTTTCTCCATTGTCTTTTATGGGTTGATAGCTCATTTCTTTTTATTGCTGAATATTATTACATTACTGGATGAGTCATAGTTTTCATATCCATTAACTTATTGAGGGACATCTTAATTGCTTCTGTACTCAGTCGCTTAGTCGTGTCTGACTCTTTGTGACCCATGGACCATAGCCCACCAGGCTCCTCTGTCCTTGTAATTTTCCAGGCAAGAATACTAGAGCAAGGTTCCATTTTCTTCTTCAGGGGATCATCCTGATCCAGGGATCAAACCTGCATCTCTTGTGTCCTGAATTGGCAGGGGGATTCTTTAGTACTAACACCGTCTAGAAAGCCCGTTAGTTGTTCTAAGTTTTGAAAGTTATGAATAAAGCTCCTGTAAACACCCAAGTATAATATTTTGCATGTTCATAGTTTTCACTGTATTTTGGCAAAAGACTAGGACAAAGATTGCTGGGTCAACTGGTTACTCTATGTTCGAGTTTGTAAGAAATTTCCAGTTTCTTCCAAAGTGATGGTACTATTTTGTATTCCCGTCAACATGGATGAGAGTTAATCTTACTCCATATCTCACCTGGATGTGGTGTTGTCAGTATTTTGGATTTTAGACATTCTGGAAGATGTGTAGTGGTTCTCATTATTGTTTTAATTTTTAATCCATTAATGACATATGATTGCAATCAACCTTTTATATACTTATCTGTATATCTTCTTTGGTATGATGTCACTTAGGATCTTTTGTCCTGCTTTTCTTTTCACTTATTTTGAAATTTCCAAATCAGAATTTTTTTTTTTTAAAAAGATGTCTATTTTTGACAGTATCTACAAAATAGTGTAACTTAGAAAATTTATATGTTGATGTGGTCAATTTCCTCCCCTAAATATTCTTATAAATATTTTCTAGTTGAACTAAAGTGATCCCTCCCATAAGTTGGGCTAGGTATCATTATAAAGTAGGAATAAATGTGTAAAATTAGTAAGTCTCATTCAAGTAGCAAACATAGACAGGTATTTAGAAGACTTAACTTCTAATATACAATCCTAGAAGATTCCACTCAAGTTGGTTCTTATAATGTAAGCTGTGTAGAAAGGAGCTATTAAATAGAAAAGCCTAAGCATGAAATTCTGATAGTCACTTAAATGTATATAATCTCCCTTCAAAAACACATAGGCCATTATTTAATATAGGCATCATTATACATAATTGATTTGATTTAAAATATACACTCTTAAGAGCAAATTATAGTTTTATTACTGATTGTGACAAATTTCTACTTTAAAAAATCACTTATGAATCAAATGGATGTAAAAACTAGTTATCATTTTTGCCTCAGGACATTTAAAGTTTCAGGACAAGAAAGAGTGTACTGGGAAGAGTATAATATATATTGTGGTAGAATTTCTATGTAAGAAATCTAGTGACAAAAAATTACTGGAGAGGGTTTTGACAAACATGTAAAGACTCATATTTTAAAATGTTAATATTTACTCCACACTGCAACCCTGATTCCTTTTTCATAAATGGTTATGAATACTCCATTTCCATATTCAGAATTACAGTGCCCTCATCATGAAAACAATTATACTTTATCTACTTCATTAACCCTTGTATGAATGTGCTTCAGTAATATTTATTCTATAGATTTCTGAGATATTTAAGAGAAAGCCTTTGGTAGTATGGGTACAGAGTTATATTTAGAACAACAAAGGATAGAGAAGAAATTTAGAAAACAGAAACCTACAAAAGATGTGTGGTTTTTGTACAGTTATGTAGCCAAACTGGTTCAGTAAAACAAAGTGAGTGTAGCCAAGTAACTTATGTTCACTCATAGAAACCTCCTGCTATATATATATATTGTGTATTTTATGCTTTAAGAATATTTTATTTATTTTTTTAAACATGACATCTTAAAGGCACTCAAAAAATTGTGTAACTTGTTTAAAACTGTAGTCATTATAGTCATTTGCTAGACTACTCTAGAAATGCAGTGAATAATTAGAATGAGAGGCATTGGGCATGGTAGTATATTCTTCTCTGTGATATATGCCAGTGGAAAATTAAGGATGTGTCCTGCTTTCTTTCCATATGTATCACATAATCTAATGGTTAAGTACTTCAATAATCAATCACTGTTATCATACATCAAAATAAACAGTTGAAATTCTAATAGTCATCTCAAAATAGATGTTTACTAATCTTAACTACTATTTCCATTACCCTCCTGACTGTAGCATTCTCTGTTCACCATCTCAGTTAAATATACTTTCAGTCTTCTTGTTGTCAGGCTCTCATACCTGGAGTTATCCTTGATCTTCTCTTTCTCTCACACTCTTCATCCATGTCTCCAGGAAATTGTGGTTATTTTATTTAGAAGGTATCTTCACAAGCTGAATATTCACTGCTTGTACTGCTCTCAGCAGATCAGAGATACTATCAACGTTTTTCTAAATTATTGCAATAGCCTCCTGGACTATTTCCTTGTTTTTAAACCTGTCCCCGCTGTTTAACATAACATAGACATTATGTTATGTTATATCTAATGTCTAATCCTTAACATAGAGCAGCCAGGATGAATATTTGAAGACAACTTAGTAAAAAAAAAAAAAAAGACAACTTAGAATATAGCACTCAAATTTTACTAAAATACTTTTTAAATGGCTCTCCATGTCATTCACAATACAGCTATAATCCTTATGTACTCTCAACGGTAATGGTAAGACCCTCACTACCTCCAGATAGCATCTTCTTTTGCCCTACCCTGTATTCACTAAACCTCTTCATGTTTCTCTAACCAAGTATCCCCTTGCCTTCAGTCTTCTGCCTGCAGTTAATTTCCCCCAAATACATCCTTGGTTAAATTTCTAGCCAATTTTTAGCTTTGTTCACATATCACCTTCTCAGATAGGTTTCCCTTGATGACTCTAATTCATCTTGTAACCTGCTCTCCCCACCCTTATTTCACCTCCTCATGTCTGTCCTATCTGATCCCTTTTCTGTGCTCTATTCTTTTCTGTTTGCTCTACAGCCTTCTTAAGGACTCGCAAGCACAGTTCTCTCCCAGTCTCTGTGAGGTCTCTGGGTTCTGGGGAGCACAGGGTGTGTTTGAGCTGCAGGGGCAGGGGCCCTGGGTGGAGTAGGCCTGGGGATGGGATAAGCCCTCTTGGAGGAGGTCGCCTTTATCCCCACCACAGTAGCAACCAGATCTTACACAGGGCTGGGGAAACAGAACCTTATGTGCACCAGGACCCAGGAGAAAGGAGCAGTGACCCCAAGAGACTGACCCAGACTTGCCTGTGAGGGTCCAGGCGTCTCCGGTGGAGGTGTGGGTTGGCGGTGGCCTGCTGCAGGGTCCGGCACTGAATGCAGGGTGTGTGCATGGGACCTTTTGAAGGAGGTCACCATTGTCTCCATTACCTCCACCATAGGTTGGCCTCAGGTCAAATAACAGGGAGGGCACACAGCCCCGCCCATGGACAGAATACTGGATTAAAGATTTACTGAGCAGGGCCCCGCCCATCAGAACAAGACCCAGTTTCTCCCTCAGTCACTCTCCCCCATTAGGAAGCTTCCATAAGCCTCCTATCCTTCTCCATCAGAGGGCAGACTGAATGAAAACCACAATCACAGAAAACTAACCAATCTGATCACAAGGAGCATAGCCGTGTCTAACTCAATATAACTATGAGCTGTGCAGTGTAGGGCTACCCAAGATGGAAGGTCATGGTGAAGAGTTCTGACAAAACGTGGTCCACTGGAGAAGGGAATGGCAAACCACTTCAGTATTCTTGCCTTGAGAACCCCATGAACAGTATGAAAAGGCAAAAAGATAGGACACAGAAAGATGAACTCCCCAGGTCAGTAGGTGCCCAATATGCTACTGGAGATCAGTGGAGAAATAACTCCAGAAAGTATGAAGAGATGGAGCCAAAGCAAAAACAACACCCAGCTGTGAATTGACTGGTGAAGGAAGTAAAGTCTGATGCTGTAAAGAGCAATGTTGCATTGGAACCTGGAATGTTAGGTCCATGAATCAAGGCAAATTGGAAGTGGTCAAACAGGAGATGGCAAGAGTGAACATCGACATTTTAGGAATCAGTGAACTAAAATGGACTGGAATGGGTGAATTTAACTCAGATAACCATTGTATCTACTGTGGGCAAGATACCTTAGAAGAATTGGAGGAGCCATTATAGTAAAAAGAAAAAAAAAAAAGAGTCCAAAATGCAGTACTTGGATGCAATTTCAAAAATGGCAGAGTGATCTCTGTTCGTTTCCAAGGCAAACCATTCAGTATCACAGTAATCCAAGTCTATGTCCTGACCATAATGCTGAAGAAGCTGAAGTTGAACAGTTCTATGAAGACCTATAAGACATTTTAGAATTAACACCCAAAATAGATGTCCTTTTAATTATAGGGGACTGGAATGCAAAAGTAGGAAGTCAAGAAACACCTGGAGTAACAGGCAAATTTGGCCTTGGAGTACAGAATGAAGCAGGGCAAAGGCTAATAGACTTTTGCAAAGAGAACTCACTGGTCATAGCAAACACCCTCTTTCAACAATGCAAGAGAAGATTCTACACATGGACATCACCAGATGGTCACTACCAAAATCAGATTGATTATATTATTTGCAGCCAAAGATGCAGAAGCTCTATAAAGTCATTGAAAACAAGACTGGGAGCAGACTGTGGCTCAGATCATAAACTCTTTATTGCCAAATTCAAACTTAAATTGAAGAAACTAGGGAAAACCACTAGATCATTAAGATATTACCTAAATCAAATACCTTACGACTATACAGTGGAAGTGAGAAATAGATTCAAAGGGTTAGATCTAATAGACAGAGTGCCTGCCTGATGAACCATGGACAGAGGTTCCTGACATTGTACCGAGGCAGTGATCAAGAACATCCCCAAGAAAAAGAAATGCGAAAAGGTTAAATGGTTGTCTGAATAGGCCTTACAAATAGCTATGAAAAGAAGATAAGTGAAAGGCAAAGAAGAAAAGGAAAGATATACCCATTTAAATGCAGAGTTCCAAAGAATAGCTATGAGAGAAAAGAAAGCCTTCCTCAGCAATCAATGCAAAGAAATAGAGGAAAACAACAGAATGAGAAAGACTAGAGGTTTCTTTAAGAAAATTAGAGATACCACGGGAACATTTCATGCAAAGATGGGCTCAATAAAGGACAGAAATGGTATGGACCTAACAAAGGCAGAAGATATTAGGAAGAGGTGGCAAGAATACACAGGAGAACTGTACAAAAAAGATCTTCATGACCCAGATAATCACAATGGTGTGATCACTCACCTAGAGCAAGACATCCTGAAATGTGAAGTCAAATGGGCCTTAGGAAATATCACTATGAACAAAGCTAGTGGATGTGATGGAATTCCAGTTGAGCTATTTCAAATCCTAAAAGATGATGCTGTGAAAGTGCTGCATTCAATATGCCAGCAAATTTGGAAAACTCAGCAGTGGCAATAGGACTGGAAAAGGTTAGTTTTCATTCCAATCCCAAAGAAAGGCCATGCCAAAGAATGCTCAAACTAGTGCACAGCTGCACACATCTCACATGCCAGTACAGTAATACTCAAAATTCGCCAAGCCAGGCTTCAACAGTACATGAACCGGGAACTTCCAGATGTTCAAGATGAATTTAGAAAAGGCAGAGGAACCAGAGATCAAATTGCAAACATCCCTTGCATCTTTGAAGAAGCACGAGAGTTCTGGAAATACATCTACTTCTGCTATATTGACTGTGCCAAAACCTTTGACTGTGTAGAAAACAATAAACTGTGGAAAATTTTTAAAGAGATGGAAATACCAGACCACCTGACCTGCCTCCTGAGAAATCTGTGTGCAGGTCAAGAAGCAAAAGTGAGAACTAGACATGCAACAACAGACTGATTCCAGATCAGGAAAGGAGTACGCCAAGGCTGTATATTGTCACCCTGCTTATTTAACTTATATGCAGGGTACATCATGAGAAACGCTCGGCTGGATGAAGTACAAGCTGGAATCAAGATTACTGGGAGAAATATCAATAACCTTAGATATGCAGATGACACCACCTTTATGGCAGGCAGAAAGTGAAAAGGAAGTAAAACGTCTCGATGAAAGTGAAAGAGGACAGGGAAAAAGCTGGCTTAAAACTCAACATTCAGAAAACATTCATGGCATCCGGTTCCATCACTTCCTGGCAAATAGATGGGGAAACAATGGAAACAGTGACAGACTTTATTTTTTGGGCTCCAAAATCACTGCAGATGGTGACTGCAGCCATGAAATTAAAAGACCCTTGCTCCTTGGAAGAAAAGTTATGAGCAACCTAGACAGCATATTGAAAAGCAGAGACATTACTTTGCCAACAAAGATTCATCTAATCAAAGCTACAGCTTTTCCAGTAGTCAGATATGGATGTGAGAGTTGGACTATAAAGAAAGCTGAGCACTGAAGAATTGATGTTTTTGAACTGTGGTGTTGGAGAAGACTCTTGAGAGTCCCTTGGACAGCAAGGAGATCCAACCAGTCTATCCTAAAGGAATTCAGTCCTGAATATTCATTGGAAGGACTGATGCTGAAGCTGAAACTCCAATACTTTGTCTACTTGTGGCGAAGAACTGACTCATTTGAAAAGACCTTGATGGCTGAAAAGATTGAAGGCAGGAGGAGAAGGAGACCTTAGAGGATGAAATGGCTGAATGGCATCACTGACTCAACGGATATGAGTTTGAGTAAACTCTGGGATGTGATGATGGACAGGGAGGCCAGGCGTGCTGCAGTCCATGGGGTCGCAAAGAGTCGGACATTGGCTGAGCAATTGAACTGCCTGAGTCTTCTTAAGGACTAATCGGTTTCTTCTTTAATTCATCTCTTGTCTCATATGCTATGATGGGCAGCTAAAAGAAGCTGGAAATCTCTAACTGGGATCTCTTTAGCCAAAGTAACGAGGTTCATTAATTCCTCCTTATCTCCTAAATAACTCCCTTACAACTGGAGGGAGACCTATGATCACCCATGTATCTGCCCGGTTAAGGGAATAGCAACTGAAGCAACCGTCCCAATCCCAGTGAAGTAAAAAAGAGAGAATGGCTGAGGTCGCTGGGACTTGTAGAGCAGGATATTAGCAAGGAGGGAGCTTAAAAACCATTACAAATAATTACAAAGGAGACATAGTCACAAACTGAATAAACCTTCTTCTCACCTTCTTCTAGCTCTTATAGAACTGTCTTCCTTCAGAATCAAAATTACTTTGTATTGCATATATCCACCTATGCTTTGCTTGCATCTTTTTTTATATTCTGTAAGCTTTTTGAAGGCAAGTGGTTCTGCATAAAACTGTTTTTTTAAGCAATGATATATATTTGTTGAATTTTTTAAAATGTTAAAATAGTAAAGAAAATGTCTAGCTCATCTTCTGTTTTTTCTTTAAAATTAAATGGAATCACTTAGTTTGATATTATGAATATATATCCATTTTTAAGTTGACTATACAATAACATAATTGATTGCCATTTTGTCTCTTTAAAAATTCTTCACATATCATAATATATCCTTAAAAGTTATTAACTGGCATTAGGCACGCTCTTCAACAGTGCCTGGACACTCTTGGCACTTAGTCACTTGGCTGTGTACATCTCTTTTTGACCCTTTGGACTGTAGCCCCCCAGGCTCCACTGTTCGTGGGGTTTTTCAGGCAAGAATACTGGAGTGGGTTGCCATTTTCTTCTCCTGGGGATCTTCCTGACCGAGGGCTCAAACCCACATCTCCTGTGTCTCCTATATTGCAGGTGTATTCTTTATCTGCTGAGCTATCTGGGAAGCCCAGACATTCTTTACACCTAAGTTAAAAACAAAGTTTACTTAAGATACTATGTGTGGCTTGTATAAAGAAGAAAAGGCTAGTTGCTGCTTTAAACTTCATAACTGTTTAAGCTTATGGATTTTATCCAATCCTCAATACATGAGAGAGAAGAAAATTTTACCAACAAAATGAATTTTTAGTTTTAAACAGAAACTATCCAAATTAGCTAATTTCTAACTGCATTTCCTTTACCACTAACTATAATATGTGGTGATTATATAGGCAGGCTATAACCCTGACCCATTACCTCCTATTAGTATTCACTAGAAATGGAAAATCATGATTTGAACCTATAAAGCCTATTAAATAAAAAGCCTATAAAATATGATTTATCTTAAAACTCACTAAAGTTTCTTATGAAAATCTTACATCGTATTCTAAAACTCTATAGTACTTATGACTCTTTTACTTTATAAAAGTCTAAGATTAATAAACAGGAAGAAAAAAAGAAGAAATATGAAGGAAGTATTTTCCCTGAGGTGAAAATTATAGTCTATTTTTATTAATATTGACTTTCAAAAATATGGATGTGGTAGGCTGAATAATGGATCCCCAAGAGCTTGTCATGTCCTAATTCCTGGAACTTGTGAATGTTATTTTATATTGTAAAAGATGGGAGAAGAGAGATAATCTTGATTTATTCAGGTTGACCCTAATTGCAATCACAAATGTCTTTATAAAAAGGAGACATGGGGAAGTTTGACACAGACAGGGGAACTCAATGTGACCAGGGAAGCTGAGAGTATAGTGATGTGGCCATTAAGCCAAGGAATGCTGGAGGAAGCAGAGAATAAATTCTCCCCTTGGTTTCCAGAGGGAGTATGACTTGGTCAACCTGAGTCTGGCTGAGTGAAACTGAATTAGACACCTGGCCTCCCTAAATGTGAGAGAATAAATTTATGTTTGTGGTGATTTGTTGCAGAAGCCAGCAGAAGATAATATAGTGTTTTTTGATAACTATTTAACTATTCTTAAAGCCCAGTCTTTACAGGTTTCCCAGGTAAAGGATTTACCTGACAATTTAGGAGATGCAAGAGACACAGGTTTGATCCCTGAGTCAGAAAGTTCCCCTGGAGATGGAAATGGGAACCCACTCCAGTATTTTCATCTGGAAAATTCTATAGACAGAGGATCCTGACAGGCTACAGTTCATGGAGTTGCTAAGAGTTGGACACGAGTGAATGACTGAGAACAACAGCAGCGATGAATCTTTAACAGTAGGAAAAAATGAGATTTGTTTAGAATAAGATTGTGAAGCTACTCTGTAACTTTTTCTGTTTTAGAAAATAAAAACAAATATTTGGAGTAAATATTTTTGTTCCCTGTTCTAGCACCTCATCTAGTCATTCAGTATTCCCAAGGCATTTCATTTGCCCTATTTGAAAACTCAATAGATTTTTCTCCTGTGGAGAATAAATGAATCTGGGCTGTGTTGGCCTCTATTACCCTGTCTTCCCTTTCCACAGTCTTTTTACAACTTCTTCTTTTGGTTGGGATGCAAAGCTTGAGGAAGGGGAAGAAAAAAGGAACTAAAATTGATCCCATCCCAACTTATATTCTGGTTAAAAATACACAAAAGCATAAGAATAGCTGCTAGGAAAAGAAGTTCCCCCAAAGAAGAGAGAATTATGGAGGAATTCTCTGGACATGTCTGTATTTTCTGATTTGGGGAAATAGATGTAAACGTGGGAGAAATAGAAAAGCACATTCCTGAACTTTGTCCTGCTCACCTTCACTCATATGTCAATCCCTACCATCTGAAATCTAGTAATTAGATTTTCCCTAGGCCCTTTCAAGTTTCAAGGAAAGAAGAATGAGTTAGAAAACCAAAGATGAAAGCGACTTATTAAGTACATATAAGAAGAAAGGAAATCCAGATAGCTCTCTAAGTGGCTGGACCTGTACTTCAATAAATATTATTTCCATCTCCACTTAAAGCGGCCAGAATTCAAGAGCACTATGGAGAGCTGTAACTAATGCTGGTAAGTCTTTGACAGGGAGAAAAAACTTCCACAGCATTCCATTGGCTTTAAAACAGGTTTTGGTATGAAGGAACATTTTCTAGAAATGTTTGATAATCCTACTTTCTTGGATTATATCTGCTGTTTCTGGTAGTTCATATTCTAAGCATTTCTGTCTTCTTGTTTGCTTGACTTAATTAGTACTCAAGTTGGCAGTAGTTCTGACACTCAAGCAGCAGTAGAACTTAATAGACTTTTCCAGTAAACACCACTTTGGGTTTTATAGAATCTACTAGTTTTGGGGGAATCTCTCTTATGGTCTTCTTCTGTTTGACTTACTCAGAGCTTCTGCTGTGTCTCCTTCTTGCGTTAGTTTCTGATTTTTCTCACATAACATTTCGTCAGGTTATCTAATTAAAAAAAAAGTTTGGCGACCACTTTCAGTCCAGCTGGGGCCTTATGTGCGAAATACTTGGCAAGTTCCCATCTGTATTATATGTTAACTCAGGTACAGAAAATAAAAGGATGCATTTTCTGTGTAGATATAATAATGATAGAATTAGCTAGAAGTTTACTTACCATTTAAAAAATAACCATACAATAATGATTCTAAATAGTATTAGTGATAAAACATTCCTCCTTGCTGGGGCACATGGCTGCAACTGCTCCATCTCTCTTAATATGCCATTTATAAATAGCCTTCATCTTCTCCAAACATTCTTATGAATTACATCCTAGAAGAACTTTTCTATGTGTTTTCCTATTTTTTTAATTTTTTATTTTGTATTTGAGTGTAGATGATGAACAATGTTGTGATAGCCTCAAGCGGACAAAAAGGGATTCAGACATACATACACATATATCCATTTCCCCCCAAACTCCCCTCCTATCCAGTCTGCCAGATAATGTTGAGCAGAGATCCTTGTGCATACAGCAGGAATATGTTGGTTATCTGTTTTAAATATAGCCGTGTGTATATGCTGATTGCATGCTTCCTAACTATTCTGTCCTTCCATCTTCCCCCCTGGCAACCATAAGGTTACTTATTAACTTTATTTTTTTATTGAGAAATAATTTACAGATGGTAAAATGCACAACATTTAGGTATTCAACTTGATGTATTCAAACAATCAAACCCTTGCAACCACCCATCTTAATAAAAATATAGAACATATCCGTTAACTAGAAATATATCTTTAGTTCACTCACTTCTAGTCAATTCAAAGCCAGCCCCAAACACCTCGTTTCTAATTTTTTCACTGTCAGTTATTTTCATATTCTTGAATGCCATTTAAATGAAATGTGCCCAGATACATTTTCTTATTGATCTGTGTGTCTGTTTTTGGGCCAGTACCTTACTGCTTTGATGACTGTAGTTTTGTAGTATAAAGTCAGGGAGGGTGATCCCTCCAACTTTGTTCTTTTTTTTTTCCCCTTAAGATTGGTTATTTGGGATCTTTTTTGGTTGCATATAAATTTTAAGATTATTTGTTCTAGTTTTGGGTAGTATAGGGTCTTCCCTAGTGGCTCAGACGGTAAAGTGTCTGCCTACAATGTGGGAGACCGGGGTTCAGTCCCTGGGTTGGGACGATCTCCTGGAGAAGGAAATGGCAACCCACTCCAGTACTCTTGCCTGGAAAATTCCATGGACGGAGGAGCCTGGTGACTACAGTTTATGGGGTTGGAAAGAGTTGGACATGACTGAGCAACTTCACTTTCACTTTGGGTAGTATGGACATTTTAACAGTATTCATTCTTCCAACTCATGAACATGGGATATCTTTCCAATTTTTATCACCTTCAATTTCCTTCATCAATGTTTTGTTTTTTCTCCTGTATGTTAATGTTGCATCCTACAACTTTTCTGAATTCATTCTCACAATTTTGATGGAGACTTTAGGGTTTTCTATATGTAGTCTTATGTTACCTACAAATAGTGACACATTTAATTCTTTCCTTCCAATTGAGATGCCTTTTCTTTCTTTTTCCTATTCTTTCTTTAGGGAAAAAACATCTGATTGCTGTGGCTAGGAATTCAAAGGGTGAAAGTGTTAGTCATTAGTCATGTCTGACTCTTTATGACCCCATGGACTGTAGCCCACCAGGCTCCTCTGTTTATGGGGTTCTCCAAGCAAGAATACTGGGGTGGGTTGTCATTTCCTTCTCCAGGGGATTTTCCTGACCCAGGAATTGAACCCAGGGTTCCTGCATTACAGGCAGATTCTTTACCATCTGAACCACTAGGAATCCAAATAATATAGTAAACAGAAGTGGCAGGAGTAGGCATCCTTGTCTTATATATGATTTGGGAGGAGAGGCTTCAGCCTTTCACCACTGAGTATGATAAATGTTGGTTTGTCATAAATAGCCTTGATTATGTTATGTCCCCTGTATACCCACTTTGATGAAAATTTTTATTATGACTGGATATTAAATTTAATCAAATGCTCTTTATGCATCTATTGAGATGATAAAGTGATTTTTGTCTTTCTTTTTGTTAATGTGATGTATCACAATGATTATATTGAACCATCCTTGTGACTCTGGAGTGAATTAAACTTGATCATAGTGTATGATCCTGTTTATGTATTGTTAGATTTAGTTTGCTCATGTTTTGTTGAGGACTTGCATTTATGTTCATCAAGGGTATTGCTTTGAATCTTCTTTTTTCTTTTTTTTCTTTTTTTAGTGGCTTTGTCTGGTTTTCATATCATGGTAGTGGTGGTCTCATAGAAGGAATTAGAGAGTGTTTTGTCCTCTTAAATTTTTTGAAATAAATTCAGAAGGATAGGTATAAGTTCTTTCATGTTGGGTAGAATTTCCATGTAGCCATCTGGTTCTGAACTTTTTCTGTTTATAGTGTTCTCTTATGGCTTTTTTTCATAAATCTGTGATATTGGATGTAATTTTTCCATGTCTATTTCTTGTTTATATGAGTTCACTCAGTTTTTGTCATGATGAACCTAAATAAAGGCTTTTCCAAAAACCACCTCTTTGTTTGACAGATCTTTTCTATTGTTTTCTTTCTTTTTGTCTTTTAAAAATTTACATACTCACTGATCTTATTTCCTTCCTTTTGCTGAATTTGGGCTCTGTTTATTCTTCTTTGTATAGACACTATATGGTAGTTTAGGTTGTTTATTTGAGATATTTCTTGTTCCCTGAGTTAATACTGTGCCTCTCTAAACTTTCCTCTTAGGACTGCTTTTGTTATGTCCTACAGATTTTCGAGAGTTTTTTTTTTTTTTTTTAAATTTTCACTTGTTTTGAAGTATTTTTTTAGATCCTCTTTGATTTCTACTTTGATCTATCGGATTTTGATAGCATGTTGTTTGGTCTCCACATTGTTTTTGCTTTTTCCCATTTTTTCATCCTGTTATTGATTTCTAGATTCATATGAGAAATCCTGTGGTCAGGAAAAATGGTTGATATAATTTCTTTCCTTTTAAATTTGTTAAAACTTGCTTTGTGGCCCACTTGAAAAGAGTATATATTCTGCCATTTTTTGAATGGACTGCTCTGTAGGTATTTATTAAGTACAACTAGTCTAATGAGTCATTTAAGATGACTCTTTCCTTACTGATTTTCTATCTGAATGACCTGTCCATTGTGTTGGTCCTTTATTGAACCAGAACCTGGTGGTTTGGAGTCGACAATGAGAGAGTGAAAGAAGGAAAGAGGCTAATATTCCCTGGGTTATGCAGTTGGCTTTCGAGCTCCAGGGAATCAGTCAGAATTAGAGAGAAAGAGAGAGAGAGAAAGGCACTGGGACCCAAGCTCTGATGGAGCAAAGGTGTTTTAATCAACATGGTGTGGGCATATATACTGTCTTACAAGGTAGTTATTCTCAGCAAAGATAAAGATTAAAATTTCAGACTTACAAAACATAAGGTGATCCCTATCAAAGAGAGAGAGTTGTAAACAGTCACTTTTTACCGTATGGTTCATAAAAAGGAAGAGGGTACTTATCACCCTAATGAGAAACTAACAAAGGAAATGCCTGGATTCCTCAGCCCCGGGAAAGGCGTGCCTCTCCTCTTAATTCCTGAATATTCAGGAATTAATAAGAGCCAGAGGATTCCTGACAGATCCAAAACAGCTCACCGGAAGTCTCCTGTTAAATGCTTCCTGACAATTCCCCCTATTTTATTATATATGTAAAAAAGGTCCTGACCCAGTGAGTTTAGTTAGTATTAACCAACCTTATAGAAAGGCGACGATAAACAACAAATACAATTATCAAGACAATCACCAGAGTTACAGTTCCAGACCCGATGCTCTGGTAATACTTTGAAACCATCTTCGTGGGTCTAACCCGGATAATTTGATCAGCTAAAGTTTCCAAATTAGTGGAAGAGGGCAGACATTTAGAAAAAGTTTTAAAGATTTTCTTTTGCAGTAATTGTACATTCAGAGAGTCATTATCATGTAAATGAAATCTGATTTGTTCCCAGTTGTAGGTACTATGATTAAATTGAACAGGAGTAACACAAAACTGGCAATTAATACAAGTTACAGATTAAATTGTAACTTTCTTACGGCTATAACAAAAGGAAGTGGGACACAGGCCTGTCTAAAATATGACTGATTATAGCGAAACAAATAGTTACTATGACCACAACTGGTCCCTGTGAAATGTCCGGTCTAAGTCCCAAGTTCTTGGGTGCTGGCAGCAAGTTTCCCGATGTCCCACTGTTTAGGCCCACTCTGTCTATAGCGGACGATTCAAGGAGGAGGAGGGGATGCCATTCCACCCTCAAGCCAGCCAAGGAGTCCTTTGTCATAGTAATGTTTCAACGTAGTGTTAGTAACCTTTTACATATTTTTTTTGTTCTTTCCCTAACTCTTTCCCTAAAGTTTCAGTAGTAAATATGGTTCACAGACAGAGAAAGGGCAGCAATGTCTGAAAGTCTTCTTTTGGAGGCAGGCCAAAAGCCTGTTTGTCTGCCAACGTTTATGCATAATTTTGCTGGTCCCATACATAAAGGAAGGACTTCATAACCTAAAGAAATATTAATTAGTTTTTCTTTCTCCCCAGGGTGTGAGGGTTCCAGGGAGGGGGCATATGGGTGGAGTCATTGGTTGATACGATAGGTCTTTTCTCCCTCTATTTTATGACTTGCAAAAAAGGGGGTTGGGTAAGTAAGCCCAGCTGGGTCTGATTAATCAGAGCTCAAATGTGGGGAGGCACAGGCTGGCAAGCTGAGTATTGCCAGGAAAATGTATTCAGGACTCCGAGGCATTCTCTGTTGAGAGATCAAATCTTCAGCTTTATTAGTAAGGGTTTTTATTTGTCCCCAAGTGGGGAGATCATAGGGTTGATGCCACCAAAGGCGGCGTTTCCTGGAGATCTTTAGAGCCTCCATGCCCGTATTGGAATTTCTTCCTCCTGGGGTTCTTGTTGTTTCGTCTCCATTTTGAATGTCGGGGGCCCCCTTGGGTTGAATTTTCCGGGGAAAAATTTTGTTGGATCCATCTGGGGAAATACAAGCATATCCCTTTCCCCTTAAAATTAATTTCCCCAGATTTCTATTGTTTATTGAAACTGTCTTGGTACCAAATGGGTGGAGGAAGAGAAGTGTCCTTCAATTCCTCTAAATGTCTTTCTGCTCTTTTTAAAATATTTCCCTGTGGTAGGTCTAAAAAATTTAAAACAAATAAAGCTGTATTAACAATACTTATAGGTTTAGAAAATACCTTATATTGGAATCTAGTAAAGTCTGCTTTAGATGAGGAAGACAGTAGTGTACCTGTGTATTCCCCCTTCTTTAATTTTTTTTATTTGTAACTTTAGTGTGTGATGTGTTCGTTCAACTATGTCTTGTGTCTGTGGATTATAAGGAATACCTGTAATATGTTTAATAGAAAAAGATTGTAAAAATTGTTTAAAGTGTCTAGAAATATAGGCAGGGCCATTGTCTGTTTTGATAGAACTAGGAGTTTATAGTGGAGGTTTCTATATTTTTTAATAATACAAAAACTGAATGTATAGAATCAGAGACTATATTAATGGGGTAAGGATGTAGGCAAATAACTTGAATAAGAGCATATAATTTATTTTGTTGAACAGAATGAAATTTAGTGTAAAAGACTTTATATTTTTTAAGAGACCAGAATGAAGCTTTGGCATTTTTAGTTCAATTTATATAAAAGAAATGCGAGAAATAATAAATTCAGTGATTTTGAAGAAATTCCATAGCTTACCAGAAGGATAATGAAATGAAATTTCTCCAAAATATTTTAGGAAGGCTAATTGGAAATTGGTAGAAGTTTGTAATGTGTTCTCAAATTGAGATTTATTTGTAATAAAGTTTTATTAAAGTATAAAGGAGATAGAGAAAGCTTCTGACATAGGCATCAGAAGGGGGCAGAAAGAGTGCCCCCCTGCTAGTCTTTAGCCAGGTGTCATATACAGAGCCTGGTGGTCTGGAGTCGATGATGAGAGAGTGAAAGAAGGAAAGAGGCTAATATTCCCTGGGTTATGCAGCCGGCTTCTGCGCTCCAGGAAATCAGCCAGAAAGAGAGAGAGAGAGAGAGAAAGAGAAAGAAAGAAAGACACGGGGACCCAAGCTCTGATGGAGCAAAGGTGTTTTAATCAACATAGTGTGGGCATATATACTGTCTTACAAGGTAATTATTCTCAGCAAAGGTAAAGATTAAAACTTCAGACTTACAAAACATAAGGCGATCCCTATCAAAGAGAGAGAGTTGTAAACAGTCACTTTTTACTGTATGGTTCATAAAAAGGAAGGAGGGTACTTATCATCGTAATGAGAAACCAATGAAGGAAATGCCTGGATTCATCAGCCCCGGGAAAGGCGTGCCTCTCCTCTTAATTCCTGAATATTCAAGAATTAATAAGGACCAGAGCATTCCTGACAGATCCAAAACAGCTCACAGGAAGCCTCCTGTTAAATGCTTCCTGACACATTGGTGTATGTGGGGTATAAAGATCACCTATTATTATTATATTATCGTCAATTTCTCCCTTTGTTTGTTACCATTACTTTATATATTTAGCTGCTCCTATATTAAGTGTGTATATGTTAACAAATGTTATATCCTCTTCTTGTATTGAGCCTTTATCATTATATAATGCTTGTATTTATCTTTTGTTGTAAACTTTGTCCTAAATTCTATTTTGTATATGAGTATTGTTATCCTCACCTTTTTTATTATTTTCATCTGCATGAAATATTGTTTTCTATTTCCTCACTTTCAGTCTTTGTGTGTATTTAGCTCTGAAGTGAGTTTTTGATAAGCAACGTATAGATGGATCTTGTTTTTTTTTAAATTCAGTCAGCTACCTCATATCTTATCTTAAAAATTTATTTTTAATTGGAGGATAATAGTTTTACAATATTGTGTTGGCTTCTTCCATACAACAATGTGAATCAGCCATAAGGAGACATATGCACCCTCTCTTGTGAAGCTCCCCTCCACCCCCTACTCCGTTCCACTCCTCTAGGTTGTCAAAGAGTACCACATTGAGTTCCCTGTGCTATATAGCAATTTCCTATTAGCTATCTATTTTACATATGGTAATAGATATATTTCAGTCTTACTCTCTCAGTCCATCCTACCCTCTCCTTCCTCTGTTGTATACAAAGCTTTCTCTATGTCTGTGTCTCTATTCCTATCCTGAAAATAGGCTCATCAATACTATTTTTCTAGATTCCATAAATATTATTAATATATTTGTTTTTCTCTTCCTGACTTACTTCACTTTGTATAACAGGATCTAGATCCACCCACTTCACTAAACTGACTCAAAGGTGTTCTTTTTTGTGGCTGAGTGATATTCTGTTGTATAGATGACATGTACCAAAGCTTCTTTATCCACTCATCTGTTAATAGACATCTAGATTGCTTCCCTGTCCTACCTATTGTAAATACCTCATATCTTTTGATTGTAGCATTTCGTCCATTGACATTTCAGTAATTATCAAAAGGTATGTACTTACTGCCATTTTGTTTTGTTTTGTTTTTCTGATTGTTTTCATAGTTCTTCTTTTTTAGTTTTTTTTCCTTGTGATTCGATGATTTCCTTTAGTGGTATCTTGTTTTTTTCTCTCTAGTTTTTATGTATTCATAATAAACTTTTTATTTGCAGTTATAGTGGGGTTCTTTTATGTTGATCTATAACTAGTTTTATATTGATTGTTATTGTGATTTAAATTCAAATACATTCTGAAAGATCTACATTTTCTTACTCAATATTTGTGTTTTTTATCTCATCTTTTATACCTTTATGTCTAAACAGTTAAGTAACTGTTTATTGTAGTTATAGTTAACTTTACATTTTTTGTCTCAGTCATTAACAGCTTATTTAAGTAGTTTATCCACATCCTTTATATAGTCGCCTTATCTACTTGGATGATTCTGACTTATAGCCTTTTCTTTTCCACTTAGAATATAATATTTCATATTTCTTTTAAGGCCATATTAGAATTAGTGAACCCTTAGTTTGTCTAAGTTCATTTTCTCTCCTCCAATTCTAAATGGTAAACTTATTCAGTAGAGTTCCTAGATTGTACATTTTCCCCTTTCATTCTTTAAAATATGCTACTTTCTTCTAATTGGCAGTGTTTTTGCAGAAAAATCAATCAATAGCCTTATGGAGGTTGCCTTGTATGTTACTCTTTGTTTTTCTCTTGCTACATTTTAAATTATCTCTTTATCTTTAATTTTTTCCAATTTTAATAATAATATGTCTTGATGTGGGGGGTCTTTGATTTTAACTTGCCCAGAACGCTCTATACTTTCTGTACCTGGATCTGTTTCCTTCTTCATATTCAAAAAATTTTCGGCTATAATTTCATCAATACATGTGTAACACATTTTTCTCTGTCTCCTCCTTCTGGAACCCTTATAGTGTGATGTTGGTATTTGATGTTATCCTTGTTTTTGTTCAGTTGCTCAGTCGTATCCAACTATTTGTGACCCCTGGACTGCGGTAAACTGTTTTCTAGTATGCTTTTTACTTCAGATTTATATTCTTCAGTTCTGCTTGGTACTTTTTATACTTTCTAGTTCCCTGTTAAGATTTTCACTGGGAAAAAAAAGAAAGATGTTCACTGGGTTCACTTATTCTTTTCCCTAGTTTAGTTAGTATTCTTATTATTAATGCTTTGAATTGTTTATCTCCTAAATTATTTATATGCTTATTAGATTTTTTCCCCAAGTATTTTTTTTTCTTTCTTGTTCTTTTATTTGAAACAGATTCCTTTGTTTTTTCATTTTGCTCTATGGAATTAGGTGAAGTATTTACCTGGCCTAGTTTTGAAGCGGTATCATGATGAGGGGGCATCCTGATACTGCCTGCATGTGCCTGGTGGTATTGGTGGGAGGACTGGATCTGAAGTGAGCACAAGTCACCTCTTTCCCCAGGCTGAGTCAGGCTCAGTGCTCCTCCTCTGCTCCGTGGTCGGCACCCCACTAGTGGAGATGAAGGTGGGTCCCAAGTTGCTGGATCAGAAACCATGAGGCTTGAGTCTGAGCCGGTTCTCTTCACTTTAAGTGTGAGCTCCTCTCTGGCACATTTGCCCCAGAGGGAAGCAGTGCTGGAGCAAGAGGGCGCAAAGCGGGCCTCCTGCATGTGCCAAGGTGCTGACCGGGACGGTCCTAGGATGCCAGTCAGGGTGCTGGACTGCCCCAGATGGCGCCTCTGTGAGCACCAGTGCTGGCTGCCCTCACTCTGTTCAGATGTTGTGCTGGGTCTGGGCCAACCCTGCCCCCCATGGTTGCACACTCTCCTTGGTCATGGCATTCTTCACCCTTGCGTGGAGCTGCACTGGTGACGAGAGGGGCCAGAGCGGGTGATCCATTCCATCTGTGGTGGCCACGGGAAACCAGTCAGAGGCCTTGGCGGTGTCAATCTTCTTCCTCCACCTTTTCTTCAGGAGGAAGCAAGCTTGTGTGAACTCTTCAGGAGCAGGGTCTAGATTTCTTGTAGCCTCACTGTCAGTCCCACTGGTTTTCAAACCAGGTAAGAGGACTTGTCCTCCTGGTGCTGGACTCCCAAAACTAGGAAGCCCAATGTGTGGTCCAAGCCACTCACTCCCCAGGGAGGATTACTGAGTCCATGTAATCCCCCATCTTCTTCTGCGTCCCCTCCTGGAGGTGCAGGTCCTGACATGGTTTCTTTATCCTTCCTACTCAACATTCTATGGCTGTTTACTACATCCTTGATTGCATACGTCTTTCTGCCTATTTCCATGATGATTATCCTATATGTGGGTGTGTTTTTAATGTGCTTGTGGGAGGAGGTGAGCTCTGCATCTTCTTACTCTGCCATCTTGATCTCTTCTCATTATTAAGATAATTTAGTTCATTATTTTGTTCATTAAATAAATTTTTAATTAGTCCTATTAAAAAGGTTTTTCAGATTGATAATTTCAAATATTTTAAATAATGCTAGTTTTTTCCTAATATTTTACTGTTTGTAACTTTGTCCTATATAATTAAGAATATTAGAATATGAAAATTAAAGTTCTTTATTGACAAATACTAATTGTATGAGTCAACAAGTGTAACATACTGTTTTTAGTTTTATTTCAGCTTTCAGTTTTCTTTCTTTCCCATAACACTTGTAGAGACTGTATATGCCAAATTAAAAAATAAATAAAAACTCAAATCTAAGATATATTTTGTTCTATGTCCACTGCCTTTCTTGTAAAATGAAAAAAAAACTACATGCAAGATCATCAATGCATAATCTTTGCTTCATTTATATTAGTTTTTCATTGTTTGCTTTTAATTCTATCCTTTTATTTGTCTCTTGATTGATATTTTTACGTTCATCAGTATTATTTATAAAACACTTCTATTCCAAACTCCAGTATCAAAATTTAAAAAGAACTCTATAGGATAATATTTATTACAGGTTGATATTTTTGCTATGCATTTGGGTATGTGTAGACTGATCACAAAAACTGAAATTTATAGTTTTCACACTCCTTTTAAGTCCTTGTCAGTAAATAAGATTCAAAAATTGTATTTAAATACTTCATGTCTTTAGCAAATTGTTGAGTATTGCCTAAGATTTTTTCCCCCCATTTTGCTGTTGTTTTTCAACTGCTCAGTGGTGCCCAACACTCTGTGACCGCGTGGACTATAGCACACCAGGCTTCCCTGCCCATCACTGTCTCCCGGAATTTGTTTAAACCCATGTCCACTGAGTTGATGATGCCATCCAGACATCTAATCCTCTGTTACCCCCTTCGCCTTTTGCTTTCAATCATTCCCGTCATCAGAGTCTTTCCTAGTGAGTCAGTTCCTTGCATCAGGTGGCCAAAGTATTGGAGCTTCATTTTTAGCATCAGTCCTTCCAATGAACATTCAAGGTTGATTCACTTTAGGATTGACTGGTTGGATCTCCTTGCTGTTCAAGGGACTGTCAAGAGTCTTCTCTAGCACCACAGCTCAAAAGCTCTTTTGCCTTGAGGACACCTTTTTATTCTCTTGTCTGTGCCAGCCTGAACTTCCACTCTGAGAAACGCAAATATTTGAGGATCAGAAAGAGGGTGTCTGGGATATTGTGACACCCACTAGCATTTTTGGTAAGTCCCCCAAGGTGCATCTTGAGACCTCTTGATGTTTTCCATTTGGGGAACTGATGCGATTCCAGTTTTGGGGTTTCTCCTTATGGAAGGGGGGCCCCATTTGTAGGGCCTTGCTTTGGAGAAGCATCACAGGCTTAGTGGAACTTGGAAGTCAATCTTGGGTAGTCTTGTCATTTGGTTTTTGGATTTATGGGCATCTCTTTGCCATTTGCTTTGTTTTTGGTGACTTCCCACTAGCATGCTTTGGTTTGGTTTGTGCACGCAGACTTCTGACACTAATTGCTTGAACTGGAATGGGACATGCTTCCTCTGAAGTTCCATCTCAGAGTCCCCTAGGGAGAATCCTAAGTGACTGGTCCACCTATAGTTATGATAATAACTTTCTTAATTAGAAATTAAAGGTGATCATACACACATAATTTCCACCCCTCCCAGGGTAGTTTTTTTTTTTTTTTTAATTGCCTATATGATTAATGAAGGTGAAAAAAAAAAAAGGAAGCTGGTTTGGTAACTTTAAACAAAGACCTCCTGGGTGAAACTTACATTTCTATGTGCCTTTGAGATGTAAACGTTCTGTCTTTAGGTTGTTCTAGTGTGTGTTCCTTTTAGGCCTATTAAGAGGTCTTTTTTATCATTTATTAGTGGTCAAATGATGGTGTTGTGGAATCTGTAGTTACAAAACACACCTCGGAGGACACTCAAGACAGTGGAGTAGAGTTTATTAACCAGTGGCTCCAAGCGGAATCAGTCCCCAACAAGGACCCTGATGTTCCCCAAAGGCCCAGTTTTATACCCTCCACTGTGTGACATGTTAGCAACCTCTTTGTTGTATGTGACTGAGTTTTACAACAAATAGGTGCTAGGAGAACAAACAGCTAAGGTTGAAGAGGGGGAACAATGATTATACACCAAGGGGGGATGTCTCCATGGTTAATCTAACAGGGGCAGCCTGACCTCAACTACAATCTCCATTTGTCATCTGTAGGGAGGGAAGTCTCCAGGAGACTTGGTTTTAATTAGCAACAGTTTCCTCACTCTTGGGCAAAGTTCATGCCCAGTTCACATCTTGTCTTTAGAATGGATGACAGGCTTGAAGATGAAGTCTCTCTTGCTTTTCTCACACTGGCCCCAACAATGACTCCTTTTAAAATTAGAGAAAGTAACAAATTATTAAATCTAGAGCCCTCTCATGCAAACGACTGTTTTGTTGGTATCTATAAAACTGGTTTGGGAAGCATCTTTAGGATCTTCCCCTTGATGTCTGTTTTCCTTGTAACTGTACTTTAAAATATATTTCCACTACTGTTAGTGGTCTCCCAAACGAAAAAGAAAAACATGTGTCAAATTTGCTTTATATTACTAGGATTATTGTTCAGAATTTCCAGAGAAACCAACAGACGTCTCTTCTCTCTCAGAGAGAAAGATTTATTATATGGAGTTGGCGTATGTGATCTTGGAGATTTACAAATCCCCAAAGCTGCAGTTGGCAAGCTGCAGACGTAGGAGAGCCATGTATTGCTCCAGCTGGGGTGTCCTCAAGCTTCCCAGGTGGCACTGGTGGTAAAGAACCCAACTGCCACTGTGGGAGACATAAGAGACGTGAGTTGAACCCTGGGTCTGGAATATCCCCTGAAGGAGGGCATGGCAACCCTCTCCAGTATTTTTGCCTGCGGAATCCCACGGGCAGAGGAACCTGGCAGGCTACAGTCCATTGGTCGCAGAGTCAGATAGGACTGAAGTGACTTAGCTGGCACTCAAGACCCAGGAGGTTTTGATGTTTCAGTTCAAACCTGAAGGCAGAAAAACAATGATGTCTTTACTCAAAGGCAGTTAGATAGAAGGAACGTCCTCATACTCGCTAGAGTGTCAGTCTTTTGTTTTATACAGGGCTATAACCAATTGGATGGGGTGCCCTCACATTAGTGAAGAGAAATCGTTTTACTCAATTTACCTATTCAAATGTTAACTTCATCAATAACATCCTTATATATATATATATACCCAGATTAATGTGTGATCAAAGGCCTAATCACCCTGTCCAGTTGAAACATAAAATTAATCATTGCACTAAGTAATAAGAAAGTTGAAGATTTCTCAAGTGTAGAACAGTCTTCAGTATGCTATTGTACATTGCTAGCTTGCAGAGTATGAATATTTCAAAATATTTTCATAGTACATCTTTTTTTTTTTTTAAATTAAAAAGGAACAGCAAAATAATGTCTCCAGTAACTGCCACAAAGAGCAGTTTGGAATATACAGCTGACCTGGAACAACGCTAGGAGTCTGGTGCACTGACCTCAGTCAAAAATCTGTGTATAAATTTACAGTTGGCCCTCAGTATCTGCATTTCTGCATCTGCATTTTACCAACACAGATCATGTCATACTGTAGAACATATTTACCTAAAAAAGAAATCCATATATAATTGGACCCCCACAGTTTAAACTCACATTAGTCAAGGGTCAACTGTACTTACTTTAATCTCTGAATAATAATCAGATAATGACAAAAAATTCTAGTAGTCACAAATACTCTATTCCCATTATCAAAATTTCAGAGACTTTACATGTGGAATTATAGTAAATTACAAACTTTAATCTCTTTCTTCAACTGCTTTTTGTCATGTTTAGCCAAATATATCAGTATATCATCCTAAAGATTCAGGGTTATTTATTTATCTAGCAATGAAAATGCAAGTGGTGCTAATACTGGACTAACTTCTGCCCAAATAAGGGTTCATATATTTCCAGCTCCTTTTTAGATGGCCTTTTATACACAGTGAATGCTTCTGTATTTTAATGTTTCTTGTTAAACCCAATTATCTGATATTTTATTTATCATCTATGGGCCCCACTGGTTTTCTCTCTCTTCTGTACCAGAAAGTACCAAATGGAAATTCAAAATAATCTAGTAATATTACAGGTACATTTTGTATGAACAAATGGTTCCATTTTTTTTTCTGATTTCATGAGGGGGCATATTAGAGATGAAATATTAAAGTTTAATATAATTCACTATTCTATGAAAATTTGTTCTCTCCTCCTACGTTCTTTTTTTTTTTTTTCTCCTACGTTCTTAAATAGACAATTGTTACATGAGTATAACCACTAAATTCTTACTATTTTATTCATTGAGAAAAAAACAATTGTTTTACTCTTCTGGTAGTCTGGTTATATAGGTTTATTGATAGTCTTATACAAGTGTTCAGTAATTTGATTAGGTCAGTGTATTTCAAACCCTAAATAAACATATTTTGACACTGCAAAATAAATCACAAACTTTCTTTGGAAGATTTAATGTAATTACCCAGAGTATCTGTGATAATTATCAATATGCTAAATTGACATAAACAAAACAAATAAACTCTTACATCTGAAATTTGAATTGCCAGGCAATTTCCAATTTCCATGTTGATTAAGTTACTGAATATCAATATTCTGTGGTCAAATGGCTAGTCTTCAGTGGAATATTCTCAGAGTTTAAAATGTTTCTTATGTCTAATTTCATACCTCTTTATCAAACTTAATTGTTTCTAAAAGTGGTCTAGAACTCAAATGTATATTTCTGATTTTCTTTTCATTACTCTTCTAGATACATGCCTCAGCATATTAAAATCTCCTTATAGGTGTTCCCTTCAGAGCCATTATGTTCATTTTAACTGGTGAGTACATTGTGTAGGTTGAGATATGCAAATGAGAAGTTTGAATGAGACAGTTTATAAGTTCCCTTAGTAAAGGCTTGAAAGTGAAATGAAAGTCGCTCAGTAGTGTCCGACTCTTTGTGACCACATGGGCTGTACAGTCCATGGAATTCTCCAGGCCCGAATACTGGAGTGGGTAGTCTATGCCTTCTCCAGGGGATCCTCTTGACCCAGGAATCCAGCAGGGGTCTCCTGCACTGCAGGCGGATTCTTTACCAGCTGAGTAAAGCCTTGAGGGAGATGAAAGAAAGTACACAAAGAATACTAGAGAGATGGGGAAAGGGTAGAAATCGAGAGAGAGAGAGAGAGAGAATTTTAGGTGGTCACTAGCGTCAGACTTTCCAGTGTGACATAATTGTAGTTACTGTGTTCAGTGTTAATTCTAGTCCCAGGATAATTTCTGAAAGATGTACTTTCATATCTCTTTTGCTTCCACTTCTGTCAGGCTAACCTCTTTTATATTAGTGGGATAATAGGCATACTTTGGAGAGGCTGCAGGTTCAGTTCAGGACCACTGCAATAATGTGAATATCACATTAAAGTGAGACACATGAAATTTTTGGTTTCTTAGTACATATAAAAGTTATGTTATACTATAATTTATTAAGTGTGATAGCATTATGTCTAAAATAGTGTACATACCAATTAAAAATACTTTACTGCTAAAAAATGCTAACCATTATCTGAACATTCAGCAAGTTGTAATCTTTCTGCAACAACAACATCAAAAATCACTGATTACAGATCACCATAACAAATAAAATAATAATAAAAAAGCTTGAAATACCATAAGAATTACAAAAATGTGAGGCAGAGACAAGAAGTGAACAAATATTGTTAAAATGGCACCATTAGACTTGCTTGATGGAGGGTTGCCTCAAACCTTCAATTTGTTAAAAAATGCAGTGTCTGCAAAGCACAGTGAAGTGAAGAACAATAAAATGAGGTGTGCTTGTATATACACAAGTTCAAAGCCCAGTATCTTTCCCCAAATCCTATAGCTAGTAGAACAGTGACAGAACCCAATAATTTGGGCTTCTGTTTAAGAGAGTTTTCTATTACCCCAGAACCTGACTCTCCATTTACTCTTTTCCTTTATGTTTTCCCCACCTTTCTTAGGATATCTTTAAGATATGTGTATTATATCTTCATGGTGAAGAGAGTAGGATAGTTTTGCTAAGTAATGAATTGGGTAAATGAAATCTCTGGGAGATGCACCATTTTATTGCTATGAAGACCAGGTTTTGGGGTGTGTTGTGAGAACAGTATCTTGAAACAATGTGCTTTCACATAGTCTTGTTTACTAGATAAGTGGCAGTCCCCCTATCTGTAAGAGGGGACATCCAAAATCCCCAATGGAAGCTTAAAACTACTATTAGTACTGATTCCTGTGTGACCATGTCTTTTTCTTCAATATACATATCTGGGCTTCCCTGGTGACTCAGATGGTAAAGAATCTGCCTGCAATACAGGAGACCTGGGCTCAATCCCTGGGTGAGGAAGATGGTCTGGAGGAGGGCGTGGCAATCCACTCCAAGTGTTCTTTCCTGGAGAACTGCATGGACAGAGGAGTGGGCTATATAGTCCATTGGGTCACAAAGAGTCAGACATGACTGAGTGACTAACACTATCTACACTACACTGTGTATATATCTTAATTTATAAATTAGGCGCAGAAAGAATATCTAATACCTATCCAGTATTGCTACTCTTGCACTTTGGGGCCATTATTAAGTAAAGTAAGGGTTATTTGAACAGAAGCACTGCAATACCTTGACAATCAATCTGATAACAGAGACAGTTACGCGAAGAGAATAATGAGCGGAATTGGATGGACAAAGTGATGATTCAGTTCCTGAGCAGGATAGAGCAGGACGGCATGAGATTTCACCATGTTACTCAGAATGGCACACAATTTAAAACAGAAATTGTTTATTCCTGGACTTTCCCATTTACTGTTTTCGGACCAAGGTTGATCACAGGTAACTGAAATCACAGAAAGTGAAATCATGGATAAAGGGATACTACTGTAGTTATAAATTGCTTGGGCCAGAAAGGAAAAGAGATTCTATTTCCTTGGCACTTCCTTTTTTTCCTGAAGGACCACAGTGCAAAAGGCCTTTGTATCTTATTATTGTTCTAATAAAAGAAAAATGCCAGTTCACGTATTCTATCTGCTGTCTTATACTGAGAGCTATAAAACATTTATCTCAGGCTCGGCTTTATATGGATATTTCTTCCCTTAATTTTAATGTACATCAGCAGAAAGAAGACAACTGGCAAATTCCTTGAGTAGCTAAAGATGGAATCCTTCACTTCTCTTACAGATCTGGGGATCACAGGCATTAGAACAATACAAAGTTCTTAGGAAGTACTGTTTTGCATGTTTTTAAAAATATTATTCTCATTCAACTTAT
Organism: Muntiacus reevesi; assembly: GCF_963930625.1. Lineage (NCBI taxonomy): Eukaryota > Metazoa > Chordata > Mammalia > Artiodactyla > Cervidae > Muntiacus > Muntiacus reevesi. Next base: position 13,417,034 of record NC_089265.1, on the reverse strand, counting down.
TTTCAATAATCTTTACAATTGATCAAGACAATATATAATATGGTGTTTTACTGTCATTAGAATATAACATACAACTATGCCTAAAACAACTTCAATAGCAACAATTAATCATGTATCTTTCTTTTTTATCTATCTGTCTCTCTGTCATCACTCATTTTGCATCATGCACTGGTCTATGATTGAGCACTAGTATTATTTCCTTTAACTGATGAGGAAAGGGAATCACTGACAGGTTAAGTAAATTTTACAGGCAGACAGATAAATTCACTATTATAGGCTAGTCAATTATGTATGAGTTTGCTAAATTTTCCTTCATTTTATCTAACCTACCAGAAAGATAATCATGCATATAATTTATCTTCAGAGCCATGATATATGTTTAATTTTGGATACAAACCATTAATTTCACCTGCTTTAATTTTTGACTCACATCTCTATTAAAATACATTATTAGAGTATATTCTATTATAAAGACATTATGTGATTAAATATAATAGAAAATTTTAAACATAAATGTTCATAAAACTGAATTATGACACATCTATACATAGAGTATTATATAGCCATTAATGCAGTCATTTTCAAGAAATGTTCATATCATATGGCAATAAAGGATATAAAATTGAATGAAATTTTGATATTTAGTTAATATTGAGTAAAATCAGCTTTACATGCAACATGACATTCATTATAAAGGTACATATATGTATATACTGCTACTGCTAAGTTGCTTCAGTCGTGTCCGACTCTTTGTGACCCCATAGACGGCAGCCCACCAGGCTCCCACGTCCCTGGGATTCTCCAGGCAAGAACACTGGAGTGGGTTGCCATTTCCTTCTCCAATGCATGAAAGTGAAAAGGAAAGTGAAGTCACTCAATTGTATCCAACTGTTAGGGACCCCATGGACTGCAGCCTACCAGGCTTCTCTGTCCATGGAATTTTCCAGGCAAGAGTACTGGAGTGGGGTGCCATTGCCTTCTCCGACATATATGTATATGCATGTAGACAAAAATAATGGAAAGAAATATTCTGAAGAAGCTGTGAGTGGTTATCACTAGAGGGTGGGACCATGGAAAATTGTTGTGTGTCTTTATACACTGTATTTTTCTAATTTTATGCTATGTATATAAACAATAACATTGAAAACACTTTTTATTACTTGTCTCAAATGTTCTTTGTAGGTTATTATTTCTGAATAAGTTAAGGTAGTAGTTGCAATAAAGTTTTATAAAAGGTATATTAATCTTACACTTAGGAGACATATTGTTGATTTCTGTCTCTCATATGAAAATTTGAAATTGTTTGCAAAATAAATTTAGGATTATTTCTAAACCTACTTAAATAAAATTAACCTATAAAACTACAATTTCGATCAAAGAAATTATGGAAATTTTATGATATAGAATACTTAAAATATAAAAATTCTATTGGGTATGATTGATTGTAAAATTTACATACATTAAAATATTCCTTCCCTTTGGAAAAAAGGAAAGTCATGCAAAAGCATATTACTACATGTGTGTTAGGTATCCTTTAGAGGATAACCTGGAGTTTTTGCTCATTCACTCTACTTTATTAAACTGCCTGAAACTGTCTTTCTAGAATGAGACCCATGTGGAGAATGAAGCTTCTGAAGAAAGTCACCATACGGACTTATTCAAGTAATAGGAAGTTTTTAATCATACAGATTTTTACCTCCATAGTTAAATTTCTTCCTAAATATTTTGCTATATTTGTTGCTGTTGAGAATTGGATAGTTTTCTATTTCAAATGTTTTATTGTTAGTGGATAGGAACATGATTGATTTGTTGATTTTATATTCTACAACTTTACTGAATTTGTTAATTTATTCTAGCAAGTTATTCATGTAATCATTAGGATTTTCTACAGATAAGGTCATATCATCAGTAAAGACAATCATGAAGTGAAGTCAAGTCGCTCAGTCGGGTCCGACTCTTTGCAACCCCATGGACTGTAGCCTACCAATCTCCTCCATCCGTGGAATTTTCCAGGCAAGAGTACTGAAGTGGATTGCAATTTCCTTCTCCAGAGATCTTTTCCACCCAGGGATTGAACCCGGGTCTCCTGCATTGTAGGCAGACACTTTACCATCTGAGCCACACTTTTTATTTCATTTCCTTGCTTTATCACAGTAGCTGAGACTTCTAGTACTGTGTTAAGTAGGTGCAATACGAGTAGGCAACCTTGTCATTTTTCAGATCTTAAAGGAGCATGCCCAGCTTGAAATTACTTGGTATTTTGTCAGATGTGTTTTTGTCATCTTTTGATATGATCATATGATTTTTTAAAATTCTGTTAACACATTGACGAGAGACAGATTAATACATCTTCTGTTACCTGAATGTTATTGACTAGTGATGTTTCAAAATTTACTTACATAATAAATAGCCAGGCACAAGCAATAGTTTCTACAAAAATCCCATAGTCAATAATGTGTTAATATGGTCTATCACATTGCTTGATTTTATATGATGAACCATCCTTGCATTACAGATATACACCCCATTGGTTTATGGTATGTAGCATTTTTAATATGTTGTTGAATTTGGTATCTAATAGTTTGTTGAGATTTTTTTGCATGTACACCCATCAGATATCACTGATAATTGGTCTGAAGTTTGAGGTTCCTTATTTGGTTTTGTATGAGGGTAACGTTGGCCTTATAAAGTGAGTTTGGAAGCATTCTAATTTTTGCAAGCATTTTAAGAAGGGCTAGCAAGTTTGATAGAATTCACCAGTGAAGCCGTCTTGTCCAGAAGTTTTCTCCACTAGAAGGTTTTTGATTGTTATTTCCTTCCTTCTATTAGTTATGAGTTTAGTTTGTTTATATTTTCCTTGTTGCCTGAGGTATATAGTTGCATTGTTTGAGATTTCTTTTTACTTAAAGTAATTATTTAGCACTGTAAGCTTTTCCCTTGGAACTGTTTTTGCAGCATTCCATAGGTTTTGATATACTGTGCTTCCATTTTTATTTAATATTTTTGATTTCTCCCTTTTGAGCCATTAGTTTTTCAAAACTAGGTTGTTTAATTTTCACATATTTGTGAATTTTCCAGCTTTCTTCCTGTTAATGATTTCTAGGTTTATACCATCATGGTTGGAAATGACTTGGTATGATTTCAGTCTACTCAATTTTTAAACACTTGTTTTGTGACTTATTATATGATATATTCTAAGGAATGTTCTGTGTGCTCAAGGAATGTGTATTCTGCTGCTGTCAAGTGGAATGTTCTATATTAGTATTAGGTTCATTTGATTCAAAGTATGAATCAAGTTCAATTTTACCTTGTTGATTTCCTGTCTGTTTGCCCTGTTCACTATAGCAAGCAGCGTACAGAATTTTCTACTATTATTTTATTACCTGATTGTTCCTTCAGATCTTTTAGTATTTGTCTAACATTTAGATGCTTCAATACTGGGTGTAAATTTTTCTCATTGTTGTATCTTCTTGATAAATTGACCTCCTTATCAGTATAGGACTTCCCTGGTGGCTCAGAAGATAAAGCGTCTGTCTATGATGCAGGAGACCCAGGTTCAATTCCTGGGTTGGGAAGGTATTCTAGAGAAGGGAATGGCAACCCACTCCAGTATTCTTGCCACCCCCTCCTCAAAAAAGGGCCAAATAACCTTTATTTCTTGTTAGCTATTTTAAGCTTAAAGTCCATTTTTAAAAAATGATATAACTACCTCATTTAATTTTTTGGTTTCCACTTTCCCATATGTGTATTTATTTTATCTCTTTGCTTTGAGCCAACATGTATTCTTAGAACTTAAGTAAATCTTGTAGGCAGCATATAGTTTAAGATTTTTTAAAATCTGTGTAGCCACTCTGTATATTTTGATTATAATTCAGTCTATAATTAGATTAATTATTAATTGGCAAGGACTTGCTACTGCCGTCTTAACTCTTTTCTGTTGCAGGTAGTTCACTTGTTCCTTTCATCCTCTCTTGATGCCTTCCTTTCTGAGCTGATGATTTTCTGAAGTGGTATGCTTTGATTCCCTTCTCTTTATCTTGTGTGAATCTACTCCTCTCTTTTATTTCCCTGCCCTTTTATATTTCAGGTGTCACAATTTACATATCTTAATATTGTGTATTCCTTAACAGATTATTGTAGCTATCAGTTCAGTTCAGTTGCTCAGTTGTGTCCGACTTTTTGCAACCCCATGAATCGCAGCATGCCAGGCCTCCCTGTCCATCACAAACTCCCTGAGTTTACTCAAACTCATGTCCATCGAGTCGGTGATGCCATCCAGCCATCTCATCCTCTGTCATCCCCTTCTCCTCCTGCCCCCAATCCCTCCCAGCATCAGTGTCTTTTCCAATGACTCAACTCTTCGCATGGGGTGGCCAAAGTATTGGAGTTTCAGCTTCAGCATGAGTCCTTCCAGTGAACACCCAGGACTGATCTCCTTTAGGATGGACTGGTTGGATCTCCTTGCAGTCCAAGGGACTCTCAAGAGTCTTCTCCAACACCACAGTTCAAAAGTATCAATTTTTGGCACTCAGCTTTCCTCACAGTCCAACTCTCACATCCATACATGACCACTGGAAAAACCATAGCCTTGATTAGATGGACATTTGTTGGCAAAGTAATGTCTCTGCTTTTTAATATGCTGTCTAGGTTGTTTATAACTTTCCTTCCAAGGGGTCAGCGTCTTTTAATTTCATGGCTGCAGTCACCATCTGCAGTGATTTTGGAGCCCCCAAAAATAAAGTCTGACACTGTTTCCACTGTCTTCCCATCTATTTCCCATGAGGTCATGGGGCCAGATGCCATGATCTTAGTTTTCTGAATGTTAAGCTTTAAGCCAACTTTTTCACTCTTCTCTTTCACTTTCATCAAGAGGCTTTTTAGTTCCACTTCACTTTCTGCCATAAGGGTGGTGTCATCTGCATATCTGAGGTTATTGATATTTCTCCCGGCAATCTTGATTCCAGCTTGTGCTTCTTCCAGCCCAGCGTTTCTCATGATGTACTCTGCATATAAGTTAAATAAGCAGGGTGACAATATACAGCCTTGATGTGCTCCTCTTCCTGTTTGGAACCAGTCTGTTGTTCCATGTCCAGTTCTAACTGTTGCTTCCTGACCTGCATTCAGGTTTCCCAAGAGGCAGGTCAGGTGGTCTGGTATTCCCATCTCTTTCAGGATTTTCCACAGTTTATTGAGATCCACACAGTTGAAAGCTTTGGCGTAGTCAATAAAGCAGAAATAGATGTTTTTCTGGAGCTCTCTTGATCTCTCGATGATCCAGTGGATGCTGGCAATGTGATGTCTGGTTCCTCTGCCTTTTCTAAAACCAGCTTGAATATCTGGAAGTTCTTGATTCACGTATTACTGAAACCTGGCTTGGAGAATTTTGAGCATTACTTTACTAGCGTGTGAGATGAGTGCAATTGTGCGGTAGTTTGAGCATTCTTTGGCATTGCCTTTCTTTGGGATTGGAATGAAAACTGACCTTTTCCAGTCCTGTGGCCACTGCTGAGTTTTCCAAATTTGCTGGCATATTAAGTGCAGCACTTTCACAGCATCATCTTTCAGGATTTGAAATAGCTCAACTGGAATTCCATCACATCCACTACTTTTATTCGTAGTGATACTTTCTAAGGCCCACTTGACTTCACATTCCAGGATGTCTGGCTCTAGGTGAGTGATCATACCATTGTGATTATCTCAGTTGTGAAGATCGTTTTTGTACAGTTCTTCTGTTCCAACCAGTCCATCCTAAAGGAGATCAGTCCTGGGTGTTCACTGGACGGACTGATGCTGAAGCTGAAACTCCAATACTTTGGCCACTTTATGCAAACAGTTGAGTCATTGGAAAAGACACTGATGCTGGGAGGGATTGGGGGCAGGAGCAGAAGGGGACGACAGAGGATGAGATGGCTGGATGGCATCACCGACTCGATGGGCATGAGTTTGAGTAAACTCCGGGAGTTGGTGATAGACAGGGAGACCTGGCATGCTGCCAGTCATGGGGTTGCAAAGAGTCGGACACGACTGAACTGAACTGACTGACTCTGTGTATTCTTGCCACCTCTTCTTAATATCTTTTGCTTCTGTTAGGTCCATAGTATTTTCGTCCTTTATTGAGCCCATCTTTGCATGAAATGTTCCCTTGGTATCTAATTTTCTTGAAGAGATCTCTAGTCTTTCCCATTGTGTTGTTTTCCTCTATTTCTTTGCATTGATCGCTGAAGAAGGCTTTCTTATCTCTCCTGGATGTACTTTGGAACTCTGCCTTCAAATGTGAATATCTTTCCCTTTACTCCTTTGCTTTTCACTTCTCTTCTTTTCACAGCTATTTGTAAGGCCTTCTCAGACAATCCTTTTGCCTTTTTGCATTTCTTTTCCATGGGGATGGTCTTGATCCCTGTCTGCTATACAATGTCATGAACCTCTGTCCATAGTTCATCAGGCACTCTGTCTATCAGATCTAGTCCCTTAAATCTATTTCTCACTTCCACTATATAGTCATAAGGGATTTGATTTAGGTCATACCTGAATGGTCTAGTGGTTCCCTACTTTCTTCAGTTTAAGTCTGAATTTGGCAATAAGGAGTTCATGATCTGAGCGACAGACAGCTCCCAGTCTTGTTTTTGCTGACTGTATAGAGCTTCTCCATCTTTGGCCGCAAAGAATATAATCAATCTGATTTCGGTGTTGACCATCTGGTGATGTCCATGTGTAGAGGCTTCTCTTGTGTTGTTGGAAGAGGGTGTTTGCTATGACCAGTGTGTTCTCTTGGCAAAACTCTATTAGCCTTTGCCCTGCTTCATTCTGTACTCCAAGGCCAAATTTGCCTGTTACTCCAGATGTTTCTTGACTTCCTACTTTTGCATTCCAGTCCCCCATAATGAGAAGGATATTTTTTTGGGGTGTTAGTTCGGCCATATTTAATACTTTTGTTCTTTAACATTTATACTAGTTAATATAATCCTATAATATAACAGTATTAGTGTATTTTGAATCTGACCATGTGCTTACCTATACTGGTGTGTTATATATTTTCATGTTTTCACTAATTAGTTTCTATTCACTTCCCCTTGAAGACCTCCTTTCAGCTTGTTTTATAAGGGAAGTTTAGTAATAGTGAATTCCCTCAGGTTATGCGTTTAAATAAAGTTTTGTTTACCTTCATTAATGTGGATAACTTTGCTAGGTAAAATTTTATTGATTTTTGTTAGGGGATATAGGCTGGGTTCTCCAACATCACCATTTTAATTGAGGTGATATACTATTGATGATCAAGAAATAATAAATATATATAATAAATATAATAAATAAATATCAAGGTTTAAACATATTTCAATTTATAGAGATTTTTTTATTTTATTATAGACACAAATTGTGATTCTTGAAAATTTGGAACAATGTGAATACACTTACATCAGTGATACCATGAAATATATTTTGGGAAGCTTAGCCTTAGCTCAAGTACCAACAGAGATTTTTTTGGTGATGCTTTTCTTTATAATGTAATCATGTACTTGCTCTCTGAGATCAGAATTATGCCAAATTAGGTGAAATCTAGTGAAGGAAAAATGAAATACTATTGAAGAATATAGAAAATAATGAAAAAAATTAAAAATTAAAAAAATATAGATAGAAGTACTTTATGTCAATGTAAAGAATATTATATGAACCCAACTATGTAGATTTTATGTTCAATGTAATGCTATAATTACACAATGCAACCTCCTAAAAAATAGTAAGAAATAGGTAGTATTTTAAGGTGAATATTAGGAAGAGTAATGTTGAGAAATATGCAGATTAACCAAAAATAGGAGTAGTGAGTCAGACTTACATTTAGTTTACTTTTTTACAAAGAAAGCAAAGAATAAAGTTAGGGCAGTTATCTCGATAATTTATTTAAAAAAGAAAAAAATCTCCCATTGATAAGAATGTAGGTTCAGCTGCTTTATTTTAGAACCAGGTTTATTTTTGATCAGTAGCGTGTGTAAGCTGGTTGAACTACAGAGCTGTTCTCTCTTCTAATACACTTCATTATTTATTACAGACAGATTTAAATGATAAATACTAGAGTTTAATTCTGATTTCAGTGTAGTGAAAGAATAAATGAAGTGTACCAATGAGGTCTATAATTGCTTTTATTCCTCCAACTATGGAAAAATTTTTATTAAATTCAAGATACTTAGCAACATGATTTATTCTTCTGAAACATAAATTACTTCACTGGCTAAATGCTTAATCTGAACTGTGTTGTATGTGGTAGTTATCTCATTGGGGCTACTTGAATTTTCCTTGTGGAGACCATGGAAGTTCAAGTCACAAAATGTAAGAAGGCCTAGGAAGAGGAAAGATGGAGAGACTGTAGAAATATAAACTGTAGAAGTGACAAAGTGGAGGTAAAACTCACCAAGACTGGGCTGGTTCCTAACAGCAGATTGTGGCAGGTCAGTGGTTGTTGGTACTATTGCAATATGCATAGAAGAATCAGTTGTATCACCACTATATTCTTCTTCATTATTTATGTGATTGAGAAGATTGCTTAAACACTCTCTCCCTCATTTTTTGTATACTTTATAAATGGATGTTGATAATTCTTTCACTTCGCTGTCATGTAGAATGAAAACAGATTTTACCAAATGTTTGCTGCCTTGTACTCCTGTAAGAGCTGCAGGATGAAAAAAATCTGTGACAGGTTTGAACTCATAAGCTGGTGGTGGCTTTTAATATGATTCATCTGCATGTTTAACTCAGTCACCCTCTATTGAAGGAATTTCCATTTTTAATATTTGATATTTTAATTAATTTTATTGGAGTATAGTTGATTTACAGTGTTTCGTTAGTTTCTGCTGTACAGAAAAGTGATCATTTATACATAGATCTACTGTTTTCAAGACTCTATTGCTATATGGGTCATTGCAGAATAGAGTTCCCTGTGCTGTGTGGTAGGTTCTTGTTAGTTATCAACTCTACATAGAGGAGTGAGTATCTGTCAATTCCAATCTCCCAGTTCACCCCTCAACTCCTCCTTTCCCCTCTGTTTGTTTTCCTTGTTGTGACTATTTGTTTTATAAATAAGTTCATTTGTAGCATTCTTTTAGGTTCTACATATGAGATATTTGTCTTTCTGATTTACTTCACTCCGTATGATATCTGTCACTGCAAATGACATTATTTTCTTCTTTTTATGATTAAATAATATTCCATTGTGTATATATACCACTCATCTTTATTAATTTCTCCATCAATGGACGTTTAGGTGGTTTACATATTCTGGCTATTGTAAATAGTGTCCAATGGACACTGCGGAGCATATATCTTTTCCATTTATGGTTTCCTCTGAATATATGTCTGGTAGTGGGATTGTTCATACAGAGGTCTACAATATTCTACAACCTTGGATAATAGTAAGAATATGTTGATTTACCTTCTTAACTCTTTACCTTTTAGTGGAGTGATAAATTGAGAGATATTGATTGAGATTATTAGAGCTCTTCTACATAAACATGTAGCTATTAGAGAAAAACACAAATAAATGAAACACCTGCCAAACAGCAACAACAAAAACACTGAATAGCAATCTGAATATGTAGGTTAGAAAAGGGCTTGCAAACACTAATTTAAGAGTCTGCAGCTATTTATTTCATTGTCTGCATATACCTGTATGATCGATGCACTCTACTCCCTAAAAGTTCTCATGTAGGTTGCTCATAGGAAGATCTGCTTTATGTTTGACTATGTCTGAAAGCCTTTAGACACCAGCCTCTCTATATACATCCAGGATGTGTTCACCACCCATTCCTTATTTTGTCAAGAGCCAAGGGAAAGTATCCCTACTTATATTTTTAGTAAAATACCTCAGAGGCATGTTTGTCACTTGGTTCCATTCTATTACCAGTTCTGATAAGCTCCAATTTCATCTTTGATATCACACATCAAGTTATAATACCTTCTTTCAAGACAAGCTGAATAGTTTTTATTTTTCTCTCTTGTACTCTTATTTCAGTTCTGAGATTCTGTTTTGTGCCTTTGGATAAATTATTCTTGCAGATTCAGAAATCTATACTTGGGTTTCAAGCACCTATTTACAAATGATCTTGGGATGTTGTCCTTTCCTGGGAATGATTTTTGGTTGGCCTTTGCTCATTTTCATATTGTGTGTGTTTATACTTGGATTATGGAATGAACACCGGACTGAAACAAGTACACAGATTATGATTGGCTATCAATTCTTATAGGAACTAAAACTTAGTTCCCTATTTGTGGTTGAGAATACAGCTGTGTTCATACTTTTTCTTCCTTTCTCTGGACTTATAAACAAAATGGACACAAAAGGCAGCTATCGGTGTGATTTTTGAAATGTGTGGTAACAGCATGATATCTAGGACAGAGAGATATGAGGCACACCTCCCTTTTTACATCTTTAGGATCCTTGGCCAGTTGTAACGGACTTTTGTTGTTTTCTGAGTCACTTAAAGTAGACTCCATAACAGTTGTAATGTGTCATAACTACTTTAAAATTATGAGGTTTGGTACCAATAAGCCAACATTCTTTTATGTCTGGTGATCCTGGCTAATTGACTGAGATGGAGATTCTTTCTTTGGTTTAATCATGTAACATTTATCAAGCATTATATGATAGTACGAAACTGTGGGTGAGTTAAATATTTTAACATTTTTGGCATGGGCCCTCCAGGAAGTTTTCTCACTGTGCATCTGATACACACATATGAAAAATTAAATAACAGAATACAGCAATTATATGCCAGATGTCACAAGGCATTATGTGATTAAGCCTCCAATTAAGGTACAATTTTGGTTAGGCTTCTTAATTGGTACAAAAGTATATCAGCTTCTCGATGTGTTAACTAGCATGACTTTGCCTTTTGTAAGTCCAAGTTTATAAGCACTCCAGGCCTTGTTATAGAATGCACATATGACATATTTAGTTTAGAGACATTTCATTTATAGAAAATATATGAATTATGTGTTCATCCATTGTGTGTTATCTTTTTCTGTGATCTGTACTTTTTCACGACTTAGTGACTAAACCACCTCCACTACCACCACACTTTTTCAAGCCAGTTCACTATTATAACTTATACTTGATTTGCTGAAAGAAGCATGTTTCCTAAACTTCAGTTTAATATTAAAACATGGCTTTTATCCAAGACTACTATAAGGGGCAGCTATGTGAATCTCATTACTGCATCAGAATGGCTTTCAGGAATGTTATTCAGGAAACCGTTCATGATATTCTTCAGTTTTTCTTTTATGAAGCCTCAGGAAGGAGAATTGTTTTACTAAGTGGTATCACAAATATCTTTGCTTTCACTAAAAATGCTGAGTTATCTCTTTCTAGCAACGATAAAACCAACCCCATCTTTCTATGTTTGTTGTTGTCAGGAAGTTAAGTGAAGAATTTGAAAGCTATGTTGCTTCAGTAAGGACATTACTTCAAATGTTATCTGAAAAGGAGGGTGGCACAAAGATAAGGAAAGGTAAAAGAAGGAAGGAAAAAAGATAACAATGAAAAGGATAGAATTTACTTCACTTATCTCCTTGTACCAAATTCACATGCAAAATAATTATAAACATCCACTGGTATAAGTGTTCAAATCCAAAGTAATTTCTACCTAATTAAAATCGGCTTCAGTTCAGTTCAGTTGCTTAGTCGTGTCCGACTCTTTGCGACCCCATGAATTGCAGCACACCAGGCCTCCCTGTCCTTCACCAACTCCTGGAGTTTACTCAAACTCATGCCCATCGAGTTGGTGATGCCATCTAGCCATCTCATCCTCTGTCGTCCCCTTCTCCTCTTGCCCCCAATCCCTCCCAGCATCAGGGTCTTTTCCAACGAGTCAATTCTTCGCATGAGGTGGCCAAAGTATTGGAGTTTCAGCTTCAGCATCAGCCCTTTCAATTAACACCCAGGACTGGTTGGATCTCCTTGCAGTCCAAGGGACTCTCAAGAGTCTTCTCCAACACCACAGTTCAAAAGCATCAATTTTTCGGCATTCAGCTTTCCTCACAGTCCAACTCTCACATCCATACATGACCACTGGAAAAACCATAGCCTTGACCAGACGGACCTTTGTTGGCAAAGTAATGTCTCTGCTTTTTAATATGCTGTCTAGGTTGTTTATAACTTTCCTTCCAAGGGGTAAGCGTCTTTTAATTTCATGGATGCAATCACCATCCGCAGTGATTTTGGAGCCCCCAAAAATAAAGTCTGACACTGTCTCCACTGTCTCCCCATCAATTTCCCATGAGGTCATGGGACCAGATGCCATGATCTTAGTTTTCTGAATGTTAAGCTTTAAGCCAACTTTTTCACTCTCCTCTTTCACTTTTATCAAGAGACTTTTTAGTTCCACTTCACTTTCTGCCATAAGGGTGGTGTCATCTGCATATCTGAGGTTATTGATATTTCTCCCGGCAATCTTGATTCCAGCTTGTGCTTCTTCCAGCCCAGCGTTTCTCATGATGTACTCTGCATATAAGTTAAATAAGCAGGGTGACAATATACAGCCTTGACGTACTCGTTTTCCTATTGGGAACCAGTCTGTTGTTCCACGTCTAGTTCTAACTGTTGCTTCCTGACCTTGAAATGTGTAAAGTTGAGCATACAAGTGAATCATTTTAATGACTTTTTCTCAGAAAAATCATTATGGCAAATGGTAAATAATCACTGGATTGATGAAATACAAGATAGTCACTAACTAGTTCCTCTTCTTTCTAAGCAATCTCAGTGATTTAAATAATATTTCTATATACTAACATTAGAATATGTAAAAGTTAAATAAATAATTGTCATTTACAACAGCGTCAAAAACAATAAAATACTTATTACTAAGTCTAACCAAAGTGATGAAAAATCTTTACACTGCACCTTGTAAGGCACTGATAAAAGAAATTGAAGATGACACAAATAAATGGAAACATATCCATGTTCACAGATGAGAAGAATCAATATCATTAAAACGTCTGTAGTAGCCAAAGCAGTCTATTTGTTGTTCAGTCGCTCAGTCGTATCCGACTCTTTGTGACCCCATGGACTGCAACATGCCAGACTTCCCTGTAAAGTCAATAAAACCCCTGTCAAGATTCCAACAGGAATGTTTCCAGAATTAGTTAAAAAAAAAAAATTCTAAAATTTTATGAAGCTGCAGAGGCACCTGGAAAGACAGACTAGCCAAAGTAATCCTAAGAAGAACAGAACTGGAAGCATTATACTTCCTGATTTCAGACTATATTACAAATCTGTAGTCATCAAAACAATATAGTATTAGCATAAAAAACAGACACATAAACTAATGGAAGAGAATAGAGAGCTCAGAAATGAGTCCTTGCGACAGCAACTAATATTTGACAAGGGGGCCAAGAACACTCAGTAGAGGAACGATAGTTTCTTCAATACATGTTGCTGAGAAAATAGCATATACATATGCTAAGTATTGAAACTAGAGCCCTGTTTTTACATCCCTCACCAAAATTAACTCCAGATGGATTAAAGAGTTAAACATATTTAAGATATGAAATCATAAAACTCCTGGAAGTAAGCATAGGGAAAAATCACCTTAACACTGGTCTCAACAGTGACAGCAAAAGCAACAAACACCTAAGTCAAACTAAATCAAATAAGTTCTACAGAGCAAATAGAACAATTAACAAAATGAAAATGCAGATTATGAAATGGGAGAAAATATTTGCACATCATATATCTGATAAGGGGTTAATATCCAAAATATGAAGAACTCAATAGCAAACAACCCACAGCAACCTATTAAAATTGGGGAGCTGAACTGAATAGACATGGAAATAGCCAACAGAATTTTCTATATATAAGATCATATCATCTACAAAGGCAATTTTACTTCTTCTATTATTTTTATATGTTTTTCTTACTTGATTGTTCTGGCTAGAAGGTAGAGTCATTTGCTAAATAAGAGTACTATTAGTGGGCACCCTTGTTTTGTCCTGATCTTAGAGGAAAATCTTTCAGCCTTTCATCACTGAGGGTGTTGTATTGGCTTTATTTTGTTGAATTGTTTTCCTGTATGTACCTTCTATACTCAATGTGTTGAGCATTTCTTATCATGCAATGATACACTTTGCCAAGTGCTTTTTTGCATCTGAGGTGATCATAAGACATTTTTCATTCTTTTAATGTGTTAAATCACATTTGTTGACTTGTGTGTGCTCAATCAACTTTGAATCCCAGGGATAAATACAGCTTGATCATGGTGAAGATCCTTTTAATTTGATGTTGAATTCAGGTTGCTAATATTTTGATGAGAAATTTTGTATCTTTATGTGTATGCATCAGGAATATTGTAATTTTCTTATAATATCTTATCAGACATTATTATTAGGGTAATGCAGGCCTTGTAAAATGAGTTTGGGAGTGTTCCCTCTACAATTATTTGGAAGAATTTAAGAATAATTGACATTATTTTCAATTTTTGTAGAATTCACCAGTAAAATCATCTGGTTCTAATTTTTTTCTGTTTTGGGAGCTTTTTGGTTAGCTTATTTAATATATTTAATCAATATAATTCTTTTCACGTTCTTGTCTATTTCTTCACAATTCAGCCTTGGCGGATGATTTGTTTCTGGGAGTTTATCCACTTCTTGTAGGTTAACCAGCTTTTTTTTTACATATAATTATTCATGATACTGTCATGATCTTTGTATTTTTGTGGTATTAACTGTAAAGTCTCCATTTCTGATTTTGAGTCTTCTCTCCATTTTTCTGAGTTAGTATAGTTATATGTCCACTTGGTTTATCTTAAAAAAATAACCCAGCTCTTAAGAATCATTAAATCTTTCCTACTATTGTTCTAGTGTCTATTACATTTATTTCTAATCTGATCTTTGTCATTTCATTTGTTCTGCTAACTTTGGGCTTAGTTTGTTCTTTTCCCAGTTCCCTAAGGTGTAAAGTTAGGTTTTTGTATGAGAAATTTCTTATTTATTAAGGAAGGTATTTATTGTTATACATTCTTTTAATACAGATATGCAGCAGTCAGCAAATTTTGATATGATGTGCTTCCATTTTAATTTGCCTCCAAAAATTTTCCGTTTGTTTCTTTGATTCATTGGTTATTTAGTGATATGTTGATTATTCTCCACATATTTGTGGTTTTTCGAGCTTCCTTCTTGTTATTGATTTCCAGTTTCATACAATAGTCATCAAAAAGATACTTGGTATGATTTTATCTTCTTAGTGAAGACTTGTTTTGTAACCTATCATGTGACTTAGCCTGGAGAATGTTTCCTACACATTTGAGAAGAATGTGCATTCTGCTGTTGCTGGATGGAATGTCTGTATATATTTATTAAGTCTATCTGATCTAATATATAATTTAAGTCCAACATTTCCATATTGATTTTCTCTTTGAATGATCTATTTAGTTTTGAAAGTGCACTGTTGAAGTCCCCTACTATAATTGTATTGGCTGTGTCTCCTCTCAGGTCTGTTAGTATTTGCTTAATACTTTTAAGTGCCCTGATAATAGGTGCACTTATATTTATGATTTTATATCTTCTTGATGAATTGAACCCCTTATCATTATGTAATGATCATCTCTGTTTCTTGTTATCATTTTTGATTTAAAGTCTGCTTTGTATGCTATAAATATAGGTAGTCATGCTCTCTTTTGATTTCTACTTATATAGAATATCTCTTTCATCCCTTCACTTTGAATCTATTTGTCCTCAGGGGTGAGGTGAGACTTTTGTAGGCTACATAAAGTTAGGTCTTATTGTTTTATCTGTCCACCTACTCTATACCTTTTGGTGAGAAAATTTAACTTATAAACATTTAGAGTAATTATTGATAGGTATGATATTTGACTTCTATCCCCTTTCCTGGTTTACAGATGACAAAACCCTTGGAATTTCCTGTGATAGGAATATGAACATACCTCAATTTATTGTGCTGCTGCTTCTTCTTCTTCTTTTTTTTTTTTTTAACAAATTGAAGGTTTTTTTGGAAACCCTATGTCAAGCAAGTTTACTGGCACCATTTTTCAACAGTATTTGTTCACTTTGTGTCTCTGTATTACAAATATTCTGGTCACTCTCCCAATACTTAAAATCCTGCACCAGTGAAAATATTATAATTCACTGAACAGTCAGATTTTGGTTAACACTGTTTATCAACAAAGTATGTTATAATTAAAGTAGGTACATTGGTTTTTAGACGCAATGCTATTGCACAAATAGACTACAGTATAGTATAAACATCACTTTAACATGCACTGAGAAACAGAAAATTTGCGTGGCTGATTTATTGCAATATTTACTTTATTGCAATGGTCCTTAACTGAACCTGCAGTATCTCTCAGGTATGCTTGTAATGGGAGCATCTTTTGTCATTATATTTGGTCTTTTCTTTCTGAAATCACTTCAGAACCATAAATGAGAAATGGGTGTCTTGTTATTCATAAGAAACCCGTTCCACCACAACTGGGTTTATGTCAATGAGGTGAGGTCTAGAAAGCACCTAAGGATGTGGACTGATTGCCAGGGCTGAGAGAGTTGGAATTTTCAGCTCCACCCTCTGAATCCTTGTGTAATCTGATGCTGTATCTGAGGGTCAGAATTAAATTTTAGGACACCCAGATAGTGTCCCAAGCACTGCTTGATGGTATGGGGTTCCACACTCACATTGTAAATGGGTTCAGAACCATATTTAATAAATAAGGGCTTATTAATCCCATCTCACTATTTTCTATTTGATTTGCAGTTCCATTTTTCTTTTCTTCCTTTTTTCTGCCTTACTTTGGAACTAGATAATTTTTTATAGTTGTATTCTTTGATTGCTTTCTCTTTAACTTTGTGTAGGTTTTTGATTTGTGGTTCCAATGAGAGTGACATAAAACATCTTATAGATATAACTGTCTATCATATGGTGATGACAATTCTGAATATAAAATTTTGTCTTTTTACTCTCCCCTTTTACATTTGTAAAAAAAGAGGTATTAAATATTGAAGCTATAGCCATATTATTTTTTTTAATAATCTTTTTCTTTCATCGCTATTCTAGAGTTAAGTACTTAACATTACTGTGTTGTAGTATTAGGGTATTCTGAATGTTGCTGTATGCTTACCTCTGCCATCGCCTTGCATGGTTTTAATTTGCCCATTAGTGTCTTTTGCTTCAGCTTGAGGAACTCCTGTCAGCCTTTCTTGTAATTCAGGATTAGTGATGGTGAATCTCCTCAGTTTTTGTTCATTATAGAAGGATTTTATTTCATCTTCAATTCTGATGAACAACTTTTCTGGGTATTCTTTGCTGGCAATTTCTTTATTTTAGCACTTTGAAAATATTATCTCATTCTCTCCTGGTCTAATAGGTGTCTCCTGAAAAACCTGCTTAGAGTTTTTTGAAAGTTTCCTTACATGAGAACATCTTTTTTTTTTAAATCTTGCTGCTTTAAAAGTTATTTATTATTTTTGGTTTAAATAATCTTCTTGGGAAGAACATTTTGGAGTGAAACTTCAAGGTGACCCTATGAGGTTCATGAAATTGTATGTTCAAATTTCTTTCCATATTTTGGAAGAAGTTCTCAGCCATTATTTCTTTAAATAAACTTTCCAATTCTTTCTCCCTCTGGGACTCAAGTAATTCATACATTATTCTTTTTGGTGGTATCTCATTAACGCTTTCTTCATTACTTTTCATTCTTTTTTCTTTTTCTCTGTGAATTATATCATTTTAGTTCGCCAATTCTCTCTGCTGCTTGTTCAAGTCTGCTGCTTAAGCTTTTGAATTCTTCAGTTCATTCATTGCATCCTTCAGAGCCAAAATTTCTATTTAGTTCTTTTCTAATACCTCTTTGTTGAGCTATCAATTTTGTTCTTAAATTGTTTCCCTAATATCTTTAAATTGTTTTTCTGTGTTCTCACAGCTCTCTTGGCACCTGTCAAGCAATTGTTTTGAATTATTTGTTGGCCAGTTTCTGGCTATCTGTTTCCCTGGGGCCACTTTCCGGAGGTTTACTGTATCCCTTCGGTGGAGACCGGTTTCCCTCAAACTCTGTGATTCCTGTAGCCATCTGTAGGTGTCCATTCATGTGAAAGTGCAGTCACCTCTTGCAGACGTTATGGATGATTTTCTTTTAATGAAAGCCTTTCATTGGTGGTTAGGGAACACAACTGGATTGTGCCAGGATCATGACTCAAGTGGTCCAGGAAGCCAAGTGTGGGGCACAGTGTGGCACTGTGTCCGAGGAGGGTTGTGTTGGCTCATTTTAGACCACTGGTCACAGCCTTGGTAGGTGCATGCTTCTTGGTGAGTACCAAAGGGGGCCTACAGGGCCTATAAGGGCTGTTGGGGTCGTAACAGAAGTGGTAGGACCAGTAACTGGCGTCTAGAGGAGGCACTGGTAGTGGCTGGAGCCAGTGGTATAAATACAATTAGCTGTGAGGGTAAGTTGCAGGTACCAATGCAGTGGCGGTGGTCACGTGCAGATAGACTCATGCAACTGGCCCTGGCCCCTACCAGTAGGAACAGGGCTGACTATGGGTTCAGCTGCAAAGAAGACCTGGGTGTTAGTGTGCTCTCCTGTGGCATATACTCTATCCCTCTGTAGTCATTTTGCAGTAGGGGCCATGCAGGGTCCTAGCTTAAAGGTCTGACTGAGTTGGCACAGTGTTGCTGGCCATCGACAGAAGGCAGAGTCTGATCCAGACCTGTAAGTAGCTATGGGAGCCCAAGACGCCAATGTACTCTTCTGTGACCACACACTCTTTTCCCTGAGTGCACCACAGTGAGGACCAGTTCTGCAAGTTAGGCTGGGAACATCCTGGAGCAGTGCTAGAGGGGCTATCTATAAGTGTACATGGCATTGCCAGCCAGTGACAGAAAGCAGAGATTGATCCCCACACATCAGTAGCAATGGGGTTTCTGTCAGTGTATTCAACCAGCGCTGCATATTTTGGCCGAAAAGTTTCCGTAACATCTTACGGAAAAACCCATATAGACTTTTTGGATAACGCAATCCCTTGCAGGTATGCTGCAGTGGAGGCCAATGGTATGCATCAGGCTGGTGGCATGCAGGCGCAGAGCTGGATGGCTGAGCCCTGAGCACAGGCACGCTATCAATGAAAGCGCCTAGGCTGTTGCCTTGCGCTTGTGCAGCTGGAGGCATCTAGGCTGGTAAGCGATCCGGGCAGCTTCAGAGAGCTACGATGGCTACCCGTGTGGGTCTGGGCTCCAGTGGGGGGTGGGGCACATGCTCAAGGAGGATCTGAGGTGTGTATTAGAACAGAAATACCTTTGGGGTAGCTGGGGAGATCTGTGCAGCCCGCTGGTGACTTCTCCAGTGGCAGAAGCGATTAATGTGTCTTCAGAGCACGTCTCTGTGAACTGCCATGGGTCGCACTATGTTCACTGATAAGAGTTTCTGCTTTTCTTCCTTTTTCCTAGGTAGTTATTCAGGCCACTCTAGGCTGTTGTTAGTTGCTAAGTCATGTGTGACTCTTTTGCGACCCCATGGACTGTAGCCCACTAGACTAAGACATGGAAGCAACCTAAGTGTCCCTCAACAGATGAATGGATAAAGATGTAGTATAACTACACAGTGGTACTCAGTCATTACAGAGAATGAAATAATGCCATTTGTAGCAACATGGATAGACCCAGAGATTATCATAGAAACTAAGGTAAGACAAAGACAAACATCATATGATATGAATCTAAACATGAATCTAGACATCTAGATATGTGGAATCTAAAAAAATTATACAAATGAACTTATTTGCAAAACAGAATGCCAGACATAGAAAGCAAACCTATGGTTACCAAAAATAAAATGTTGAGAGGGATAAATTAGGAGTTTAAGATTAACATATGCACACCACTGTATATAGAGTAGATAACCTATAAGGACCTACTATATACCACAGGAACTTAATATCTTATAATAATCTGTAATGGAAGAGAATGTGAAAAAGAATATATATATATATATATATACACACACACATATATATATATATAAAATTGAATCACTGTGCTGTACCTCTGAAACACAAAATTTAAAACCAAAAAACTAAAATTTGTAGTAAATAAAAGTAGAATTACCCTATGATCTAGAAATCCTACTTTTGTGTGTGTGTGTGTGTGTGTGTGTGTGTGTGTGTGT
The DNA here is from genome assembly GCF_963930625.1 of Muntiacus reevesi. Lineage (NCBI taxonomy): Eukaryota > Metazoa > Chordata > Mammalia > Artiodactyla > Cervidae > Muntiacus > Muntiacus reevesi. Next base: position 13,396,884 of record NC_089265.1, on the reverse strand, counting down.
ATCGCCAAAGAGGTAGAAATCATGATCTCATAGAAGTATCTATACAATGTTCATTACAGCATTACTTACAGGAGACCTGTGACAAGCCACAGAAATACTCTGAGTTTCAGACAAATGAATGAACAGATTGTGGTACCCAAATAGAATACTATTCAGCCACACTTAAGAAGGCAATATTGCTATTTGTGATAGCACTATGCCCTCAAGGGCTACCTGTGTTAAGTGAAATGAGTTATAGAGAGAAAGATAAATACTACATGATTTCATTAAATGTGGAAACTAAAAAAGCCACTCACTGAAACAGATTAGATTTGTTGTTGGCAAATGTGGTGTTGGGGGTGAAAGAGTTCAGTAAAGATGCCCAAAATTACAGTTACAATTTCTAGGAAGGTACATTACATAGATATTACTTCTCCATAGTTAATATTGTATGTGTCTGTAGTTAATGTTGTACACTTGAAAGTTGCTAAGAGTAAATCTTAGAAGTTCTCATCACAAGGAAGATTTAAAAATGTAGCTATGTGAGGTGATGGATGTTAACTAATCCTATTGTGGTAATCATTTTGCAATGTACATATACACATATATAAAACGATTATGTATACATTGTAGAGTTATATGTTAAATACTGGGAAGAAAATCAAAAAATTAAAACCTTTATAGTTTTTCTTAGTAATAAATAACGTTTCATTATTTTTAGAATTAAGATCTAAGGAAAGGGATGAGAACAAATTCTTACTGAGTGACTAATAGTGGTTAATTCCTAGGTACAAATATTTTTGATTAAAGTCTAATGAGGTAGGTAATATATTTAAAAATTTACAGATATAAAATTTTCATCTGATTAAAAATTTATACTTTTTCCTACCTATGTCCTATCTTCTTGTTATTGAACATTTAATGGTATTCTACTTCTTTGTAAAGATTGTTCTTGAAAGAATGAGTCAATGAGTGAAGAGACAAAAATCTTGTCCTTCTAATCACTGATTCATTCATTCTTTCGAGAAAGAATTTTTGGTATCTATTACGTTTTATACCCTGTGCTTCTTTTAGTTGCTTGGAATACAAAATGAAGACGCTTGTTTCATCATGGAGATATTAGTCACAGCAGTTGGTCTAATTCTGACTTGAGTGATTCCATTTTCACATGCTTAAATCTTTCTTCTCAAGAAGGGAGGTGATTAAACATGACAATTTCATTTTCACTTTTTTTCAGCTAGGCTGCTGTTGTGCACACTCTTAGAGATGTTTCTACCTCAGAGAAGATGAACTGATGTGAGCACTTTGTAGGTGTTCAAATATTAAACAATTCATAAGCTACTTCAGGATTTAATACAGAGACTAGGAGCTCCCTTGGGTTCTTAGGACTTTGTTGCTTAAAAAAAGCACTTGCATACTAAAGCAAAGGTAAAATTCTAAATGCTTTCTACTTCCAGAGTATATCACAGTCTAGATTTATTCATGACTGTGTTGCTGATATTTAAGTAAATTCATCAGCCTGTTATATTTAACTTTTAACTGAACCTTTTAGTGCTATAATAAGAATAGTCTTAGCAAAATATGTAGAAGACATTGTATTCCATGGTTACAAAAAGGCAGCATCAATCATCTCATGAATTCTTCTTGGATATCCTCAGAAGTTATATAGGACCTACTGTTATATCTGTAGGTGCATGGTTATAATGCACCAAATTCTGAAAGTTAGAGCTTTAGTACATGGATAGTTGCATGAGGCAACATTATTGGATATTCAGTTGACTCTTGAACAACGTAGGGAGTCCAGGGTACTGACTCCCTCACAGTTGAAAAATCCATGTAGAACTTCTGATTTCCCTGAAATTTAACTAATAGTCCTGTTGTTGGCCAGAGGTCTTATAGATCAGTTGATTACATAAACGGTTGAAAAGCACATATTTTATATGTTTTCTATATTATATGGTATATTCTTATAAAGTAGCCTAAAGAATGTTATTAAGAAATTTACAAGGAAGAGAAAATATATTTACTGTACTGTAAGTTTGTTAAGTGTTTAAAAAATGAATCACTTGTTAGTACCTACATAAATATCGCCTTGTGGGTTACAAAACACTACAGATGTTATTTTTATGCATATTACTAACACTATACATCAAAAATGGAAAAGATGTGAGAAATTCATGTTTATCTACAATAATTCATAAATTGATAACAAAGGACCAGTAATGTGATTGCTTAATGGAAGCCTAGTTTAATCAATATGATTTCTTCACAGTTACCTAGCTTTTACACTAATGAATGAATCACTGTAAAATTTATATGGAGTACAATAGTACAGTACAGTCATATTCATACTCATATTCATACATACATTCACATTCATATTCATACATATATTCATAACAGTATTGCAAACTGTTAATTTTTAAAACACACTGCTTACCTGTCATGATAGGCTGATGGGCAGTTTTTCCAATTGGGAGAGAGAGAGGTGTACTGTTCAATAGTATAATTCTTTAAAAGCCAAGCTATAAAAGAATAAGAAAACTAGCATATTAATAATTTCATATTAGAAATCACTCACCTTCTACATATTTAAAAACACATTAATCTCTACATAAACATTTTTGCAATATACTTATTGAAAAATATATCTGTCTATAAGTGGACTCATGGAACTCAAACATCAACAGTATCTACTTTGTAGGTCACAAGAAATAAGAAAAACTCCATATTTAAGTTCAATTTTGATCAATAATTAACCTTTAATAAATAACTCATAAATATTTTTTGTTAAAATTCTAGGGAAGGAGATGATAATGCAATGGAAGGCTAGGTTTTAGATTTTTAAGAATTCACACATAAATATCCAGAACTGGGTAGAAAAATTCTGGATAGTAAGTATCCAAATAAGCCCCTGGAAACAAACTATTAAGGCATATTAATAATACATGAGTGTTACAGTGGCTGTGTGGAAACTATCAGAGGATACTAAAAGGACAATTCAAAAGGCCTAAGAAAGGAAGAATACCCAAAATCTGAGTTATACCTCGGGAATTACAGCAACAAAACACAAGATTTATATGGTAAAGTAAATTAGATTATAATGAGATATTTAAGATAACTATACTCCACCTTTCCTGGTGACACAGACAGTAAAGCATCTGCCTACAATGTGGGAGACACAGGTTCGATCCCTGGGTTGGGAAGATCCTCTGGAGAAGGCAATGGCACCCCACTCTGGTACTTTTGCCTGGAAAATCCCATGAATGGAGGAGTGCAGTAGGCTACAGTCCATGGGGTCGCAAAGAGTCAGACATGACTGAGCAACTTCACTTTTGCTCTTTTTTTCTTTCTTTTCTACATTTTATGTAGCAATAAAGTGGACTAACATATTTAGGGTACTCAAAACAAGATTTGATGAGTTCCTACTAAGCATATCTGATCATCGGCTGAAACCCATATGGTTTTTGCCTGCTGCATTCTTCATTGACTGTTAGAAGCCTAGGTAACTCTTAATTGGGCTGGAAAAGCCAAATGCCTGTAAAATCTCCAAAATGACTCATGAGAACAGCTCTTGATGGAAGGAATCCACACTGAGGAAAAATTTCTGGGAATGGAATCAAAATAGAATAGGACAGAGACAATAAAGTGAAAAATTTTAGATAAAAATGGAGGGAAAAAATACAGCCTAGAAATCTGAGGGAAAAAAAACTGCCACATTTTTAAACAAAACACACAAGAGTATAGAGAGATTTGTGAGCTATGAAAACCACCTTCAAACATACCTTCTTATAAAAGTTTGGGAAGCTCAATTCATGTGAAAATACAAAAATATGAAGGCTAGATACCATATAAATACAAATATAAGAAAATAAAAAATAGTCTTTCAGAAAAACATTCATGCCAAAAATGCATGCCCAGAAACCATTAATAATCTAATGTATATTTCAAGATAAGCTAAGTAGGTTAGATATTTATGCAGACATGAAATTATATCATAAATAAAAATGCAGAAATAAGATGACAGAAGTTAAGCGTAAATTTTTAAAAAATCAAAAGAATATTGTAAAAGGAGTATGTGAACAAATAAACACAACATAATGCCTCAATAGCAATTGACAATACAAAATGAGGAAATTTTATAAATTAAAAATAAAATATTTGAGAAAATAGTAGCAGTTACTGAAGGTAAGCACATGCAAAGAAAATCTAATATATGGATAACTGTAGAACCTGAAGGTGAGCATCTCATCAAGGACACAGAACATATAAAAAGTATATTAAAACTATGTTTAAAAAATTATAATAAAAGAGTTTTGAATGTCCTTTTTGAAAGAGAAAACAGGGCTTCCTTGGTGGTTCAGTGGTTAAGAATTCACTTGCCAATGCAGGGGACATGGGTTCAATCCTTGGTTCAGGAGGATCTCACATTTAACTAACCCCCTGTACCACAACTATTGAGCACTCTAGAGCTGGCAAGCTGCAACTACTGAACCCACACACCTAGAGCCTGTGCTCATAAACAAAAGGAGCCACTGCAGTGAGAAGTCCACTTATCTCAATGAAAAAGAGCTCCCACTCACCACAACTAAAGACAGCCTGCACAGCTTCAAAGACCGAGCACGATCAAAAGTAAATAAGTAAAATTTTGAAATTTATAAAAGAGACAACAATGCGGAATGGCCAACACATTTTTATAAAATGATTAAACTTAATAGAAAAAGAAAAAAATCTTGGGTAATCAAGCAACAAGCTTTATACAACAAAGTGAACTAAGACTGCTACACGGATAACATATTTATGATACTCAAAGGAAAAAAAAAAATGTGACAAAAAGATTTGCTAATCAGCAAAATTGATCTTCATTCCAAAGACCTATTAACTATTAGTAATGTATAAGCATTAATTAGATATTGTTCCCATGAGATTTTTCTCAGTTATCTCATAATGAAAGAGATTTAGGCAATGATAAAAACACTAGCAAAGTAATGCTCAAAATTCGCCAAACCAAGCTTCAACAGTACATGAACCATGAACTTTCAGATATTCAAGCTGGATTTGGAAGAGGCAGAGGAACCAGAGATCAAATTGCCAACATCCACTGAACCATCAAAAAAGCAAGAGAGTTCTAGAAAAATATCTACTTCTGCTTTATTGACTATGCCAAGACCTTTGACTGTGTGGATCACAGCAAAATGTGGAAAATTCTGAAAGAGATGGGAATACCAGACCACCTGACTGCCTCATCAGAAATCTGTATGCAGGTCAAGAAGAAACAGTTAGAACTGGACACGGAATAACAGACTGATTCCAAATTGGGAAAGGAGTACGTCAAGTCTGCATATTGTCACCCTGCTTATTTAACTTAGAAGCAGAGTACATCATGTGAAATGCCAGGCTGGATGAAGCACAAGCTGGAATCAAGACTGCCGGGAGAAATACCAATCACCTCAGATAGGCAGATGACACCACCCTTATGGCAGAAAGCAAAGAAGAACTAAAGAGCCTCTTGATGAAAGTGAAAGAGGAGAGTGAAAAAGTTGGCTTAAAACTCAACATTCAGAAAACTAAGATCATGGCATCCAGTCCCATCACTTCATGGCAAAAAGACGGGGAAGCAATGGAAACAGTGACAGGCTTTATTTTTTTGGGCTCCAAAATCACTGCAGATGGTGACTGCAGCCTTGAAATTAAAAGGTGCTTCTTGAGAGAAAAGCTATGACCAACCTACATAGCATATTAAAAAGCAGAGACATTGCAAACAAAGGTCTGTCTAGTCAAAGCTATGGATTTTCCAGTAGTTGTGTATGGATGTGAGAGTTGGACTATAAAGAAAGCTGAGAGCCAAAGAATTGATGCTTTTAAACTGAGGTTTGGAGAAGACTCTTGAGAGTCCCTTGGACTGCAAAGAGATCCAACCAGTCCATCCTAAAGGAAATCAGTCCTGAATATTCATTGGAAGGATTGACGCTGAAGCTGAAACTCCAATACTTTGACCATCTGATGCAAAGAACTGACTTATTGAAGAAAACCTTGATGCTGAGAAAGATTGAATGGGGGAGGAGAAGAGGACAGCAGAGGATGAGATGGTTGGATGGCATCACTGATGCAATGGACATGAGTTTGAGCAATCCCTGGGAGTTGGTGATGGACAGGGAAGCCTGGTGTGCTGCAGTCCATGAGGTCGCAGAGTCAGACACGACTGAGCAACTGAACTGAACTGAGAAAGATGTTGTCCTTAGTACTAGTGGTAAGACTTATATAAATAATTATTTCTAGATCTAAAAATGAAGTCTTAAAAAAAGATTTTATTGTGTGGAATGTCTGTATTATCTTAGACATGGTATAAATATGACAGTTTGGAGAGAATGCAAAGAAATATGGAAAAAAGATTTAAATTGTTTTCAGTAACCATCATTAGTATTGACATTATTTGAATCTTATTCCCAAACTGTTCATACATAATATGATGTAAACAAAATGAGTAATGATGGAATATTCTAATTTTACCATCTTCTATATTCTTTAGAACCAAGATATCTTTGTGGAAGAAAGAGGATATGTACAGATACAATAAGAATATAATGTTGAAAAGATGAAGTGAAAACCCTATAATTATGCATATATTAGAAATGAATCAAGGTGAGATAAGAATGCCTTCTTAAATGAACAATTCAAAGAAATAGAGGAATACAATAGAATGGGAAAGACTAGATATCTCTTCAAGTAAATTGGAAATAGCAAGGGAATATTTCATCAAGAATGGGCATGATAAAGGTCAGAAACGCTATGGACCTAGCAGCTGCAGAAGAAATTAAGACGTGGTGGCAAGAATACACAGAACTATACAAAAAAGGTCATAATGACCCAGATAATCACAATGCTGTGGTCACTCCCCTAGAGCCAGACATCCTGGAGTATGAAGTCAAGTGGGCCTTAGGAAGCATTACTACGAACAAAGTTAGTGGAGGTGACAGAATTCTAGCTGAACTATTCAACCCTAAAGGATGATGTGATGCTATGAAAGTGCTGCACTCAATATGTCAGCAAATTTGGAAAACTCAGCAGTGGCCACAGGACTGGATAAAGTCAGTTTTCATTCTAATCCCAAAGATTGGCAATGCCAAAGACTATTCAAACTATTGTACGATTGCACTCATCACATGATACAGCAAGTTTATATTCAAAATCCTTCAAGCTATGCTTCAGCTTATGTGAACCAAGAATTTCCTGATGTACCAGCTAAGTTTCAGAGAGGTAGAGGAACCAGAGATCTAATTGCCAACATTCGTTAGATCATGGAGAAAACAAGGGAATTCCAGAAAAAAATAAAATCTACTTCTGCTTAAATGACTATGCTAAAGTCTTTGTGCATCACAACAAACTGGAAAATTCTTCAAGAGATGGGAATACCAGACCACCTTACCTCCCTCCTGAGAAATCTGTGTACAGCTCAAGAAGCAACAATTAAAACTGGACTTGGAACAATAGACTGGTTCTAAACTGGGAAAGGAGTACGTCAAAGCTGTATATTGTCACCCTACTTATTTAACTTACATGAAGAGTACATCATGCAAGACATTGAACCGGATGAATTACAAGTTTTAATAAAGACTGCTGGAAAAACATTAACAGCCTCTGATATGCAGATGATACCACTCTAATGGCAGAAAATGAAGAGGAACTAAATAGTTTCTTGATGAAGGTGAAAGAGGAGAGTGAAAAAGTTGACTTGAAATTCAACATTCAAAAAACTGAGATCATGGCACCCAGTCCCATCACTTCATAGCAAATAGAAGGAGAAAAACCAATACAATGTTGTAAAGTAAAATAAATAAATAAATTTTTTAAAAATTGAAAGCAATAGCAGATTTTACTTTCTTGTGATCCAAAATCACTGAGTAGGTTGCATGCAGCCATGAAAGTAAAAGATGCTTGCTCCTTAAGAGGAAAGCTATGAAAAACCTAGACAGCATATTAAAAAGCAAAGCTATCACTTTGCCAACAATGGTCTAGTCAAAACTATGGGTTTTCTTGCAGTTATGTACAGATGTGAGATTTGGATCATAACGAAGGGGGAGCACTGAAGAACTGATGCTTTTGGACTGTGGTACTGGAGAAGACTCCCATTGAGAGTCCCTTGGATAGCGAGGAGATCAAATCAGTCAATCTTAAAGGAAATCAACCCTGAATATTCATCGGAAGGACTGATATTGAGGCCGAAGCTCCAATACATTGGTCACCTGATGCGAAGAGTTGACTCACTGGAAAAGACCCTGATGCTGAGAAAGACTGAAGGCAAAAGGAGAAGGGGGTGACAGAGGATAAGATGGTTAGATAGCATAAACAACTCAATAGATATGAATTTGAGGAAACTCTGGGAGAAAGTGAAGGACAGAGGAGCCGGGTGTGCTACAGTCCATGGGTCACAGAGCACTGGACACAGCTTAGTGACTGCACAACAGAACTGAATTAGAAAGTATTAACAGCATTATGCGTTAAAAATGTATTAGAATGTATTAGTAGTGTATGACTCCTTAAGTTTTGTTCCTTTTATCTACATGTATACATCTATCTTTTTACAGTCTATTTTTCTCTCTCTATCCCTCCCTTCCACATACAGGATTCATGTATCATGTTGTCTGATGATTATATATATATGTACACACATACAATGGAATATTAGCCATAAAAACAATGCCATTTCTAGCAATATGGATGGACCTGGAGATTATTATACTAAGTGAAGTCAGAGAAAGACAAATATAGTATTGCTTATATGTGGAATTAAAAAAAAATGTTACAAATGAACAGACTCACTGACTTAGACAATGAATTTATGATTACCAGTGGGGAGGGTGGGAGTGGGATAGATTGGGAGTTTGGGATTGTCATGTATGTACTACTTTATTTAACATAGATAATCAATAAGTACTTAGGTAAAGCACAGGAAACGCTGCTCAATATTCTATAATAACCTAAATCGGAAAAAAAATTTTGAAAAAAATGTAGATACATGCATATGTATTAACTGAACCACTTTGCTGCACACCTAAAACTCACAACAATGTTAACCAACTATGCTCCAAAATAAACAGTTTTCAAAAGTCAATGGACTTTCTCCAATTAAAGAAAGAGTAACTGAATAAAAGAAAAAAGCAAAATCTAACTGTATGCTGCCTATAAGAAACTGAGTTTAACTTTAAAGATACAAAGACTGAAAGTGACAAGATGCAAAATGATCTTTCAAGCAAATGTAACCAAAAAAATCAGGGGTAGCTATATTTATTTCAGACAGAATAGACTTAAAAATGATTTTCAAAAGTGACAGAGAAGGTTTTTATATAATGAAGAAGGGGACAATCCATCAAGAAGTTATAACAATGGTAAATATATGGTCAATGTTGAAGCACCTAAATGAATAAAACAGATACTAACAGATCTAACAAGAAAAACATTAACATAACAGTAGTGGGTAATTTAATACTCTACTCTCAAATATGGATTGATCATTCAGACAGAGAATATAAAAAAACACACAGATTTGAATAAAACTATAAATCACATGAACATATCAAACATATACAGAATATTCACTCAACAGCAGTGGGATGGATATACATGCTTTTTAACCCCATATGGAGTATTTGCTAGGATAGATCCCATGTTAGGCACAAAATGTATCTTTGCAAATTTAAAAAGATTAAAATCTCACCAAGTATCTTCTCTGATCAGAATGGCATGAAAGAAGAAATCAGTAGTGAAACAGATCACCAGCCCAGGTGGGATGCATGAGACAAGTGCTCGGGCCTGGTGGGCTGGGAAGACCCAGAGGAATCGGGTGGAGAGGGAGGTGGAAGGGGGGATTGGGATGGGGAATACATGTAACTCCATGGCTGATTCATGTCAATGTATGACAAAACCCACTGAAATGTTGTAAAGTAATTAGCCTCCAACAAATAAAAATAAATGAAAAAAAAAAAAAAAAGAATGGTATGAAAGAAGAAATCAGTAGTAGGGGGAAAACTGGAAAAATCATGAATACATGACTATTAAACACTCTGCTGAACAACAAATAGGCCAGAGAAAAAATTAAGGGGAAATTTTAGAAGTACTTGAGACATGTGTAAATGAAAACACAAGATACCAAAATCTATGAGATGCAGCAAGAACAGTTGTAAGATGGATATTTATAACCACAAACGCAAATATTAAAAAAAAAGAAATATCTCAACCAACCTCACTTTAGACTCATGGAATTAGGAAAAATCAAATTATATCAAAGCTGAAAATTATGTGATGCAAAAGTGTTATTCATAAGAGAAGGAAAGAAAATAGAACAGAAAAAAGAGAAGAAAAGATTTTAAATTAAAAAGCTGATTCTTTGAAAAGATAAACAAAATTGATAAATCTTTAGTTGGAAGAATAAAGAGAAAAAGGAGAAGACCCAAATCAGTAACATTATAAATGAAAGAAGAGATATTACAACCAATATCACAGACATGCAAAGGGTAACAGAGGCTACTATGAACAACTATATACCAACGAACTGGACAACCTAGAAAATCTTAGAAACCTAGAAAATCTTAGAAACTTACAACTTGATAAGACTTAATCAGGATGAAATAGAAATCCTGAATAGACCAATTGCTAATAAGAAGACCAAATCATGAAACAAACCTCCAAACACAAAATGCCCAAGAACAGATGGTTCTGCTACCAAACATGTAAAGAATTAAAGCCAGTCTTTCTCGAACTTTCTAAGAAAATCAAAGAGGAGGTTACACTCTTGAACTCATTTTACAAGGGTACCATTACCCTGATACAATGTCAGATAAGACATTACAAGGAAAGAAAACTACAGGCCAATATTTTTCATAGATATGGATAGAAAAATTCTCAACAAAATATTAGCATACTGAATTCAGCAGCACATCAAAAGCATCTGTAACATATTAATGTGGGATTCATGCTTGGATTGCAATAATGATTCAACACAGGCACATCAATAACTGTGATACACCACATTGACAGAAGGAAATATAAAATTTATATGATCTCATTGTATACAGAAAAAAAAACCTTTTCACAAAATTCAATAACCATTCTTAAAAAAAGCTTTCAACCAGTTAGATACAAAAGAAACACACCTGAACATAAAGAAAGCCACATAAAAGAAATCCTACAGCTAACATAATACTCACCAGTAAAAGTTTGAAGGTCTTCTAAGATCAGAAGCAAAACAAGAATGTCTACTTTTACCAGTCTTACTAAATATAGTACTAGTTAGACTTCAGAATTGGAAAGAAGTAAAATTGTCTCTATCTGCACATGACATGATTTTATATACAGAAAAGAAAATAAAGATTCCACCACAAAAGTTGCTAGAAGTAGCCAACAAAGTTAGTAGTTTCAGCACAAAAAATTGACATACAAAAATGAATAGCATTCCCATACACTAAAACAAGGTATCTGAATAAGAAGTAAAATGATCTCATTTACAATACCAACAAGAGAATACTTAAAAATACATTAAACCAAGGAGGTAAACACCTCTACATTGAAAACTATAAGACATTGATAAAAGACATAGAAGAATACACACATAAAATACAAAGATGTCTTATGTCATGGGTTAGGAGAATTAATATCATCAAAGTGTTTATACTATACATGGTCACCTATTGATAGGGATTATACTGAATCTATTGGAAGTGATGGAATTCCAGGTGAGCTTTTTCAAATCCTAAAAGATGATGCTGGTAAAGTGCTGCACTCAACGTCAGCACATTTGGAAAACTCAGCTGTGGCCACAGCACTTGAACAAGTCAGTTTTCATTCCAGTCCCAAAGAAGGGCAGTGCCAACAAATGCTCAAACTACTGCACAATTGCACTTATTTCACATGCTGGCAAAGTAATGCTCAAAATTCTCCAGGCTAGTCTTCAACAGTACGTGAATCCAGAACTTCCAGATGTTCAAGGTGGATTTTGAAAAGGCAGAGGAGTCAGAGGTCAATTTGCCAACATCTGCTGGATCATAGAAAAAGCAAGACAATTTCAGAAAAAACATCTACTTCTGCATCATTGATTATGCCAAAGCCTTTGACTGTGTGGATCACTACAAACTAGAAAATTCTTCAAGAGATGGGAATACCAGACTACCTTACCTGCATCCTGAGAAATCTGTATACAGGTCAAGAAGCAACAGTTAGAACCAGGCGTGGAAAAGTGGACTGGTTCCAAATTGGGAAAGGAGTACATCAAGCTTGTATATTGTCACCCTGCTTATCTGACTTATATGCAGAATACATCATGCAAAATGCCAGGCTAGATGAAGCACAAACTGGATGCAAGATTGCTGGGAGAAATATCAATAACCTCAGATATGTAGATGACACCACCCTTATGGCAGAAAGTGAAGAGGAACTAAAGAGTCTCTTGATGAGGGTGAAAGAGGAGAGTGAAAAAGTTGGCTTAAAACTCAACATTCAAAAAAAAGATCATGGCACCTGGTCCCATCACTTCATGGCAAGTAGATGGTGAAACAATGGAAATAGTGAGAGACTTTATTTTCTTGGGCTCCAAAATCACTGCGGATGGTGACTGCAGCCATGAGATTAAAAGATGCTTGCTCCTTGAAAGAAGAGTTATGACAAACCTAGAAAGCATATTAATAAGCGGAGACATTATTTTGCTAAGAAAGATGTGTATAGTCAAAGCTATGGTGTTTCTATTAGTCATGTATAGGTGTGAGAATTGGACCATAAGAAAAAGGCTGAGTGACCAAAGAATGATGTTTTTGAACTGTGGTGTTGAAGAAGACTCTTGAGAGTCCCTTGGACTGCAAGGAGATCCAACCAGTCCATCTTAAAGGAAATCAGTCCTGAATATTTGTTGGAAGGACTGATGTTGAAGCTGAAGCTCCAGTACTTTGGTCATCTGATGCAAAGAGCCAACACATTGGAAAAGACTCTGATTCTGGAAAGATTGAAGGCAGGAGGAGAAGTGGACAACAGAGGATGAGATGCTTGGATGACATCACCAACTCAATGCACATGAGTTTGAGCAAGTTCTAGGAGTTGGTGAAGGACAGGTAAGCCTGGTGTTCTGCAGTCCATGGGGTTGCAGAGTCAGACATGACTGAGTGACTGAACCACAACAAATTCTTTGTGTAGAAATTAGTCTGCTTTGACATTCATGACAAAGCCAGAAGGCTATTTTTCTCCCTCAAAATGAGTATACTAATTTTTATAAATTAGCGGTGAAACTCTTTTGTAACCATGTCAACAACACATCTTGATTTTGTAGGTACATTCAGAGATGTTTCAGCTTTATATTAATCCAGGTAGATATTTATGTGCTTTAGAGACCTCCTAGATTTTGTTACGGCGCCTGTTTTTCATCAGTAAATAATCATTCTATTTTGTCCTAGAATCAAAGAATTTTAGCTAGAACAAATATAAATCAGTTCCATACTCAATTTCAAGATAGTTTTCTATAGCGAGTTTAACAATTATCTGCTACATGTCTCCTATAGTTTGAAGATTTTATAAATACCTGTTTTTGTTTTTATGAAAATATATGTCAATGTCCCATACTCCTAATATTTCCCTAAAACACTTGCTCAAATAATTTAACATTCTTATCTGATTGATCTGTTTCAGGTGAATAAAAATCATGCTCGTCACAACACCTCAGTTCTGAAGAATACCATGTATATTTATACTTGTAACAGTTTTTCAGAAGTTGTATACTGCTTTCTTTTTCTTAATTTCCATAGAAATTCTTTGTACCATGACAATAAGAGAGGAGGCTGATGTGAAAAGATCTTTGGAGTTTTATATCATTCACTTACTGGCAGGTGAACCTATTAAATACTGTTTACAATTCACAATATTTTGATTACTGATAACTTCATATAATTTTGATAAACCATTAGTATTTATCCTTCTTAATGGGCTTATTTAAAATCAAAGTAATGGAAAACCCTGTGAATGTTAAGAATTTTCATTTTTAATATACATTATTGAGTCATATCACCAGCCATTTTAAATGTTTGTCATATGTCAAATAGATAAAGAGTGAGTACAGTAGTGTGTGCTTTTATCCTGAACTCCTAGTTTATCCCTTTCCCTGATTTCCCCATTGGCAGCCATGTTTGTTCTCTATGTTTGTGAGTCTATTTCTGTTTTGTAAATACACACTACGATATATAAAATGAGTAAACCGCATGGACTTATAGCACAGGGAACTATACATGATATCGTGTAATAACCAATAGTGGAAAAGAATCTATAAAAAGAATAGATATATATGTATCATTTTGTGAATCAAACTGAATCATGTTGCCATACACTTGAAATTAATACAACATTGCAAATCAACCATATTTGAAAAATTTTTTTAAAAAACTAGATAATGAGTGGAAAGAAGAGAGAAAACCAAAGAGAATTTACTCATTATCATGATGCAAGTGTCTTTACTACAGCTTAACATAACTAAATGTACAACAACAGAATGTTATGCCTTCAACTACCAAGCTAGTTAGTGTTCTTTCATATGTACCAAAGTATCTCTAAAGATGCTTGGGAAGAACAAAAACAGCTGAGGTTTGGGAAAGAATGGCAGTGAAATTAATTTGTGTTTTTAGTTGAAGCAATAAAGTGAAAAAGAAAAAGGGTATGTATAAGCCTACCAGAACTGTGTGTTTTTTTTTTCTTATTTTAAATAAATTCAACAAACACAGACACACACACACACACACACACCTATCCAATTGTTTCTTGACATCAAAATATCATGAGAGGAGAGACACTTCAAAAGTATTAAGGCATAATAAGAGAAGAAAGATCAAGTTTTGAGGATATTCAAGGAAAAAATGGAAGGAAAAGACAAAGAACTCAGTACAAACATTTAAAAAAGGGGTTCAGTTAAGAGTAATTAAGAAAGGTTTGGAATCTAAAAGGTTTCTATATATCATCACAGATTTACAGTATTATGTATAAAAATTATTCGAAAGCCAATTGTGCCTTATATTTATTTTTGTTATCTCTTATATTCCTCTGTAGAAAACAGTAACAAAAAAAACCCCTGGTAAAATCAACATGCTCAGTCAGATATGATTACAAAAATCTCAACAGATTAATTGGAAAGAAATTATGTTTTCTACCCAAATGTATAGGCAATAGCAGTGAAAAGGGACTTTATCATAGACTTGCTTTACTATACACTTAAAAACAATGTGCTTAATGACTTTCAGTTAAATATATATATAGTGTGCTTTTATATTTAAAATTTAAGTCTCAAGATGCTTAGTTTGAATCATAATATTTTACTATCTCATTCTCCCCTTAATTAGTAAAAAGGATATAAGTTAGAAAATTTCACCAGGATATGGGCAATTATCAAAGAAGCCATGATAAAATCTGGATTAGAAGATCTCACTTTGTTGTCTGTGTATGGAAACAGTGACATGCTCTGGATGGTTACTTAAATATGTTTGCAAATAGGTAGGTATCCAGCTAGTAAGATTAAACAAATCCCTTGCTTGAATAATTTTATTGTAAACACTTGTTATCCTGAGAATTTACATGAAATGCAATATTCTTGACCATTCTAAGTGGTTTTATCCTGTCAATTATAGACTGCTAAATTACTATGTGTAACTTTGAATGCACACATATACAATACAATTAGGTTTAGGAAAATAATTCTGAAGGCATTCCACATATTAAGATTTCTAGTTTTATACAAAATGTCACTTTTATATGTTCTTAGAGTTGCTTTCTAACCAGTGATGTGCAATACTGGGCAATATTCTTTCACACTTTAAAGTTTTTGAAAGCTCATTACAGTTTTTAGATTGAGTGGAAGAAACCTAGCCAATTATCCTGTAAATGAAAGTAACCTATCATATTCTCCCCTTGTCATCATAACACAATGTACCAAGTCATCTTCTGGTAAATTCATATAAGTGTTAGCTTTCCATACAAATCATTAAAGCTCATCAGTTTATAATCAGAGTGAAGAAGGGTGATGAACGCCAACTGAAGTAATGAAAATCAATTTAAAATATGATTTTAAAAATTATCTCAAAAGAATATGCTATTCATTGCTAAATATTCTGTTTTATTGTTAAATTTAAATAATACAAAACCAGAAAGAAAGTTTGCCACCTCAACACACCACCCAGAGAAAATGACTGCTAACAGATGTGGTTCCTGTCCTTGCAAAAACCTAATTCTATATTTGGTTATTACATGCTATCCATCTAGTAAAGTAATGCTCGAAATTCTCCAGGCCAGGCTTCAGCAATACGTGAACTGTGAACTTCCAGATGTTCAAGCTAGTTTTAGAAAAGGCAGAGGAACCAGAGATCAAATTGCCAACATCCACTGGATCATCAAAAAAGCAAGAGAGTTCCAGAAAAACATCTATTTCTGCTTTATTGACTATGCCAAAGCCTTTGACTGTGTGGATCACAATAAACTGTGGAAAATTCTGAAAGAGATGGTCATACCAGAACACCTGACCTGCCTCTTGAGAAACCTGTATGCATGTCAGGAAGTGACAGAACTGGACACGGAGGAACAGACTGGTTCCAAACAGGAAAAGGAGTATGTCAAGGCTGTATATTGTCACCCTGCTTATTTAACTTATATGCAGAGTACATCATGAGAAACGCTGGGCTGGAAGAAGCACAAGCTGGAATCAAAATTGCTGGGAGAAATACCAATAACCTCAGATATGCAGGTGACACTACCCTTATGGCAGAAAGTGAAGAGGAACTAAAAAACCTCTTGATAAAAGTGAAAGAGGAGAGTGAAAAAGCTGGCTTAAAGCTCAACATTCAGAAAATTAAGATCATGGCATCTGGTCCCATCACCTCATGGCAAATAGATGGGGAAACAGTGTCAGACTTTATTTTTTTGGGCTCCAAAATCACTGCAGATGGTGATTGCAGCCATGAAATGAAAAGACGCTTACTCCTTGGAAGCAAAGTTATGACCAACCTAGACAGCATATTAAAAAGCAGAGACATTACTTTGCCAACAAATGGACATGGGTTTGAGTAAACTCCAGAAGTGGTGATGGATAGGGAGGCCTGACATGCTGGGATCCATGGGGTCACAAAGAGTCAGACACGACTGAGCGACTAAAATGAACTGAACTGATCCATCTAGAAATATATATTCATACATATCTTTCACATTAATGAGATCTTCAGTGTTAACATCATTTCTGGATGCTATTACTGTGAATGACCTTGAGGCACTGTGCAACAAGGAAGTGAAAGCCAAGAAAGAATTGTAAACTGCTCATTGTATGTCAAAGTGTGCTCAAATAAACAGAGATCTTTTTAAAGGACTGGGAGATGATTTGGTCTCTGAAACCTAAGAAAATCTTTTGTCTGTTCATTAGCTGGTCACCAAGATAAATAAAACAGAAACTCCAGAGGTCACAAATGACAAAAATTTTGACTGTAAAATTAGTTCAGGAAAGCCACCAAACAGTAACAAGAAACAATGAAAAAGAGGAAGAAAATATGATTACCAGAATTTACAAAATAGAATGTTCAAAAAGTCCACTTTTCAGCAACAACAGCACTGACAGTCCACTGTTGTATGGTCCATATATGGAAAATAAAGCAATTAAGAGAGACTTTTTATGAGGGGGCTGAAGCATTAGGTTTAATAGTAAAAACTTTAAAATATTTAACTGTCTTCAAAGAATTAATGGAAATCATGTCTAAAGAACTAAAAGATTCCAAGAGAATAATGTCCCTTCACATAGAAAATATCAATAAGAATACAGGAATTCTAAAAAGGATGCATATATAAATACAAGTGTATGTGTGTGTATATATATAGTGAAGTTGCTCAGTCGTGTTTGACTTTATGTCCCCATGGACTGTAGCCTGACAGGCTCCTCCATCTGTGGAATTTTCCAGGCAAGAATACTGGAGTGGGTTGCCATTTCCTTCTCCAGGAGATCTTCCTGACCCAGACATCGAACCCGGGTCTCCAGTACTGCAGGCAGATTCTTTACCATCTGAGCCACTAGGGAAGTCCATATATATATATATGCATATGTATGGAAAAGATGTATATATATATATATATATATGCATATATATGAAATAGAGTTGGGAAGTACTGTAACTGGAATAAAAAAATTCACTCAGAGTGCAACAGAAGATATGAGCAGGCAGAATAAAGATTTAGTGGACTTCAATATAAATTCTTTCAAATTATATCTGATCTGAGGAACAGAAAATATATGAATGAAGATAAGTGAACACACTCAGACCTGTAGGGCACCATCGAGCACACTAACTAACTTATGAAATGGACAAATTCCCTGAGGCGTGAAAATATCCAAACTGATTCATACCGTAATAGATGATATGAATATGTCTATAAAAAGACACTGAATCATTAATTAAATCAAAGAAAATTAAATCAAAGAAAAGCCCAGGACTGGATGGTGTCACTGGTGAATTCTACAGTCATTTAAAGAAGATTCAGCATCAAACTTTCACTATAGACACAGGAAAAGATGGTCATCATCATTTGTCAATCAGTTCAGTTTAGTCATTCAGTTATGTCTGATTCTTTGTGACACCATTGACTGCAGCACACCAGGATTCCCTGGCATGACAGACACCACCAAATCCTGGAACTTGCTCAAACTCGTATCCATCGATTCGGTGATGCAATCTAACCATCTCATCTTCTGTTGTCTCCTTCTCCTTCGCCTTCAATCTTTCCCAGCATCGGGGTCTTTTCCAATGAGTCACTTGTTTGCATAAGGTGGCCAAAGTATTGGAGTTTCAGCTTCAGCATCAGTCCTTCCAATGAATACTCAGGAGTGATTTCCTTGAGGATTGACTAGCTTGCTCTTGCAGTCCAAGGGACTCCCAAGAGTCTTCTCCAGCATCACAGTTCAAAAACATCAATTCTCTGGTGCTCAGCTTTCTTTTTGGTCCAACTCTCACATCCACACATGACCACTGGAAAAACCATAGCTTTGACTAGATAGAACTTTGTTGGCAAAGTAATGTCTTTGCTTTTTAATATGCTATCTAGGTTGGTCATAGCTTTTCTTCCAAGAAGCAAGCGTCTTTTAATTTCATGGCTGCAGTCACCATCTGCAGTGACTTTGGAGCCCCAGGAAATTAAAATCTGTCACTGTTTCCATTGTTTCCCCATCTATTTGCCATGAAATGATGGGACCAGATGCCATGATCTCAGTTTTTTGAATGTTGAGTTTTAAGCCAACTTTTTCACTCTCCTCTTTCACTTTCATCAAGAGGCTTTTTAGTTCCTGTTCACTTTCTGCCATAAGGGTGGTGTCATCTGCATATCTGAGGTGATTGATATTTCTCCCAGCAAACAGCAATCTTGATTCCAGCTGTGCTTCATCCAGCCTGGCATTTTACATGATGTACTTATGTGCATATAAGTTAAATAAGCAGGGTGACAATATACAGCCAATATACAACTCCTTTTCCTATTTGGAACCAGTCTGATATTCCATGTCCAGTTCTAACTGTTGCTTGTTGACCTGCATACAGATTTCTCAGGAGGCAGGTCAGGTGGTCTGGTATTTCCATCTATTGAACAATTTCCCACAGTTTGTTGTGATCCACACAGTCAAGGAATTTGGTGTAATCAATAAAGCAGAAGCAGGTGTTTTTCTGGAATTCTCTTAACTCTTTTGCTTTTTCTATGATGCAATGGATGTTGGCAATTTTATCTCTGGTTCCTTTGCCTTTTTTAAATCCAGTTTGAACATCTGGAAGTTTACTGTTCACATACTGTTGAAGCCTGGCTTGGAGAATTTGGAACATTACTTTGCCAGCATGTGAAATGTGTACAATTGTGCAGTAGTTTAAACATTAGTTGGCATTACCCTTCTTTGGGATTTGAAATTAATAGGAAAATCCAAATCAAATTTGTAAATAGACATTATTTCACTCTATCCAGGATGGATATAAACATAACAGTTGTTGGTAAGGTTGTAAAGTTAGTACCCTCAAAGATTGCTTGCATGAATGTATTAATAGAATGGTACAGTGGTGTAGTAAACGATTTGGCATTTCCTCAAAGATAAAAATATAATTAACATAAGACCCACCAATTCTGCTTCTAGGTTTTTATCCAAGAGAACTGAAATACATGTCCACTCAAATATTTATATGCTGATGTTCATAACAGCATTATTTGTAATAGCTAAAATACATTATAGGAAAAAAAATGCCCTTCATGTGATGAACTGATACCATACACTGGAATATTCTTACTATAAAAAGGAGTGAAGTTACGGATACAACAGAAATGAATCTATAAAGCATTATACCAAATGAAATAAGATAGAAATAAAAGGATACATATTGCATGAGTCCATTGGGCTGAAATATTGAGATTATATAAATCCATGGGGATAGAAAATAGATTATTGGTTATTAAAGGGATAGTGGGAAGTGTAGGTTTTCTTTTAGGGGTTATTTAGGTTCTAGGCACAACTTCAGTGTGTTATAGGGGTATTCCCTTGCCTCCTCACCATGACCAAGAATTCTTTGATACCAACAAATTATCCCAAAATTTGAACCAATTCTGACACTATCTACCTGCAAACAGTATCAGATTCCAGGTTAAGGGGTCAGTGACAAAAACCTTCCTTCTTTTCAGATACAACTGCAAGTTCTAGTTGTTACCTGTGCTTGTGACCAGCAGATTTTAAGAAACAGGTTCCCATGACTAACTTGTCAGTAAGATTAATTTGTTAGAGAAATTCACAGAACTGAGAAATAGTTAGGTTACTGGAAAAGCCAGATGGAATAGATATATAGGGCAAGGTATGGGAAAAAAGCATGTAGCTTCCACACCCTCTCAAAGTATGCTACTCTCTCTGAATCTCTGTGTTTTCATCAATCCAGAAGTGCTCTGAACCCTGTTATATTTAAAGGCATGCTTGATTAAATCACTGGCCATTTGGCAGCTGATTCAACCTTTAGCCTTTCTCCTTTCCCTTGAGATGGGGTAGAAAGAAAGGTTTGGGGAACTGAAAGTTCCAATTTTTTAACCACATGTTTGACTTCAAAGATAACAGCCTCTTAAGTGAATTCCAAATATAACCTTGCTAAACTAACAAAGATACCTTTATCACTGTCTTCACTTAGAAATCTAGGAGCTCTGTGTCACAGATGAGGACAAAGATCAAATGTACATTTCTTATTATAAATTATATTGTCACAGGAGTCATGAAAATGCTCAAGAGTCAGATAGTGTTGATGAAGATACAACATGTGAACATACTAAAATGACTGTATTGCACAATTTAATATGGTTAAATGCTGAATTTTTTTTGTATATGAATTTAACTCAAAAAGTTTTTTAAAAGGATAAAATGGATTTTAATAGTGAAAAACACAACAACTAAATGGACAGGCTAAGTGGCAAAAGGGAAAGAACAAAAAAGTCAATGAATATGCACCTAGAATAGCAGAATTATACAATATGAATAAGAGAGAGAAATTAGAGAAAAATAACAGGAGCTTCAGAGAACAGTGGTACTATAATCTTTATATCTATATCTACATCTATGTCTATCTCAGTTATAGTATATATTAGCTGAATCCCAGAAGAGCAGGCTAAAAAATATTTGAAGAAATACCTGCTAATTTTCCCTAATTTGGCAAAAGACATAAAGCTAAAATTCAAACAGGATAAGTCAAGAGAAATTAGTGGTAAGATATGTCATGGCCCATCTTGTGAAAATTGAAGACAAATAAAATGTCTTGAAAGCAGTTGAAGAGAAACTATTTACTATCAAGATGAAAAAATTAAAATCTGGCCTGATTTCTCAATAGAAATTATAGAACAAGGTCCTCCTGTATAGCATATCGGAAGGAAGAAAACAGCATTTTTATAAGCTCTGAAAGAAAAGAACTATCACCTCAGAATTTTATACTTAGGAAAATGGCATTTGGGGTTGAGTAAAAATCAAGTTATTCTCAGGTGAAGGAAGACAATTTTTTTTCTTAGGTCCACTGACCTACCTCAAAGAATTTCTAAAAGAAGCTCCACAAGCACAATGAAAATAATAAAAGATGGGTGATTGTAACATCAGGAAGATAAAATTAGCAATGAAAGTGAAATATATGTATATAGACAATAGAATAGATTTTCCTTTTCTTGAGATTTCTAAATCATGTTTCAAGAAAAAACTATACTATCTAACCATATATAGGAAATATTTAAGTCTTTTTTTTAATAAATGGAGGGGGCAAGGAGATGTAAAGGTAGATATGTTTTCTATACTTCAGTCAAAATCATAATAGTCAACATTGTATATGTCCTAAATTATTTACATATAACAATACTAGAAGAAGCATTAGAAAGCTATGTAAGTAAATATATTCAAGAATATTGGAGAAAACAAAAATGAAATTCTAAAAAAATTAGTGTGTTAGTTGCTCAGTCGTGTCCAACTCTTTGCGACCTCACAGCCTGTAGCCCGCCAGGCTTCTCTGTCCATGGAATTCTACAGGCAAGGATATTGGAGTGGTTTGCCATTCCCTTCTCCAGTGGGTCTTTCAGACCCAGGGACTGAACCCTGGTCATTTGCATCATAAGGAGATTCTTTGAGCTATAGGAAAGTCCTAAATTTTTAAACAAAAATTAATTGACCACATAAAAGGCAGAAAAGAGAAAACACAGAAAAAAAAAATACAGAGATATACTAAGCAGAAAACAAAGCATAAAACAGAAGAATTAAATCTTAACATAGCAATAATAACATTAAATGTAAATTGTTTAAATATATTGATTGAAGATAGAGGCCAACAGGTGAAAAAAGCACATGACCCAATTATACACTGTATATTAGAAGCTCATTCCAAGGATATCAGTATAAGTAGTTGTGAAAATAAGGGCACAAAAAGTAGTATAAAATCATTAATCAAAAGTAAGCAAGAGTGGCTGTGTTAACATGGGATAACATTTACTTTGTAACAAAGAAAATTGACAAGGATAGGGAGGTACATTGTACAAAGATGAATGGGTCAATCTATCAATGAAATCCAGTAATTTAGATGTGTATGCACTGAGCAAAATTTATGAAGCAAAACCATATAAAATTGAAAGGATAAAGAGATAAACCCAGAATTATACTTGAGACTTCAACACCCTTCTCAGTACTTATCTGAGATAGAGCATGTCCTAATTACAACACATACCTTAACTAACTTCAGTAAACTGCAATCAGACTGATTCTGTTTTATGACCACAATCAAATCAAATTAGGGGAAAAAAATAATACAACTACAACAGGAAAGTCTCCAAACACATGAAAAATAAGTCACACACTTTAAAATAATCTACCAGTCAAGGAACTTGAAGGAGGAGACCATAGGGTCTGGACTCCATCCTAGGCCTGTTCAATGCTGGCCACGCTTGGCTGTCTTTTCTGTGAACTCTGAACTCTGTGCTCCGTGCATATGGAAATGAGATACCAGCCGAAGGATAAGACCCCCTCCAGAAAAAGGAACCTTGAGAGTCATATGTAGGTTACTTATCACCTAAGGGAAAACATATACTAATCACCCCTGTCTCCGGACAGGTCATAAATTTTTTTCTGTATTTATCAGAGTGTAACCTGGGGCTTATTGATTAATGACCAGTTGTTTAACTGTTTAAGCACATGACACATGAGTGATGGGGCTATTGTGATTGTATCTACCTTTCTTTGTTTGGAGATGGGTTTGAGCTCGGACACATAGGGTATAAATGATTTTCACAGAAGCTGGTCAGGGTCCTTGGCTAAGAGGAGACTCTGCCTTGGTCCCACCGGGGTAATAAACTGCACTTCACTATCTTCATCGTCCTTCTGAGTGAGTTTGTTTCCCGGATCGCGTGGCTGCAACAAACTAGTTGCAAAGTTAAGGACAAAAATACAGAATGGAGTGAAAATAGAAGAAATCCAAGTATGTAGAACACAGGAATATCATTTCTGAGAGGGAAATTTATATCACTTAAGACTTACATTAGAAAAAAAAGGAAATATCTTAATCAATAATCTAACTTCCTACTTCAAGACATTAGAAAAAGAAGAACAAAATGCATTGCAGTGATAAGGAAGGAATACAGAAAATAAATCAATGAAATTAAACTTGAAAAAAAGGAAATCAGTGTGTCGAAGCTTTGCTCTTTAGTAAAAATCAACGTAGTTGATAAACCTCTAGAAAGACTGAAAATATGAGTGAAGTAATAAACTTCAAATTTAGGAAGGGGCTGGGGATACACTAACAGATCTTAAGTCATTTACATTCCTTGAAATTCACAAATCCCCAAAATTGATTTAAAAAAAATAAAGATACTCTGAATAGACTCATTAACTTTAAAGAAATCAAAATTTCTAATTTAAAACCTTCCATATATATATACTTCATCTCACATGATTTCACTGGAGATTTCATGCATAAGTTTACAGAAGAGTAACTATAAATTTTATAAAATCTTTTCTAGAAAATAAGTTAGTGGGGAACTCTTCCCAGCTCATTTGATAAAACTACTATTATCCTAATTCTATAATCAGACAAAGGTAGTGTAAAAAGAATAACAGAGTAATATCTCTCAGCAACATAGATGCAAAAATTCTCAAGGCAATATTACCAAATCAAATCCAGTAATGTATGAAAATATGTATACATACTGTGAATAACTGCTTTTTTTTCCAGGTATGCAAGGCTCATTCAATATTTGAAAATTGATCAATGTAATCAACCATATTAATAGGCTATAGAAGAAAAATCATGTGATCATAATTAACTGACACAAAAATGTCATTTGACAAAACTGACACTAATGTATTATAAAAACCACCAGAACCTAACAATAAAGGAGAAATTCTCAAATTTAATTGGATTATCTACAGTGAACATCATATTTAGTGGTGAAATGCTGAACATTTTTTAAGATTGGAATCATTCTAGGGAATCTACCCTCAACAATACATTCACCATAATTTTGGAAGTTCCATTTTCTGAATAAGGCAATTAAAAAAAAAAAAAAGCCTTATATATTACAAAGTAAAAAAAACAAAAAAACTACATATGCAGGTGATATAGTTTTCTCATTAGAAAATCCCAAGATATAGAAAGGAAATAATCTTCTTAAAAGTAATAAGTAAGTTTAGCAAGTTTGCAGGACAGTATATCAAAGTGCAAAAAATTAGTTGCATTTCCAGAGACTAATAACAGTCTGATAGAAACCAAACATATTTATAGAGTGTACCTACAAATATAAATTTATATAAACCAAACATATCATCTACAGTTCCTTGGACTTCAATTACATGATTATAAATTTATGAAAACATGTATGGCATCTCTACCATGAATACTCCAAAATGTTAATTAAAGAAATCAAAGAAACTCTAAATCAGTGGAGAGAAACACTGTCTTCCTGGATCAGAAGATTTAGCAGAGTAACGATCTTAATTATTTCCAAGCTGATCTATTTCTTTAATGCAATGTCTACCAGAATCCTCAACAGTAAGTGAACCGAGAACTTCTAGATGTTCAAGCTGGATTTAGAAAAGGCAGAGGAACCACGGATCAAATTGCCAACATCTTGTTGGATCACAGAAAAATTAAGAAACTTCCAGGAAAACATCTACTTCTGCTTTATTGACTACACCAAAGCCTTTGACTTTGTGAATCACAACAAACTGTGGTACATTCTTCAAGAAATGGGAATACCAGGCAACCTGAACTGTCTCCTGAGAAATCTGTATGCAGGTCAAGAAGCAACAGTTAGAACTGGACATGGAACAAGAGATTGGTTCCAAATTGGGAAAGGAGTACATCAAGGCTGTATATTGTACCCTGCTTATTTAACTTATATGCAGAGTACATCATGCGAAATGCCAGACTGGATGAATCACAAGCTGGAATCAAGTTACTTGGAGAAATATCAATAAGCTCAGATACGCAGATATCACCACCCTTATGGCATAAAGCAAAGAGGAACTAAAGAACCTCTTTTCTTTAAATTTATTTATTTTAGTTGGAGGCTAATTACTTTATAATATTGTAGTGATTTTCACCATACATTGATATGAATCAGCAAAGAGCCTCTTGAAAGTGAAAGAGGAAAGTGAAAAAGCTGGCTTAAAATTCAACATTCAGAAAACTAAGATCATGGCATCTGGTCCCATCACGTCATGGCAAATAGATGGGGAAACAGTGGAAACAGTGACAGATTTTTTATTTTCTTAGACTCCAAAATCATTGCAGATGGTGACTGCAGCCATGAAATTAAAAGATGCTTGTTCTTGGAAGAAACGCTCCGACAAACTTAGACAGCTTATTAAAAAGCAGAGATATTACTTTGCCAACAAAGGTCCGTCTAGTCAAGGCTATGGTTTTTCCAGTAGTCATGTATGGATGTGAGAGTTGGACTGTGAAGAAAGCTGAGTGCTGAAGAACTGATGCTTTTGAACTGTGGTGTTGGAGAAGACTCTTGAGAGTCCCTTGGACTGCAAGATCCAACCAGTCCATCCTGAAGGAGATCAGTCCTGGGTGTTCATTGGAAGGATTGATGCTGAAGCTGAAACTCCAATACTTTGGCCATCTAATATAAAGAACTGATTCATTGGAAAAGACCCTGATGCTGGGAAAGATTGAAGACAGGAGGAGAAGAGGATGATAGAGGATGAGATGGTTGGATGGCATCACTAACTCAACGGACATGAGTTTGAGCAGTCTCCAGTTGCTGGTGATGGAAAGGCAGCCTGGCTTGCTGCAGTCATGGGGTTGTAAAGTGTCGGACATGACCGAGTAACTGAACTGAACTGATCTATTTGTTTAATGCAATGTCTACTAGAATCTTACTATTTATAACATATTTTTAGATACAGACAAGCTTATTCTAAAACTTGTGTGGAATGTATAGGCCTTAGAATTATTAAAATAATTTTTGAAAAAGAAAATATAATGAGAGAAATTTGCCTACCCAAAGTCAAGGCCTACTAACAGAGTTATGGGCTTCCCAGGTGGTGCTAGTGGCAAAGATCCTGCCTACAGAAGGTGTAGGAGGTGCGGGTTCAATATCTAGGTTGGTCAGATCCCATAGAGGAGGGCATGGCAATCCACTCAAGTTTTTTTGCCTGGAGAATTCCAGGGACAGAGGAGCCTAGTAGTGAGCTACAGTCCATGAATCACAGAGTTGGACATGACTGACGTGACTTAGCACGCACGCGCGCTCGCACACACACACACACACGCACACACGCACACACACACACACACACACACACAGTTGTAGCTACCTAGACAATGTTACTGCTGGGGGAAAAGATAAAAAGACCAACGGGAAAAACAGAGAAACTAAAAGTTGGCCAACATATATTTGTCCAACTGATACTTTGTATAAAGTTACCAAAGCAACTCAGTAAAGGATGGAGCACCTTCCCAACAAATAATGTTGAAGCTATTATGTGCCTGCAATAGTCTCAACTTAAATTTTATGCCTGTGTACATTTTAAATAACAATTTAACTAAAATGTAGAACTATAAAATGTTTAGATAAAAACTGGAGAAAAATCTTGGGACCTAAGGCTAGGTGAAAAATTCTTAGAATTGAAATTAAAAGCACAATCTATGGCAACCCACTTCAGTATTCTTGCCTGGAAAACCCCATGGACAGAGGAGCCTGGTGGACTGCTATGGAGTTGCACAGAGTCAGACATGACTGAGCGACTTAGCAGCAGCAGCAGCTATAAAAGGAAAAGTTGACAAATTAAAGCATATCAAAATGAAACAAAGAGTCAAAAACTTCTGCTGTGTTAAAGACTCTGTGAAGAGACATAGGAATTGCATCTAGAATATATAAGGCTCTCAAAACTTAGTAAAAAAAAAAAAAAAACAGTAAAAAAACAGCAACAAAAGAAAGATGAAAAAATCGGTAAAATAAATGAACATTTTCAATGAAGAGACTACATAGATGGAAAATAAGCCCATAAATGTGTTCAGTGTCATTTCCCATAAAGGAAATTCAAATTAAAACCAAGATGAGTATCAATATCCCCTATTAAAATAACTGAAGTTGAAAAAAAATTGTGGCAACGGCATATGCTGATTAAGATGTGGCGAAAACAAATTATTTATACAGTGCCTCAAGATGTGTAAAAAAATGGTCCAGCCACTCTAACACAGGTTTCAGTTTCTTAAAAAAAATCAGAACATGCACTTCCCATGTGATCTATCAATTGCACTTTTGGGCATTTATTTATAATAAATGCATCTTATATTCACCCAACATTTTGCAACAAATTTTTATAGCACCTCCATTTGTATGAGCTGCAGACTGGAATGTTTAATAGATGAATGGTTAAAAATGGTCCATCCATGAAGCCCAAAAATACTGGAATGGGTGGTCTATCCCTTCTCCAGTGGATCTTCACAACCTAGGAATCAAACCGGGTCTCCTGCATTGCAGGCAGATTCTTTATCAATTGAGTTATGCAAGAAATCCCTTTAGATACTGCTCATCATGCAAGAGACTATTAATACTCATAACACCTTGTATAGATACACTCTGAAAGTTAACTTGACTATGGAAAGCCAGTCTTCAAAAGGTTACATGCTCTTTGATTCAGCTTATACAGCATTCTTAAAAGGACAAAGTTATAGAGATAAGAGGGTTGGAGGTGATGGTAGAGACAGGCATCTGTGGATATAAGAGAGCAACATGTGTGATACTTGTGAAGAAACTGTTCTGCATTTTGACTTACATGCTGGAAACATACATGTAAATGTAATAAAATAGCAAGACACTAAACACAAATCAATCTTAAGGGATTTAAGCCTGAATATTCACTGGAAGGACTGGTGCTGAAGCTCCAGTATTGTGGTCATCTGATGCAAACAGGTAACACACTGGAAAAGTCCTTCATGCTGGGAAAGACTGAGGCATAAGTAGAAGAGGGTGTCAGAGGATGAGATGGCTGGATGGCATCACAGATGCAATCAACGTGAACTTGGAAAAATTCCAGGAGATGGTGAGGGACAGGGAGGCCTGGCAAGCTGCAGTCCACAGGATCGCAAATAGTCAAACACGAATGGATGAATGAATAACAACAACAAACATAAATATGCACAATTAGCACATGCAAGCTGAAATCAAGATTGCCAGGAGAAATGTCAACAACCTCACATATGCAGATGACATCACTCTAATGACAGAGAGCAAAGAGGAACTAAAGAGACTCTTGATGAGGGTAAAAGAAGAGAGTGAAAAAGCTGGCTTGAAACTTAACATTCAAAGAATTAAGATCATGTCATCTGGTCCCATGACTTCATTGCAAATAAAAGGGGAAAAAGTGGAAGCAGTGACAGATTTTATTTTCTTGGGTTCCATAATCACTACAACAGTGACTGCAGTCACAAAATTGAAAGATACTTACTCCTCAGAAAGAAAGCAATGACCAACCTGGACAATGTTTTAAAAATCAGAGACATCACATTGCTGACAAAGTCCATATAGTCAAATCTATGGTTTTTCCAGAAGTCATGTATGGATGTGAGAGCTGGAAGATAAAGAAGGCTGAGTGCCAAAGAATTGACAACTTCGAACTGTAGTGCTAGAAAGACATTCAGAATTCCTTGAAGAGCAAGAAGATCAAATCATCAGTCCTAAAGGAAATAAATCCTGAATATTCATTGGAAGGACTGATGCTGAAGCTGAAGTTCCAATACTCTGGCCACCTGATGGGAAGAGTCTGGGAAAGCTTGAAAGGCAAAAGAAGGGGGTGACAGAGGATGAGATGGTTAGATAGCATCATCGACTCAATGAATATGAATTTGAGCAAACTCCAGGAGACAGTGGAGGACAGAGGAGTCTGGCATGCTGCAGTCCATGTAGTTGCAAAGATTGGAGATGACTTAGGCACTGAACAACAAAAACATATGCAAAACTGATGGACTTGAGACTCAATATGCCAATATCCTTATTGTGATTTATAGAATAGGCCTTCTCTGTGTTATTTCTTATAACTCATGTCATTCTACAACTATCCCAAAACAGAGAGCTAAAAAACTTAGTAGAAAACCAACAAACAAAATAAACCCCCAAAATAGTGAAGTAGTCCACTTATTTAGGGATAAAGTCATTGTTCAGGGATAGTAAGAAAATATAAAAGGGAAATTAGCCCTCTTTTCCTTAGTATTATGAAACTTAGTCTTAAGATACATACATATACCTCCTTAAAAGCATGAAAACACATATTAATAGTTTCCATTTATATTAAATACCATTGCGGATTGAGTGTTAAAAGCATTGTTTTGGAAAAATCTTTTTTTTTTTTTTTAACAGAAATGAGTATTTATTTAATAAATCAAACTTATTTGCAGATAGTAACTGGTTCACCATTGGGAAAGGAATACGTCAAGGCTGTATATTGTCACCCTGCTTACTTAACTTATATGGAGAGAACATCATGTGAAATGCCAGACTGTATGAATCACAATCTGAAATCAATATTGCTGGGAGAAATATCAATAACCTCATAGGGAGATAATACCACCCTTATGGCAGAAAGTAAAGAGGAAATAAAGAGTATCTTGATGAGGGTGAAAGAGGAGAGTGATAAGGTTGGCTTAAAACTCAACATTCAACAAAGATCATGGCAACCAGTCCCATCACTTCATGGCAAATAGATAGGGAAACAATGGAAACAGTGACAGACTTTATTTGCTTGGGCTCCAAAATCACTGCAGATGTTGACTGCAGCCATGAAATTAAAAGACACTTGCTCTTTGGAAGGAAAGCTATACCAAACCTAGACAGCATATTAAAAAGCCGAGATGTTACTTTGCCAACAAAGGTCTATCTAGCCAAAGCTATGGTTTTTCTAATAGTCATTTGTGGATGTGAAAGTTGGATGATAATGAAGGCTGAGTGCTGAAGAATTGATGCTGTTGAACTGTGGTGTTGGAGAAGACTCTTGAGAGTCTCTTGGACTGCAAGGATATCAAACCAGTCAATCCTAAAGGAAATCTGTACTGAATATTCATTGGAAGGACTGATGTTGAAACTGAAGCTCCAGTAATTTGGCAACCTGATACGAAGAACTGACTCATTGGAAAAGACCCTGATGCTGGGAAAGATTGAAGGCAGGAGGAGAAGGGGACAACAGAGGACAAGATCGTTGGATGACATCGCCAACACAATGGACATGACTTTGAGCAAACTCCAGGAGATGGTGAAGGATAGGGAAGCCTGGTGTGCTGCATCACGTGGGGTGGCAAAGAGTTAGATATGACTGAGAAACTGAACAACAATTTGCAGGAAATTCTATAGGTGTTCCGTTTGGATTATACTATTCCAAAATAACATACTTTTATTATTTCCTAGCATCCTGATTCCTTACCTGATGCAAAATTTCATACCTGATGGAAAAGTAGAAACTCAAGTGACATCTGGAATAATAGACAAATTTGGTCTTGGAATACAAAATAAGGCATAGCACAGGCTAAAAGAGACTGCCAAGAAAACATACTGGTCATAGCAAACACCCTCTTCCAACAACACAAGAGAATACTCTTCACATGGCCATAAGCAGATGATCAACACTGAAATCAGACTGACTATATTTGTTGCAGCCAAAGATGGAGAAGCTCTATAGAGTCAGCAAAAATAAGACCAAGAGCTGATTGTGACTTAGATCATGAACTCTTTATTGCAAAATTCAGACTTAAATTGAAGGAAGTAGGGAAAACTGGTAGACCATTCAGGTATGACATAAATCGTATCCATTATGATTATACAGTGGAAGTGACAAATAGATTCAAGGATTTAGATCTGATAGACACAGTGCCTGAAGAATTGTGGACAGAGGGTCATGACATGGTACAGGAGGCAGTGATAAAGACCATCCTCAAGAAATAAAATGCAAAAAGGCAAAATGGTTTTCTGAGGATGCCTTACAAATAACTGAGAAAAGAAAAGAAGCTAAAGGCAAAGGAGAAAAGGAAAGATATATCCATCTGAATACAGAGTTCCAAAGAATAGCAAGGAGAGATAAGAAAGCCTTCCTCAGTAATCAATGCAAAGAAATAGAGGAAAACAATAGAATGGGAAGGACTAGAGATCTCTTCAAGAAAATTAGAGATACCAAGGGAACATTTCATTCAATGATAGGTACAAT
Organism: Muntiacus reevesi; assembly: GCF_963930625.1. Lineage (NCBI taxonomy): Eukaryota > Metazoa > Chordata > Mammalia > Artiodactyla > Cervidae > Muntiacus > Muntiacus reevesi. The sequence continues at coordinate 13,364,690 of NC_089265.1, read as the reverse complement.
AAAAGATAGAGATGGTATGGATCTAAAATAAGCAGGATATTAAGAAGAGGTGGTAAGAATTCACAGAATAACTACACCAAAGAGATCTTCACGACCCAGATAACCACGATGGTATGGCCACTTATCTAGAGCCAGACATCCTGGAATGAGAAGTCAAGTGGGCCTTACGAAGCATCACTACAAACAGAGCTGGTGGGGGTGATAGAATTCCAGTTGAGCTATTTCAAATCCTAAAAGATGATGCTGTGAAAGTGCTGCACTCAAATCTGGAAAACTCAGCAAACCTGAAAATGCCAGCAAATCTGGAAAACTCAGCAGTGGCCACAGGACTGGAAAAGGTCAATTTTCATTTCAATCCAAAAAAAAAGGCAATACCAAAGCATGTTCAAACTACTGAACAATTGCACTCATCTCACACACTAGCAAAGTAATGCTCAACATTTCCAAGCCAGGCTTCAACAGTATGTGAACCAGGAGCTTCCACATATTCAAGCGGGATAGAACTGGACATGGAACAACAGACTGGTTCCAAATCAGGAAAGGAGTACATCATGCTGTATATTGTCGCCCTGCTTATTTAATTTATATTCAGAGCACATCATGTGAAATGGTCAGCTGGATGAAGCACAAGTTGGAATCAAGATTGCTGGGGAAAATATTAATAACCTCAGATATGCAGATGACACCATCCTTATGGCAGAAAGGGAAGAAGAATTAAAGAGCCTCGTGATGAAGGTGAAAGAGGAGAGTGAAAAAGCTGACTTAAAACTCAACATTGAGAAAACTAAGATCATGGCATCTGGTCCCGTCACTTCATGGCAAATAGATGGGGAAACAATGGAAACAGTGAGAGACTTTATTTTTTTAGTCTCTAAAATCACTGCAGATGGCGACTGCAGCCATGAAATTAAAAGACCCTTGCTCCTTGGAAGACATGCTTTGACCAACCTAGACAGCATATTAAAAAGCAGAGATGTTGCTTTGCCAACAAAGGTCCATCTAGTCCAAGCTGTGGTTTTCCCAGTAGTCATGTATGGATGTGAGAGCTGGACTATAGAGAAAGCTGAGCACCGAAGAATTGATGATTTTGAATTGTAGGGATGGAGAAGACTCTTGCGAGTCTTTTGGACTGCAAGGATATCCAACTAGTTAATCCTAAAGGAAATCACTCCTGAGTATTCATTGGAAGGACTGATGCTGAAGCTTAAACTCCAGTACCTTGGCCACCTGATGTGAACAATGGACTCATTGGAAAAGTCCCTGATGCTGGAAGATATTGAAGGCAGGAGGAGAATGGGACAACAGAGGGTAAGATGTTTGCATGGCATCACCAACTCCATGTACATGGGTTTGAGCAAGCTCCAGGAGTTGGTGATGGACAGGGATGCCTGGCATGCTGCAGTCCATGGGGTCACAAATAGTTGGACACAACTGAGCAACTGAACTGAACTGAACCTGAAAGACTTGAAATTTAAAGTTCCATTTAAAATCTTACAATTTGCCATTTTACACTTGCATGAAATACCTTCTTTTTAAGATATTCTATTTAAGCCATCAACAGGTTTATTGAAATCCCTATCAAGATTCCAATGGCAATTTTTGAAGAAGTAGAAAAAAATCCTTCAATTTGTTAAGAACCACAACTGACCCTGGTTAGACAAAGCAATTATTAAGAATTTTGAATATAGCTTGAGGTGTCATAATTCCTGAAATTTAAACTATATTAGAATGCTATTTGTTATCAAAAGAGTGTGGTACTGATATAAAAACAGACACGCAGACAATGGAACATAATTGAATGCTTTGAAATAAATTTGAAATAAATATACATGGTCAACTAAAATTTGACAGCTGAGCCAAGGAATACTCATTGGAGAAAAGACAGTCTCTTTAATAACTGATGCTGGAAAAATAAGATATTTACATGTGAAAGAATGACTCTAGACCCCTATCTTTCACCACTTTCAAAAGTTAACTTGAAATGAATTAAAGCCTGAAATATTAGAAATGAAACTATACAACTTCCGGAAGAAAATTTAGAGAAAACAGTTCTTGACATGGATCTTGATAGTAATTTTTTATATGTGACACTCATAGAAAAAGCAACAAAATTAAACAAATGAGACTACATCAAACTAAAAAGAGTCTGGAAAATGAAACAATCAACAAAATGAAAGATAGCCCATTGAGTAGGCAAAAATATTTGCAAACCATATATCTGATAAGGAGTTAGTATCCAAATACATAAAGAACTCATACAATCGAATAGCAGTTAAACAAATTACCAAGTTTAAAATCAAGCAAAGAACCTGAATATACATTTTTCCAAAAACACATTCAAATGGCCAATAGTGGATGAAAAGATGCCTAACATCACCAATCATCATCGGAATGCAAATAAAAACTACAATGAGGGGGCTTCCCTGGTGGTTCAGCAGTAAAGAATCTGCCTGCCAATGCAGAAATACAGGTTCTATCCCTGACCTGGGAAGATCCCAACATGCTGCAGGGGAACTAAGCCCATGTGCCACAACTACTGAGCCTGTGCTCTAGAGTCCGGGAGTCATAAATACTGAAGCCGAGTGCCATCACTACCTAAGCCAGCTCGCCCTAGGGCCTGAGCTCTGCAACAGAAGAAGCCCCCGTAATGACAAGCCTATGCACTGCAAGTAAAGAATAGCCCCCGTCACCACACCTAGAGAAAAGTCCACTCATCATGAAGACCCAACACAGCCAAAAATAAATAAAACTACTAAAATAGAAACCACAATGAGATATCACCTCGTGCCTATTAGAATAGCTATTTTCAAGAAGACAAAAATAACAAATGCTGGTAAGGATATGGAGAAAAAGGAACCTGTATTTATTGTTAGTGTGAACGTTAACTCATAGCCAGCATAGAAAACAGTAGAGAAGTTCCTCAAAAAATTAAAAACATAACTCTCATATGATAGAGTAATTCTGAGTATTTTCCCAAAGAAAATTTTTAAAAAATTGAGACGATATATGTACCTTATTTTCTTACATCTTTATTTACAATGGCCACGACAGGGAAATTGCATAAGTTTCCATCATGAGATGGACAGATAAAGTTATTATAGTAATATTCGGTTGATCATTTTACAACAAATGTCTGAAAATGTTGGATCCACCTATACTCAGATTTTTTTCAATAGTATTCAATAGTACTACTAGAGTAGCGTTTGATCCAAGTTTGGCTGAACCCACAAATGCAAAGTGCAGATACGAAACCGAGGACAAGGAGGACTGATTATATGTTACACGTCAGCTTCCATCTGTGCGTTTTCACTCTGCGAAGCGTCAGTGTCTCTAACCTCTGAGATGTTTGTCAGTTATATATACGGTGGAATACTCTTCAGCCATTGAAAAGGACAGCCTGTCTTTTGTGACAACGTAGGTAGATCTTGAGATCATCATATAAATGGGATAAGTCAGACAGACAAAAACAAATAGTGCATAACCTTAATTTTATATATGGAATCCAAAGAAATATAACTCATAGAAAAAGAGAATAGACCTCTGGTTTCCAGACATGAGGGGTGGAGAGGGGGGAATTGGGTGAAGTTGGTAAAAAAGTACAAATTGCTAGTTATAGAATAACTATAAGTACTGGGGATGAAATATATGACATGATGAATGTGGTTAACACTGCTCTATGGAATGTTTGAAAGTTGGTAAGAAAATAAGTCCTGAAAGCTCTCATCACAGAAAAAAAATTTTTTTTTCTAACTATATGCAGTGATGGATATTCCCTAAACTTGTTTTAGTAATCATTTTGTAGTATATGTAAGTCAAGCCATTATGCTGTATACCTTAAACTTATAACAGTGTTAGATGTCAGTTATATTTCAATACAATTGAAAGAAAAAACAAACCATTCAGAGTATGAGGTACTTACCCATCATTAGGTGGCCATATGGTTCGCTTATCTTCTTTTCTCTATATAGTGATGAATGCAAAATATTATATTATGGTATGTCACATTGGTAATCATAAAAACTTGGTTGTCTAACTAAATGCCTGTTTTATCTTGAATACATCTAAGGCCATGACTGCAAAATTTCTTTGCTCTGTGTTTCTACTTTCTACTCAAGTTAGAAACTCTGAAGTATAGTTATTATTACAATACTTCATCATTTTAATTTTTATTCCAAACCATGTAAAATTAAGAAATAGTTTTCTCTTGTCCACCCACTTCAGGCAGTAAGAACTCTGGAAGTTTCTTCAGTAGACAAGGTATGAGGCTATACTTCATTGGGTAGCTTATGATAGTCAGTATAGCTTCTTTTAGGGTAACTTATTAGCTTGTTTAGTTGACAAGCACTCTAAATTCTACAACCATAATTTAAACAGATCTGAATTCAACTACTTTGTGTGAAAGAGGAGCTCAACCTCATCTATGTCCTCTTCTAATTATTTTCAATCTGTCAATTTAATTTCAAATCAATGTATATTTCTTGTGTTTTCTACATGTCAGGCATTAGTGAAAAGTGAACGTGTTAGTCACTCAGTTGTGTCTGACTCTTTGTGACCCCATGGACTGTAGCCTGCCAGGCTCCTCTTTCCATGGAATTCTCCAGGTGAGAATGCTGGAGTGGGTTGTCATTCCCTTCTCCAGCAGATCTTCCTGGCTCAGGGATGGATCCTGGGTCTCCCACATGGCAGGCAGATTTTTACTGTCTGAGCCCCAGGGAAGCCCTGTCAGGCACTATACTAGACACAAAAACAAATTCAAAAATGTGCTTCCTAATTTCTAAAATACTTAGAAACTACCCAGGAAAAAAGCATATTGCACAAGTATTTAAAATAAAGTATGGTAAACATTATAAGAGAAAGAAACCTCTTGCTCTTATGTTGATTACTCTTTAGTCTTATGCCAATCCTGGACCCTAAATTCATAGTTTGTACATAATACTAAATATATTGAATCAGTTTGGTAGATCAATTGAAGACAACCCTGTAATAATTGACGTGATATCTTGTGAAATTCTGCTTGAGAAAAACATAGAACAAAGGAAAACTATGATAACCCTTAAAATTTTACCTCAATAATATATCTCTTTTTTGATGCTTATTTTTCTCATTTTTGCTGAAAATGGAATTCAAGGCCACATAGAGAGAGAGAGTCAATTTCATCTAAAATGTTAATCATCTCTCTTTCAATCTTCAATAAAAGAAGAACCTATTCTCTTTTTCTTCATTGTATTCTTCAGAATGACTTCCTAGATATTTGGTGGGAGGAACTCCAGGCTCCATTTTTTATTGCATATTCATATGTCAATTTCTAACAATATATATTTTTGGATTCTTGGTATTAGTAAGGCAAGTACTGGTGATACAAAGGACATATAATGAGGTAGGAATTTGCTTATATTTATATATTATTTAATCCTAGGTATTTATTAGCTGCATTGTTTAATCTTCATAACAACCCTGAGTTTTGATATTTCACATGTTTCTCATTATAAAACTAAGGCTGTATTACTTAAGTTAAAATATAATCTATAAAATAAAATAATAATATCAAATAAAATACTAGAGTAAGTCAATAAGAAAAATTTTCCAGCATAAGAAGTCACTTTTCTTTTTTTTTTTTTAAACAAACGACAGGCCTGGGATTAAAAACAAAGTTCTGTTTGATGTTGAAATCTTCCTGGTATACTAAATGCATGGACAGCTCTCTGGTCACCTGAAATAAAGATGTATGCTTTGAAATCTAAAGATTCTAAAATATAGCTAATCTATCTTTTCTGGTGAAGTCCTATAATCATTTGAATCTCTGTGTTTGCTTGGATCCAAATGCTTGCTGTAATTTTGTATTAGCTACTTTATGTTCTTCCTTAATACAAGGTAAGCAAAAGAGCACCCCGTGGGGCAGAGTGACTTGTCCAAGGACAGAACCCATTTGATGTAATCTGATCTAACACATACAACATAATTTAGTAAGAAAAGTATAATATGGAAGGAATAGTTTTTCTTTTTTGTTTTTGAAGATGATGTGATTTTTGGGAATTCTATTAATCTTGGCATCTTCCAAGGCAGGGTTTCAGAGCAGTATATATTTTGGGGGGCATTGATCCTTTGCAGTTAGATCAGTTATATACAGATATAATTTACTCATTTTTTTGTGTGTGTGAAAAACTGTGGTTTTAACACAGTTAAATGTTAACATACTTAATTGTTACATGTTCAGATCACTCAGACCTGAATGTTTACAAATTAGGATAATAGCCTGATAACATAGTCTAAAATTTCTACCTAACTTTCTTTATGAAACAATTATATTCCAACAACCTCAGAGCTCTGTAACATCTCTGTCTCTGTCAGATAAAAGTCCTAGCAAATCATCCTGAAAACTTAGATATCATGTCACAGTTCATAAGAGTCATTCACTTAACAAATGCTTATTGATCACTTTATATACAATGTGCTGGGGAAGGGTCTGAAGAGGCATTTATGCCTCTTGTTTCAATGCTTCATTAGTTCAGTCTTCCTGCTTTGCACAGTTTCATGCCTACACTATAGCACCTTTGACATGATAAAGGTACAACTTAATAAATGAAATCTAGATGAGTGTACATTTCTTGATGAAAAGAGTTAAAACCTGAGTGAATTATGGAATTCAGGGCAATGCCTTTTTAATGATTCTCCTTAAACACTAGAGGGCTTCCCAGGTGGCATTAGTGATAAAGAATCCGCCTGCCAATGCCAGGAGATGTAAGCAACGTGGATTCCATCTCTTGGTTGGGAAGATCCCCTGGGGTAGGAAATGGCACCCCACTCTAGTATTCTTGCCTGGAAAATTCCATGGGCAGAGGAGCCTGGTGGGTTACCATCCATGGGGCCACAAAGATTCAGACACAACTGAGTGAGCACATGTTTTAAACACTAGAAGGGTTGTCTGTGATCTTGAAGAACTGAAGTGAGGTTGCTCATTCGTGTCCGACTCTGCGACCCCGTGGACTGTAGCCGACCAGGCTCCTCTGCCCATGGGATTCTCAAGGCAAGAATACTGGAGTCGGTTGCCATTTCCTTCTCCAGGGGATCTTCCCGATCCCCGGGATCGAACCCAGGTCTCCCGCATTGTAGGCAGATGCTTTAACCTCTGAGCCACCAGGGAAGCCTATCTATGATCTTAGAAGAGTCTAAATCTCCTAAGGCTTCCTGATCCCTTCTGTCTGTGGGTAACTGCCTTCAATAGTCTTCAGAAAACAAGATAGACCATTTCACATTGACAATTTCAGAATGCCTAAGCATTCAGAGGGATAGCTTCATGTGAATTTTGAAAATTGAAGTGTATCTTACCAGGTGGCCATTGCTCCAGAAGGAATTAGAAGAGGTGTTTTCCAGAAGCAGGAACTGGTGAATTAGGTTCATCTGAAATCACTTTGGCTGTAAAAGATGCTCCTTTAATAATCAGGATGTTAGCTGTAGTGTCCTGGAGATAATCCAGTTCTGTAATTATTTCTGCCTACCTCCTTTCCTCTCTGAAATTTCAATGGAATTATTTTTCTTTGTCGTTTCTGGAAAGAAAATGAAAAAGCTAATAAGGCCATGTCTAATTAAAGTGACACTACTACAATTTAATAGCATTTACTGAACTTTTAAGAATAAAGTTAATTTTAATTCTTTATAAAAGATTTAATTATGTGCTTCAAATAAGATATTTACTCATGTAACAGTAATTACAAGCAGACATAGTCCAATAAATATGAAATACATGTGGAAATTTGAAATTTTCTATTTACAGTATCATTTTGAGAAAAAAATCAGCAAACACTATTTTAACTTCATTTTCTTCAGATAACAATGCTTTATTCTGAATAGTATTAATATGTTTAACTAGCAAGTAATGACTCTGAGTTCTCTGGATTATTTAGATTTACCCATGTCTTTAATAATCTCCTCGATGCTAGTGACAAAGTTACAAAAGTCTATAGGTGAATTAACACATTTTAAGAAATGTAACATTGTCAATTCATTTTATGCTTCAATATGTAAAGAACTATAAAATTTCAAAGACAGCTTTGATATTGCTCTGGCCTATTCTGAGGAACAAAAAGTTTTAAAAATACTTGCATTTACTAAAGGACAGAGAAAAAGAAAAGAAAAATTGCTCAGAAATTTTTTTTTTTTTTGCATTTTGAGTTATCTTCAATTTACAAGGTGTAAACTCATTGTTGTTTACCAATTAAATTTATCATCATATATATTATATAATATTTGTATTAATGCCTTATGTGACATCAATGAAAATATAACAAGAATTATATCACAAATCACAGTACTTTGTAAAAACAAAGCTTTTCACCATGTTATCAGAAACATAATCTCCTAGCGATGAAAGTGTCATTGTTCTGCCACCATCTTATTCTTACTGAGCTTGCAACTCAGACAAGGTATTTCTTGCTACCAAATTTCTCAATTTCTCAGCCATGTGACAAGTGCATTCTAGAAACCATAACTTGGAGAATAATTTGGGAAGCACTGTCAAAGGACTGCCTGAAGATGATTTGAAGGGGTTGAGGAGGAAAGGCCATAGCTATAGGGGAGTCGCTTTGGATCACAGACAACGCTTGTCAATGATTGGGTTAATGATTACAGATGCTTGAAGGTTGAGGTTGAGGTGAATGTCATTAACCTTCTGCCAATGTTAGTAGTATAGTACAGTATATAGTATAAAGTGGAAGCATTCTTTTTACAATGTATTTTTTCATAGGATGCTTGAAATATTCTCTAAAAATATCAGTGATTTTCTATGAAGATTAATAAACACAAAATGAATTCTAGAGTTAAGACGCAGGCCAGTGAGAATGAGGCATTCATCTCCAGCACAACTATATTTTAATCAGTGCTGTCTCTGGTTGATTTTTTGGTTGCATCCTATGTTGAAAATTTTGTTCCTAAAGCTGAAGATTCAACTGCATGATCTTGATCTTGAAACAGGAATTGCAGGGATAACTGCTATCCTCACTCGCCTTGATAACATCCATTCTTCCACTTGCTAGGCATTCCTGAATTGTTTCTGAGTTCAAGTTTATGTGTCTTCAATATGTCTGTTTGTTAACATGCTGAATTATTCTACACATCCATTGCTTTCAAATATCTAACAAAGAATACAGAATTTAATAGGGGGGCCCTGATATGTAGCTTTATGTATAAATCTGTCTTTTTTTTTTTTTTTAGTTATAGAAATTAGGAGCCTTACTGAAATGAAATGATCTGACCTGATTCACAGAGCTGGAGAGAATCTATCAAAGAACACTGAGCAAATCTGTCAGAATTTCAAGGTAAAATGAGCTTCATTAAGATGATGTGGAAGATAAAGAAATATGTGGCTTACGGCGAAAGATCAAAGCACAATAGAAATCTATTATATATTAACAGTAGAGATATAAATATATTTAGCTTGCTCCATGGAAGGAAAGTTATGACCAACCTAGATAGCATATTAAAAAGCAGAGACATTACTTTGCCAACAAAAGTCCATCTAGTCAAAACTATGGTTTTTCCAGTAGACATGTAATGGATGTGAGAATTGGACCATAAAAAGTGCTGAGTGCCAAAGAATTAATGCTTTTGAACTGTGGTGTTGGAGAAGACTCTTGGACTGCAAGGACAACCAACCAATTCATCCTAAAGGAAATCAGTCCTGCATATTCATTGGAAGGACTGATGCTGAAGCTAAAGCTCCAACACTTTGGCCACCTGATGGGAAGGGTGGGTAGACTCATTGGAAAAGAACCTGATGCTGGGAAAGATAAAAGGCAGAAGAAGAAGAGGATAACAGGATGGCATGGTTGGATGGCATCACCGACTCAATGGATATGAGTTTGAACAAACTTGGGGATAGTGAAGGACAAGGAAGCCTGGCATGCTATATAATTCATACGGCTGCAAAAAGTCAGACATGATCAAGCTCTGAACAACAACAATATTTACTGGTATAAAGTAAAATACACCAGTACTAATGGCTTGCTCATTTATTTCTTCAGAAATATAGATTAATTTATCTATTAATTTATTTACAGTTAGCAGGCTAATAGTGAGTTTCAGTCTACCTAGAAGGATTCCCCAGGAAACAGCCTCTCAGTAGATCTGAGGGAATTGCTCCCAGGAATCTAACTGATTTTACTAAGTGAAGTTTGGAGATACAGATGAATATAACAGTAAACATACAGATCAGGGCCCACCTGCTCTGAATATTAACTTTGCTTACTATAAATGGGAACCCTACTTTTGGGAACCCATGGACTATAGCCCGCCAGGCTTTTCTGTCCATCCCATTTCCAAGGCAAGAATACCCGAATGGGTTGCCATTTCCTCTTCCAGGGAATCTTCCTGACACAGGGATCAAAACCATGCCTTCTGCTTTTCAGGTTGATACTTTACCACTGAGCTGCCAGGGAAGATGCCTATTACATATACTTGGAATCTATATGTTTTAGTATTCTGCAAACCTCTTGACTTCCCTGAGGCTCAAGACAAATTTGAACTATATCATTTTTGCTAGTTCTGATATATTCTAACACTCTGTAAGGGAAAACTCTTATTTATTTACAATACATACACATTTTAGGACTTCCCTGATGGTACGATAGGAACCCACATGCAGCAATGAAGACGTGGTGCAACCAAAAATAAATACGTTAATTAATTAAAAAATGCATACACATTTTAGACACCAGGAGCCAATTCAGTGTATTTATTGTGTCAACTTAATAGCTATAACTGATTTGAAATATGTTCCCTAAGTTTACATTTTATTTTTTACTTAACATGTACCTGGGGTATTAGATGAACATTATGCATAGTTAATCTTTACTAATTAATTAATCACACACTTACACTTAAATTTTCAAGGAAATGAAAAGAACCTGAATAGCCAAAATGTTTTCAAAAATACAAAGTTGGAGGACTAAAGCTAGCTGATATCAATACTTATTATAATGGTGCAATAATCAATGTAGTGCAGAACTGGTATACAGACCAATAAACAGAATCAGTTGAACAAAACTGAATAAAGAATAAAGATTCCAGAATTATTCTTGCTTCTATATGGCAGCTGATATTTTACAAAAAAAAAAAAATTAAAAAGTACTTCAGTAGCTGGAACACTTGACAATCATATGCAAAACAAACTAAATAAACCCTTTTGATTCAGATTTCACACCATGCACAAAAATTTACTCAAAGTGAATCATGGATCACTTTTAAAACCTTTAACAAGAAAACTTCCTTCAAAATGCATAGAGGAAAGCCTTTCTGACCATGGGCTATACAGATACATTTTATATTTTAGATATATTACCCATAATGAAGCCCATAAAAGAACAAATTGATAAATTGGACTTCATTAAAATTAAAAGCATCTGTTCTTTGAAAGGAAATGCAAAAAAATTAAAAAAAAAAAAAGAAAACAAGCTATAGACTGGTAGAAAACTTACAAATCATATTTCTGATAAAGGACTTACATACCCAGAACTCTCAAAATAACTCAATTTAAAATAAATGGCAAAACATTTCAACAAGTCCGTTACCAAAGAAGACATAAAGTCAGTAAGCATTTGAAAAGATATTCCATATCAATAATCATTAGAAGATGAAAGTTGCAATCAAAATGAGATTCCATCTCATATATATCGGGATGGTAAAAATCAAAGAGACTGATTATTCTAAATGTTGGCAAGGATAAGGTAGAACTAAAATTCTCATACACTGATGGCAGGGATGTAAAATACATGTTATGTAGGGAAGGATTTGGCCATTTCTTTGAAAGTAAACATATACTTTCTGCATGATCTAGACATGATCTAGGATTTACCCAAGATAAATAGAAATATATGTATATATTAAGACTTTCATGTAAATAATCATAATAGCTTTTATTATAATAGCTGGATATTAGATGCAATTCAAATAAACCAATGAATGAACTAGTAAACAAACGTATATCTCCAAAATGTAATATGATTCAGTAATAACAATGAAGAAACTATTAGAACATATCTATAGCAACATGGATAAATTTAAAACTAAATACTGTAGAATAGATTAAGAGTATAATTTATGATTCCATTTATATAAGATACTAGAATTAGAAAATGCAAATGAATCTATAGAAAGTTTGTAGAAAGTTCATCCATGATTTCTCTGGGGATGGGGGAAAGGGATTGTTCAGAAAGGGGAAGGAGAAAGAGAACATGTGGACATTTTTAAGAATTATAAATATGACTAAAAATTTTGGTAATGGTTTCTTGAGTATATACACATGTCAAAACCTATAAAATATACTTTAAATGTGTAACTATATCAAAACTGTTGCTTAAAAATGATATATGAGAAAGATTATTCAGACCTAATCACTGAATGCACATTCCTGGCAATAATATTAGTAAGAAATATACACTGGTGAAAAACTAGAGGAAAAAAAACAGCTTTCTATAAAAACCAACACATACATATACATGTGGGCTTCCCGCATAGCTCAATCAGTAAAGCATCTGCCTGCAATGTGGGAGACCTGGGTTCGATTCCTGGATCAGGAAGATATTCTGGAGAAGGAATGGGCAATCACTCCAGTATTCTTGCCTGGAGAATCCCATGGACAGAGAAGCCTGGCAGGCTATAGTCCATAAGGTCTCAAGAGTCAAACACGACTTAGTGCTATTTTTCTTTTTTTCTTTCTTTCATACATATACATATAAGGAAGTTAGTAATGCAAAATAATTGAAAAAAAATTAAATCAAGCTTTAAATGATAATGTAAATGTAGGGCAAAATGGAGACAGAATGGGCAAGACAGAACCAGAAATAAACATATTTAATTAGCACTATACTTTACTATAAATTTAAAAGGAGCAGTTTCATTAACCTCTTATTTGTTTTATTGTAATTTGGCTGGTGAATATTTTAACTACAGACCACACAAGGTCAAGTAATATTGCTTACGGTCTCTAGAGTTCCGGCAGTTTTCATTGCACATTGGAAAACCAATATGTTAATGCTTTGCAGCGTGTGTGTAGTGTTTAAGGGAAAGAAAACATCTGGGATGTCATAAAATGAGAGACATAACTACAAAAAATTAATCAGCTGCTATTTTTCATTATTGTAAGACTGGATGACTTTTAAAAGAGCAGGGGATCTGTGTTTATTTGGACATTAACAGTAAAATGTTTTATATATATTACAGAATTACTCTGACCTAACAATTTGCTTTTTTAAAAAAATATACTATGAAAAACAATACTGGGGAAGAAAGTAAGAATATCCAGGGGCCAGTCTATCAACCCTCATTTCTATTTGCCAGGAAATATGTTATTATAATTTTGGCAACTAAGTGGTAAACATGAAAATATTTATTATACTGTATTATGCTATAATATATCATACTAGAATTTTCCCACCTAGAATATTCTTTTTAAAGCTTTTGTTTCTGGGCATTTATCCCTTAGCCTTCTTTGGCCATTTAAATCCTCTTCTTCAAGACTCAGCATAAGCATGATCTCTTCTAAAAATAGCCTCAAATCTCCAGGCTGATTTTAGTACTCCTTCTGTGTATTAAACATGTTATCTCACATTTACCACTTCCATAGAATTTAGTCCACTACATTACCTGTTATCTCTTCTATCTCCTCCACTGGGGCAACCTACTTCAGTAACCATGCAACTTTCATTTATAGTCATGTACATGCATAGAAGCTACTAAATACCAGAGCTTCCCAGGTGGTGCTAGTGATAAAACAAAAACAAAACCAAAACAAAAAACCCCACTTGCCAATGCAGGAGATGTAAGAGGCACAGGTTCAATCCCTGGTTTGGGAAGATCCTTTAGAGAAGGGCATGGCAACCCACTGGAGTATTCTTGCCTGGAGAATCCCATTGACAGAGGAGCCTGGTGGTCTACAGTCCATAGAGTCACAAAGAGTAAGACATGGCTGAAGTGATTTAGCACAGCACTTAATATGCAACAAATATTTGATTCAAAGGAAAGGATGCAATGCTTTTGTTTCAAACTCTTACTAAAAAGGTATGCTGAGAACCTGAAATTTAAAAGAAATGTATAGCTTGCCAAATAACCAGGGAAGTCAACCATTATTTACATCAAAGAATTATGGAAATTAAAGAGCTCTTTTGTTCAAATCAACAATGTATTTAATATAACCAGAGGAATCAGCAAGCAGAAATAGAAGGGCTAACAAAATAACATATATTGATAAAACAAGACAGCTCTGGACCATGCCTGTAGCTAGAGTTTACAGTATAGTGTCTGAAATGGGAACTCACTGGCTGGTCCTCTTCCTTCCATACAAAAACAGCTCTACTGTGGTTTGCTTACAGGGTAAGTATACTAGTGTCAACTAAAACAAAAATGCACAATATGAGAGTTGCAAGTTAAGTTTTATTTGGGACAGTCTGAGGATTGCAGCCCAGGAGACAGCACCTCAGATAGATCTGAGAGACTGTTCCGAAGAGGTAGGGGGAAAGACAGTATATATGTGATTTCGGGGAAGGTGGAGTACATGCGCAAGCACATATTTCTGGTAGACAGTTTCTGCTGGTCTCATGAAGCTTCTGCTAGTCATGAGCAACAATCATCACCATGAAGTATTTTAGTGCTTTCCTAGATATGAAGAGATATAAGAATTGGGCTCATAAAATCAGCTCCTGAGAATATCTAAAGACCTGTCCTACCAGTTTCCTGAAGCACAGACTGCCTCATTTTGCTCTCAACCCTGAATTTCTTCAGCGGGTGTTGGAGGTCACAGCTGCAGTGGCACATGATTTAATCCTTGTAGAGTCAGAGAGAAGCAACCATGACAAGGGCCAACTTGTGGTTGACACTAGCAAGACCATCCCTCAAATCAAAATGAAGAATTTGTGCATGGAGTCCCCTAGAAAGTAGGATAGGGTTACAAAGAAAAATAAGGTAGTATTTTGGGTCATTTGAGTCTGTTCCAAGTGTTGTATAAAGCTCACAGACTGAAAAACATCTCAGCCACTTATCACAGCCAGGGTTTTTCCATTTGCAACTGCATTTCTTGCTAGACAAAGAATGATACATTAGTTTCTAATACTGATAATTTATTATGACTAATTATTACTGATCACTATTATTTACATGAATGGACAAAACATTGTCGCTAGATATGTGAGGACAAGGAAGAGAGGGTAAACAGAAAATAAGCCACACAAAGAAATAAAAAATATCTAGTTTATATCATCAAAAATTCAAGAAAAGTTCACATTCATAAAACAAAAATAGGCTTCTCTGAATAAAAGAACATTTGTTTTTCCTTTCCATCTGTGTTATTTTTGATAGATCTTGAAACTTTTTCTGTGCTTGTAACAGTGCCTGGCAATGTATGTACAAAGTTTTTTCTGTCCATCTGCTCTTTTATTGCAATGTAGTTTAACGCATTAAGAAATATCAAGCTAACTTCTTCAATGGATTAAAAGTGGTAAGATTTAAGCATTTATTATTCAACAGAGGAATCCACTCATTAATTATTTATTAAGCATGAATGTGTGTCAAACATCGTTGCAGTTTCTAAGAATGAATCAGTGGGAGAAAAAAAAGATTACTTATTTTCTTCATGGAACTTACATTTTACTGAGATAAAACTGAAATTATTAGATGTGATAAGTTCAAAGAGGAAAAATATGGGAGGTAATAGAAAGAGAGAAGATGTGTAGTTTGATTGTGTTCCTGAGGAAGAGTTTTGGACTGAAATCATATTTAGTGTTTACTTGAGAACAAAGAGCTTGTGAACGAACCATGAGCAGAAGTAACAGCAGTGTAAATCCTGTGACAAAAGTCATGTTCTTGTCACTTTCAAATACTAAGTTGAAGTAGTAGTGGGGAGTGAAGTAAGAGCTAAATCAGACAGGCCATTAAGGAACGGTTGTATAAGGCCTCCTAGTTGGTGACTTTGAGAATCCATTATGATGGGGCAAGGGTGGAGGCAAGGAGAATAGTCATAAAGTCACTGCAATAACAGAGAAGGCAATGGCACCCCACTCCAGTCCTCTTGCCTGAAAAATCCCATGGATGGAGGAGCCTGGTGGGCTGCAGTCCATGGGATCGGAAGAGTCAGACACGACTGAGTGGCTTCACTTTCACTTTTCACTTTCGTGCCTTGGAGAAGGAAATGGCAACCCACTCCAGTGTTCTCGCCTGGAGAATCCCAGGGATGGGGAAGCCTGGTGGGCTGCCGTCTATGGGGTCGCGCAGAGTCGGACACGACAGAGGCGACTCAGCAGCAGCAGCAGCACTGCAATAACCTTTGATCTCTGGCCCTCAGATTCTGGATATATTGTGAAAGGAGAGCTAACAGAATTGAAGTATGGAAAAAAAAAGTGGGCAAGATTTAATCCTATTTTCCTGTCATTCTCCAAGGAGGCAGGGGAAAGAAAACAATAAGGATAGCTAACCTTTATTGAACATGCATTGTGTGCTAGCAAACTTCTAAGTGCAGTCTTGTATCATATCATTAAATATTCACAATGATTCTCTGAGATAGATACTATTATTAACTACGGCTTCAGATAAAGAAATATAATCTTAGTGATGATATATACCGAGTTTTAAGTTACCTAGTAACTGAAGACAGATGATGACATCAAGCTACCTGACTTCCGGTCCAAAATAATAACAGTATGGTGAAGAATCAAGACTTGGAGTAAAGTAAAACCCTGTACACTGTTGGTTGGAAAGTAAATTGGTGGGAGCACTGTGGAGAACAGTATGGAGGTCTCTCAGAGAACTAAAACTAGGACTGCCATATGACTCAGCAGGTCCACTCCTGGATATATATGGAGAAAAAAAAAGACAAAAAAACCCACTAATCGGAAAAGATACATGCATCCCAATGTTCACTGAAAAATGATTTACAATTGCCAAGATATGGAAGCAATCTAAGTGTCCCTCAACAACAGAGAATGGATAAAGAAGATGAATATAGTAGAGTAGTACTAAAAATATATATATATACACACACATATATTATAAATATATATAAATATATAAAATATATTATTTATATTATATATTATATATATTATTATATATAATTATATATAATATATATATATATATATATATATATACATACTATATAGTAGTATATAGTAGGAGTAGTACTCAGCCATAAAAAGAAAGCAAATTTGCTATTTTCAGCATCATGGAGGGACTTGGAGGGCATTATGGAATCTAAAAAACAATGAACTAAGGAATATAACAAGAGAAGCAGATTCACAGATGCAGAGAACAAGCTATCGGCTACCAGTGAGACGAGAGGAAGAGGGAGGGGCAGCTTAGGGGCAGGAGATTAAGAGGTACAAACTATTGATGAAAGTGTGAAGCTGTTTGTTGCTCAGTCGTGTCCAACTCTTTTCGACCCCATCAACTGTACCCACCAGTCTCCTCTGTCCATGGGATTTTCCAGGCAAGAATACTAGAGTGGAGTGCCATTCCCTTCTCCAGGGAGTCTTCCCAACCCAGGGATCAAACCCAGGTCTCACAGTGCAAGCAAATTATTTATCGTCTGAGCCACCAGGGAAGCCCACACATTATTGACACTATATATAAAGCTACAAGGAGATATTGTAAAACCATGGGGAATACAGTCAATAATTTCTAATAACTGTACATGGAGTTTAAACTTTAAAAACTTTACAATAAACAAATACAATGGATTTTAAAACAACAACAAAAGATAGCCCAACTAGTTTGTCAGAAAAGGCTATCTGCCAGGCACTTTACAAAGGTACGCCTGTTTAATCATCACTATGAAGTAACCATGAGGAAGCTGATACTTAGTGAGGATATTAAACTTAGCAAAATATCACAGAGGTTTCAAATATTGATAATTATATTTATAGTTTAAAGTAATAAATTAGAAATATCAAGGGAATATTTCATGCAAAGATGGGCACAATAAAGGACAGAAAAGGTATGGACCTAATAGAAGCAGAGAAGATTAAGAAGAACTGGTAAGAATACACAAAGTAACTGTACGAAAAAGGTCTTAATGACCAAGATAACCATGATGGTGTGATGACTCACCTAGAGCCAGAAATCCTGGAGAATGAAGTCAGGTGGGCCTTAGGAAGCATCACTCTGAGCAAAGCTAGTGGAGGTGATGGGATTCCAGCTGAGCTATTTGAGATCCTAAAAGACGATGCTGTGAAAGTGCTGCACTCAATATGTCAGCAAGTTTGGAAAACTGCAGTGGCCACAGAACTGGAAAAGATCAGATTTCATGCCAATCCCAAAGAAGGGCAATGCCAACTATTGTTCAAACTACCACACAATTGTGCTCATTTCACATGATAATAAGGTAGTGCTCAAAATCCTCCAAGTTAGGCTTCAACAGTACATGAACCCAGAATTTCCAGATATACAAGCTGGATTTAGAAAAGGCAGAGGAACCAGAGATCAAATTGCCAACATCCCTTGGATTATAGAAAAAGCAAGTGAATTCCAGATAAACAACTACTTCAGAGACTACAATAAAGCCTTTGACTGTGTGGATCACAACAAACTGTGGAAAATTCTGAAAGAAACGGGACTACCAGACCACCTTACCTGTCCCCAGAGTAACCTGGATTCAGGTCAAAAAGCAACAGTTAGAACTGGACATGGAACAATGGACTGGTTCAAAACTGGGGAAAGGAGTACGTCAAGGCTGTATATTGTCACCCTGCTTATTTAACTTATATGCAGCGTACATCAAGGGAAATTCCAGGCTGGATGAAGCACAAGCTGGAATCAAGATTGCCAGGAGGAATATGAACAACCTCAGATATGCAGATGATACCACCCTTATGTCCGAAAACGAAGAGGAGCTAAAGAGCCTCTTATGAAGCTGAAGGAGAACAGTGAAAAAGCTGGCTTAAAACTCAGATTCAAAAGACTAAGATCGTGGCATCTGGTCCCATCACTGCATGGCGAACAGATGGGGGAACAATGGAAATAGTGACAGACTTTATTTTCTTGGTCTCCAAAATCAATGGGACAGTGACTGCAGCCATGAAATTAAAAGATACTTGCTCCTTGCAAGAAAAGCTCTGACAAAGGCCCATCTAGTCCAAGCTATGGTTTTTCCGGTAGTCATATATGGATGTGAGAGTTGGACCATAAAGAAGGCTGAACACTGAAGAACTGAGGCCTTCGAACTGTGGTGTTGGAGAAGACTCTTGAGAGTTCCTTGGACTGCAAGGAGATCCAACCAGTCCATCCTAAAGGAAATCAGACCTGAATATTCATTGGCAGTACTGATACTGAAGCTGAACCTCCAGTTCTTTGGCCACTTGATGCAAAGAGCCTATTCAATGGAAAATACCTGGATAATGGAAAAGATTGAGGGCAGGAGGAGAAGGGGGCGACAGAGGATGAGATGGTTGGATGGCATTACCGACTCAATGGATATGATTTTCAACAAAATCTGGGAGGGAGATAGTGAGGGACAAGGAAGCCTGGCGTACTGCCGTTCATGGGGTCACAAACAGTCAGAGATGACCGCAACTGAACAACAATAACAAATATGATATTAATTGAGCTGTTACCAAAAAAAGAGGGAGATGTTATATTCAGATGTTTCAAGAAATGCTAAATTAGTTTGTTCTGTTGACTGCAGTACATGGGTGCTAAGTTGCTTCAGTTGTGTCTGACTCTTTCCAACCCTATGGACTGTAGTCCACCAGGGCCCTCTGTCCATGGGATTCTCCAGCCAAGAATACTGGAGTGGGTTGCCATTTCCTCCTCTAGGGGGTCTTCCCGACCCAGGGATCAAACATGTGTCTATTATGTCTCCTGGATTGGCAGGTAGGTTCTTTACCACTACCACCACCTGGGAAGGTGGGAATTCCTTGGGAATTTTGGCATCATTTGGAAGAGAATTTATAGAATTGTGAAGGGCTTCACAGGCATCCTACTTCAACCACATTATTTTTTCTTGAAAAATATAGAAAATACTCCAAGTTGACAGAGTGGAGAGGGGAAAGAAACTTGCTATAATTCCCACCATCTGCAGCCAGGACAGAACATGACCAAATGTGTCCTATTCACACCCTATATATGTTAAAATATGGGTATATTCACTGACTCATCAATCTTGTTATTCATCAAATGGGTAACTGACTATAAATATTTATCTTCATTATTTGTATGGACTCAAATATTCCTTGAGAACTATCTCAATCCCTGAAAGATGAATAAATTATTGATATAAATTGGGCCACTGATAACTTTAACAGTCATATTGACTCTGTAAGCCACAACACACAAAACATGTTTATAAATTTTTTTGGTAGGTATCAGTATCTACATTTCTGAGAAAGGAAGAATTCCACAGGCTGACAAATGAGATCTGAGATAGTTCAGCTGCTAAAACAGACACTGATTTATATCTGAGACTAATTGGTGACAATAATTGTCACCAAATGTACCAGTCTTTGTTACTTACTTGCCATGTGACATCAGCCAGGTGAATAATGATAGTACTGACCTTATAGGGTTGTTAGGCAGATGACTGATGATAATGAAGAAGATGAAGAAGTGGAGGAAGAACTACTATAACTACTACTTAGAAGAGACCATGATATATTGCATCTCATATGAGTCCTAGTTATATTTAAAAAATCATTATTTCATGAATATATCATAATAATACTATAGACAAAGTATAAATATTTAAAGTAATTATATTCCAGATATCCGTTTTGAACTCTATAAACCTCTAAAGGGTGAAGCAAATATTAACATATTACAATCTCTCACAATTGAGAAAAACATAGTTTATAAAATAACTTTTCTAATAATGGTTTTCTGGAAGAAAACACAAGGGGATGCTTTGACTGAAATAGATAACTTGGGATGATAGCTCTACTTGAAACTTGCCCCAACACATAGCCATTAAATATTGAGTTTTTGAAATGGTTGTTGTATAATTTATAAAAACCTCTGCATTTGGAATATTTATACAATTATTGATCTGAATTAGATATTCTTTGAAGCACTAGCCCCTTCTAAGTATGTATACTATTTTAGAAAATTTCTGCTTAAAATAGAATATTGTTTTAGGATAGAGGAATGATAATGTTGCTTGTAAGTTACTGTGCTGCTAATCCCTTGAATCTCACAGAAAGAAGCATGAAAGGAGAGAAATGTTACCCTAATTCTGAATCTTACGGCTTGTGGTTTGCTTCTTAAACTAGCACTGCCTCAGGATTGGAAGAAACACAGGCACTTATAAAGGATGTAAATCCGGTGGCCCTTTCAGGTATGAGTTAGAAATGAAATCAGCAGTTCTGTCATATAATTATGTTATGATGCCTGGCAGCAAGGTGAAGGCATGAAAACTGGTTGACTCTGTATCTTGCATGCCTTTATTCCTTATATTTTGAAACAATGGAATGAAACTGCTGTGTTCAGAAACACATAAAATTAATCAATAAACTAGTGGTAAAAATAAATTGGTTTTAATTCATACATACAATTATTTCCTTTTAACTCTGACAAGATAATTTAAGACATAAAAATAAATATATGGTAACAAGAGTCTGGTTCAGGAACTGAATTTAAATAAGGCTCTACTTCAAAAATATGTGTCTATTGATTATTTTTTGTTTTTAATATACCATATTCTAAAATGATTTCATTATTTTCTGAAAATTGATTACCATTTTCTCCAGATAGACAGATAAATGGACAGACTTATTTAAAGGTGATGGTCTCTCCTCTTTCCCTGTGTGTTTTTTAAAAGGAATTATAACCTGAATAATACTAAGATAAATCTAATTCCTTATGTTACACCAGCTTCTCAGTTCAGTTCAGTCACTCAGTCGTGTCCAACTTTGTGACCCCATGGGTGGCAGCACGCCCGGCTTCCGTGTCCATCATCAACTCCCCAAGTTTACTCAAACTAATGTCCATTGAGTTGGTGATGCCATCCAACCATCTCGTCCTCTGTCGCCCCATTCTCCTCTTCCTTCAATCTTTCCAAGCATCAGGGTCTTTTGCAAGGAGTCAATACTTTGCATGAGGTGGCCAAAGTATTGGAGGTTCAGCTTCAGCATCAGTCTTTTCAATGAATATTAAGGACTGATTTCCTTTAGGATTGGCGGTTGGATCTCCTTGCAGTCCAAGGGACTCTGAAGAGTCTTCTCCAACACCACAGTTCAAAAGCATCAATTCTTTGGCACACAGCTTTCTTTATAGTCCAACTCTCACATCCATACATGACTACTGGAAAAACCATAGTTTTGACTAGATGGACCTTTGTTGGCAAAGTAATGTCTCTGATTTTTAATATGCTGTCTAGGATGGTCAAAGTTTTTCTTCCAAGGAGCAAGTGTCTTTTAATTTCATGGCTGCAGTCACTATCTGCAGTGATTTTAGAGACCAAAAAAATATAAAGTCTGCTACTGTTTCCACCATCTATTTGCCATGAAGTGATGGTACTGGATACCATGATCTTCATTTTTAGAATGTTGAATTTTTAGTCAGCTTTTTCACTCTCTTTCACTATCATCAAGAGGCTCTTTAGTTCTTTGCTTTCTGCCATAAGGGTGGTGTCATCTGTGCATCTGAGATTATTGATATTTCTCCTGACAATTTTGATTCCAGCGTGTACCTCATCCAGTCTGGTGTTTCACATGATGTACTCTGCATATAAATTAAATAACCAGGGTGACAATATATAGCCTTGACGTATTCCTTTCCCAATTTGTAATCGGTGTGTTATTCCATGTCCAGTTCTAACTGATACTTCTTGACCTGCATACAGATTTCTCAGGAGGCAGGTCAGGTGGTCTGATATTCCCATTTCTTGAAGAATTTTCCATAGTTTATTGTGATCCACACAGTCAAAGGATTTAGTGTAGTCAGTAAAGCAAAAATAGATGTTTTTCTGTTATTCTCTTGCTTTGGCTATGATGCAACAGATGTTGGTAATTTGATCTCTTGTTCCTCTGCCTTTTCTAAATCCAACTTGAACATCTGGAAGTTCACGGTTCATGTACTGTTGAAGCCTGGCTTGGAGGATTTTGAGCATTACTTTGCTAGCATGTGAGATGAGTGCAATTGTTCAGTAGCTTCAACATTCTTCGGCATTGCCTTTCTTTTGGAATGGAATGAAAACTGACCTTTTCCAGTCCTATGGCCACTGCTGCGTTTTTCCAGATTTGTTGACATATTGAGTGCAGCATTTTCATAGCATCATCTTTAGGATTTGAAATAGCTCAACTGGATTTCCATTACCTCCACTAGCTTTGCTCATAGTGAAGCTTCCTAAAGCCCACTTGACTTTGCATTCCAGGATGTCTGACTCTAGGTGAGTGATCACATCATTGTGGTTACCTGAGTCATGAAGATATTTTTTGTATAGTTCTTCTATGTATTCTTGGGACCTCATCTTAATATCTTCTATTTCTGTTAGGTCCATATCATTTCTGTCCTTTATTGTGCCTATCTTTGCATGAAATGATCCCTTGGTACCTGTAATTTTCTTGAAGAGATCTCTAGTCTTTCCCATTCTATTGTTTTCCTCTATTTCTTTGCACTGATCACTGAGGAAGACTTTCTTGTCTCTCCTTACTATTCTTTGGAACTCTGCATTTAAATGGGTATATCTTACCTTTCCTCCTTTGCCTTTAACTTCTCTTCTTTTATCAGCTATTTGTAAGGCATCCTCAGACAACTGTTTTTCCCTTTTATATTTGTTTTTCTTGGGGATAATCTTGATCACTGTCTCCAGTACAATGTCACGAACCTCCATCTATAGTTCTTCAGGCACTCTCTCTATCAGTCTAATCCCTTGAATCTATTCGTCACTTCCACTGTATAGTCATAAGCGATTTGATTTAGGTCATATTTGAATGGTCTAGTGGTTTTCCCTACTCTTATCAATTTCAGTCTGAATTTGGCAATAAGGAGTTCACGATCTGAGCCACAGTTAGCTCCCAGTCTTGTTTTTACTGACTGTATAGAGCTTCTCCATCTTTGGCTGCAAAGAATATAATCAATCTGATTTCAGTATTGACCATCTGTTGATGCCCACATGTAGAGTCTTCTCTTGTGTTGGAAGAGGGTGTTTGCTATGACCAGTGCTTTCTCTTGCAAACTGGCTTCTAGCTGGTTACTTTTTAATATGAATCATTACTTTTTAATATGAAACCCTAGGGACCTTATAGCAGTATTTTTCAAACTGTGAACTGACCTATTGGTGAGTTTTAATGGAGTACTGAGTTATGAGATCAAGTTAGGGATTAGGCAACAATTTTTTTAATAGAATAAAATAGGATAGTACAAAACAGTAAAAACTAGAGTTTACAACATATAGTATACATATACATGTGTCGTCTCATGAACACTTTATTTCCTTTGTGTACATAAGTGTGTTCATGTACATGAAGTTCTTAAAATATTTATACTATGCATAGATATTTAAAGTTTTGATAGCCATTGTGCCTATTTGTGGTTGTACCTCATCTATTTCACATGCCCTAAAAATAGCCTTCAAGATTCTCTGTTTATGCATATTTTCTGGGGAAAAGTGTTTTGGCATTCATCTGATGTTTATAAATTTTTTTTCTCAAAAAGTTCAAGAGACAAATGTATTCTCAAACAAATTTAATTATTATCTTTGTAGTTTTAGAACAGGTATAGTTTGAAATATAAAAATAATATAACATTTATATGCCTATTATATAAATAGATGTACTCCAAAATAATTGCTATTTGTTCCCAACTTAATGTTCTAATTAGATTGCCTACAAAATTTATTCATGTTCCTCAAAATTAAAGAACATTTAGACTTATAAAGGTGTGAGTAAAGCATATTATATATTTTGTTCTTATTAAAATAATTTACTTCTTAAAACAACAGCATTTCATGAATTAAGTTTATCTAAATATTATATTTATGTGCTAATAATAATAGATATATAACATAATAAGTATATAGACTTCCCTGGTATAGCTCCAGTCAGTAAAATATCTATATTCAATTCAGGAGACTGCCTCCAATACAGAAGACTCAGGTTTGATCCCTGGGTCAGGAAAATGCCTTGGAGCAGGAAATGCAACCCACTCCAAGTATTCTTGCCTGGAAAATTCCATGTAGCCTGGTGGGCTACAGTTCATGGGTCACGAGAGTTGGACACGACAGCGACTAAACCACCACAAATATATAATGAGGATGGTGGCCTATGAAAGGATACAGTTAAGAAAAAGAGAGATAAAGGATTATTTCTTAAAGATCTAAAAATGACCTAAGAGAACAATAAAAGTTCTCTTTTAATTTTGTGCCACTCAGGGTGCTAAAGATTATATATCACTATTTTTCATCACAGAGGCAACCCTATGAAGTAGATGGTATTTAAATTTTGCAAATAAGAAGCTGAGGCTCAGTGTAGTTGAGGTTTCTTTGCCACGAGTCACAAAACTAGTAGGTTTTGCATAGGATAATGAAAGAGGGAGAGAGAATTTTCAGTTCTAATTCTCATCCGCAGATCACTTAGGAATGAGAGTACTGGCTTCCCTTTTACCAACACAATCCCATTCTAGGGACTAAACTGGAAGTTGAATTATTGTTGAAAACAATCTGCCCTGTACAAGGAAAATTACATTCTTTAGCTTCATCCTATTTCTTCTAGTACACTGAGGTCTCAAATGAGAAAGGGGTGATTTAGTGGGATTTGTTAAGAGGGGTGATTGAATGGAACTGGAAGGAGTACAAATAAACAAGGAAGCACGTGTACTATTTTAATGCACATTTTTGGTGACAGCAGCATGTCTTATCTGGGCAAATACCAGCACCAGAGAAACTGATAAGCCACATAGAGTAGCAAAGAACAGATCTAAGAAATCAAAATCTGGAGTAGTGGATATTGTGACTCATTTCCCAGATTCCTATTCAAGACAGAAGGGCTTATTTCCCCATTTGCTGTAAGTATTGCTGCCTGATGATTTTCAAACGTCAGCCCTCTCTGGAAGTTACCATGGGTTGGGAGACCGCCTTACTTCTCTGTGGGCAGCCTACAATTAATGATTGGTAGCTTCTATAGCATAAAGGCCTGGTTCTTTCTCTGTAGCATAGAATAATCTGTCTGTGGGACCCTCTATGTGTGGGTTCATTGGCTTCAGAAACTCCGCCTCTAACATCTTTGGTCACCTGAGGCTTTTGTTAAGACTCCCACCTTGAAGCATGATCTTTTCTTCTTTGCAACCCTACTGTTTCTTTTCTTCCTCTCCTACAGTGATGATCTCCAAAACACTCCCTAATCAACTTTCTAGAATGTACGCTCCACCCCACACTCTGGGGAACTGAAGCTTCAAGGAGATCTACTATAATTTGAGTCTGTATCCACTGTCAGCTACCAAAGGATCCATAGGGATTGAGCAATCAAGACTAACTGGTCAAATAATTAGACAAATGGTCACATGCATTCAAAAAACTAAACATGTAGTCATAGGACAGCAATTACTCAAAGAAGAAAAAGGAAAAGTCCTGGATAGTGGTCAAGTCTCTTCAGATAAGGCCAAGTAGGGAGCAAAATGTCACCCAAAGTTCTCCACATCATAATCTCCAGAATTTATGAACATGGTACCTTATATGGCATAAGGGACTTTGCCAATATGATTAATGTTAAGGACCATGAAATGGGGAGATGGTACTGGATTTCCAGGGAACCCAATATAATCATAGAGATCCACAGATGCACAAAGCTTTTCCTAACTGTGATTAGAAACGTAATTGTGAGAATGATTAGAGGGATACAGTATTACCGGATTTAAGATAAAAGATCAGGCACAAGAGCCAAGGAATATGGTTAGCCATTAAAAGCTGGGAAAGTCAAGGGAACATTCTTCCGAAGAGACACTACAAAAATAACATGGCTCTGCTGGCTTATTTAGCATGATAAGGTTTCTGTTTCAATTCTAAGCTACGGAGCTATAAGCTAATAAATCTGCATTATGTAAACAACTTTTTTTTTTGACAATTTGTTACAGCAACAATGATAAGGTAACATATATATTTGGTACCAGGAGTGAGGTGCTGCTGTAGCAAATACCTAGAAATGCAAAAATGTATTTGGAATTGGGCAACAGGGAGAGACTGGAAGGATTTTGTCAAGAATGATAGAAAAAGGCTAGATTTCTTTGAGGAAACTGTTGGTAGAACTATTGATGGGAACTATTCTCAATGAGGGCTGAGAAAGCAGTGAGGAGCAGGACTGAGAAAACATAAAGCATCTTACAGAATTCAAAATCGTTGTGAACAGTGTTAAAAAGATGGACATCAAAGGAACAGCTGGTGAAGGCTGAGAAGGAAATGAAGAACGTGTCATTGGAAACTAGAGTAGAGAACACTGTTGCTGCGAGTGGTGGAATGCTCAGCGGAGGTGTGTCCTTCAGTTACGGGGAGAGCAGAACTGGTAAGTGACGGAACTGTTCATTTAACTGAGGGTATTTCTAAGTGAAGTGTTGAAGATACAGCTTTATTTCTCCTTGCTGCTTACAATAAAATATAAGAGGAAGGGGAATAACTAGGGAAGAACTACTAAAGTAACCAAAAAGAGGAGAAAAACCACAAAAAGTACCCCAGTATTATAAGATTTTAGAAATTCTAAGCTTATTCAAATTGAAAAAAAAAATTACCAAAAAGATTCACTGCCTGGAAGTCATAATCTATAGCCAAGCCAACCATGAGTCTATACCATTTTTTTTTTTGCTAATACCTCAGAACAATCAAAAGGTCATAATGTTCATTCATACAAATGTCTCTTTGAGGAGATTAAGCTCTGTTTCAGGGGTCACTCTAATCTAACTGGAAAGCATTTAGAAAGCTTTAGGGCATTATCCCTTAGTCATCCTCCCCAGATAGAAATCTCAACTAGAGGAGACTGGGTTATCTGGAAGCATCTGTGAAGGAACTTCTTCTCTAATGGAGTAACTCCCATGACACATGGGTGAGCCACAGAGTCTCCAGAACTGCAGGCAGCAGAAGCACTGCTAGCTGGGAATTAAAGAGATACAGTACAAAATTACAGAAGGCTGACATAGCCATAAAATCCACAGGCAGGAAATAAGCTGGTAAAACTAGCCAGCTGCAAACATGTACTACCATTTATGAAAAATGGAGGATGCCTAGTGGGCAGAGACAAGAGCCCAAATAATGGAGTCACATAGGCTTAATTCCAGGACTTAAAATCTAATGGCGCTTCTTAGCTAGGTTTTGAAATTGCTTGGGAATAGTAACTCTTCCCTTTCAATTTTGACTATCTTGAACCAGAATTTCTGTAACTTTTATCCTATGCGTGTCTTGCCATAGTATGTTAGGAACATATACCTTGCTCCTTAAGTTCCATGAGTCCATAGGTGGAGAGAAGGACCCAGTATTATTACCAGGTTATCACTCATATCTAATTTAGGTGACTTAGATAATGAGATTTTAGACTTTTGGGCTAACAAGGTTTAGATGAGATTTTTGAACTTGATACTGCAATGGTGTGAGCCTTTTTATAATGTTGTAATGGGCTGAATATTTTTTGTATATGGGAAGAATGAAAACCTTTGCAGGGGTAGAAAGTGGACTAAGGTAAGTGGAATAATGGGGCCCTAAATATGCCCCACATCATTATCATTGGAACATGTATCAGTATCTTACAAGGAGAAATGGGTTTTGAATATGTGATTAAGGTTAAGGATCTTGAGATGGGAGATTATCCTGTATTATCTAGAGAGACCCAGTCTAATCATATCAGTCTTTAAAAGAACTCTTCCTGGCTGAGATCAGAGTCAGAGGGAGATTTGACTTCAAAAGAATGGCCAGAGAGATGCAAGGCTGAGAAAGTGGGCACAGAGCCAGGGAATGTAAGTGTTCACTGGAAACTGGGAAATAGATGAAAATGGATTCTCTGCTAGAACCTCCAGGAAGAAATACAGCCTTCCTCACACATTGATTTTAGGCCACTGATACCTGTGTAGGACTTTTCAGCTACAGAACTACCAGATAGCAAATTTGCATTGTTTTAAACCATAAATTTTGTATAATTTTTATAGCAACAATAGAAACATAATACAACATTTTAAACTATCACACACTATAGTATTTCAGGATCCCAGGTGGAACAGTGGTAAAAAGTGTGTCTGCCAAGGCAGGAGGTGCAAGAGACATGGGTTCAATCCCGGAGGTGGAAAGATCTCCTGGAGTAGGAAATGCCAACCCACTCTAGTATTCTTGCCTGGAAAATTCCATGGACAGAGGAGCCTGGTGGGTTACAGTCCATGGGGTTGCCAAGAATTGGACACAACCTAGTGTGCACGTGCGTGAGCACACACACACACACACACACACACACACACACACACACACACACACACACACACACACACACACACACACACACACACACTGTAGTATTTGGGACATCAGTGAGAGGGATTATAGGCTTAAGTATGGCAGCTGAAAATGTAATGATGAATGCATTTTAGGAGTCAATATGCTGTCTTCTTCAAAACATCTTCTCTAAAGAAAAAACAGATTAGAAAAAAAATTCAGATTTATGAAAATGTAAATTACTGTTTATGTGTC
Organism: Muntiacus reevesi; assembly: GCF_963930625.1. Classification (NCBI taxonomy): domain Eukaryota; kingdom Metazoa; phylum Chordata; class Mammalia; order Artiodactyla; family Cervidae; genus Muntiacus; species Muntiacus reevesi. The sequence goes on along the minus strand of NC_089265.1, from coordinate 13,335,070 downwards.
TCTAATCCTAAATTCAAATCTTATGTATATGTTGCAAATCTCCCTTCTCACTTTCGATCTAAATTATTCCCATGCAATCTGGGGTGTTTCTTTGTACAGATAAAGAATTCATATTCACTTTCAATACAGTTTTCTTTGTATATGGAGTATGAATGGGATTATCTTGTCCTTATCATAATAATAGGTACTTCACTGACTGTAATGATAGATTTTCTTTTATAGAATATTTTTTATTTTCACTAAATTCAAAAGAAATTGCTTCTCTAGTCTCATCTGATTTGACTGAAACTTATATTGTGAAAATGCTGACAGACACATTCCTCAGAAAGAAAAATGCTGCATTTTGGGTTTGGGGCGTGGGTTAGGAGGAAAGCTTATAGGGAGTGGAGTTTCACTCTTGTGAAATTCGTTGTTCTAATGTAACTGAACCTAATTAAGAAGTAAATTTGGAGTAGTTATTGAATTTATACATAATCCATGTTGCTGGAAATGTTTCATACAAATACTCTGAGCATAAGATAGTCTTAATCTATCATGTAAACAGAAATGCAGAATGTTTTAAAAGCAGTGTGTTTATATCTGTATAAAAGTAAACATACAGGTTTTGAAGAAAATTTTAAGGTAAAGTGAAATTTTTGTAAATCCTTTCATGATTTATTGATGTCTCAACTATAATTCATATTCAACTATAATTATTTTCTATGATATTTCAAGTTCTTTTCCAGTCTTTCACCATACAATATTTGGTAATTTTTTGAAATATGAAAAATATGGGTAGATTCACTTCACTGAAAACATACATGTGCACATGCTTAAGTACTAAGTCACTTTAATTGTGTCTGACTGTGTGACCCTATGGACTATAGGCTGCCAGGCTCCTCTGTCCATGGATTCTCCAGGCGAGAGTACTGGAGTGAATTGCCATGCTCTTCTCCATGGGGTCTTCCTGACTTAGGGATGGAAACCACGTCTCTCACATCTAACCTGCGTTGGCTGGTGGGTTCTTTATCTCTAGTGCCACCTGGGATGCCCCTTACATGTGCACACACACATAAAAATACAGTTTTTGATTGTTATTTTAGCTAGAAAAATTTTAGAACAAATACATTTTCTCAGAATCTTAAAGAAAATTTAACATTACTTTTTATCTTCATGTGTTATTGATTAGAAGTTATACCAATGACTTGCATTCACTTGTAGATAACCAATTTCATCCTCTTGAAAATAGTATCACAGTTACACTCATTTCGCATGCTAGCAAAGTACTGGTCAAAATTCTCCAAGCTAGGCTTCAGTAGTATTTGAACTGAGAACCTTCAGATGCTCAAGCTGGATTTAGAAAAGGCAGAGGAATCAGAGATCAAATTGCCAACATCCACTGCATCAGAGAAAAAGCAAGAGAATTCCACAAAAACATCTACTTCTGCTTCATTGACTATGCTAAAGCCTTTGACTGTGTGGATCACAATAAACTGCAGAAAAGTCTTAAAGAGATGGGAATATCAGACCACCTCAACGGCCTCCTGAAAAACCTGTATACAGGTCAAGAAGCAACAGTTAGAACTGGACATGGAACAACTGACTGGTTCCAAATTGGCAAAGGAGTATGTCAAGGCTATATATGGTCACTCTGTTTATTAAACTTATATGCAGAGTACATTATGAGACATGCTGGACTGGATGAAGCACAAGTTGCAATCAAGTTGCTGGGAGAAATATCAGTGACCTCAGATAGGCAGATGACACCACCCATCTGGCAGAAAGTGAAGAGGAACTAAAGAGTCTCTAGATGAAAGTGAAAGAGGTGAGGGAAAAAAGCTGGCTTAAAACTCAACATTAAGAAAAAAAAAGATCATGGCATATGGACCCATCACTTGCTGGCAAATAGATGGGAAAACAGTGGAAACAGTGAGAGACTTTATTTTGGGGACTCCAAAATCACTGCAGATGGTGACTTCAGCCATGAAATTAAAAGATGCTTGCTCCTTGGAAGAAAAGTTATGACAAACTTAGCATATTAAAAAGCAGGGACATTATTTTGTCAACAAAGGTCTGTCTATTCAAAGCTATGATTTTCCCAGTAGTCATAATGGATGTGAGTTGGACCATAAAGGAGCCTCAGTGCCGAAGAACTGATGCTTTTGAACTGTGGTGTTGGAGAAGACTCTTGAGAGTCTCTTTGACTGCAAGGAGAACAAACCTGTCAATCTTAAAGGAAATCAGTCCTGAATATTGACTGGAATGGCTGAATCTGAAGCTCCAATACTTTGACCACCTGATGTGAAGAGCCGACTCATTAGAAAAGACCCTGACACTGGGAAAGATTGAAGGCAGGAGAAGGGGATGACAGAGGATGAGATGTTTGGATGGCATCACTGATTTGATGGACATGAGTTTGAGCAAGCTCCATGAGATGGTGAAGGACAGGGAAGCCTGGCTTGCTGCAGTCTATGGGGTCACAAAGAGTTGGACATGATTGAGCAACTGAACAACAGGAAACAAAATTTCATCCTCCTGAAAACAGTATTATCATAAATGGAAAAAATATATAATTGCATATTATTTATCATTCCTTCTATTTATGACCAAGTATATTGTTTCATTTTGAAAATACAAAATTACTAAGATGTTTCAGCCAAGAAAAATACTCTTCTATCACTGCTTCAAGACCCCCCTATAAAGTGTATTAATGCTTCATGTCTCTTAACATTTTCATATTTTCCATTGTTTTCTTCTTGTCTTAGAGTCTAAGATTTTTTTCCCAGCAAAATGTGTGATAGCTGCATTCATTCTATTGGAATCTACTCATTCTATTTGAGTACTATTTTATAGTTTTATTTGAAATTTCAAGTACATTTTTGTTGTGATTTTTCACTCCTTCTTTCTTAGAGACAATGATTATTCACATCTTTCTGAGTATACTGACTAGATTTTTTTAAATTCTTATTTTATTTCCCCTGAATTGGGTTTTCTCTTTGCTCATCTTACTCTTTTTTAAAAATAGGTGGGTTTTTCTGGTTTTTATTTTTCCTGAATTGCCAGGTGATTAGGACTGTTTGTCCCATATTTGAGTGGAAAATCAGGCTAATCATTAGACACCTGCTATGTAATAACCTCAGATATGCAGATGACACCACCCTTATGGCAGAGAGAGAAGAGGAACTGAAAAGCCACTTGATGGAAGTGAAAGAGGAGAGTAAAAAAGTTGGCTTAAAGCTTAACATTCAGAAAACTAAGATCATGGCATATAGTCCCATCATCTCATGGGAAATAGATGGGGAAACAGTGGAAACAGTGTCAGACTTTATTTTTTTGGGCTCCAAAATCACTGCAGATGGTGATTGCAGCAATGAAATTAAAAGACGCTTACTCCTTGGAAGGAAAGTTATGACCAACCTAGATAGTATATTAAAAAGCAGAGACATTACTTTGCCAACAAAGGTCCATCTGGTCAAGGCTATGGTTTTTCCAGTGGTCATATATGGATGTGAGAGTTGGACTGTGAAGAAAGCTGAGCGCCGAAAAATTGATGCTTTTGAACTGTGGTGTTGGAGAAGATTCTTGAGAGTCCCTTGGACTGTAAGGAGATCCAAACAGTCCATCCTAAAGGAGATCAGTCCTGGGTGTTCATTGGAAGGACAGATGCTGAAGCTGAAACTCCAATACTTTGGCCACCTGATGTGAAGAGCTGACTCATTGGAAAAGACCCTGATGCTGGGAGTGATTGGGGGAGGAGGAGAAGGGGACGACAGAAGATGAGGTGGCTGGATGGCATCACTGACTCGATGGGCATGAGTTTGAATAAACTCTGGGAGTTGGTGATGGACAGGGAGGCCTGGCGTGCTGCGATTCATGGGGTTGCAAAGTCGGACATGACTGAGCGACTGAAGTGACTGACTGATATGTTTTCTCAGCAGGTATGCAGGTCTCTTTTCCCTTTAGTTCTGTCCCCTGGATAAGCATAAATAAATAGCAGATTCTATTAAAGTGTGTTAAGTTTATAAAGTGTAAGTGTTAAAACCTTAGTTGCTCAGTCATGTCTGATTCTTCGTGGTCCTGTGGATTATAGCCCACCAGGCTCCTTTGTTCATGGAATTTCCCAGGCTAGAATACTGCAGTGGGTTGCCATTCCCTTCTGCAGGAGATTTTTCTGACCCAGGAATCCAGCCTGCATCTCCTATATTACAGGCAGATTCTTTACTGTTGGATCCACCAGGGAATAATAAATGCCAAAAAATGGGTTTTGCTGTAGCATGTTATGTATCAGACAATCTAGGAGCCCATTAGGTTCCAAAACAAGAAGGTAAATTTCTTTTATGTAAAGACCTCTTTTTTCTTTTTTTGACATTTAGAAAGTCCAGCACTGCCTGCTTTTTCTTCAGATCTTAATACCTGCATATGGACCCATCCTTTGTATAGAACTTAGACTTGCTTTAGAAAGAAAATGTTCATGGGACACTAAGGTAGATACAGCTTTTAAAAGTAGAATATATTTTATCAGGAACTTGGTATATCTGAAAATGTCTTTTTCTTTTGCTAACATTTGTTCCAGCTACTGTTGTGGTACTGGAGTTATGATGCTTTTGTTTTACCTTTCATATAATTTCATTTGCCTTCTATATTTCAGAAATTCTTTAATTTTCTAGCTCACTAGTGGCATCTCTTTTTCTTATGGAGACATATTCTGTCACAATAGTGGAAGTTTGGGATGTCATGATTTAATTTGCACAGAACTCTGGGAAAATTAAAACAACAACTTTTAGTCAAGAGACTGAAGGTCAGATAAACGTCTATGTGTCACAGTTTTTGAGTGATTAAGCTGTGTTTTGACCTCAGATTCTCTGTCTCCATATTCTGATCTCTTATCCCTAACCAGAGAAAATCTTGCATCTGATTTCATTTTAATCAATTCCACTGATTTCACCAAAACATATTCTGAATATCTATAATGTCACAGTTCTATACAAGTAGGGAAAACACAAATTTGGCTAAACAAAGAGCCTATCTTCAATTTATTCACAATTTTGTATGTGGAATTTATTGAAGAAGGAAAATAAGGGAAAATAAAGACTAAAGTTACTTACTATGCCATTTTAACTGAGATTGTCCTGGTATGGATCAATGTAAAGGCAAATATAAATTGAAAAAGCATTCACTATGAATACTCTATATATGTTGGTGAAAATAATGATCATTTTTTTATGTCTTGATATAATTTATAAAATAGTGCCTATTTGAAATAATATGCAAATGCTAGAAATAAACCTACTCATATACACATTATAAGGATTAATTTCTTTAACTTACTTCCTACTAGTCAGAGTTAATTTGCAGCAAGGAGGCAACTGGAATAACAAGTAGTGTTATTTATAAATAAAATGCATAAAAATATATGCAGGAAAGCTAGTGCTGTTTGCTTAACTATCTCATTTATACCTTACCTGTATCTGTTTGAGGTTGTTTTCAAAGTTCCATGAAATGTGAGGTTTTAGAGAGTAATTAGTTGCCTGTCTTTATTTTCAGAGAAACTGAAATGAAAGAAAGACTTGTCCTGAAATACACACAGATGTAGGGGCATCGCCATGCATACCCCACAAGGCGCTTCTTCTAATCCCTTGTCTTAATGGAGTGGGAGGATGGGAGATCTTGTTCACTTAACTTTCCACATTTTTTCCTTGAGGGAAATTTTTCTTCAGTGTTATGGGAATATGATATCCCAGTCTATTATTCTGATTCCCTCGAAAAACAACTTGGGATAAGAAGGGCTAGACAATAATAAAACTAGGAGAACCTGAAGAGATTTTTTTACTTATACATAATCAGATTTGTGTCATTAAAGGCACAAACTGGAGGATATCTAATAAAATCAATGAGGCTTTTTTGGTTGCTGATATCTATCATATTGAAAGGAATACTGCCAATGTTTCCCCATCAGGATTTATGCAGGACAGACTCATATCCTCTTATTGTGCAGTACAGTCTTATTTTTCACTCATTCTTCTCTAGTTGCAACATAAATTAGGTGGCTGAGAAAAGTCAGACACCATTAATAACTGAAGGTAAGTAGCATTTTTCAAGGAATTCAATGCTGATTAAGGGAGAGAACAATATTACATTTCCTATAAGTACTGAGGATCTGAGGAAGGAAAAAAAAACAGAACAAAACGTGTGTCTTGTGAAATGTATGTGCTCTAGTTACAAAAGATTCAAATTACATTTCAGTAGAATATCAGCATTCAGCAAACACCCCAGACATAATTGCCGTAGACTGGACCCACCAAAGGTAGCAGGTGAATATTTGAGAAGAAACAAGATATTATCATAATTTCAAAGCATCTATTCCAGGGCAATTATTAACTACAAATGGAAAGATGGTAACCCTCAAACACTATTTAACCAAGGGATAAAGTTAACATCACCAGTAAAAGGGCATATTGACATCATTTTTGATATCATGTGCCTGGAGAATTCCATGGACAGAGGAGCCTGGAGGGCTATAGTCCGTGGGGTTGCAAAGAGTCAGACATGACTAGCAAATAACACTTTCACTTTTCATTGAGAACTGAGGACACATTGTCATTTCTCTGGTTGTTATGCCTTTATGCCCGTCATACTAGTATAGTCATGAGGAAACGTCAGACAAATGCAAATTGAAGGACATTCTACAAAATAATTAAACAGTAATACTATTCAGAAGTGTCAAGACCATAAAACAATAAGGAAAGAGTGAGCAACTGCTGCATATAGAGACTAATGGGGAAAAATGCAATGCAGGATCCTATATTGGATCCTGAAACAGAAAGAGGACAGTAGTGGGAAACTGGTGAAATTTGAATGCAATCTGTAGTTAATTAACAGTATTGTAACAATGCTTATTTCTTGGTATTGATCATTTTACTATGATATGTCAAATGTTAATTTTAGCAGAAGCTGATCAGAGATGTACAGGAATCCATTCACAGCTTATATAAGGCTAACATTTTGAAATCAAAAGTCAAAAAAACCTCATTTTATCATAAGGATACAGATTTTTGAGGGAATATACTTTCTCCATTGAACTTGAAATTTCACAAATAGAAAAAGACTAGAGTTAGGGGGCTACTGTTTAGTTCTATCAGGATATACAAATGTTTATGTGAGGAAGGAAATTAGACCTATAGGGAGAGTGGGTGAGGGAAACCCAGAAGTTTCGAAGGCTTTTTCTTGCAAGGGTATGTCTACTTACCATTATTCATCACAAATGGAAGGTGGTGTCCTGGAAAAATTACATGGAGCTCCAAGGTACAGAGGCAGCATGAAGTAGAGCTTTAAGAAAGCATCATACAGAAAAAGATGGTAAGTTTCAGAAGCAGACCAATCACTTTCAAATCCTGAATCTTCTACTTGATTACTGTCACCAGTTTGACCATTAGTTACTACCATCACCACCACTATTACTCTTCCTCCTCCATTTTTATTTTAGATAACAGTACTTTTCTTGCATATTTCACAGATTACTAACATAATGTAAATATTGTACAAGTAAGAACTATTAACCCCATGTCTATTTAAAGCCATGCATTTCTTATTAAACCAAATCATTACACAAAGTTAAAAGAAGAGAAAAATCACATACATTTAATTTACCAAAAGGTATGTGCAATCACTTTAAGTTTTATGATTACATATTTTAACAAGATTGTGATTTTAGTGGATAATTTTTATCTTGCATTTTTCCCACATTATTTATCAATTTTTTCATGTTTCTACAATATATTTAAACATCTCCCTACAAAAGAGAAGAATTTGATTCTGTTTTTTTTTAATATTAGAAGCCATGCATGTTACATTTAAAAATGTTTTTTTAACTTGGATTATTCCTTTTATAAAGAAATATGCATTAATATTTGTTGTTTAGTCACTAAGTCGTGTCCAACTCTTTGTGACCCTATGGACTGTAGCCCATCAGACTCCTCTGTTCATGGGAATTCCCAGGCAAGGATACTGGAGCGGGTTGCCATTTGTACCTTACGTGATCTTCCCGGATCAGGGATCCAGCCCACCTCTCCAGCATTGGTATGCAGATTCTTTACCACTGAGCCACCAGGAAAGTCCTCATTAATATCTGTAGCTTTTGTAAATAAGTTAAAGATGACCTTTTTCATAAATGCTTCATAGTTTTACCTCTTGCTTTATAAATATTTGAACACATGAATCTTAAATCACTGAATTTTCCTGATATTATCAGAAGCACTAATTCATCACTGGTAGACAAACAAGGTGGATTGGCATGGTCTTTGATTCTAGTATGGAACTACAATGTTGGTGTAGAAACTGTCTAACTGCCACTGTTTAGATATAAGAGGCATGACGAGTGCTATGCAAACTGTTAGTTCTCATTATTAATTATTCATATTGGCATAGTGCTGAAGGGAAATAGTAACGTTACCAGTTATTCTTACTCTCATTCTGTCAGCCTTCTTTAGTATAGGTTGCCACTGGTGGAGGAGGTAAGAATACAGAGTAAATGTCCTGTAGATGAGGTCCTTCATGTGGGAAAGCCCATCACAATATCCCTCATTTCCCAGGGTTAGCACCGTACAAGTTTTCCATTAGTTCTTTGGATTTTGACCAGCGACTGCTTAACTTGTCCATGTTCCTTGATCTTTAGGTTCTGGCTTGTGAGTATTCACATAGACCTCCCACTATACTCTGAACTCTGGTTTTATGTTTTTGTTTTTCTTTTTTTTTTTGCTTACTTTTGTGATCTCAGATTCATTGTGATCCCAGTAGGGTTTTTCTTTTGTAGCCTGCTCTCCTGTCTTGTTTCCTTGTTCAGCTCTAATAAACATGTTGCCATTCTTGATCCAGTACAGAAAATTTGGTCTACAGCATCCCTGGTGGCTCAGTGGTAAAGAATTTGCCTGCCAATGCAGGAGGCACGGGTTAAATTCCTGGGTGGGAAAGATACCCTGGACAAGGAGATGGCAACCCACTTCAGTATTCTTGCCTGGGAAATCACATGGACCGAGGAGTCTGGCGGGCTATAGTCCATGGTGTCACAAGAGTCGGCCATGACCTAGTAATTAAACAACATAATGAAAATTAGATATTTTGAGTGTATTGGAGAACATTATTTTGTTTATCAATTTACTAGAGACATAAAAGAGAAAAGGTTAAGAAAATATAGCAGATGCTATGGCTTTCTTATGAATTTTCTCAAGCTGGGAAGGGAAAGTGAAGCATCCCTCCAAGTTAGAACACATGCTGTTAGTTTTTAAATAGAAGTAACAAAACTAATTTCAACTGTGTTATTTTATTATTATCCTGTTAAAATATATATGACATTACATTTAGCATTTACAATATTTTAAGTGTACTATTCAGTAACACTAAATACTTTCATATTGTGCAAATGTCACCATTATCCATCTCCAGGACTATTCGTTTTCCCAAGTTGAAACTCTAAATCCATTTAACAGTAACTCCCCATTACCCCTGTCCCAACCCTTAGCAACCACCTTGCTAGCTTCCATCACAGTGACCACTCTAAGTACTTAAAATAATACAGCACTTGTTCTTTTGTGATTGGATTCATCACTTAGCATCATGTTTTCAAGTTCATCCACTTTGCAGCACGTGTCATAACATCCTTTTTAAGGCTGGATAATTTTTCATGGAATGTACACCATGTTGTTTGTCCATCCATCCATATATGGACATTTGTGCTGCTTCCACCTTTAGTTACTGTGAATAATGCTGCTATGAACATGTGTGTACAAATATGAATCCCTACTTTTATTGCTTTTGGATATATAATTTTGCCAATATGCAGCATGTTATTTTCTGTTGTTTTAATACTAGCTATTCTTATGGGTGTGAGGTAGTATCTCACTGTGTTTTGGTTTGCATTTTCCTAGTTATCAGTGATGTTGAGTATCTTTTCATGTGACTATTGACCATTTGTTGATCTTCTTTGAAGAAACGTCTGTCCTTTCAAGTTCTTTGCCTGCTTTAACTGGGCTTTTTTCTTGTCCACTCTAGTTTTAATTGTAAAGGATTTAAATGTTGAATCAAAATGTGAAGATGAGGAAGGAACAGGAGAGATGTGATAACGAACTCTGGTCTCATTCCAATATACTTGGCTTTGACTCTATCTATATATTTTCCATGTGTTAATCGAAAGGATTGTGTGAATTGCTGTTATTGCACAGGTAGTACTATATAATAGCTGAAGTAATAGGTTACAAAGACTCCACAGGTTATAGGGAAATTGCAATATCTGGGTGCCTCCCACTCCCAATCAGAGCAGATGGCTGTTTCCCAAGGGTTATAAAAGTAACTACTTTCCTTAAATAAGCCATCTGTCTGATAATCATTTTTACCAATTAATAAAGAAGGCATTTGAAGGGCTGAGAAATTTGTTAATTCTAAACACAGGAAGGAGAAAAGTACTATGTTTTGTCCATTTGTAAAATAATATCGTTTCTAAGAAATAGGATCTACTTTTGTTGCCCTTTCTGAAACATTCTGTGGAGTTAGATAAATTGGTAAAAAGCAAATCAATAGTTGAAACTAGTCTGTGATGACAAATTTGACTTGCTTGACAGCAGTGTATATTATTATTGATCACCAAGATCAAATCAGGCAGACCAAGCAAGTCACATGCTCTTATGGTAAACAAAGCCCCAACTCATAGAGCTAATCTGATGGTGAATTTCAGTAAGGCAGATAATTGCATTTTATCTTTATGCTGTTTAACTATGAAAATATTGAAAAAAAAAAAAAGAAAATACTGATTAAACCTCAACCTCCCACTCACTGTCCTCCCTTCACTCCTTAAGCTCCAGCCATAAGCATACATTTACAGTTCCCCTCGCCAGTTTTTTATACTAACAAGCACATGTAGGTGTCAGCCCCCAATGACCTCCACTTTGACAAATTGGAAAACCCTTCTCATTCTTCAGATTCTAGCTCAAGCATCTTATCTGTGAGGAAATGTTTTATCAGCCAAGAAAGCTGATATTTCCACTTTAGCCTCCTTGGTGTTTCCAATATGCATCGATAGTAGAGAATTTTTCTCACTAAGTCACTGTAAAACATTGACTCTCATATTAGAGTGTTATTACATGAGGAAAGAGACCATATCCTGCTTACCTATATATAGTGCTAGTTCCTGAAAATAAAACTTAAAGAAGAAATTGCTAATGCAAAAAACAGTTTAGAAATACTCTTGACAAGATGACAGCTTGTTTTAAAAATCATAATATATGATAATTTTATTAAAACTTTAATTCCTTTTTGCTCACAGTGAAAAACTATAAATAAAATTTATCAATTTTGAAACACACATCAAAAATAAATATCAATTAAAAATAACTAGAAACGAAGATATTGAGATTACAAATCTGATTTGGGGGGTTTAGAGTTGGTGTTTATTCAACACAGTTTGCTGGAATCAGTAATCCAACTTTGAACCTGGAATTTCATGGGCTCATAAATTTTATTCCTTGTGAGTTCCTTTAGCTTTGTGGCTTTGCTGCTGTGCTTAGATACTCAGTCATGTCTGACTCTTTGTGACCCCGTGAACTGTAGCCCACCAGGCTCCTCTGTCCATGGAATTCTTCAGGCAGGAATAGTGGAGTGGACTGCCATGCCCTTCTCCAGGGGATCTTCCCAACCAGGGATCAAACTAAGGTCTCTTGCATTGCAGACTGATTCTTTACCGTCTGAGCCACCAGGGAAGCTAGTAGTACGGAAAATTTTTTTCCTGGTGATCAAAGTGGGTAATCTAACATCATACATAGTTTCTTTAATTATTCTCAATCACACAAAATATTTAAAAAATCCTTATACTTATCATTCTTGGTCGGTTTACAGTGCAGCTACAGGTTCACAATATTGCTGTCTCCGCCCCACTCAAATTTCCTAGAGCTGGACACATAGAGTGCAACGACATTTTAGAGTAAAGCTTGAGCACCAGTGTAAAGTAACAGTGTCTACAGCAAAATGCACACCTTAGCTTCCAAAACAAAGAAACTAGTTCTTAATGAAATGAACAGTCAGAACTTACAAGTCTAACTATATTTATAAAAGATGGCTCATTGCAACGTGGATTCAATTTGGTTCTCTCTCTCCCCTTAAATATAATTACAAATACACTTGGATATTTACCTTTGCCAAAACAGTAGAGAGAGGCCTGTTTCTCTCTCTTTTTGTTTTTTATCTCAAATGTTTACTCATCAGTCTTTTCCTATTTTCTTCCCCCATTTTTTCCCTCAGTAGTTTTTTGATGAGTGAGCCTTTTGCTTATCGCAGCCGTTAATGATGTCGCCAAAGGGAAGAAGTGCTGGGGATGAATTTTGGGTCTGCTTGCTTTAGCCAAGTAGAAAAGTACTTCGCATTTCTTTACTAGCCCCCTTCATGCTGCAGTCTGCCCAGCTGACGGATTGTTTCATGTCTGCAGTGACTAACCGCAGTGCCTTTCAGTCTGGCTGCTTGCACAGTAACTCACGCTCTCTCATTGTCCTGTCCTTTTAGTTTAAATGCTTTTCTCCTTGCCTCTCAGTCTAATAGCTCATTCCTTCTCCTCCCCTAGCACCCGGCATTGTTTCTCCATCACATCACTTGCAATTTCCAGGATGACATATTTTACTTCGGATCATAGCTCATTTAGTCTTTTCTCCTGCTGGTATGCTAATAACAGCTCAAGCTAATCATTAATTTCCACCCTGTGGTTTCAATAATTCCTTCCATGCTAAATCTTGTGCAAGAAAATTGTTTTAGGCTTGGCACCTTAACTTAGTCTAAGGGAAAGATGAGCCAGAAGATGCCAAGTCACTGCGAGTGGCCCCCTCTGGTCAACAGGGGCATTATTGCTCACCTAGCTCAAGGCTTGTTTTTTTTTAACAGATAGAAGGATAAAAGGCACAGAAACAACTTTACCTCTGTGACTTCATGTGTGTTTAATTAATGTCTTTTAGAAGTAGAAGAATATGAAAGTATTGTGCAAAATTGTTTATGTGACCCAGTAAAATGTATTATTGTGTATATAAAAATATCAAAAGGAGGAAAATTTTAAAATATTAGTGCTGGAAGGATCTTCAGAGATCAAGTACAAGCTCTTCCTTTTTATAAATGAGACAAGTGAGGCCCATGAAGTTTCAAAGATTCGCCATGTCTGCCGTGAGCTGGGCTGACAAGATGTTTGCTCTATATCCGTCTATAGCCGTGAAGCTAAGTTCCTGACTGAATTTCTGATGCCGCTCACACACACAAAACAAACATCATTATGGTCATGCTTCCCAGAGAAGTCATAAATCTGCTTCATATTTTCTTTGCTTTCAATATTAAATACTAGTACTTTGGTTTGGTTTAATGTAGATAAAGTAGAGAATCTGAACTGTAACGAGACTTGGAAAAATAGCTTTTGGTGTTCCGTCCACTAAAGTACAGTAAGGAACTTTGCAAGGGAATTAGCACAGAGTTGAGTGAGCTTCTATAAAATATCTTCCATGTCTGTGTTTAACTGAAATTCCACCAATGCACACTTTCTATGTATTGACATATGTATATTTCAGCTCTCCTTAATTGGGGTGCTTCTGCCCATTTGGGGACATTTGACCATATGTTATTTTTGACACTCATCTGGGGTTTGGTGCTGACATCTAGGGGGCGGAGGCAAAGAATACTGCTAAATATTCTACAATGCACAGTACAGTCTCCAGCAATAAATACCAACAGTGCTGGTTTAGAAACCCTAATATGTGAAAATACATGAAAAATGAGCAATTAATAACTATACTTATCTTTTGGGAAGAGAGACAAGGACTGGATTTAAGAATGATGATTAAAGGGACTTTAGCCTTTATTTTAATCTAGTCTATTGTTTTATTTATTTTCACGAAGAGAATGCGTATAATAGTATAGTTAAAGATTAGTTAAAAATAACAAAACATACTGAACAGGAACCAAATTGGAGGGTAGGAATATTCAAAACAGTAAATTATTCAAAAATATTCAAATAAGTATAGATCTTTAACGGTTCTTTGTTCTTATATATTTCAATTTAAATATTAATTTACATGGTCATTTTAGCAATTAATCAAAGTGTCTGCCCTAACTCCTGTTTCTTCCCCATCCTCCACATTTAATCTATCATCAACCCAACCCATTCTAATGATGAATAAGTTCTCTGAACCATCATTCCCTCTTCATCTCCACTGATCATTTTAATATGTGCTTTTTTGCCCCCAGTCTGGACTACAGCAATCTCATTATTAGCTCTTTACCTCCTGCCTTTAAACTCTCTTTTTCTAAATAATTTCCTACATCATTGACAGTTTTGTTCATACATAATACATCATCACTCACAATGTCCCTTATCAAGGACCTCAATTGATTTCTTCTTGGATCAAGGATGATAAAGGCAGCACTTTGTACCAGTCTCATTTCCCAGGTCCAAGACAGCTATCATTCATAGCATTGATTAATCTCTGTAATCTTTCTGTCTGGTGTATAATAACTCTGACTTCAGACTCCCTCTTAACAGGATCCATGTGGCCATTCAAATTGCCTGGAGTCTGTGTGAACCTACCATACGTTCTTCCACCAGCGAACTGCTGCATATTTAATACTTTTTTCTTCTTTCAGTGACTATTTCCATGCTGAAGGATGTAAATAATGAGGGGTTACTAGCAACTTAAAGAATGGAATCAGAAACTCAAGAATATCAATTGAGGGTTCCCTTAAGATACTTTACTCTGACTATGAAAATTTAACAACCTTAGTCACAATAATTGACCAGTACTTGACCCTATTTGCTATTGCTTAGTTTCCAAGAATAGCGTCTGCTGGAAGCTGACATTTAATGGTACCAGATTTGAAAATACCATTGCTATAAAACCTTAGAATGTTACCTAATTATAAATGGGTATTGTCTAAATGTAAAAGAGAAAACTAAATAAAGATACTTTCAGGATACAGCAGTTAAGAGAAAAATTAGGGAATAGTCAAAAAGGATAGAAAAGGGCAAAAAAAAAAAAATGATTCTGGACAAGTTTAAATATATAGGTGTCAAGACAATGTATTGGAAATTACTTCAGAATAAGCAAAACTACCACATAAAACAGAATGTCATGGGGTAGAAAAATAGATCAAGGATTTGCCATAAATATGAAAATGCCATCCTGAAAAAATCAAATAAAATGAGCAGCGAGAAAGAATGCAAAAATATGAAGGTAAAAAAGTATACGATTAAATCAGTTCTTAATAGGATTTTAATTTCTAAACATGAAAAAATAGGAAAGAAACTAGTAAAAAAAAAATATGAAGAGTCAAGTGTGCCTAAGAGAAGAATAGTATGAAGAAAATAGCATGAGAAATAATAAAAAAGAGAAGATATGAAATTATTTCAAATCTTCCTCAGGATAAAGACTATATTTTAAAAAGGATTTGTTTTCAACAACACATTTTAAGTTAATTTTATGTGGCTTTCCTGGTGACTCAGATGGTAAAGAATCTGCTTGTAATATGGGAGACCCAGGTTCATTTCTTGGGTAGGAAAGATACCCTGGAAAAGGGAATGACTACCCACTCCAGTATTCTTGCCTGGAGAGTCCCATGGATGGAGGAGCCTGGTGGATGACAGTCCACTGGGTCGCAAAGATTTGGATAGGACTGAGCAATAAACACTTCCACAGAGGTAGAGTAAATCATAACTTGGTTTCAACAACATTGTTTTTAGAAAACAAAATTCATACTTTGATTATTTTTTATTTTACCTTAATATAGGACTAAAAAAGGAACCAAATGTATATTCGACATTCAAACTTAAATGAAGTGCCATTCATCAGTGTCACCACCAGTTATGGAATGAGCACCCAACATAGCAGTAGTATTTTCTGGATGAAGCTTCCAAGCTGACTTTTTACAATGTTAATAACTCCAGTCTCAAAGGTTTCTTGAGGTGCCCTAGACTTACAATTCATTTAGTTGGTACAATTTTCATGATTTCGTTTAACACCTCATTACAGAATCAGACAGAATAATAGCTGGGAAGAAAAGTTGGATGACCTGAACTTTTCATCTTAGAAATAAAAACTAAGGTGTTTTATGAAGCTGATGTAACTTTAAACTTTTGTATTTTTCATAAAATCACATAATGATGACACAGAGGAGGAAATGAGAGTAAGCATAAAACCAATAGGGTTACAAAGGTTAGCGCCTACCAATATTGAGATTGATTTTTTACACAGACTGATTAAACTACCATGGTCCCCTTACATACTAAATCTTTGAACTGCAACCATCCACTTTTACTTCAAAAAAATGCTGAAAGAAATGAGAGAAATTTAAATGAAGAGGTCATTATTTTCCCTTAAATACCACCGTATGTTGATTTTGAGAAAACATGTCCCCTGAGAGATAATAGCCCAAAAGTTAGGGTTTGATTAACTCAATTAATGTTCCATGTTCTTTCCCATGTAGTCAGAGCTAACTGTGTATAAGCAAGTATAGATATATGTATCTATTTTTCCTTCTAACTTTTCATAATACACGTATGCAGCTTCCACTTTCATTTCTTTATGTAACATTTCAGAAAGAGATATTAGATAAAAGCAAGACTATTTGCTCAGTTTCTTAATTCCATCATAAGACAGGATAGTCTAAAACTTACATTTGTGCTAAATCATAGCAAGTTTGTAGCGTAAACAATCAAATAAAAAGAAACAAGATCGTGACAAAGGAGACTCTGGAGTACTGCTTCTCCCAGGGACATACAGAACCTACAGGTACACATGGAACTGTTCTCTCTGAAAAATAATTCAAAAAGTAGCCGAGAGATTCCTACACAGTGGGACAATGACAGAAAAACCTATATGGAAAAGTGTAGTAGAGAGTGAGACATAATCTTGTCATCAACTTCATCCTCAACATGGTAACACATGCTTAGGAGGAAGCTCACAGTTCCAGCTTCTCCCTGGAGCAGAAGGCTTGGATGACACATCTGGCGTCCTGACTTTTACAACCTCCACCTGAGAGATGCCCCCCACCCCCCTGCCACACACACAACTAGCTCTGAAGGCTGAGACCCAGGATATAGCAAATAAAGTTCTTACTGGGCTTGTGAGGACTCTGTGGCTATTCCCATGCCTGCTTCCAACCCCTAACACCAGGGCCCAGTGCAGAGGCTGCAGACGTAAACTTGCCCAGAAGTTCCATGAAAGAGGCCTATTTGCTTATCTTAAAAGCAGTAGCCTGACAGTCGGGTTTCTAAATGAAGACACATCTAGGGTCCAACTGCATTCTCTCCAAAATCCAGGCTGGCCAGTACTGTCTTTGTGCTCTCCCTCTTCCCCATCTCAGGTCACTGGTATCCCCAAGAAAGGAGTCTGTACACACAGCTGGCACCAAGGAAGCATCCCCTGAAAGTCTGCCTCTGTTGCCAGAAAGGCTGTATTCACGGGTTTAATAGATGGTAGTGAACAAAGAAATAGCTCTTAACTGGCAAAGTGCAGAGGAGTTTGAAACATCTATTTACCAGTCTTCCCCTGAATGAAGAGTATTTATATACTTTAAAAGCTGCTGCCTGAGAGTCTAGCTTCCAGTAAGCCTCCATCTAGGTGCTAATTGAGATCCTCTTATTTATGACATTGCCTGGTCTTGGCACATACTCAACTATTGGGAACCGTTAAGAACAAAGAATGTTGTTTGAACATTCACAGAAGTTTGAGAGACAACCAAGAACTATGGCTGTGTTGCATGACAAGTTTCATCTTCTATCAAAAGCCACTCCTTCAAGACTGGGAGAAGAGGCTATATCATGTAATGTATAGGAAACAAATGTATGTATTTTTCTTTCACAAAGAAAGTGAAGAAATAGAGGAAAATATTTCAAAACAATAAATAAAACCACAGAAAAATACCTTAATGAAAAGGGGATAAGTTATTTATCTGAAAAAATGTTCAAAAAAGGTCATGATAATGCTCTCAAAGTCAGGAAAACAATACGGAAAGAAAATTTCAATAAAGAGATACTGTAAAAGAATGTACCAAATGAAAATCACAGAACTGAATAATACAATAACTAAACTGAAAAATTTAATGAAAGGATTCAACAGAAGACTTGATGAAGTAAAAGGCTCAGAATCTCCATAATAGGAGAGTGGAATTCATTTGATTTGGATGATCAAAAAGAGAAAAGAATAAAAGAGGGTTAGGATACCTTTAGGGACTATATAACATAAACACGTGGATCATTACTTCCATTATAGTAGTCCCAGAAGGAGAAGAGAGGGAGAAAGAAGTGGAGAGTTTATTGGAAGAAATAATGTTGGAAAACTTCCTTAACTTGGAGAAAGGAACAGATTTCCAGATCTGGGAAACCCCTAGATTCCAAAGAAGATGAAACTAATGAGACCCACACCAAAAAATGCATTATAATTAGAATGTTGAAAGTAAAGACAAGGAGAAGGGGACTTCCCAGTGGTTAAGACTCTGTGCTTCCACTGCAGAGGGCATGGGTTCAATCCAGATTCATGGTCAGGGAACTAAGATCTTGCATACCGTGTGGCACAGCCAAAAATAAAAACTAAAAACTAAAAAAAAATATATATATATTTTTTGAAAAAGACAAGGAAAGAATCTTAAAAGCAGAAAGACAAAAAACTAATCGTTACATACATGTAAACCCCAGAAGACTATCAGCAGATTTTTCACCAGAAATATTGGAGTCCAGAAGGGAATGACATCATATATTCAACATTTTGAAAAAAAGAAACCTCCAAACCTTTCCAACTAAGAGTACTCTACTTAGCAAAGCTGTCCTTCAGGATTGAAGGAGAAAGAAGAGTTTTGCAGGCAGTCTAAAGCTAAAGGACTTCAACATCACTAGAATAGTCATAAGAAAAAATGTTAAATGGACTTCTATAGCTGAAACGAAAGGGGGCTAATTAGTAACAGGAAAATATAAAAATACAAATATCAGTGGAAAATATAAATATACAGTTGACCTTTGAGGAACATGCGTTTGATCTCCAAACTGGAGAGACAGAGGTCTCTCTGTTACATACAGATTTTAAACTGCAAGGAGAGTTAAGTCCCTAACTTCCACATTATTCAAATGTCAAGTGTACTTTAAAATGCAGAATAATCTAATGTTGTGATGATTCCTTGCTTATAAGTCTAGCATGAAAGTTAAAAGACAAAAGTAGCAAAATAAACAACAATAAAAAGCTTCTTAATGAATACAAAAAGTAAGAAGAAATAAATTGTGAAATAAAAAACATAAAACATGAAAGGGTACTAAAATTGTAACGCTTTACAATGCATACAAACTTTTTAACAGAATAAAGCAGAATGTTACAGTTATTTCATGGAAGCCTCATGGTAATCACAAAGCAACAATATATGTAAATATGTTTAAGAGATAAAGAGAAAGGAATAAAAAATAACACTAAAGAAAATGATCAAATGACAATGAAAGAGAGTAAGAGAAGATGAAAATAACAAAAGAACTAGAAAAACATCCAGAAGATGATTTTTTTAAGTGGCATTAATTCCCTACCTATAAATAAATATTTCAAATTAAATGGACTAAATTCTCCATCAAAAGACTCAATGGCTAAATAGATTAAAAAAAAGAAAATCAAAACCCAAGTATATGCTGCCTATAAGAGACTCACTTCAGTGTTAAGGATGCACAGAGACTTACAGAAGGGATAGAAAAAGATATTCCAATGCAAATGGAAACCAAAAGAAATCTGGGTTAGCTATACAGAAAAAATAGGGCTAAACTCAAGACTGTAACAACAAAGTTATTATATAAAGGGATCTATCCAAATATTATAAGAATATAATATTTGCTTACATTTATGCACCCAAGATAGGAACATCTAACTGTATAAAGCAAATATTAACAGACCTAGGGGAAAATAGACAGCAATGTAGTAATGGTGGGGGAATCCAATATCTTTGTTTCATCAATAAATAGATCATACAGACCGAAATCAATAAGAAAACATTGGCCTTAAATTACATGCTAGAAAAGATGAATTTAAGAGTTATTTATAGAAGATTCCACCCCAAAGCAGCAGAATACACATTTTTCTCCAGCATACATGTAATGTTTTCTAGGAGAGATCATATATTAGGCCATGAAATTTTTAAATAAACTTAAGAAGATTGAAATCATATCAATCCTCTTTTCCAACCACAGTGGTAAGAAACTAGATATTAATTACAAGAAAAATATGGAAAATTAAAAAAGAATGTGGAGATTCTACAACATGCTACTGAACAATCAATGTCAAATAAGAATGCAAAAGAGAAATAAAAAATATCTTGAGACAAATGAAAATGGAGACATATAGTACCAAAACTTACAGGATGCAGCAAAAGAAATTCTAGGAAGGAAGTTAATAGTAGTAAAAGCAAACAGTAAGATAAACAAATATCCCAAACAACCTAACTTTAAACTGCAGGGAACTAGGGGAAAAAAAAGAAGCAACTATGCTCAGAATCAGTAGATGGAAGCAAATAACAAAGACTGGAGCAATAAACAAATGAATTTATTGGAGAAAAATGAAATAGAGACTAAAAATATAGTTAAAAAATCAATGAAACCAAGAACTGATGTTTTAGAAAGATAAATAAAGGTTTTTAGCTAGATCAAAAAGAAAAAAGAGAGGAATCAAAATTAGAAATGAAAGAGGAGATTACAACTAATATCATGGATATTAAAAAAATGATAAAAAAAAACTACTATAAAAAGTTGTACACCAAATTGGACAACTAGAATAAATAGATAAATTACCAGGAAAAAAAAAAACTTACCAAAACTGAATCATGAAGAAACAGAAAAATATCTAAACAGACTTATGACTATTAGGGAGCTTAAAAGTCCAGGGAAAGATGGCTTTACTGGTGAATTCTATCAAATATTTAAAGAAAATTAGGACCAATCCTCAAATTTCTTCAAAAAACAAAAAGAAAGGCAATGCTTTCAAGTGCATTTTAGAAGATCAGTATTATCTGATGCCAAAACCAGACAAGGTGCCACAGGAAAGAAAATTACAGACCATTATCCCTGATGAACACAGACATAAAAATCTTCAACAAAATGCTAACAAACAATTCAACACTATGATCACACAACATAATCAACTGATATTTATTTCAGGGATGTAAGACAGTTCAATATTCTCAAATCAATCTATGAGATGTACAACATTAACCAATTATTGATATAACTATATGACCTCAGTAGATGCAAAAAAAAGCTTTTGACAAAATTTAACATCCATTTATGATTAAAAACTCTCAACAAAGTGGGTTTAGAAGGAATGGACCTCCACATAATAAAGGCTATATTTGAAAAGCCTACAGTTAACAGCATACTCAATTGTACAAAACTGAAAGCTTTGCTTCTAAGATCAGGAACAAGATAGTGATGTCCACTATCACTACTTTTATTCAACACCATCTACTGGAAGTCCTCGCTGGAGCAGTTAGGTAAGAAAAATAAATAGAAGGTATCCAAAGTAGAAAGGAAGAAGTAAAACAATCTCTATTTGCAGATGGCAAGATATTATGTATAGAAAAACCTAAACTATATTTTAAAAAGTTAGAACAAATAAATAAGTTCATTACAATTGCAGAATATAATCTCAATGTATAAAAATCAGTCGCATTTATATAAACTAATAATGAAATATCAGAGATAGAGAACGTTTTTTAAAATTCTGTTTAATTGTATCAAAAAATACTAGAAATACATTTAACCAAGGAGATGAAAGACCTGTATATTGAAAACTGTAAGACATTAAAGAAGGAGACTGAAGATGGCACAAATAAATGAAAAGAGATTTTGTGTTCATGGATTCAAAGAATTAACATTATTAAAATATCCATGCCACCGAAAGCAATCTACAGATTCAATACAATCTCTATCAAAATTCCAAAAGAATACTTCACTAAATAGAACTAGTCTAAAATTTGAATGGAGCCACAAGAGACTCTGAATAACTAAAGAATATTGAGAAAGAGGAATGAAGATGAAGTATATCACACTCCCTGATATCTAACAGTATGTTAAACCTATATTTATAAAAAAGTATGACATTATCGTTGAAACAGAAACTTAGATCAATGGAAAATAATAGAGTGCCCTGAAATAAATGTATGCATATATGGCCAACAAATTTATGATGAAGAAGCCAGGAATACACAATGGAGACAGAATTGTCTCTTCAGTAAATGGTTCTGAAAAATCTGAACAGTCGTGTGGAAAAAGAATAAAATGGGATCATGTCTTATGTGAGACATACCAATTAACTCAAAATACATTAAAGGTTTGAGTGTAAGACTTGCAACTGTGAAACATCTGTAAGAAAACGTGGGGGTTTACTCCTTTACATCAGTAGTGGCAATAATTTTTTTGGATTTGACCAAAATCAAAGATAATAAAAGGAAAAATAAACAAGCAGGATTACGTCAAATAAAAAGTTTCTGTATAGCAAAGCAAGCCATCAAAAAAGTGAAAAGGAAACCCAAGTAGTAAGATAAAATATTTACAAATTGTATATCTGATTTGGGCATGAAAAGGTTTTCAACATCACTAATCATCAGGGAAATTTTAAGTCAAAACCACAATGAAATATCACCTTATACTAATGGCTATTATCAAAAAAGACAAGACGTAACAAGTGTTGTGGAGGAGATGAAGAATTTCCATGGTGGGAATGTAAGTGGTGCACCTACTATGCAAAATAATATGGAGGTTCCTCAAAATTTGAAAAATTTACATAACTGTAATATGATTAAGCAATTCCACTTCTGGGTATTTGTCTGAAGGAAACAAAAAGTTTTTCTTAGGAACAGGTATTGGCACCCCTTTGTTCACTGTGGCATTATTTGGAATAACCAAGACATAGAAATCTAGGTGTCCATTAATAGATATGAAAAAAATATGCCATATATACATAATATAATTGTAAATTTATTTTTAATTTGAAGACAATGGCTTTACAATGTAGTGCTGGTTTCTGCCATATAACAACTTGAGACAGTAAGCCTCCCTATAATTCTATTTGATGTTAATAGCTAACACAGCCAAAGTAATTTACATGAGAAAATGCAAGTTCTCTTTTATAGTATTTTGTATATTTCATCAGGTTGTTCATTATATAATAACAAACACACTGCTTGGCTGGCTGGCCATAACATTTTGTTGTTGTTGCAAGTTGGGATGGGAATTTTATTTTCAAATGTCAGTTAGGTTACCTTTAAACCTGCATTTTTATGTAATGAAAATCCCATGTTATCAACCCCATTAAAGGTAAAATGAACAAAGAAAATTCATGTAATGAACCCACTATAACATGAAAAAACTTAGGTATTATTTTTCTAGATCACAAAATATTTCACTAATATACAAAATTCACTTCTAGAATGAGTTCTAGTACTGCCTCTCTTATTAGCTAGATCAAATTTAATTCTAAAATAAGCATAAAATCTATCAAATTCTCTTCATGTTCATCTTACCCTCATCTAAAGTGCCATCATCTCTCTTCTGAAATAACATAACACTAAATATGGTTTGATTGTCAGCCTATTTCTGTGCTTAACATTCTTAAATTTATTCTTCACACTAAGGCAAACATTTAAACAATTATGTAAATAAAAAAAAAAGAATCACATCCCTGTTTCTGATTCTTCAGTGATTCCTTACTAAATTTGTATAAAATTCAATGTCTGTATAGCCTAAAATATCCCACATGATGTAGTAATGTCCATATTGTCAAAATTATTCTAAGTCACTTCCCACATCCTTTGATCATTACAAAGTGAACTAATGTTAGTTCTTACTACCCCCCCCAAAAAAAAACTAAAAAAAAAAAAACTCTGTCATTGTATTTATTGTTTTCTGATCCTAGATCCATCTTTTCACTGTGTATCACTATACTTTTAAAAATCATACTTTGGGTCTCCAGTTTATTATCTGACTATTTATATGAAGTTATTCTTCCCACCCCCTTTGGTATTCTTTGTCACAACAATCTATTTAATTGCACTGACATCAATCTGTAGGCTTAATTATTGTTAAAGAATGTTTTCTCTATGAGAGGTAGGTCTACCTTATTTATCCCTATAGACACTCAGGTATGTGATAATTACATTAACTGAAAACAGAGTTTAAGATGAAATCTAAAACGCAGAAAAAGATATGTATAGGGAGAACATATATTTGAATTTTATGTGTTTGTCATCAGAAATAGTGGAAGACAGAAAACAATAAAGAGTATTTTTAAAATACAGAGAGAAAAAAAACCTGTAATCTAAAATTTCTCTATCTAGCAAAATGCACTTCAACAATACAGTAAAGGAGACATTTTTAGAGCAAAAGAAAATCAAGATAACTTTCACCAACTGACTTCTAATACAGGAAATACTGAAAATATTTCTCCAGGGTGAAGGCAATCATACCAGATAGAAATTTGTATCTTCGGGAAAAAAATGAAGAAAAGTAAAAATATTGACAGATGAATTGTATGTTAATTGCTCAGTCATGTCAGACTCTGCAACCTCATGGACTGTAGCCTGCCAGGCTCTTCTGTCCATGGAATTCTCCAGACAAGGGTATTGGATTGGATAGTCATTCCCTTCCCCAGGGGATCTTCCCAATCTAGGGACTGAAGCCAGATTTCCTGCATTGCAGGCAGATTCTTTACCTTCTGAGTCACCAGGGATATATATGATAATTTCCTTAATATCTTTCTAATAGTTATGATTAATTAATGGGAAAATTGTAATATTGTTTTGTGGAGTTTATAATATGTGTAGATGTAGTACAGATGACAACTATAGCATAAAGGAATAAGGTAACAGCAAGTGGACCTTTTTAGAAAAATCTTAACACGTTACATAAATTAGTACAATAAAAATTAGCCTGTGAAAGGTTAAAATGTCTATTGTAATCAGAAGTAAAGAAAAAAGCAAGGATATATAGCAAAGAAGAATAAGTAAATAAAATTATAAAACATATCCAAATAACCCAAAACAGAAAAGTTAAAAATCAGTGTATCAAAAAACAGATTTAGACAGAAATGTAACGATAAAACAGTGGAGTTAAATCTAATCATATGCCAACTTACACTAAAGTTTAATGGACTAAACACTCCAAATAAAAGGCTAAGATTAAAAACATGAGTGTTAAGAACATAACCGCCATTTGTGTTTTTTCAGTCGGTTCAGTTCAGTCGCTCAGTTGTGTCCAACTCTTTGCGACCCCATGGACCACAGCACGCCAGGCCTCCCTGTCCTTCACCAAGTCCCAGAGTTTATCCAAACTCATGTCGGTGATGCCATCCAACCGAAAATGGTGTAATTTAAATGTAAAAATACAGGTGGGTTCATTTTAAATGGAAACAATTATACACATACACATATATAGAGAGATTTTATATATATTTATATATATATATATAACATGCAAATAAGTATAAAAGGTTAGTGTAGAGATTTATACTAATATAAAAGTATGGAATTCAAAGCAAATAATTCAAAAAAAGACAAGCCTTTAAATAATGGTAAAGGGTAAATTTATCAAGCAAAGAAAACAATCATAAGTGTATGTGGCCATAAAAGAAATGAAAAATATTTAAGAGGTTTCCAAGTCAGGGCAAGGGTGGCATATACTTGTTTTCCCCTGTTCATTGCTCAGTAGAGCAATAAAGACTAGAAAGAATTAAATAGGCAATTAAAGTAGAATTGGGAAAGGAAGAGTGAGAAAAGCAATCTTGTTAGGAACCCAAGACTAGAGAAATGACATAGCAGCCGCAGATTTTATGAATCCTAACAGAAGAGGGTGACCCAAGCCTGGCATTTCCCAATAACCAACCTGCAATAGAAGACCATTAAGGTCGGCCAGATAACCCCATGGACAGAGGAGCCTGGCAGGCTGCAGTCAATGGGGTCGCAAGAGTCAAACACTACTTAGCAACTAAACCACAACTAACCACTTTCTTCAACCAAATCGAACCCGAATGCTGACAGAAACTTCAGATGAATATAGCAGCACATGCCAAAACTAGGATGTGACCCATGAAGCCATGCTGAAATAGCCTTGCATATCTTTTGCAAGGTTATTTCGGCATTTTTATATTAATCAATAGAAGTCACCCTAATGACAGCTAAAGAAGAAAAAAATAACATTATCAATTGATGCAGAAAATATATGTGTCATTCCATAGTTATACATGATTTAAAAGCTTAGCAAATTATTAATAGGATTAGAAGGAAATTATTTCAGCATAATAAAAACATCTCTAAAAGCAGACTGCTAACATCATAATGAATGTGAAAGACTGAAACCTTTCTCTGCAAGATCAAGAACAAGGCAAAGATGTCTTATCGCTTTGGTCTCTGTACTGAAAACTCTAGCCATTGCAGTAAGGAAGTATAAAGACATAAAAGGCAAAAGTTACATCATTTTCCCTTACCTTTCAAGTTAAGAATTTTTTGGTTTATGGTCTGGTAGGTTACTCTCTAATGTAGCTGGATATTTTGTCCATTGTATTAATATTAAGTAATTCTTGAATCTTATTTTGGGACCACTGCTAACTTCCCAGCATGATGTCTCTGGGTAGGAAATGAATGTCTCAGGCCTTTGGTGATAAAGAGGGTACTTAGACTGGATTTCTTGAGGCAGCTTAACTTTGTCATTGACCCCAGGTAAATTGGTATCCTTGTGAAACAGTAGAACCTCAGACAAGATGGGGGAAAGTGAGCACTTCTGAGATTTTTTCTTGGAAAAAGTTTGAACTTGTTATGGTAGGACCAGTCCTGCAATTTAGGGAAGGAGAGTGCTTGCAGGGATGGGTATTTCTTGTATTGTGATTCTCTTGTGGGTGCCTTCTAACTTCCTGGTGTTTTTGAGTAGATGCGGCTTTAGAACTTTGGGGATGATGTAGCTTCCCAATCCAGTTGTTTTGGTAGAATCTTTGCTATCGACACCTGGTTTCTTTCAGTGGGAGTAGGTAGTCTCAGACCCTCAGAGATAAAAAGGCTTCCCAGGTCAAGCCAGTTGCTAGGGGTTCAAATATTGTCATTTTTCAGGTTCTGCATCAATACCCTTTGTTTCTCGGTAATTTAAAAGTCCCAAGGTCATAGAGCCAAAGGGACTTTGCAGGCTGAGCGTTAGATTAGTATATCTCTTGCTGCTATTCTCCATTTATCCCAACGCTTCCCAGTGAGAAAGGAGCCTCAAATCTACAAGGACAAAGAAACTTTACATATATAACTGTGCTGCAGAGAGTAATGTAGTAAGCAAATATCAACTCCCTCTTTATTATTCAGAGTCATGTGTAGTATGATTCCTGTGTTGGAAAAAGGCCCAGGAACACATATCTTTTCTATTACAGTATACTTTATTACAAGTATTTTTAGCACTCAGAACATTTTTATTTATGGCTTTAGAAATAAAATATGAAGTTTAATTTTCCTGACTACAGAGGTAACATATGAATGTTTAGAAAATGTAAAAATGAGTAAAGAATATAATTTAAATAGCTTTTCCCACCTCCCCCCACCTCTAAGGGGCCCTTACTATTGTGTTCATAGTCAGTTAATTACTGATAAAGGCAAAGGATTAACAAGGACACAAGACTACACTGTATAGATGAGATAATAAGATGAGGGCATGGCGGGCGGTGTTTTTGCTTTACATTGCAGTTAGCGTTGTCAAAATGCACTTTAAAAAACTTCTCCATTTAGAGGTGACTCAGTTATTACTTTGTATTCTCATTACTTAGTAAACTTACTTAGAGTAAAAAGTTGATATGCAATTTGTCATTTGTTCTGATGCATCCAATGATCACTTTTACCATAAAGTCATATTAATAATCATGTCATTTTCTTATGATTATGATTGGTGATTCATCCAGTTATTTTTAAATGTTAAACTAATTTTAAAAAATATTTACTTTATGGTTACTAATGTGTTCTATGCTTCTCTATTTTTATAATGATATCAGTTACCAACTGCAGCATACAACTCCTATTTTTGAAGCTGAGAAGAGATTAGGTTCGTAACAATTATTTCTTTGTTGTATTAGGTTTGTTTAGGTACTCTTTTGTTTTTCTGTATTTTTCTGTTATTTTTAAACATTCATCCCATTTTTCACTTTGCTCTTGATTTTAAGACCATAGCTAGAAAACTTTTATAATACCCAAGAAATGTTTCAAAATTAGTTAAAACGGAAGTTATAAGCCACAGAATCCTAGAAAGTTAAGCAACTTAGAAACGTGGGAATGAATATTCCAAGAATAGTGATTCTAAAATTTCTTAATTATGCAAAAGTTAAAAAAAATAAACAGACTAATATTTTATTGGTACACTTGATATAGCAAATATATTGCCCCAGAACAAGTGCTTAGGTTTTTCTGATACTATTTATGAAGCAATATTATGTGTTCACCATGTCCAACGGTTCACACTTTTTTAAATGTGAAGGTAATGAGATTTGATATTTGGAGGTCAACCTATTCAATTATTGTCAGTGATGGAATACTGATACTCATTACACTCTTTGGGAAAATCTTAACTAACTTTAACAGGTTTATCACTATCAATATCAAAATTACATTGGTAGTTTTAATAAGCTTTCATTATTGTAGTCTATACATATTGCATATTTTTATTTTGGAAACATAATTTTCTAAATTCTGATTATTTACATATATTTGCATTAATTATTATTTTTATTATCTTAGTGAACATTATTTCACAATATCATACTAATATAGAAGCAATATGTTACTCCTTGAGTTTAAAATGATCTCTTTCTGAAATGAGTCCTTCCAACATGTAGATTGAAGTAAAGAGGTATACAGCATTTTTTGATATGTTTGGAAAAAGCCAGTTTAATTTTATTGATGAACTTAACTGGGTCAACTTTTAAATTTTATTTACCAATGGACCATTAAAAATCATCAAACAGCCTGGGATTTAGGGAAGCTAAGTCATTACTCCAGACATCACTAAGACATCACTCTCAAATGTTTACCTTTTGTATTTCACAAAAAAACATAAAACTGTTCCTCACTACTGTTCTGATACTCTGCACATTTTCTAGTAAACACTTAGGTGCAATGTTATCATCACAATTAAGATGCAAATATAAATATATCTTTGTAAGCTCTGAGCATAGTGAACACTCAATTCTATTTGTACTTCTTTTTAATTGCCACAAATAAATGAGTTATTATTTATTAAGAATGATAAAATGAACCATCTTTTTAATCTCATTATTTTTTCTAACTATTCCAACAGATGATTTATGACATCTAAGATAGTGCCTTCATAATTTTACTGACATTAACCAGAAAAATCCATGATCAAAGTATAATTACATTAGCAAAATTATAAGATTATATCAGTAAGAATATCATATTATTTAGAGCATTATCCTTTCCACTTAGATTGAAGAATGAGCTGACAAATTTCAATACCTTGCTAAGTTTCCCCAACCTGTAGTTTTGCCTTAATCAACAAAGGCAATCACATGTTTTAAGAGCCAGAAAAATCTGCCACAGCCTCAAAAGTTTGCATGGAGAAAAAGTTTGCTTTGGGGGTACAATTTTATTTCTCAAGTTGATAACACAGATTTATCTTATCATATTAAGGAAGAAATGTTATAGGAAACACCATAAAATTCTTAATATTATACAACATCCAAACAAAAGAGTTTTTAATGTTTAGGTGATCAGAAATCATACATTAGCCCTCTTCACTTTTCTATGACTAAAGTCTCTGTAAATGAAATTTCATGTTTTATCTGAGATAGCATGATTTTTAGAGTTAGAAAATTCTGGGCTCCCATTTCTACTATTTACTAGTTTAATGGTATTGGACATCTACTTAATCTCTTCAAGCCTCAGCTTTCTCACCTATAACATTTAATTTTATTGGATGTTGTGAATATAAGATAACACAATATATGTTATAGGACAAAGAAAAGTTGAGACTGACTAGCTGCTAATTAGTGCATATTTTAAATTTAGGTGTGGGCATGTAATTAGGATTTTGAAGCTATGGGGCATGGGCGTAGGAAATGTACACTCTCCTACTTTCAGTTCATTACACGAAATTTTTCACATAATTCCCCACTTTTTTCCCCCTTCTC
Source organism: Muntiacus reevesi (assembly GCF_963930625.1). NCBI lineage: Eukaryota > Metazoa > Chordata > Mammalia > Artiodactyla > Cervidae > Muntiacus > Muntiacus reevesi. The sequence goes on along the minus strand of NC_089265.1, from coordinate 13,304,906 downwards.
CTGGTACAGGAAAACTTTGTTGAAAATGGCAAATTTCTTGTCCGTTTGGGTACCTGAATGACTAACTTGTGTGCGTGTGTGCCTGCTCAGTCCTGTATGACTCTCTGCGACCCCTTGGACAGGAGCCCACCAGTCTCCTCTTCCACGGGGTTTTCCAGGCGAGAGTACTGGAGTGGGTTGTCATTTCCTCCTCCAGGGGATCTTCCAGAGATGGAACCTGCATCTTCAGCATTGGCTGGCAGACACTTGACCACTGCGCCACCTGGGAAGCCGGAACGGCTGCCGTATGCAGTCAAAAATGGAGACTTTACTGGGAGAGAAATAAACTTTGACTTCTTTTTAAATTACTGTTTCTAAAATTACCTGTTATTTTACCAGCATTAGCTTAACTTACAAGGATCTGAACGTTACTGGTTGCTCTCCAGTAAGAAAGAAGAGAAAAAATGTATATTTTAGATATACAGAGAGTCTATACAAATGTATAAACATGGCACTCACTATAAATACCAAGTTATTCACTGTGTTGCCTCTTTTTGCACAAATATCACCAAAACACGATCCAGTAGAAAAGACTACCCGTTGATTTATATTATATATGCCAAAGCTCAGATTCCATGGGTATTACATTTATATGACATTTTCCCCTGAATAGAGAATCAAAGTCTTGCTGTTAACACTTTAACTTCAAAAGAACTTTTTGGTACCAAAAACCAAAGACTATTTGTAAAGAGCAAAGAATATTTGGCTGCTGAACAGATATGTCAAAAAGACAGATGTCTGAAACTTAGAATTTTCACATACATGATATCTTACATTTTTAAATAGCCTATAATTTCATACATTTATTCATTTAACTGCCCAAATTAAATACAATTATGATAAATATTGTTAAGGAAATCATAGGTACCAAACTGAGTATCAGATTGTAACAAGGAAATATATGTGTATATACAGGTACACACACATTAAATACATAGAACATAAAACTTACTATCTGAATCATTTTTAAATGTGGAGCTCAGTGATGTTAAAGATATTCACTTTGCTGTGTGACTATCATCACCATCAATCTCCAGAAAGATTTTCATTTTGCAAAACAGAAACTCTGAAGGAATAAATAAATCCCCATGACTCTATCCCCTCAACCCTGGAAAGCACCATTCTATTTTCTCTCTTCATTAGTATTATTTTTTAACTTCTTTGCCCCTATATCTCAGCCTCTGGTAACCACTATTCTGATCTCTGTTACTATAAGTTAAGTTTTATTGTACTTAATTTTTAAAATATTCTACATATTAGTATGATTGTACAATCTTTGTTTTTCTATGTCTGGTTTATTTCACTTAGCATAATGTGCTCCAAATTCATCCATGTTGTTGGAAATGTTAGGATTTGCTTCTTTTTAAAGCTTGAATAATAGTTTATATATGTGTATGTATACACACACATAAACCCTATATTTTCTTTATCCATTCACCAATGGACACAAGCTTGTTTTATATTTTGACTACTGTGAATAAGGCTGTAATGAACATGGAGGTACAGTTATCTTTTCAAGCTAGTGTTTTCATTTCCTTTGGATAAATATCTGGAAGTGAAATTGTTGGATCAGTTCTGTTTTTAATTTCTTAAGGAACTTGTATACTGTTTTCCACAGAGGTTGTACCACTTTACATTCCTATCAGCAGTATGCATGGATCCTCTTTTCTTCTTGTCCTTATGAACACTTATTATCTCTTGCTTTTTGAGAACAGCCATGTCAACAGGTATGAGGTGATAGCTCATTTTGTCTCTTGTTTGCACTTCCCTGATGATTAGTGATGTTGAAAGTCTTTTCATATACCTGTTGGCAATTTTATCTCTTCTCTAAAAAAATGACTTTAAAAACAGCCTATTTGTTTTATGTGGTCCTTGTAAGTGAATGTGTTAGTTGCTCAGTTGTGTCTGAGTCTTTGCGACTTCATGGACTGTAGCTTGCCAGGTGTCTCTGTCCATGGGATTCTCCAGGCAAGAATACTGGGGTGGGTTGCCATGTCCTTCTCCAGGGGATCTTCCCAATCCAGGGATTGAACCTGGAACTCTAAACTGCAGGTAGACTTTTGTGGTCACTGGGGACTCACAAATGCCAAGCTCCATTGGCCTTCATGCTAGGGGATTTAGGAGACAGTTCCTAGGTGGCTCATAAAGTCAGGGGCTAATGTGCCAGGGAGATGCTGAGGGTTAGAAATTCTCTCTTGATTGTCTGGCACTGTCCCAGGGGTGGGATTTGTGGCCAGAGTATGTCTAATCTTTGCTTACCTATTTCAATATGGGTATTTTCTCAGTTGCCCAATGTATAGGAGTCACACAGTAGTTTCTGGACTTTTTCTCAGATGGTACTGATCTATAAATATATCTGGTGAGTCCGTGGAGGAGAGAGCATCAGTAGTAGTCTCCTATTCCACCATTCTGCTGATGTTTATATATATGGAATTTTATAAAAGTGTTTTTCTCTCAGTTTGGAAGGAAAACGATAAAACAGTACCAACAGGAAGCCATCCATCAGTGACTCAGGCTGAGTGGTGATACTCTGGTAATTCAAGGTTATTGGTCTAGAATCTCATACCAGACAGAGAGATTCAGTTAGTTGGATCATGTCAGGATTCTTATATTTCATTTTTACATAAGTTACTTAAAATAGTAACCCTTCACCTTTTTTTTCCCACTTGATTTATAAGGAAAGTTTTTTCCTTTTTAATTTATTTTTCATTGAAGAATGATTGCTTTACAGAATTTTGTTGCTTTCTGTCAAACCTCAACATGAATCAGCCATAGGTATACATATATCTCCTCCCTTTTGAACCTCCCTCCCATCTCCCTCCCCACCCCACCCCTCCAGGTTGACACAGAGTCCCTGTTTGAGTTTCCTGAGCCACACAGCAAATTCCCATGGCTGTCTATTTTACATATGGTAATGTAAGCTTCCATGTTACTCTTTCCATATGTCTCACCCTCTCCTCCCCTCTCCCCATGTCCACAAGTCTATTCTCTATGCCTGTTTCTCCATCGCTGCCATGTAAATAAATTCTTCAGTACCATTTTTCTAGATTCTGTATATATGCGTTAGAATATGATATATATTTCTCTTTCTGACTCACTTCACTCTGTATAATAGGTTCTAGGTTTATCCACCACATCAGAACTGACTCAAATATGTTGCTTTTTATAGCTGAGTAATATTCCACTGTGTATATGTACCAAAACTTCTTTATCCATTCATTTGTCAATGATCATCTCACACCAGTCAGAATGGCCATTATCAATAAGTCTACAAACAATAAATGCTGGAGAGAGCCATGGAGAAAAGGGAATACTCTTGCACTGTTGGTGGGAATGTAAATTGATACAGCCTCTATGGAAGACGGTATGGAGATTCCTTAAAAAACTAGGAATAAAGCCACCATGTGACCTAGCAATCCCATCCCTAGGCATATACCCTGAACAAAGCAAAATTGAAAATAAACACATGTATCCCATTGTTCGTGGCAGCACTATTTACAATAGCTAGAACTTGGAAGCAGCCTAGAATTATAAGGAAAGTTTTTATACATCCTAATTTCCAGGCAAAAACTCAAAACTACATATCAGAATATTTAAGGAGATTATCAAGATGCTGGTAATGTTTTATGACTTTCATATAATTCTAAATTGATCAAAGTTGACAAATGTTTCTTTTAAAAAAAATTTTTTTTTTTATTAGTTGGAGGCTAATTACTTCACAATATTTCAGGGGGTTTTGTCATACATTGACATGAATCAGCCATGGAGTTACATGTATTCCCCATCCCGATCCCCCCTCCCAGACAAATGTTTCTTTAAAATGACAGGAAATTGTTTTTTTATGGGGTTGCTGTACATTATACCTAGAAAGTAAAAATAAAGAGATGAAGGACTTCCTATTCTAGAAAGGAGGCACAGACAACTTTTTTCCTATCCTTCTAAGTATAGCTAAGAAACATGAACATAATATATAAAATGAATAAAAGATGTCTCTGAAATATGGAGAAAAGAAATAAATTGACTAGGGTCCCCAGGTTCCCCAAGTTTAAAATTCCCCAGGAATAAAAGGAGTATTTTGGATTCTGTTTACACTATATATAACCTAGACTTGGACCTGAGGAATCTGACAACTTAGAAATACTAACAAATAAATGGACAAATGAGAAATAAACTAACTTACAAGTATAGCTGGAGACTTCATACTTCTCACTCAACAAAAGATAGAGCAACTAGACAGAGAATCAGTAAAAATATGAAAGAACTCAACATTACCAACTTATCAACCAATGGCACTGAATCAATATTTTTATAACATCCCATCCAGTGACAGCAAAATGCACATTCTTTTCAAGTGTTTACAGAACATATATCAAGATAGACCATATCTTAGACAAGAAAACAAATCTAAACAAATTTACAATAATGAAGTCACATGTCATGTTTTCTCCACGATGTAATCAAACTAGAAATTAGTTACAGAAAGATAAATGGAAAAAACTCCTAACACTTGGAAACTATACATCACACTTCTAAGTAATTCATGCATCAAAGAGGAATAATCAAGAAAAACTTTTAAATATACTGAAATAAATGACAGTTAAAATGCAATACACCAAAATTTCTGTGACACAGCTAAAGCAATACTGCAAGGGAAATTTATAGCCATAAGTGTACAACTCAGAATAAAGTCTTAAATCAACAATCTAAGTCTCCACCTTAAGAACTTGAAAAATAAAGAGCAAAATAACCTCAACCCAGTAGAGGAAAGGAGGTAATAAGAGCACAAGTCAGCAACACTGAAAACAAGCAAACAAACAAAAAAAGCAATAGAGAGAAATCAATGAAACAACATCAAATAAACAACAGGCTAATGCTTCTAATTAATAAAGTATTATCAAATACAAGTCTGCATATATACATAGAAAAATAAGGTACAATATGACCAAGATAGAATTAATTCCACGGATGCAATTTTCATTCCATACACTAAATTTAAAAAACTGTAATCCACTATATTGACATGCTAAAGAACAAAACATAGTTACATAAAACCACGCAGAAAAAGCATTTGATAAAATTCAGCACCAATTCAAGTCATTGCTTTTGTAGGGGTGCAAGGTCTGGAGATAACCTGTTCCGCCATCTTGCAGACCCTGCGAAGATTCTTTTAAATTTGATTTTCTAGCTATTTATTACTGATAACAACGATTATCAGTTTCATCGATTATTGAAAAAAACAACGATTTTTTTCAATATGCATTTAGTGTTTTGCTATCTTAGTAAACTATATTATCTGTTATAAAATGTATTTACTGATTCTATTTTTCTTCATGTCAGCAGATGAATTGCATGATTTGCAGATATTGCCACCTCTTCCCTTGTTTTGGCTAAGTGACAGGCTGTATTTGTGTTTTGTCGATATTTTCCACAGTATTTTTTATGTTTTTGCTTACAAAAATTAGCTCTTTATTTTATTGAATACGTTCAGCATTTTTCCTCATCTGATTATACCTTTTTTTCCATTTTTCTTTTCATTTATTTGTTGATTTTTATTTTAATGAAATGATTGCTTGCTTTGTGACATTACTTTTATCCCACTGTAGAGCATATGGATTATAATATTTATTATTATATGGAAGGTTTGTGAAATTCTGTATGACCACTCTCGGTAGAGTGATACTCACAGCTGAAAACACTACACTCCGTAGACTCCATTATTACTCACATGAATGTGGATGCATGTATTTATAACCAAGGATGTTGGTAAAATTAATACAATCTTACATGTATACTTATTTACTACCTAGCTATAAAATTCTGAGAGAGATGAGCTATTCTTAAGTCTTGAGTAGTCTAAAGAAACAGTTAGTGTAAGAGAGTCACTCTGATCCTTGTCATTGTCTCTCTGAAAGTAAGAAATAAATCTCTCCTGTGAGAGATGCACACCCATCATCTGGAGCTGGAAGGGCACCCTTATCACCAGAGACAGGGAATCTGGTGTGGGAAGCCTATATGAACAAATCTTGTTATTCTTTAATTTACTACCCCAAGCCCAAATTCCACTTATATTCTTTGCTAATTGAGCATTCAAAATCTAAGCTTCTTCATTCTGTTAATTCCTCGCAGATTTCTTGTTTCTTTATCTAAAAAAATATAAAACCTGCCTTCTTGGTCAACTTCCTAGGGCCTACTTCTGTGAGACCTCCTTGCACACAAAATTTGTTTCTTTCTCTCCTGATAATGTCTTGTGTCAATTTTATTCTTAGGTGGACTTCCTTGGTGGTACAATGGATAAGAATCCACCTGCCAGTGCCGGGGACATGGGTTCGATCCCTAGGCCAGGAAGATCCCACTTGGCACAGAGCATCAGGGCCTATGCACCCTAACTACTGAATCTGTGCACTAAAGCCTATCCTAGGCAACAAGAGAAGTCACTGCAACGAGAAGACCTCGCATTGCAATGAAGAGCAGACCTCACTTGCTGCAACTAAAAAAAGTCTGCAACAACAAAGACCCAGTGCAGCCAAAAATAAATAAATAAATACATAAAATTTATTCTTAGTCCATCTACAAGAACTTAAGAGAGGTAGAGAGGGAAATTCCCCTTGCTAGATAATACTACAATTTGAAAATCATAAATCATGCATATTACTGATAAATTAAATTAATTAATATAAAATAGCTTTATTTAAGCCATATACTGCTCTTTAATTCTATTGTCTTAAAATAATTTTGCTTACCTCACACTTTTTTGTACCTGACTACTTTAACTTTGATCATTGCTGAAATTTTAACTCTTCCAATATGCAAGGTAATTCTCCAATTTACTTTTATTATGATAATACTCAAGCTTGTGCATGTATTTAATTTTGTTTTGGTTTATAATATTTTACTTTTTAAAAAAAATTCCCATTGTGTTTTCTATAATTTTGTTCAAATTTCCTTTATCTCTCTTTCCTTCTCATTATTAGTGAAAACCACATCCCACATTTTGTATCAATATCAATAATAAATTAGGATAAATGGCAACATACTTCTGAAATTCAAAGTTGTGAGTTTATCATGGTTTCCCTTACAATATCTCAAAAGTTTTATCCTTAATGTTAATTATATTGTCTCCTGCAATTTCTAAAGTGTTATTGCTTTGAATTTAAAAGGATGTGGCTATTGTACTTGCAGACTGGTAAGTGACTATCTTTTTTTTTAAAGAGAATACAAACAAGTCATTGATACTACAAGCAAATGATTTGTCACCACAGTGACTAATGAGAATTCTAGATGATTTGAAAAGATGTATAAAGCTCTGCCTAAGTGGACCAGGTGCGGCCTCTGGGCTCTTGGAAGGATTAACTAATTCTTGAAGAGTAAAGTTTAAGTGACCTTGTTTCCCAAGTAAGGCAAAAATGACAAAAGATAAATTAAAGCAAGTTATCTATTCTAGGATGGTACTCTCCTGAATCTGAGAAATATGGGCCATGTCTCTGACTTCTATTTATAGACACTCAATTTATGGGCTGTTTGGTGATATCAATATGAGTTTAAAAATGGAATAACATTTGCATTGTTCTTTAAATTTCTTTTTATCTGCCTATTGCTTCAGAGGGCAAATAATTCATAGTTTGCATGTTGATAATAATCTTAACTAGAATGTTGGCCAAAGGTAGAACCTATTACTAGTTTTAATAGTGTATTAAATTGAGATTATCCATAGATTAAGACAACACTGGGATAATCAACATTTTTGTTTATAATGGTTGTAAATGCTGAGAGAACTTGTTTCAAAATTCTGTAGCTATGCGAGTATGTTTGTGCAAGGAAGAGTTAGAAAAAGCCTGGCAGATAAGCCAGAAATTGTATTTGGACTGTGATGTTATCAAAATTCTGTAAAATAAATATCATTATCCTCAGTTCACTGATGAGGACAATAAATGATCTGCCCTCAGACAAAATTAATAAGCAGTGGTTACAATACTCAAACCAAGACCAAGCTTTTTTCACTTGAATGTGATACCATTCATTCATTCTGTGTGAAGGACTTCCCCTATTAAGATGATCCCCTTCATAAGAATACTTGTTATGCAAATTTTTCCTCAAACTTAAAAGGCATGTGTACAGGTTAAGGATTTTTATTCCACTTCACCACTAAGTATTGAGCATTTACTATGAGCCAAAATTATTTCTGAGGATAGAAGTTGAGTAAGACACCGTCCTTTTCCTTCCAACTGTTCACTTGACTCAATAACAACAACAAAAAACACAATTAAAAAATGGGCAGAAGACAGAAATTGACATTTCTCCAAATAAGGCATGCAAATGGCCAATAGGCACATGAAAGGATGCACAACATTGCTAATTATTAGAGAGGTGCAAATCAAGTCTACAATGAAGCACTTCTCTGATGGCTCAGTGATAAGGAGGCTACTTGGCAATACACAGGTTCCATCTCTGGTCCAGGAAAATCTCACATAGCTCAGAGCAACTAAGCCCCTGAATCAAAACTATGGAGCCTGTGTTCTAGAGTCCAGGAGCCTCAACTGCTAAGTCTACATGCCTCAGCCACTGAAGCCTGCATGCCCTAGAGTCCATGCTCTGCACAGGAGAAGTCACCGCAATGAGAAACCTGTGCGCTGCAACTAGAGAGTAGCCCCACTCGCCAGCAGCTAGAGGAAAGCCTGTGCAGAAATGAGGACCTAGGACAGCCAAAAATAAAAATAAAAAAATCCTGAAAAATGACAGTGAAGCATCATCTCACACTGGTCAGAACAGCCAGCCTTAAAAGGTCTACAGATAATAAAGGCCAGAGAGTATGGAGAAAAAGGAACCCACCCTACACTGTTCGTGGGAATTTAACTGTTGCAGCTACTATGGAGAATAGTATGGGATGTTCCTTTGAAAATTAAAATTAGAGTTACCATATGGTCCAGCAGTCCCACTCCTGGGCATACATTCAGAGAAAACACTAACTTGGAAAGATATACACATCCCAAGTCTCATAGCAGTACTATTTACAATAGCCAGGATATGAAAGCAACCTAATGTCCATACATAGGTGAACGGACAAGTAGATGTCACACACACACACACATACACACACAGAGAATACTACCCAGCAAAACGAAATAATGCCATTTTCAGCAACATGGATGAACCTAAAGATTATCATACCAAGTGAAGTAAGTCAGAAACAAATAATATGATATCACATATACAAATGAACTTATTTGTATAGAAGCAGACTTATAGAAGCAGACTTATAGAAAACAAACATGAATGCCAAATGGGAAAGTAGAGAAGGGATAAATTAGGAATGTGCATTAGCAGATATAACTACTACATATGAAATAAATAATAAGTTCCTAAAAGGTATAGCATGGGGAGTTACATTCAATAGCTTGTAAAAAACTAACACCATAAATCAACTATACTTCAATTAAGGAAAAAGAAATTGAGTAAGCCTAACACATAACTCCTTTTAATGAAAATGGGTTACCCACTGGAGAAAACTGGAGAGGTTAATGGGTATCACCAAAGACAGCATTATGGAGGTGTATAACTATATCTATATTGCCTTCTTCTCACATAAGCCAGACATAGTTCTAAAGTGTTGATGTATCCATATATTACATGAGCTAAAATATCTTTTAAGTCTTAATGAGAAATTAGGGCTGTTTTGTAATTCAAAATGCATCATAGCATGAGACACAAATGTCTGGCTGACCATTCATTAGTGATGCATAAATAGGTTATTTTATTATAGCATTCTAACACCTTTATTATATAACTTGTAACTAAAAATCATTTCTACAATTTATGTCATATTTTTGTGTGATATAATTTGTGTCATATGAATGTGTCTGTTTTGCCTTTAAACATTTAACCAAGGCTCTGACCACCACTTGGCAACTTTTATCTAAGTAAATATATTCAATTGGTGGTATATAAAGATAACATTCTACTGCAAGCAAGAATTTAATTACCCCAAATCTTTGTTTTGTCTAATTTCCAAAACAGTTATCCTACCCTATATTTTCTGGTAAGAATATATATTTCTAGTACACAAATATCAGTATTTCATAATATTTTAGTTTAATTTTAACTATGGTATTTTCACTTAATCTACTTGATTTTATAATTGCATTTCATTTATACTGAACATATTTATTCATAAAATAATTAATGTAATTACTTTATTCTCCCTTGTAAGGGAGTTTTAAAATTAAAATATTGATGTTACTACAAACAACCAAAGTACTGAGTGAAGTACAAAATTTCCTTGTGTTCTTTTAATTTCTAGAATTTATTCCACTCATTCAAATCCCAAGGGCAGTATGATAGGAGTGATCAAATCTGAGTGTAGGTAACAAAGGTATGCTTTTTAGAGGATTTTAGATCAATAATAACATTTACTAACACCTAATCTACTTTTTATTATCATTAGGTGTCAGCAATTTCAATACTGTAAGCAAGAATTTAATTACCTCAAATCTTTTCTTTGTCTAATTTTCTAAAGAGTTACCCTACCATTGAGATTTAATTGCATACACATAAATATGCTTCCCAATAGCACATATATTACTTATCTTTAATAAATATTTTATCCTTGGAAATTACTTTAGAGAACTCAGTTGTATAACTGACCTGGAAATACGCAGACTCAGCCACATGTAATCTTTTCAAGAGTAAACTTGTAATGTTTCAAAATCATTCTAGCTATCATCTGACTTCCCTGGTGGCTCAGTTGGTAAAGAATCTGCCTGTAATGCAGGAGACCTGGGCTCGATCCCTGGGTTGGAAAGATCCCCTGAAGGGAATGGCAACCCACTCCAGTATTCTTGCCTAGAGAATTCTATGGACAGAGGAGCCTGGCAGGCTACAGTTCAGGGGTCGCAGAGTTGGATACAACTGAGCAACTAACACTATCTATCATCTGATTCAGTTTGTGTCTCTAATCTTGGTGGTACCACGTGGCCTTTTCTGTAAACAACAAATTTAAATAAACAGTGAGTGCAGCAATTGTAAAGCCAAAGATGCAGATCTTGAAATACTCTAATGCAGTTCTGCAGTGTGACCATGTTGCAGATTACTGATGTAAAGTAAAGGACCTTCCCACAAAAGCCAGGGCGCTGTGAACACTGGAAAGAGAAATTTGGCAGAGTTCATCTCAACCTTTGAAGCCCTGTTATCCAAAATAAAATGTGCATACAAAAGAACTGGCTGTTTTTTCTGCTCTCTATATGTGACTTTGCCTTTCTGAGTTATTATGTTTTCCCCTGGGATACAGTTTTATAATACTTTCAGGGGGCCAAATGAGTCTTTTTAAAGTGAGTTATCAAGATTTAAAACTGCTCCTTGAAGAATGAAAAGCAGAAATTAAATAGAAGACCAATAATTTTGCGATGACGACAACATCGCAGAGGAAAGTGAGAGTTATAGATATACAATAAGAATCAAACTTCCAAAGATACCAGAGAAACAATGAAAGAAACTTGTCTTAAATTTCCAGTCCTAGATACTCATTCTAAAGCAACAAATCATCTCCATGTTTACTGTCATTTAGCCTCTTCCTCTTGCTGTTTTCTTTTCCTCCTGAGAAAGAACAGTTTTGAAAGTTTTTTTTAAATCTCCAAGGTATGAGAGCATATGTTGGACTATGAAGATATATAAAAGCCAAGGGAAGCAATCCAGAAGAAGCAAAGACATTATAGACCAAGACAGTACTGCACCACCAATTTCTAGAATTTCTTATGAAATGGGAATTGAAGCAATTTCTGCCAAGCTCATTTATATATGATTTTGCTATTCATTTGCATATCAGTTTCTTTCTGCTAAAAATAGTCCAACAATAAATTTTTTCAAGCTGTTCTTTGATCAACTATTAGTGAAGATGGAAAAACATGTAAACTATATTTTCTGAAAACATGAATATTTGAGGATCATTGGACAATTTACAGAAGTTTTGAAAACAGGAATTATATTATTATATTACTGTTAATGACAGACTAACATACCTCTGTTTCCTTTTTACTTTCTATCAACATACCTTCATTAATGTGTTTTAGAACTAGTTCATTATTTTTAGTATTTTATATTAGTTTTTATTTCACCTACATGATTATACAAACTTCAAAAAATTGCCTGAATCTCTTTTCTGATAATTATATTATTTATTACATTATTATTGACTTAAAAGATATTTGTCACATAAACAAAGGGATATTAAAAATGAATATTCTGGATGTTTGATTTTTTCTCCAGATTCCCTTAGTTTTTTGTTATTCTTTCATAGTTCCAATGCATGTATATTTAAACTGAAGCTATGGCTTGTTGTTTTTTTCTTTACTTCATTTTGGCCTTTCTTTGGTGATTTATTTTCTTCATGCTGAAAATCTCCAAATTTATTTATCTATTATTTTCTTCTAACCGCTTTTATTATTTTATTTTTGCATCAGTTTCTGCTGTACAATTAAGTATCAATTATACATATATCCACTCTTTTTTAGAGTGTTTTCCCAGATAAGTCATTACAGAATATTGAGAAGAGTTCCTTATGCTATACAGTAGGTCTTATTAGTTATTTTATATACATTAGTGTGTATGTCAATTCCAACCTCCCAATGTGTCCCTCCCTCCTTCCCCCATAAGTTTTCTACATATGTGACTCTATTTCTTTTTTTAAAATAAATTTGTACCATTTTCCATTTTTTTCAGCTTGCACATATCAATGACATCATAAATTTGTCTTTCTCTGACTTCACTCAGTAGGACAATCTCTAGGCCCATCCATGTTGCTGGAAATGGCATTATTTACCTTTAATCTTTAAAGATATCTTTGTACGGTCATGAATGTTTTAAAAACATGTATCCATATTTAAATAATTTGTACTCACATGCTTAGGATTTTCTGGATCCCTTGGGGGAGGAGGGGAGAGATTTAAAGATCTCGAGAAATTTTTCTGTTGCTCACATGATGGGCAGTCTCTTTAATATCAGGTTCTCTTTTCCATTTTTTTCCTGTACCTTATCATACCTCTTCCCCTTAAGTTATTTTCAAGCACTCCATTGCTGTCCTACTCCATTGCTGTCCTACATTGCTGTCCTCAGAAATTAAGTCACTTTCTCCTGGGGGTGTGAGTCCAACTTCTTTGGCCCTGGTTTCCTCTAGGTCTGCCTGAGACCTGCATTTTCCCCATGAGATCTGCTACACCATCATAGATATTGGCAGTAATTCTGTGAGGTTTGGATCTCTCTCTCTTTCTGATCACTTACATCTTAACTGGGGATTTTCTGGAAATCTCCGCCTTCATCTTACTCATGGTATATATTGTGGGAACTTGTTTTAATTCCCATGGTTGGTATCTATTGCCATTAGGTGAGGAAGTAGAGAATTGCCTCAAAGCTGCTTTCTTGCTCTTGTGAAATATGGAAACTCTAAGAATATTGTTCAAAATAAAAATTATAGTCAAGAGAGTGACTCAAAAAAGAAGTATTAGAATCATGAAGGAAGAGAAGTGGCTGAGGAACAAGATGGTCAAAGTTAATTTTTATTAGGGAGAAAATAGTTTATTATTGAAAGTTTAAAATGTTTAGCAACATGGAATGAGGTATCAGGGAAGCAGAAAATACAAATTGATAAAAGTTAGTTAGCTGCCAGTGGGAAGGAGATAAAGTAGTAGGGGAATGGTGGCATAGGGGCTTTTAAGCTTTCTTCAGAAGCTATTCTTTACTGCCTATGTCAGATAACGTGCTTGTGTTGCTATATTCTCTCCTTCTCTTTCTTTTTGCCTCTGTCTGTGTTGCTCTCTGTATTTCAGGTCATCTGCCTTTGAAATGGTTTGGAGCATTCTGATCCTGAAATAAGGAAATAGAGAGACTGATTTCATATGTAACTAACTAGGAGATTTTATGGCAGTCATGACACTCTGCCAGACACCATACAAGCCAAGGTCATGGACAATTACTCATCTGAACTTCAATGACAGACTTTTATTACAAAGACATTATGAATTATTTAAAAGACCTAAATGCCTTTTCCTGTGATATCTAATAATTCAGGTATCACTGAATATTTTCAATTTGAATAACCTTGTGATCAGTTCTGATACATTTCTCTAAACACATTTAATTATCACTGTGTATTCCCAAATCCACGTATATTATATTTGTGGGTATGTGTTTTAAACATTTAGTTGTTGAAAACTCATTGATCTCCTGAGTGGTCTATTACTCTTAAGGCAAACTCATATACTTTGATGTAGCTGTGTCATTACCATGCCAGGCAGATTTAATTTTTCTTAAATGATGTTTGGACTTTGGCCATTTAGGGTTTTTGTGTGTGTGTGAACCTGACCAATCATTTTTAGGCAGTTATTCTGGTCCTGTCTTCTCCCTCACAGTAAAACAATATATCTCAAGATCAAGAGAGATGATAAATTCTATAAAATATCATCTATCAAATCTGGGAATATTTAAAATCTGTTATATTCTGTTTAGTAGGTCTAAGTCCAGTTGAAGACATTTTGGCATTTTTAAGATGTATAATCAAGTCACTTATATTGAATGTTAAAATACTGGATAATTGAAGAGACTTTTGTCTTTCTTACAATAGGAAAACTTAATTTTGCTGACTACCAGAATAAAGTTCTGCTTTAGAGGTTGGTTGTGTAGGTCATACTGGAATTTCTCTATTTGCAAGAATATAGGGACAATGTGGTTTATTATATTTCCCATCATATTTAAAATTTAATAAACAAATATAGATTTTTCAGCAAACTTTTAGTAACTGAGGCATATTTCCAATTCCGTTTTTGACACTATCAACTCCCATTTTTATTCTTCCCAACTGTCAACTTTAAGCTGGTGTTGGGGGGGGGGGCTTGCAAGTGATATGTCTTCATCCACCCTCCCATTTCTCTCATGACTGTCCTTAGAATGATTCCTAGCCTGTTAATATAGATCCACAGTCTTCTTTAATTTTACTAATGTTGCCAAATAGTTCTGTGTCTCTTCCTGTGGTTCCTGTAGTGGATGATTTTTGGAGTTATAATCTTTTTTTACATTTTCAAGATTCCCTTTTCCTTTCTTGTTTTGTAGTTCAACTCAATCCTGTGCTCCAAAGATTTGGTGTTTTCCAAGAGACCAATAAAGAAATGCCTTTTTTATATCCAATTTTAGTGAGTGATAGTTGGATTTAATATCTAATCTATATGTTAGAAGCATAAATAAACATAGTTCCCAACTAAAAATATTTTACTGTTCAAATTTTCCCCCTTTCTATATTCTCTGATTCATTCATGTAAGTTCATCAACACACTGAATCAGGCCATCATCATAAGCCCACCTAAACCAGACCGTGATCTTGTCTTCCTGCAGCAAATCTTGTCTCATTGAGTCTATATACATTATGATCTGACCCTGCCTATATCCTCAGATTCATATTACCTACTTTTATTAATACTTTGTATCCAGTATATCTTTCAGTTTTTCAAATATGCCATGCATCCTCTGGGCTAAGTTTTAACCTTGCATAGAGTCTTATTTCCTCCTCTGTTTCTCACTACATACATATGGCCTGACCAACTCATATCCACCTCTGGTACAATTTTAGCAGAGCTGAATGATTTCCTTAGATCACTACAATAGGTTAGAGTGTAAATAATAAATATATAAATAGTACCCTTGGAACTAAATCTCTACTTGTTTAAAGTCTGTTTTTCCCATTTAATTTTATACAATTATGTATAACTTATCCATAGAAATTCAAGGCAATAACCAAAGTTGGAGATAAAATGAAATTCAATGTAACCTAATACTATATACTTTTTCTCACATTCATCCCTGAATCCAAAGATTCTAGACATTATTTAGTATCTAACAACATTGTGCTTATTCTCAGTAGCTAAGTTGTGTGTGACTCTTTGAGACCCCATGGACTGCAGCCCACCTGGCTCCTCTGTCCATGGGATTTCCCAGACAAGAATACTAGAGTGGGTTGCCATTTCCTCCTCCAGGCGATCTTCCTGACCCAGGGATCGAACCCATGTTTCTTACATTGGTAGGTGCATTCTTTACCACCTGGGAAGCTCCAATAACAACACATCCATTCTATAAGAAAATGTCTTCTTACAAACCTCCTTGTAAAATCTAACTCTTTGCAATTAAAATAGCTCAGATATGTCTGCTGTAGTTTTAAGAAATTCTTCTGACTCAGATCTTAAAAATACTTTTACACTGAAATATTTTTGAAGTATTTAGTTAATTTTGAGTATCTCTGTCCTTTATCTGGTGATTAAAAATACATTACTAACAAGTATTATTTCAGCCTAAGTTTTATAAAGGCATGTACATCTAATAAAAGGCTGCTGTATCTACCATTTATTAACTGTAGATCTCCATGCAGTTGTTCATCTACACATCTGTAGTCAAATAATGATTAATATTCACAAGGCTAATTCAAAACTCCACAAGATTCTGGGGTAGCTTCTAGTGATCAAAGATAGGTTTAAATAGTGTTTATCAGAGTTTTAGTGGCCATCATAATAATAATAGCTGCTGTAAGTGTTCCACAAGCCAGACTCACACAATTTTATCTCATCTTTATGAACACCTTGATACACAGGCAACAGCATGCCTGTTTTCTACAGGAAGACAGCTCCAACACCACACAGCTGGGAAGTGGCAAGATCAAAAGTCAAACCCAGGCTTGTCTGATTACAAAGTTCTGGCTCTTAAGAACTAAAAAGGCAGAGGCATCAGAATCAGAAGAACCAAAGTTGTTAGATAGAGTCTCCCTGGGAATCCATTTCATACTGGTTCCAGGATCTGTGTTTCAGCATTTTAGGATTAGGAAAAATGTTGATCAAGTCAGCTCCCTCAGGGATGATTTGATAAAATAAAACTCATGAGAGACTTGTTTATAGAACAAAATGACAATTCATTATTTTACCCTGAGAAATACTGCTGTCAAGCTGGCTTCAGTACTCATGTTTGGTTGTCTGTGTATGTTTTCATGACAAATTCTATGCTAGGCTATAAAGTCTTAATCCTTTGAGAACTGTCTGGTAACTTGAGTGACTAGAAGAAAGTGGCATACAGATACTTGTGTCTTAAGTGCTTTTTTAGGATGATGCTGATAACTGATATCTCCTGAGAAATATTTCTCTTCACTAGCATTTTTACATGATTCTCAGCTAATTGTAGGAAACATTGCCTTTGTATTACTCCTTTCTTTCCAATACTCAAATTGAAAAAAAAAAAAAGATTTGAATGCTATAATGAAATGAATGTCATTCTGCCTTACAGGCTTAAAAATACAATTGCCTCAGATCTTGAAAGCGATTCTACCCTAAAGGGCCAGATAACTATTAACCAACTCATAGCACTGATTTATCATTCAGAATATCGTTCTGTCCTGTATTTTAAAATGCAAACACACCTACAGGTATAGCATACCAGTTGTCTGCATAAACTAGTGCATTCTCCCCTATAGGCAGAATAACAAACACAAATCAAAATTGTAAAGTTGCTGGATGAGCATCTAATGTGAATAAAAGGTTTCAGTGAGATGTATTAAATGATTAGTGGCACCAGAATAAGGTAATCTCTTTTGTCCTACACATCTGGAATGATCTTAATAATGCGCCTGAATTTTAAAATAGCCTGAACACCCAGGGTTGGACACTGCTTGTCATCATTTCCTTTATTGAACTCCTTTTTCTTTTTGCCTAGGCAGAGTACACACACACACACACTCTCTCTCTCTTTTTTTGTTCCATTTTTAAAGATTGCCTACATTATCTTCCATTTAAAATTGGAGCACTGTATCTGTTTACTGAAAATGTTCCAAACTCTCTTCTGGTTCACATTGTGATGATTTAAAGTTTAACTCTCAGAATGTCACATATTTATTTTCAAGGTCTTTCTTACCAATTCTATGCAGCCTCCATGCATAGATATCTGTAGGCACCATTACCTACATTCACTACACAGATACCACATGAGACTGTCCTGATTCAAATCCTTAATATGTCACTTTTTAAAGTAAACTTGGGGTGTTGATATTTCTGTACCTGTGTTTCCCTATCTGTAAAATGAGGGCAGTCTATTATAGTAGCAAGAAACAAAACAGTTAAAGAGACATTAACACAGGAACAATTTATGGAGATATATTTAGAGTTAAAAATAAACAAGGGGTGATGAGGCACAAAAAATCTAACCAAGGAGGAAAGCTGTTATCATCATTGTGATTGATGGAACAAGCAGACAAAGGAGTTGCAGACCAGTGGAAGCAGATCTATAAATCTGAGCCACACAGCAGAAGATTATTTCAAGGAAGGACGCATCTAAGTGACACCATAACTAAGCAGGAACAGAGTTGGAAATGAAAACCCTGACTGCTCTTTTCTCCCTAAACCAAGTTCTTGCCATTGCCTCCTTCTGGCTTACAGGGCTCAAAGGGAGGCAAAGAATGAATTAGGCAAAGGGGAGAATAGAGAATAATCAACATATCCTATAGTCTCAGCAATTTGAGAGATTAGAATGAGAAACAAATGGGTTAATGTATGTGAATTTATTTATAAACTCTTCAGCTAAGGACAGAAGGCAATCACAATGTATATGTGGGTGAGGCTGATATAATAGAACTTTGCAACATAGGAGGGAAATTGAATAAGGGGAAACACTGACTCTTAGCAGGCCCTCAATGATTGGGCCTCTGTTCAATCATGGTTCATGTCTCCAATACTAACCCCTCTATAAGTCTCATTTTGTCTCCCAGTGTACTAGACTTTTTTGAGGAATGCAGTGAATTCATGAAAACAATAGTATTTCCATGATAAAAACATCATGACTTCTGTTTTAGTAGAGGACAGTTAAGTTGCTTGTGAATGAGACAGTAAGATCTAAAGGATTAGATAGATACAGATATATATCTCACATATGTACTAAAAATGATCCAAGTGTGTATCCCAAGTCTGGATGTCTCTGCTCTCTCAGATCATTTATGCCCTTAAGTTCTTTCTATCCTATTTCTCTGTCATCCCATATCTGGTGGTATGACTAGAGTTACATCCTAGGCCTCCACATATTAGCTTCTGCTAAAGGCACATGGTGGGAGGAGTGTGTCCACTGTTCGAAAGTGCTGGCATAGAAATGATACTCATCGTTTCTGTTCATATTCCACCACCAAAAACTGTATCACTTCATCTCATTGCCACACCGGATGACAAGGGAGGCTAGGAAGTATGTGGCTGATGAGGCATGTACCTGTTTTTTTTTTTTTTTCAAAATAGTATTTAAGTAAGAAGGAGTGTGAACGAATGATGATGTTTGACAACCATCTCTCTGATATTACTTTTCTTTTTTGATCCTCCTTGAAGGAATAATTAATATTGTCTGAGACATGAGTATACCTACTTCAGCTTACTCAAAGAATGCATTTCAGAAATTTCTGATATATAGATTATTTGGTTCAAGGTAGTTAAATTAAATGGGCTATAAAGGAGGGGTATGTTGAAAGTATATAGCAGAATATACTGAATGTATATATAAGGATTTTAAAGAACACCTCCCCCAAGCAAAACCCTTCCTTCCTTCTCTCCCTTCCTCTTGATGACAGTCTGCAGTTTTTCTTTTTTTGGTAGTCATATTCATTCTTTTCTCTCTGAAAGTTACTCTATGTGTTCCACTTGAACGTATAGATTTTTGATTGACTCACTTGAATCAATTTTCTATCCCGCTCCTTATCACTTGTGAGGCTAGTGCCATATGCAGTCTACAACCTATTAATTAGTGATCATGCGGAAAAACATCGTATACGATTATATGTTAGAGTTGGCCCATGGTCATGTTTCCTATAATAAACTACTTTATTACTTTATACTCAATTGGGGTCACATCTCTAAATGTTAACAATTTATTGAGAGGAAAAAAGCATGACTATATCTTTTAAGAGTTAAATGAAGGAATTTAAATCAGAGCTATTAATTTGGAGAACAGAGATACCACTGTTAGGTTTCCATGGACTTTGATGGCTTTGTGAAGGACTGTATACTATGGTGCATTTTTGTGACAGATTGAGATTTGAACAGATAGAGAAAGTAGAAGATGCTCAACGGTTAGTGAATAGAACATGTATAGACAGAACATAGATGAAAGAGGTCGTGTGCATAGAAAAATCAGATCCTACTATAGCAAAACAGTTCATATAGGTAAATAATATATGAATGATAGAAATATTGAATTAATTGTTTAATTCAATTGACATCAATATATTTTGCCTTGTAATATTCTAGTGATTTCACAAATATTTTAAAATATCATATTATTTAATTCTTTAAACAGCCCTTTTAGTCTATTTCATATTACTCTTTCTCTTCAAACGATGAAAGAACTGTTCAGAGTGGTAAAAATAACTAGCCCAAGTAAAACAGCTAGTGAGTGACAAAATCAGAATTTTAATTCCATTATTTTGACTCATTCAGTGGACAATGGCATTTGCCTAACATCAAAAACGCTGCTTTTCTTCCCTGGCTTAGATTTATTCATCAAATATGCCTAAATGTTCTACAAAATCTAACGAATTTAGGACATATTACATTTCAAAAGACTTCCTTATGGTACATCTTAGTTATGTGGGCTGTGACAAGATATTTCATGACAATATTTGATAAAATATTCAAAGAAGAGATCATCATTATGTTCAATATTATATATATATTTATGGAAATCACTGGCTTTCAAATGAAGCAGTTTTCTATTTTTAATTGTTTATTGTTTTCAAGTTTTTATAATATTATTCAGCTTCTTTTGGTAAGAAATTATTTAGATAAGGATATATCTCACCACTTTAAGACTCCATACACTCCAATATAGAAATGTTAATAATAATAACAAAAATAATACTTTAAAGGCCTATAAAATTTAAATGTTCACCAGAGTTTAGGAAGAGTAGAAGGCATTATGTAAACAGACTTAGGATTTTAAAAACAGTATACTTATTTAATGCATCTGCTCATCTGTTTGGTTTATTTTTCATATTGGAAAGATAGTAGTATCTGAAAGTTAAAATGTTTTTAAAAATTAAAGAGACAATCCATATTTATAAGAGTATTAAATGAACTGCTCCTTGTACTTTGCTTTTAATGGTTTATTAATAAACACTTCAGAGAGAAGATACAACAAAGCATGAATTACTCTTATTCAGTGCTTACTATTTTTATTCTTTAACATATATTAGGCATGCCCAAGTGTGCAGAGTGCTATATAGAATGAATAAAAATAGAGTGATTATTAGGCTATATTCTGGAGAGGAATTTACAATAGATGGTTGATAAATGTGATTTGGCCTCCAATTTTTATCCTAATGTTAAAGGAAGGTCAATAATATCTGAGTAGTAACGTGGAAGAAAACTCCAGTTTCATTGTGGAAAAAAGGAATTCTACATTATGATTCACAGATAACATGACATAATCCTCTTCATTATCAAAGCAGTAAAAACAGTCTAACAGACTCTAAGTCCACATCCCAAATTCCCTCATTTATGATTCTGGTTCCTTTCCTCATGTAAGCAAGACCAGATAGTTCATATGAAAGATACAGAGCTCCTTCAACAGCTCACAGTAGAAGATCGCATTTTCTTGCAACATCAGCTTAAACAAGGGGTAGGAGGTGGTAGAATCATCTGTGTAGTTAACCACCTCCCAGTTGTGAACTATGTATCTTTGGGCCTCTTATTTAAACTCTGAGGTCAACATTTCCACTTGCATTAAAAAGTGATAATAATTAATTCTTAGAAAGAAAGAAAGAATTAAATGAGACAATGTATGAGGTAGTATCTCCTAGAATGGCCATTTAATAAGTGCTTGCTCAGTATTGAAAATAAAATGAATAATTTAGTCTTCAGAGACAGAAAGTTCTTGAATGACTGACTTTATGTGATCTCCCTCACTCCTGATGTAAAAAAACCATTCTTCTTTACTCTCATTTAATTTTTCTCCACATGTTTTTATTCAAAGTGTTATATTACTGAACAGTACATTCATCTATTTTTCAGTGTACAATGTAATGACTTTTGATAGAGTTTAAACCCATAAAACCATGCTAAGAACTTCACTCATATACATTGCAATTACCCACATACCATAACTCATATTTCATATAAGACTTGATTTCTGTCACTATATTTGGTAATTTTTGTTTGTACAGCTTTATATTAATGAAATCATATACTTGGCTTATTTCTCTCTTATTTAGACTTCTTTGGCCCAATATAATTTTTAAAATTCATCAATTTTGCATGCACCAATCGTTTCTTCCTTTTACTTGCTTAATACTTTCCATTTTAAGAAAAATCATAGTTTATCATTTCACCTGTAGATGAACATTTGAATCATTTTCAGTTTAATTTTTACCAATAAAGCTGCTCTGAACATTTATGTAAAAGTCTTTTGAGGCATACCTGTTTTCCTTTCTTCTGAGTAAATACCTAAGAATGAAGTTTCTGGATCCTATAGTATATATTTAAATTTTAAGAAGCTGCCAAATGCTTTTCCTAAGTGGTACTGATATTACACAATGGTGATGGTAGCAATTCACTAGAGTTCCAGTGGCTATACATTCTTATGCTTGGTATTGTTTAACATTTTAAATGTATGTGAAGTGACATCTTTTAGCTGAGGTTTGCCCATTCATAATGATTAATGATGCTATGCATCTTTTCATATACTTCTTGGGCATTTGAACATCTTAATTAGTGAAAGCTTTTGTTTAAGTTATGTATCTTATTTTAATGGATTATCTGTTGTTTCATTATTTAGTTAGAGGAGTTATTTTAATATTCACCAAACAAGTCCCTTGTGGATTGCATTACCAATATGAAAAGTCATTACTAATTATCAGGAAAATGCAATGGGCCCAAAATCACAATGGGCTATCACCTCACATCTGTTAGAATGACTATTACTAAAAATATAAGAAACAACAATTGTTGGTAAGGATGTGGAGCAAAGGGAATACCCATGTGATGTCAATTGGTGCAGATGCTAAGGAAAATAGGATGCAGAGTTCCTAAAGATTAGATGAACAATAAAACTACCATATGATGCAACAGTTCCACTTCTGATATTTTATTCAAAGGAAACAAAAACTCTAACTCAAAGAGATATCAGTATCCCCATTTTCACTGCGGTATTATTCATATTAGCTGAGACATGGAAACAACCTGTATCCATGTATGAATGGATTAAAAATGTTGTATATATACACAATAGGATAGTATTCATCTTATCTCATTTTCTATTCAATGTCATTCAAAGAAAAAATCCTTCTCTTTGCAACAACATGAATGGGTGTGGAGTGCACTCTCTTGAGATAAGTCAGAGAAATACACACACTGTATGATCTCATTTATAAGTAGAACCTAAAACACACACACACACACACACACACACACACAGTTCATACATACAGGAATAGATTGAAGTGGGGGGGGGGCACAAAATGGGTAAAGGTCAAAAGGTCCAGATTTCCAGATATAAGTAAATCCTGTAGATGTAATGAACAACATAGAAAGTCTGAAAAATGAATACACAAGTTATCAAAACTTACAGGATTCAACAAAAGCAGTTTAAAATATAGCAATAAATGTCTACAGGGGGAGAAAAAAACAAAGATCTCAAAGAACAATCTAATTTTACACTTTAAAGAACTAGAAAAAGAACAACAAATTAAGCCCAAATTAGTAGAAGAAAGAAATAAAGAGAGCAGAAATAAAAACTAAAAAGACAATAGGGGGAGTGAGAAGGGACATATGTGTTTATATATAACGGATTCATTTTGTTGTACAGCAGAAACTAGCAACATTGTAAAGCAATTATATACTCCAATATAAAAAGACAATAGAAAATAAATAAGAGCTGACTTAAAAAAAAATACCCTTACCTAAACTAACTAAATAAAAAGCATTCAAAATTATAAGTGAAAGTGAAGACAGTGAAGACATTATAATTGATATTACATAAATACAAAAGGATCATAAGATTCTGCTATGAACAATTATACATGAATACATTGTACAACCTACAAGAGTTGCATGAATTCCTAGAAACTTTCAACCTACTAAGAATAAATCATGAGAAGTACAAAATCTGAACATATACATTAGTAATAGGGAAACTGAATCAGTAATCAATATATTCCCAAAGAAAAGTTCACTCTCAGAAGGCTTCGTTGATGAACTCTACTGAACATTTAAAGAATTTACACCAATACTTCACAAGCTCTTAAAAAAACTCATGAAGGAAAGAACAGTTCCAAGCTAATTTTAGAAAGCCAGGTCCACCCTGGTACCAAACCAGGCAATGTCAGTGCATGAAAATTATAGTATAATATCTTTAATGAAATGTAGATGCAAAAATTCTCAAACTATAAACTATTAGAATAACAATTTCAACTATACATTGAAAAGGCTGCATGTCATAATTAATTAATTATGAGACTTACATAAGTGATGGAAGGATGAATCAACACTCTGAAAATCAATCAATATGATATACCACATTAACAAAATGGAGGGTAAAAGTAATATGATCATCTCAAATGATACAAAAAAGCACCTAATAAATTCAACATCTGTTTATGATAAAACTGCCAATAATGAGGTATGGAAGAGACATTGATGGTTTTGTTTATTTGCTGTCTTGTCAGACTTTTTGTGACCCCAGGACTTAACAGGACCCCAGACTCTGGACCCCAGGCTCCTCTGTCCATGGGAGTTTCCAGGAAAGAATACTATGGTGGGTTGCCATTTCCTTCCCCAGGGGATCTTACCAATCTGGGGACTGAATCCACATCTCCTGTGTTGGCAGGTGGATTCTTTACCATTGAGCCACCAGGGAAACCCCTAGAAGGGACATACCTCAAATAATAAACAACATTTATAAGAAGCCCACAACTAACATTATACTTAGTAGTTAAATGTTGAAAAGCTTTCTTCTACGATCAGGTATAGGGCAAGGATGTGTATTCTGACCAATTTTATTCAAAGTGGTACTGGAATTGCTGGCAATTAGGTAAGATAGAGATCGAGAAGGCAATGGCACCCCACTCCAGTACTCTTGCCTGGAAAATCCCATGGACAGAGGAGCCTGGTAGGCTGCAGACCATGGGGTCGCCACGAGTCTGACACGACTGAGTGACTTCACTTTCACTTTTCACTTTCATGCATTGGAGAAGGAAATGGCAACCCACTCCAGTGTTCTTGCCTGGAGAATCCCAGGGACGGGGGAGCCTGGTGGGCTGCCATCTATGGGGATGCACAGAGTCGGACATGACTGAAGCGACTTAGCAGCAGCAGCGGCAGCAGGCAAGAGAAAGAAATGCTAAGTGAATCATAAAGGAAGAAGTAAAGCTCTATTTGCAGATGACATGACATTATATATAGAAAACCCTAAAGAGTACACAAAAAAGCTGTTAGAATGAATGAAATCAATAAAGTTGCAAGATACAAAATCAGCTATAAAAATCAGATGCATCTTTATGCACTAACAAGAGATTTTCAGAAAGAAAAACTTAGGCAATAATCCCCTATACAATTGCACCAAAAATAGTAAAAATATTAGGAATGAATTTAATATATGAGATGAAATATCTATACATAAAGTCTCTTAAGACAGTTGATGAGTGAAACTGTAGAAAATACAAATAGAAATATATTCCATGTTCTTAGAGTGGAGGAATTAATACTGTTAAATGTCCATATTGCCCAAAGCTATCTACAGATTCAATGCCATGCCTAATCCAATTCTAGTGGCATTTTCCACAGAATTAGGAGAGAAATACTAAGATTTGTATGACACCAAAATATTGACAAATAATTCTTAGGAAAATACTTGAAGTTGGAGTCATCACAATTCCTGACTTCAACCAAATAGCAAAACTACAGTAATCAAAACAGGATGGTAGAAACCTAAAACAAATGCAATGATCAAAAGAACAGAACAGAGAGCCCAGAAATAAACACATGCATATCGAACAATTAATTTTAATGAAGAAGCCAAGAAGATAAGACAGAGAAAGCATAGTCTCTTCAAAAACAGTGATGAAAAAGCTGGACAGCCAGTTGCAAGAGAATGAAATTGGTATCCTATCTTAAACCACTCACAAAAATTAACTTGGAAAGAATTAAAAACTCAATCATAAAACATAAAAGATTAAAACTTTTAGAAGAAAATATCAGGAAAAAACTCCTTGACACTGGTCTTAGAAATGAGTTTTGGGAAAACATACCAAAAACAAGCAGAAAGGCAAAAATCTCCAAGTGACACAATGTCAAACTAAGAAGCTCCCATTCAAAAGTAACAAAAAAGCAGCCTACAGAATGGGAGAAAAAAAGAAAAACTGCGAATCTTCTATTGAGTTAAAGGTTAATAAGTGTATTAAAAACTCATATAAATTAAAAAAAAATCTGATTCGAAAGTGGCAGAGAAGAACAAGATGGCAGAGCAGTAGGTGGATGTGGAGTACATCTCTCTCCACGGACACATCAGGAATACACCTTCAGACACAGAAGTGCATGCAGAACACCAGCTAATAGCAGACAGGAGGACCTGACCAGTGGAAAAGAATGTATAAGCCACACAAAACTCGGTAGGACAAAGGAACTAGGGGGACAAACGAGTGTTAGTACAACTTGACCTGCCTTCTGTGGGTGGGGGAACTGAGGCTGGGGTCCAATCCCCACATCAGGGCAACTCTCTGAGTGAGGAGAAACATTTAAGGCTGAGAGTGAAACAACTGATCTGCGGCAGCGTAAACGGAATGAGAATCAGACAGCCCTTGCCGCAGCCACACATACCTCGGACAGGAACACTTGTCCCCTGGAAGGCACGGTGGCTGGGAGCTGGAGTTTAGGGATTGGGGAGCAATCCCAGGGCAAGGGCTGCTGTTGACTGCGGAGAGACAGGTCAAGGGGATGTGAGGGAGGAGACTGTGGTGGGAAATGCCTGTGGAGGAAAGCTGGGCACCCACGGAAGCAAGGCGATACTGCTGAGTCACGCTGCTGTATCACACTGCTCAGTAGGAGTTGGAGCCATCACCATAGCCTCTCTCTCTCCCCACACACCAGCATCGCAGATGAACAATAGAGAGGCTGGCCCATCAAACACCTGGCAGACTGAACTACAGAGTAGGACCCCAGCCAGGGTGCTCCCTTGTGACCCAAGTGCCGGTCTACGGAGTAGGACCCCAGCCCGGGGGGCCCTCTATGTGCCTAACGTGCTGAACAACAGAGAAGTACCCCGGGCAAGGGAGCCCTCTGAGTGCCTGAATGGGCAGAGCTACGGAGAAAGACTGGCCAAGAGGCCTTCTGATCACCAGCTACAAGAGGCTCAAAGAAAGACTCAAGACAGGGCCACAACTCCTGGGGAGGAGGCAGACCATGTCCCTCCACACTGAGCCACTAGGATCCCCTCAAGACAAGCAGCTGCACCACCTTCATGCTTAACTCTCACTGGGACAGAGCTGCCACAGGTAAAAATAAATTCTTGAGTCTATACGCGCAGGGTCAGTTTGGTCTTATCCAACTCTTTGCGATCCTGTAGACTGTGGCTTGCCAGGCTTCTCAGCTGGGGTGGGGTGGGGGGGCGGTTCTCCAGGCAAGAATACCAGAGCATATTGTCCAACACTGGTTGCCATACCCTTCTAGAGCACTATATTTCCTGCTGCCCTAGCCTCCAACTCCCCTGAGTACCTGGTGCTGCCAGAACCCCTGTGACCCAAGCCACTGCACCACCTCCACACCTGGTCCTCATAGGGACAGACCCAAGTCCTCCAGGACAGCCTCAGGAGCAATCCCCAGGGGCCAACCCACATGCAGAGGTAGAAATAAAACTACAATTGAAACCCAGGAGCAGTGTGGCTAAGGAGGAAGACCCAAAATCTTCCCACCAGCGGTAAAAGCTGCAGATTAAATCCACACAATCAACTAGGCAGACTCTGTGTCTATGCGGTATATAAAAGGATATGGAGAGCTCCCACAAAAGAAAACTCACTAGTTTTGGTAGCTGTGGATGTTGGAGGCAAGAACACACAGAAGCAGGACCAGGTTAGAACCTGAGCTGCTGCCATAACAGGTCTAGAGATCAGCACAGTGTTGGAGCGCATCCTAGGGAGGTGAGGTGGACTATGACTTCCAGCGAGGGGAAGGACTCTGACAGCAGAGACTCAAGAAAAACATTTATTATTCTCATATTTTCACTTATCCTGTAGATTCTTTTGGATTTTTTTTTCTCCCCCCCTCCCCCGTTTAGTTGTCAGTTTTATTGGCACTATAAAATCTAATTAAGCTTGTGAGGTTTTTCTTTCCCCTCAGTCACATTTTTCATTGTTGTCATAAACCTCTTCCTCTATGTTGGGCTTCTGCATTTCTGTAGAGTTTCCCTTTTTATTTCTTTTTTTTATTTTTTCCTCTTTTTTATAATTTTAATTTTTTAAACCTATTATATTTTTCTACATTTATTCATGTGTTTACTTATCCTACAGTCTGTTTCCCCTTGCAGTTAGTTATATTTAATGTATACAAACCTTCTCCACCTACCTCTATTTAATTTTGCTTATCTATCTTCCTCTCTTTTCTTTCTTTCCTTTCCTTCCAACATATTTGTTAGTTTTGTTTTCATTGGTTTACTCCCCACTTGGCACCATGCTTTAGTTTTGTTTTCTGGTTTGTGCTTTAGTTAGTTTTGTTCTTAACTGGCAAATATAATTTTTGATATCTTTTGTTCACTGGATCACTCTACTGTACTTTATTTTTGTTGAACTGTTTTCACTTTTTTCATGGGTGTATATGTATATGTGTATATTCCATTATTTTAATTATTATTTACCTGATTTTGTAACTGCCATTTGTCTAGGGTTCATCTTTGGGTTTTTGTTTTTGGATATTTGTTTTAATCTGACTTAATGCTGTAACAAACCATTTTTGAAACTTCATTCCTGACCAGAGATCAAGCCCTGAACATTTGGAGTGGGAGCACTGACTCCAAGACGCTAGACTACCAAGAATTAACCTTAGGGAGTATCAAATAGTGAGAACTCACACAAAGGAAACCATTAGAATACAAGACCCAACCACCAATAGCACCCTGTGCAGGACACTTCATCTAAATAACAAACAAAAATACAAACCCAATCATCAGAAGACAAGATTACCACCTCACACAGCCCTGCCCATCAGGGGGAAAGCAAAAAAATAAACAAGAAAACTCAGCACAAATATTCCCTATACAAGCTTACACAAACCACTGGACCAGCCTTAGAAGAAAGAAAGAATTCAACCTTGAAGCCTGGGAAAAGGAGACCTCAAACACAGTAAGATAAAAAAAAAAAAAAAAAAAAATTAAAAGGCAGAGAAATACTACACAAATGAAAAAACAAATTAGATACACAGAAGTCCAAATAAATGAAGAAGAAATAGGCAAACTACCTGAAAAATGAATCCAGAATAATGATAGTAAAGATGATCAAAAGGCTTGAAAACAAAATGGAGAAAAAAGCAAGAATCAATTAGCAAAGACCTAGAAGAATTAAAGAATAAACGTACAGAGACAAACAATAGTTACTGAAATTAAAAATACTCTAGAAGGAATCAATAGCTCAGTACTGAAACTGAAGAACAAATTGATGAGCTGGAAGATAAAATGGTGGAAATAACTTCTGAAGAGCAGAATAAAGTAAAAAGAATGAAAAGAACTGAGATAGTCTCAGAGACCTCTGGGACAATATCAAACACACCAACACTGGAATTATAGGGTTCCCAGAAGAAGAAGAGAAAAAGAAAGGGTATGAGAAAATTTTTGAAGAGATTATAGTTGAAAATTTCACCAACAAAGCAAGAAAAGGAAATAGCCAATCAAGTCCAAGAGGCACAAAGAGTCCCATACAGGATAAACCTAAGTAGAAACATGCCAAGACAAATACTAATCAAACTAGCAAAGACTAAACATGAAGAAATAATATTAAAAGCAGTAGGGAAAAGCAACAAGTAACATACAAGGAAAACCTAGTATGTTTCACAGCTGTTCTTTCAGCAGAAACTCTGCAGGCCAGAAGGGAATGGCAGGATATATTTAAAGTACTGAAAGGAAAAATCTACAACCAAGATTACTGTACCCGGCAAGGATCTCTGTCAAAGTTGATGGAGAAATAAAAAGCTTTTCAGACAAGCAAAAGTTAAGAGAATTCAGTACCACCAAACCAGCTTTACAAAAAACGTTAAAGGGACTTATATAGTCAAGAAATACAAAAGGTGAAAAAAGATCTACAAAATCAACCCAAAGCAATTAAGAAAATGGCACTAGGAACATATATATCAATAATTACTTTAAATGTAAATGGATTAAATGCTCCAATCAAAAGACACAGACTGGTTGAACAGATATGAAAACAAGACCCCTATATATGCTGTTGACAAATGGATAAGGAAGCTGTGGTACATATACACCATGGAATATTACTCAGCCATTAAAAAGAATTCATTTGAATCAGTTCTAATGAGATGGATGAAACTGGAGCCCATTATACAGAGTGAAGTAAGCCAGAAAGATAAAGAACAGTACAGCATACTAACACATATACATGGAATTTAGAAAGATGGTAATGATAACCCTATATGCAAAACAGAAAAAGAGACACAGATGTACAGAACAGACATTTGGACTCTGTGGAAGAAGGCGAGGGTGGGATGTTTCGAGAGAACAGCATGTATATTATCTATAGTGAAACAGATTACCAGCCCAGGTTGGATGCATGAGACAAGTGCTTGGGCCTGGTGCACTTGGAAGACCTAGAGGGATTGGGTAGAGAGGGAGGTGGGAGGGGGGATTGGGATGGGGAATACATGTAACTCCATGGCTGATTCATGTCAATGTATGACAAGACCCACTGCAGTAGTGTAAAGTGATTAGCCTCCAACTAATAAAGATAAATGAAAAAAAAAAAAAAAAAAAGAAACCCACTTCAGACCTAAAGACACATAAAAACTTAAAGTGAGCCAATGGAAAAATATATTTCATGCAAGTGGAAAGCAAAAGAAAGCTGGAGTAGCAATCCTCATATCAGACAAAATAGACCTTAAAATGAAGATTATAAGAGATAAGGAAGGACACTACATAATGATCAAGGAATCAATCAAAGAGGAAGACATAACAATTGTAAATATCTATGCACCCAACATAGGTGCACCTCAATACATAAGACAAACACTAACAGACATAAAACAAGAAATTGACAGTAACACAATAATAGTAGGAGATTTAACACCCCACCCACACCAATGGACAGATCATCAAATAGAAAATTAATAAAGAAACACAAGTCTTAAATGATATATTAAATGAGATGGATCTCACTGATATCATCAGGACATTCCATCCAAATGCAGAAGAATACACCTTCTTCTCAAGTGCACATGGAACATTTTCCAGGATACACCACATCTTGGATCACAAATCAAATCTCAGTAAATTTAAGAAAATTGAAATCATATCAAGCATTTTCACCAACCTCAATGGTATGAGACGAGATATCAATTACATGAAAAAAAAAAACTGTAAGAAACACAAATACATGGAGATTAAACATTTCTAAGTAACCAACAGGTAATTAAAGAAATCAAAAGGAGAATTTTTTAAAAAAAATCTAGAAACAAACGACAATAAAAACACAACAACTCAAAGCCTGTGGGATGCAGCAAAAGCAGTTCTAAGAGTGGAGTTTATAGCAATACAATCCCAGTTCAAGAAACAAGAAAAACATCAAATAGACAACCTAAATTTACACCTAAAACAACTGGAAAAAGAACAAAAAACCCCCCAAAATTAGTAGAAGGAAAGAAATCATAAAGATCCAAGTAGAAATACATGAAAAAGAAATGAAAGAAACAAGAGTAAAGATAATAAAACTAAAAGCTGGTTCTTTGAGTAGATAAAACAAAGTTAACAAACCTTTAGCCAAACTCATCAAGAAAAAAGAGAGAGAAGAATCAAATCAACAAAATTAGAAATGAAAAAGGAGAGGTTACAACAGATGATATAGAAATGCAAAGGATTAAAACAGACTATTATGAAAAACTATGGCAATAAAATGGATAACCTGGAAGAAATGGACAGATTCGTAGAAAAGTTTAAACTTCCAAGACTGAATCAGGAAGAAATAGAAATTATGAACAACCCAAATGCAAGCACTGAAATTGAAGCGGTGATCACAAATTCCCCTAAAAACAAAAGCCCAGGACCAGATGGCTTCACAGGAGAATTCTATCAAACATTAGGAGAAGAGCTAATGCCTATCCTTCTATACCTCTTTCAAAAAATTGCTGAGGAAGGAGCACTTCCAAACTCATTCTGTGAGGCCACCATCACCCTGATACCAATACCAGACAAAGATAAAAAAAAAACAAAAAAAACTGCAGCCCAATATCACTGATGAACTTAGATGCAAAAATCATCAACAAAATTTTAGCAAACAGAATTCACCAACATATCAAAAAGCTCATACACCATGATCAAGTTGGGTTTATTCCAAGGATACAAGGATTGTTCAATATACACAAATCAATCAAAGTGATATGCCATATTAACAAATTGAAAGGTAAAAACCATATGATAATTTCAGTAGATGCAGAAAAAGCCTTTGACAAAATTCAGCACACATTTATGATTAAAACTCTTTAAAAATGGGCATAGAAGAAACCTACTTCAACATAGTAAAGGCCCTATACAATAAGCCTACACAAACATTATTCTCAATGGTGAAAAACTGAAAGCATTCCCCCTAAGATCAGGAACAAGACAAGGGTGTCCACTTTCACTAATATTATTCAACATAGTTCTGGAAGTCCTAGCTATAACAATCAGAGAAGAAAAATAAATAAAAGAAATCCAGATTGGAAAAGAAGAAGTAAAGATCTTACTGTCTGCAGATGATATGATTCTGTACATAAAAAACCCTAAAGATAGTATTGGAAAATTGCTAGAGTTAATCAGTGAATTTAGCAAAGTTGCAGGATACAAAATCAATACACAGAAATCACTTGCATTTCTATATATTAACAATGAAAAATCAAAAAGGGAAATTAAGCAATCAATCCCATTCACCATTGCAACAAAAATAATTAACTATCTAGGAATAAACTTACCTAAGGAAACAAAAGAAGTGTACACAGAAAATTATAAGATACTACTGAAAGAAATCAAAGATGACATAAACAGATGGAGAGATATTCCATGTTCCTGGGTAGGAAGAATCAATATTGTGAAAATGATTATACTACTCAATGCAATCTACAGATTCAATGTGATCCCTATCAAATTACCAAAGACATTTTTCATATAACTAGAACAAAAATTTCACAATTCATATGGAAATACAAAAGACCCTGAATAGCTAAAGCAGTCTTGAGAAAGAAGAATGGAGCTGGAAGAATCAACCTTCCTGACTTCAGATTATACTACAATGCTAGAGTCATCATGACAGTATAGTATTGGCACAAAAACAGAAATATAGACTGATGGAACAAGATAGAAATCCCAGAAATAAACCTATGCACATATGGGTACCTTATTTTTGACAAAGGAACTAAGAATATACAAAGGAGTAAAGACAGCTTTTTCAATAAATGGTGCTGGGAAAGCTGGACA
The DNA here is from genome assembly GCF_963930625.1 of Muntiacus reevesi. NCBI lineage: Eukaryota > Metazoa > Chordata > Mammalia > Artiodactyla > Cervidae > Muntiacus > Muntiacus reevesi. Next base: position 13,271,177 of record NC_089265.1, on the reverse strand, counting down.
GCTACATGAAAAAGAACGAAATTAGAATACTTCCTAACACCATACACAAAGATAAACTCAAAATGGATTAAAGATCTAAATGTAAGACCAGAAACTTATAAAACTCTTAGAGGAAAACACTGGCAGAACACTCAATGACATAAATCAAATCAAGATCCTCCATGACCCACCTCCTAGAGTAATGGAAATAAAAACAAAAGTAAACAAGTGAGAACTGATTAAACTTAAAAGCTTTTGAACAGCAGAGGAAACATTAAGCAAGGTGAAAAGACAACCCTCAGAATGGGAGAAAATAATAGCAAATGAAACAACTGACAAAGGTTTAACTTCCAAAATATACAAGCAGCTCATACTACTCAATACCAGAAAAACAAACAACCCAATCAAAAAGTGGAAAAATATGTAAACAGGCATTTCTCCAAAGAAGACATACAGATGGCTAACAAACACATGAAAAGATGCTCAACATCACTCATTATTAGAGAAATGCAAATCAAAACTGCGATGAGATATCACCTCAAAGCAGTCAGAATGGCCATCATTAAAAAGTCTACAAACAATAAATGCTGGAGACGCTATGGAGAAAGGGGAATGCTCTTGCACTGGTGGGAATGTAAATTGATATAGCCACTGTGGAAGACAGCATGGATATTACTTTAAAAACTAGGAATAAAACCACCACGTGACCCAGCAATCCCACTCCTAGGTGTATACCATGAACAAACCAAAATTGTATCCCATTTTACAAACCATGTATCCCATTATCCATTGCAGCACTATTTAAATAGCTAGAACATGGAAGCAACCTAGATGTCCATCAACATATAAATGGATAAAGAATTTGTGGTGGTACATAATCACAATGGAATATTACTCAGCCATAAAAAGGAGCACCTCTGAATCAGTTCTAATGAGGTGGATGAACCTAGAACCTATTATACAGAGTGAAGGAAGTCAGAAAGAGAAAGATAAATATTGCATTCTAACACATATATGCTCCCTTGTGGCTCAGCTGGTAAAGAATTTCCCTGCAATGTGGAAGACCTAGGTTCAATCCCTGGGTTGGGAAGACTCCCTGGAGGAGGGAAAGGCTACCACTCCAAGAGGACGTCCCTGGTGGCTCAGATAGTAAAAGTGTCTACTTGCAATGCGGGAGACCCGGGTTTGATCCCTGGGTGGGGAAGATTCACTGGAGAAGGAAATGGCAACCCATTCCAGTATTCTTGCCTGGAGAATCTCATGGACAGAGGAGACTGGTGGGCTCCAGTCCATGGGGTGACAGAAAGTCAGGCACAACTGATCTACTTCACTTTCACTTTTTCAATGCATATGTACAGAATCTAATAAAATGGTACTGAAGAATTTACTTACAGGGCAGCAATGGAGAAACAGACATAGAGAACAGACATGTGGACATGGGGAGAGGGAAGGAGAGGGTGAGATGTATGGAAAGAGTAACATGGAAAGTTACATTACCATATGTAAAATAGATAGCCAACAGGAATTTGCTGTATGGCTCAGGAAACTCAAACAGGGTCCCTGTATCAACCTAGAGGGGTGGGATGGTGAGGGAGATGGGAGGGAGGTTCAAAAGGGAGGGTATATATGTATATCTATGGGTGATTCATGTTGAGGTTTGAGAGAAAACAACAAAATTCTGTAAAGCAATTATACTTCAATAAAAATTTAATTAAATAAAAGAAATAAAGTGGCAGAGAACCTAAATATTTTTCCAAAGAAGACATACAAATGTTCAAGATGTATATGAAAAGATGCCCAATATCACTAATCATTAGAAAAATGCAAATCAAAGATGACAGTGAGATATCACTGCATACCTGTTGTTACTGTTTTTCAGTCACCAAGTTGTGTCTGACTCTCTGCAACCTCATGGACCGCAGCATGCCCGGCCTCCCTGTTGTTCACCATCTTCCGGAGGTTTCTCTAGTTCATGTCCATTGAATCATTGATGCCATCTGACCATCCTATTCTCTGTCACCCTCTTCTCCATTAGAATACCTAATTATCAAGACAAGAGATAACAAGTGTTAGCAAAGGTGTAGAGAAAAGGAAAGTTTTGTGCACTACTGGTAGGAATGTAAATCGGTTCAGCCACTATGTAAAACAGTACAGAGGTTCCCCCCAAAATTAAAAATAAAACTGCCGTATGATCCAACCATCCCATATCTGGATATATATTCAATGAAATAAAAACAAGATATCAAAAAGATAATTGAACTCCCATGTTTATTGTGGCGTTATTCACAACAGCCAATCTGTGTCTGAGAATGGATTAATGAATAAAGAAGCTATGCTATATATTTTATACACACACACACACACAGAGCAATTTTATTCAGTCATCATAAAAGGAAAATCCTACCATTTGCAACAACATGGATGGAGCTTGAGGGTATTGAGTTAAGGGAATTAAGTCAGTGAACAATATGACATATACATGGAATCTAAAAAATAAGAGTATAACTTATATAAACAGATAGAAAAATGGCTATCAGAGACTGGACACAGGGAAAATATGGATGTTCTAAACAGTGCAAACTCCCCCCAGCTTAGTTGACATCTTTATTACTGTGATATTATACTATTTTTGATATTGAATATTGCCATTGTGATATTATCTCCCCATCTCTGATCTAGCAATAGAGGAATACATAAATGATCTGTTTGCAGACTCAAAATCACAGGATAAATGTTACATAAGAGAAATAATCATCTTCAAAGGGGATTTTAGTCACTTTAAGAATGAAGTATGGAATCTAGCATGGTAGGTAATCTCAATTGGAATGCATCCTCATCATGATGTTCTTACTGTGACAGATTTAAGGAGGGCTTCTCATTGGCCATTGGTGTAGAGAAAAATTTAACTCTAGCAGTAGGCTGTCCATAATAAGCAAATAATTCACTCTCTTAATTTCTTCAACCTTGAGACAAGTTTCTAACTTTCTAGTTTATTGTGTTTAGGAAGTGAAAATGCTGGAAAACAAACCACTTGAGAAACCAGCAGTGGCACTGAGAGATACAACATTGGAGTTGGTCTTGTTTGTTTTACTGATTTGATTCCAACATATTCATTTTACTTTAAATACTTAAAACAAATGAGTAAATGAGGCAAATGCTTATAGAAATCATCTAGGTTTGAGTACTTAAAGCAGAAGTATTATTTCAAAGTGGTATTTTCATTGCTATTTATTTATCTTCAGCAATTGTGACTGTAGCAAGGATATGACAGAATGCCCTGTGATAGAAGGAATACATACATATTTTAAAAATGTCAAAGTACTTCAAGCACTTCCTAAGTGTTTGGCACTATGTTAAGTGTAGGAAACACGTTAATGAAAGACAGTGGAGAAGACTGATAAGTATTTACAGTGTCGTGTGACACAGTTAGGGGCTGGTAGGTTGAACAACGGCCCCCAAAGATACCCATATCCTAATCATCGGAACCTGTGAATGTTACGTTAAATGGGAAAATATTTTGCAGATGTGACTAAGGATCTTGAAACAGGGAGATTTTCCTGTATTGCCCATCTGGGTCTGATATAATCACAAGGTTTCTGTTGGGAAGAAGAGAATTTTTCCTCTACCCTTCTAAATTTCTCTGGACGGTCTAAATTAAATTGACCTGAATTAAACTGATGTAAGGACTTCCCTGGTGGCTCAGTGGTAAAGAATCTACCTGCAATGCAAGAGACACAAGTTCGATCCCTGGGTCAGTAAGATCCCCTGGAGAAGGACATGGCTATCCACTCCAGTATTCTTGCTGGGAAAACCCATGGACAAAGGAGCCTGACAGTGTACAACCCATGGGGTCACAAAAGAGTGGGACAAGACTTAGGGACTAAATACCAACAACAAATCCATGAGAGAGACCCAGGAAAAGTAACCTATCATAATGGCCAAAACCTTCATCTTAAATATCATCTTGAGTAAAACACAAAATAGAATGTTGAAGGTAGTGGTTTGGAACTTCAAATGGGAGGAAGTCAATTCATCAGAAGATGGAAAAGCAAAAGTTGAGCAAACAATTGTTTGCTGGACCCTACAGAGATAATGGGACACAGAATGGACCCCGAGCTCTAGGTTCTGTTTCCCCCACCACACATACCTTATATTCTTTGCATATATCTCAGGTGATAGCTTTATTCCAGGAACAGGCCCTCTAAGATCTTTTAGGCAGTGAGAGGAAGGAATGAAGTTTCTCTCTAAGTCTTCTGGGCTTCGATTCTTTTCTGTGCAAAATTATCTACATGCCAAAGAGACATTCTGAAGCTGCAAATTTTTCTCTCCTACAGTGCTAAAGAGAGACAGACACTAGGAGTTTTGGCACGGAAGACCATGTGACTACAGAAGCAAGATGCTATTTCTCTTGGCTTTCAATACTGGAGAAAGGCAACATGAACCAAGGACCATGGGGAATATAGCTCTAAAAGCTATACAAGGGCAAGGAAGTTGCCTTTCCCCTAGAGCCCCCAGGAGGAGTCAGACTCTGCACACACCTGGACTTGAACCCAGCAAAACTTCTTTTAAACATTTGACCTCCAAAATTTTATAAACACATGTTGTTTTCAGTCAATTCTGTATTAAATTGTTAGGACAGTCATAGGAAACTAATGTGTAAGATGATAGCATATTTTGAAATCCCTACTCCAAAGCTCTTTCACTGTATTTTTAGGGCTACTTTTATTCTTAAAATAGCTCAGCTGGAATTCCATCACCTCTGCCAGCTTTGTTTGTTGTACTATTTCCTAAGGCCCACTTGACTTCACATTCCAGGACATCTGGCTCTAGGTGAGTGCCTTTCAGACAAGTACAGAAGAAGGAAAGGTGTTGGTCATTTGGCTCACCAAGAATTTTGCTTTACAAAGTGCTAACGATACTACTGGCTCAGTGGACCCTCATAATCATAGGAAAGTGGCATAACCCTGTGGGAAGGGAATTTGGAAACAGGAATATCTACAAACTCTGACTGTTCTATGAAATGACCAACTAACTTTGGTTGACCTCTGATGCATTTGTAAAATGGAGGTAATACCTTTAATATCTCAGCACATGCTAGACTTTCAATATCTATAGCTATGTATAAGGTGGATGGGAAATCTATTACTGACACACTCATTTAATGATTGGGGAATGTGGAGTCAGAGAGAAATTGTTACATGAATAGTTGAGAGCAGAGCTGGGGCTGGATCTGAGGTCTTCTGATGAGAATTACAGAAAGTTACTTGCCAATAATTATGGGCCAAATTTTTAACTAAACTGAAGTTCAAGAAAAAGAGTCCACTTCAAGATGAAACTTCCAAAAACAAGTAAACATAGATTATATCTTTTATTGTTCAAATGAACTCTGGAATCATTAACAATCAGAGTCCATACTTTATAAAGACTCTTGTTTTTAAGGAAAGAGTTCAGATGAAGGAACTTCATGCTAGATCTTTGTTGAAGATGGAATCCACTTAAGTAGCAACAGAAAGGGCAGTGTTTTTTTCTGATAGAATATTTGTAGATATTTATTTATAGTAAGGCACCTAAACTGCCTTACTGAGTGACATATTAATATTGGTAAAGGTAAATCTAACTGTTTAAAGTTATTTCTATTACTCCTTACTGAAGAAAATGCCAGAGAATGCTCAAACTACTGCACAATTGCACTCATCTCACACACTAGCAAAGTAATGCTAAAAATTCTTTAAGCCAGGCTTCAACAGTACATGAACTGTGAACTTCCAGATGTTCAAGCTGGATTTAGAAAAGGTAGAGGAACCAGAAATCAAATTGCCAACATCCATTGGATCTGTTGGATCATTGACAAAGCCAGAGAGTTCCAGAAAAAAATGTACTTCTGCTTTATTGACTATGCCAAAGCCTCTGACTGTGGATCACAACAAACTATGGAAAATTCCTCAAGAGATGGGAATACCAGACCACCTGACCTGCCTTCTAAGAAATCTTTATGCAGGTCAGGAACCTACAGTTAGAACTGGACATGGAGCAACAGACTTGTTCTAAATCGGGAAAGGAGTATGTCAACTGTATATTGTCACCCTGCTTTTTTAACTTATATGCAGAGTACATCATGAGAAATGCTGGGCTGGATGAAGCACAGCTGGAATCAAGATGCTGTGAGAAATATTAATAACCTCAAATATGCAGAGGACACCACACTTTTGGCAGAAAGCAAAGATGAATAAAAGAGCCTCTTGATGAAAGTGAAAGAGGAGAGTAAAAAAGTTGGCTTAAAACTCAACATTCAGAAAACTAAGATCATGGCATCCAGTCCCATCACTTCATGTCAAAAAGATGGGGAAGCAATGGAAACAGTGACAGACTTTATTTTGGGGGGCTCCAAAATCACTGCAGATGGTGACTGCGGCCATGAAATTAAAAGATGCTTGCTCCTTGGAAGAAAAGCTATGACAAAATTAGACAGCATATTAAAAAGCAGGGACATTACTTTTTCAAAAAAGGTCCATCTAGTCAAAGCTATGGTTTTTCCAGTAGTCATGTATGGATGTGAGAGTTGAACTATAAAGAAAGCTGAGTGCCAAAGAATTGATGCTTTTGAACTGTGGTGTTGGAGAAGACTCTTGAGAGTCCCTTGGACTGCAAGGAGATCCAACCAGTCCATCCTAAAGAAAATCAGTCCTGAATATTCATTGGAAGGACTGATGCTGAAGCTGAAGCTCCAATACTTTGGCTAATGTGATGCAAAGAACTGACTCATCGGAAAAGACTCTGATGCTGGGAAAGATTGAAAGCAGAAGGAGAAGGAGACGACAGAGGATGAGATGGTTGGATGGCATCACTGACTCAATGGACATGAGTTTGAGTAAGCTCTGGGAGTCGGTGATGGACAGGGAGGCCTGGTGTGCTGCAGTCCATGGGGTCACAAAGAGTTGGACACAAGTGAGTGACTGAACTGACTGAGAGGCAGACCAAGTATTCTTTTATGGATGAGTAAAGTGAAGTGAAAGTCACTCAGTCTTGTCTGACTCTTTGTGATGCCATGGACTAGTCCATAGATTTCTCTAGACCAGAATCCTGGAGTCTGTAGCCTTTCCCTTTTCCAGCGGATCTTCCCAACCGAGGGACTGAACCCAGTTCTCCCACATTGCAGCTGGATTCTTTACCAGCTGAGCCACAAGGGAAGACACCCGATAGCTCAGTTGTTAAAGATTCTGCCTGCAATGCAGAAGACCCTGGTTCTATTCCTGGGTTGGAAAGATCCTCTGGAGCAGGGATAGGCTATCCATTCCAGTATTCTTGGGCTTCCCTGTGGCTCAGCTGGTAAAAATCCGCCTGCAGTGTGGGAGACCTAGGTTTGGTCTCTCAGTTGGAAAGATCCCCTGCAGAAGGGAAAGGCTACTCACTCCAGTATTCTGGCCTAGAGAATTCCATGAACTATATAGTCCATGGGGTCACAAAGAGTTGGACACAGCTGAGCAGCTTTCACTATGGATGAGAAGATAAATTTAAAGTGGCATATTTTTGCATTGAATATCATTTAGCATTAAAAGGGAAAGACATTCTGACACATACTATGATATGTGTGAAACTTGAGGATATTATACTAATTTAATTCAGTTCAGTTCTGTTGCTCAGTCATGTCCGACTCTTTGCAACCCCATGAACCGCAGCACACCAGGTCTCCCTGTCCATCACCAACTCCCGGAGTTTACTCAAACTCATGTCCATCAAGTCAGTGATGCCATCCAGCCATCTCATCCTCTGTCCTCCCCTTCTCCTCCTGCCTTCAATCCCTCCCAGCATCAGGGTCTTTTCCAATGAGTCAGCTCTTTGCATCAGATGGCCAAAGTATTGGAGCTTCAGCTTCAGCATCAGTCCTTCCAATGAACACCTAGGACTGATCTCCTTTAGGATGGACTGTTTGGATCTCCTTGCAGTCCCAGGGACTCTCAAGAGTCTTCTCCAACACCACAGTTCAAAAGCATCAATTTTTCGGCTAATTTAATTAGACAGTCACAAAAAGACAAACACATTTCCACCCATATTCTGTATCTAGAGCAATCAAATTCATGACAGAAAATGGAGTGAATATTGCAAGACCAGTGGGGAGAAAGGAAAGAAGAGTTATTGTTTAAAAGGTATAGAGTTGGTTTTTTAAGATAAAAAGACTTCTGAAGATTGACTTCACAATAATGTAAAGGTACCTAACACTACTGAACTGCACACTTCAAAATGATTGAGATGGTAAAGTTTTTGTTATGTATGTGTATTTCACTACAATTAAAAAAAAAAAGAGTGGGTGAAAGAAAAAACGAAATGTAGGTGGGGACCTTCAGTTATTTCTCAAGGCACTATTAGACAAGCTATTCAGCTCTCTGCCTTAGTTTTCTCATATTTAAAAGAATAGCATCTTCCTTGTTGAGAAGATTAATGAGTTTATACAAGTAACATTCAAAACAATTTCTGAACACAATAGCACTATAAAACTGTTCACAGTTACTAGTACTATTCAAGAAAAATTACTTTCAGCAGTAGAGGACAGCTGTAGGGAAAATTGCCTATGGACGCAAGAGGAGTGAAAACCATTAAAAGTTGGATCATCATCTCAGTAGTATCAAAAAAGTTATCTCCTGAAGTATCTTTTATCAATTTATAATAAACTTTTTCTTTATTTTTTAACAGTAATCTGCCTCAGCTTCCAAAATACTTATCAAAATATGTTGGGCAATACTTCATTCCAAACTTCAAATTTCTCTTTTAAAGCTCACTTTGTATTTCAAAAAACTTTACATCCAGATTTGATTTCTCTTTAATTCACTATGGATAGAAGTCTCCATGAGTCTGTTTTGTAAGTCAATTTGCCATTCTGAGGGAAAAAAATAGTGCCAATAGTATTTTCAGAGAAGCAAAGTTTGGAAGTGTAACTGTTTGCTATCTTAGAAATTCAGTACACGGCAACTGGTCACAGAATCACACAATTCTCCAAGGAAAAGTCCTTGCATAACGTTACATCAGGGGTAACTGTGAGCCTTTTAAGGTACCCAAATTCCTGGCCATCCAATTAGTGTGCACATGAACGGATGATGAGCTTCCCAGGTGGTGATAGTAGTAAAGAAACCTCCTGCCAGTGCAGCACATAAGAGACCTGGGTTCAATCCCTGGGTCAGGAAGATCCCCTGGAGGAGGAAACGGCAACCCACTCCAGTATTCCTGCCTGGAGAATCCCATGGACGGAGAAGCTTGGCAGGCCACAGTCCATGGGGTCACAAAGAGTCAGACATGACTGCAGCAACTTAGCACACAAGATAATGTACAGGGGGACATGATTTATAGGGGGATACTTCTGTGAGTTTTAACATGGCCAAATTTCTTACAATTTTGAAAATAGTGTAAGTGAACTAAAGATGTAACAGGTAAGATGTAAACATGTAACTAGCCTTACATTATTTGTATCACTTTAGGAAAAGGTCACGTTAATCTGTTTGTAAATTCGATCTGCATTTTCTGAGTGCTGTTCTGTGCTTAGTCACTCAGGAGTAATCTCAATAATAATCAATGCCTTTATATACCTTCAGAAGCTATAATTAGTACTATTGCTTTTGGGATGAATATAGTGGGCTTTAGCATGTTTTTTTCCTCATAATATTTTTCTTGCAATATAAAAAAAAAATAAGCTGCCCATTACAATTTTAAAAGAAGTAATTTTTGAAAACCACCATTTACTTTTATCCATCCTATAAAATTTAGCATTGCCTTTCATTAAATGTTTTTATGAGTCCATAAAAAGGACTGAATTGATTGTTTCATCTTCTTTTATTTCCTGTATTTACCCTTTGACAGAGGTGCTAATGAGCAACAAATTGGTGCTAAAGACAATCCATAGGAGGAAGGAAGCTGGAGTCTGAAGACTGGTTTGAAAAATTTATCAACAGAGTAATCAGCCCCTGTATAAAATATGCAGTTTATTCCAAAGTAAAGTCAAGAATTTCTGTGTTTCATTTGGAATTATATAAACAGAGAATTAAGTGGCCAGAGTCACATTTTACTTTTGTTTTGGAATTTTTTTGACTTGACCATCATTGACATCATCCCTCAGGAGAAAACAGGCTCTATTATGTAAAAAATAGGGCTATTGTTTCACTCAGGGACTTCTCAAGGAGGGAGACCAAGATGTCTGCTATTAACATAATCCAAAAATGTCTCACAAGTTTGGGCTATCCTATTTTTGCTATATTACAACTAGAATGTCTAATGAACATGGAAGTAACAGTCAAGCCTGGTTCATCTCTAGGTAAATTTGATCATTAAGTTGTGTCTAGTGCTCACATCTCTCATGTTTATGTTCTTTGCCATTTTACACATTGTTTGGAACACTTTTCTCTTCTTCCAAAGATTTAGAATCTTTGTGTTTTTGTTTGTTTTTTGCTGTACTGTGCAGCTTCTGGAATCTTAGTTCCCTGAGCAGGGATCAAACTCAGGCCCTTGGCAGTGAGACCACTGGACCACAAGGGAATTTCCAATCCCTGTGCTTTTTTAAAAATTGTAACACTTTTCTCTCTGCCTTGTATGTATTCTCAAACCCTGTTCTTCCCAGTGGCATCTCTTACTAGCCACATATTTATGAATATATATTCAGATTTCCAGTGGTTTTCACCAATGTCTAATTGTAACATAAAGCATTCATCTTTATAAAAATATTTACAGTCATAAAAATGCAACAGAATTTTTGTACAGATGCTACTGTGGAATACATTGTTTCCTTCTACCTTTTAAAGGTGTAGGTTTAAGTCACAATACCCCAGGACCTCAGAATATAATTGTATTTGGACACAGGAGCTTTAAATGAAGTGATCACATGCATGTTTGCTCAGTCGCACAGTCGTGTCCTACTCTTTGCAACCCCATGGACTGTAGCCCGCCAGGCTCCTCTATTCATGGGACTCTCGGGCAAGAATACGAAGTGCATTGTCATTTCCCTCTCCAGGGGATCTTCCTGACTCAGGGATTGAACCTGCATTGGCAGATGGATTCTTTACCACTGCACCACCTGGTAAGCCTCACACGAAGTGATTAGGGTGGGGCCAAATCTCATATAATTGGTGTCCTGTAAGAAGACAACAATGTGGACAGGGAGAAGACAACCATCTATAAGCTAAGGACAAAAGCCTAGCAGAGGTCCTTCCCTTGGAGCTATAAGAAGAAACCAAACCTGCTGACAGCTTGATCTTGGACTTTAAGCTTCCAATCTGAGACAATAAATTTGTTGTTTAAGCTACCTAGTCAGTGGTGCTTTGTTATGTAGCCCCAGCAAAGAAGCAAAACCACCCATTTCAATATTCTTAAAAACACATCACGAAGGTTACTGCCTGATATGTCTATAAGTGCAGACAAAGCTCTTCAGGGAGGCAGGCATTGCAGTCTCCTATTCTTGTGTATATACAATTCCATGGGATAAAATTTAGTAAATATATATCTATTTAGTGTATATTATGTTTAAAACAGAACAACACCATGGAGGATAAATTTCCCTCCTCTCAAGAAACACAAGCCCAAATGAGAATGAAAAATATGCAAATCATTCCTTTATTCTTAAACATGTACAATTTTAGAACAATGTTGATGGCAGTAAACTTCCTACTAGGCAGATCAAAGCTACCTAAGAAGAGTAGTTATTGTAAAAGGTTTGGGGGAAACATTATTTCCAAATATATTGGGCTATGCTTACTAGAAAGGGTATCTAAATTGAAAATTATGACAATTTTCCACTTCTTAAGAATTGTGGAATAGATAAAAAGAATGGCCTGTGATAAACTATAGGTATTAAATTAAGGAAGGCATGTTCAAGAAAACAAAATAAGGATAGTCATTTGGGGAAACAATGAAAAAAAAAGAATGAAAATATCAATACTTCAGGATACTTAAACTCATTAGGAATAAGACAAAGTGTAAGGGAGTGAGTAACATACTAGAGAGATGAAATACTATTCAGTACTAAGTATTAAACAATATTTTTATCAACAGTGTTTTTTAAATCTCATGGAAGTTGCTTACAGAAGCAGCTGTCTACCTTTCACATACAAAATAAAATTTAGGTAAATGTATGTATTTGTGGTCTAGTGGTTAAAAATCTGCCTTGCAATGCAGGCAACATGGGTTCAATCCCTAGCTGGGGAACTAAGATCCCTCATTCCCCAGAGAAACTAAGCCCAGTTGCTAGAGAGAAGCCTGAGCAACTCAAAAAAGATCCTGCATGCCACAACAAAGATCCTGTGTGATGCAGCTAAGACCTACTGAATCAAATAAATAAATAGGTTACCTAGGCTACTTAAAAAGTATCTATTTGCTCTGCAATGCTGTACTGTAACCATGCCCAATTTCTGTGACTGAGAGAAATTCTTGAGCTTGTTTTATAGGACAGCAGAAAAAGAAGCAGCTTTTGAAACTCTCTCCTCTTGTAATATGACATATCTGGCTGAAACTGGTAGGAACCAGTATAGCTGATTGGAGTCTGCACAGAATAAATGTGCTTATCCAATGGGTGATCTTTTGACATCTCAGCCTGAATTGCCTCATGTTACATAGGAACTCCCACTCCCAATGTGCACACATGATTCCTGAAGAGGCATAAAAAGCAACGGTGCCTGTGCAGGAAACACTTGAAACACAAATTCCTTTCTACCAATCTTTTCTGAGCCACCTTCTGCCCACCTACTCCTTGCTTCCAAGATAAATATCCCACTCCTGGAGGATCTGAGTTTCGCCCCTGTCCCCTTGCTTGTCTGCCGTTGTGTACTGTTTTGGATCTGTCAGAAATCCTCTGGCTCTTATTAATTCCTGAATATTCAGGAATTAAGAGGAGAGGCACGCCTTTCCCAGGGCTGAGGAATCCAGGCGTGTCCTTTGTTAGTTTTTCAATATGGTGATAAGTACCCACTTCCTTTTTATGAATCATAGGGTAAAAGTGTTTGTTTATCGCCTTATGTTTTGTAAGTCTGGAATTTTAATCTTTATCTTTGCTGAGAATAACTACCTTGTAAGACAGTATATACGCACACACCATGTTGATTAAAACACCTTTGCTCCATCAGAGCTTGGGTCCCCGTGTCTTTCTTTCTCTCTCTCTCTTTCTCTCTATTTCTGGCTGATTCCCTGGAGCGTGGAAGCCGGCTGCATAACCCAGGGAATATCAGCCTCTTTCCTTCTTTCACTCTCTTATCGTCGACTCTGGACCACCAGGTTCCGGTCCAATAAAGGACCAACATTATCTCAGTATCTGGTCTTGTGCAGTGGGCAGTGAGCCCCCACTCTGTAACAATAACAAGGCAAGCTTTCTGTACCAAGATTGGAAGCTTTCTATATAGAATTTAATCCTGGTTTTGTTATTACAAAAGAGCATTTGGGAGTAAAATCAGCATATCTAAGTAATGATAATAATGTTTGTAGGAAAGTTTTCTCTTTAATGTCTTTATGTATATTTTCTCATTGTAGCTTTAATAAGTTTAACAGAGACTTTGAATCATATTCATACTAAACTTCACATAATAGGGATATATATGATTTTGGTAGAAGCTTTTGTTTCTGTTGTCTAGGTCTCCTTAGTATTTCTTGGGTCCTTGATATAAAAGAAATGCATTCAGATAAGGCAAGGTAATACCCAAGGCTGGTTTGGTCACCATATACTAATTAGGAACTATTTATTCAGGCTTTGTCACTACTAACCTGACAAATGTTTAAATAGGCCTTCTTGTAACTTTAAAAAAATTATGTGGCAAGATGTCAATGTCATGAGAGAAGAAGGCTAAGTAATTCTTCATTGGAAGAAGAGTAAAGGTCATCATTGGGACAGTTAACCAAATGGATTATGAAGGATAGTTGAAAGAATGTTATTGATTTAACTGGTTGAATTTGAGAGGTTGTACATGGAAATATCCTTACTCTTGGAATTGAAATCCTCATGCAGTCTGTGTAAAAAGAAGTGATATGAGCAATGGACAATCAAATACAAGGGGGTTGGGTTGCTTACATGTCTTGGCTATTGTAAACAGTACTGCAAAGGACAACCAACCAAACTGTCGATCAACAAATGAATGGTAAAGAAGATGTGGTGTATATCTATACAAGTAGAGATATGTGTGTGTGTGTGTGTATTTATACACACCACATTTATAGACACATACACACAATGGAATATTACTCAGCAATTAAAAAGAATGAATCAATGTCATTTGCACTGACAAGGATCAACCTGGAGATTACCAAACTAAGTGAAGCAAATTAGACAGAGAAACAAATATATGATCTCACTTATATGTGGGATCTAAAAAAAATGGTAAAAAAGAACTTAAAAATTTACAAAACAGAATTAGACTCCCAGACGTAGAAAACAAGCTTAGAGTTACCAAAGTGGAGAGGCTGGGGGAGGGATAATTTAGAAGCTTGGGATTGACATACACACACTATTATATCTTAAATAGATAACCAGCAGGGACTTAATATGATAGCTCAGAGAATTCTCACTATTCTGTAACAAACTAAATGGGAGAAGAATGAACAAGAATAGATACATGTATAAGTGAGTCACTTTGCTGTACAACTGAAACTAATACAACATTTTAAATCAACTATACTCCAATATAAAATATTTTTTTTAAAAAAGATAAAAATATATAAAGATGGAGGAGAAGTAGAGAGAAGGGAAGGGGCAAAGAATGTGGCAAAATGTTATAAGTTGATCAATCTGGGTAAAGAGCATCTAGGAGCTCTTTATTATTCTGACAAAATTTCTCTAAGTGTAGAATTACTTAATAAAATCAAAGCATAATCATGGATGGTAATATCTACAACCAGACAAAGTGAAAAATGCTTCTCACGGCTTCCTCTTTTATGATTCTGTTCCTTTTCATCCAACCTTGCATGATGTTTTTGACCACTCAACTTATTGGCTGGCAGTTTTAAGAACAAAAGTTAATAAAAGAAATGAAAGTTCCAAAGGCTTCTGAGTTATTGCTATGAAAAAGCAAGGCTTTTGCAATTTCTCTATCTTGGTGGATAAGTCCTATTGCTTTTCTCAGACCATCTAAACTTGTTGTCAACTAGAGGCTCAGGTTAAAGTTTCAAGAAGGTACAAATGTTTGCTGTTTTGGAAAAATCTATTTGGAATTGCATACCTCATTATTTTCTTAAAAAGCAGTAAAATAACAACAACAAAACAATGCAATTACCCTGGACTCTTATGGTTCTTACTTTATGTTTGTTATTTTAAAACATTTGGCATTTGAAGTCATTGAAAATGAGACACTTTTTGAATTGTCTTGCATTTAGGATGCTAACTGAAAACTTGCTGTCATCATAGAACATTTTTATCCTGAAGATTATTCTATGAGTGGGTGCACTGGAGCTGGAGCTATGTGGGAAAAAAAAATAAAGGAGATTAAATGAATTCTGGCATTTTTAGCCTATCTGTAATCCAGACCTCTTTCACCTCTGTTTAAAAAATAGACTTGACTCATTACTGACTTAATGAGTCTGATACATTTAATTTCTTTCTGATGATGGAATTATTTCTTGAAAAGTAACAGAAGGCAAATGGAATGACTTATCTCCCACTTCATTCAAAAAAGAAAAAAAAAGATACAAAGCTCAAGTGGTTTATATGATTGGAAAAACTTTACTAAATTTGATTACAGTCACTCCCATATTTTCTCATAATACAAATAATTGTCTTACTAAAGTGTTTAATAGAAATTTAAATGTCAATAAGGAAATGAAGCCATAGTCAAAAAGATAACTGAAAAATGTCTCTCCAGACTGGAAAATGAGCCTTGCATCAGAAAAAAATGCAATACTTTTTCGAATAAGAATGTGTAGTTTCAAGTCTTTCCATCAGCAGGAGACTCAGATTCTCACGTAAGCATACTTGGCCTGTGTTTTTAGAATGCTATGACTGAAGAAACGAGGTTCAAAATTTATAACTAGAGCAATTTATAACAGGAGAGCATGAGGAGCCATATAGATCAACTCCCCATTGAATTGGTGAAAATTTTTAACAAAAGAAAAAATAACTCAAGTTCTCTAGAAATGGTTTTAGGTGATACAGAAAATGAAGAGATATCTATTCAAGAAACTTTGTTTAAATTCATTTAAAAAAAAAAGAGAGAGAGTCTGTAGTATTTAAACCAAGACTGCTCCTTTGGGCCACCTCTCAGCAAGATGAAAACTCCAGACTAGTGTATCCAAGAACACAGGACTCCCTCTCCTGCTAGCTTCCAACTAGGAGCTTTATTCCTGGGAAGATTAAGACATCAATATGTCTCAGCCTCTCTATTACCTACTGGTGAGGCCTAGTTCAGGGTTTGTATGGTTGAAAGAATGGTGCTCTCTCCTTCTGTCCAGCCTCCATTTATAGAAGAGAACCTCTACCTACCCTTAGCACCATGAGAACACTGGGCCCCTAAACAACCACTCCCTGGCTTCTAAGACTGGTTCCATGGTAAATAAAACAAGCCAAGAAGACCTCAGACTATTGTCCACACCCCTTCCCCCACCGAATGATTAAAAATTAAAGACAGAGTGTCACTCAAAGAAAAGTACGATGTTGTTCCCATTTCCAGCGTCTTTGACTTGTCTCTGCAATTTCATCTGGGGTGGGAAACAGGATATACAACCAAGAGCGCCTACTATACGGCACAGGGCACTCCACTCAGTCAATGTTCGGTGGGAACTAAACGGGAAGGAAATCTAAAAAACGGTAGATATACGTAGGTGTGTGAATGTGCACAGTCGTGTCCAACTCTTTGCGACCCTAGGGGTTATAGCCTCCCAGGCTCCTCAGTCCATGGAATTTTCCAGGGACAAAGACTGTACTGGGTTGTCATTTCCTCCTCCAGGGGATCTTCCACACCCAGAGACTGAAACACAGTCTCTTGTGTCTCCTGCATTGGCAGGCAGATTCTTTCCAACTGAGCCACCTGGGAAGCCTATATGTGTAGGTATAGCTGATTTCCTGGTGGCTTAGCGGGCAGTGAAGAATCTGCCTGCCAATGCAGAAGACACTGGTTCGATCTGGGTCAGGCAGAATCCCTGGAGGAGATGGCAATCCACACCAGTATTCTTGCTTGGGAATTCCCATGGACAGAGGAGCCTGGTGGGCTACAGTCCATGGGGTCACAAAAGAGTCAGACGTGACTTAGCAACTAAACCAGCAATGATAAAATACAAACAAAAAAAATCAGCTGATTCGCTTTACTGAACAGCAGAGACTAACACAACTTTGTAAAGCAACTTTGCTGCATGCTGATGCTCAGTCGCTCAGTCGTGTCTGACTCTTTGCAGATTTACAACAATAAAAATCAAAAACAAACAACAACAAACACAGCTCCTAATCTCTTTCCAAAGGATCCAATTTAATTTACAATAGGATGTAAAGAATTTCAAGACTAAGGAGACTCAGTAATAACTGAAGGTTGAGGTAAAAGGCAATTGGGAGGAAATTCCCAGATTACTAAAGATTCAGGATAAATTGGAGGCTGGTTAATTGGAGGCTGCAAGAGAGAACCTCTGAAGACATCTGGGAGGAGCCTTCATTGGGTCTGAGGAAATATCAAACATCTTATGGAAGAATAATTTAATGGACTTAAAGATAGATCCATAGATATTATAAATCTGAAGAACAGAGAGAAACAAGAATGCAGAGAGATAAATGGAGATTCAGAGAAATATGGGACACTGCTGATGGACAGGAGTTTTGCAAACTCTGGGAGGTAGTGAAGGACAGGGAGGCCTGGCATCCTGAAGTCCACGGGGTTGCAAAGAGTGGTGCATGACTTAAGGACTGAACAACAGCTGAATGCACCACATATACACAATAAGAGTACCAGAGGTCAGGAGACAAAGCGAGCAGAAAAAAATATTTGAAGGAATAAGGCTGAAAACTTTTCAAAACATACTGACCAAAAAATCTGCATATACAAAAAGCTTAATGAACTCAAAGAAGGATAAATACAGAGATCCACAGACGCTTCATCATAAATATACTGAAAGTAAAAGACAAGGAGAAACTCTGGAAATTAGCTGGAGATGAAGGACCCATCACTTACAAGCGAATATGCTAATAAAGATAACAGTTCACTTATTAGAAACAATGTAGATCAGAGGATGTATCATAACCTATTCAAAGAGATTAAAGAAACAAACTGACAGCCAGCAAAGCTATCTTTCAAAAATGAAAGCAAAATTAACACATTTCCAGCAAAAACTGGGAGCATTTGTTGCTAGTTTATCTAACTTAACAAGCAATATTTAAAGAAGTTCTGTGGGCTAAAAGCAACTGACTCAGATATTAACTTGAATCCATACAAAAATATGAAGAGCACAAATGAAATAAATCATGTATTATAAAATACAGCATAAATGCAAACTCTCTCTACCTAATGTAAAAATCAATTATATAAAATAATATGTATATAATGTCATTGGATCCATGACATGCAGAACAGTAATTTATGCATAAAATATTTGCCAGTAAAACATGAAAGACATAGGTAGGAGCAAAGCTAAAGAAATGACTACAAATGGTATGGTAATAATTATAAGAATATATTGTTGCATATGCAATGCTAATAGATATAAATATAACAAAATATCATAGAAGGATGATAAAGTAATAAGGATATATTGGAGTGACATTTCTTCATCCCACTGATATTAAGCTAATATAAAGCTGTTGCCAAAGATATAGACATGAAATGAGATACACATGGTAAGGTCTATGTCAGCCACTAAAAAATGACTAAAAAATAATTAAGGTAAAATGCTTCTTGGGAAAACACTCACAATGTAAACAGAGTAGTAAAGGAGAGAGAGAGAAACCCAACAAAATGCTGGAAAAACAGAACAAATATAAAATAATTTATATTGCCAAATAAAATATAAAAAATAATTAGAGCATTTTCTCACACCATAATTAAGAAAAAAATAAACTCAAACAGATAAAAGATCTAAATATAAAACTGGAAATCTTAAAGCTCCTAGAAGAAAGCTTAGTTAGAACATACTTTAAAATAAATTGTATCAATAATTTCTGAGACCTGTCTTCTAAGTCAAAAGAAACAAAAGCAAAACCAAACAAATTGGACCTAATTAAACTGAACTCTTTTGCACAGCAAAGAAAATCATCAACAAAATGAAAAAACAACCTAACGAATGGGGAGAGGATATTTCCAAATGATATGACCTATAAGGTGTCAATATTCAAAATATGTAAACGACTCATACAACTCACCATCAAAAAATCAAACAAAATGGGCAGAGGTCCTAAACAGACATTTTTCCAAAGACCAACAGGTACATGAAATGATGCTCAACATGGCTAACCAGAGAAATGCAAATCAAAACTACAGTGAAGTATCACCCCACACTTGTCAGAATAGTAGCAATAGTGTTAGTCACTCAGTTGTGTCTGACTCTTTGCAACCCCACAGACTGCAGCCCACCAGGCTCCTCTGTCCATTGGATTCTCCAGACAAGAATATTGGAATGGGTTACCATTCCCTTCTCCAGGGGGTCTTCCCAACCCAGGGTCTCCTGCATTACAGGCAGATTCTTTATCATATGAGCTAGAGAAATCCCACTTGTCATGATGGTTACCATCAAAAAACCACATATAACAAATATTGGTGAGGATGTGGAGAAAGGGAACCTTCGTACTCTGTTGATAGAAATGTCAATTGGCACAGCCACTATGGAAAAAGAGAACAGTTTCCTTAAAAAAGAAAAAAAAAAAAGAATAAAACTACCATATTATCTAGCAATTTCACTCTTGGATATATATTTGAAGAAAACAAAACACTACTGTGAAATAATATATTCACCACAATGTTCACAGCAGCATCACTTATAACAGCAACCTAACTGTCCATCAATAGATGAATGAATACAAAAGATGGAGTGTGTGTGTCTATATATACACACATACACACAGAATGGAATACTACTCAGCCGTAAGAATGGAACTCTGACATTAGCAAACATGGATGGACCTGGAAGGTATTACGCCTTGTGAAGTAAATCAGACAGAGAAGAAAAATTGTGTATATTGTCACTTACAAGTGGAAAACAAAAAATAAAATGAATGAATATAACACAACAGAAATAGCATAACAGATACAGAAAACAAATTAGTGGTTACCAGTGGGGAGAGGAACACAGGGAAGGGCAGAATAGAGATAGTGGCTTAAGAAGTGCAAACTATCATGGATAAAATCAATAAGCTATAATAAGAGTAAATTATAAGCACAGGGAAATTGAGCCACTGCTTTTATTATGGAGTATAAACCATAAAAATATTTAATCACTATATTATACACCAGAAGTTATAATATTGTAAATTGACTATACTTTAATTATAACAAAAAAAGAAATCAGTAAGAAAGACAAAAAGATTTTGGAAACTCACAGGTATCTGAATATTAAAACAATCTTCTTAGGAATGTTATTAAATTATTAATGAATCAAATATGATATCAAAAAGAAAATCAGAAAATATCTTGAAATGGATGGAAATGAAGGCAAAGCATAATAAAATTTAGTCAAGTATAATTCAAGAGGATTTTACTGAAAAATTCATAATTACAAATGGATACATTAAGACAAACATATTTTTAATCTAGCATAATTCCCTCAAGGTTCATCCAGGTTATTGCAAATGGTGGGATTTCCTTCTCTCCTTTTTATTTACAGCAGAATAATATTTCATTATATCTCTCTCACATTTTCTTCATCCATTTATTCACCAATAGGCACTTAAGTTGCTTCCGTGTCTTGGGCAGTGAACATGACCATACAGATATCTTTGAGTTAGTGTTGATTTTCCTTCCTCTGATATTTACTGGTTTGAGCATTATTTCAGATACCTGTTAGCCATTGGTATATCTTCTTTAGGATAAAAGAAGATTTAGATCCTGTGCTCATTTTTTAAAATCACATTCTATTTTTGCCATTGAGTTGAAAAAAAAAATTAATCGATAATTAACCTTCTACCCAGAGACACTGGGAGAATGAGAAATCTAAAACTAAAACAAACATAAGCAAGGAAATAATAAAAGTGGGCAAAATGATTAAAGAGAGAATAGAGCAATAGAGGATAATCAGAACAAAAATTTTATTTTTTAAAAGATAACAAAATTAACAAAGAGTTAGTTACATTAACAAGGAAAAAGGGAAAGACTAAAATGACTATTATCAACTATGAAAAAGGCAATACTACTGACAATAAAGAAAACATTGAGAAGAAATAATATAGACAATCATATACCAAGAAATGAAATAATTTGAATTGAATGGATGTTTTTAATAAAGACACCAACTATCAGAACTTGCTCCAAAAGTCATAAATAGACTTATAATAAGTGAAGAGATTGAATTATTACTATTGCTACTACTATTATTACTTATACTACTGATAAAACTACCCACAAAGAAAATTCAAATGCAGAAGTCTTCACTGTTATAATCTAGCAAACATTTAAGGAACAATTTATACCAATTATTGAAAAATTCTTTCAGAAACCAGAGGAGGAGACAATTCCAACTCTATCTCTAGGTGTTACCTTGATACCAAAGCCAGAAAAAGGCATCGCAAGAAAGAAAAACTACACACCATGATCTCTTAAGAATAAGAAAAAACCTTTAACAAAATGCTAGCAAACTGAATCCAGTAACCTATAAAAATAATTTTACAAGTAGAATTTATTTTGTGAATGCAAGTTTGGTTTAATATCAGAGAAAATAATATGATACAGCATATCAGTAGAATAAAACAAATTCTGTGATCCTCTCAATAGATACAAAGGGACAAACCTAAAAGAATATGACTAATGAAAGACTCCTGATACGTTAGTATCCTATTGCTGCTATAACAAACTACAACATATTTATTATCTTAGTGTTCTGGAGGACATGAGCCCCAAATGACTAAAAGTCTAAAATCGAGGTGTCCGTTGGATCCTTCGGGAAGCTCTAGAGGATAATCTGTTTTCCTTGCTTTTTTTCAGATTCTGGAGACTGCCCACATTCTTTGCCTTGCAGTCCCACAGAACTTTGACCTCTGTTTCTACCATCACATCATGTTCTTTCCCTCTGTTTCTATTACCACACTGCCATCTCTCTACCTCCCTCGGTCCAATATTACTGTTTCTTCTGGTACTACCTTCTCAAGAATATTGTCTGTGTATGTCATAGGACACAGTTCATTTGATAAGAGGCTTCTCCACAGACCTCTTTTGGATATCCTATCCTTATTCCTGGGTTCTGCTTAAATGAGGGTATCCAAGAATGACACTCATAATCTCTATAAAAAGCTCCCTGTGTGACTGGATACTCTATTTCATCCTACCAAAGCACTAAGAAAAGGTTGTTCAGCTACACCTTCAGCTTTCTCTTAAGAGCACACTCACTTTTACACCACTCTTCATTAAATTACTTTTTGTAAACTTATAGGCGTGAAGTGAAGTGAAGTGAAGTGTCTGACTCTTTGCGACCCCGTGGACTGTAGCCTACCAGGATCCTCAATCCATGGGATTCTCCAGGCAAGAATACTGGGGTGGGTTGCCATTTCCTTCTCCAGGAGATCTTCCTGACCCAGGGATTGAACCCAGGTCTCCTGCATTGTAGGCGGACGCTTTACCGTCTGAGTTTCCCTGTTTCTCTAACTATCAAGTTCTAGTTACATTTTGCTTAACATTTCTTCTCTCATTTTTTTTTCTCTTTCCTGTTGTGTTTTACTCTTAGTAGTAAGACCACCCCAGGCCACAGTTTCAATACTTTATTTGGACATTTCCTTAGCTGACTGACTAAATTCACTGATTACAAGTCTTTATTTCAACATAACTAGGTGATGTGGTGGTAAAGAATCTACATGCCGCTGTAGAAGAGGCAGGAGACAGACATGGGTTTGATCCCTGGGTTGGACAGATCCCCTAGAATAGGAAATGGCAACCTATTGCAGTATTCTTGCCTGGGAAAATTCCATGGACAGAGGGGCCTGGTGGGCTACAGGCCATGGGGTTGCAAAGAGTTGGACACGACTGAGCATGCACGCACATTAGGGCGCACAAGGCAATTCAATCAAGGCTTCTATCACTATGTAACAAGGATACCCTTTCCTCCACTTTCAACAGCATGTTACTCATTTCCTTCTGAGCTCTTACCAGCAGTATCTTTATCATCCGCGTTTAGCAGTTTGTTCAAGGAAATCTGACTTTTTCTACTATGCCCCTCCAAAACCCTTCTGCCTCTGCCAACTGATCAATTTCAAAATGACTTGAACATATTCAGATTTTTGTGGTAGCAGCACTCATTTCCAGGTACTAAAAATCTGATCAGACTTCAACTAGGAAAACAGAACTAATGGTGATATATAGTAAAATATTTACTGTACATAACTGGAGTACACAATTTTGGGGCTGCCAAGGCAAGTCTGAAATTCACAGAGCAGGCTGTCATAAAGGGCAGGATGGAACACTCAGGCATAATCTAGCCTACTGTCTTAGTCTGTTTGGGCTGCTATAACAAAATACCACAGGATGGATAGTTTATAAACGACAGGAATTTATTTCTCACAGGTCTGAGGACTGAGATCAGGTATCAGCATGGTCAGGAAGGATCCTCTTCTGGGATGTAACTTCTTTTATGTTCACATGGTGTATGTGGGCGAGGATGCTTTCTCAGGCTTTTGTTTTTACCATGTGCATGTTCAGTCATGTCTGACTCTTTATGAGCCCCTGGATAGTAACCCAGCAGGCACCTCTATTCTTTTATATGGGCACTAATCCCATTTATGAGGGTCCTGCCTTCATAACATAATCATCTCCTAAAGGTGCTCATATCTTTGGGGGTATTAGCATTCTTTCAGCATTCGAATTTTAGGGGAATAAATTCAGAGCATAGTGTACATCCCCAGTTATTCAAACATTTTTTTCTAGATACTGCTGTCAAGTTATTTTATAGATGAAACTAAAGTCCATAATGAGCTGATTTAAAAAAAGAAGATTATCCAAGATAATCTTGATGATTATAATCAACTGAAAGACCTTATGAAGCAGAACAGAAGTTTCCAGAAAAATTCTGCCTGTGAAATGAAGGTGCAGTCCCCATCTGAAAAATCTAACCTGTCCTTTCTGGTAGTCTGCCCATATGGATCTCAGGGTTACCAAGTCAGCACCTACAATTTCATAAGTCAATTCCTTGTAGTAACTTTTAAAATACATATCTGCTATTGGCTCTTTCTCTGATTGAACCCTTACAGATGGACCTGAATGTAGATCAAAAATTTGTTTTCATAAACTAAACTAAAATCAGTTTAAACAGATGACAGATGCTTCCAATAATCAGCATCTTACTTGAATTTGATTTAGAATACTTGAATTTTGAAGACATAAAATACCTACATGTAACTGCCAATTCAGAGTTAGTATTATTCTTCAGAATTAATATTAATAAAGTGATATAACCAGCTTCTGAATGGTTTTGTTTTATCATGAGAAGTAATCATTGAAACCTCTATAAATGTCTTTGAATGTTAGCAGAGAGTCTATATTTGTGTCTGACATAGACTTATTTTATTCAAAATGGTACAATGAGTCACAAAAACTCAATGCCATTTTTCAAAATAAGTGATATGGAGGCCTTTAAATTGATCCTATAAAGATCATCTTGGATGGAGCATTTTCAAGTGAAGAGCCATTTAGATCCAATGTTATTTCACGATTTTAATGAGGAAAACTAAACGACCTTTTCCAACTATTAACATTTTTCACTGCCTGAGGCAGTACAGGCTTCTTGATGGCCTGTGACTAAAACAAAGCAGCAAAAAACAGTTTCTTATTTTTCCTGGAGAAACAATTTAATTTTTTGTAATGAACCAAATTTAGGGAACATTAGAACTCCAACTATAAGCATGTAAACTATGATTCTATCCTTTAAGCTCTATTTTTTATAAGCAGTTAAATAACAAATTTCAAATTTTCAGATAAAATTTGAAAAACAGTAGTAATAGTGTAGAGCCATTTTAGACCAACAAATAAGTTATTATAGATGGAGGTTATTTGTTGGAGAATTCTGATGATGTCAAGATAGTTTTATGGAACAGGAAACAAAATGTTATTCTATACAACCAGTATATATTGACCATTTTAGATAGGAAAATATCCATAAGTCTTCTGCTTTCAGACAAGACACTGATACTAGGTTTGTTTTTTAGGAAACAAACACTATAATGCTAGACAACATATCTGGGGCACTTGCTTGCAGGTCAAGAACAAGAGGCAACACAGGACTATGATCCTCGCAAAATGAAAAACACAAGAGATAAGCTTCATGTAAATCATATTAGCCTCCTGCATGGGATGCTTTTCTGTGATGAGTAAAGGAGAAACTTGACTGAACTAGGCAGGGAGATGTTAGAGTTCCGACTAAAATGACCGGATTCCAAGGAAAGATAAAGTCATGCATGATGCTGCATAGGACTTGAAGGCTGTTTCTCAAGTGCTGGCACAGACTCCAGTATCTTTTTATTTTTTGGGCGGAGAACTTACTGATGATATCAGAAGTTATGCATCCCTGGGGAATGGATAATGGAGTTCTGAGCTAGTGCAAGTACAGTCTTTGCTGAGAGTCCCATATATTCAGATTAAACCCCCAATAAAGGCACGCCTAATACTATGGAGCACACCCTAGAGTAAAGACCATTCCCTAGGAGTCACCCTCAAGTTATTGTATGTTTTCTCTAACAAAGAATATAAATCTATCAGAGATGAGCCAAAATATCTTCTAGTAATTTCATGACCAGTGAAAACACATCTCCACACTCCTCACAACTAGACTAAATCCAGATGCCTTATGGTACATCACTGTATCAAAGCAATTCATAGAAAGGACCAAAAATTTCCCCAGATATTCAACTTAGGAGGCACTGAATTCAAGACATATATTATAATGTCCCCAAGAATATAATGGAAAACTTGATCATAAAGAGTGAACAATGAGGAATTCAAATGAAGAAACATAAATTAAAATGAAATAAATCCAAAATCTAGACCCGAGTTGAACATTTCATTTTACTGGGCTTAACAGCAAGGAAGAAAGTAAAATAAATTTTTAGAGAAATTGAAGCCACACCAACATAAAGTGTTCAGTCTAAAGATGCTTATACCTCAGTGATCATTGTAGCACTATTTTCTATAGGTAGAACATGGAAGCAACCTAAATGTCCAACGACAGAAGAATAAAGAAGATGTGATACATATGTACAATGAAATATAACTCCACAATAAAAAAGAGATAATGCCGTTTGCAGCAGCATGGAAGAACCTAGGGACTGTCATACTGAATAAAGTCATACAAAGAAAGCCAAATATATATCATTTATATGTGGAATCTAAAAAAAAAAATGGTACCAATGAGCTTATCTACAAAACAGAAATAGATTTACAGCTATAGAAAACAAACATGATTACCAGAGGGTAAGGGGTGTGGTATAAATTGGGAGATTGGGGTTGACATATACATACAATAGATATCAGATATGGATCTACTGTATAGCACAGAGGCTTCCCTGGAGGCTCAGATGGTAAAAAATCTGCCTGCAATGCAGGAGACCCAGGTTCTCTCCCTGGGTTGGGAAGAGTCCCTGGAGAAGGGAATACAGCCTAGGGAACTCTGCTCAACCTATGTGAGAAAAGAATCTAAAAAAGAGTGGATACATGTGTAACTGATTCATTTTGCTGTAAACCTGAAACTAACATGACACTGTAAATCAACTAAAGAGTATATAGTCAACTATAAGGAGGATATAAATCAATTAAGGAGGATAGAGTGTAAGGAGATTGAAAAATATGAAGAGTCACAGTGACTCCTGGTATCATTATCAAGTCAAATATGTGGGTAATTTGATTTCAAGGTGGAAATGATAGAGAATAGGGAAAAGTTACAGAGAATATAGTTATGCAATGCATTTAAAAGTTTATTTTATCTAAAATCTAGGTATTTTGCACTAGAAAGACCAAAAATGCCTAGTCTTCCATACTATAAGAAGTAGAAATTCAATATGTTAACTTCTGAATTGATGTTAGTTTGTTGCAATATTTTTATATCTGTCCATTTCTACCCTTCAGAATATTATAGATGGTATACAGATACAAAAGAATTAGTGCGCTTTCCTAACATGCCAATATGGGATAAAGTAGGTGCTTGATGAACCAAATCTCTTTGGGCAGCAAGTGACGGATATTCTAATCTCAGTATTTTTTGCCAATGGAAAATGAGGCCATCAACTGTCGTGTTCCAGACTGTGCATGTGTTATGTACAATAATGATACTTATGACTCATGGTTAGGGGAAATCTATGTGAATTGCTTTTCCAGGAAGAAGCAAAAGATATTTGGTGATAAGTCAAAGAAATTGCTATAAATTTTCAAATACTGTTTCAGATCACCTTTCTGACTTCATCCATGTCGTGGAGGTAAGAAGACAGTGTGACTCCAGATGTGCCCCCATTTTTGACACTAGGGTATTATTAAAAATATATGACTCAATTCATTTCTATAAAAGTACCACTTGCAAATAGTTAACAAAATCATTAGGCGTTAATTATATTTTGGCTCTAGTAACTTTCAAAATGGGTATTTTTTCTTTCTGTCCACATTACTGTGTGCCTAAGACAGTGAGTCTCAGACTGTGATCCTACCAAGGTTTCTTGATGACATCATAGGATGTAAGGTATGACTATGCATACGATCCTATTCTCCTTGAGAAGAAAAACACAACTGAGATACTGATCTAAAAAATATCTAATATGGCATGGAATAATATGTAAAATTCATCTTCATTTTCTCAAGGAAAATACAGTGTTCAAAGGCATTCTTGCAACAGAAGCTTTAGACTATACCATTGTTTTTCTTTTTTTTCAAGATTTTTTGATGTGGACCATTTTTAAAGTCTTTATTGAATTCATTACATTGCTTCTGTCTTATGTTTTGGATTTTGGCCTCAAGGCACGTGGAATCTTAGCTCCATGACCAGGGATTGAACTGACACTTACTGCACCTCAAGTTTTAACCACTGAACTACCAGGAAGTCCCATAAACTATACCTTTAAATGGTCAGAGTAGGCATTTACTTTGTTTAGATAGATACTTTAAAAGCAACATTTAAAAAGTCCTTGGTTAAGAGACTATATTCCATTTTGTTATTAAATCTTTATTTAAAAAATATTGACTTTTTTTTAATAAATATACTGTATAGTATGACTGTGAAACACAGAAATAGTAATTTTTAAAAGATGATATCATTAAAACCAATAAAAATATCAGGGTAAGAACATCTTTCCCTCTGATTTGGACCTGATCATCTCAAACTGAGAACTCTTTTTTTTTTTTTTTTAAGATTATGTCTCAGTCTGGGTCTTTAAGGATACGTATACAGTATGTAGGCAGAAATGCTCTTCAAAATCCTCACCCAGAAGCAAGTTGAGTAGTTTTTTTTGCAAAACATATTAATATTTTTTCTGTTTATGCATCTCCTTTTAGGAAGCCTGAAGGTGATTACTTTTACATAAAAGTGAACATTTACACTAAGTGAAAATAAGAGCCCTTAAGTTAGTTATATATACTTGTTATCCCCTTACAAGAAATCTCTGCTGAGTGATAAAAGAAAGAAGAGCTGATAAACCACATTTCCTTAAGGATCGTCGGCTGATGCTCCTTAATTTCGCCCTGAGAATAGGAATTTAGCTGATAGCCAATTATGTGTTTTCTCTGACTTAATGCAGACTCAGGAAGAGACTCATAGACAGTGACCTACACTTACTGGTAGCAAGAAAAATAAAAACAGTAAACAGAATTTGCCACAAGAGGTCAGAAACGACATCCATTATTTTGCCTATTGCCAAAAAGTTAAAATAGATGCTTATTTTAGGGACAATATTACATAAAGCCATTCCATATTTTAAAAGCTAAGTCTAAGTAAATGCAGCACTTTGTGTTGGGATAAAAAAAAATCCATATAAATTTTAAAAGGCCCTTTGGTTCTTCAAGTCATAACTTGGTAAGTTTTTCAGGCTTCTTAAAGTTCATTAGTAACCAGCCTTAAAGTTAATTAATAATAGCAGTAGGTTTTGATAGACATTAACTTTTGCCAACAGCTGATGAGTTACTATCAATGGAGTTAAAATTGAACCTTATTTAACTTTATACTTATAGGTAAATACAGAAAAATCCCCCTTTGAATATACTTATCTGTCGCAGATACCAGTGAGAAATATACATATATTTTGAAGAGCGTGTATATAAGAGATGTTACCTGTAGTTTGAAATACTCTATATTCAAATATAAATATTAAATTGATTCATACTCTTCTTAGTTATGATTTGCTCAAATGTAACAAACCCCCATAATGTTTAGCTTATTCCTGTTGCATAGTAATTTCTTGCTCCAAACCAGTTTCAAGACTCTTCTTACTTTCACTTAGGGCTCAAGAGCATAAAAATGACTCTATGAAGAATATGTCAACCACTGCTAATCTCCTCCTTTGATTTCATGACTTTACACATAGGTATCCATTATGCTCCTCTCAGTAAATTTTCTGCTTTAGCCTAAGATTGTCACAAATAGCAGTAATCAAAAAGGATTCATGTACTTATCAGTATCAGAAAAAGGGCTGATATAAGCATAACCAGTCTGTGACCAATTCGATTTCAACTGAATTGAACAACATAAAGACATAGGTTATTTTTTGTGCATATGTTCATGATGGAGGAGAGAAAGATAGAAGTAGGAACTTCTAATTCTTTTTTTACTCATGAATTGAAGTGAAATTAACTATTGTATTTATATATCAACATTTTCTCCTCAACTGAAGCTATAATCAGTGTCAGTATAGGGCACAATGTATGCTGATGATTCCTTCCAGCACAAGGAATAAATTCCATCTTTTCCAGATCAAAATCTACGTTGCTAGCAGCAGAGCCACAAAACTTATAATCAGTCAACTCCAACATGTATTTGTCCCTCTGTTATCCTTGAGAAATAAAAATGAATCAAAGTCCTAACTGTTATTTATGCATGAAACTGAAATACATTTTTAAATTTTTGAGGCACATTTAGTTTTTTAGTTATTGAATATTTTTGGTTAAGTGAATATCACAATATGCTTACATATAAAATCAGATCATTCTTTCTGAGGAGAACATTGCTGTGCAAATGTGGCTAATGATTATTATAAATAACAAACACAGATAAAATTGTTATGAATAGTTTAGAGCAACTGATAAAAAACTACTTGATAAAACAAATATATTGCAAACACAAACAGAAATTTACTGCCTTTGTACAAGAAAATACCACTTCTCAATTTTCAACATTTTCTTCATTTGGTGAACAAGCACTTAGCACAAGCACATTTTTTTTTTTTTTCACTTTTTAATGGAACATAGGTATTGGTGTCCCTTACAAACAACAATGCTTTTGATTCATTTAACTTATGTTACTCTGTATTGACTAAAAGGTTTGCTTTTTTTTCCTTAGGTTTTTGACCTTGAAAAGCAACATATATAGTGGAAAAATTAAGATGTTCTAGGATCAGGCTAGATATATCTTGCAATGTAGAGATTGTTGCAGTGGAGTTGGTAGGAGGCTAGACTTGAGGCCAATAGTGTGATTTTAACAAATGGCATAAACTTCTAGAAAGTGATACTAGTATAGTCAAGGGCAAAATAAAAATTTGCCTTTGGATAAAAGAAAGGATATACTTTCCACATTGAATGGAAGCTGGAGTAGTGAAGAAAAATGGGGAAGCTGGGATAATTAGGAAATATAAATCATAACTACTGGTTATTTTATGAGAAACAAGGTCATAATCTGAGGACCAGGGCAACTCTAGGCATAAAGCTGGGAAAATGTGGTTCATAATTTGATTCTCCCGTTAGACCAAGAATCTTAAAACAATGTTTTGTGAGGCCCTGGTCAGAATTACTTAGAGGAGAGGCACAGTCCTTTTGGGGAAAGTGATGAGAAGGAGGCCTCCAGGGTCTCCCCATTCATGGCCTGTACAATTCTCTCTGATGCAACCTTTCAGACTCCAGTCAATAAAACAGAAGCCCTAAGGCTACTATTGAAAAGGAACCAAAAATTGGTTATGGTACTTTTTAGATGAATGGTTGTATATCATTCAATCTAATTAAAGGATTTGTTATTTTTTGCTGTTTATTTGCTAAGTCATGTCCAACTCATAGACATGACTGTAGCCCTCCAGGCTTCTCTGTCCATGGGATTTTCCAGTCAGGAATATTGGAGTGCGTTCCACTTCCTCCTTCAGGGTATCTTCCCAACCTAGGGATCGAATCTGCATCTCCTGCACTTGCAGGTGGATTCTTTACCAGGGAACCAACAGGGAGGCCCAGTTAGAGTATGCCTCCACCCAACACAAACCTTAATACCAACAGCCACCGCCTGCTGTTGTTTTAATCACTTTCTCCCTTTTGCCATAGCCTAGGAAGACTGGGCCTACTTACAGTGGGGAGAACTGGAAAGTAGCATCCTACATTAAGCAACTCAACTGCTCATGGAAAGAGTTCTGTTTAGATTATGGGGTCTTGGGCCCATAATAATGATATAATGAGAGAGCGCCATCCAAAGATATATATGACTTTCTCTGAGACTTACAATGATTCTTCCATTTTCAAAAAAAATCCAGAAACACTTTATGATTCTATGAAGGGTCAAGTGATGCTTTTGCACTCCTTGCCCACTGGTACCTTTGGGAACTGCATGTTTTGCGTGTCATTTGCTTTAGCAGAAGTGAAGTAGAAGAGATGTTTGACCCACGGCTGGCAATTGGAAAGGCAGTGGTTAGAATGAGTGAGGCCATCTTGCGAACTAACGAATGTACCAGTAATGCATCTTATTACATGGTTCAAGCTGTGTGGATTGAAAAGTAAAATCAGAACGTGGTTGGATTTGTAGGAGAAAATGAAGTAATCAAATGGATAAAATTCTTGGAGTAGGTATAGTGAGACAAAGTAATGAGTGAAAAGCTTAAGCAGTAATTTGTGCCCCTTAATGTGAACTTGTTAGAAATTAAGCAAGAAGCATAATGACCTCCTTTAGAGAACTTAGAACAGATAGGAAGAGAAAATGGGTTGGAATTTGGCAGTTGTATACCCATCAAGTTGGTTATGTACAGGCTGAATTATAGTCCACGGTCTGTCAGTTAAGTTGCATCAGAGAAAACAATACATAAGAAAAAAGAACTTCAGCAGAGTGATTTGGAGAGTCACTGAAATTCATGCTCATTAAGCAAAGTTGAGAAAGCAGCTTTTTCCTCCAGCACACTTTAAAGAGTAGCATTGCGTATGATAGCCACCGACATTCCTGTATGGTCCAGATGGAAGTTCTACAGGAACCACAGGAATTCTATTTAAATCCTGATCCCCAGAAGTCACTGATTTTCTGAAAATGGCAATAATAATTTCCGACATTGCAGTAGCCCATTCATATAATATAAACTCCATTAACAATTTTAGCTGTCCATTTAAGATAAACTTAAGCACTTTTTTCCCACTGTGTTGGATATTTTTTGAATGAATACTTTGCTTGTTTGTTTGCACTAATTTACTGATGAATTTACTTAAAGTGGTCAATCCATCTGTATAATTATGCAAAGCTAATGGATTTCTTGGACTAGGTCATTAGATAATTATATTAGTTAATGTTCTTTGGGTTGTAAACAATGAAAGCTGACTCTCTTAGCTCAGACAAGAGGAACCTCAGGGGCAAGACATTGAAATAGTTTATGTCATCAAAGGAACAGTTGAGCAAACAAGACTTAAAAAGGGGTTGAACCAGGACAGCTTTTTTTTTTTAGTGTTTTCTACTTAACATTTTTTTTTTCTTAATTAAAAATACCCATGGCTTTCTCCTCTAGACTATAGTAAGCAATTTTCTCCACAAAGAGCCAGATAGAAAACACATTATGCTTTGTGGACCATGCAGTCTTTGTTATATTACTCATTGCTACCAATGCAGTGAAAGCAGACAACCACAATGCACAAATAAATGAGTATCTGTGCACCAATAAAACTATTTATATACACTGAAATACGAATGCCACAGGATTTTCATGTACCATGAAGCACCATTCTGTTTTAAATTTTTTTTACCTTTAAAAAATCCAAAAACCATCCTTGCCTGCTGATCAGACAAAAACAAGCAGCTGGCTGGACTGGCCTGTGTATCTTACTCTGCCCACTTTTTCTCTGGAAGGCTGCATGAATGCTCAACAACTTTCAGTCTCTCTCTGTTCAAAGTTTAAAATTCTGGGAAAGATAATCCTATTAACTTTTTTTGAGTCAGTTTTCTACTCCTTGCTCAAATGTTTTCTGCCAGATGGGAAGGGCTACACCAGGCAGACATGGTGTCTAAAAGCCTACCAAGGGGAATTAGGTGCCGCTTTTGGAAAAGATTGGGCAGGGATTGTTTGTAGCTAAACAGCCCCTCAACAAAAAGCTACTACAATAATACTATTTCTTTTTGTCTGTCTTCATGTGCTGGGCTGTGCTGAGTCGCTCAGTCATGTCTTGGGCTGCAGCCCACCAGGCTCCTCTGTCCACGGGGATTCTCCAGGCAAGGATACTGGAGTGGGTGGCCATATCCTCCTCCAGGGGATCTTCCCAACCTTGGGATTGAATCCAAGTCTCTCGCATTGCAGGCAGATTGTTTAACATCTGAGCCACCAAGGAAGCCCAAGAATACTGGAGTGGGTAGCCTATACCTTCTCCAGGGGATTTTCCAGACCCAGGAATCGAACTGGGGTCTCCTGCATTGCAGGCAGATTCTTTACCAGCTGAACTGCCAGGGAAGCCTATTTGTCTTCATACTACTAAGTAAATGTACATATTTAGTAGATAGGGACTGTGTTAATCAGTACATCCACACTTATGTTTTGTTTGGCTCTTTATGTTTTCTTGACTTTGAGGTAAGAAAGAAGTTTCCCAGGTGGGATGATAAGAGCTCTGAATAATACATAAGTGCAGCCTTTCTTTGAGATATTCCAAGCTCCATGAGACCTTAATTCAAAAATTTCAAAAGTTAAAAAAAAATTTCAACTGCTTAAAGATGTTTAAAGCTTCTTCCTACATGAAAACATCGAACTTGTGGAGAATGACATAGAGATCCTTCATCAGTTCATTTCATCAGTCACTCAGTCATATATGACTCTTTGTGACCCCATGGACTGCAGCACGCCAGGGTTCCCTGTCCATCACCAACTCCTGGAACTTGTTCAAACTCATGGCCATCAAGTTGATGATGCCATCCTTCATAATCTGACCTCAACATACACTAGTATTCTGTCACCCAAGGTATGTCCCACGTACCCGCACTGTGTTTGTGCTTCAGGGTTCCCTGTCCATCACCAACTCCTGGAACTTGTTCAGACTCATGGCCATCAAGTTGCTGATGCCATCCTTCATAATCTGACCTCAACATACACTAGTATTCTGTCACCCAAGGTATGTCCCACGTACCCGCACTGTGTTTGTGCTTAGGTGCTTAGTCGGGTCTGACTTTTTGCAACGCTATGGACTATAGTCCACCAGGCTCCTCTGTCCATGAGAGTTTCCAGGCAAGAATACTGGAAACTATTCTTGCCAACCCTTCTCCAGGGTAACTTCCTGACCCAGGGATCAAATCCATGTCTCCTGTGTCTCCTTCATTGCAGGTGGATTCTTTAACAGTGAGACATCTGTGAAGCTCCCATGTTCATGCCCTACTGTTCTCTAAACAGACTGTACACAGTTTTGTATCTTGCAGCAAAATTCATCCAAAATGCATTTTCTCCTTTTTACCCGAGAACTCCTGCTTGGAATTCCTTAACCCACACAGTTGTTTCCCATCCTCTGTGCTTTTAAAGCAGTTAACCTTATTATAGATTTACCACACCTGCCCAAATTTCTTTGAAATATTGAAATATATAACTGTTGGTTTAAAGTTTTATTATTTGCTTCCCCTTAGATCTTTCCCACCAATATGTATTTTGATTAAGTATAAGATGCTTTTACTTCTACATTGTGCCATTAACACTCTCCCCTCTTAATCTGAGTTGAGTTGAGGTCAGTTCAGTTGCTCAGTCGTGTCCAACTCTTTGTGACCCCATGGACTGCAGCACACCAGGCTTCCCAGTCCATCATCAACTCCCAGGGCTTGCTCAAACTCATGTCCATTGAGTTGGTGATGCCAGGTGGTGCTAGTGGTAAAGAATCCTCCCGCCAATGCAGGAGACATAAGAGACGAGGGTTTGATCCCTGGGTCAGGAAGATTCCCTGGAGGAGGCCAAGGCAACCCACTCCAGTATTCTTGCCTGGAGAACCCCATGGACAGAGGGGCCTGGTGGCCTACAATCCATAGGGTCACAAAGAGCTGGATGTGACTAAAGTGATTAGTCACAGCATAGCACATCCTTAGTGGGGCTGACCCAGTCAGGTAAGTTGTTTAAAAGAATAACTCCCTTACCGATGTAAAAGAAAAGAAATAACCATGTCATGAACTGCCTATGGAGGGGCCACGTGGCTAATTTCTGAGGGATGATTGGAGCTGAGAGTGGTACTTAGCTGACAGGAGAAAAAAAAAAAAAAGGAAATATCAGACCTCTAGGTACAAGAAACTGAATTTTGCCAATAACCACAAGAGCTTAGAAGAGAACCCTAAATACCAAAAAGGAATGGAATTCCAGCTACCATTTTGATTTAAGCCTAGTGAGAGCTCTGTAGAGGATTCAGGTAAGCAGTACTCGAAATTCTGACCTGCAGAAACTGCAGATAGTGTATGACGTGCATGTTCAGTCATGTCCTACTGTTTGCAACTCCATAGACTAGAACCCATCAGGCTCTTCTGTCCATGGAATTCTCCAGGCAAGAATACCAAAGTGGATTTCCATGTCCTTCTCCAGGGGATCTTCCTGACTCAGGGATCAAACCCACATCTCTTGCCTCTCCTGCATTGGCAGGCAGATTCTTTACCACTGAGCCACCTAGAAAGCCTGAGATAATAAACAGATGTTGTTTGTGGTATCACTTAAGTTTGTGATAATTTGTTGCACAGCAATAGAAAGCTAATACAACTGTGTTGCAATTACTAGTCTCAGTTCCCAGATGCCAGCCTGATGCGATTATTGACAGTATTTTATAATCTATATCTAATTGTAAGTTTTACCAAGAAAATTTAGTACACATTTGCATAATTCCCTCACTAGTAAATTGAATACATTGTTACTCTCACTCATTCCTTTATAGGAAAGCTCAGGTTTTCTCTATTCATTGTCTATTCATTGTTTCTATCTTGGCACTGAAATGAGTATTATTTTTCATTGTTGTCTTTTTTCTTCACAATCTGATAAATGTGTATGTTTGCTTAACTGCTAATCCAAAAAAAAAAAAAAGCATTATTAGAACTTCCATTTGTATATGAGATTATTTTATGTCCCTGTTGCATAGAACGACTAATTATATTCCCTTAGCAGGAAAAAGATCCAGAAACAGAGGCAATTCTGATTTCATTATACACTTGTTCTCTATTAGTTTTCTCCAGTATCTTGAAACCACTAACTGTGCCTGAGTTCATTTCACCAATTATTGCTTCAGCCAAAAAGCAGGAGCTAATATCCTCAAGCTCCCATATTTTAGGAAATTTTTTACACCAAAACATCTCAAAATTCAAATAAATAAAAGAATGCCTATTACAAAATGGGTCACAAAAATAAACTCATAAAGTAGAATAAATTATATTACAGTTATAAACCATCTTTTCTGAGATTTTAAATAAAGTTATTCTTAAAATATCCATAGAATAAGTATATCTGAAAGACATTTTTTAAAAAGAATTACACGTGATTTTCAAGAGAATATGTACTTTGAATTTCCTTAAGCATTAATAATGGATATTAATAGTTGTTATAAAAATGAATGACATATTAAGATTGAAAATATTTCTGTAAAAGAAGGAACAGAGTCTGGAATGGTAATTATCATTGTTAGTAAAATCTGGAATTTGTTGTGTTTTCTTAATGTGGCATGGATCGGATCATGAGGAGAATGCACAGTTCCAAACATTTTCTGACATACACACGTGTGAGATTGTTAGGGTGAAGCCAGAAGAAGATTTCTTAAGGCCCATAATTCTTCCCATGTCAAGGGGAAGGATAATGGTGAGCCCTATCAGTAATGGGAGCCTTGCTATCCCTAAGCCAGTCCAATAACAGCTGTCTCATCCTTCTCTTGAGGTACTAGGATTCTGTGTCCAGTTACAGGAGGTTTTACTTTGATCCTGGGTTCTAACTCCCATTGTCAATCACAGCATCTTGGATCTGAATGCCTCCTACCCCTATTGTAAGGAGCACGGTGAAGTGTGGGTCTGACCTAAGATAGCACTAAATGTCGCTTCTGGTCTCACTCCTTGGGTATCGATGACAGCCTGACTGGGTCTCATGTCTGAGTCTGAGCTGATCCTGCAGCTATCTGCTTTCTTGCCCAGGTCTTAGTCCTGGGTCTCTGCTTCCATGTGGCTGACTTCTCTCTGTAACGCTCACCTCACATACATTTTCACTCATTGTCTCCATGTACCACTAACACAAGCCAAAAATTCTGATGAAATATATGGGGACTTAGGAGGAATTTTAAATAGTGAAAAAATATTAGAATCAAATTCCAAGCTTCCTAACCTTGCCTTAGGTCAATTTTCCTCGCAAGGTTTCTCCCACATGATTTTCCTTTTCTAGGTAAGACTTCATATCCCTGATATTTTAAAATACTGAATAGTTACAGTTTTCATTCTCTGTCTTCTGCATCCTGGTCTCAGTCCACTTAATTGATTTCACAATGCACTAATGAGTTTGGCTTGCAGTCTATAGAAAAATTTCCAGATCAAGCCACAAATCCCTCACCTATCATGACAAAAAAAATCGCTGTTTTTTTCCCCCAAAATATCCAAGTCATCTGCCTCTGAAATGAATCCAGCTGCTGTATCTAGAATATAGAATTAGTAGATATATTATTAGAATATTAAAAATATTTTTTTCTTTCTTTTAGATTACTTTAATGTTGGACTTATTGTCATTGCTGCTGCTGCTACTATTATCATGGTTACTACCACAGATGGTAAAGAATCTGCCTGCAATGTGAGTAGCTTCCAGCTACCAACCACAGGCCTGAAGTTCTCAGATCAATGGCCTACAAGAAACCAATTCCTGCTAACAACCCTGTGATTGGGTTTGGATGTGAATCTCCCTCAGCTGAACCCCGAGATGATTATAACCCTAGCTTATACCTTATGTGCAGCCATGGGAGAAATTCTGAGTAAGGGATTCAGAGACATGGTGTGCAGATTTCTGACCAATAGAAGCTCTGTTGTTTCAATCTACTATGGTTTGGGGGTATTTCATTATGCAGCAGTAGATAACCAATAAAACACTGTACCTAACTGACTTTTTGTCTCTTTCATGGCTCTGTAACTCCATATATTATCCCATCAATAGTACTATTCAGTTACAATAGTAAATGGTATTTATTTCTCCAACTAACCTATAAGACATTAAGCAAAATAGGAACTGCCCTGATCACTCCTGTGATCAGCTCTGTATTCTCTCACTATCCCCTCAGAACTCTACCAAGTATGACTTAGTCAGTTAACAGGTATCCAGGAAATACTACAAAAAAGATGAAGTTGTCTAATGTATATCAGATATAATAACAGTACTTTCTTGACTCAGACACCTGATGTGAGGAATTGACTCATTGGAAAAACCCTGATGCTGGGAAAGATTGAAGGCAGGAGGAGAAGGGGATAAATAACAGAGGATGAGATGGTTGGATGGCATCACCAACTCGATGAACATGAGTTTGAGCAAGCTCCAGGAGTTGGCAATGGGCAGAGAAGCCTGGTGTGTTGCAGTCCATGGAGTTGCAAAGAGTTGGACACGAATGAGCAACTGGATTGAACTGAATGATGCAAAAATTAGACAATGTGAAAAGAGAAAGAAAGACTATCTTGTTACCTATTTTAGACACATAGGATAAAGAAATAAAGAGAATGTTTTCCCATGTGAGCGACAGAGAAATGTCATCAAATAGAAGTGACAGTGTAGAGTTTAATCTTGAAGTGAAGAAAACTGAATCAGATGGTTCAATTCAACTATTGATAGTTCTCTAATGTTTTTTAAGACCACCACTTTTGTCAGCATTCTGAGATTGAGTTATGTACTTGCTAAGCATCTGGTTTCTTATGTTCCAGATGTCCTGCTAAGGTTATAATTATTCTCTTCTCAGTCTTGTCCTTTTAGTCATTCCCATATTAGATTTTAAGACTGATTCACAATGATACAGAAAAGAAAATGGATATTCGTAAGATATGGTTTTCTCCGATAGACACTGCATCTGCTTCTGCTGGAACCCTGGCTAGCAAAGTAGGTGAAGGTCTGTCAGCTTCTCTTTCTAATGAAAATTCCCAGGAATATAATCACTGATGCTAGTAAAAGCAGCACCTCCCTGTTGTTTCTTGTGATGAGTTTCATTTCCTTCTCAATTCCTGATCAGTTTCATCTTTCATCACACATTTCAGTATTGCTCTTTAAGCACTATTCAACAATTGTCCCTATGGCTGACGTCTAATATTACCAAACTTCTCTCTTACATATTCTGATTCTGTAGGATGTGTATGTTTGACAAATATCAAGGTGAGTCTTACCTGCAGGGAAGTTTCAAAATCACAAGAAGATGGCTTAAAGCCAAAAGCACGCTGAAACTATCTAGAAGTAACAAGGGTGCTATATAGTTTTTTCAAATAATCTATTTCAAGCCATTTTAAACTTTGAACCCCTTTTAAGTCTACACAATTGAAAAAATCCTAAAAGGTTACATTTTAATAGTCACAAAACTAAAATTTAATGCATTTATTCTACAGGCACTATAGCACTTTAGGATACAGAAGAGCCCTCCTGTCCATGAGGAGCTCAAACTCTACCAAGACAGTTGAAATCAACATGAAAATGGAGATAAAATCCTTCAGATAAAGGAAAATCAGAAGTATTAAGAATTTCATGCCAGGGTATGTGATCCAAACCATGTGTAAACATGGTAATTATATCTAGATTTCCTAAAATCTAATGCAAAAATAAATAGATAAAATAAGCCATATACTTTTCATGGAAGGAGGTGGAAACTAAGGTCCTGTGGAACTGATCTTTATCTCACCCTAGACACTGCAAGGAGTTAAATTCTTGGCTTGTCTTAAATACAAAGAATATTAAATGACATATGCGGTGCGTATAATGAAAGACAAGGTTATTCCTGATGATTTCGACTCTTATCTAGGAAAAAAATGTCAGCCAGGAGGAAGAACAGTGGCTGGGAGGAAGGGGATGGTAAAGAGACAGTTAAATACTGAAGAGCAGGATCTGTTTTAAAAGGTGCTTTCAAGTCATGTGTCTGTAATTCAGCCAAGCAAGCATACTTATTACATGCTAATACACTTGTCAATAACAGAAGTTGATATGAGCAGAAGATCAGAGGCTTTACTTTGCAAGTGTCTAACCCTGAATTCTAAAAAGCGACTCTGACATTAGCTTTAACTGTACATTTTGCCAAGTGACACATAATTATGATCATTATAACATTAGGATGTGTCACTGTCTGTATTTAAAATTTACAGGATATGGATGACTTTTGAGTAAAATTCTCTGAGCATATCAATAAAGTGCCCACTGACTTTGGGGATGTAGTTGTGCCCTTCACACGGTGTCATTACAGAGAGACCTTATTTCACAACCAAATGAAGATTCAGTGGTGAGTCTCTACCAACGGTTTATGAAATCTAAATCCTGGATTTGCAGAGGTACAGTATTCCCACAGAGTACTTTGTGCAAAATGGATTGGAATCTGCTATGGTCTTACATCTCTTTGACAGTCAATTTTGTGCCTTATTCGCAAATGTAGCACTTGGTGTGAAGTCGTTCGCCATCAATGTTACAAATCCTAATGAAGTGTTTTACCTCCTGCCAGATTTCAGTGGGGAAGGCTTTCAAATGCATTTCCATTTATACATGCCTGCTTTTTACTCTCGGTGCACAGTGAAATCCTTCTGAATAATGTGCTTTATTTTCTATTTCCTTTCTTTGGGAATGTGTATGGAAAGACAGAAAATAGATTGGTGTTATAAATGCAAAGAAAGAAGCAATTAAGTCATAAAAAAAAAAAGAGTGGGCTCTGCCTAATGTAGATGTATTGTTATAAATCAGAGAGGTGTAGATGTCTGTCAGCTTTGGGATTTTGTTTTCCAATGCCACTGGTTTCAGTTTTCTATCAATGTTGAGGAGGCAAGGACTCTATTTTCTTTTTTGGCTAGACTTCAAAAATGATATACACAAGCTTGTGTGCGTGTGTGCTAAGTCATTTCAGACGTGTCTGACTCTTGCGATCCCATGGACTGTAGCCCTCCAGGCTCCTTTGTCTATAGGATCCTCCAGGCAAGACTGCTAGAGAGGGTTGCCATGCCCTCCTCCAGGGGATCTTCCCAACCTGCATCTCCTGCATTGGCAGGCTGGTTCTTTACCACTAGCGCCACCTGGGAAGCCCTATACGAGCCTGCAGTTTCGGTGTTTTAGAGCTCTCTTTCTATATTTTTCATCTTTCAACCTGACTGCCATTAAGAGCAGTAAAGTTTAGGTACTAAAGGGAAAGTGTTAACTCTAAAGAAAAAGATAAACTGTCTCAAAAAATAGTTATAAAAAAATAACAGAAAAAAATTAAATAAAGTCAATTGTTTTGCTTTCAGACTAGTCACAATTTGATATAATGATAATAGATTTACATCTATTTATATTAGTTCGGTAAACAGACAACCAAGGCTCGACGATTATATTCGTGACTTCTATCTTTCAATATTTTCAAAATAAATTACAAGGAACATTTAAAACCATGCTAATAAACCACAGGTTTTAGCATTTATTCATTTCTATAATTATTACTATCATTTGAAATCTTACTAAGGAAGGCACGTATCTTTGGCCTCTGTTGCTACAAGTATGATCAAGATATAATAAAAATGTTGACTGCAGATTTCAAAGCAATTGGTATAATATTACACCCTTGGGTTTCAAAGATAATAATAATAGCCCTAAACTCTGTGCCAGGTGTGGTCCTAATTGCTTCTGTGTCATTTTATTGCACATTCTCAAGGTATCATTATACAGATGAAGAAAGTAAGCGCTAGAGGATGACTCAAGGACTCCAACACATCCAGTAAAAAGACAAAACAAACAAAACAAAACAAAACAAAACAACCTGGGATTTAAATCCAGACAGCTTGTCCCCAACATCAGGTATGTAAGTGCTATCATTTACCACCTCTCCTGTTCTCTCAAATCCTTACCTAATATCCATCACTACAGTTTCTGCAGTCAAGGCAAGAAGGAATAAAAAAACCTATAAGCTGGGATCTACTCAAGCACTGTTAGTTAGGCTTTTTGGACTGCCTTTGTAGCAATGATGAATAAGTTAAAAAAAAAAAAAAGGAATTATTTTTTAAAAAGCACTGGGACAGCAACTCATAATAAGTCCCTACTATCTTCCCCTTAATGTATTTGTGCAGGCACAGAAAAGCTTAAAAAAACATAATATTTTTAATGGATTAGATATATGGGCCATTTACTGCTGTGATCTCTGAGAAATTTTATCAGCCATTGAAAATGCAGCTGAACACACATGGACTTCACATCACAGGAAGGGGAATATAACATTCCCATGGACAATGTGCTGTGGATTCTTATTTAGTCTAGGCTATTCTGGTCATTAGATATTGTCAGCTGTTTATAGGGTCTATAAAATAATTGAAAACTAATTGAAAACAAGAAGAATATCATCCATAAAATACAAAATAAAGAAAATAAAGTGCAAAGTTAAAAAATACACAAGTAAAACACTTGTATAATATTACATCACATGAATGAGTTAGAATTTAACTGCATTTGTTTTATATATATAAAAAAAATACATGAGCTATATTTATGTGGGTAGAAAGAGTAACAGAGTGGCCATGGATTCCTGGAAACAGCCTTGCATTGAATAAAACTTTGCCAGATTCTCAGCTCCTGATTCTGCCACCCTTAGTTCCTCACACTCAGTCCTGCTGACCTCCTGTCCTACAGGCTCAGTATCACTGTTTCCCAGGTCAAACGGAACTCAAAAACCAGGAAGAAAGGCACTCTCAGCTTCTCTGAAATTTGGCAGCAATTTTAAATTATTCTGGCATGGGGTAGAAGTGGTTTACCATATGTTAAAGAGAGAGCCAGTGGGAGTTTGCTGAATGACTTAGGGAACCCAGAGCTAGGTTCTGTGATAACCTAGAGGGATGGGAGGGATAGGCAAGATGGGAGGGAGGTAGGAGGGGGTTCAAGAGGAGGGGGCATTTGTATACCTATGGCCATTTCATGTTGATGTATGGCAAAAAAAAAAAAAAAAAATCACAATATTGTAAAGTAATTACCCTCTAATTAAAAATAAAATAATAAAAGAAGAAGACAAAACTGGTTAGAAGCTACTAGGCCCAAGATGGTAGAATATTTGGCTCCCAGTAGACCTTGAGCCTTAGTATATGTACAGTGTAATACGTTTAGCATGCGCTAAACAACCCATAGGTGCCAAGAGAGTTCAGAGGTCCACCAGGAAAGACCAAAAAGAGGGTGTTGCCTCAATTCCTGGAAATCCCAGCCCTCTCTTCAAAATAGTTAGCCTTTGAAATTACTCAACTCATAAAAACGAATATCCTCACCCCTCAGGCTACCTCTCACTGTCTGAGATGGATCCGATTCTGTCTATGGAATGTGTTTCTCAATAATTCTTGAATTCTTTCCCGGGCAAAGCCAAGGGCCCTCAGTTGGCAGCCCATTCTAGGGACTCACTTGAGACTTGATACA
The DNA here is from genome assembly GCF_963930625.1 of Muntiacus reevesi. Lineage (NCBI taxonomy): Eukaryota > Metazoa > Chordata > Mammalia > Artiodactyla > Cervidae > Muntiacus > Muntiacus reevesi. The sequence goes on along the minus strand of NC_089265.1, from coordinate 13,227,184 downwards.
GGACCAACCTGTGGTCACTCATTTTTCCTACCAAAATCCTTGGCCACATCTATGTGCCACATCAGAACTAAGCACCGGATTTCAGCTATAGCTGACAATTTATTTTTTTTTCTTTTTTTTTTTTTTACTGACAGGTCCACAGTAACACAGCTTCTCTGAAAAGATTGTGCTAATATACTGTTAACTCTTGTGCTCCAAGTCCATGTGTCCCAATCTATAGTCGGGACAAAACTTCTTTGGTGATCTCTAAGTATTGTTTGGATGGCCCATCTACTGCCAGAATATCCTTCCTCTTACTTGACTTTTTACATCCCATAGATTTAGAACATGACCTCTGAAGCTTTGTTACACCTGGCCTAGAGCAATTAACAAATCATTCATTCATCTAACTTATTCATTCTAACTTATTATGATGGGAGAGGATGGTCATCCGTGTCCAGATGAATCTCTGGTCAGCCAGGCTCAAAGGCATTTGTAGCAGAAGAGCAGATTCCAAGCTTTATAAAAGCATGAATTCCTGACACTTCCCAAGATTATACGAACTGAACTCTCTTCTATAGACGAAGACGAAGCTACATGTCTTCATTCTCCTTTTACCACATTTTTGGGAAAACATCAGTTATTCTGCTCTATTTAGTGAGAGGCACAGTCTCAAGATTTTTACTAATTTCTTGAGAACAAATTTCAAACAGTGATAGTTACAGCTTCTATCTTTCTTTTTTAATGGGTAACATGATATTGTATAAAGTAATTTTTCAAAATGTTTCTTAAAGATTATCAGGCTTGGAATTTAGAATGACTTCCTAGATCAATGCATCATGATTTTTTTTTTAAAGAGAAGAAAAAGAATATTTTAAAACCCTTGAAGCTTTGAGTTGTGGAGGGTATAAGGAAGGGTATAAGGGCATACCAGTATATACTTCCAATGAATATTCAGGACTGATTTCCTTTAGGATGGACATGTTGGATCTCCTTGCAGCCCAAGGGACTCTCAAGAGTCTTCTCCAACACCACAGTTCAAAACAGTTACCACAGTTGTGGAGGGTATAAGGGTATACTGTGGTAAAGAAATTTCAAGAGAAAAAATAAGTCATTACCTCATAGCAGGGGTGAAATATGGGCCTTGAATAGGGAAGGTATTTCTTATATACTTTAACTGAATTCCTTGCCCTTTTCCATTTCTTACATGTGGCCATCAGTTCAGTTCTGTTCAGTCGCTCAGTCGTGTCTGACTCTTTGCGACCCCATGGACTGTAGCACGCCAGGCCTCCCTGTCCATCACCAACTCCCAGAGCTTGCTCAAACTCATGTCCATTGAGTCGGTGGTGCTATCCAGTCATCTCATCCTCTGTTGTCCCCTTTTCCTCCTGCCTTCAATCTTCCCAGCATTAGGGTCTTTTCCAATGAGTCAGTTCTTTGTATTAGGTAGCCAAAGTATTGGAGTTACAGTTTAAGTGTCAGTCCTTCTAACGAATATTCAGGACTGATCTCCTTTAGGATGGACTGGTTGGATCTCCTTTCAGTCCAAGAGACTCTCAAGAGTCTTCTCCAACACCACAGTTCAAAAGCATCAATTTTTCAGCATTCAACTTTCTTTACAGTTCAACTCTCATATCCATACATGATTGCCGGAAAAACCACATGTGGCCATTATATATCCTTTGTATCATAGTGATTAACTGGTAATTTAGAGGGTTATAGTTAAGGTAGCAAAGGGTTATAGTGAAGGGCTAAGTTAAGGTCACTTAGAGGATTATAGTTCATGGTAGGAAAGATTCAAATGGTCTAAATACACAGAAAAGATGTATCTTTATTATTCAGTTCTCCATTTTGGCTTAGGATAGAAATCTAAATAAACAAGCAATAAAATTGGATAGACTATGTACTGCAGAGTGTAGTTAGTTTAGGGTGTAAGTGAAAGTATGGTTATAAGAACATTGACCCGAGGCCCTATTTTCTACCTGCTTGTATTCTTTTCTAGTTTCTTTAAAGTACAAAATATTATCAGTAGATACTGATACAAGGTATGCTGGCCTCTGGTTATTTTATACCTCAGCACAGAGGATACTGCTGAGATGTGCACTGTTGTAACAACTATGTCCTACATAAATGCATCTAGACTTTCTTACACATTTTTTTTATGTTCCCAGAGAACTGGGCCAACCTTATAAGATTTTTAATCGTGTGTGTGTGTGATGTGTTATATAAACTCCAAGGCCACTGCAAAAATCTGTAACTATACTTACAATTTTTTCAAGGCAGTATTATTTTAAAAAAAAAAACCTTCTTATAAATAAACTAACAGCAGAAGTATTTCCCTTGCACAGTTCTGAGAAAAAATTTCAGATGAATTCAGAAGAAGCTGATCAGAAGAGAAAAAGTAAAACAATCAAATAAACAATCATAATAGAATTTTATCTATTCATTAACATCATGTGGCAATTTAAACATTTAATACAAGAAAAGCTTATATGTTTATCAGCTGTTTGTGATAAATACTTTGAGTTTCTTTCTTTGGGGGGCAAATGCCTTTTTGCAAATGATTTCTTTTTAATTCCATAAAAAATAAAGCCTGTAGGAACCAAAAAATGAAAAAAGAAACTATTTCATGTGTATTATAAATTTAGGAGATGCTTTATATATATATATTTAAGAGAATTTCTGTAAAGCAACTTTTGAAACATATGTTTTAAATATGCCTTTTGATTGTGTATCAATTTAAATTTCATTTGTCATACTTCTAAAACAGTCTTTAAATATTTCTAAGTCTGAAGACAATATATAAGAGTGTTTATTATTATAGCTATATTTTGGAAACAAAGAACTTAATTAAATTTTTATACTGAGGATTAAAATTGTGAACAAAATAGATTATTCTAACTTTTCTTCATTTTAAAAGATAATCAAATGTCACTCTGCATTTCTTTATAGTTTGCCTTTTTTTCTTTTGACATCTTTTCCATTTTTTTTTCTTCTTCTGTAAGATTGGCAGAAAATGTCATGAAGGAAGAGACAAGAGATCTTGAAATCCTTTAGAAACAGTTCAGCAATAATTAATAAAACACACACACTTTTTACAACTGGCTGAAGTTGATAATTAAGCAAAAACTCTCAAAAATTCAAATGGAATTTTGAATTTACATTCAAAATCTCCTCTCATATACATTCTGAGAGGAGAGTGAATTCATTATTTTGGATTTGAAATTCTGAAATATAAAACTTTTTGTTTTCATTCTATTTTGAAGTTTCTACATAAATGATATTCAGAATATATTCTCAATTATTTTTTTTTCTGGCCTAATGTGGGACTCATTTCTTAACCACAGTATGTACTAACTGACAGAACCAGAGCTATGTCTGCTAGTGGATGAATAAAATAAATGATATTTTATACCTGGTCTGCTAACTTGGAGAGAGATGGAAGAAGAGAGGAATTGCACTGCAAAGAGAGAGGAGTAATTCATTTAACAATGAATATAAGAAAAGTCAAAACCACTGCAGATGGTGACTTCAGCCATGAAAATAAAAGACACTTGCACCTTGGAAGAAAAGCTATGACAAAACTAGATAGTATATTAAAAAGTAGAGACATTACTTTGCCAACAAATGTCTAGATAATCAAAGCTATGGTGTTTCCAGTAGTCATGTATGGATGTGATAATTGGACCATAAAGAAGGCTGAGTGCCAAAGAATTGATGCTTTTGAACTGTGGTGTTGGAGAAGACTCTTGAGAGTCCCTTGGACTGCAAGAAGATCCAGCCAGTCTAAAGGGAATCAGTTCTGACCATTCATTGGAATGGCCAATACTTTGGCTACCTAATGCAAAGAACTGACTCATTGGAAAAGACCCTGATGCTGGGAAAGATTGAAGGCAGGAAGAGAAGGGGACAAAAGAGGATGAGATGCTTGGATGGCATCCCTGACTCAATAGGCATGAGTTTGAGCATACTCTCGGAGATAGTAAAAGCATAGGGGTGCCTGGTGTTTGCAATCCATGGTGTTGCAAAGTCGGACGTGACTGAGCAACTGAACAACAGAGAAAGAAGTTAGAGGAAGTGATGATAAAAAAGAGCAAAAATATGATAAGATACAGGACAAAAGATATTAAGGAAGTGTCATCGTCAGTATAAAGATGGCAGAGATCCTGTTTCATTCAAAAGTCTATGGAAATTTGGTGTTCTCATCATCCAGGTCTTCTGTGAGATACTGCAGTTGGCCTCTGAACAACAGGGAGGTTAGGGGCACCTATATGCCACACATTTATCCTTGCTTTCTCTGTAATTTGCTTTCATATCCTTAGAGTCAACTAATCATAGACTCAGGAAACCTCAAATCCTGTAATGCTGTAGAATTTACTGGGGAAAAAAATGTGTGTAAGTAAAGAAAGTGGTTCTTCATAGTTCAGACTCATATTGTTCAAAGGTCAACTGTAATTCTTATTTTGAGAGACGCTATGCTATAATATGGGCTTCCCAGGTGGCACAGTTGGTAAAGAACCTGCCTGTCAATGCAGGAGATTCAAGAGATGTGGGTTCAATCCCTGGGTCAGAAAGATCCCCTGGAAAAGGAAATGGCAACCCACTCCAATGTTCTTGCCTGGAAAATTAGATGGACGGAGGAGTCTTGTGGGCTAGCAGATTGCAAAGAGTTGGACAGGACTGAATACACACATGCACGCATGCAAAAATTAGTATTAGTCTGTGGAAATTTGGGAAAATGTGTGTGTTGTGTATATATGTATGTACTTCTGTGTGTGTATGAGCATAAAGTTTAATTTTGCTTATCTAAGTATAGAAACATCATTATATAGTGACTGTACCAAAACTTTTGCTAATTTTGTTTGTATTACTAAAAAAAAGAAAAAGAAATAAAGATAACTTTAAGGGAGTAAGTTGCAATTTAAAAGTAAATACTTAGTCTATGGCCATACCACCCTGAATGCACCCGATCGTGTCTAAAAAAAAAAAATATGTTGAAAACCCAGGTGGTTTTTTTTTTGTTTGTTTTTGTTTTGATAACCTAGCTAATTTTATTTACAAATGTATGTCAAATATTTAGAAAGGAATATGGAAGATATCAATAATAACAACCTCAAAAAATACTTAAGAAAATCCAGTACTATGCAACATTTACAAAGAAGGCAGAGAACTATGCACATTTCTATACAACATGTAAATCTATCATTACTTTAAAATAAAAATTTAAAACAGAGGAAATCAGTGTAGAGCTACCTTTTTAATGCACAGCTGGGCTTGAAGGTAAGAGAATTCACCAACAATGTATGCCAAGTTCGGAGTATTTATGATAGATGTTTACACAAGAAGAGTTTAAGCCACTACATCGGCCATGTAGAGAAGACTTCAACTGGATATTACTGGAGAAATTACTGGAAAGCTAGTGAGAAGAAATTCTGTTCATTTGAAAAGGAATGCAATTCAATGAGTATTGCTATATTTATGACTATTTCTGATAAGTTTTGGAAAACTCATTAAGGGCTGTGATCAAAGTTAGGATGTGAAAACACTAGGAAATTCTCCTTTCAGACGACTAAATAATGATAATTCAAATTAAAATATTTAAATAAATTGTCATGTTATAAAGTAAAACATCACAGCCTCAACAAAAATTAAGTTTTCCATGGACTATAAATGCACAGAAGTAAACTAAAGATGGAGTGGCAGGGCACTTGGGTAGCAGAAATTGAAAAACTTATATGAGCAGCAGAGGTGTGAAACAAGACTGACTACTTGAACCAAGGAGGCTGAAAATAAGTGGAAAATGCTGCCTTTGGCTAGAGGTGATATCAATCAGTGTACTTGTGGGTATAGGAGAAATCATCACAGAGTTTGAGTCAAGTTACTCTCTGGTTGAATAACTAGAGCTGGAATATCAACAATATTACCGTGAGACAAATTTTAGTCACTGATAGAACACCTGAGTCTGCGTTCGGAGTTAGGAGAGTGCCCACAAAATCTATGAAGAGATAATTGTTAAATGCAAAGGAGGGAAATAGTGCACAAGAAAATCTCCCCACAGAATTAGACCCAAATTCCCAAACTTCCTGAGAAAACCTATGGAAGGCGCCAACAATATAGAGCAATCATGTTATAATAGACTCATAGAACAATCTCTAAACGTCTTTAAAACCAATCAGCTTTGTAAACTATAAAATGAGAGCTTAATAGTCCTAAGAACAAAATAAAATATTAACAGCAGTTATCTATAAATTAGAATTATATAGACATGGGTTTACAACTCTTCAACAAACAAATAGAGACCATATATTGTTTAATGCTATTATCAGGCTTTCAGATTTGTAAATAACCATATAGGTGCTTATATACTTGATTTTGCCTCTTGGCCTGCTTAGAGAAAAAATTTGCCTACTCTTGGTATACAAAATAGTAAAGCACACGCAACTTTGACCAATTTAGGGGAGGAAATCATCAAATCTCTTCTTAAATGTCCAACATTTCCAACAGAATAATTAATCCAGGAGTTCTAAGTAAGTAGAACCTGTAATTCACCCCCTAGTGTCTGCACTTTTTGTTACATAAATTAATAAAAAAGTGGATCAGCTCCAAATCTAGATGGTACCAGTAATTTTATTTTAGGCAAGGACTATACAAATGCCTCCAGAAGCAAGGTAAATATCTCTTCTTTCACTTGATACAAAGTTTACATACTTGGCAGGTTCAGGTGATCAACTGCTAACACAGATGTCATTGATCTTGACTTCAGAGAGCCTACTGATTCTGTTTTAACTTGGCATACTTCAACAGGTCAGGATAATCTAGACACTACATTTAGGTGGCCACATAACTGGTTAATGCCCAAAGTATTTTCAGTGTAAGATGTTGGCTAGAAGAATTTAATATGCATTTATTTCTAAAGGAAAAGTCTCAACTTTATTTTAAACATCTCTACCACTGCTACTGCTGCTGCTAAGTCACTTCAGTCCTGTCCAACTCTGTGCGACCCCATCCCTGGAATTCTCCAGGCAAGAACACTGGAGTGGGTTGCCATTTCCATCTCCAATGCATAAAAGTGAAAAGTGAAAGTGAAGTCGCCCAGTCATGTCCGACTCTTTGCGACCCCATGAACTGTAGCCTACCAGGCTCCTCCGTCCATGGGGTTTTCCAGGCAAGAGTACTGGAGTGGGGTGCCACTGCCTTCTCCATTTCTACCACTAAAAACTGGATAAAAATGCAATTTGCTACATCTGCAAATTAAACCAAAGATGAGAAATATAATATAGAACCACACCGTGGCTAATTAAACTTGAATTTAAAATTAATATAATTTAACAGAATTTAAAATTCAGTCCCTCATTTCTATTAGCCATATTTCAAATGTTCAATAGCTGCATGTGTTAGTGGTTACCATTTTGTATAGCACAGACTTAGAAGATTTCCAGCACTGCAAAAATGTGTACTAGACAGGGGAGTTATAGAAGATAAGCTAAGATTCAGACTGAACTTCATCCTATGTAGAACCAGGATGAAGAATCAACTAAATACAAACTTGTTGACTTAGCTGACAAAATACACCTGACTTTGCCTATGAGGTAGTAAGTACAGTTTTGAATATATTTAGAGTAGTGTTGGTAAATACCTATGTGGAGATGACAAATAAGTGGAGAAATAGCATGATGCTCAAATGTCTGATGTCAAAGACAGAAATAAATATTAACTTCTAGGTTTTTGCTGAAATTGTGAAATGGTTTTACTGACGACCAAAATAGAGACCTTTAGTTGCTAAATCATGTCTAACTCTTTGCTATCCTCCACTGTCCATAGTTTGTGGATAGACCTTTGAGAGACACTGTGTCGGTCACTAATCTCTGTTACTAACAATATAATAGAAAGCACTGTAGCTAGTTAGAGGAGAAAAATATTAAGAAATTAAACTCAAAAAATAATAGGTGATTTCTAATTCTAGAGATTCAGGCTTAGAGATGATGCAGTCAAACATTTCTTGACTATCTCATGGGAATGAACCAGCAAAAACCCTGACACTGCAATTGGCCTCACTGGCACCAGCCAAGGAGGTGGAGCTCTTTGTCTTGTGCTTGTAGGGTGGATGATTCCAGCTTCATTCTCAGCCAGCCTTGTTCTGCACTTCCCAATTAAAGTCCTGTATGGATGTACTTGACCTGGCAGAGCCTAATTTCCATGTCTACTTTGGTCCCTGGAGGCAAAGAGCTAACTCATTGGAAAATACCCTGATGCTGGGAAACACTGCAGGCAAAAGAAGAAGGGGGTAGCAAGAAGGTGAGATGGTTTGACAGCATCACTGACTCAACAGACATGAATTTGAGCAGGCTCCTGGAGATAGTTGAAGATAGAGGGGCCTGGTATGCCATTCATGCCACCCCAGCTCATGGGGTCGCAAAGAGTCGGAAACAACTTAGCGAATGGACAACAACAATAATGACTTTATAGCTTAAAAACCAAAACAGAGTTTTCCTAAATTCTACCTTAAGGATGCACAACTCATACTGTATGAAATGTACCAAAAAATGGAATGCATTTTTAAAAACAGCCAGAAATCTTGACTGAAGTTCATGATAATATGGATATGTACATGGATGTCCTCGGCAAAGGTAGAGTACACAGCTAAACTATCTAAAAATTGTCAGAATCAAAAACGTCATGGAACAAAGGATTTTCAGAAATGAAGGGTGACCTCCTATGTCAACTGCAATAGGGAGAGAGCTGAGGGAACAACTCTTTTAAATTTAATTTTGTAAAAGATGAACCAGTTGATGTTAAGTCATGAGCTTTGTGTGAGAAAATGACAATGTTATATGAAAATTAACTCTGGTAAAAAACTCATTTCACTTGTTTGTCAGCTTACTGGATTAACAAGCCATCTACTCTGTGGTGGTGGCACATTACGTGAATTATCTAATTATATCTCCACTTCAAACCATATTTATTTCCTTTGTATAGATAAAGCAAACTGAACTTCAGAGACATTAAATATTTTGCCCAAGGTAACAAAACTGGTAGGTACTAGAGCTGGGAATCAAAAAAGAATAGAGTAACTCCAATGTTCATTATCTTTCCATTGTGTTTTGCTCCCTATTATTATTAGGCTTTGACCTCAGCAGGCTGGAGGACAAGTATAAAAGTATTTGAAAGAACAAAAAAGAAAAAAAAATCTGCTGGATAAGTGAACTGGCAGATAAATGAACAATCAATTCCCAGAGAGTACTTAACAAGTTAGATCAATTAATAAGGGATGTCACAAGATAAACTATTTGGTTCTCTGCATATGTTGCTGTGCTTTTACAATAACAAAGTTGAAAATTTGGGAGATAGCATGTTTAATCCTGTTAGTGTTGTTTTTATTTTTATATATACTTCTAATTTTGTTATTCTCCTTCATTTTATTTCCTGTTTCTGCTTAAATCATAGCTTTGGTTTAATTCCTAGTTTCATCATTCAGTGCAAATTAGTTGACAGTCTATTGATTCAATCAGTGAATGATTATTTACTACTCGCAGTGTGTCAGGTCTTTTTCTAGGTGCTGGGAATATAACTAACAAGCAAGGTAGTTGCAGACTCTGGCTTCATGAAGTCTGGGTTCTGAAGCTAACATTTCCTCATCTATAAGGTGGAAATTGTACTCCACACTTAAAATGTACTGTGAATGAATAAGCAGATGCATTTAAAAATATTAGCACAGTGGTGACTAGTTCACTTATTTATTAACTCACTAATTTACCCATTACAACCACTGTTTCTGTATGCTTATATTTTATCTTGGTAATTTCTCCTAACTTATGATTAAATATTCCTGACAAACTATTCGTCTAGTACTCTGATTATGGTATTCCTGGGTTGCCCTATAAACTAGATTTACTCATGTCTGTTGCATATTATTTTTTTCCCTTCATAAACTTCTTTATAGGACTAGTATGTCTTTCTTTGACCTAATAGTAAATTCTGGTGCCTTTCATCATCACCATCTGCCTTTCATAAATGCCCCATTCTTTTTCCTGTTGGATCTATTCCATAGGTTCACAAATTTTTGAGTACACAGGATTCACCTAGGGAACTAATTCAAATGCATTTTTCCACCAACAATTTCGATTGCTAGATACCGATTATTGGAATATATTCTTACTAAAGAACAAGCCTTGAGAGATCCAAGACTTATTATAGGCTGAAATGTGTCCCTCTGAAATTCTTATGTTGAATCCCTAGCCCCAATACTTCTGAATGTAAGTGTATTTGGAGGCAGAGCCTTAAAAGAAGTGATCAACTAAAACAAGACCATTAGGATGATCCCTAATCCAATCTGACTATGGTCCTTATTAAAAGAGGGGATTTGGGCATCAGGACGCACACAGAGGGAGAGGACATAACAAGAAGGTGGCCATACCCAAGCCAAAGGGAAGGACCTTAGGAAAAACCAAACCTACTGACACATTCATCTTGGACTACTGGCCTCAACATAAAAAATCAAAATCTGTTGTTTAAGCCAGACTATTTCTGGGAGTCTAAGCAAACTAATACATATGGTAAAATGTATATATGATAAATAAAGAGTGCATGTACTCTGCCCAAGTTCAATGAACTAAAAAAGAAGTAGAAATATGATTCAAACATAAATCGTTTAAGTAAACACTTTTTTTACATTATGCCACACTGGCTCACATAAACAGCAGTAATCTCAGGTTATTAAAGGCAACTCTTGGCTAACAGTGAGACTTTTAAGGTATTCTCAAGGGAGATCATGGCATTTCCCATATAGAGTTGTGCATGTGGCAGTTGAGTAAGGATGAAAGGACTGACAAAATGATCCATCATTCAGAGTTCATCCCTGTAATACCAGTCTATGGTTCAATGGTCCCCTCTAATATCTGCTAGTCATACAGACTTCCTCTTTAAATTTTCCAACTGATAGGGTTACTTCTCAGTGAAAAAAGAGCTGCACTGATTTTCAACTGTTTTATTTCTTGTCTTGAAATCATCAGAATGAAGAGGTTAAGACCAAAATCTTTTCTGTAATCTGTGCTGTAAATTTCACCTGCCTGTTTTCAGTCATCATGAACAGTCAGTCCACAGTCTAAGTTGAAAACTGATTACCAGCAGACAATTTTTTATTATAACTCATCTAACCTTTACTATTAAGAAAAACTTAACTCTGATCTCACTTTTTGTGTGTGTGATGTGTTTTGCGCTTGTAGAAAAGTCCTTGAGATTTTCCTATTTTTGTGGGTGTCAGTATTTTCAGAGACATGATTCACAGAGGATAGAATAATTTTCAAGGAGTATGAAATTCTGAGTCTGCAGCCTCAATAAGACAAAGGTGAAGAAAAGGAATAAACGAAAATCTCATCTATCTATAACGAACTTCAAAAGGCAAATTATAAATAATTCAGAATTTTTATCCAGTTATTACATAAGCTTACATTATGCTATTCAAGTTCATAATCAAAATAATGAAGGTGAAACCTTCTATTAGAAAATAATACATCCTTCAGATTAAGACACTGCACTGCACCCAGTTGCAAAAATAAAATGTCCTAATGAAGCTAAAGTTGTGAGATTAATTGCTGTCATATAGTCATTTTTAATGAAGAGTAACAATTGACTTGACAGGCTAATTGTTATAACATCCTGGGTCCACAGTATGTAATAAGAGTTATAATGTACCAGTCAATCAAACTCTTTCACTTCTGTTACTGTGCTTGAAATCCTCAACTTTCTTTGTTTGTCATATTAACTAGATGACATATGGAAATTACTAAAGGTGTTACCTTCAAGAGAGAACAGAAGCATGAAATATTCTGCTCATATTTCTACTGCAGTTGATGTTGTGAGATGGCTTTGGCTACACTGAGGAAAAACTCTTCCCAATTTTATAGTAATTATTATATTACTGTGGGGCATATTGACATGGAAATTTTGATAAGAATCACTAAAGCTTAGAGCATTCCATTGTTAGTATAGGTTCTTGTAGAATGGAGAAAGATTAGAAAAGTTTTAAAATAAACCCGCTAATGAAAGGAATGCTAGAAGAGACTATAATATGTAGAAGTTATTGCTGGTGTTGCTAGATTGTTTTAACAAAAATTTTCAGTCACTCTATTCTTTCTCTATATAAAGTGTTAGCCACAAAGTCATGTCCATCTCTTTGCAACCCCATGGGCTGTACCTCTCCAGGATCCTCTGTCCATGGAATTCTCCAGGCAAGAATACTGGGGTGGATAGTCATTTCCCCAGGGGATCTTCTGGACCCAGGGATTGGGGATCCAGGAAACGGGGTCTCCTGCATTGCAAGCCGAAGAAAGTATATTTTCTGGGGAATTTGATTTTTTAAGAGCTTATGTTTAAAATTTATTACCTGAATGTGTGTGATTCTTCCTTTTAATGCAATTCAACCTTTCTAATGTACCCACCCGATCATGTTTGTATACTATCCTCACATTTGTACTGAGAGATCCTCCCATCAAAATATACAAAGAAATCTACAGTGAAATGAGGAATGTGAGGCAGCTGGTCCAGAAGTCTAGCACATGAAAGGACAGAAATTGAAAATACTGTTTAGCAATGCAGCATGGGTGAGAATTCAAAAATGATTTTCAAGATGTCATTAAGATACTACTATGATAAAACAGTGCCGAAGTACTTACACAAGGTGTCTGTGCATCATATCTGATGGGAAGAAATGGAATTTTGTGTATCATCTAATCTAAGATGGTGTCAGTTATAAGAGTACCACTACCAACTTTACTGACTCAACACTTTCTTATCATTTAGAAATTTTATAATCATTGGAAGAGCTTTCTACACATATTCTAATAAAGATATTTATCACATATCTCTTGGTTAGAAATCTATAAGAATAAATGAAAAAATAACTGATCAAAAGATTCCTAAAATTTATATCCAACTCAAGTTTTCTGAAATATTCTTTGACTTGATGTAAAAGTGTCTATATGGTCTTCACAGTATTGTTCTTTGGGACACCAAGAGAGTTGGTAATGCAGCATTTTTAAGAGTCCTAACTACTGTCTTGGTTTTTCATGTATGTACTCAGTTATGTCTGACTTATTTGCCACCCATGGATTGTAGCCCACCAGGCTGCTCTGTCCATGGAACTTTCCAGGCAAGAAGACTGGACTGGGTTGCCAGTTTTCTACTCCAGAAGATCAGGAATCGAACCCTCATCTCTTTTGTCTCCTGCACTGGCAGGCAGATTATTTACCACTGTGTCACTTGGGAAGTCCCACTGACTGTTTTTTTCTCCTAAGTTTCTGGCGATTCTTTATCTGTTGACACAGATACAATTTATATTTTATATATATTCTTCTTTGTTCTTTTCACTAAGAGATGTCAACAGGTTCAGTTAGTTCAGTCCTCACTCATGTTCGACACTTTGTGACCCCATGGACTGCAGCACACACCAGTCTTCCCTGTCCATCACCAACTCCTGGAGCTTACTCAAACTCATGTCCATTGAGTTGGTGATGCCGGCCAACCATCTCATCCTCTGTCGTCCCCTTCTCCTCCTGCCTTTGATCTTTCACAGCATCAGGGTCTTTTGCAAGGAGTTAGTGCATATTAAAAATCAGAGACATTACTTTGCCAACAAAGGTCCATCTGGTCAAGGCTATGGTTTTTCCAGTGGTCATGTATGGATGTGAGAGTTGGACTGTGAAGAAAGCTGAGCACCAAAAAATTGATGCTTTTGAACTGTGGTGTTGGAGAAGACTCTTGAGAGTCCCTTGGATTGCAAGGAGATCCAACCAGTCCATCCTAAAGGAGATCAGTCCTGGGTGTTCATTGGAAGGACTGATGCTGAAGCTGAAACTCCAGTACTTTGGCCACCTCGTGCAAAGAGCTGACTCATTGGAAAGACCCTGATGCTGGGAGGGATTGGGGGCAGGAGGAGAAGGGGACAGCAGAGAATGAGACGGTTAGATGGCATCACTGATTCTAGACATGGGTTTGGGTGAACTCCAAGAGTTGGTGATGGATAAGAAGGCCTGGTGTGCTGCAGTTCACGGGGTCACAAAGAGTCAGACATGACTGAGCGACTGAACTGAACTGAACTTAACTTATATTAGTTTAGCTTTTAATTTGCATGTCTTTAAATGGATATTTTCAAACCATTTTTGTGATGGTAAATGTAGTTAAAATTAAATAACATAGACCCTAAGTCCTCTTAACTTAGGCAACTATAAATTGCAATGTCCAAATAAACTAAAAGAACCAAACAGTAAGTAAAAACCTCTGAAGCCCCAAATTGTAGATTTCTCTTCCTTTACTTAGATTACCTCCCATGTGTTGATATATTTGATGGAGGGCCACTTGACAACTTAATTGATTCCAGCCTTCCATTAATTATAAATGAAACTTAATTTCTTTATTAGCCACAGATATATAGAAGTTATTACTATGCTTTCTTTCCTAATTTTAATGGGTCATCTCACATGCACTGATTCCTCTTGGAGATCATTGATCTGAAATAAACCCCTTGACCTCTTTGTCACAAGGTCATGACCCCACTGCTTCCATCTTTCTTCCCATTCTTCATTCTGCTGACCTCTCTGTCTACACAAGCTTTACTGGCTGGAAAGAAAATCTAGCTTCCTGCAAAAAGCAGACCAAAGAACAATAAAAGAATTCTGTCTCCATATAGCTTTCTTGTCTCTGAAAGAAAACACTCCCACTCAGGTATAGAGCAAGGAAAAAAATGAACATATATCAAAATATGCCAACTTGCTTTGCATTCTTACAGTTGCTGATGAAAAGTCATTCACCTTTAGCTCTTCCTTATCTACTCTGAATAAATCATATAGGCAAATTTCTCTATTTTTCCTAGCTTCCTTTCTTACTGGAAAATGAAAAATATCGATGAACAGAGATAAAATCACACCTTTTTCTCTTTTACTGCTTTCTTGTATTGTTTTGCAATTTTTTTTTTGAACCTAGGTACTACCACATATTTCCAAAATAAACCTGGCTTTCTTATTTTGATAACTGGGTCAGTTTTCAATATTTAGTTAACAATGACCACCTACTCTCTGTGACACATATGTTAAGAACCAGAAATTAAAAATATACTCATAAAGTCTTCAAGGACTCAGGGCCCAGTGAGCAAGACATGCACACTATGCAATTCTAATAAAGTCATATATGCATATCCGGCATGTAAGAATACAAGTTAGTGAAGTTACTCAGTTGTGGCTGAATCTTTACGACCCCATAGACTGTAGCCCACCAGGGTCCTCCATCCATGGGATTTTCCAGGAAAGAATACAGGAGTGGTTACAAAAAAAGAATAATTAATTTTGCTTAAAAAGAAGAGAAGAGAGTTTGGCCTTAAATGATGAATGATTGTTTGGAACTTTATAGGGAGCAGGAGAGCTTAAAAAAATGCCTGGAGCATAAAAACAAACAAACAAGCAAAAAAATCCTTGGCTCCATGTCATGTATAATGAGTAAGAAAGAAAGAAAAAATGACTACACACACAACTCAGCTTAGTTAAAATTGCTTTGTCCAAAAGGTAAAAATCTCGAATTCATCCAAACTGATATGTTTTATTAACAATATTTCATGAGCAAGCCATTTATCTTTATAATTTGACTGGGGGTACATTACATATATAAGTTAGAGCTCTTTTTCTTTTAAACAGCAGAATAAATATTTTTTGCTAATTCCATCATACATTTAATGATGGAATTACTATTTGCTTTCAAACAATTTGAAAGCAAATTAAGTAGTTGAGAAATTATAATAAAATCTAAGAAAAGGAAGTGAACAGAGTAGGCTAATGATTTGTATAAAATAACTCACACATACTTTCTTTATTCTCTTTCCACAGAATAGCTCAGTTTCAAATATTTTATATCATATCTTTCTCATAAAGATTAATTCCTGCAAGAGTAAGAGTCTAATTCGATTAACTTGAGTCTTGATACTTGGGAGACAAAGGAGCAACCCACTTAGAATTGGGCAGGGTAGTTTTCTAATAAGAGGCATTGTCACCGAAGGAGCATGGAACAAAAGATGTCTTTGCAAAAATAACACTAATCAATTTCACCAGTTGGTGTCTCAGCATAAACACATTTTATTTCATACTGCCAATTCAACACACACATAACATCCTTTAGTAGCCTTTACTGTGGCTTGGATGGTAAAGAATCTGTCTGCAATGCAGGAGACCTGGGTTCGATTCCTGGGTTGGAAAGATTCCCTGAGAAGGAAATGGCAACCCACTTCAGTATTCTTTCCTGGGAAATTCCATGGACAGAGGAGACTGGAGGGCTACAGTCCATGGGGTTGCAAAGGGTCAGACACGACTGAGCAACTAACACTTTCACTTTCATATCATACAAACATATACATTATAAATGCATATGCATTAAATCTATAATATATCTAAATATATAACATAAGAAAAAATCTCCTCCTTGTCTCCCCAAAAGAGGGGCAACTCTAACTAAGTTAATCATGGGAATTTCATGATCTCTGAATGACTCACATTCTTTTTTTTCTTGCCCTGATTTTTTCTTTCTAGATATCTTCTAATCTATGCCATGTATGACCATAATCACTATGCCTCTTTTAACAGTATGAGTCAAGAAGAGGAAAACTAAGAGTTTTGTTTTTCAGTGTAACCTAATAAGAAAACACTATCATTTTGCTTCTACAATTGTCCATATCTATAACTTTACATTTATGGTGCTCCTCCTTCTATTTCATCTATATTTTGCTTAACAACCCAGCTAATTGGAGTATGTGGCTAAAATCTTATTTTAAGAAGATCTGATAAGATACTTTGGAGTAGGAAATGGCAACCCACTCCAGTGTTTATGCCTGGAATATTCCATGACAGAAGAGCCTTGCAGAATAAAATCCATGGGTCACAAAGAGTCAGGAACAACTCAGCAACTGAGTACATACACACATACACACACACACACACACACACACACACACAGCCTAGATTACACTTCAGTGGTCTTCTTTTGAAAATTACAGTTGTTTAAATAATGCCCCCCCACACACACACAGATCTTATATTCTTCTCATAGACCTTTTTCTAAGAGAAAATCTATTTCTCAATGATTTAAATTATTTTGTTGCTTATAGAGCTAACAGAAGCGGAAGATATTGAGAAGAGGTGCCAAGAATACATAGAAGAACTATATAAGAAAGATCTTAATGACCTGGATAACCATGACTGAATTCCAGTTGAGCTATTTCAAATCCTCAAAGATGATGTTAATGTAAAGTGCTGCACTCGATATGCCAGCAAATTTGGAAAACTCACCAGGGGCACAGGACTGGAGAAAAGTTAGTTTCATTCCAATCCCGAAGACGGGCAATGCCAAAGAAAATTCAAATTACTCCACAGTTATACTCATTTCACATGCTAGCAAGGTAATGATCAAAATCCTAAAAGCTAGGCTTCAACAGTAAGTCAACTGAGAATTTCCAGATGTTCAAGCTGGATTTAGAAAAGGCAGAGGAGCCAGAGGTCAAATTGTCAACATCTGCTGGATCATAGAAAAAGCAAGCAATTCCAGAAAAACATCTACTTTTGCTTCATTGACTATGCTAAAGCCTTTGTGTGGATCACAGCAAACTGTGAAAAATTCTGAAAGAGATGGGAATACCAGGCCACCTTACCTGCCTCCTGAGAAACCCATAAGCAGGTCAAGAAGCAAGAGTTAGAACCTGACATGGAAAAACAGACTTATTCATATTGGAAAAGGAGTACATTAAGGCTGTATGCTGTCACTCAGCTTATTTAATTATATGCAGAGTACCTCATGCGAAATGCCAGGCTGGATGAAGGACAAGCTGGAATCAAGATTGCCGGGAGAAATATCAATAACCTCAGATACGCAGATGATACCACCCTTTTGGCAGAAAGAGAAGAACTAAAGAGCCTCTTGATGAAGATGAAAGAGGAGAGTGAAAAAACTGGTTTAAAAGTCAACATTCAAAAAACTAGGATCACGAAATCCAGTCTGATTACTTCATGGCAAATAGATGGGAAACAATGGAAAAGTGACGAATTTTCTTTTCTTGGGTTCCAAAATCACTGCGATTGTGGCTCTAGCCATGAAATTAAAAGATGCTTGCTCCCTGGAAGGAAAGCTATGACAAACCTAGACAGCATATTAAAAAGCAGAAACATTATTTTTTCAATAAAGGTCCATATAGTCAAAGCTATAGTTTTTCCAGTAGCCATGTACGGATGTGACATTTGGATCATAAAGAAGGCTGAGTGCCAAAGAATTGATGCTTTTGAATTGTGGTGTTGTAGAAGACTCTTGAGCGTCCAGTGGACCAAGGAGATCAAACCTGTCAATCCTAAAGGAAATCAACCCTAAATACACATTGGAAGGACTGATGCTGATGCTGAAGCTCTAATACTTTGGCCATCTGCTGTGAATAGCCAACTCACTGGAAACGACCCTGTTGCTAGGATAGATTGAGGACAGGAGGAAAAGAGGGTTACAGAAGTTGAGATGGTTTGATGGCATCATTGACTCAATGGACATGAGTTTGAGCAAACTCTGGGAGATGGTGAAGGACAGGGAAGCTTGGCGTGATGCAGTCCATGGGGTCACAGAGAGTTGGACACAACTAAGTGATTGAACAACAACACAGAGACTTGTCTAAAGATGCCTAAAATTGATAAGACATTATTAACTTCCAGTGTAATATAACCATTCTTGTAAGGCCTGGTAGATGAACCTAGAGTGGCAAAAATGGGAGTAATTTTAAAAAGATTCAAGAATTTACTGAGTCACTGCTCCCACATCTGCTTTCTGGTTCCTAAACTTATGTATTCTGGCTCTAAGTGAAATAGCACTATATCAATAAATGGCTTAGAGAATATAGCACACATCCTCCAGTATCCTCAATCAAACGATACTGGTAGCATCTTATGTCACATGGACATTTGTTAAATTTTTGTCAGAGCCTGGTAGCATGTCACGAGGTATTTCTTTGAGGCTAGCTACCAAAAAATCATGGCTTTTCTCCTCCACTTTAGGATCCTACTCTCTAATTATGAGAATAATGCTTGCCAAAGGTTCCATCTATTTTGTCACAGTCATCTTGGGAATCATTGCCTTGGTTGCATCTTCAAATTAGTTCAAAGAACCATTAGCAACATAACCTGGTATTTCTATATCCTGCTCTCAAATTCTAAGCAGAAACTTCACAACTTATTTCACCTGGTAAGTAGCTCACAGAGGGGCTTCCCTGGTGGCTCAGCTGGTAAAGAATCTGCCTGTAATGCAGGAGATCTGAGTTTGATCCCTAGGTTTGGAAGATTCCCTGGAGAAGGGATTGTTTACCCAACTCCAGTATTCTTGCCTGGAAAATTCCATGGAAAGAGGAGCCTGGTGGGCTATAGATCATGGAATCACACAGAATTGGACATGTCTGAGAGACTAACACCCCCTGTAGGTCACATAAGGACACTTAAATGTTTTCAAAGTTCCAAGTAGCCATCCAAATATTGTCTGTCATTTTCAGTAGTAACAGAACAAAAATGAGCAGCATTTCATTTACTTTAGAGGTAATATCCTGATGTACCTTCAGACTATACAAACTCCAGAAACTTTCCTGAAGTAAAACATGCATCAGTTCAGTTTAGCCGCTCAGTCATATCCAACTCTCTGGGACCCCATGAACTGCAGCATTCCAGGCTTCCCTGTCTATCACCAACTCCCAGAGCCTACTCAAACTCCGGGAGCCTACTCAAACTGGTGTCGGTGATGCCATCCAACCTCTCATCCTCTGTTGTCCCCTTCTCTGCCAGAGGCAGAGAGGCAAGCTTGTGGCAGTCAGAGCTGGAAGGCAAGGGGCTGCTACAATCTCAGCCCCAGAGAGGGCATCTTCCCCCAAACTGTGAGCAGGCTCCTAGCTGCTAACCACATCTTCCTGAGATCCTGGATGGTTGACTTTCACTAGGAGGGTCACAGCCTGAGATTAGCTCTCCAAAGGAGACATATGGCACACCTGAGACAGTGCTCTTGTGGTACACCCAGGAAACTGGGCAGCCAGGACCAGGGAGGTGATTAAGACTCATGGCCCTCCTGGGACAGTGCACTCATCAAACACCTGGTCACCTGAGGTGCTCAGACCTGGAAAGGGCACAAAGAGCATGCCCAATCCAGAGAGATTGAGTCAGAATTGTGTTTGAGTGTCTCCTGTGGAGGTATGGGTCAGCAGTGACCTGCCGCAGGGGCTCTGGGTGCAGCAGACCTGGGTATGGCATAAGCCCTCTTGGAGGAAGTCACCATTCACCTCACCATAGAGCCACCAGAACTTACATAG
This sequence comes from Muntiacus reevesi, assembly GCF_963930625.1. NCBI lineage: Eukaryota > Metazoa > Chordata > Mammalia > Artiodactyla > Cervidae > Muntiacus > Muntiacus reevesi. The sequence continues at coordinate 13,206,855 of NC_089265.1, read as the reverse complement.
GACTGGGGAAACAGACTCTTGGAGGGCACAAACAAAACCTGTGTGAAGTGACCCCACATGAAACTGACCCAGACATGCTGATGAGCGTCCAGGAGTCTCCAGTGGAGGCGTGGGCTGGTGGTGGCCTGCTTGAGGGTCAGAGGTATTGAGTGCAGCAGTGCCTGCATAGGACCTTTTGAAGGAGCTCACCATTATCTTCATTACCTCCACCATAGTTTGGCCTCAGGTCAAGCAACAGCAGGGAACACAGCCCTGCCCATCAACAGAAAATTGCATTAAAGATTTACTGAGCATGGCCCCAACCGGTAAGAAAAAGATCCAATTTCTGCCTCAGTTAGTCTCTCCTATCAGGAAGCTTCCATAAGCCTCTTATCCTTCTCCATCAGAGGGCAGACAGAATGCAAACCACAATCACAGAAAACTAGCCAAACTTATCACATGGACCACAGCCTTGTCTAGTTCAATGAAACTATGAGGCATGCTGTGTATGGCCACCCAAGATGGATGGGTCATGGTGGAGAGTTCTGAGAAAATGTGGTCCACTGAAGAAGGGAATGCAAACCACTTTAGTATTCTTGAACAGGATGAAAAGGAAAAAAAGAAAAACAAAACATATACATAAGATCTATTTTGCTGCACTCTCTTACTCTGTGATTCTCTTATTTAAACATCTTTACATAGCACAGACTCTTATTTTTTGGGCATTAACATCACAACACTTTTATTGTCACACAATAATGACTGTGACATTAAGTTAGCCAACAAAATGAATTAAATTGAGACACAAAACAAGAATACAAGAGAGTGGCAGATTGAATAAAGGTCCCCAAATATGTTCCCATTCTAATCCCTAAAACCCATCAGTATATTTCTGTACATGGCAAAAAATCCTTGCATGGGGTGATTAAGAAATTTTCAATGGTAGGTTATCCAGGTGGGTCCAATGTAATCATAAGAATTCTTACAAAAAGTACACCAGGAAGGTCAACATCAAACAAAGAGCTGTGATGAGAGATACAGGGGTGGGAGCAACTTGTGACCACTAGCTAAGGCATTCAGGCCATCTCCAGAAGGTAGAAAAGGCATGGAAACAGATTCTCTCCAGAGAGGAACACGACCCTGTTTACACATTGTAGACTTCTGATAACATATTTTTGTTGTTTTAATCCACTAAAGGGCCAGAAGTTAGTCTGTCATTTTAAGCTACCAAATTTGCAGCAATCTCCCATAGCAGGAGTAGAAAACTAATACAAACAATATAAGGATATTATTGATTTTACTAAGAAAAAAACAAACTACTTTGATAATTGATACGAACAGTCAGAAGCGGCATTACTTTATCCAAGTAAGGCTATAACATTAAGGAGAGTGTATAGGGAATGAATCATTTTAAAAAAAAACTAAGTTTCCATAATCCTATTACTTTCTGAGTCTCATCAGGAAATTTCACAGATCAAATTAAAGATTTGAACAGAGATAGTATGGAGGTTTCCACCATGATTTTTTATTTTTAGGTCTTTGGTGGTGAATAATATCTTGAATTTCCCAAGGATGTTATTACTTTTGTAGAGAGAAGAGTCTCCAATAGTTTCTACATCATTCCTTCAATGATGATTCTTACAGTAGAGTCTGTGGATAATTTTCCTTTTTCTAAGAATATCTATTCAGATTATTATTCTCAGTGTATGTGAAGAAAAAAAAATCAAGTGGCTGAGTTTGAGGTCAGAATTGGGCCTCTTCTATTTTCTGAACCCTCATAAGCCCCCATTCTTTAAAGCAGGTCATAGTAGTACATTTTGTACCCAATGCTTTCCAAAATTTTCAGCTTTTGCATATTAATCCAGGTCTCTATGTTTGGCTTCTCTTTTGGGTCAGATTGCAAAGAATCCGTCTGCAATGTAGGAGACCTGGGTTCAGTCCCTGGGTTAGGAAGATCCCCTGGAGGAGGGCATGACAACCCACTCTAGTATGCTTGCCTGAAGAATTCTATGGACAGAGGAGACTGGTGGGCTACAGCCCATGGGGTTTCAAAAAGTTGGGCACGAGTGAGCAACTAACACACAATGAAGATTTACAGTACATATGATTGTAACATGTGTATACAGTTTCCTCTATCATTAAGACACCACAGCAATTGTATTTCATTTCTAGTAGCCTTCTGGCTGTTTGTGGTGTATATATGCAGACCATACACCACATGATCTGGTTATCTGGTTACCTTTCAATCCATTATGCTCAATATGATAATCACGATCAGTGAACAGATGCACAGGAAAGATACAATCCAGCTTTCCAACAATCAAAATCTGTGACAGTACTTCTAGAAAGTTATGGGCAGGGGTTTTTAGTCTTTCAATGTCAGTTAGCAAATTGCATTCAGGTTTGCTGATGCGGCTAAATCGCTTCAGTCCTGTCTGACTCTGTGCGACCCCACAGATGGCAGCCCACCAGGCTCCCCCATCCCTGGGATCTCCAGGCAAGAACACTGGAGTGGGTTGCCATTTCCTTCTCCAGTGTGTGAAAGTGAAGTTGCTCAGTCATGTCCGACTCTTAGTGACCCCATGGACTGCAGCCCACCAGGCTCCTCCGTCCATGGGATTTTCCAGGCAAGAATACTGGAGTGGGTTGCCACTGCTTTCTCCTGCATTCAGGTTTGCTCTTCCTGAAACAGAGGCAGCAGCTGTCTACTTAAGCTAGCTGAATAAATGTAGAAACTATTGAGCATAACAAGTTTGATAAGTCCAGCCTGATTCAAAACTATGTCCTCCTCTCCCATCCTTGGCTAAGCATTCTCAAAATCCAGTCTTACAAATAATTTCCAGGCTTTGACTAGACAAATTAGCAAATTCCTGCAAATCCTCTGGGACTAACTCTTAGCTTAACTATTCTCATTCTGCATTTCAATCTCTGTACATATTCACAAAGATAGCCAGTAGGCTCTCAACAATGCAGATTTCTCTTGCATGAGAAACATAGATTCTTTCCAGAAAAGGATGTTTCACAAGGATTTGAGAGGCCTGGGTTCTCCTGCTGGTCTTATTACCTGTAATCTGGGCCCTACTTGTCGCAGCTGTTGGGGATGTATTAGTTCTAGAGCTGTGCTTGATCTTCATAAAGGAAAATGGACAAGGTTGTAAATACAACTAGCTTAAAATTCAGTAATCTACAGAACCAATCTCTAAAGGTTATTCTGATGATTTCAGCTTTATGGCTATACAAGGGAAGAGATTTTTTTTTTCTTTTCCCCAGCACAGTTAGAGAAAGGCCCTGAGTTTCAGTCCATGCCTCACGGTAAGAATTTAAAGATTTGAACTTGTCATTTTTTTTGTTTTTAAAATATTGCATATTGTCAGAAACAACAGTTGTTCCCCTTGCTTTCAGAATTATTTGACCTTTCTGTGCCATTCTGTGACAGCAGTTAGTCACCCAAAGCCTTGCTCTTGTTGAACACATGGTTCGAGGTGACCACAGGGAAATATTTAATTAGCTGTTAGACCACAGATTACCCTGAGGCAGTTACTTTCCAGTTCTGGAATGTTATGGGAATCTCAATGTCATTTCCTGCATTACAATGTCATAATCCATTATAAATACCTGATATTTCACTGAGAGTCTACTGTGTGAAATGCATTCTAAATCTTTATTTCAGTTTCTTTGCATACGTGCTCTGGACAAATTTATTCTGGAGAACCTAACTTCATAATCAAATATAAAACTACACAAATAAGCTTCTGAAAGGAGAACTATCAGAAGAGTTTTTGGGACTAGGTAGACACAACTAATCAGTAGTCCGTTAACCTTACAGAAAGTAAGGTGATATAGTTCTAGTAGTTTTCCACCTTTGGGGAATGTTCTATCTAGATGTGATTTGCCTAATTTTGGTCACTGTTTGCTAGTGACCACTGTTTGCTAGTTCACTCCACCTTTGCTAGTGCTGGTGGTGGAGGATATTATCTGGATTTGTAATTCTGTCAAGAACACGTTGACTGGAAAAAGTAGTGTGCTAAGGGAAGGAACAAAGGGGAAAGAGGAAGGAGTGACCTCAGGCAGAAACAACAAATGACCAAAAAAGCTTTGAAACATTATTGCAGTCAGCTCTCAAATTCAACACTCAATTTGTATACATCTGTTTCTCTCATTTTATATACAATTTGAGAAATTATATAAATTATATAAATGAGAAAATCATTCTTTCAGGGCTTTTAACTTATATATAACAATCAAATAAAAGCTAACTGAGAAGGCCATCCAATAACTAGCCTATAAACTATAAATATCTTAATTATTTAAATTATATCTTACCACATAAGTATCACATTTACTTTTATATCATTTGCAAGACTATGTTCATAATATAATTACAGCATATGTATAATAAGTGATGCAATTTACTTGCTCTAATTTAAAGTGAACAAAACCTCAATTCTAGGTGGTTACATTCTAGAAAGTAATATAAATGCAGCAAATTATAAGGAAAGGAGGAAAGAATCTAGAAACTGAAGAGCTGGAATCAGTATCTGGCTGCTTCACTTTTCACACACTTTATAAATCTTTAAAATATATTTTTAGGTCTAATTAAAAAACTCTTTTAAAAATTCGAAAATGAAGACCAGCCTCGTACCTACTGGTTAAAGGTTGATGTCAGTGACTTAGCGAGCATGGACTAGACAGTGGTATCAGAAACTATCCTGTCAGAAAACCATTACATATACATGCTGGTGTGTAAAATGCAGGGGAGTAGAATAGGCCACCTCCAAACATGCCACTTTTGCATGTGGATTATCACAAGTGGAAGACAACCAAGGTCCCATAACCCAGGAAGACTGCTTATATTCCCCTTAACTGTCTAAAAATTTAGATAGAGGGCTTGTACCAGGAAGAGACCTAATATCAAAGATGATTTTTTTTTCTGTCAGAAAGACTTATCTGTTTGGCATGACAAACATTTGTTTACCACACATTTTCTCTTCTCGTTTTCCTATAATTTATCTCCCTTCCTGTTAAAGCTGCAAACCTCTACCCACTTCTGCTTAGCTCAGGAGGGCATATCAGCTCCAATCACCTGATTGTCCTTGGGTCTCATGACTTTGGGACTCCCATATATAGGAAATTTGTTTTTCTTTTTTGAATCTATCTTATGTCAGTTTAATTTTTTGACTGTTCAAAGAACCTAGAAAAAGAAGGGAAAAGTTTTCCACCTCTATAAATGCAGTGATTAAGAGGATGGGTTTTTAAGAAAGGCTGAATGGGATCAAAATGTGATCCCACTATTTGTTGGCCCCATGATGTTGGGAGACCTCTTGTCTTGAATGACCTCTCTCAATTTCAGTTTCTTCCTCTGTAAAATGACAATTATGATACTGATCATGGTAGTCACCAGGATCAAATAAACTAATGCACTTAGCACAAAGGGGCCACTCCAAATTAAGTATATTCAAATGTATGAAGATTTTTATATCCATTGATTTATATTTATAGATACACACACACACACGCACACACACACACACACACACACATGTAAATAGAATAGGAAATGGCAACCCACTCCAGTATTCTTGCCTGGAAAATTTCATGGACAGAGGAGCCTGGCAGGCTACAGTTCATGGGGTCACAAACAGTTGGACATGAATAAGCAGGCATGCAACATACATATATATAAAATGATATGTGTTTTATAGCATTGTTCTAACACATATTATCCCATAGTCTAGATACATTTAATCCATAAAATAGCATAACAGGACTAGATAATATGAGAAAAATCAAAATCTCTTTTTAACTTTCTTACAACTTCACAAGTAACTAGAGGTAAAAAGGAGCAGCTATTAAGCTCAGCAATTCTCAGTGGTGTAGGGGATTTTTGAGTAATTTTTTTCCTTTCTTCTTAAGTAGTTTCTCTCTTATTAAACTGTCGAACAGAAGCATACATGGGTATTGAGTCTGATCTCTAAAGCAAAAGCAGAATTTACCGTCTACCCTCCAGCAACTTTTTTTTTGTAATGCAGATTAACTGTTGTTCCCTTGTCTTTTTTTCCCGAGGTAAAGAATCAGAGGACCAATAGGAGTTGAGGAAATACACTTTGTTCTTTAAAAATCAGCACAATAGCGACAGAGCACATGGAGAAAAGGTATTCAGATTACCTTTATTTATCTTTCCATGTACTAGTGACAAGATGACTAGTTTCCACTTCCATCCTGAATTTTCTGGCAAAATAATTTTTTAAAGGCCATTCTTCTGAAAAAAGGATGAAATGATAAAAATCTCAGAATTTGAAAAGAGATGAGGTCTGATTCACTCAGAAGACTAAAATGGTATAATTTAGATTCCAACCTGTTTCTAAACTACCAAATACAGGATTAGATATAACTAGATAATGCATGATAGGTTTCTTTAGTAATTCATTTACCAGTTGTGTCACACTGGATGCTTTTAAGTAGTTAGTAATAGAAAACCCAATTAAAATTTAATCAAACAATAAGGGTTTTTATAACTCAGGACATTAGAAGGCAGGCAGTCCAAAGTTTTGTTTGATGACTGGGAAGGTCAGCAGACAACCCAAGATTTTCTGATCTTTTTGCTAAATCCCATTCAGTTTGACAGTGATGTCTTTTTAAAGGTGGCCGCTTTTGAACTGTGGTGTTGGAGAAGACTCTTGAGAGTCCCTTGGGCTGCAAGGAGATCCAGCCAGTCCATCCTAAAGGAGATCAGTCCTGGGTGTTCATTGGAAGGACTGATGCTGAAGCTGAAACTCCAGTACTTTGGCCACCTCATGCGAAGAGTTGACTCATTGGAAAAGACCCTGATGCTGGGAGGGATTGGGGGCAGGAGGAGAAGGGGATGACAGAGGATGAGATGGCTGGATGGCATCACCGACTCGATGGGCCTGAGTTTGAGCAAACTCTGGGAGTTTGTGATGGACAGGGAGGCCTGGCATGCTGCGATTCATGGGGTCACAAAGAGTTGGACATGGCTGAGCAACTGAACTGAACTGAACTGAACTGAACTGAACTGATCAACAGGGCAGTATGACAAAGTAGGAAGAAGGATGAGGTTGGGGACAGCAGATGAAGATCACTCTTCCATCCCTAGGTGATTTCTCTTTGAATTTCATTGATTATAACTAGGTCATGTACCTGCCCTTATTTGAGAAAAGAGTGAAAAAGCTAGTGTTTCTTACTTTTTGAATGTCTTAGGAGGTATCACTTAGATTGCATGAAATAACTGGAGTAAGAACAATTAGTTGAATAAGAAATACATTGACATATCACATGCTTCCTTGACAAGAAAAATAGAACCTTAAATTATTTCTAGTTTGCTTCATCATTTACTGGTTTGCTCCTAAGCATTTTATGACCCTGTCAACCTATGGTATATTTAAATCTAAAAATGTATTTGGATACAGCCAGAGAGATTTAAAATCATTTAAATAGGATCCCACCTGGTCTCTCACTCACTAACATTGTGTGTACTAAGTCGCTTCAGTCATGTTTGACTCTTTGTGACCCCATGGACAGTCGTACTCCAGATTCCTCTGTCCATGTGATTCTCCAAGCAAGATTACTGGAGTGGTTTGCCATTTCCTTCTCCAGGGGATCTTCCTGACCCAGAGATGGAATCTGCCCCTCTTGCATCTCCTGCATTGGCAGGCAGATTCTGTACCACTAGCGTCACCTAGGAGCCCAACATTACATGACTACACCATCCATCCATCTCCTCTGTTATCCCAAGATTTCATTTCAGCATATTTCATACAACAATGGTAATATTCCAAGCAGTCTTTTCATGAGAAAGCAATGGAAAAAAAATTCTGCTTGTGTTCCTGATTATAAAACTAAAGTCTGATTAAAAGAAAACACTTTTTTCCTTCTTCTTCCACATCTCATTTTTCTAATTCTTTACCAGGTAACATAAGACATGTAACTGGTACAAAAGCAGATACAGTGAACCACAGTTCAGATGCTCTCTATTCCATTGTCCTGTGATCTCAAAGCTCTGGAGCAGAAAAAACACCCCAGAATTGAATTCTTTGCTATATACCTCCCACCTTCCTGCTCTTATCTTCCTATCCTTTTCTAACTTTTCCATAAATCAGGAAAGTAGATGTTATAAACAACTGGTCAAGTTTAAAGAGATATTGCTATGGCATTATGGAGGGAAATGTTCTTTTATTTTTCTACTAGAAACCTCTGTAATATAATTTTTGAATTAAAGCCTAGATTCCTGCCATTTGAATTTTAATATGTAGTTTTAAGACTGGAAAGCACAGTAATATGATATAGAGATTCTTTCAGTTACACTATTAAAAGTTTACTTTCTCAATCTATCATCTATTACATATGTTGCTACTTGGCAGATACTTGAAGTTTATGACTAGAATACATGAAATTCTTAATAGAATTTTGGGTATCTCAGATATTATTTAACTGCACAGCTGAATTTAAGGGGAAATACATATTTTGTATTTGAGCAAAAGTTTTGTTGCTTAGGATGGTTTCCTGATTTATGTAGGCAGCTGCCTTCTGATCTATCTTCCTTTTAATAAAGATTGAGGCCCTGGCTGGCCCACTGAAGGCTATCTTTTGCAGAGAGCCTTGCTTTTGGATTTTGGGTGTGTGATTCTCTCCAACTTGTTAAATCTTCCCCTGAGGGGAAAACATTTCAAATGCCCCCAAATGTATTATTAAATTCTCTTTCAAAGGGATAGTTGAGGAAAATATAAAGTATTTTATATTTTCTTTTAGCACCTAGGGCTAATGCAATATTTTCTCTTATTCGCCCATAAGATCTCTAGGTTTGTAACTGCTGAGGTGGGTGTCACAAAAAAAAAAGGCATTAGCATCAAGATTTGCAGTGGTCTGAGTGGGCAAGTGCCTCATTTACTCTGAACTCTGCCTTAGCTTCAGGGCCTTTCTTCATGGCTTTGATCCATGGGCAAACACAGCGTTGACAGGGGTCAGACCAGACAGCTCAGGTGCAGCCTACAATGGGATGTAACCATTTTCTTAAAGTTAAGAAAACATTATAGTAAGTCCCCTACATATGAACTAGTTCTGTTCCACGAGCAAGTTTGTAAGTCCAATTTGTTCATATACGTCCAACAATGTTAGCCTGGGTATCCAACTAACACAACTGTCTGTACTATAGTTCTATGTGGGCTTCCCTGGTAGCTCAGACTGTAAAGAATCCATCTTTAATGCAGGAAACCCAGGTTTGCTCTCTGGGTGGGGAAGATTCCCCTGGAGAAGGGAATGGGTACCCACTCTAGTATTCTTGCCTGGAGAATTCCATGGGCAGAGGAGCCTGGCCAGGGCTACAGTCAATGGGTCACAGAGTTGGACATGACTGAGCGACTTACACACACACACACACATAGTTCTGGGCTGTAATAAATTTATAATTTTCACACAAATAATATGGACCTAATATGCAAAAATAAGAAAGAAAACATTTTTAATCTTGCAATACAGTACCTTGAAAAGTACAGTAGTACAGTACAGTAAATGGCATAGAGGGGCTGGCATATATGTTCACATATTTGAAAGTTCACAACCTAAAAGTTTGTATGTAAGAGCCTTCTTGGATTGGAGTACAGACTCCAACCTTGTTATGGTTTTTAAAACCTCACAGAATGGTGTACAAAAGGTCATAGAAATCCCACTTGTGACTGTCCTGGCTAAACTTCTATGCTAGAAGAAAATCCTAGATGGGACAAATTACAGCCTAAAACCAAGCTGTATTTTGTGGAGTTCTCTCCTAGTAGGGATCAGCAATGTGCTTCCTTGGTTTAACTAATGTAGCCTGTGTATCTATGCATCTCTGTGAACACATGGTCCCTAGTGGGTACTCAAACATGGAATCACGCTTCATGAATGAAAAGATGAAAGAATGAAGACTGAAAGCTGACTTACCCTTTCTATCCTAAGTTCTTTACCATGCTTCTAGAATTTTCTTCAGAGGTTTATGTTCTCATTTGTTTTGTCCCAGTAGTCTCAAAGGTATCTTAAAATGAGTATATATCCCCAAGTAACCTGTTTCTTTTTTTTTTTTCTTCCTATTTTTAAAAACCTCTCACCCTCTGGTTCCTGTCTTGATAAAGCTATGCAATCATTGAAAAAATTTTGAATTGCTTTACTTTTTCAGTTCATTTAGTGTCTAAGTACCTTGATTCTTGCTTGTCGTGTTTTCATATATTCACACGCTTTACCCACCCTATCTGTCACTGCTGTAGTTTAGGGACATATTGCATTTTACTTGGGCAAGTGACACAGTATCCTAAAAATCTGGTTGCTCTGCAGCCCCAGAGCTCTCCCATACTTTCTCTGCAATATTTAAAGAAAATGAAATAAAATGTGAATAAGACACCATCTCTCTCTAGTTAAAGTCTTAGTTTATCCTCACTACAAAGGAGATAAAATCAAACTTGCTGCTGTCATAAATATTTACCTATTTTCCAAAAGTATTGTCCAGTTCTATCTTTATTATGAACATATTATTGATATCTATATGTATGATTCACAAATAAATATGACACTGTTCTGAGAGTAAAATTCTTCCAGAAAATAAGAGGTACTCAATAAATGACTGACAAATAAATCAATGAAAAAAAATATAGATGATATTGAACTGAAATCTATTTCCTGACAACTTATTTTCATTTATCCTAGATAATACCCTTGGACTTAGGACTCTAATATACTCCTTTTGCTTTATTTAATTTTTTTGTCCATGACAATTTTCTAATAATTTAAAAATACTCCTTCATAGATTTGTCAACACTAGCTAAGAATCACCTGTTTGCTATGCTGATTTTCCTAATTTTTAATTCTTTTCCTGAATTATAATGTTTATTTTTTGAATACTTCTATCATTAATAAAATTAAAATACATGCAAAAGAAACAGAAACAGATTGAGGCCCAAAGAGCTGGCTTTAGGAATGAACAAAGTCAGTAATCAAGACAGTGTTGTACCAGCACAGAAACAGAAGTATAGATCAATGAAACAGAGGGAAAGCCCAGATATAAACCCATGCACCGATGGTCTCCTAATCTATGACAAATGAGTCAAGAGCATACAATGGATAAAAGACAGTCTCTTCAATAAGCACTTCTGAGAAAACTGGACAGCTATATGTAAAAGGATGAAATTAGAACACCCCCTAACACCACACACAAAAATAAGCTCAAAATGTTTTAAAGACCTATATGTAAGGCCAGACTATAAAACTCTTAGAGGAAAACAGAGGCTGAGCACTTTTTGGCATAAGTCGTGGCAAGATCTTTTTTGACCCACCTCCTAGGTTAATGACAATAAAAACAAAAATAGACAAAGGGTGACTAATTAAACTTAAAAACTTTTGCATAGCAGAGTGAAAGTGAAGGCATAGTCACTCAGTTGTGTCCAACTCCTGGCAACTCCATGGCCATGGTATTCTCTATGCAAGTACACTGGAGTGGATTGCCATTCTCTTCTCCAGGGAATCTTCCTAACCCAAGGATCGAACCTGTGTCTCCTGCATTGCAGACAAATTCTTTACCATCTGAGCCACAAGGGAAGCCACAGCAAAGGAAACCATAAACAAGACAAAAATACAACTCTTGGAATGGGAGAAAGTATTTGCAAATGAAGTAACTGACGGGATTAATTTCAAAAATATACAAACATCTCATGCAGTTCCATATGAAGAAAACAAACAACCCAATCTAAAAAAAGGCATACAACCTAAATAGACATTTCTTCAATTTAAGACATGCAGATAGCCAAGGGGCATATGAAAAGATGCTCAACATTACTAATTATTAGTGAAATGCAAGTTAAAACTACAATGAAGTATCACCTCAATCTGTCAAAATGGCCATCATCAAAAAATCTACAGACAATAAGTGCTGGAGAGGGTGTGGAGAAAAGGGAATACTCTTACACTGTTGGTAGAAATGTAAATTGATACAACCACTAAGGAGAATTATGGGGGTTCCTTAAAAAACTAAAAACAGAAGTACCATGTGACTCAGCAATCTCTCTTCTGGGTATATGCCCAGAGAAAACCATAATTCAAAAAGATACCCACTCTTCAGTGTTCATTGCAGCACTATTTAGAACATCCAGAACATGAAAACAACCTAAATGTCCATCAACAGAGTGATGGATAAAGAAGATGTGATGCTTACATCCAATGGAATATTACTCAGCCATAAAAAGGAATAAAACTGTTTCATGTACAGAGGCGTGGGTGGACGTAGAGACTGCCATAGAGAGTAAAATCAGTCAGAAAGAGAGAAACAAATACCATTTATTGTCACATAAAGAAAAATGGTACAGATGAATCTATCTGCCAAGTAGAACAGATGTAGACAACAAACTTATGGACAACAAAGGGGGAAATGGGGAGTGGGATGAATTGGAAGATTGGGACTGAAATATATTTACTAGTATGTATAACACAGATAACTAATAAGGACCTACCGCATAGTGTGGGAAACTACTCAATGCGCTGTGGTGATGTAAAAGGAAAGGGAACCCAGAAAAGAGAGGATTTATGTTTACTTGTGACTGATTCACGTTGCTGCACAGCAGAAACTAACATAACATTGTAAAGCTCCAAAATACTCCAACGAGAATTATTTCAAAAACAGAATCAACAAAGCATGGGCCAAGCTGTTTCATCAATATCATCACCACCCTATCCAAACAGCTTTAAATTTTATGAAGTGAATTCCAAACACAATATCATTTTTATCCATAAAAATTTTGGCATGTATTTTCTTTTTTTTTTTTTTTTTCATTTATTTTTATTAGTTGGAGGCTAATCACTCCACAATATTGAAGTTGGTCTTGTCATACATTGACACAAATCAGCCATGGAGTTACATGTATTCCCCATCCCAGTCCCCCCTCCCACCTCCCTCTCCACCTGATTCCTCTGGGTCTTCCCAGTGCACCAGGCCCAAGCACTTGTCTCATGCATCCAACCTGGGCTGGTGATCTGTTTCACTATAGATAATATACATGTTTCGATACTGTTCTATCGAAACACCCCAACCTCGCCTTCTCCCACAGAGTCCAAAAGTCTGTTCTGTACATCTGTGTCTCTTTTTCTGTTTTGCATATAGGGTTATCATTACCATCTTTCTAAATTCCATATATATGTGTTAGTATGCTGTAATGTTCGTATGGCATGTATTTTCAAAGTGTAAATTTCTTACATTAACATGGTTTCATGACACACTCATTATTCTGGTCAATATCCTCTGAATATGTTTGATTCTCCTTGTATCCCAGCATTACATGTGAATAACTAGAATGAGACAATCAGCAGAGAAAGAGTATTAGTACTACCCTAATGCCACACACATATTTCTAAATAATTATATTCTTATTTGCCAAATAAAAAAACTATTTTCTCCTTTAAAAGCTATTTTTCAACATTTATTTATATTAATTTAAGGGAATGGCAACCCACTCCAGTATTCTTGCCTGAAGAATTCCATGGATGAGAAGGGTCTGGTGGGCTACCATCCATGGTGTTGCAAAGAGTTGGACAAGACTGAGTGATTTTAACCTTTTTTTTAAACTTTTCACCAAATAGGATACTTCTGACATTTTTTCATGTTCTAGAATAATCTCTGAGCCTGTGCATGTTAGAAACTCCAAGTGGCAAAGTTCATCTTTTATTATTCGGTGAGAATTTTTAAGAAAATCAGATAAGAGTGTAAATTACTTTGACATTTTAAACAGCTTAAAAATTGCTCTAACTCAATGGTAAAACAGCCAACTCATTGGAAAATACCCTGATTCTGGGAAAGACTTAAGGCAAAAGGAGAAGAGAGGGGTAGATGGTGAACCGGTTGGATAGCATCACTGACTGAATGGACATGAACTTGGGTGAACTCTGGGAGACAGTAAGGAATATGGAGGCCTAGTGTGCTACAGTCCAAGGGGTCACAAAGGGTTGGACACAACTGAATAAAAACAAAAGATAATAAAATAGGATGACCCTGAAGAAGGAGGATAAGCTAAGTGGGGAAAGTTAGTGGAAAGGGAAGAATTGGGACTTTCAAAATTCCTTCCATTTAAACCATTGGTCACATATTATTATTTAACGTTAAATACAATTTCAGTTTTTCTAGAGTAGAACAGAGCCATTCTAAAGGCACTCCTCTGTACAAAAGGACCACACAAGTATTAACCTCCTATAGTTCCAGTCATCAGTACCTAGCCTCTTAGCTGCAGGCTCTCCTTCCCAAATGGACAGCATCCCTTTAAGCATCTTTTTCACAGTGAGCACGATACTCAGCACTCTTAGGATGGCAAAATACAAGGACATGGCAGAAGGAAGGATTCTTCTTGTGCAGCAGGCCCGTGTTGTTGTGTGAGAAATCTTGGGAATACTGATTTGTTCACCAAGAGCTCTGCCTGGCCTGATGATCACCTTTCCACCACTCTCTAGACATGGACACCAGCTTCCTAAAGTCCCTCCTGCCTACTCTGGCATCTTTCTTTCTCTGGAGGCCTGTGGGGATGGTTCCTCCTGAGCCTTCACTCTTTGCACACCTAAATTACTTGTTCCTGATTGCCTACACCTCGAATGACTTTCCAAGAGCTGCTTTCTGCTTGCCCAGCAACAGCAAGTTCGCTCTAACTGGGGCACACCAGCAAACGTCCCTGCTACCCAAGGGGCTGGGCTACACCTCTGCCAGGAGGTCTGAGCTCCAGCCTTGGGATGAGACCCTTTCAAGTCTGCCCTGCCTTACAGAGTGTCTTTGTATCTTATGGCCATGCCCTTACCAGAGCTTACTTGCCCTTTACCAGAGCTTAATTGTTCTTTATGTTAAACTTCTCAGGCTTAAAAATAAAAAGCAAAGATACTCATCAAAAATTAAATCCTATGTATGTGAGACATAACAATACCAGCAACAATTCCGTAAGCCGGAAACTTTATCCCAATCTAACACACAAAAAAACTGGGTCTGAGGTTTCTCTGGTGGCTCAGTGGTGAAGAATCTGCCTGCCAGTGCAGGAGACACAGGTTCTGTCTCTGGTCCAGGAAGATTCCACGCGCCACAGAGCAGTTAAGCCTGTGCGCCACAGCTATTGAGCGTATGCTCTAGAGCTCAGGAACGACAGCTATTGAGTCCATGCACTGCAAATAGATGAGCCCCTGCTCGCGGCAACTAGAGAAAACCTGCACAGTGACGAAGACCCGGCAGAGCCAAAAACTAAAAATGAAAAACAGTCTCATGGAATTAAACGTGTCCATAGCCGTTCACTCAACTACCTGATGAACCCGGTTTTCAATCCAGGTCATCAAGTGCTCAGGGCTGGTGCACTGGGATGACCCAGAGGGATGGGATGGGGAGGGAGGTGGGAGGGGGGTTCAGGATGGGGAACACATGTAAATCCATGGCTGATTCATGTCAATGTATGGCAAAAACCACTACAATATTGTAAAGTAATTAGCCTCCAACTAATAAAAATAAATGGAAAAAAAAAACCTTTACTCTAAAGTCATGCTTTATCTGTCTGTCTGATAATGGATAATTCCTCTGGTCAAGGCAGACATTTATGGTGAAAATACATGTGGTATATAATATGCTCTTTCTAAACTCTCTCCTCTTCATACTAGCTCTAGAGAAGTTAGGGCTTCCTGGGTGGTGCAGTGGTAAAAAATCCACCTGCCAATGCAGGAGACGCAAGAGACTCAGGTTTGATCCCTGGGTCAGGATAATCCCCTGGAATAGTAAATGGCACCCTACTCCAATATTCCTGCCTGGAAAATTCCATGGACAGAGGAGCCTGGTAGGCTCGCATCCATGGGATCGCGAAGAGTCAAATAAGATTGAGCAAACATACCCTAGAGAAGTTATATATCCACATTTCCTCCCAAGTAGTGGATGAAACTCTCTCAGTGTTGCAGTTTTGCAATATCAAGTCTATAATATTAATCTTTTGACTATTCTCTGATAACATATTATGTTTTAATGCCATCAAAATGAATGATCTGCCATATAACAAATTTTTGGTACTCAAATTTTCAGTCAGTACAACCAAATAGTCATCCCAGCCACAGTTTTATTTTTAGTCTTGCTCTTGCAAAATGAAACAAGTCTTTGAATGTTTTTAAATATGAGTGCTATTCAATATACAGAAAGAAATGCTTTAAAAATCACAGAAATTCTTAAACCATTATCAGTTAATATGACTACTGGGGCATCAAGGTTTGTAATACAATTACAGACCAGTGCCTACACTGTGTAGGAAAGGAAAATAAAAGCCGCAGAGGCCAAGGAATAAATTCAAAAAGCTATGAATAATAATCTGAATGGGATATGTGCAATCTATTGAGTGGCTTAATTTAGCAGCAAAACCAGCAGTAAGAAAGAAAAATGACAGAACATATCTAATAGATTTTCTCCAGATTAGTTCACTTAAGAGGAAAATAGGTGTTTTTACAAAAGGGCATCTCAGGCAGTATCATTAATGGTAAGATAAGAGATAGAAATCCAAAGGATATGCATAACTTGTCATATACTAAATTATATAATTAAACTTCTTGGAAAATTGCATTTTCGTTAGACTCTGGTTGTGTTATATATCTATCTATCTATATATATATATCTCAACAGAATAGCTCAAAGACCTTTATTCAGGTCAGGTCTACAAAGCTGATCAGTTTTCCAGTCACAGTTTGATTACTGAAAAATGGATTACTGTACTTAGAAAACAACATTATCTCATGATAGCAGCCACAAAATCCAGTATACAATTGGAACTATTAAAAAGAAGAAAGCTAAAATGTCCTATAAAGATTGGTGCGTGTGTGTGTGTGTACTCAGTTGTGTCTGACTCTTTGTGACTCCATGGACTGTAGCCTGACAGGCTCCTCTGTGGAATTTTCCAGGCAAAGAATCCTTGAGTGGGTTGCTATTTCCTACTCCAGGGGATATTTCTGACCCAGGGACCAAACCGGAGTCCCTTGTGTCTCCTGCATTGGCAGGAGGATTTGTTACCACTGTGCCACCTTGGAAGCCACACATAGTAGTTAGAAATATTTAATTCAAATAATTTATTTTTCTAAGTCAAATATACTATAGAGGCAAGTTTTGGTCAAATAATCTTTATTTTTTCTCCAATCAATTTAGAATCTTCGTGTAGTGTCACTTAGGGTAACTTTCTTAATTTTTTCTGGACCTGAAAACTTTGTCTCTAAAATATGTGTTTATTCTGGACTTTTCAAAAATCTTCATTGGTATATATTTTCTGCCAGGCAACCACATAGTGTGTTATGTGGTTGGAAAAACAACAACAACAAAAAATTAAAAGATATTGTAGTTTCTCCTATAAGTTTCTGCCTTAAATGGAGTTTTTGGTTAAGTTACTTGACAGATAAATAAGAAAATTTTATACCAACACTGTTCATATCAAAACCAAAAAGTTTCATTCCTAGAGATGTTCCTCAAAAACTATTACCCAATAACAGAAAATAATGTCATCCTATGGCAGTTTCAGGGACATACAATTACTGACAAAATAGGTTCAAATTATATTCATGATGATAATGAAAATATATGGCCACTTGAGGCAAAGAGCCAACTCACTGGAAAAGATCCTGATGCTGGGAAAGATTGAAAGCAGTGGGAGAAGGGGACGACAGAGGATGAGATGGTTGAATGGCATCATGGATTCAATGGACATGAGTTTGAGCAAGCTCTGGGAGATGGTGAAGGACAGGGAAGCCTGGTATGCTGTAGTCCATGGGGTCACAGAGTTAGACATGACTGGGTGACTGAAAAAACAAATTTTAGCTTGTGTATATATTTTGTGAGACTATGTAATATCTAAAATTCTTTCCCTGAGGTTCTAAAATGTTATAATAATGCCTTGAAAAGAAAAACTATTATATGGTATAATCAGATTGGCTTAAAATTGATAGAGCTATATGACGCATTACCTTGAGAAGACAAACTTATAGATAAACATCACAGGGTTTAATTTATTTGTTAGTACAGTGAAGACCAATGACAACTCATTCTTATGTTTCTTGAAACACTTTAGCACTGTAGTAAAACCTGAAACATTTTCCAATTGGTTTCTTATATTTTCTTGCTCTATGTGTTTTTCATCTGTAAGACAGTTTGTCTTGAATGCTCATATTTAAAATGAGCTCTTTACTGAAAGCTACAATCTTCTTCATTAAATGGTCTAAGACCATGAGATAAGTTCTCATTGATCCTCATTTTTGTCTTTTATCAGCTGAAATATGATTGAACATGATTTACTTAGATGAATTCACTGATTTTGATTCATTCTGTGCTGTAATTCTTGAGGTAGTCAGATAAATTAAAAATGAACTACTGGGGACATGCAAAGTTCCAATAAAACATACAGAAAGTAAAGATGTAATCTAAGACAGAGTCCCTACATAAAGAAGAAGGGCCACCAGTGCTTCCATTCAATCTTCCTCTGGAGACACTCTAGATGATACAGCTTAACTTCCTTTACTACGTGTGAGAGATTGGCTGCCTACCTGAGTTCCTATGTTAGGTGTTGGCATGTTGACTACAAATATCAGGGTATTTTCTTCCTTCCTGATTTGGAACTTTCTTTTTAAACAATATTCAAGAAGAAATCTGCTAGAGGGTTTACGAAGAATATCAAACATAAAAAGTATTCATTCTTTGGTATTTGCTTAGTATGACTTAAAAAAATTCACTCAGAATGTGTCAGCATATAATTAACAAAAACACAAATATGCTAGCAGTCAATGTTTGAATTTGTTAAGCTGTGCGGTAGTATCACAAAGTGTGTGCATGTGTCCTCAGCTGCTGAGTCCTATTTGACTCTTTGTGACTCCATAGACTGTAGACAACCAGGCTCCACTGTTCATGGGATTTCCCAGGCAAGAATACTAGAGTGGGTTGCCATTTCCTTCTCCAGGGTATCTTTCCAACCCAGGAATTGAACCTGGGTCTCCTGCATTAGAAGACAGATTCTTTGCCACTGAACCACTTGGGAAACCCGATATTACCAAGTATCTTCTTGTCATTAGCACCCAAAGTATACAACCATGAAAACACAGAAACTCTTGAGCCACAGTTCCTTGTATGAGGTCAAAGAGTAAAAATAGAAAAAAGAGAAAATGCATGCAGAATAGGGATGCATGTGAACCACAACTTGCAAATATGTGACAGCTTTGCTACCATTTTTCCTCTCTGTATTTGTTTTGAAATTGATCTTAAACCAAACAGAAGAAGATATTAAGAAGAGGTGGCAAGAATACACAGAAGAACTGTACAAAAAAGATCTTCGTGACCCAGATAGTCACAATGGTGTGATCACTTACCTAGAGCCAGATATCCAGGAATGTGAAGTCAAGTGGGCCTTAAAAAGCATGACTATGAACAAAGTTAGTGGCAGTGATGGAATTCCAGTTTAGCTATTTCAAATAATGAAAGATGATGCTGTGAAAGTGCTGCACTCAATATGCCAGCAAATTTGGAAAACTCAGCAGTGGCCACAGGACTGGAAAAGATCAGTTTTCATTCCAATCCCAAAGAAAGGTAATGACAAAGAATACTCAAACTACTGCACAATTACACTCATCTCACACGCTAGAAAACTAATGCTTAGAATTCTCCAAGCCAGGCTTCAACAATAAGTGAACCATGAACCTCCAGATGTTCAAGCTGGTTTTAGAAAAGGCAGAGGAACCAGATATCAAATTGCCAACGTCCAATGGATTAACAAAAAAGCAAGAGTTCCAGAAAAACATGTTTCTGCTTTATTGACTATGCCAAAGCCTTTGACTGTGTGGATCACAATAAACTGTGGAAAATTCTTCAAGAGATGGGAAGAGGTGAGGCCACCTCACCTGCCTTTCAAGAAATTTGTATGCAGGTCAGGAAGCAACAGATAGAACTGGACATGGAACAGCAGACTGGTTCCAAACAGGAAAAGGAGTATGTCAAGGCTGTATATTGTCACCCTGCTTATTTAACTTATATGCACAGTACATCATGAGAAACGCTGGGCTGGAAGAAGCACAAGCTGGAATCAAGATTGCCGGGAGAAATACCAATAACCTCAGATATGCAGATGACACCACACTTAGGGCAGAAAGCGAAGAAGAACTAAAAAACCTTTTGATGAAAGTGAAAGAGGAGTGAAAAAGTTGGCTTAAAGCTCAACATTCAGAAAACTAAGGTCATGGCATCCGGTCCCATCACTTCATGGCAAATAGATGGGGAAACAGTGGCTGACCTTGTTTTTCTGGGCTCCAAAATTACTGCAGATGGTGACTGTAGCCATGAAATTAAAAGATGCTCACTCCTTGGAAGGAAAGTTATGACCAATCTAGACAGCATATTAAAAAGCAGAAACATTACTTTGCCAACAAAGGTCCATCTAGCCAAGGCTATGGTTTTTCCAGTGGTCATGTATGGATGTGACAGTTGGACTATAAAGAAAGCTGAGGGCCGAAGAATTAATGCTTTTGAACTGTGGTGTTGGAGAAGATTCTTGAGGGTCCATTGGACTGCAAGGAGATCCAACCAGTCCATCCTAAAGGAGATCAGTCCTGGGTGTTCATTGGAAGGTCTGATGCTGAAGCTGAAACTCCAATCCTTTGGCCACCTGATTCAAGGAGCTGACTCATTGGAAAAGACCCTGATGCTGGGAAAGATTGAGGGCAGGAGGTGAAGGGGACGACAGAGGAAGAGAAGGTTGGATGGCATCACCAACTCGATGGACACGGGTTTGAGTGGACTCCAGGAGTTGGTGATGGACAGGGAGGCCTGGTGTGCTGCGGTTCATGGGGTCGCAAAGAGTCAGACAGGACTGAGCCACTGAAATGAACTGTTCATAAATCACTCTTCATCGCTGAGCTTTGAGAAAATTTAGAAGAATTTTCAGACAATAAACCACATGGGTGCTAACAATCAGTGATAACATCTACCTTGAAACTATCTTCCCTTCCCTATCAAAAGAAATCACTGATGCTAAAACTTCACATAAGTACACTACAATGAAGATTGCTTGAATAAAGTGGGAAGAGCAGTTTCAGCTACCCAGTGTATACTGATGTTTATGTACATTAATAGCAAGTAAGGTAGATGCAGAAAAGTATTTTGTGAAGCTAATAACAATGTCTATGATTCTTATCCGGTCCTATCACTTCATGGAAAATAGATGGGAAAACAGTGGAAACAGTGGCTGACTTTATTTTTCTGGGCTCCAAAATCACTGCAGATGGTGATTGCAGTCATGAAATTAAAAGACACTCACTCCTTGGAAAGAAAGTTATGATCAACCTAGACAGCATATTAAAAAGCAGAGACATTACTTTGCCAACAAAGGTCTGTCTAGCCAAGGCTATGGTTTTTCCAATGGTCATGTATGGATGTGAGAGTTAGACTGTGAAGAAAGCTGAGTGCTGAAGAATTGACACTTTTGAACTGTGGTGTTGGAGAAGACTCTTGAGAGTCCCTTGGACTTCAAGGAGATCCAAGCAGTCCATCCTAAAGGAGATCAGTCCTATGTATTCTTTGGAAGGACTGATGCTGAAGCTGAAACTCCAATACTTTGGCCACCTGATTCGAGGAGCTGACTCATTGGAAAAGACCCTGATGCTGAGAAAGACTGAAGGCAGGAGGAGAAGGGGACAACAGAGGATGAGATGGCTGGATGGCATCACCGACTCAATGGGCGTGGGTTTGGGTGAACTCCAGGAGTTGGAGATGGATAGGAGGCCTGACGTGCTGCGGTTCATGGGGTCGCAAAGAGTCGGACACGACTGAGGGACTGAACTGAGCTGAATTATCTCATTCAAAGGCTTCAGTCAAGAGTATTTCCAAACTGAAGTGTTAGTCACTCAGTTGTGCCTGACTCTTTGAGATCCCATGGACTGCAGCCCACCATGCTCCTCTGTCCGTGGGACTCTCCAGGCAAGGATACTGGAGTGGTTTGCCATTTCCTTCTCCAGGTTCTAAACTTAAATTGGTATTTAAAAAAGAATTTCCTACCACACTACTTTGGCCACCTCATGCGAAGGGTTGACTCATTGGAAAAGACCCTGAGGCTGGGAGGGATTGGGGGCAGTAGGAGAAGGGGACGTCAGAGGATGAGATGGCTGGATGGCATCACCAACTCGATGGGCATGAGTTTGAGTAAACTCCGGGAGTTTGTGATGGACAGGGACGCCTGGCGTGCTGCAATTCATGGGGTCGCAAAAAGTAAGACACGACTGAGCGACTGAACTGAACTGAACCACTCTAGACTCTAATTTTGAAATGATGAATAGATGAGTTTCATGAGGAACCATGATGAGCCTAAATTTTGGCAAAAACTGACAAGATAACTTTAAAGCAATAGAGCCAAGGAAAATATCACAGATCAGTTCAATAAATCATCCTTGAGATTAACAGGATTTATAACAACAAAAGTTCCTTCATTTATAAATTGTGATATCTATTCCTGAAAAATACCATTATTCTTAGTTATTAAGAGAAGTTCCTACCTAAACATCAAACTCTAGCTGAAGTGTCATGTCTTCTATTAAGCCTTATCCAGTTTTTCATTTGATGTCAGGTAGCTGCGATTCATGGGGTCACAAAGAGTCGGACATGACTGAGTGATTGAACTGAACTGAACTGAACTGAGGCCTCTCTCTCGTCAGGACACAGTGCATTGCATTCTTTCCTTGTTTGTTTATCTGAATACATAGAGACAATAGATTTTTAAATTTTTCTTTACATTTTCTATGCATGAGATCTGTTAAATAAAATGTATGTGTGGATGTGTTTCTGTATAAATGAATGCACCTTAAAATATTCTAAGTAGATGACAGTTATACAAGATTACAGGCATATCTCAGGTAAGGTGGTCTGGTATTCCCATCTCTTGAAGCACTTTCCACAGTTTGTTGTGATCAACACAGTCAATGGCTTTGGCATAGTCAATAAAGCAGATGTTTTTCTAGAACTCTTTTGCTTTTTCTTTTTCCAGACCACCTTACCTGCCTCCTGAGAAATCTGCATGCAGGTCAAGAAGCAATAGTTAGAAATGGACATGGAACATCAGACTCGTTCCAAATTGGGAAAGGAGTACCCCAAGGCTGTATATTGTCACCCTGCTTATTTAACTTTTTTCTTTTCTCTGACTTATTTCACTTAATACCTTCTGGTCCATCCATGTTGCTATAAATGGTAAGATGACATTTTTTTGGCTAATATTTAATTTTATGTATACATATAAATACATACACATATACATACATATATATAACATCCTACAGAAAGACTCAAATGACCTTTTTGGCCAACTGAATGCATCAAAATTATTACCCTGTTTTGAACAGAATATGATTATTTAGAGCTAAGAAGGATATAGAAATCACGAAGGAATATATTCCCTTGAGTAGCTTCTACACTAGTTTTATAGAAAGAATTGTAAAAATAATTAAAGAAATATACAGGCTATATAAAGCAAGTGATGTAAGCAATATTTTCTCAAGTTGATCAGTGAAGAGAAAGGCTTTTTTGGTCAAATATGTGAGAAGGGCTTATTTAAATCCCTAGGGTAACATGCATTAAGTGTAAAGAAACAATTTCCTAGAACTACACTGACTGCTTCTCTGCTTTCATGGAGAGAAACCCTTCATTTTCTTGTGATCCAGGGCAAGTGTTAAAATAGAGACCCTGCTCCTATGATAAAGCCAAGACTTATGAACTTCTGATCTGAGAGGTTTATGTGACCCTTGCAAGTAGCATATTATCCATCACAGCTCTAGCTTTTGTTTGTGGGTTGTTGGAGATATTTGGAAGATAAGGCCAGTTTGTCTAGCTGAATTTCAGAATGTCTGTCTTGTAACACATGCTATCATTCAGTCTAGCACAAAAAATAACAATACAGCACACTCTTCAGTTTCACAAAGTCTCAATCTCTTTACCATAATAAACTGGAAGCTTGTATCTAAGCTGTTTTGAAAATTAGCAACCTATTTCAATGTACCATCAATTACATAGGACATTCTGACCTAGAAGAAAAAAAAACTATAAATTTCGTATTTACCTAAGTGCATGGATATTCATATTGGCACTGATACTGTGATCTTTGGAAACATATATTTGGTGGCATGTATTTTACTCCAAGTACTGGGATTTCTCTGATACATTTTGCTGTTGTCACTAGTTTTTACTTGCTTTTCTCTATCAGTTCAAAAACCATCTGCTATATCCTCCCTCAATCATGCAGCCTCATGTTTTATTTTACATTAAATTTTTAATTTTTTTAAAATTTATTTAGGCTAAGTCCTAAGATGAAACAGCACGAGGAGCAGAGCCACAGCCTGGAGCAGAAACACAGCTAATTGGTTGCATACATATGCCAAAACAGATAAATATTTGGCAAGGAAATCTACTCAGATTTCTCTTTGTACTGAAGCAAAAATGACTTAATAGACTGCCTGAGCTATTTGCCAGATAAACATAACTTAAACAGAGAACTGGTAAATTTGTCTTTCTTCATTGTCCTAAATGGGGCAGGGGACATGAGTATATTTATTTTCCTTTTTTATGCAACTTTTTCCATAAAGCAACTTTAGAATAAGTTCATCACATTAATCCCCTGGAGAAGGGAATGACAACCCACTCAGTACTCTTGTCTGAGGAATTCCATGGACAGAAGAGCCTGGCAGGCTCTAGTTCATGGGGTCACCAAGAGTCGGACACGACTGAGCGACTAACACCGTCACTGTTATCACATTAATAAACTTCAGTTGGGGCCATATGAAGTGCTTTTACAGTTATCAGAAGAAACAATAAGCTTTGAAAGAAACAATAATAGATCTGGAATCTATGCATTTTCTGACTTAGCTGATATTTCAGATGTGGTATTTCTCAGTTCTAAAATTTCTGCTTTGCATAGTTTCTTCTTGCTCTGTTGAGATGTCCTCTGTTTTCACTTGTTAAAAGCATATTTTGATGTTGAGCACAGTTATAGTAGCTGCATGAAAATCCTTGTCAACTTCCTCTAACATCTTGGTTATCGAAGGGTTGGTCTTTACTGATTGTTCTTTTCTCTTGAGAATGGGCCATGTTTTGCTTATTTTTTATCCCCCTGTATGTTGAGGGGCTCTGCATGGTACCTTGGACACTGTGAATAATATATTGTAGAAAATCTAGGTTCTAGTATGGTCTTCCCAATAATATTCACTTTTTAAGTAGGGTGAATTCAGACTACAAAACACATCTCCTTTTTGATAGGTGGCAGCTCCAACTGCAATTAAGTTCTTTTTTCTGGGCTGTTTGACATTAGTCTCACTTATGCGTGGTTTAAGCTGAAATTAGACATTTGAGTAGTGATTGGACAGGTTACCCTCATCCTCTGGCTTTTACATTGTTCTAGAAATTCCCCTAGCTGAGATTTCACCCAGTTTTATTTTTCCCTATCGTTGTAGTTGCTCCAAACTCTCTCCTCTGGTTCTTCAAACCAGCAAGACTGTGGGCTGCCCATTAGAGTTTCAAGTGCCTTGAATGATGCAGACTTGTGCCTGCTCTCAGAATAACAGCCATAAAAAAAGAGAAACTCAGTGCTATTCTCTTCATTCAAAAGTTAACTCTCTTTGGTGTGTGTGTGTGTGGTCACTTCATGTCCGATTGTTTGTGCCTTAATGGACTGCAGCCCACCCATGGAGCTTCTCCGTTGAGATTCTCCAGGCAAGAATACTGGAATGGGTTGCCAGGCCCTTTCCCAGGGGATCTCCCTGACCCAAGGATTGAACCTGAATCTCTTACATCCCCTGCATTGGCAGACTGGTTCTTTACTACTGGGCCACCTGGGGGTGGAAGCCCAACTCTCTTCTACCCTCTGTTTATTATTCTCTGGTGTCTTCGTCAAGGTCCCCTAGCCCCAGATTTTCGGTTTCTATGTTCAGAAAGGTAGTTTTGATAGGAGCTACTCAGTCAAACCAGAAGCAAAATTTTCAGATAATATTTGAAATGCAGATGGAGGTTTGTTATCTACAATTAATATCCATAATTGAACTAAAAGCTTATTTTTAATTATATTGAATATATTGTTCCTCATATTCCAATCCTCTCACACTTTATTGATAGAATTTAGGAGATTATTTTTAAACAAAATATTCTTTATAAACTAATTTCTAGAATATTAATTAAAAGATAAAGTTTGCAGTTGTAATTTAAATGACTTATGATCTGCTTCATGTGTGATCTCAGTATAAAAGATTTAAAACCCTTCAAAGTATTCATTTAATTGAGTAAGGACAGGATTTGAATTCTTTTGAGGTACCTCTTGATATGGCTCATTCTTACAAGGAATTACATTTTCAAATGACTTAAAAGTATTAGTGAATAAAGCTACATATACTAGAAGAAAGTAAAGAGTAAAAAAAAAAGCACAGTATTTTAAAAGTGATTTTTATCAATTAGTACCAATTAGTATATAGTTACATATATGAACCTAATATTAGTCTTCACAAAGTACATTTTGATTATTTTACATTAGGTTTTCTGATTTTTCATGGTGAGGTCAACTTTCTGTAAGAATAGGAGTTTTATATTTCATTGTTGGTAACAAAAGATTAGAATAGAAGGCTTTAATTCTGAACTTAAATTCAAAAGAACATATATACTCTGCTTCTCTTCCAGACTAGTAAAGTCTTTGCATAAACCAAGCATACTCTGTTGAGTCAATATGACAAATAAATTGAATTCATGACCAAACTAATAAATTGTACACATTTACCAACACTTCAGGTACTGTTTCATTTCTCTTGATACATAATCACCATAAATACAAGCTATTTTCAGTACAAAACATAAGTTATCTAGAAAACCATTACTTATTCACATTGTTATCATTTATATGAAAAACATTCTGTATAGTTGGAACAGACCGATTTATTCTTATATATAGAAGGGCTCGTCATAAATTCTGTTTTTGCTTTCATGTTGAATCTTGTATTCCTTGTACTATCCAATTTAAATCAAGTTTCATTGGCAAAAATCATTTTGTGGCATATATCATTATCTTACTTACTATTCTTAGGATGTGAAATAAAACATCATCTTGAGTAAACAAACATCATATGAAACCAATGTAAAAATAATCACGAACAATTCTTTTTCTATTTTGTAATTTCTGTAATCTTATTTAAGTATATGTATAATCATATGCTAAATTTACAAAAAATATGTTTTACATACTTTGTGTATATATTTTTTAATATGTCTAAGTTTGAAGTCAAATAGGAGACAGCCTATTCTGCTTGAAGCAAGCAAATTTTATTCCTATTATTATTAGTAGGTTTTTAAAAGAATTTGTATTTACCTTAAGACACACAGTTGTAGACAAATGTGAACTACTACAGTAACACACATTTTTATTTTCTGTTAGCAAATCAAAGAGATGCTCAAAACCAGATGACCATAGTTAGCCAATCATTTTTTTACTGTATAATAGGCTTTTGTGAAGAACTGTATCTAAAATAATTAGATAGAAGATGCAAAAGTTTACATAAGAACTTGAGAATTTTATAGTAGTTACCAACAAACTAGATGTACTATAATAGTTCAGAAATCAAAGAAAACTCCTTTTATATTTTTCATAAGGTATGTTGTTGTTAAGTCACAAAATTGTATCCAACTCTTTGGATACAAAGACTACAGCAGGTCAGCCTCCTCTTGCCTCTACTATCTCTCAGAGTTTTCTGAAATTCATGTCAACTGAGTTGGTGATGCTATCTAAGCATCTCATCCTCTGCCACCCTCTTCTTCAGCCTTCAATCTTTCCCAGCATCAGGGTCTTTTCCAATGAGTTGGCTGTTTGCATCAGGTGACCAAAGTACTGGAGCTTCAGCTTCAGTCCTTTGAATTTATATTCAGGGTTGATTTCCTTTGGGATTGGCTGGTTAGGTCTTCTTGCAGTCCAAGGGACTCTCAAGAGTCTTCTCTAGCACCACAGTTCTAAAGCATCAAATCTTCAGTGCTCAGTCTTCTTCACAGTCCAACTCTCACATCCGTACACGACTATTGGAAAAACCATAGCTTTGGCTATATGAACCTTTGTTGGCAAAATCTGCTTTTTAATACTCTGTCTAGGTATGTCATAGCTTTTCTAGGTTTGTCATGGCTTTTCTTCCAAGCAGCAAGCATCTTTTAATTTGGGGGATGCAATCACCATCTGCAGTAATCTTGGAGCCCAAGAATATAAAATCTGTCACTGCTTCCACTTTTTCCCCTTCTATTTGCCACAAAGTGATGGGACCAAATGCTATGATCTTAGTTATTTGAATGCTGAGTTTTAAGCCAGCTTTTTCACTCTCCCCTTCACCTTCATCAAAGGGCTCTTTAGTTCCTGTTCACTTTCTGCCATTAGAGTACTATCATCTACATATGTGAAGGCTTTGAAATTTCTCCTGGCAATCTGGATGCCAGCTTGTGCTTCATCCAGCTTAGCACTTCAGATGATATACTCACATAATAAGCAAGGTGACAGTATACAGCCTTGACATACTCCTTTCCCAGTTCTGAATCAGTCCCTTTTTACATGTCCAGTTCTTAACCTGCATACAGGTTTCTCAAGAGACAACTAAAGTGGTCTGGTATTCCCATCTTTTTTAACAATTTTCAGTTTGTTGCAATCCACACAGGCAAAGACTTTAGCATAGTTAAGGAAGCAGAAGTAGATATTTTCTGGAATTCCCTTACTTTCTCCATGATCCAACGAATGTTGGCAATTTCACCACTGGTTCCTCTGTCTTTTTAAAATCCAGCTTGTATATCTTTAAGTTCTTGTTTCACATACTGCTGAAGTCTAGCTTGAAGGATTTTGAGCATTACCTTGTTAGTATGTGAAATGAGAGCAGTTGTACAGTAGTTGGAACATTCTTTGCCATTGCCTTGTTTGGAATAGGAATGAAAACTGTCCTTTTCCAGTCTTGTTTCCACTGCTTTTCCCCCCCAAATTTGCTGACATTGAGTGCAGCTCTTTAACAGCATCATCTTTTAGGATTTTAAAGATCTCAGCTGGAATTCCATCACCTCTAGTAATTCTGTCATGATTCTTGCTAGGTTTACTTAACTTTCCACTGCAGAATGTATGACTCAAGGCATGAGACCACAACATCAGTTATCCGGGTCATTAAAATCATATT
Organism: Muntiacus reevesi; assembly: GCF_963930625.1. Taxonomy (NCBI): domain Eukaryota; kingdom Metazoa; phylum Chordata; class Mammalia; order Artiodactyla; family Cervidae; genus Muntiacus; species Muntiacus reevesi. The sequence continues at coordinate 13,177,683 of NC_089265.1, read as the reverse complement.
GCAGTTTAGTAGTACATCTGTTAAGTATATATAGTATGTGATTTATACATTTCCACTCTCTCTAATCAGCTTTATCCCCCTGGGATTAATGAGATTTTTTTCCCAGAATTGCATTTTTATATGACTGTGATGACAGACTTTTAATAATAACTGCAATGAAACAAAAATATATTTATGGTGGGTTGCCTCTTATAATCACAAGAGCTTAATGGTTGAAGGCAGCTTTCAGACTACAGCAGAAGGAGGGGATACCCAACAATAAACCAAAGAGTTGAATACCAAAAGTCAAAATTTGTGGAGGTGAAGAAAGGTAGAAATTGGGGTGTAAAATATTGGACTATGTGGGGTCCTTAGCCTAGTAAGTTGCGTCCAGGCTGCTTGTAATTTTCATTCCCTAGGAATGACACTCAACAGCAGCATTAAGGTTTTTAAGAGTCATGTGCATTCAGTAATGACTACAGAATGGTTTTTCCCTTTTTTTTTCTTTTTTTTTTTTGATTTGTTTGAACACAAGACAGACTCATCTTTTTGCAAGATACTATGGAGAATGAACTTAGAGCACCCTCTCAACCACCTTTATAAGACATGAAATTAAATTCCCATTCAGCTTGTTCTGAAGGAAGCTAAGAGCTTTATTTAATTCAAGAAAAATATAGTAAAGAAATGTAACTTCTTCATAAATGATTCTTTTCAAGACAGATATCACAGCTTTTAATTTGGGCAATTATGAATCCCACACAATAACTGTTAACTGTGAAAACAGTGGATAGGGAATTTAGGAAACTTGGGAGTATGAAAGAAAGGAAAATGAACAGTGATGTGGAAGAAATTCCTGACACAGAAAATAAGAAGTAGTAAGTAGATAGATTAAAATAGCTGGACTAGGAGGTTAACGCAGCAAAAAAAACAGCAAGTCATTTCAAAAATTAAGTCAAGTCTAGGTTATAAGATTAAGGAATGTGCTCTATCATCAGTAGATAGCTTGGGGCCACTGATGCTTTTAAATCTAAAGATTGAATAACATCATGAATATAAAATATTAGAAAGATTTGCCACTGGGAATACAGTGAAACTTATTACGGGGAAAATTAGAGATGAGGAGTTCAGAGATACCCTCTATCTGCAATTATCAGAGCTCAAATCAGCATGAAAACATGAAAGACAGAACTGGGAAATAATATTTAGCAAATATGTTGAAAAAACAATTGACAGAAATCAGTGAATTAATTGACTTAAGAGATGAGAAGGGTAGATGATAACATAGTTAGGTGTTCTCAGCCCAGAATATTAAGAAACTGTTAAGGGTCACTAACAAGAGTAAATTAATTACTAGAATTTAACATGGAAGCTATGACTATATGCTAGGCTTTAATCATATCAATATTTCTTAATCACATCATTATTTCTTAATCACATCATTATTTCTTAATCAAAAATAAACAGATAAACAATACTTTGGAAAAATGTGTTACTGAATCTATTATTTTATTTTTATTATCTTAACATTTCACTATATTGAGAGCATAAATATTTGAAATATTTTATATATATATATATATATATATATACACGCACACACACACACATATATACATATTGTTATTCAGTTGCTAAGTCCTCTCCAACTCTTTGCCCCATGGACTTCAGCATGATAGGCTTCCCTGTCCTTCACTATTTCCTGGAGTTTGATCAAACTCAAGTCCATTGAGTTGGTGATGTCATCCAACCATCTCATCCTCTGTCATCTCCTTCTCATCCTGACCTCAATCTTTCCCAGCATCAGGGTCTTTTCCAGTGAGTTGGCTCTTCACATATGAATATATAAAATATCATATATATATACACATATGTGTATATGTGCACATATACATATATATATATGAAACTAAGCAAAAGAGCAAAAGTTTTTTGTTGTTGATGTTATTATATTAAGGTTAGAAAGGGCCTGGATATGTATATTTTGATGAAAGAAAAAAACTAAATGAATATAATAAATAGCAATGGTTCAATAAATATTTCCTAAATTATCTTACTATCTTAAAAAGATACATTAGAAAAAATTATAAACAATAATATTGCCACCTGCATAGAACTTTCTTAAATATACATATATATATATTTGATAATAAAGATAAATATCAACTTCTATGTAGAATCATTAACAGATCACTTATGAATTATCAAATTGATACTGTCACAGAGTCAAAGTAAAACAGTCTATGTGTTGCTTTACAAGACAAGCCAACTTCAGACTAAAGGTAACAATCTCATTGTGACTCTCCCTATTGACTTCACTTTTGAAACAGTGACCTCCTGCAGGGAGATTCATTTGAGACTAGAGAATAGATTATGTGAGGCAGTTAACTATAATAATTAATAATACACTAGTATTCTAATAGTTGAGTATTCCAGTTTCATATTATAGAATATATATGATTCATTTGGATCTTGAGAATTACTGAGATACAATTAACCATGGCAAATAAAATTGAACACTGGCATATGTGAATTATAAGAGGAAAACAAAGGATCTGTGATGTTAATGAATTACTGGTGAGAATTTTAATTTTCTCAGATCAAAGGAATTGTTTTTAAATGAACAATGACAGAAGGTGAGACAAATGGCAGGAAATAAACATGATCACTTCCAAGTACCAAAGAGTAACAGGGACTAAAGAGGCACAAGGAAAGAGAAGGACACAATTCAGTGTTTTCATGAAAAACAAAAAGCAAAGAAGTCTGACTTTACCAAAATTAAATGAAGTAATGAGAAGAAAAGCAAGAGTTTCTAATGTTTTCATTGAAATATTAATTGCAATTAATTGCAATTAATAATTAATATTATCCTTATATCATCTTTAAAATGGATAAACAATAGCTCTCAGTTATAAAAGTATCTCCAAAGAGATAAATTAATATACTTTTATAGCATTATTTGGAAGTTGGACTTATTTATAATTTTTGTGATTTGCTTATTTTTAATAAATTCATCTTTATTCAATACTTCATAAAAATTCCTATGTGAAAGCATGGATGATGCTTACAGAAATGTAAAATTCAAGAATTCACACACTCTTGAGATAAATCATAAGCAAACTAGAATAAAGTGAGTGCATCATGATAAATCCTGGGCATATGCATCTATAATAAATAAATCTACACTGAGTAATATAGATGATTTAAAAGAATCAGAAAAAGTAATGTTATGGCTACATTTTATACAATTCAGTGCATAAACGGATATATACAATCCAGGATGATCAACGAATATATGTAATCTCATGCAAGACAGATGAAATATTTCTAAATATCCTGCTGCTGCTGCTAAGTCACTTCAGTTGTGTCCAACTCTATGTGACCCCATAGACAGCAGCCCACCAGGCTCCGCCGTCCCTGGGATTCTCTAGGCAAGAACTGGTTATCCTACTCAACTATTAAAGTACTTTTATATTCTAGATTGGCATGGATGTTTATTATAGGGATATTGTTAAATATCTGAGCTGAGAGATTCAGTATTTATAAATAACTATAATAATTAGACAGTGGATAGAGTAGTTATGGGTATAACTGATACCTTCTTTATAAAGAATTTGGGGCTTTGGGATACTTCTGGTGTATTCTTAGGGCAAGTGAGTTGCTTCTAATATCATGAAGGTCTAATGTCTTACAAGAAGTAAGTAGGAACACTGGAGAACCATGAGGTCAAATGAAAGTAGCAATGACAGAGTTCTCTCTCTCATAATAACCACATAATCTATTACAGTTTTGAACTGCTACACTGATTGAAAAGATGAAAAATTAGCTAGTATTATTTTCACTGTTTATTAAGTCACTTCATTTTCTTTCAAATTACAAGATGGGAGTGAAAATATGCAGCAATATAACTATGATAACACCATCAAGGGAAGAAGAACATTCTGTAGGAAACCAATCCTTCATCTTACTGGGAGAGTCACTGCACATAATTTTACAAAATTATTAAGGAGTGATTCTGTATATAAATAAGCAGTTCATCCAAATCATTTAGATTCCAGGAGTAGCAAAACAAGTTTAAAATTTTAAAATAATATGTCGTAAGAGAGATGAAGGGGCTTCAAACATGCCCCTATGGTATGGCACAGCTTCCTGCCAGAAAATGAATCTAAAGAAACCTCACAAATGAATCAATATGTGTGCTCTGTATTTGGTTAGAATCAATATGTTTGCTCTGTATTTGTATTGGTTGTTCAAGATCAATGATGAGATTTATGACCAAGATATATTTGGGGCTGTTTTATCACAATATTCTCTGACCTCACACACGATGGTTCCTTGACCTGTATTACAAACACAGGGAATTAGAGATGAAGATTTAATGACTGTGATACACATGTAGGGTGTCTTTTCAACACAGTGGCTTAGTTACCTAGAGGTAACTCCAGGAAAAGAATGGGTTTCTCTTCAAAAAAACAGCCCTGAAAAATATATAACCTCAGTGGGCATAATTCCTTATTAAACTACACATTATTTTGTTTAGTCCCCTGCTTCCTACATTCCTGATGCTAATCAGAAACATATAAATTATGGTCAAAAGAACACAGACTGAGATCAGTCCACCATGCTTGAAAAAGAGAAGACCTGGCATATTTTTTTTTTCTCTAACTTATGACTTATTACAAGTGTGAATAGTATTATCTTGTTTTAAATGGAGAAAGGATTTTATTTGAAAGCTTTGGTCTCATTATTTCAGTAAGGAAAATATAAGCAATTTAGAAAAATCTTGGAAAAATTAACATCATTGCTACATTTTATAAAATTTGGTGCACAAACAGATATATGCAATCCAGGGAAATCTTTGAATATATATGACCTCAGGGAGAGAGACAAAATGTTACTAAATAACCTATTCAACTATCAAAGTACTTTTATATTTTAGAATGATTCATATACTCAAACACATCAGAAATAGGTCAATATGCACTCACTCAATAAAAATAACTTGTCTGTTTTCAGATTTATTTTCTTTAAGCACTTCTATATTAATCTCTTCACGTAAGGTCAAGTTTCTAACAAGTGTGGATAAAATATTTTAAAATTTCAGAACACTTTTATAACAGTTTGGCCACAATTGGGTGACAGAATCCTTCTTATTTTTATAGTCTTGATATTATGAAACTTTCTGATGATGATGTTGTTGTTCAGTTGCTCAGTCTTGTAACCCCATGAACTGCAGCAAGCCAGGCCTTCCTGTCCTTTACTGTCTGCTGGAGTTTGCTCAAACTCATGTTCATTGAGTTGGTGATGCCATCCAATCATCTTATCCTCTGTCACCCCTTCTCTTTCTGCCCTTAATCTTTCCCAGCATCAGGGTTTCTTTTCCAAAAAGTCGGCTCTGTGCACCAGCTGGCCAACGTATTAGAGCTTCAGCTTCAGCATCAGTCCTTCCAATGACTATTTAGGGTTGATTTCCTTTAGGATTGCCTTATTTTGTCTTTGATCCTTTTAAAAATTTTATCAGTGATACTCTGAACTTCTTTGGATCTGTTATGATCAAATAGCAGTCCTGGTTTTCTCCTGATTAGACTTTGGTTCAGTTTCTTTCAAGATCCCTCAGTTTTCTAACATTTGAGTGTTTCCTAAAACTACGATCTCTTTTCTTCTTATATTCTTATTCATTTCACTACTTATGCTTCATGGCTAATTTCATCTTTTCCATTATTTGACTTCCTTTATATTCTTTTGAGTCCTAAGTCCATTATTGCAACAATCTATTAGCTTTTAAAAACAATGTTTTTCCAGTGTTCTCTCCTGATTGATAAAACTACCAACCATATGGTTTCTCAATCCATAAATATGTACCTGTTTGTTATTTTCTTTCACTAAATTTCTAAACCTAGTAGGTCGGTAATCAGTTAGAAAAAAACATTCATTTACTACTGCTACAGAATTATTTTCTAACATCATAAATCATTATAATCCCAATTCATTAAAAAATGCTAAATCCTATGCCACTCTAGCTATTTAAATGATATTTGTTTGAAGATAGCCTATTATTTTATCATAGAAATATAACTGAAGATGAGGCAGCATATATATGTATATATAGTAATGTATAACTTATGAGTTGAATTAAATTTAAGAAAGCACTTACAAATAGCAAAGGGAAGAAATCTTTAAATTACTTCATCACACATGTAAAGCCCATTGACTGTTGATACTCCACTTATTGGGAATTCCATATTACTAAAGAGCATTGGACTCAATTGTTTTTACTCACATTGTGATTTACATGTACATGTACATTAACTTACATGTCTACTGATAGAATGGTGGTTTTGAAAATGTGAAGCAGTTTAGATATAATTATATCTAAATGGTAAGTAACACATCTTGTTCAGTCCTTTTGTTCTCAGGCTGATCTCTGGGGTCATTTATACAACTTCTTGTTCTGCCTTCCTGCCCCATTTTCCACTCTGGATAAAGTCAGATGGATTTTCTCCATGGAATACAAAAGCCTTTTGCAATAGAGAAGATTTTGCTTGCCCCTGCCTTCCACAGCACACAGGATATTTCCTTAACTGCCTTGGTGAGTACACTCTTGTGAATGAATAATAGTAAGTCAGTATGCTATAAGGGAAGAATGGCTATGAATAATTATTAAGGATTAGAAAGACACACACAACCAGGTGTTCACAAAGGTCTATATTTTTTTTAACCTTCTGTTTGGTCTTCACCAAACCTTAGTCTCTGATAGCTCAGTTTGTAAAGAATCTGCCTGCAATGCAGGAGACCCCGGTTTGATTCCTGGGTTGGGAAGATCCCCTGGAGAAGGGAGAGGCTACCCACTTCAGCATTCTCGGGGTTTCTTTGTGGTTCAGCTGGTAAAGAATCCACCTGCAATCCAGGAGACCTGGGTTCGATCCCTGGATTGAAGGTATCTCCAGATCTCCTGGAGAAGGGAAAGGCTACCCACTCCAGTACTCTAGCCTGGAGAATTCCATGAACTGTATACTCCGTGAGGTCGCAAAGAGTTGGACACAACTGAATGACTTTCACTTTAAACCTAAGTCAGACTTTTCCACTCAACTACAATTTGCTGGACCCTGCTTCCCCCAAAGTCTGGACAAGCACTAAAAAGGTACAATCTGTACCCTTGTCAGCTTATTCTAAGTGCTTAAGCCCAGTGAGACACTTTTTCTCTCAGGCCCCGCTGGTCATTTTCCTTTGCTTACCCAACTTCACTTTAAATGTTTCTGCTGAAGCATTGCCCACCCCTCTCTATATATAAACAAACAAACAAACAAAAAAACCCTTTCCTGTTTGTTTCTGAGACACTTGCCAATTTCTGATATAGCATTCTCCCTATTGCAAAAGTCTTACTTTTAAATAAAAGTCTCTCCTTATCTAGAACTTCTTGGTGTCTCAGACAGTAAGGAATCCACCTGCAATGCAGAAAACTTGGGCTTGATCCCTGGGATGGGAAGATCCCCTGAAGAAGGGAATGACAACCCACTCCTGTATTCCTGCCTGGAGAATTCCAGGGATATAGGAGCCTTGGTGGGCTACTGTCCATGGGTTACAGAGTTGGACACAATTGAAAGACTAACACTTTTACTTTCAACCCTTCTCTAAGTCCAGATTTGCTTTTATTCAACAACATGAAGTTTTAAAAATGGAGTAGAAAGAAGAAAATAAAATATATTTAAAATCCAAACAATTTTATAGAACTTGATTGGAACTTTTGCTACAAATAGTGGAAGCCTAGATAATCAAGGATAATTCTGGAAAAAAAATCCATAATTACTTCAAATTTTCAAAGGGATAGTGAAGATTATTTCAAGTTAAGAACAGAGAGATATTCCATTTTCATATTCAGAAGACCTAATAATATAAAGTTATCATTTTTTTGCAAAACTCCCAAAGATCTCAAAATTCTCTGTGCATATAAGTATTCATATGCAAATTCTAAAATTTATATTGAAATGTAAGTGTGCTGCATTGGTCAAAGTGTTGATAAAATAACCAATGGAATAGAAAATAGTGACCAGAAGCAAAGCAATCCATGTATGACACTTGATCTATCATGAAAGTTTATATGGCATAGATATAAGGAGCAGGGTCTTTTCAATGAATGACTGAACTTGTAATTTTTTTGCATATTACAAATATCATGACCATGTATCTAACATATATATTTACTTCCATTACTATGCTAATGTAAAAAGTAAAACAAAAAATAGTTTTTATGTAAAAATGTACAGGATTATATTCATGAATGAAGACTAGGGACATATATCTTTAGACAAATCACAAAATGCACAAAAGGAAAAATTAACAAATTTAACTATACTGAAATTAGAACTTCTGTTCAACTAAAGATAATGTTAAATTTAACCTTCAGTATTGACAAATATGTTTGGAGCACACAAAACTTACAAATAATTTACAACCAGAGTATTAGTCATATAAAAATAATCATTATATATAGCCTACAAATCAATTCTCAAAAGACAGAAATCTTAGAAGAAATACATGAGAAGAAAAAAACTTGAGCAGTGTTCCACAAAAATGAAAGAAGATGCCCAAAGAGACATTAAATCTATGTGAAGGTATAGAATTTCATTAATAAACAGAAAAATATGAGGGGGATCAAGATGGCAGAATAAGAGAATATGGAGCTCACCTCCCTTGACAAACATATCAAAGATACATCTACATGCGGAATGATTCTCCTGGAAAACCCACTGGAAACTGGCAGAATTTCCATACAACCAAGGCTGCAAGAAAGACTGCCGTGTAGCTGGGTAGGATGGGGAAAAAGCAAAAATTCAGGACCTGTGCCTTTGGGAGGGAATCTGCGGCAAAAAGAAGATTGCATAGGATGGACACTCACCCTGGAGAGTAAGCGGATCAAGCCACAGCTTGGATGTCCCTGTTCTGGGGTCCTACACGGAGGAGACAAGCCTCCCAGGTTACTGGGAGAACTATTTGAACAAACAGGGGGGCTGGTGCTGGAAAAGCTGAGGCTCCGCTCAGTTGCACAAGTGCTGGCCTGCCAACAGACAGGACAGAGGGCTCTGCATTAGATGCTGTCCTCCCACCGCATTCCCCAGCCAAGCCGGGCAAACACTCCGGCCCCACTCCTGTCACGACGCAGTGCGGTGTGGGATCTAGGACAGTCACAGCCCGGAAAAACTAAATCTGGCCAAGCTGAGATGGTCAAGGTGTGTGTTGGGGGGTGGTCTTGGTGGGGCAGGGTGGCCAGTGCTGGTGATAACACACCTCGAGCCACAGAAGCAGCCCAGGCTGCTGTCAGCAGAGCAGTCCTCCCGCTCCAGCAAACACTCCCACTTGAGCAAACACTTCGACTCTGCCCACCCGGTGCCACAGCCGTGCACTGGATCCGGGATGATCACGGCAGGGAAAAGGAAAGCTCATGCCACTTTGGGCTCTGTCTGAGCGGAGCCACAGACGCGTTCCCAGGCAGCACATCAGACGCCAGTGAGCAGACAGCCCTCGCTTACTTCAGCACTCCCCTCATTTGGGACAAAGTGTGGAAGTTTCCACACTGAAAGGTAACAGAATCTGCTCAAGCCCAACACACAAGGGTTACACTCTAGTAACTGGGAAAAAGACCCTGCCCCGGAAGGGCAGGAATAGTCGTGGAGCAGACGGGAAGTGAGTCTCATACTTTGTTCAGGCTTTAGCAGCTCCAGTACCAACTACACTTCCTATCAAGGTGCATCCTGAGAGAGGATGTGGCTGGCATCCGCGCCAAAGACAGTGGGCACACACAGCCCTCGTGGGGATGTTCCCACATACAAATGCCCTTCAAGATCATGAGAGATAACTGTTTCACCTAAATTCACAGAGACGGAAAGTAAAAGGTAGAGAAAATACTCTCAAAATACCAAGAGAAAACCCGTGGAAAAAAATAAATTAATGAAACAGAGATAGTCTGCCAGACTCTAAATTTTAAGAGTAGGTAATAAAAATGCTATCTGGATAAGAAAGATTAGCAATATAAACAGAGATCATTTTAACAAGGAACTAGAAACTATGAAGATGATTGAATCAAAAATTGATAATTCCATTTCTGAGATAAGAAACAATCTAAATGCAATTAATAGTTGATAAAATGACAGAGAAGGGTGCATAAGTGATCTAGAAGAGAGATTAATGAAAATCACCAAAACAGAACCATAGTCAGAAAAGCTTTTTTTTAAAAAAAAAAAAGGAAAGAAAGCAAAAAATTATATGTATAGCCTGCTATAAAACAAGCCAATAAACATAATAGAGGGTTCCAGAAGGGGAAGAGAGAGAAGAGGATAGAAAACATATCTGAAGACATCATGGCTGAAAACTTCCCAAACGTAAAGAAGGAAATATATATCCACACAGAGGAAACACAAAGGGTCCCAAACAAGATGAACACAAAATAACAAACACCAAGACATATCATAATTAAAATGGCAAAAGTTAAAGAGATTTATAAAGTCAGCAAGAGAAAAACAGACTCATATACAAGGAAACCCCCATTAAGACTATCAGCTAATTTCTCTGCAGAAATCAGAAGAGTGTTACGATATAGTCAAAGTCCTAAAAGTGAAAAACCTGCAACCCAGAATACTCTACACAGCAAGACTATCATTTAGAAAAGAAGGAGAAAGATTCTCTCAATGAGAAAAAAAGTAAAAGAAATTATTAATATTAAACTTACTAAAGAAATGTTGAAAGGTTGTTGCTAAATGGAAAATAAGCAAGAATCTATAGGAGAGGGAAAATATCAATAGTAAATGCAAATATATAGTAAGAATCAAAGTTTACTTAAATACAGTACATGGTACATAGTACACAGCCAGTACATAGATTAAACAACAACAAAAAGTTGTAAAAGTGAATATAACTGCAATAAACAGTAAGAGAAAAGCATGAAGATGTACAATATGACTTCAAAAACACAAAATGCGGAGGAGGAAAGTAAAAAATGATTTTTAGAATGCAACTAAAGTGAAATATTTATCTAAATATATATATATATATATATATATATATATATATATATATATACACTATGGTTATACATATAATTATGGGTCAGTTCAGTTCAGTTACTCAGCTGTGTCCAACTCTTCGAAACCCCATGGACTACAGGCCTCCCTGTCCGTCACCAATTCCCAGAACTTGCTCAAACTCATGTCCATTGAGTCGTGGCATCAAGTCCATGATGCCATCCAACCATCTCATCCTCTCTCATGCCCTTCTCCTCCTGCCCTCAGTCTTTCCCAGCATCAGGGTCTTTTCAAATGAGTCATCTCTTCGCATCAGGTGGCCAAAGTATTGGAGTTTCAGCATCAGCATCAGTCCTTCCAATGAATATTCAGGACTGATTTCCTTTAGGAAAGACTGGTTCGATCTCCTTGCAGTCCAAGGGACTCTCAAGAGTCTTCTCCAACACCACAGTTCAAAAGCATCAATTCTTCTGCACTCAGCTTTATAGTCCACCTCTCACATCCATACATGACCACTGGAAAAACCATAGTCTTGATTAGATTGACCTTTGTTGGCAAAGTAATGTCTCTGGTTTTTAATATGCTATCTAGATTATTTATAACTTTCCTTCCAATGAATAAGCATATTTTAATTTCATGGCTGCAATCACCATTTGCAGTGATTTTGGAGTTCCAAAAAATAAAATTGGTTACTGTTTCCACTGTTTCCCCATCTATTTGCTGAAGTGATGGGACCAGATGCCATGATCTTTGTTTTCTGAATGTTGAGCTTTAAGCCAACTTTTTCACTCTCCTCTCTCACTTTCATCAAGAGGCTCTTTAGTTCATCCTCACTTTCTGCCATAAGGACAGTGTCATCTGCATATCTGAGGTTATTGATATTTCTCCCGGCAATCCTGATTCCAGTTTGTGCTTCATCCAGCCCAGCATTTCTCATGATGTACTCTGCATAGAAGTTAAATAAGCACAGTGACAATATACAGCCTTGACGTACTCCTTTCCCAATTTGGAAACAGTCTGTTCTTCCATGTCCAGTTCTAACTGTTGCTTCCTGACCTGCATACAGATTTCTCGAGAGGCAGGTGAGGTGGTCTGGTATTCCCATCTCTTTTAGAATTTTCCACAGTTTACTGTGATCCACACAGTCAAAGGCTTTGGCATAGTCAATAAAGCAGAAATAGATGTTACTCTGGAGCTCTGTTCCTTTTTCCATGATCTAGTGGATGCTGGCAATTTGATCTATTGTCAACATACATTAATTCCAATGTAAACATGAATCAAAAACCTGCAATAAATACAAAATGAAGGGAACTACAAAAGAAAATCACCAAATCACAACAGGGACAGGTGAAAAAGAAGAAATATAGAAAGAATAACTTTGTACAAAACAACCTGAGAATAAGAAATAAGAAGGTAATAAGTACATATCAATCAATAATAACTAAATATCAATGAAAGTAATCCTCTAATTAAAAGACATACATGGCTGACTAGATTAAAAACCAAGAACCTTCAATATGCTGCCTATAAGAGACTCACTTCAGGGCAAAAAACAGCAAAACTAAAAGTGGGGATATAAAAAAAATTTCATGCAAAAGAAAAGGACAAAAACGGGGGTAGCAATACTCATCATATCAAATAGATTGTAAAGCAAGTCAATAACAAAAGATAAAGATGGGCATTATAATAACGATAAATGGGTTAATACAAGAAGATATTGTATTTATTAACACATCACTGATTGGAGACATATCAATATGCTTTTAGAGAGTGATACAATTAACATCACAGTGTGAAGTTGTTAGAGCTTAAAATTGATCAAATGTTCATAATACAACTTATGATTATTGTTATCATTCACATTTTGCTCCATTAGGTTTCTGTTCCAACATTCTGTATATTATAAACACAAGTTTATTAACATAAAATTTTTTTAAAAGATGCGTTGTGAAATGTCTTGTTTGTAAAAGAACCCTCTCCAAAGATCCACTTTTGTCAACTATGAGATAGAATAAAAGAACATATTCTAGAGGAAATAATACCCATGGGACTAAAAAAAAAACGCCACCACACTGGGAAGTATAGAGTCTGCTTTTTCAGAGGCAAGCACAGTGAAACAGTATATTTGTAATGATGCTCTTTTCTCCTGCATAGAGGTGCCTGCCATACTGCCTATCACACTCTAACGAAATATTCAGATGCTTTAGAAAGACATGTACAAAATTTCAAATAAATACATTAAGTCAACAATAATTTTAGGATATTTCCTCAGCTGTTAAACAAATATAGGCAAACACTTTTTCTTATAAATCATAGCAATATTTTCTTGGATCAGTATCCCAAGGCCAAAAATATAAAGCAAAAATAAACAAGTGGGACCTAACTAAACTTAAAAGCTTTGGCACAAGGAAACCATCTACAAAACGAAAAGATAACCTACGGGATAGAAGAAATATTTGGAAATAATGCAAGAGACAAGAGATTAATATTCAAAATAGATAAATAGCTCACGCAACTCAATACCATAAAAACTGAGAATACAATAAAATAGGGACAAGAGGTTTGAACAGACATTTTTCCAAAAAAGACACACAGATGGCTAAAAGGCACGGAACGGATATTCACTGTTGTTAATTATTAGTGAAAAAGAAATCAGTACCACAATGAAATGTTACCTCACACTTGTCTGTATGACTGTCATCAAAAAGTCTACAAATAAAAAATATTGGAGAAGATGTGCAGAATAGGCAACCATTTGTAAACTGTTGGTGGAATATAAATTGGTTCAACCACTATACAAAACATTGTTGAGGTTCCTTAAAAACTAAAAATAGAACAACCATATGATTTAGCAATTACACTCCTTGGTTTATATCTGGAAAAATGAAAATGGTAATTTTAAAAGATACGAACACCCCTAACATGTACCCCATGTAGATAGCAGCAACTATTTACAATAGCTAAGACATAGAAACTACCCAAGTGACCATCAATTAGCTTAAGAATATATGTATACACACACACAAACACACACACAATGAAATATTACTCAGGCATAAAAAAGAATGAAATATTGCTATTTGGAGCAACATAAATGGACCTAGAGAATATTATGTTTTCTGGAGTAAATCAGACACTAGAGAAAGACACTATATGGTATCATTAATAGTTGGAATGTTAATAATAATACAAATGTATTTAATCAAAACAGAAACAGACTCACAAACATAGAAAACAAACTTGTGGCTACCAAGGACAAGAGGGGAGGGGAGTAGAAGGGGCAAATGAGGTATATGTGATTAACAGATATAAACTACTACATATAAAAGAGGTAAGCAACAAGGATTTACTGTATAGCACAGGGAAATATACACGCTAGCTTGAGTTAACCTATAATGGAATAAAGTCTGCAAAAACACTGATATATTCTGCTGTACACCTAAAATTAACACAATAATGTGAGTCAACTATCCTTCAATAAAAAAAAAGAAAACAATGGAATCAACCATCATAAAAAGTGTAAAACTCTGAGTAATGAGGACAAATGAAAAAAAACCTGAAGAGCAGACAAGTGGAGGTAGAGAGAAGATCGGCGATCAAGACAGACAAGACAGTGAAGACTCAGCTTCCCTGAATCTGCTTCTTCATCCTCAGAATGGGAGTAATTATTGTAAAGTCCTGAATTGAGGTGTAAAATGTCACCTGTGCAAATATAGAGAGGAGAATTTCTGATGAGAAACAGGAGTTTTAGCTGTGTGTGTGGATACTCAGTTGCATCAACAATATCCAAATTTTTGCAACTCTATGTACTGTAGACTTCCAGGCTCCTCTGTCAGTGGGATTCTCCAGGCAAGAATACGGGAGTGGGTTGTCATGCCCTCCTCCAGGGAATCTTCCCAACCCAGGGATCAAACCTGTGTCTCCCGCATCTTCTGCATTGCAGGCAGATTCTTTACCCACTGAGCCACCTGAGAAACCCTTTAGCTGACTACAAGATCAATATGACCCATAGTGTGATATATGCAATTAAAAAAAAAAGTTTCCTGCTGTGTGAATAGAAGTAAAACTATTTGCAATAAGGCAAGAATTAAAAAAAAATTAATTAATTAAAACCACAACTGATACCACTGGCCTTTTGATGGGAATGTCTTTATTATTCATGAGCCCCTTGGATCATATCTGAGTTTATGATAAATCAGTGGAATTTTAAGAAAATAAAAATAAGAAGCAATAAAAAAACAATAACAGGTGTTGTTTATGAAGGGATAAGGACTCATAAAAAGCTTGTGAGAGAGTGGCTTGGTTGATTACTTTCAATAATAATTTGAATCTATGTACAAGTGTTAAATAATGAAAAAAAAAAACTTTGGTCTTTGTTCTGAGTTTCTGGTGTAGCTTCTAAAATCCTGGACCTTTCCCAGTTGATGGTAATGTCTTTATTATTCATGAACCCCTTGGACCATATCTGAGCTTATGATAATCAGCCAATTTAAGATGGGCTTGTGACCAGAAAGACTAACCATATGGCTAGAGGGTTGGGGCTTTGAGCCAACTCAACTTTCAGGAAGGGGAGGAGAGGAGGGGGCCTTAGTTTCAGTCATGTGGCCAATGACTTAATCAATGATGCCTATAGAATAAAGCTGACAAAATAAAATCTCTGAACACTGAGGTTTAGTGGAATTTCCTGCCTAGTAACCACATCAGTGTGCTGAGAGGGTGAGGCAATCTGATTCTATGGTGAGAAGGCAGAGCAGCTCTACTTTTGGGAAACTCCTATTCCTTGTTGGGTATACCCCTTCATTTGATCCCGATTTGTATCCATTACTATAAAACTACAACTGTAATATAGAACTTTCCTGAGTTCTTTGAGTTGTATCAGTGTATTTTCAAACTTGATTGAGATTGTACAAACTTTTCTGGACTTCTAGCCAGTTGGTCAGAAATATGGGAGGCTTTAGGAACTTGCATGCCATTAACAAACAGGTATACCATAACTTGCAGATTATTGGAATCAAAACTTCATTCCCATGCAGTAGGCATGTACCATGATCTTGCAATTATACTCCTAAGTGTATTCCCTAGAGAAATTAATCCATGCATGCACCAGAAGACATGTATTGTTAGCAGCATTATTCATAAAGTAAAAATCTGCATAAGCCATAAACCCAACTGCCTATTGGCAGTACAAACTATAAGATGTTTTATATTCAAAAAGAAATACAGGCAATGAAAATTAATGAACTACAATTACATACAAAAACATGGTTGAGTCTTAAAAACACAACTTTGAGTGATAGAAGCTTATCACAAAATACATGTCATATTGCAATTTTTTTTTATGTGCAATACAAACAAAATCTGTAGAAAAGAGAAACCTTAATTAAAGTTGGGGGGCCAGAAAGGGGAGCTCACACACCCTATGGCCATCGCAGAGCATGATAACAGGAAGAAAGACCCTTCTTTCCAGGCAAGGACTCAGTCAATGAAAATTCATGGACTCTTTACCATAGTACTTCCAAATTCCTTTTCCCCTCGATAAAAGAGTTCTCCCTTCGTTTCCACATGGGCTCACCATGATTGCAGAACCCAAATTGCAATTCTCTGCTGATTCCAAAGAAATCCATCTTTGCTGGAAACACATCCAACAGACTGTTTTAGGACAATATTTTGGTGGCCCACATGGGGACCAGAGAAGACCCAAGGCTCTAGGTGTGGTGAACAAACATGTAGAATATCTACAAATTGAACCCATTGAGCTCACTGATTTTTCTTGCTAACCCTGAAGTTTGAAGATATGTCTCTTTCTTGGATCTGAGCATGTGTCCTTTTAGCATTTGAATCTCCCTAGGTTTTATTCAGGGACTATTTTAAGGTTTTATTCTTTTCATATGTGAGTACTTGTTAGAGACTTGGGTCTGATTTCAAGATTACACTATTTCAACTGAAAATGACTGAGAAGCTGCTGGCCCATTCCTTCAGGGACAGGGGCTGATTCATGGAAACTATGCCAGGTTCTTGGTCATTTGCCCATTCCTTTGGAGTAGGGGCTAGAAAGTGGCTGAAAAGCCTTTGACTTGTTTCCTCTGAGACCAGGTTGCATCCTTATAACTGGGTGGTATTAGCTTGCAAGCAGTTTAAACTGAGCTGTTTGAGTTGTAAGTTGTTTAAGCTGTTCTTTTACTCTATAGTAATAAACCTCTAAGAAATAGGATCCCAGTTATTTAAATACTTTTAGGGCACCCTACCTTCAGGGACATTAGTCTACAATAATTCTTCCTCATATGCATTTCTAACTTAAATGAAATGACCTGCCCAAAGGCAATTTTGAATATCAATGACTATTATGGGGGGCTTTTAAAATCCCCAAACTTAATTTCCTGAAAATTGAATTGGACTGAAATAGCTCAAAATTTTCCAGTAATGAGTGGAATGCTTATTTTTATTGGTATTTTGAGGTTTCCCAACATTATCAGAAGTCTAAAATTGCCTCTACACAAAATAATATTTTAAGATTAACTGAGGCAAACAAATGATTAAAGAAAGATAAAATGGCTCCCAAAGCCTCAGCTTCCTCTTTTTTATTCATTCTCCGGCTCTGCCGCTGTTGCCATCTGTCTCTCTTCTGCATATCCTCATGACCAGACTCCTCCTCCAACACCATTTTCCTCTTCCCCTTCCACACTGCCTATGCCTCCTCTATGCCCTCAGTTACCTCATACTAATTCTACAGCAAAATTTTCCCTATTCTC
This sequence comes from Muntiacus reevesi, assembly GCF_963930625.1. Taxonomy (NCBI): domain Eukaryota; kingdom Metazoa; phylum Chordata; class Mammalia; order Artiodactyla; family Cervidae; genus Muntiacus; species Muntiacus reevesi. Next base: position 13,159,943 of record NC_089265.1, on the reverse strand, counting down.
TGAAACTGTCCCCAGTACCTTTTCCTTTGAACTTACCAGAGCCTGTCTCGTTAAAATTAAGTCTTCTGAGGATCCATAGGTTAAACTCTTAATTTCTTATATTGTCTCAACTAAAGCTGAACTGTGAGCCACAGTCAAAGATTTTCCAAAAGTAGTTGAATATCCTCAAAGACTTGAAGAGGAATTTAATAAAGTCATTCAAACTTATCAACCTGGCTTCTCTTGACTTATATCAGCTATTTCATATGCTGGTTGGTGAAGTTCGGGCTCAGCATTGGATGAAAATCACAAATCGGGAAAATCCCGAAAGGTCTCTAGTATTACACCAGGAGACCAACCTGATATCTTACTACATGACGAAGCTTGCACAATCAGTAGGTAATTCATTGAGTAATTTCCAGGACTTTTCCAAAGTCTGTTGGTTGGAACAAAATTTAGGTTTGGTTTGCACACAAAAACCTGATGAACCTATACACAATTACTATGATTGATTTCAGATCAATTTCAAATAACATTCTGGTTTATCTCCAGGTATTGATTCCACCAAGGTAGCTCTTACCTCTGTGTTTATTAATGGGCTGAACTGGGACTTTTCCTTTCTTGTAAAAAGGAGCAAGATGGAATGGGACATTATGTTCATTCCAGATTTAGTTAATCTGGCAAACCGGCTCTCGCACACTTTAGATGAGTGACCTCAAAGGAAGACTAACACAACTACAGCAATTGAAGCCTCCTACACAAAATCAAAACCCTCTGAGTTTCTGCTTTTAGTGCAAAGATTCAGGACATAGTAAAAGAATTTACCCAGAGGAGTCTTTCTTACCCACGGGAGTACATATTTGCTGGAAAAATATCTAGCAGCCTATTTATTCTTAGGTCAACAAGTCAAAAGTAATCCATATTGTTTCATAAAACATCTATAGGTTGTTAAAATATATATTAAAATAAGGTAGTGGTTACCATAGATTTCAGAGTACTGATTATCTTTAGAGAGAAATGCTATTATCAGGTTGGGGCAATTGTAGAAATAAAGTTGCCTACAAATGTTCCATTTATTGTCTGAAGTGGTGATTGCATGCATGTGTGCATGCTAAGTCATTTCAATCCTTCCCAACCCAGGGATGGAACCCACATCTCTTATGTCTCCCGCATTGGCAGGCAGGTTCTTTACCACTAGCACAACCTACATGAGTGTTTTGTGAAACAATTCTGCTGTTTTTTTTATGAACACTTCTATACATAGGTTACACTGCGTTAAACAGAAAAATAGGAGTATTTCATAGAAATGAAAACTTGTGACAAAGTTTTACCAACTTCCTTTGATTTGCTCTGGTCAGTATTGACAGTGAATGCATTATGTTTATTACATAAATGCTTGTCTCTAAACCCATTGAAGCCAGTTATTTTCTAAGGGAGATTTTGTTTCATGATTTTATTTTCATGATATACTTGATAAGGACATTAGTAATTCATTAGCAAAGCTGAATGGAGCTCAGGCCAAGTCCCAGAGAAAATGTAAATAAAACAATAGAATCAAGGGAATCCAAATAAGATTTTAGAAATGCATTTTTTTTCTATTTTCAAAAGGTTGTGTGTGTGATCGTGTCACTTAAGCCAGGGTCCAATAAATTAATTTTATAGAAATCAAACTTGAAACTTCCAAGTTAATGCACAGTGTTTAAAAGTCTATGACATTTGAAATCAGAGCAAATCAATGTTTTGCCAAATACAATCAAATAATAAAGGAAAAAACCTTAGCATTATTTTGAATCAGAAATATATGAGCGCTCATTCTTTAATACTTATTAAAATGTTTGAATGAATCCTCTGAAACATTCTAGTCAGTAAGTTATGAGGTTCACTTGTTTTCATTCATCCCAACCTCTCCAAAATTTACTTCGAAAATGCACTATATTTTTCATAATATGCCAATAATATATCATGACAGAAATGTTTATTGTTTTACATTTATTTTATAATCCTGTTCTTCAAATTGTTGTAAAATAAATGCATCAAAATATTTTTTTGCATTTTTGAAAATGTTAGTGAGTCATAGTCTAGAGCAGTTTTTCAAAAGTCTGCTTGTCACAGAGCCCCTGTTTGAGTTCCCTGAGTCATGTAACAACCTAGAGGGGAGGGAGATGGGAAGAAGGATCAAGAGGGAGGGGACATTTGTACACCTATGGTTGATTTATGTTGATATTTGGCAGAAAACAACAAAATTTTGTAAAGCAATTGTCCTTCAATTAAAAAATAATTTTTTAAAAAAAAGTGTGCTTGTACACAAATTTTATTTGTAAATAAGATTTCTAATTCAGTAAATTTGTGGAGTGGTCCAAGAACTAAAGAGCTTCTTGATGAAAGTGAAAGAGGAAAGTGAAAAAGTTGGCTTAAAACTCAACATTCACAAAACTAAGATCATGGCATCTGGTCCCATCACTTCATGGCACATAGGTGGGGAAACAATGGAAACAGTGACTGACTTTATTTTGGAGAGCTCCAAAATCACTGCAGATGGTGACTGCAACCATGAAATTAAACAATGCTTGCTCCTTGGAAGAAAAGCTATGATCAACCTAGACAACATATTAAAAAGCAGAGATATTACTTTGCCAGCAAGGATCCATCTAGTCAAAGCTCTGGTTTTTCCAGTAGTCATGTATGGATGTGAGAGTTGGATTATAAAGGAAATCGAGCACTAAAGAATTGATGCTTTTGAACTGTGGTGTTGGATAAGATTCTTGAGAGTCGCTTGAACTGCAAGGAGATCTAACCACTTATTCCTCAAGGAAATCAGTCCTGAATATTCACTGGAAGGAATCATGCTGAAGCTGAAACTCCAATACTTTGGCCACCTGATGCGAAGAACTGACTCCCATTCCAAAGTCGCTCATTGGAAAAGACCCTGATGCTGGGAAAGACTGAAGGCTGGAGGAGAAGGGGATGACAGAGGATGAGCTAGTTGGATGGGATCACGGACTTGGTGGACATGAGTTTGAGTAAGCTCCGGGAGTTGGTGATGGACAGGGAAGCCTGGCATGGTGCAGTCCATGGGGTCGCAAAGATTCAGACACGACTGAGCATCTGAACGGGCTGAACCAAGTACCTGTGTTTTGGAAAGCTCTATGAAAAAATTCCATATTCAGTGAAGTTTGGGAATAAATAAACTTTATAGAAATTCCTACTATCATAATTCCTTCCATCCATAGGTGTTTGAGACTATTTCCTGGATGAAATAGTTCAATTTGTATTATACATAATTTCCTCTTGCTTCCTAATATTTAGGATCAATGTAACTTTTATAGAATACAGAAATTAGGATATGCAGTGTTCTTTTTTATTGAAGGGTAATGATTAACACAAATTATATCTCTCCTTTTCCATACTCTACTTCTTTGGAACCAATTGAAATTTAATGGCTTGGCTTCCTAATATATTTCTACATTTTTATAAAACATTGACTACCATTTGAACGTAAGCATTCCCAATAGATTTTCAAGCTGACCTTCTGAACAATTTAAATCAGTTTCCCCACACATTATACACAAGTAAAGAGGATAAAATTTTACATTCATGAGCCTCAGTTTCAATACCACTGTCTAAGAAAGGGTGCTGTGTGCTGCGCTCATTCAGTTGTGTTTGACTCTTTGTGAACCCATGGACTGTAGCCCACCAGGCTCCTCTGTCCATAGGATTCTCCAGGCAAGAATACTGGAGTGGGTTGCCATGCCCTCCTCCAGGGAATCTTCCCAACCCAGGGATCGAATCCAGATCTCCCACATTGCACGTGGATTCTTTACCATCTGAGACACCAAGAAAGCCCAAGGCTTTAAGAAATGAGAATTTTGGGACATAACATGCCTATCCCACTACATTGGTTTGCCTGAAAATAAAGTTTACCCCATTCCTCAACCTTTCTGTTTTCAATAGGGTTAGAATAATAGAGTCCTTTGTAGTCATGTATTGACAGAGTTGGCAAAGCACAAATTTCAAGTCAAATAGGCCCACATTCAAACTTACAAGTATGCTTGCACTCTCTGAGCCTCATTTTTCTCATCCTTAAATAGGAATAATTGTGCCTTTTGTGTGGAAAGTATTGACCACAGGAAGAATCTATTGTAAAAGAGCAAGGGAAAAGGCATCAAGTGTAGACAGAAGAAAAAGAGTAGGCTAACTTAATAAATTTAGGAGAGATTGGAGGACATTATGGAAGAGAAGAAATATTGATTTTTTGAAAAGATAATATTTTTTAAAAAGACCAAAAACCCAGGAAAAACCATGGAATGGTTCTTATTTCCTTAACCAAAGGAATAAGGAAAGCCAAGAACACAGCAGGGATCTAACTAGTAGATGCTACGACTACTGTCAAAATAGTCCTGTAAATTCTTAACTTCAGGTGCCCATGGTATATTTGTCTTATAATAACTTATATTTACACAAAAATATTTAAATACAGTAACAGTTTTTAGATTGGAGGGGTAACAAATGTCTATCTAACGCCATCTTGGGAGCCACCTGGGGAGAATTTTGGTTAATGTCTGGTCTACAATGAGAACTGTTTATATTGTAATACCTAATATTCATTGAACACTTATTCTATGGCAGTCGCCGTTCTAAGTAATTTACACATGTGCACATTTAATTCTCATGAAAGCCTTATGAGATTATTGTAAGTATAATCATAATTTCTTTTTGCATTTGAGGAATCTGAGACAAAGAGAGCTTAAGTAAATTGTTCAAGGTCATGCAGCCTGCATGCAGATATACCTAAGTAATATTAGCAACTATAGGATATGAAAGAAATCTTTTTGCACTGTAAGTTTTCCTATAATGTCTTAGTCATTTTTTGTTTGATTCCCTAGAAAAAAAATAATATTGTCAAAGATTACCTCTGTATGCAACTGGAGCTATCTTTTTAAAAAAATTATCTTCGAATATTGAATTTTAAGAGTTCTATACAAAGATAAACTCCTCATGCATTGACAGAAAATAGGTTTTTCAATCCACCTAATAAAAATAACATAAATTGGCAGAAAATATTTAAAGCCAATAGTATCATTTTGCCATATAAATAGAGTTTTGCAATTGATATTTTCTCCATGTAGAAGACACTTTGAGTTTTTTGACCCTAACTATTTTGAAGTATCTGACTTTTCCTCTCCCCTCTCTCTTCCTTCTTTTATCATCTTAACTTCACAGATGAAGCTATGATAGGGATCATGGTAAACATTTTGATACTTCTCTCAGAGAAGACCCCAGACCTTAAGGTGAATAGACACCCTTTTCCTTTTTCCATTTAGCTGAGATTTTTTAAGACTTTCAACTTGCTAAAAATGGGTAAAAGGGGAGCTGATTTACAGAGCTTTCTATTTATAGTTTTGATGCATCAGCATGTTACAGAACATCACTCCACAGAAATACAGATACCCTGCAGATGGGGTTCCATCTGGTCAGCCTGATTTTGCTACACCCTTAAGAACAAAGCCCAATCTTAGACCTTTTAAATTGCTGCTGCCTTAAACACTCACTACATTTCCATACAATACACTCGAAATGCTTTCCTGCCTTGACTATTGTTTTCTTTTTCCTGCAAAATAGTTGTTTTGCTGGAAGTTTTACCTCCACAGACAGTGTGTTACTTTAGGCAGGTATTGCCAGTTACATGTTTTATATGAATTTTAAATGTAAATTTATTCATTAAAATGCCTCTTGTTTGCACTAAAATTTAAAAAATAGTATGCTTTGAATCGACACAATGAATGCATAAATGCTGTCTTAATAATTCTTTTGTTACTTTAATTAAAACTATTTTTTTCTACTGGTGTCTTTCAGTACTGAGTAAATGGACAAGGCATTGTATTAAAACTGCAAAGGCAAAAGAGTAGCTTAAATCTCCAGGACACCTCAGCGTAAACATATGTCAGGCACACCGCATTGCCCTCTACTGTCCTGAGATAAGCAGCTAGGGTCAGGATGAATGATTTCTTGCCTCCCTCGGCAATCTCCTCCGTCTTCTTTTCTAAGTGACTTAAAATGACAAATACAAAACAAAACAAAAATGACACGTGAAAATACGAAGTCTCTGCTAGCTCTTCCTCTGCTTGAAGACCTAGAATTTGGGCAGTGGGTGGGGAATTTCTATCTTCAGGAATGAAGGCATCTAATTGCCTATATCCCTCGTCAGTAGTAAATTTATGGCAATACAGAACTTTTTTGTGCAATAAAATGTGTTATACTGGAGACAAGTTTTAGAACGTATATGAATAGGCAACAGTTTTATAGAGAATAAATAGTGGTAAGTGTTTCTAGATCAATGGTTTCTTGCTTTATGACTAATAATGCTACAGATCCACTTCTTCCCATCTGAGAATAGTCTGTTCATTGTATCTTTACCTGGACAGTGGAGAACTGTGATTTCATTCAAAGCTTCACTCCCTCCTTCTGCCTCATTCTCTTTTAAACTAGACTGGTTCTCCTGAGAGTTCATAGATTCCTCTGCATCCCCTTACTCCACCAATGAATAAACAAAAACAGCTTTTCTGAGAATCCTCACTGTGCAAAGAATATCACTTCCCATCACACACACACACACACACACACACAATCTCTTTGAACTTTTTGAGCTACCACCTGGCAGTGATTTCAGTGTGATTAAATTCCCTACTTTTTTCTCCTGCCAAGTGTACTTAGCAATGCAGTAGGAGTTTAAGGAGTTTGGGCTTAAAACTAAACATTCAGAAAACAAAGATCATGGCATCCAGTCTCATCACTTCATGACAAATAGATGGGAAAATAATGGAAATGGTGAGAGACTATTTTTTTGGGCTCCAAAACCATTGCACTTGGTGACTGCAGCCATGAAATTAAAAGATGCTTACTCCTTGGAAGAAAACCTATGACCAACCTAGGTAGCACGTTAAAAAGCAGAGACATTACTTTGCCAACAAAGATTCGCTTAGTCAAAGCTATGGTTTTTCCAGTAGTCATGTATGAATGTGAGAGTTGGACCATAAAGAAAGCTGAATGGCAAAGAAATGATGTTTTTGAACTGTGGTGTTGGAGATGACTCTTGAGAGTCTCTTGGACTGCAAGGAGATCCAACCAGTTTATTCTCAAGGAAATCAGTCCTGAATATTCAGAAGGACTGATGCTGAAGCTGAAACTTCAATACTTTGGCCACCTGATGCAAAGAACTGACTCATTAGAAAAGACCCTGATGATTGGAAAAATTGAAGGCAGGAGGAGAAGGGGACGACAGAAGATAAGATGGTTGGATGGCATCACTGACTCGATGGCATGAGTTTGAGTCAGCTCTGGGAGTTGGTGATGGACAGGGAAGCCTGGCTTGCTCCAGTCCATGGGGTTGCAAAGATTCGGACATGACTGAGCAATTGAACTGAACTGAGGAACTTAAGGGCTGCAGTCAGGGAAGATGTGATTCGAGTGAGAAAACTGAAGTTCTGTGAGAGGGGGAACCACCTGCCAAGAAGCTGTTAAGAACCAGTGATCTTCTAGTGGTGGACTTCAGTTCTCAAACCTTCTGAGTGGATCTGGTCACTGTACTAGGCAGGTACAATTGAAGAGCAGGCCACTTCACAGTTTGTACCAAACAGTACAGGGCAATGGAAACAATCAAGTTTGAAACCACAGAAACCTGTTTTGAATACTGGTTGGCCAAGTATTTGCTCTCTATTCATAGCTTTCTTCTTATACATGTAAATCCCAATTTTGCTCACATGAATACTGGCTTTCCCTAATATCTGCTACACACTTCCTATTGACCTGGCACCTTTATTTTTAGTTCTAGAACTCTTACTCTCAATGGGTTTAGCATACTTATAGTATATGCACAAACCCATGAGATTTTAAACAAATACAAAATTATGATCTTGCCACATGTAGTGAATGTTTAGTCTTTTCTCTCCCATATTTTTTTTTCCTTTTCTTACCACGCTTGGCTCTCACATTCATGGTTCCAATTTGGGAGGTTTTTTTGAGTCAGCCTATAAGCTAATCACTTTACATTTTCTTAAATAATTCCATGGACAAGTTTCTGATATCTTAATTTCTGATATGTAGTGATACTATTTCTAAAGTCTCTATTATGTTTTGCTGATATATGCTATCCTTTTATCAATAATAATATGATCCATTTTGAAACACCACACAATTTAATGAGGGATAACAAATACCATTTAATATCAAACATTTCATCTCATTTAACATTGAAATGTTTATTTTACTGTTTTATAGTAATAGAGGTCACAAACAGACACAACTAAAGTGACTTAGCACAAACACACGCAAGTATATTTTTATCATTTATAATTGCATCAAAAAAAATCACTGGTAAATATTAAGAGATTGAAAGGAATTACTGTGCAAAGCTAATGGGCCTACAAAGTGAAAATGAATGTCACTCAGTTGTGTCTGACTCATTGCAACCCCATGGACCATACATTCTCCAGGCCAGACTACTGGAGTGGATAGCCATTCCCTTCTCCAGGAGATCTTTCCAACCCAGGGATCGAACTCAGGTCTCTCACATTGCAGGTAGATTCTTTACCAGCTGAGCCACCAGGGAAGCCCAAGAACACTGGAGTGGGTAGCCTATCCCTTCTCCATGGGGATCTTCAGGACCCAGGATGTGAACCAGGGTCTTCTGCATTGCAGGCAGATTCTTTACCAGCTGAGGGCCTACAAAAATCTTTGACAGACCAAATAGACACTGACATATAAAGATGCTTCTGCTTTCAAAGTAGTAAGTTGCAATGGAATTTCTCTTATACTGTAGTAAGAACAAAGCAGATAATATCTAAAATTGGACTTATTAAATCTATAAAAGCCCCAAGAATCTAAGCAAGCTGCAATGAATTAAAAATCCAAAAATGATCATCTTCCTTCAGAAAAGAGACCCATTGCTACTTTGTCCTCTGCAAAACAGTGGGAAAAAGGAACCTGCCATCATTAGGAATTAGGAGAATGTTTTACAATTGTTTAAAGTTGAGAGTAGATTGGCCTAAGTGTTTAGATTCTAGAAGAGTCTGAAGCTCAGAAGAGTTGGTACTCACCCATCACCAGTTTCCCCCAGGCCTTCATCAAGGGCTCAGTCTGAACATAGGGGTTCAGTAAGATGTACAGTAAAGGACCATCTGAGCATTCCAGGTCCTGAAATAGTAGAGAGAGTTCACCTATGCCCAGGAGAGAAACCTATCATGTATATCATTTATATGAATCAATCAACCTACTTACCTACCTACCTACCTGTGTGTGCATGTGTAGAAAATGAGAAAGTAAAATTGATTCTAATCACAGGGAATCCAATCATCTACCACAAAGTCTTAAGGGAGTTAACAAAAAGTGTTTTAATTCTAGCAATATTGGTTAGTAGTAGTAGTGCTCTAGTAGTAGAATTAGCAAGAAATTAAGCAAGTTACAAAGTCAATACCTAAAGTCAAGGGCATTTCTATATATTGGTAACCAACAAATTGAGAATGAAATTTGTAAGATGCCAATTATGCATGTTATATCATATATTCATTAGCTTCAAGGCCTTTAGAAAAAGAGTGACCTCCTGGAGGGAGGGATTTCAGCCATCAGATGGCCTTTAGATTCCAGCTGCAATAGCAACTCTTTCCTGAATCTCCAGCCTGCCAGCCTACCCTGTGGATTTTGGACTTTCCAGCCTTCAATATCACATGAGCAAATTCCTTAAAATTTATTTTTAGATTTATCTCACACCCTCCTGTTTCTCTAGAGAACAGTGACTACTAGAGCCATGTATGACTACCCTCATTTAACAAATTTATAAACTGTAAAATTCCTTTCAATGTATTTCATAAAGAAATGCTATTCATCGTTCCACTGAAGTGTCCATTTATGCATAGGTCCGAAATCCAAAATGATACACTTCTTAGGAAATGACGTAGAAGTAGGATTAAATAATTATGTATTAACTTTATAACATCATCACTCATCAAAGTTTATCATTCTGATTCTAAACAATGGGTATTTCAACAAGTGATTGTGTTTAGAAATTCATATGATTTGAGCAACAATTTATCTCTCACCATGAAAGAGAAAGCAGCAGCGCATTTTAAGGAGGCTTTTCTTTTTTTAAAGATAAAGTGACTCTGACTGAAGCCTTTGAATAAATGTCTTAGATGAATGAGCACAAACTATACTGTGCTCTCTAAGCATCTAGTCAATATTTCTATCATATCATTTGACTCATCACAGTTGGTCAGGAATCCAAACCTGGGTAACCATTCACTTGGCTAATTGTTCTAACTCGAGATAAGGTTTTGAAAAAGAAAGAATAACCATAGTCAGTTGGGAGTCTCTATGTCCCAAATTATTTGAATCTTGAATTCAACATTTTCTCCCCACTCCCAACCACCTGCCTAAGGAAAGGATGAGTTCTTTTTTAGCAAAGTTTAAAAATCTGGTGACAATTTTGTGACCAAAATAGTAATTCTTGATTTATCCACTCATGATAGGGAAATTTCTCAATTTTTCCATCCCCAAATATTGTTTCATTTTAAAGTTTAATAATTCAGAAAGAATACTACTTTACTATTTAAAAATAAAGGTAGAAAGGTAAAATGCTGAAGATGAGAAAAGCTGTGATTTTTTAAAAGTGATTCACACTTAACAGGACACTTCAAAATTAGTTTTCAGTAGAGAAATAGTAACAATAAAATGTTTCCTTTACTGGTCCTACTCATGAAGTTATGAGAACATCATCTTCTCTGAAAGCCTTTCTGTCTTGTTTCAGAAAGTCATGGAAGGTAGATCTTTTTAGTGTACTAAGTGGGGAGTCCTCTCATCTCACTCTCCCTTCTAGATTTGTATATATTAATCCTTACAATTCCCTTAAAGCATGCTCTTCTGTGGTATTTTTTTATATTCCCAATATTGGGTGACATTTCCATGTTGGTACTTTGATATTTCTCATTAATCCAAAGTAGGCTGCATTGTTCAAGACCCCAAATAATTTTCAGTGCCTTATATTGACCATTTATTAATATACTTGCTTCTTACTGCATATATAAACCAAACATATTCTTATCTCCTCATTTAATTCTCAGTTTCCATGTTCTCAAGTTGGAATGTCAGTATACAAGAATACTCTCCTTCCATTCCCTAAATTATTGTTATTTCTATTTAATTGGACTCTACAAATTAGGAGAAATGAATATTTGAATTGTATACCATGAGGCACTCAAAATAATCCTTTCATATTTTCTGACACTTAGTCTCCAAGTCAAGGAAGATTTCCTTCTCCTGAAGACATCCAAAGCAGTAAAACAAATAAAAATGAACACATATGAATCATCACATACAGTGAATTTGTTCTGGCAGGCCAGTGTAGACTAAGTTTCTATTTATAATGAGCACACAGCTTTACAGATTCAATGCCTCAATTATTTTCCAGTTTCCCCACCACACAAATAAGATGAATAGGTAAGGGTTGGTTTCCTTAAAGCCAGTAGCCAAATTTTAGAAAATGGAAGTGGCATTATTCTTTCCAATAAGGAAAGAATATATCTCAAGGGGAGAAGGAAAAAAGCTAGCTTACCTCACTAAAACACCTATTCATTCAGTATTAGAGTATTCTTTAACTTAGATACTGTATGACATCACTCTTACCAGTTCAACATTTGGATGGAGATAGAGTTTTATAAATTTGAGTTTTTAAAACTACTCTAAGGAAAGAAACTCTAGGTAGCCCTATTCTGTGTTCCAATAAAATAGCTGTAATTCAGGTGGTATGGGGTCCATCCCCAAGTCAGAAAGCTATAGTAAGTTATTATTTTATGAGCATTATGCTAGGCTTATAGTATATACATTATCCTTAAATATTCAAAATCTATAAGATTTCACATCATTTACTTTGTGCCAGGTATTAGGATAGGTAGTATTATTATCTCAAGTTTAAAGATGAGGAAACTGAAGTATAGAAAGTGAAGTAATTTATTAGGTAGTATCTTGGCTATATAGCAAAGGCCAAAATTAAAAGAGAATTTTTGGCAGCAATGCTAACATATTTTAAACCAAAAACATCATATGCTTAATAAATATTGAACTAAACTGAGCTGAATTTCACCATGTTTGGAATTTTAAAATGTGGTTTTGACCAAGTTACATATATTTTAGTTTGAAACAAAGAGAAAAATGAATTGGCAATAAAAATGCCATTATCTAGCTGTCTTTCAAGCTCAAATCTCTCAGGATCAAAATTAAAAGCCTTTCTGAGAATTCAGGAATCAAAAATAAAACACACACACACATACATACATACACACAACTCTTAAGGCTACTGAGACATATTCAATTACTTTAAAATATATTACAGCATGAGCTAGGAATTTGTTTTTTTAAGAAAATAATTTTCTACACACCTAGTAATTTATCATAATTCATTGCTTTTTTCATGCAGTATTTTATTCACTACTTAAAATATAAAAGCACATAGTCCCCTTCATCTAAAATCTAACATTTAAGTAACTCAGGATGTCTGGTTCAAATACTGAGAGTGGTGACATCACACCTCCTCCTCAGGAGGGTATAGAATGAATCTTTTTCATATGCTTATTTTCAAATTGTATTTATTTTTTATTTTCTCCAGTTTTTTCCTACTGGGGGCATTTTCAATTATGGTCTCTTCATATATGAAAACTTTGCCCTTTCTGTTGCAAATATTTTTCTCATTCTCATTTCTTTGTTTTCTGACTTTGCACTAACCACAGAGAAATGACTAGTGTTTATGTAGTCAAATTTTCTATCTTTAACTCTTATACATAGCCCTATCTCCCCATGCTTATATTTCTAATTGCCTAATATCTACAACTGAATATTACATAAACGTCTTTCGTGTTTCATTTCATATCATGTCATCCTTTTACCTGTATACAGTGCGTGATTAGTCGCTTCAGTCATGTCCAACTCTGCAACCCCATGGACCATGGCCTGCCAGGCTCCACTGTCTATGGAATTCTCCAGGCAAGAATAATGAAGAGCCTTGGCCAACTGTCTTGCCTTGGTTACGGAATAAATTTAATCTTAACTTAGCCACTGGCTGAGGCAACAGACTGCACTCGGAAAAACTAGATAGCACTCTTGCATTTGCCTTTTGGGATATGCTTTGTTTTCTATCTTGAGTTCCCTACTGACACTGAAGTATAAACCAGCATGGTTGTAGTGCCTCTAAACATGAACTGTGAACATGCAAAACAGTTACTGTCCTCAGTGGGAATCTGTGATGGGAGGCAGGGTTTTGGTGGATAAATTCCTTAGCTTTCCTTCTCCTCCTGGACTTCCTGTCTCTCGTGTTTTATTATATATGACCTGTTGGAAATTCTGTACAACTGAGCTATTGCTTATGCTTGATCCAGTAGGTGGCCAACTCGGTTATGCACCTGATACATGTTGCTCCTTCCTACCTCTCTCTCCCTCATATTTGCTTCTCAATCACTGTATTCCCTAACAACATATGAACATGCAAATACCAGCTTCAGGCTCTAATCTCTGGACATCCCATACTAAGGCAGATGTGTAAGAGAGAACTAGTTAAATATGGCAAAAGAGGGTTTCCCAAGTGGCACAGTGGGAAGGAATCCACCTGCCACTGCAGAAAACGTGAGTTCAATCCCTAGGTCAGGAAAATGCCCTGGAAGAGGAAATGGCAACCCACTCCAGTGTCCTTGCCTGAAAAATCCCATGGACAGAAGAGCCTGGCAGGCTACAGTTCATGGGGTCACAAAGAGTCAGATATGACTGAGCGCTGCAGGGGATTACAGAAAGATTAATATGTCAAAAAAGTGAACTGTTTCCTTAAACCTGTTGTTCACATTGTTTTCCCCATCTTAGTAAATGAAAACTCCATTTTTAAAGGCCTCCAGCCCACAATTTTGAAAAAATTCCCTTCTCTCTTTTTCTCTTACTTCACATCTAATCCATTAGCATGTCTTGTTGTATATACCTTGAAAATACATCTGGGAATTATCCTTTCTCTCCACCTACACCAACCAAAATTATTCACGTCCAAGGTACCATCAACATTCATTAAGATTTTTTCAGCATTCTTCCAAGTGATACCCAGGTTTCTACATTTGACCCCTACAATCTATTCTTCACATATCAGAGGATAAATTCTTTTATAAATGTATATCATATCATGTCCCTTCTCTTCATACAACCTTTCACAGATTTTACAGTTACTCAGATTGAAGTAAACACCTTACAATGGCCTATAAAACCTACTTGTTTTAAATACTTGGTTTTTCTGTAACTTTATTTCCCTGGTATACATCCGTTCTTTTCTCCTAATCACAGATCTCCTTACTAGATATCAAACATACCAAACATGCTCCTTTGTTATGACTCTTTCTACTTACTACATACTATTAGCTTGTCAAAAGGATTTAAAGAGATATCAAGCCACTTTTGAGTCCAGTCCCTGATGCATAGTAGGATCATAATAATTATCAGTTATTATGACATTTTCAAATAGAAACTGCTATTACTTTTAGTGTCTCAGTCTTACTAGTAAAATAATTACAATGATTATATCACCAGTGATAAAAATGAGAATATTTCCTTCTGAGTTCATGTGAGGAAATATGATGGGGTAGCATGAGGCAGTGGTCCATACCCTGGAAAGCATTATACAAATGCTGGTAATTATTTAATATTTAATGTGTTCATTGCACTATTTTTTCACATTTCTAAATACTTATCATGTCTTTGGACGACTGTGTCATGGTTACAGATTTTATAACAGATTATGTTAATATGTCACCACGTTCTTCCCTTCTCCTCTCCTTCCATCCCCTTCCTTTTATCTAGTTGACATACATATTTCTGGTCCTGTTTCATCCTTCTTTCTAGCAATTATTCTACTGAGTTTTTAAAAGTCCCTCTCACCATTCTTTTCCAGGCTCATTTTTCTCTTTCCTAGATTCTCTTCCATTTTCTCTTTTCTTTTTCTAATAGAACTTTGGGATTTCTAAGCCAGTGTTTGATGTCAGGGTTTGGAGTTGTTTGTTGCCATGGATACCGTTTTAGCTACTTGCCCACAGGAGGGAGCCCTCTACCTGTTAAAAGGTAGGTTAGCAGCAACATTTTGTTTTGTTATAGAAGAGGACAGTGGAAAAGGAATCAATTAGCAACAGAGGCATAGGATGATTTATTTTCTCATAGTGTGTGACTCTTACTTGGTACAAGTACGGCATTCGACTTACTCTCTGGAGATAAATTAGAAGCACTGTAGACGATTACTTATATTAACACAGTAAGAAAGACATCTAACCTCTCACTGAAAAAATATTTCTTCTCATTTGCTTTTACTAGCATTGAAACTCTTTGCATTGAAACTGAACATGAAATACCTATCAAGAATCTCATGCAACTAGACCTCAGTTCTTATAGAAGAGAGAAAAATCAAAATGACTGGTTCTGAAAGAACGCAAGGTCTAAATGGGTCAAAGCAATGGAGCTCCCCAGATTATTGTGGTGGTTTGTAAGATTTGCTTAGAAGTGCAGAGTCCTTGAAACAAAGGGGATTTCAAAACAACCTCTTCACTTTCACAATGCTCTTTTGGGACAACTATGCCAAGGCAAAGATAATTTCATTCAGGGATAAAGAGTGTTTTCTAACCCAGGAACCTTGAGAATATCTGTTCATAGCTCCAGCACTAACAGCCCCAGAAGACACACCATGCCTAAGACCTTGAGATTCCTGAAGATAGACGAGATCCTATGGCCTTCTCAGGCAGTAATTTCTGCCCATTCATCCAACCTTGATTAGTATGACCAGACTTATTGTCAGCTTCTGGCTTAGAATCTTTATCCTTGGCTATCCACTTTCAAGCCCTAGCTGTTTAGAATTCACATTGGTAGAAAACATCAAGTTATAGTTATACCTAAATAGCCACCATGCAGATGCTATTTCCTATTGGCAAAAATAAAAGAAACATGCTAAAACTCTTAAAGATGATGTTTTAAGTCAAATATGAAGAAGAGAGCATTGAGTAGTCAAAGCTGGTGGACCAAGGGCACAGTACTTTCAAAAATATGAATTCTAATATTCTATATTTCTTAAGGAAAAGAAATCTATATGTCCAAATTAATGTGGAATAAAGTTGACATGAAAAGGGAGCAGCAGTTGAAATTACTTACTTGTGTGAAGTTTTCAGCTAACTTATATATCAAATGCTCATTTATTATAAAGAATATTAATTAAAATTCAAAGATTAGACTACACTCGCATAAATAAAATCTAAGCTTTATTACTGAAAAAGATACTATAGCTTTTTTGGATGATAAAGATCCAACTTCAAAATGCTTCACTTTTGTCAACGTTTATGATGGAAATCATTTATTTGAGGGTCTAAAAGTAATTTAAGAGCAGAAAGTTGCTCAGTTATATCTGACTCTTTGTGAGCCCACGGACAACCCATGAAATTCTCCAGGCCAGAATACTGGAGTGGGTAGCCATTCCCTTCTCCAGGGAATCTTCCCAACCCAGGGATCAAACCCAGGTCTCCTGCATTGTAGGTGGATTCTTTACCAGCTGAGCCACAAGGGAAGCCAGGGAATACTGCAGCAGGTAGCCTATCCCTTCTCCAGCAGATCTTCCCGACCCAGGAATCAAACCCTTATCTTCTGCAATGCAGGTGTATTCTTTGCCAACTGAGCCACAAGGGAACCCCACCTATAAGACAAGCTGGGACTAAAGACAGACTGATGATTCTTTTTAGATCTCATTTAACATTGCAAGTCAGAGTAAAGCTGAGAACTTAAAAATAATGACAATTGGAGCATAAATTTAAGTAACAAAATTAATTTTGTTTTATACAAAAGCAATATAACAAAAAAATTAAGTTCCTAAGATCTGCAGAGCTATCAAAAGAAGGTACTATTTATAGCTAAGTTTTTTTGGAGGAGGGTCAAGGCATAAGGGGTTCATTAAAATCTCCTAATAATTAAAAACAAACAAACAAACATGCTAACCACAGACAGTGTGTTGATCCTAAAATGCTTCATTCTAAATGCTGTGGAAAGTGAAAGTAAAAGTTGTTCTGTCCTGTCTGACTCTTGGCGACTCCATGGAATGTAGCCTGCCATGTTCCTCTGTCCATGGAATTCTCCAGGGCAGAATACTGGAGTCAGTAGCTGTTCCCTTTTCCAGGGGGTCTTCCCAACCTAAGGATCAAACCCAGGTCTCCTGCATGTGGGCGGATTCTTTACCATCTGAGCCACCAGGGGAAGCAAAATGCTATATGCAAGTCAAAGAAGAAAAACAAAAATAAACACAAAAAAGCAAATTATCTAAAGGAAATTAGCCACTAAATAACTCACCAATATGGAGAAGGAAATGGGAACCTACTCCAGAGTTCTTGCCTGGAGAATCCCCTGGACAGAGGAGCCTGGTGGGCTACAGACCATGGGGTCTCAAAGAGTCAGACAGTGGTTTCGTGCCTAAACAATAACTTATCTATATCTCTGTGGAAAAGAAAAAATATGCCACCAGCACCAAAACAACAAAAACTAGTAACATTTGGAGCTTTAATGAGGAAAGCTGTTTCAAAATTTTCACTGAAGTGTTGCAGTTTTACCTGAGCAAACCATTAAACCACTACTAAGAGGACTGAGCTGAGGGCATCTCTATATATAACACCTGTGAACCTAACCTTGTTTTGAAAACATATTTACATACATATATGTATGCATGCATACATGTATTATCTATCCTTTATTTAATCTGTAGCTATTTAATCTTACTTTTATTAGAACCTACTTGTTTAGACTTTCTCTGTGACTAAATTACTTAATACAGACTTGGATCTACTTGTTTAACATTAGAGTAAAAGACAATTCTAATAAAAATTTATGTGTGATTGTTGATCCAAACTGTCAAGAGTATTTTTAAGCATGCAAAAAAAAAAAAAAAAAAGAAGAAGAAAAGACAGTCATTTACAAAGTCTGGGCTTTGGACAGTGAGTTATTGACTCAATCTTTTGTCCTGTCCTACATGAATCATCAGTTACACATATGGCTTTTGAAAACTAAGGAGGAGATATAAATTACTACAGGTTTTCTCACTGACCTCTCTCACTTTGCTCTCAGGTTTTGCAAAGATAATTATCATTTACATCAAATCCTTTTGCTAGGTTATTTGAAAAACAAGATGTTTACCTCTCTTTACAAGGGGAAATGATCCAGATTTGTTGGCCTAATACATAAAAATGCTAAATGAAAGAAGTCTTTGCAATCTCTCTGTATTCTTCCCAACATATCTGTGATGATGCAAAAAGCTGACCTAAATAAAGGAGCACAGCATAAAGATTAATTTCACTGTTAAGGCAGCCAAAAGTTAAGATTTATTTAAAAGTAGTATCTTGGATTTTTCTTCCTCAGAGGCATGACTGTTGCACATTTATTCATAGGAGAATTATGGTGGCAATAATTTTCTATACCAACATGGTTGTTGCCCATCCACACTTGTACTTCTTGTCTACTTTAGTAATATTTCAAGGGGTATGTGTGTGGGACGTGGGGTGAAGTCCAAGCTCTGAACCTTGTTACTTGTCCTTAGTTTTCGAACCTTCCCTTTGGTGTTCCTTCTTCCTTACTCCCTTTGCTTTGTGGTAAGGTGTAAGTTTCTGCATCCCTCTTTCTTCTTGACAGTCCTTATGTGAATCTTGGCATCAAGTCCTCTTCCTGCATGCCCCACCCATTCCCACGCTCTCACCTGAATCTAAGGTTACAATTTCAGCATGATCCCAACTCCATCCCCTTGGAAAACCTTGACGTTGTGCAGTAAGAACACTGTCATTTACAAGCACAACTCTGATTCAGCAGGTTTCTATTTGTAGCCCACTTAATTTCTTGTGGATGACATGTCATTTATTCTGAAAAGCTATTTTAGAAGGAAAGAACCTTCCTTGATGGACCTACTGAACCCTTTGTGTATATCAATCATAGTTGCTATTTCATAGATTTGTTTACATTTTATTTCTTGGTGCTCTAGACTATATGCTCTTTGAGATCTACATTTACTTGTTTTTATATGCCCATTAGCTAGAACTATACTAGGCATATAATAGACTCTTAATAAATATTTATAGAATGAATAAATCCCCACAACAAGCCAGTAATGTAGATATCATTAGCACATTTTAAATTAAGAAACTCATGAATGGGAGATGTTAAATAACTTGTTCCAGTTCTCAGCGTAGATAAATAGTAAAACAGAGATTTAAACTTCAGGTAAGTCTGAACCTGTGGCTTGCTCTTTATAGCATCTTGTTATACCCTATATGAACTCAGATTCTTTTTTCATTATTCGCAGAATTACATTTATATTGACACTGTTTTCACTGTTGCTGTTACTTTTATTTTTATCCCGTGTGAAAATTCAAAACTGAAAATAATGATCTTTAAATCAAATTTTATCTAAAGGAAAATTAATTTGCTTTGGATTTTCTGAATATGGAAGATTTTTATTTGGATGACATCAAATTAAGACTAGTGATAGTAAATACTGAGAATAATAAGTTAGAAATAAGAGTGCAATGCTGTATTTAAAATCAGAGTTCATGATCATAATCACACTAGAAGAGATGTTGAAATTAGCCTAGTAGCCAGCATAATTTTACCTAGGAACAATATTCGTAAAGCATTTACTGGGACTCTGAATCTGTTGTTTTGCTTTGCTATGATTGCAGTTCTTTTCCCCAACCTTTCAAAATGTGGCTATAGGGAAATGTTATTACAACTTATTTAGTTTAGCTGGGCTTCATTAAAGCCTAATCGGCTCTTGTAATCTATTTCACTTGTTTCTGTACCATTTGCTGAAATGTATCTTCTCAAAATAACATTTTAATATCTTTATAAATAATAACCACAAGTAAACTTGGGAACTTAATAAAAACATTCAATGTTCATGTCCCCAAGCATTCATGAAAATAAGAGAAAATAACTTCCCAGGGAATACCATATAGAGAGGGATTCTGTCTGTAATTTGTGGGTAGCAAAATTCTGTACAAAATTCTGTTTGTATTTTGTCTGTATTCTGTGTTATTTTGTAGTAAGAGGTGACAAGTCATTCTGAAAGGAAATGAATAGGATGTTGATACATGACATGTATTTTTTGAAGTGGTTTTCACTTTAAGTCTTCTTTTAATAAGTACATATAGTTTCCTTCTCAGGATATTTATTTCCGTAATTTTGCTTTACATGGACCCAGTATCATAGAGAATAGTTACACTAAAAACAATTCTCCAAAAGTCTTAGTGGTAAAGACGGTAAGAGAAAAATGAACTTTTGACCCTAATCACAGAAAAGCCTGTAGAAATATAACTCATAGCTTCCTTAGCTATTGGTTATACTGGAGGTCTATTTAGCACTAAACATTGCTTTCCTAATATTTGGCAAAAATTTGACGCTACACAATCTTCACATTGAAAGTGTTTCTTTTCCAGATATGTTAAAAATATTTACCTGTATTTTCTAATATTTTAATAGACTTTTACTTTATAATAAATATGAAACTGTTCAGCTGCATTCTCATTAAACTTTTAATTGTTGAGGGACAGTCTCACTTTTATCATTTAAAAAACAAGGCCTATGTACTGAGATAAAAGAGAATGTTGAGGTTCCTTTCACTTAGCTATAGAGTGATGTTTCCTTCCATGGAAAGTTTAGAGTATGCCAATAGACACTTTATTATTTCCCCTGCATCCACCATTATCGACTAACTATGGAGCTATGTTGGTGCACTCAGATTCTGATCATTTTCATCATTCTTTTTTTCTCTGTTCTTTAGACTGCATAACTTATATCCCTCAGTTTTCATACAATTATTGCTTTCTTCTGTCAGGTCAAAAACTATTACTGAGATCCTCTAATGAGTTTTCCATTTCAGTTATCGCACTTGTCAGCTCCATAGTTTCCATTTGGCTCTGTTTTGTAAAGTCTATCTTTTTCTGGATAGTCTTAGAGATGAGACATTATCATCACACCTTCCTTACTCCCTTGAGTTTGGTTCCATTTAGTACTTTGAAATGTATTTGTAGTAGCTCCTTTGGAGTCTTCGCCTATTAAATCGGACATCTGCACCCTCTCACGGGCAGTTCCTGCTGCCTGCTACTTTTCCTGGGTATGTATCACACTTCCCTTTCTTATAGCAAGTTTCATAATTTTAATCCATTTGGACAGAGCTTACTCTCATTCTTTATTTACGACAGGCTGGGCTATTTTTACTAAAAATATCTACCACCACCCTGGGCACAGCCTTTGCCGGGCACTCTGTCACCTGGGACTGGGATGACAGTGGTTTTAGCAAAACTCTCTTTGACCATCTCACTTCCTGCTCATACTCAGTGTCAGGTTCCACCACCCACCAGCTGATTGCTCCAATCATGACCTGACATAAATTGCTCTGCAGTCTGATTCTCTTAAATCCGGTCTCCTTTGCATGGGAAGCTTTTGTGCACAATGTTGTAGGATGCTCTGAAACCAGGACGGTTCTTCTCAGCTCTTTGTATCCCTGGCTCTCTCTTTTAAACTGATGGGCTGATGGTTTACTTTCTGCATTCTCATGAACCTACCCTTAATTCTTTCCCAATAAGCCCTCTTCCCATCTTTGTGTTTTGTTTTTTGAGAGTAGCTATAGGTTTGAACTTCCCTAAGACTTTGCTTCAAATACTATCAGTTCCTTTAAAGTAAAAGGAGCTTAAGGCTTATATTCTACTCTGGAGAAAAAAGTCTCTGAGACAGGGCTCTGGAGCTAGAGGTAAGAAAAGTGGCTTATTTCCCTAAATGTCACCCACAGTTTAGACAGAGAGAGACAGGTTCAATGGTACTGTCTCTTACGATTTTTTTTAAGTTGAAGTAGATTTCCTTGAGTAAATGCTTCATTTGTTATAAGCTCATAAGAAAATTTTCAGAGAAATTTTATTTCTTTCAATACTTTCACCAGCTATACTTGTTTTGCTTAAGGGTGACCTACAAAGAGCCTCACGCTGATTTTTCAGAAGTAGAACTTTAGTGGTCATATAATTTGTGTTCAAAAGAAAAAGTGTCCTCTAAAGCAAAGGTCTCTGATCTCCAGAATCTAATACCTGATGATCAGAGGTGCAGCCCACGTAATAATAACAGAAATAAAGTGCACAATAAATGTAGTGCACTTGATTCACACTGAAACCTTCACCCATCCCTGGTCTGTGGAAAAAAAACTGTCTTCCATGCAAAACTGGTCCTTGGTGTCAAAAAGGTTGGGGACTGCTGCTCTAAATTATTTAATCATTGTAACTTTTTAAAAACAGAACAGATAACCAAGGAAGATTAGTGATTTTCTAAACTAAAAACTAGTGAAAGAACAAGAAATTAATCCAAGTTTTCAATCCTCTAATGTTTTCACTTCATTATATGCTGTTTTAAACTTAAAAATGTACAAAATAGAAAATCATTCCATTTTAAAACTATACTTTTCAAGGAAGATTTTACTATTATTAACTACAATAAAGAGTATTCATTTAGAGATTAACAAATATAACAGTTATAACCAATATAAACTAAATATTCTAAAGATTTACAGACATATAATTTGATTAATGGGTGCAGTGATCCTCTATGTAATATTCTTTCTTGTTCACATTACTATTTTATAATTGCCCATATTGGTTTTTCAGTATTGTTTTTAATAAGAGAATGATTCTAAGTTTGTTATTCCAAACAGAAGTCTAATTAGTTCTTTCTGAAAATACAGTAATTTATGAAGTGGATTATCACACAGGATTGCTATCCTAATTAGTTTTCTTCAAAATCTCCAAGGATGTCTCCAAATAGAATGAACAAAAATTACTGAAAGATGATAAATTTATTATGAAGATTGAAAGGTAATACCAGCAATAGCAAAAATCATAACAGTTGTGAACTTTGGCTATAGAAATAGACTATACCCATGGTAGATAAATAGATATATTGATGCGAATATATCTATGGATCAGTACTTCTCAATTAAGGATGATTTTGTCTCCTAGGAGACAAAATTTAGTAATTAGGTAGAAATCAGAAGTGCTGCCATATACCCTACAATGCACAGAAAATCCCCTCACAACAAAATAATCTGTAGCCCTGATGTCAATTGTGACATGGTTGAGAGATCTTGTTACAGATAATTTTAATTCAAACAGAGGCTCCATTCCAATATTTCATAAATGTATTCAACTCCTATTTCTTGTGTATATCATGGATCAAGCACTGTCCAAGACTTTTGGGAATTCAGTGATAAATAAGGTATGGTTAGTTTCATCATGAAATTCACAATTTCATAAAGAAAACTTTGCAGAAAAATACCTGTAGGGAATCTAAGAAGCTGAGAGAGCAGAATAAGGATTGTAAAGATCTAAAATGACTTTTTTTTTTTTTTACTGGGATTTCTATTCAGTTTTATGATCACTTAGGTTAAGAACTGTGAGCTTAAATTTCAATCTTTCATGACACAAGATATTAAAAAAGAAAAACAGGTCTCATTTTGAGCCTAAGGTTTTTCACCCTGAGTAATGCAAAACTTTGGATCTATCTAGATGATTAGAGGATCAAGCACAATGGATTTAATTTTTCATTTACTAAGTCATTTTACTTTCACAATTAACAAATAAGCATACTAAAGTGATTTAAGAGGGGAGAGGTAATAGTGAACAGATTTTGGTTCAGCAAAAATGTGCCAGAAGAAAGTGCAATTCTAACATAGCATGAGGTTATCAATTTCCCTTAGACCTCTCATGTCATCCTTATGGACTTATTTATGTAGGAACACAGCAAGAGGAATGAAAGCAGAGTTAGCAAGAACAATACTAACTTTATCTATGTAAAACTTGAGGACAACTTTGTGGTAGTGTTAGAAGTCTTAGAAATTACTCTAAGAGCATTCCACTGTGGTGTGGGTAACAGCAGCAATGTCACTCAGGTCTAAACTGTGACAATAGTTAGCACAGTTCTAAATTTTTACTCCTACAACTGATAGGAATATACATCTGGTAGGTTAGAGAAGGGGATGAGAAAGCCACCACGCAGTCTGCAGTATATAAGGAATTATGTAATGACTTCAAGATTCTGAGGAGAAACATAATTTCTAAGAAAAAACTGGAGTAAACAACTGAGCCACTCTTCTGAAACTATTACTGTCATCTTGCTTTACTTTCTGACATGCAGTATAAGAAACATTTGCTTAAAATACTTTTTATCTTCCTCCAGTATATCGTCTTTCAATTTACCAAACTCACAACTGAAAAAAAAAAGAAAAGAAAATTGAGCTCATATTTGTTGTATTATTAAATCAGCAATAAAATTTTTCTCATGTGTAGAAAACTAAAGTCCATTGGCCCATATATTAAACCTATCATAACAACAAAGAATAATGCAGATTGAATGTAAAAATATGCCATTTGATTGTCTGGAAATCATATTCTGAAGACTCACAAAGATACTGCACTTTATTAGAGTTCTTTGCTCTTCAATCTTGTTAACGTAGGATTGATGTTTTCATTTAAATTTACAAAGCTTCCTCCCACATGCACATCAAAAGAAAGATTCAATATGGTTATCGTGGATTCCATCACTGTGGACTGTCATTGTGTATTCTTTGGCATGAAAGACATGTAAACATAGGATCAGTCGATAAAAGACAGTCTGACAGATCATGTTGCTTTAGATTTTATATTTTCCCTAAGAATCTAATAAAACAGAAGATGAATAAGAGAAATTACTAAATTGTTAGCAGAAAAAAATTGTGCTAGTATATCTCCATCATTTTATCCAATGATTTCAGTAAAGGACTTGTAAGAGACCATCTAAAATCTAGATTTGAAATTATTCCCAGTCTCTCATTTTATTGCAATAATGTATGAATCAGAATGAAGTGAGGGAACATGCTTGTTGATTTATTTAAAAAAATGGAAATTCAATGAGGGACGTCTAAATTTATTATATCCTTAGATAAATCAAGTTTTCTAAACAAATGTGAGAGAAAAACACTCAGTCACTCTTTGAATCTTACATATTACTAATGCAATGAAGGAATAAAATTGAGCACATCTGTGTTTTTATCCTGTTTGCTGATAATTATTCAATGTCACATTTTTAAAAATCATCAAAAGAAACAGTTTTGCACTATGAGTATAAAACATTTAAATTGAACATTTAATCTAAATAAATTTACCACTAAGAATATTTACTCCTGGGTTATCTGGTAGAAAAAAGAAAAAGAAAAAAGTCTACTTGAAAAAGTCATCCATGAATCAGTCAGTTGAGTTCAGTCGCTCAGTCACGTCCGACTCTTTGTGACCCCATGGACTGCAGCACGCCAGGCCTTCCTGCCAGTCGCCGATTCCCTGAGTTTACGCGAACTCATATCCATTGCATTGGTGATGCCATCCAGCCATCTCATCCTCTGTCATCCCTTTCTCCTTCCGCCTTCAGTCTTTCCCAGCATAAGGGTCTTTCCAAATGAGTCAGTTCTTCAGATCAGGAGGCCAAAGTATTGGAGTTTCAACTTCAGCACCAGTCCTTCTGAATATTCAGAACTGATTTCCTTTAGGATGGACTCGTTGGATCTCCTTGCAGGCCAAGGGACTCTCAAGAGGCTTCTCCAACACCACAGTTCAAAAGCATCAATTCTTCGGCACTCAACTATCTTTATAATCCAACTCTCTCATCCATACATGACTACTCGGAAAACCATTGCCTTGACTAGACAGACCTTTGTTCGAAAAGTAGTATCTCTGCTGTTTAGTATGCTGTCTAGGTTGGTCATAACTTTTCTTCCAAGGAGTTAGCGTCTTTTAATTTCATGGCTGCAGTCACCATCTGCAGTGATTCTGGAGTCCCCCAAAATAAAGTCTCCCATTGTTTCCACTGTTTCTCCATCTGTTTGCCATGAAAACATGCAACCAGATGCCATGACCTTAGTTTTCTGAATGTTGAGCTTTAAGCCAACTTTTCCACCCTCCTCTTTCGCTTTCATTAAGAGGCTCTTTAGTTCTTCTTCTCTTTCTGCCATAAGCATGGTATCATCTGCATATCTGAGGTTATTGATATTTCTTGTGGCAATCTTGATCCCAGCTTATGTTTCATCCACCCCAGCATTTCTCATGATGTACCCTGCATATAAGTTAAATAAGCAGGGTGACAATATGCAGCCTTGTCATACTCCCTTCCCAATTTAGAACCAGTCTGTTGTTCATGTCCAGTTCTAACTGTTGCTTCCTGACCTGCATATAGATTTCTCAAGAGGCCAGTGAGGTGGTCTGGTACTCCCATCTCTTTAAGAATTTTCCAGAGTTTGTTGTGGTCCACACAGTCAAAGGCTTTGACATAGTCAATAAAGCAGAAGTAGATGTTTTTCTGGAACTCTCTTGCTTTTTCAATGATCCAACGGATGCTGGCAATTTGATCTCTGGTTCCTCTGCCTTTTCTAAATCTTATGCAAAGTTGCTTATCAGTTTATGAATATAGTGTGTCAAATTTTTATTCACACTAAATTCTTTGCTCATTTATTTTGTAGTAATTCATGTGAGGATTAAGGTATGATATGGAGGATAATATCTTTTAAAGCAGTTTTATAGAAGATGAAGACTGTGTTATTTATTTTCTAATTTTTTGATGAATCTCAAAGATAAAGCCAGTTTGTCAATCCATGGTTTATGGAAGCTATTTCACAGACATACAAAAATGTATTTGAGGCATGTACTTTCTGGCTCTTCATTTCCAGGGTAAATGGAGAATGAATTCATGGTAATTAATGAATTGGACATTATAAAATTTAAGATACTTAGGACTGTAAAACATTAGTATGCTTTTTCAGTACTAAATATTCTTTATATTAACTGACAATATTTTGAAATTGACATGTTTGCTAATGGCCTGAAATAGAGATTCCTTATTAATTGATTGAAAAAAGATTCACATGTTTTAGGCACAGGGGTTATCACTGATATTTTGTTTGAAGAATTTAAATGTTTGGCTCCTAATTTTACAGGGGGTGCCAAGAGTTTTCTAAATGAACAACTGTAGTTCTGTTTCAAAATGTACACAAGTTGAGTTAACCAAATTGTGAATTACATAGCAGTATTGAGATCAATTTCTTTGCAAATATTTTAAGAGATGCAGCTTCTGAATAATCCTTAGCATTGCCCCTAAATGATTTGTTTTTATTGTATTGCATGACTAGAGTGATTATTTTTGTTTGGATTCCCTTTCAATGTCCCTGAAACTAAGACTCAGGTGTAGTTGTAAGAAAACAGGACATGTGAAAGTAGGAAGAGAGAGGAAAAAAAAAAAAAAAACAACCCAACCCTAAGGATGGTGTATTAACATGGTCACTACTGTAGGTTTTGACTCCAAGTTCCCTCTGAACACGTGAAAAGTCACACCACCTCTCAGAACGGTCCCTTCAATAAAAGAGGAGCTGGAATTATTAACCAAAAGCTTCAGTCACCCCTTGTTTGAGGATGGCCTCAAAGGGGCATCAGCCCTGTGTTTCTGGGCTGCTCCTTTGACCAAATCAAGCCAATTTCTGCTAGGATAGGTTGTTGGAAGAGGCAATTTGCTTAAATCTGGACAACAGCAACCCAAGGTGAATCTGAATTACATGAAATTTTCCACCACAACTGATGCTGAATAAAAAGATGGGCAAAGACAATGTAAAGAAAACAGAGGCAAGTTTCACAGTGAGTTTTGAGGGGAAAAAATACATAAGCTGACATTTTTTATCATCCCAACTGAATGCCAATTAGTGCCTGCTAAAAAGTAAGTACTGAAGTTTCTAAAAACTGCAGTTGCTTTTGAAACTAATCCAAGAAATATGACACTAAGATGAAGTCACCAGCCATATTATCATATTATTAGATAGTATGTCTGTTATTCCTGAAAGATTTGCCCTTGGAGTACAAAATGAAGCAGGGCAAAGGTTAACAGATTTTTGCCAAGAGAAAGCACTGGTTATAGCAAACATGCTCTTTCAACAATACAACTCTAAATATAGACATCACCAGATGGTCAATATCAAAGTAAGATTGATTATAGTCTTTGCAGCCCAAGATGGAGAAGCTCTATACAGTCAGCAAAAACAAGACCAGGAGTTGACTATAGCTCAGATCATGAATTTCTTATTGAAAAATTCAGACTTAAATTAAAGAAAGTAGGGAAGACCACTAGGCCATTCAGGTATGACCTAAATCAAATCCCTTACTATTATACAGTGAAAGTGACAAATAGATATAAGGGATTAGATCTGATAGAGTTCCTGAAGAACTATGGATGAAGGTTCCTAACATTGTACAGGAGGCTGTGATCAAAACCATCTCCAGGAAAAAGAAGTGCAAAAAGGCAAAATGGTTGACTGAGAAGAACTTACAAATGGCTGAAAATAGAGCAGAACTGAAAGGCAAGGGACAAAAGAAAAGATACACCCATCTGAATGCAGAGTTCCAAAAATAGCAAGGAGAGATAAGAAAGCCTTTTTAAGTGAACAATGCAAAAAAAAAAAAAAAAAAAAAATAGAGGAAAACAACAGAATAAGAAAGACTAGAGATCTCTTCAAGAAGATTAGAGATACCATGGGAACATTTCATGCAAAGATGAGCACAATGAAGGACAAAAATGGTATGGACCTAACAGAAGCAGAAGATATTAAGAAGAGGTGGCAAGAATACACAGAACTGTACAAAAAAGATCTTCATGACCCAGATAATCACTATGATGTGATCACTCATCTAGAGTCAGACATATTGGAGCATGAAGTCAAGTGAGCCTTAGGAAGCATCACTACAAACAAAGTTAGTGGACGTGATGGATTCCAGCTGAGATATTTAAAATCCTAAAATATGATGCTGTGAAACTGCTACACTCAGTATGTCAGCAAATACGAAAAACTAAGCAGTGGCCACAGGACAGGAAAAGATCAGTTTTCATTCTAATCCCAAAGAAAGGTAATGCCAAAGAATGTTCAAACTAGCACACAATTGCACTCATCTCACATAATAGCAAGGTAATGTTCAAAATCTTTCAATCTAGGCTTCAAAAATAAATGAATTGAGAACTTCCAGATGTTCAAGCTGGATTTAGAAAAGGCAGAGGAACCAGACATCAAATTGCCAACATCTCAGTGATCATAGAACATCCTCAATAATCATAGAAAAAGAGAGTTCCAGAAAAACATCTGCTTCTGCTTCATTAACTACATTAAAGTCTTTGACTGTGTGGATCACAACAAACTATGTTTTCTTAGAGATGGGAATACCAGACTACTTTACCTTTCCACTGAGAAATCTAAATGCAGGTCAAGAAACAACAATTAAAACTGGACATGGAACAACTGACTGGTTCCAAATAGGGAAAGGAGTATGACAAGGTTGTATATTGTCACCCTGCTTATTTAACTTCTCTGCAGAGTACATCACGGAAATGCCAGGCTGGATGAAGCACAAACTGGAATCAAGATTGCCAGGAGAAATAGCAATAACCTCAGATATGCAGATGAAACCACCCTTGTGGCAGAAAGCAAAGAGGAACTAAATATCCTCTTGATGAAGGTGATAGAAGAGAGTGAAAAAACTGTCTTAAAACTCAGCATTATAAAAACTAAGATCAAGGTATCTGGTCCCATCACTTCATGGCAAATAGATGAGGGAATGATGGAAACAGTGAGAGATTTTATTTTCTTGGGCTCTAAAATCACTGTGGATGGTGACTGCACCCATGAAATTAGAAGACGCTTGCTCTTTGGAAGAAAAGTTATGACAAACCTAGACACTATATTAAAAAGCAAGACATCAATTTGTGGACAAAGGTCCATCTAGTCAAAGCTATGGTCTTCCCAGTAGTCATGTACAAATGTGAAGTTGGACCTTAAAGAAGACTGAGCACTGACACACTGCTGCTTTCAAACAGTGGTGCTGGAGAAGACTACTGAGAGTCCCTTGGACAGCAAGGAAATCAAACCAGTCAGTCTTAAAGGAAAGCAACCCTGAATATTCATTGGAAGGACAGATGCTAAAACTGAAGCTTCAATACTTTGGCCACGTGATGCTAAGAGCTGACTCACTGGAAAAGACCCCAATTCAGGGAAAGATTGAGGGCAGGTAGAAAGGGGGGCAACAGAGGATGAGTTGTTTGATGGCATCATCAACTCAATGGACACGTGTTTAAGCAAACTCCAGGAGACAGTGAAGAGAGGGGAAGCCTGGAGTGCTGCAGTCCATATGGTCGCAAACTGTTGGACACGACTGACTGACTGAACAACAACAAATT
Source organism: Muntiacus reevesi (assembly GCF_963930625.1). NCBI lineage: Eukaryota > Metazoa > Chordata > Mammalia > Artiodactyla > Cervidae > Muntiacus > Muntiacus reevesi. The sequence goes on along the minus strand of NC_089265.1, from coordinate 13,129,622 downwards.
CTGAAAAGATTGGTCAGATGTTGATTTATAAATAAAAAGGAATTTATTGAGTCATGGACCAGTTTTACATCATTAAGGATGACAACCTGCTCTAAGAAGAGCAAAGATTTTCCTATGCTGAATTCTGGAGTACACAGTCATAAGGAAGATATTTCTACATTACGTAAAACAGTAGAGAAAACTTAGCTGAAATGTACCAACTAGTTGTTCAAGATATTCAGTTGAGATACCAAAATCTGGAGCTTTGAAATCAAAGCACAACAACAAAATATGGAGTTTTAATGGGGTAGCTAAGTTGATTTTAAATTAAAAGTCAACTAAGGAGAATTTCAGAAAGCGAATAATAAAACAAAACTAAGCATCTAAGTCTGAGGTTATTGCTAAAAGAATTTTTGTAACAAAGGGGACATTCTTTTATTCATATTTTTAACAAGTATATATTTACTATCTATACTACTCTTATCACCTCTTTTTTTAAAAATAAAATTAGCACCCACATATTTTGTATCAGAGAACACTTATCATGAGCAAAAATATAAAGACAAGAATATCTATATCCAATTTTTTCAGATACTTATATAAACATGTGCACACACAGAAACAAAAAAACTATTCTCACAGTAATATTTATATATGCCATCCCAGTATCTACATACAGGTTTCTGGTATGAAGTTATAAAATTAATCTAAGTCTTCTAGATTTAGCCATGGGTCACAATATCATACAAATAGTTCCTGTGGCATAAGCAGCTCTTGCCATAAATTCAAAGCCTAAAAATGTCAGTAATTTTGCCTCCTAGTTTAACAGATATTAAACTAATTAGCTGAAGAGAAGAGAAAGTTGCCATTGTCACTCACTAGGGCAGTAGGCCAGAAAAATAATTCAGAGACCAGAGATGGAGCAGAAGAAGAGTACTGTTTTGTTCCATGGGTTCCACTGATAGCTAAGTGAACTGTCAGGGCAGTTCTCAGCCCTTGGAGTTTTCTGCTGGAAACGGACTCTCAAACATATTCTGTTCTCTGTAAAGCAGGCACTTACTGGTCTCTTTCCACAATGCAACTTTTCAATTTATCTTGGCTCTAGGCCAAGCAGTCAACTAAAATTCATTAATTTAACTTTCAGAGAATCATCTATTGCTGAAATTGGAAGGAACTTTAGAGGTCAGCTAATCTAATCTTTTTATGATGCATGATTCACCATCTATTGACTGTTTGCCTGCAAGGCGGTATATTGGGAACATTTCTCTGGCCTTCCTTCTGGGATCTGAGAAGCAGATTCCAATCTGAGTGTCACTGTAAGATTGTTTGTAAAGAAAAATGTGATGGTCAGACTGCTGATGTTTAAATCCTGTCTCTGACTGGACTTCTGTGTCATTTTGGATAAGTTCATTGCTCTGTGCTTCAGTGTTTATATCCATAAAATGAGATGTTAATAATTCTCAACTCATAGAGAGGTAAAGTTTTTAAGAATATTTCTTGGCACTCAGTAATGCCTAATGAGTTTTAATTACCATTTGCACTGAACTCTGCTGACTTAATATTTCCTCTTTCTCATAGCTATCTCTTCTAACAAAACTTTAATACTCATTTACACCATTTCACCATGAAAAAGAGGTTAATAAACTCTTTATCTCTTTTGCCTACTGTTTAGGAAAAACATAAAGGATATTTTATCAGTTAAGTTTAGCTTGCTGGAAGTTGTATTCAATGATGGAGCAATGATATCTATGAATCCCAGATATCAATATATTTTTTAAGCACAGAATATTTCAAAGGCATTCTAGTTATGTTATCACTAATATGTTCAAACATTTTATAATCACTTCCAATTTTTATATGTTCTGCAATGTCAAAAATTTGTGAAATGGTGAAATTGTAACTTAAAAATAATAAACCTGACATTATAAAATTGCATGTTACTTTAATGCAACTGGGGGCTACTGAGTTTTTAGTTAAAATAGGAAGACAGTGGGAACAGGGACCACTTATATTTCATTTATTGCTATATTTATAGTTGATACCTGCATATAGTAAGTTCTGAATAAAAGCTGTTGAGCGAGTGACCTAATTAGTGATTAAGCTATAAATTTTGTAGTAATTAAAGATTAATAGAATCAGTAAACATGTATTTTGCTAAAACAAGAGAACTGGCACTAGCATGATTAATTGCTACTGTCATCAGAATGTAGATATTAAAAAGTTAATGCGTTAAAAAAAATATTAAAGTTTTAGCAGGAAAACCATACATAGTATTTATACTTAAATGTACATATTTGTTTGCTAAATAATGTGCATAATTTAATTTGCAACTAGTTTATTTTTGCTCACTGAGCATCTACATGGTTTCTATGTACTCTATAAATTATACATTTTTAACAATGGATATGTGAATGCAAACTATATCTTCAGCTAACAGCAAATGGAATATTATTTCAGTATTCTCATCTTGATAGATTCTAGTATACATACTTACTTGAGGCTTAACCAGTGACAGATTGCATTTGTTTATCCCACAAACTGAGCAAATTCTTTCAACTTTCTCAAACTTCACAGTTTTCTCCTCAATGTCTCAAACTCAAAAATGTCCGTACTAGAAATTTTTACTCTGAGTTCCTTATAGAGACACATGCTACTTTTATTTTCTATAAATGATTACCTGAAAGAGTAATTTCATATCCCTGCTTCTTTTAACACTTGCCCTTTTATCCTTCATGTTTTTATACTGTAGTATACTTTTATACTTCAGAATCTCATCATAACATTAGAGACTATAAGTCAGGATTAAACACCTTTATGCTGTGTTCATAAATAAATAATTTTTAGTTGTTTTCACATTAATATATTTATACATTTACTATCCTATTTGATTACAATAAACATTTTACTATGAAAGTTGTTTAGTTGCTAAATTTTGTCCAACTCCTTTGCAACCCAATGGACTGTAGCCCCCCAGGCTTCTCTGTCCATAGGATTCCCTAGGCAAGAATACTAGAGTGGGTTGCCATTTCCTTTTCCATGAGAATCTTCCTGACCCAGGGATTGAACCCGCGTCTCCTGCATTGCAGACAAATTCTTTACCATTGAGCCAGTGAAAGATACATAGACACATATTTAGCACGTACAAGTATATACATACAAAGCCACAGATGCAATTTCTTTCATATGACCAAAGAAGACAACAGTGTTTACAAACACTTTCAATTCTATTTGTTTAACCATAAACTTGAGTTGTTACTGCTTTCTCTTATTCTACTATTTCCAAGGTGTTTTTTTACTCCTCTGGTTAATTTTGACCTAATAACTACTCTATGAGTTCAAATCATGCTGCCATCTCATGTGATCTATATCCACAAGGACATAATTATCATATTCTTACTCTGTTCTTTTATTTCTTAATTACTCTTCATATTTCTTTGAGCTCTAATTTGAATATTCAAACTTTCATTACTTGGAGGAATAAAATACATTATACTTGTATAGTCTATAATTTATACTGTTTTTTAAGAACGAGTTTTTTCAGACATTGTACTTAGCCTTGTCATCATATCAGATAAACCCAGTAACTTCAATGTGCATGGTGCAAAAATTCTATTTGAGACCCTATTGGTATCCCATATAAAATTCTATTGGAAATATTCTTACCTTTAAAAAATATGTTTCTATTTTTGTTTTTGAATGATGAAAATGATACATGCCATTTTTATAACATCTATTGCATTTTAGCATAAAACATATATATATATATATACTGTATATATATATATATATATATATACGCATATATATAGTAGAAAGTAAAAGTCATCTGTGGTCCCTTCAAGCTCCCTACTTCTACAGACAATTAAGTTTAAAATTGTTCCATTTTCTCCCACCTAAAACAATATTATAGAGAAATTTGCCTTACAGAGTGTGTGTGCATCTGTACGGGTTGGGGTGAAGTATTCTTGGGAGATTTGTTTAACTATCTTCCCCTTCATGCATTAAGAACTGGATTATGGCTACTAGGCCCTCACTACCTCCTAGATCCTGAACCTGGCTGACATTTACATACAAAAGGCTGGTGGGGAAGAGGCTTAGTTGCTGGCATATGTTGAACACATATGAGGAGTGTTAGATTATCAAAGTCTCAATAAATATAGGTAATAGGACACTGGCATGTTCTAAATCATGCAAAAGGAGAGTATTCATATTTCTCTTTGGGTATTTTAGTTTCTCAAAAAGTAAATGTACAATTACCAGCTAAAAATAAGAGTTTCCCATCCTGAAAGAAAATCTAATTTCCTTATATGTAAACTATTATTAGTATTTTATTTGTCACATATATATATATATATATGTATATATATTTCATTTTCTTTCCCTATCAAGACCTTTCCAGGAAAGTCTTGATTTTAACATAATAGTAGCAGCAGTGCATACATTGAATACCATGTAGATTTTAAAATATAATGCTCTTGTTTCAAAACTAATTACTGATTTTATTAATTTCAGTTAGACTGCAACTATGCCAATCATTTAAAAAGTCTTTATAGCTTAAACAGTAGAAACCATTAATTACTTCATACACACTAACTGTCCGATTTATGCCATTTACATGCATATTTGACTAACATTATTGACATACTGAAGTTTATTTTTGAATATATTAATAAAATTGAAAAAAAGGACATTAATTTTTTTTAAAAGTCTTTAACATTTTCAAGAAATGCTTATATAATATTCTGGTTGTAAATAATTAAAAGAAAGAAAGTTGTTTATACTAATTTTTCATGGTAAATAATTTAAAATGTGAAATTGACTGTATACAAGATGTACCCTGAATATGTGCTGAAATATATATTTTGTACTTCAGTCTCTCTGATCTTATTTGTGCTTTTACTTGGACTATTCTGTTGCATACTATTTATATCTTAGTATATGACAGATCTCACAAAGAAGTCTTTGAAGTAACAAATCATAATTTTTCCAGTATCATTTTGGGTCTGTTATATACTATTTTCTAAATTAGTTAAAATTTAAAAAGTTTTTAAGTTTATATAGTGACAAAGTAATATACATCTTTAAATTTCATTAAGAAGTCATATATTTAAATTCTTTACTTCAGATACATTCCTAAACCAGTAACTAAAAAGAGCTGATCTTGCAACATCTAAGATCTGGTATTTCTTGGTTATTCTCAAAACCTATTCATGGAGGTTCTAGCATCTAAGGGTTAAGGGTTATCAACATTTTCTCCTGCAATCTTTGCATATCCCAGTCTCTCTAAGTATCCCTACCTAGCCATATCTAATAAGACAGTGATAAGATCCTGCACCATCTACCCAGATTGAGATCTGCTTCCTTCAGGAAGTTACACTGACTTACCACTCATGGGATACTCAGCTTCAATGAGTTCCTACAAAGGGTCTTCTTTGGAATAAGTATCAAGAGTCATACTTACTAGTATTATTTCAGAAGAATAAAATACAAAGTGAAACATTTGTCAAACACTTGATCTGTACTGACTTATCCTTACTATGATGATTAAGGTCACGATGTAGATTACGTATTAGCTCCATTTTATAGAAGAGAAAAAAAAAATACTCCTGAATCTAACAGATATAAAATGACTTATTCAAAATCACATGATTCCTTAAAGCAGATAATAGTTTAAATCCTGGTTGTATCTTATTATATAGCTTGTTTTTTAAGAAAAATATATATTTTTTTCAAAAATAGGCTAATGCATGTTTTACAGATGACCACATTTTTGATGTTTAACTGCTGATTTCTTTTTAACTCTCAACATTTCCCCCCTTTGGTCCTGCTCTGGACAGGCTGATAAAAAAGTCTGTGCATACCTCCTTCTTTGGAGCACATGAGAATTTTAAATTTCACAAGTCTCCTGCCAAGGTATGAGAACTTTCCCCTAGTTATACCCCTTAACAACTACAGACCCACTCCCTCTGCTTTGCCCAAGCCACTTCCTACCTGTTTCCACAAACTGATTTCCTCGAGTCCCTTGTGTGAAGATTTCCTGTGAACTCTCTTGGCGTGTGAGGTGTCTTCAGTGTCAACATATGAAGTTTGGGGTGAGGGTCCATCCTGCAAAAGAACGAAATATTTACAACTCTACAAAGGAGTTTCCAGGTCAGTTTTCAGCCAAGTTAATGATATTACCAAGAGATCCCAAGGAAAATACCCAAAACATAACTTGCTTGTTACAAGTAGTTGAGATATATCAATATTCTCCATAGGTACAAATTTGTAAACTAAAAATCTGATCCTCAATTCACTTTCCTCTTTCATACTTTCATTGGACATTGCTGTGAACCTGATAACATGCAGGATGTAAATGCTGCTCATTTTTAAATATTCTTTGTGTCTAATATACAACAAAGTGTTATTAACTCAGATGTGTCTGACTCTTTGCAATCCCATGGAGTATAGCCCAGCAGGCTCCTCTGTCCATAGAAATCTCCTGGCATGAATACTGGAGTAGGTAGTAGGTTGCTATTTCCTCCTCTAGGGAATCTTCCTGACCCAGATGGCTCAAATGGTAAATAATCTCCCTGCAACCTGGGTCTCCTGCACTGCAGGCAGATTCTTTATTATCTGAGCCATTATGGAAGCTCAATATACAACAAGCACCCAATAAAAACTGTTTGAATAATAAATTAACAAATAAACATTACTGATTATTCTACTTACATTCATTCTTAATAAAAATGATACATTGTAGAGGTCTACTCAAGAATCAAAACGTCAGATTGACCCTGTTTATACTATTTTAGATTTTTGACAGTACTAAAAAGTAACATTTTCTGAAGATAGTAAAAGAAATGGTATATATATTCACAAGCCCAAAATACACATCCATGCGGAATTATCATCTAAAATGTGGGCAAGATTCAACAAAGATTGTCAGAGCTTGGGCCAAGAGAAGCTTGACAGTAACTTTAATACTCCAAAATCAACATGGAAATATAATTGTGTTATTAATAGGCTAAATCTGGCTATGGTCCGACTGATTAAAGTAATTAGATGTCTTAATTTAGTTATGCTATTAATGAACTCTGATCCTTTTTTAAGAAGTTAATTGAAAATAATATCATTACATTTATATTCTAACTCTAAAACAAACACATAAAGAATTGATCATCTCTCAGTTTTTCTTGCTTTTCTACACAATGAAAGTGAAAAAAAAATGTTATAAGGAAGCTTATACATGGATCTTTGGAGTTTCATGCACTTGCACAGCAGAATTCTTTTCCTCAGGGAATATTGCTTTTTTAAAACTCTCTCTGCTATAAATGGTGCAGATATTAACTGGTATAATGCCCCTGTTAAATCACTTTGCAATAACGATTTGTACAACTTGTTTTCAAATTAATACACTAACATTCAATGAGATAATTAAAATTCTTTAAAATCATAATTTTTCTGGTTATTTTCTTAGCTCTGTTGAAGATGCATATAATCTGTATGAAGAAATGGAGAGGATCTTACAGTGGTAATATAAAAAGTGGCGTTCTCATGCAATAAATATTTTTTTTCCAAAAATTACATATTACTTCCTGACATACTCATTTAATTCCAAAACAGCAAAGAAGAGACTTTCTACTTTGAAAGTGAATTTGCAAAAGCTGAAGAAGTGAAACTAATCAAAGGCCATTAACTCAAACCTATTTGAATGTTGCAACATGACAATAACTCACAATAAATGGAATTTGAAATTAATAGAAAAAGGGGAAAGAAATTAGGGGGAAAAGGGAAATGAGGTGCTTTCAAGGTGTAGCAATCATTGTTTTAGAATCATGCTACTTGAGTCAACATTCTTGAGAATCTTTATTATTGGGATGCCTTGTCAGCGCTGAACTCCTGGAAATACAAAACATAATTTTTTTTTTTAAACTAAGAGATATGAACTCAAGGGTCAATTCTTTTTAACTAAAATCAAGAATCTAAGTGTTAATTCCACAGATTTTCAGTGCAAATGTTTGTGTTAACAGAATCTATGAGGACCCTTCTAGTAAGATTAAAAAGGAGCCTTAAGTAATAGTTATTTCCAGTTCTTGGCTAAAGGTCACTCAAGGAGTCCATATTTATCCTTTTGAACTTATTAGTAATAAATTTGGTTGTATGGGTGTGTGGATGCTCAGTCGTTGTGTCCAACTCCTTTGTGACACTACGGACCATAGCCTGCAAGGTTCTTCTATTCATGGGATTTTCCAGGTAAGTACTGGAGTGGGTTGCCATTTCCTTCTCCAGATGATCTCCTGACCCAGGGATGGAATCTGTGTTCCCTGCATTCACAGGCAGTTTCCTTACCATACAGTACTTTAAAACTTTATAATAATACATTAGATAATTGTGAAAGCTTTTAAGTATCTTTTATTCTCCCAATTTTTATTGTTGATTATAGTGATAAAAACAAAGGTGTTTGTAGATGATGAGTAGCATTGGATAAAATGCTAATACTTAGACTATTTATATTATTCTGAAAGCAAACACAAAAGTTCCAGAGTAAAATCAGAATATTATTAATGACGGTAAATAACCACATCAGTTTCCTGTACCTGACTCTCAGAAGTATGTGATGAGAGGCAAATGGTTATCCACACATGTACAAAAAGTGATTTTCTTTAATATAGGAGGGGAAACTGAAATTATGAGTTTTTATGAGGACTGGTATACAGTTACATTCCTCTCCACTTGAGAAAGAGAGAAACCTTGCCTCCCTAATGAAAACAAATCTCAGAGGCAAAAAGAGGAAGGGCCCTAATTTAGAACCATTTCTATTGTGAACATTAAAAAAAAAAAAATGGCTCAGGGATTCATCTCGCTGTGAAATCTGAAGCATACCTCTGTTTATAACACACTTAAAGTGTAGAACAAATGTTCCCAGAGAACAAAAGGAGACAGTCTCTATATTTAGTCTGCTAATTTTCATTGCTCAGGCCAGAACCCTGAAGGAACCCTGAGAAATTTAGGAAGGACTACATTCCTGGTGTCTTGCAAAGCTGTTTTTAAAATGTAAAAATAGAACATGAGTGTCTTTGGTATTGAATATTTAAGTTAGATAAGCCAAGGTGTAAACGGTCTTAATGTTTTGAGGTTTTCAGGTTACACTGAAATAGCTGTCTTTCGATTGAGTAAACTTTCTAGCCATCCAGAAAGCAAACAAACAATGACAATGCATTCATGTTCAGGTGAATCATACAACTGTATAAAACCCCATTTGCTAACATTCAAACAGTCATTTCCCACTTTCATATATCTTTGCCAAAATTCTGAGGTTGGCAGATGGGACATGTACCAGGGAGAAAGCCTTAAGAATTTTGAGTGAAAATGTCTAACAGATAAGTTGCTCACTGCAGCCTTAGCCCCAGATCAACCCTCTGTGTGGCCCTTGGTGACAGCCTTCACTTACTCAAGTCTCTCACCTACCTTCTATTCATCATCAAAAGAATCTTTAAATTTTATAAAACAGATGGTAGGATCCTTATTTTAGGAATGACATTCAATTAATTTCTAAGAATGTAGTCGTTAATTATTCTTGAATAAAAACCTAAATAAAGAACACTGAAAAGGCTTTTGAATCAAATTAAAATCAATCAAATCATATAGCATATATCATAAGCTGATATATCACCAAATGTCACTTTTTATTTATACCTGAGTAACAAGTATAATAAATTTGAAAATAAGAATTAATTGGTAAATATTATCTAGTCTTTGGGTTTCAGTAGGAACATTTTTCTTTTCACATGAGAAGGTTACTTAATGCGTATAAATTATGACAATGGAACTATGTTTTGGGAAACAATTCTGAAAATAGCTTTGTGTTTAACAAAATTTGGAGAATATCAAAGCTTATTTTCTTTTATTAATCATTTTAATCTCTTTATAAAAAGACAGAAAAAAAAATCTGTTAACTGGCCATTTCAAGAAAGTCCATATTCATATCATTCTTGTTTTATACAGGATGTAATCTCAATTATTTATATTAATTATCATCTTAACCAAAGTAACCAATTTTGTTCCCTACAGATACGAACATATTGACAACTAAATTACAAATCCATAAACCCTTCATCTTTATGAGCAGATATTTGCTACAACAAATCTATTGTAGCAAAAATAAGTAAATAAATAAATAATGGTGACAACATTTTGCAAAGGCATTTTCACATTCTATATGGTAAAAGTAAACAAGGTAAATTATGCTTAATGACCAAAACTTCTATTTTTTCTTGCCCTCAAATTATCCAAGAAACCAAATATTATCTATTAAAACAATTTTAGTGTTAGTCTAAGGTTTTAAATTTAATTAAGAATTTTGAAATTGTGATTAAAGTCAATACATTATTCTCTTGTTATTCCCAGTATTACTAGAATTTATGGGATTTAACACTTTAAGAGATATCTGATTATTACAGACTAATTTCTTTCTACACCATTTAATAATTTGAAAGCTTAAACTACTATGAGAACAATGATGGGTTCTCTAACTCAAAACAAATGTTGGAACTTTCCAAAAATTTATACCATGAGAAGTTTAGACATACTCTTGTATGAACTGGAAATTCTGTTGCTATTATGTTGTGTACTAAAACATGGAAGAAGACATGTCCATTACTTGGCTTGTGTTAGTCACTTAACAGCAATATTACTTATACTTATTTTTAAGACAGTTTACAAGCTTATGTGTTTAGAAAACTAAATTTTTAAGAGTTTTAAATCATACTTAAGCTTTCTTCTTCATTTTGTGGAACTAGAGACCATCTTTTCTCTAAGATTTTGAGCAAGGCCACTGCTCTACTTTTCCAAGTTGTAGGGCTTTAAAAAAAACCTCACATATTTTAAGCAATATAATTTCAGTTTAGTAATTTTTCTTTACGTTATATTTTTTCTTTTTTGAAGACAATATATATTCAGACTGGATATTTTTACAGTGAACACACAACAATTTTTAATTCACTGATCTCCAAAAATTCCCGAGAGAGGATAGGAAAAGGAACAAAATAAAAAGACTAAAAAGAGGAAGTTTTGAAGAAGCCAGTTTCAGACAAATGTAAAATTACTATTCTCAAGGGAAAGAAAGATTAGATACAAGAATCCTCTTTTGAATACACATACACATGCATGCACACACACACACACACATGTTCACACACACACGAAGAATTATAGCTCATTTAAGTAAGTGAACTCTCATATATGTTCTCTTTAGTCAAACAAATATACAGTCTGTCTTCTCTTTTTTGAGCTAAGTTGTCTAAAATGAAAAATCTTGTTTGTCAAAAATTTCTCCAAGTGTCCATTGTAATTCTAGATTTTTCTTTATGAAATTCTTTCAAAAATTAAAATTTGTGTGCTATTGGCATCCATACAAATAGGCAGATGGGAACTGGTTTAGTGGCAAGCTTATTAAATGATGGTTGTCCTTTTATCTGTTTTTGATGAAAAACAAATATTATTACTAAGAGTCCTCTGAAAATCAAAACCAACACTGCACTCTTATCTATTGCATAAAAGCTCTTAGAGGTGATAAAACCAAAAAAAAAAAAAAAAAAGAGAGAGAGAGAGAAACTGTAGTTAATTACTCTCTGATAATGCTGCATTTACAACTATAAAGAAATTGAAAATGTAGCAATTAAAAAAACACCCACCTGGATATATGGGAAATTATTCAATTATTTCTTAAAAAATTCCTGGATAAAAGAGGTAATCAAATTTTAATTTTCAAATAGTGACTACTATATTTTAAACTATGATATTGATGATAATTTTACTGAGAGGAATTAATCATCATACAGACCCACCATTACTCACAAAAGGAAAGAATGAAAACAGTAAAGGACATATTTGATAACATAAGAAAAAATACTAAAAAATATAAGGATTATACTTCAAGAAAGCAAGCAGAGGGACTTCTGCGCTCAGAGGTTGAGAAACAGCCTGCCAGTACGGGGGACACAGGTTTAATCCCTGGTCCAGGAGCTAAGAACTCAAGCTGGAGGGCAACCAAGTCTCTGTGACACAGAGGCTGAAGGCGCACCTAAAGATCGGGCTCCGCAGGAGAAGCCACTGCAATGAGAGGCCGGAGCACAGCGACTGGAGAGCGGCCCCTGCTCGCTGCAATTACAGAAAGCCAGTGCGTAAGTGAAGACCCTGCACAGTCAAAAAATGAGTAAGTTAAAAAAAACAAAAAAACTCCCCAGGTGATTCTGATAAAATAAAGATAGCAGAAATTTTGAAATGGAAAGAGATGTGCAACAGAACTAAGAAGTGATTCCTGAAAAAGTATAAATTAATATTGTTATTGTTTAGTCGCTCAGTCTGACTCTTTGCAGCCCCAGGGCCTGCGGGACGCCAGGCTTCCCTATCCTTCACTATCTCCTAGAGATTGCTCAAACTCATGTCCACTAAGTCAGGGATGCCATCCAACCATCTCATCCTCAAACTAAGAGTGGTATATAAAAATGAGAAATATGAAAAATATGCTGTCTAAAGTGAAAACTGTACTGGCCATACATGAAAAGCCTAGGGTGAGTTCAAGAGCCTGTTCAAACAAGGAAGAGAACTGGATTCTCAACTCAATTCTGCTGTAACAAGGGGGTTTTGAGATGAAGTGAGGAAGATTCTATGCCACCTTTGTTTACTAACTGGTCTTACTAGAAAAACTAAATTTTCTCCTGTCTTCATGGCTGGAGAAGTTTTATAACTTGGAGGTAGGCTCTTACCCTTCCACTGGAACTGAGAGATTAGGGTGCTCTTAAGCCTAATGATTCTGTTTCACTGGGATGGCTCTAGGGCCTTGAGAAAGACATCCCTGGGTTGTAAAACTGCCAAGAAACTTTTAAATGATTTATAGCTCACAGAGCAGAGTCAGAATTTGCAATTATAAATTTTCTCAAATAAATGTTCCAAGGAAAGGGAGGCAGATAGCTTGAGTTAGAATCCTATCTCAAGGGTAGGTAAGCTAAAGGGAATATTAAGGCCCTGTTGGTCGATACTCCAAGATGACATGGTCCCACAAGTCATTACATTCAAATTTTAATATAAAATAATGTATACTGCCCCTGGAGAAGGGATAGGTTACCCACTCCAGTATTCTTGGTGGCTCAGACAGTAAACAATCTGTCTGCAATGCAGGAGACCTGGGTTTGACCCTTGGGGTTGGGAAGATCCCCTGGAGGAAGGCATACAACTCACTCCAGTATTCTTGCCTGAAGAATCCCCATGGACAGAAGGGCCTAGCTGGCTACAGTCCATGAGATTGTAAAGAGCCGGACACTACTGAGCGACTAAACACAGCAAAGCGTATACTAAACAACGTATACTAAAAATGTTATCACATGATAACTAAATTGTTTTATAGCATAGAAAAAGGAAAAACACATCCAACTTTGTAACCACAGCATAACCCTTATGCCTAAGCATTACAAAGTACCAAATGTAAACTACCAGTCAACCTAATTTCTGAGTATTTACTGACACAAACATCACCAAAACTAAATTTAACATCAATAGACTAATTTCAGCTGATATTTAAAAAAATAACCCATGGACAAAACCGGGTTGTGTGTCAGTTGGGGTTCTACCACTAGAGAGATGATATACTTAGGATGGGTCAATTGAAAAGAGATCAATGAAGGGTCTATTTGGAAAGTTTTGAGCAGATTTAAGAGCTCAACATGGATTCTGAAACTGCAAGGCATGAATTCTGAAATGGTGGGCAAAGGCATAGGTGATAATACTCAGAGACAATGAAATACATTACATGTAATCCTGAAGGGAAAAAAGAGGTAAACAGCATTCCCGGAGTCCAGTGAAAACTTGAGCCACGGACCACTAGACAAACCTTCTGTTGTTGCTGTTCCATTGCTAAATCCTTTCTGACTCTTTGCGACCCTGTGGACTGCAGCATGCCAGGCTGCCCTATTTCCCCGAGTTTGCTCAGATTCATGTCCACTGAGACAAACCTTAGGGCCATAAAGAAATACAGCCTTTGCCAGATCTGTAGCAAAGTAAAAAATAGGAGGTGTGGGAATAACCATCTCTCCTCTTCTTCTCCCACTCTAAGACCTTCTGAATATTGTTTGTATTGGTCAAACACAACATGAAGGCAGAGGGCAAAGAAGCCTTCCAGGCCGGGCAGACAGGTGCGTACAGAGATGTGGGGTGGGGAGGACAGTGAGGGTTGTATGTTAATCGCCAATGAGCACCAAGATCAGCAGAAGTGCTCCATTTTCCTGAACTGAAGCCTAGGTTGGTTGGAAGATGTCATTTTATGTGTTACTAAGAAATAAAAAATGCCAGCAATTAAGTTATAACACAATATTTTTTTATCTGATATGTAAAAAATATTTCTTACTAATTTAAAATTATTTTAGATTTAGACAAAAAAAGTTACTATTTATCACTGTATGCCTACAGAAAGACAAAAATATGTGCAAAAACTAGCTGAGAAATTCTTTGTGTCACTATTTACTCTGATTATTCAAAATCACTTTGACTCAGATTTCCTATACTCTACCACCTGTACCATTAAGAACATTAATGAGGTGATGTTTTTAAAGAATGCCTTAACATCATTTTCAGGAGTTTCTTCCAAGACACAGACACTTGTTTTTAAGTTTTGATGCTGCTATTGGCTCTACTATATCAAAAGTTATCAATGGAAAGTTTCTAGACAGCTCTCCAGATTAATGTTCCTTCCTCAAATGATCCATGAATGGATTATGAGAGAAAAGAAATAAAAATCTTCTCTCTTTGTGAAATCAATAATATTTTGAGTCACTGTTATACACAGATGAACCTTTATTACACTACACTAAGATGCCATGTTAAGATAGATCACAATTGAAAGGATTATACAAGACTCCTAGGAAGAAAATTATGTTTTTAAATGTACTAAGGGATATATGAAAGCGAAAACTGTTAGTCGCTCTTGTCCGACTCTTTGTGACCCCATGAACTGTAGCCTACCAGGCTCCTCTGTGCATGGAATTCTCCAGGCAAGAATACTGGAGTGGGTTGCCATTCCCTTCTCCAGGGCATCTTCCTGACCCAGGGATCAAATCTGGGTCTCCGGCATTGCAGGCAGATTCTTTATTGTCAGGGAGCTGCCAGGGAAGCTAAAGGAATATATAGGAACTAGCAAAAAATTAAGACAGATAACTTTTATTCCTTCAACCAGTAAACATTAAGAAAAGCACTGTGTATATTTTTAATCCATGTTTCTGTTTTCAGTGAGTTGTATAGTCTACGTTTTATGGGGCAGAATTATGATCCTTGATTATTAGATCCAAGAAATCTGCAGAGGTTACCAAAAAGACAGTTATGCTGAGAATTTCTACAGATCTGAGAGTGAAGAAAGTGAAGGCAGTAGGCAGAGGAGCTGTGCAATTTTCTGCCAAGTGGGAAAAATAAGGCAGAACAGCAGCATGTCGCTGGGATACAATTTTTCGGTTTTTCCTTTTTTTTCTCCCCCAGAGGGAATGCTGAGAGTTAACTAGCATTAAAATACTCTTCAATAGCTTCTCCTTAGTAGGTTCTAAATATGAAATTAAAGGTCTGTATTCTAGAAGAAGGAGATACTGAACAAAAGCAACCTGCCAGGGTACTGGAAACAATAGGGCTCTTGATATCAGGAGGAGTATGTGAATCTAGGATGATATACTCCTTTTGAGGGCCTTTGCCTCTAGCAGAGTGTGCTGGCCAAATTAAACGTCTGTTTCCTACTTAAGTACAGGGCGGATGACAACATGTGTTTGCCTACCTAAATAACCATATAGAAGACCTCCCCCCACCCCATCCCGATTGATATCAGTTAAAGTTAACAAGGAAATACTAAAGTGAAACTGGTGATATTTACTTCCATTTCTTGTTCTGCACTATAGTGTCTTTTAAAATATGAAAAATTAATGTTAGGCAATGCTTCAAGACTGAACTTTTATCAAGGAATGATGTTTCTATGGGAGTAAAAGAAAAACATAAAGCCATGGGTTTTTGAAAATTTTACAGATATGAGAGTTGGACCATAAAGAAGGTTGAGTGCAGAAGAATTGGTCCTGTTGAATTGTGCTGGAGAAGACTCTTGAGAGTCCCTTGGATTGCAAAGAGATAAAACCAGTCAATCCTAAAAGAAATCAGTCCTGAAAAGGCATTGGAAGGACTGATGCTGAAACTGAAGCTCCAATACTTTGGCCACCTGATGTGAAGAGCCGACTCACAGGAAAAGACTCTGATGCTGGGAAAAACTGAGGGCAGGAGGAGAAGCAGACAGCAGAGGATGAGATGATACGATAACATCACTGACTCAATGGACATGAAATTGAGCAAACTCTGGCAGATAGTGAAAGACAGGAAAGCTTGGAGTGCTTCAGTCCATGGAGTCACAAAGAGTTGAACAAAGAGTGACTGAACAACAACAACAAAATTAACTCATCCTTCGAGTTCCCAGCTGCTTTAGTTTAAAACACACACACACACACACACACACAATGAATGTGTATAAACAAAGAGATGCAGATACTTAACTTTGTATTTAATTCATCCCATGCAAGATCCTACTTGATAATGGTATAAAAGCCATAAAATGCAATTTTTCCTCAAACTGTCATACCATAGTGGCATCCATTAAAACAAATAGCAGGCATAATGAAAATGAGCAGGACCCTATGGGGCCCTTTCATGTACAAAAGTCCCTCAGTGTCCTCAATTTCCTATATGTAAACAAAGGCTTTAGTCTCCTAGCCATTCTTTGAGTTTCAAAGAACAGATCAATGCAGTTACTAATTAGGGAAGTGAGGAAACACAGAAACAAAGGAAAAGCAATCAAATACATGCTGACTTAAAAAAATGCACAATGTAAGAGTTGCAAGTTAAGTTTTATTTGAGGCAAAATGAGGACCGCAGCCTGGGAGATAGCCCTCAGACAGCTCTGAGAAACAGCTCCAAAAAGGCAGGCAGGGGAAGGTCAGTATATAAGTGATTTCAGTGAAGAGGGAGTTCATGCAGTCAAGCACACATTTTGCAGGAGTTTTTGCTAGTCACTAGAAGCAAATGTCAACATGAAGGAATTTAGTGCTTTTCTAGATATGAGGAGATGAAAGAATTGGGCTCATAAAATCAGTTCCTGAAAATATCTGTCTGAAAACCTGTTCTGCCACTTTTTGAGAGCACAGAGAGCCTCATATCTGATCTCCACCTTGAACTCACTTTAGGACATGTTGAAGGTCACAGTTTCAGCAGCTCATGATTTAATCCTTACAGAGATGGATGGCAAGTGCCAATTTGTAACTGACATAAGTAAAATAATGACAATAGTTCATTAATAAAACAGAATCCTAGCTCCTTTTCATCAGATATATACATAGCCGTCTGATAGGTAGTGAGTTGTTCCTCAGGATCTAAGACCCTCCCACCCTCTAACAGGATAGTTACTGCATGCTGACCACATACTGGACCTGACTGGAACCCGAATGCCAGTAATTGACATTAGTGAAGCACCACCCTGTTACCTCACCAGCAACCAATCAGAAGAAAGTCATGTACCCCCTGAAGCCCCATCCCCAAGCGCTGTCTTTAAAAAGTCTTCCCTGAAAGCCATCAGGGAGCTGGGTCTTTTGCGCATGTGCTACCCATACTCCTTGCTTGGTGTCTTGCAAATAAAAGCTGTACTTTCCTTCACCACAACCTGGTGTCAGTAAATCGGCTTTGCTGTGAGTTAGTGAGTACATCCAAGTTCCTTCAGGTAACAACAGTGACTAAGAAAGCAACATCTCCCTGAATGGCTAGATTTTTGCAGTAGTGAGCAAAGCGAAACACAAAGAATGGGAAATATGAATCTAAATGATAATCTCCCGTATCTCTCCCTTCTACTTTTGGCTTGCTTCTGAGATAACAAAAAAGGGGCCAGGCTACCACTTTTAACAGAATGACATAACCTTTGAGGGTACAACATAAACTGGTTAGAAATGACTAGGCCCAGGATTGCAGAAAATTCGAATTCTGATAGACCTTGAGCCTCATGATAATGCCCATTGTAATACATGAGCATATGCAAACAACACACCTACAGGCACCATGTCAATTCTAAGTCAATGGATAAAAGGCCAAAATGGGCAGTAACCCAATTCCTGGAAATCCTCACTCCCTCTCCAAAACTGCGTGATCTTCCTATTCAGTTTATGAAATCACACAATCCATAAAAACTAACCACCCACCCCCACACTCGGGCCCCTTGCCTTCTGAGACAACTTACTCTCTATCTATATGTATCTCCCTGATTAAATCTCCTTTCCCTTTGGGCTCCCTCTTGAATTCTTTCCTGCATCAAGCCAAGGAACATCACTTGGCGGTCTGTCCCAGGGGCTCTCCAAAGACCTAGGACAAGACCATCCTCTTGCATCCCATTTTCCTGCAACAATTGTGCTTACACTAATATATTTCCAAATGATCATTTTCTATTTAGACTTTCTACTTGTTTTTGCTAGGAGGATTAGTTCGATATGAGTTAACTCTATCAGAAATGGAAACTTCATATTTTTGATCTCCCCAGGTGATTTTAATGAGTTCTGAGAATTTTGATTTAGCCGAATGCTGACCTATCAGCTTAAAATTGCAAAGATTTTGTTAACTGGATTATGAATTGAGTTTTCATATTTATCATTAGTATAATAGATCACCTCTTTAACATTTGTTCAAAATTTCTACCAACTGATAAGTTTTAAGAAACAAGATAAACTTCTTAGTGTCTTATTTTTGTCCTGTAAACAACTGCAATTCTCATAATTTGGAGCAGCTTGTGAACTTTAGACAGTTTTATTCCTGGGGACTTATTCATCTTTGTGTCTTTTGTAAAGGATTTAGTATATTGTGGTATGTCAACATATCATCTTCAACAGGCTGAAATCATTTCTGAGATTTTAACATGAAATCTTTGTTCACAAAAGCAGGTATAAATTCCCAATACACATCTGAAGAACTAGCAGCAGGCATTATGTATCCCTAATCATTTTAAATAAAATGGTATACATCTCTAACTTGATTTAACGTATTATTCTCCTAACAACCCTCTTACTTCAAGATTGATTTCTTTAGAACTACACAAATTACAGATTATGTAACCTGATTTTTCTCATATAATTCATCACTGATATTCTTATATAACAGGCCAAGTGTTTAAGAAGAAGGGCTTCAGAATATTCTTTTTTTTTTTAATTTTTCTTTTCTTTAAACTTGGATTTGATCTCTATTTGGGGCTGTATTTGTTCCTTTAAATGTAATCATCTGAAATCTTTCTTTACTAGTTGAAAGAATATCAGTACTGGTGGTTAATTGGTACTTTGTTGATGAAACTAGAAGAGTTGAAGGGCAGCAATTCATATGCAAACAACATACATCCCCATTTCTTAGGCAATTACTTTTAAAATTCAAAACCGTGTATCAAAGACTATACTGCAGAGAGCAGAGTTCTCCAGCCTTGTTGTTACCAGTCCCACCCTTTGTGACCCCATGGACTGCAGCATGTCAGGCTTCCCTGCCCCTCACTATCTCCTGCAGTTTGTTCAAATTCGAGTTCACCCTTAGCAAAAAAGAAACTTCACACTAACTCTCTTTAAAGCATATCAAAGAGCCTTTAATGAGAAAAATTATATTGCAATCTCTAAAAGGACCAGTTTAGTAGCAAAATGAATTTCTAATGTGTGGGTCCTATCATTTTGCCATTTGATAATAATTTAGCTTCTTAGTGGAGCACGTTAACTCTTTCAGCCTTTGAGGGAAATTTATAAACCTTACTGCCAACAGCACTACAGCTAGTGGGCACTGAGTATTTAGAGTCTATCACACTAACCATGTTCCGAAATGTCTTATGTGGGAATGATGAACTACTCCCTGCAGGACAGAGTGCTGCACTGTCCCCTACTTCTGAAAGCTCAAACAATTTGGTTCAGAAAGGGTAATGTGTTTGTGTTTCTAAGGTAGCAAAATTTTGAGTTAAAGTTCTACATTTCTACATATTTCTTCACATATCCAATCCTCAAAAGAACATGAACAGAAATAAAGTTGTGATGAACTATTAGGTTGTGCTGAGCATTTGGCCCTAAAGAGCTTATTTTAGACATTTTAGTAATATTTAAATATCACTTTTTAGATGAAATAAGAAGTCCAGAGTCAAATTCACGCCTCTGTTCAAAACACAGTTTGGTTAATCTTTATATAGAAACACAGTGATGTTTCCAAACAATCCTATTTGTGACAGAATAAAACTGGATGTGTCTCTTTTTTATTATATCTAAGGTTCACAAGGTCAACTTTTTAAGAATGTACTTTCTTCTGTGTTTATTTTGCTCAGTCTCTACTTAATACATGTAACAAACATCTAGCAGTACATTATAATTGTATCTTGTCAAGCAGTTGCTTGAAAAGCACAACAGCAAAATATTTGCTGTTTGGAGCAAATATGACATGATGGTGATTAAGTAACTGGAAATTGAACTTTACTAATAACCACAGAAGAGGCTGAGAAGAGGTAATGCGTGGACTGCAATGTTTATCCGATGAAGTGAATTAGCTTATATTTATCTGGTTGAAGGAAAAAAAAAAAAAAAGAACAGAATGTTTTCCAAGCTACTAAGACAAAACAAATCTTAAATATGCTTTATTTCTACAGGAAATAAAAAATGCTGCTTTTCCCTTCAGTAAAGGCAAAATGTTGCCCACCATCAAGCCATCAACCAATGCAGCCATCACCAACCATGTGCCGTGATGGATAGTGAAAAAGTGTGAGGGTTGAGATAGTTAAAATGCATATTTAAGGAATAATTAAAGTGATTTCAGAATCTTACATCTTCCCACATGTGCAAAAGCACTAAAATTAAGTTGAGATGCCTTTTGCTGTGGTTAGCAGTAATTCTTTGATGTTCAACTACTTTTTTTTTTTTTTTTTTGGCATTTTAGCAAAAACTCAGGTATATCCCAGGCTATAGTTCTCAGTAAGCCCTCAAATGAAACATAGCTTGCAACTTTCAGGTTGTACATTTTTCTTCAGTCAACACTTCCCTCATTTCTCATGCTAATTCTGGACACCATGTTGTATACATGTTTGGAGCTATTTTTCTATTCCTCATACCTCTTCTAAAGTGTCATTTACTTATTATCAACTACTATGATGATTGAAAATAATTTTTATCAACATGTCTGATAGATTAATCAACATTCAATCAATTAGAGACCTATTATATACTCAAGGTTATAGGATGCCACATGAAATGAAGCAGCCGAGGAAAATTCTGCTGCCTTTATAAAATTTACAATTTAGTTGACAAACACGATGATGACATTAAAATAAATAACATGCCATTTTTCTGTACATTTGACTGTCATCAATTAAAATATTAATAGTTGGAGATGTTGCAGATCAGTAAAATATTTTAATATGTTTATAGATTTTAGAAGGTGGGAAATTGCCCTGAAAAAGTGGTACTATTTTATAAATTAAAATTGTATTAAATGGAGAAACACTATCCTCCCTGTATCACCAAAAGAGTTTCTTATGATGTATACTGGAAAACAAGATAATAGTCCAGTATACAAAAAGAGGATTCCCAGGTGACTCAGCAGTAGAGACTCTGCCTGCCAATGCAGGAGACACAGGAGACATGGATTAGAACTAAGGATCAGGAAGATCCCCTGGAGGAGGAAATGGCAACCTGCTCCAGTATTCCTGCCTGGAAGATTCCATGGACATAGGGGCCTGGTGGGCTACAGACCATGGGATCAGAAAAAGCTGGACGCAGCTGAATGACAGAGCATGCACACATACAAAAATAAAACTCAGAAAAAACTGAATGCCCATCCTCAGAGAATAGATCATAAATTTTGAAATAATAAAAAAATGGAAGTATTTAACATAAAAGGACATAGACAAGCTAAAACTATATTCAACAAAAGGGATGAATATTAACAATGTGATTGAAACTTTAACAAGTCACAGGGAGATTATATTTTATGATACCATTTTTTAATTAAACAATTTAAAAAATTATTTTTAGGAATTTTTATTGAGTGAACACAAACAAAAATATCTGCAAGGTAATAACACACACAACTGTAGGTGGCTTTTTGTTTGTTTGGTTTGGTTTTTCAGTTTGAAGGTGGCAGGTATCTGGATGGGACAAGACCAAACTGGATGATGGAGGTCTTTGTTAGTATCCTAGATTTTGTAGTAGGTAGTGGGTTTATCGATGCTTATTTAATTATTTAAAGCAAATAGATGATAGACATATAGATCAAGGAATAGACTGATCAGCAGAGGGATGACAGACTATCAGAGTCTGTCATAACAAACAAAGTGAAATAGGCTGGGATCTGGGACCCTTTACTGCAGTGTGTGCATCCGGACAAATGTCTCCTTGAGCAACAGATAGCAAAGACGAGAAGGGACTGAAAATAACTGGTGCACGCCTATGCATACATGCTCCGTCACTCGGTGTCTGACTCATTGCTACCTTATGGGCCGTAGCCCGCCAGGCTACTCTGTCCATGAGATTTGCCAGGCAAGAATACTGGAGGTGGTTTCCATTTCCTTCTCTAGGCAGTCTTTCTGTCCCAGGGATAGAACCCCCAGTTCTGGCTTAGCAGGAAGATTCTTTGCCACTGAGCCACCAGGGGAGCTGTGTGTACATGCCCAGTTGGGGCAAATTGTGAACAACAAGACACAAAAGGCAGAAACCCCAAATGCCACTTCTGAGCAAGAGCAGGTGTTAGGAGCAAGAGCAGGTGCTGCACATAATTCCCGCACACAGCACCACCAAGGAGGAAGGCAGAGCACCTAAGCCACCGCTCTGGTGGTCCACCCATGGATCTATCTCACCCTCATCCCATCTGAGGGGCCAGATTAACCACCCCAACCCCACTCCCACCTCCTGAGTGAGTAAGGTAACCTGTTACTTCTCACCCTCTAATGCTGTATCAGGAGTCCCAAGGAAGCCTGGTCTGAATTTCTCATCTGTCTTCATCAATTTCTATTGATTAAAGAGTTCAAGAACCCAGGTTGGTAACAAAAAAAAAAAAAAAAAAAAAAAAACAAACAAACAAACAAAAAAACATGGCTGTAAGTTTGTGTTCCCTTGTCCATAAAAAGAAATTAAGAAATAAAGAAACCAAAGATAGTCCTCAAATAAGTAGAAAACAAAATCTTACTTCTAATTAGCACTTGTAATACCAATCAGGAAATTTTATTGAAGGGAAAATGTGTTTCTTGAGTTGACCCTTCTTTACTGCCTTCACAAAAAGAAATAGGGGAAAACAATAGAATGAGGAAAGACTAAAAACCCTTTGAAGGTAATTGGAGATATCAAGAGGATATTTCTTGCAAATATGGGCGTGATAAAGGACAGAAATAGTAAGGACCTAACAGAAGCAGATGAGATTAACAGGTGGCAAGAATACACAGAAGAACTATACAAGAAAGGTCTTAAACACCTAGATAACCACAATGGTGAGGTCACTCACCTAGAGCCAAACATCTTGGAGTGTGAAGTCAAATGGGTATTGATGGCATTCTAGCTGATCTATTTAAAATCCTAAAAGATGCTGCTGCTAATGTGCTGCACTCAATATATAAGCAAATTTGGAAAACTCAGCAGTGGCCATGGGACTGGACAAGATCAGGCTTCATTCCAATTCCAAAGAAAGGCAATGCCAAAGAATGTTCAAACTACCATACAATTTTGTTCATTTCACATGCTGGCAAGGTGATGCTCAAAATCCTTCAAACTAGGCTTCAACAGTACATGAACAAAGAACTTCCAGATGTACAAGTTGGATTTATAAAAGGCAGAGGAACCAGGTATCAAACCACCAACATCCATTGGATCATAGAAAAAGCAAGGAAATTCCAGAAAAAAAAATCTGCTTCATTGACTATGCTAAAGCCTTTGACTGTGTGGATCACAACAAACTGTGGAACATTCTTAAAGAGATGGGAGTACCAGACCACCTTACCTGTCTCCTGAGAAACCTATATGCAGGTCAAGAAGAAAGAGTTAGAACTGGACATGGAACAATGGATTGGTTCAAAATTGGGAAAGGAAGATATCAAGGCTATATATCGTCACCATGCTCATTATCTTATATGCAGAGTACATCATGAGAAATGCCAGGCTGGATGAAGCACAAGATGGAATCAAGACTGCCAGGAGAAATATCAACACCTCAGATGTGCAGATGATACCACCCTTATGGCAGAAAGCAAAGGAGAACTAAAACAGTCTCTTGATGAAGGTAAAAGAGGTGAGTGAAAAAGGTGGCTTAAAACTCAACATTCAAAAAACTAAGATCATGGAATCCAATCCCATCATTTCATAGCAAATCGAAGGGGGGAAGTGGAAACAGTGACAGATTTTATTTTCTTGGGCTTTAAAATCAGTGCAGATGGTGACTGCAGCCATAAAATTAAGAGAGGCTTGCTCCTCGGAAGGAAAGCTACAATAAACCTAAAAAGGGTATTAAAAAGAAGACTAAACAACAACAGCAAGACTGAGTTCTTCAAATAGCAATGTACTTGATCTTTATGCCACTATAATTAAAAAATATAACTTTTGAATATCAATCTCATTTGTTTCTTCACAAGCCCAAAATATAATAGTAGCATTAGCATTCTATACAGACATTAACCTGCCATCTAAGGGAACAGTTTAGTCTTTCCTCT
This sequence comes from Muntiacus reevesi, assembly GCF_963930625.1. Lineage (NCBI taxonomy): Eukaryota > Metazoa > Chordata > Mammalia > Artiodactyla > Cervidae > Muntiacus > Muntiacus reevesi. The sequence continues at coordinate 13,104,913 of NC_089265.1, read as the reverse complement.
TAAATTAACTATTTGGCTTTCATTCTGATAATATACTTGGCGTTCAACTTGTGAAGGATAATTGAACACCTAGTATATTATCATATCCTTCACCAGTTGATTTAGAGTTTAACTCCTTGAGTGACAGATTGTAAAGAAACTCCAGTTTAGAGTAGTGACTACTTGTATATAGAGGTTGATAAAGGAAAATTAGAAGGTTAATAAAGGAAAATCAGAAGGTGTTACAGAATAGCTCCATGAGCTTGGTTAGATTTTAGTTTTCTGACATATTAAAAATATTAAAAAAAAAAACACAAAGCATACAGCATAGCTTATATCTCTATGAAAAATCCTGTTTATAAGACTCATTCAATTTAAGAATTTTCAAGTAGAAACTTAATAAAAATTGTAGAATGTTTCTTTTTTTGGCACTACATTTTAAAAATTGTTAATTATGTTATATTCTTTCATAATTCAAATGGTAGTCTCTGTTGAGTTTCACACTACTATTTCTGAACTGTAAAAATTTCAAATTTATTGCTGATGAAAATATTTTTTTATTTTTCTAAGAATCTTATATAATAAAGTTTTCAAAAGTAACATTTGTTTTTAGTATTGTTAAACTGCAATAAAATACATTGGTTAGTATAGTTTTCCCATATTTTGTGTTTTCCTATCTTACTTCTCTTTCATATATTGGGTTGGCCAAAATTTGTTAAGATTCCATAACATCTTACAAACATCTAAATGAACTTTTGGTCAATCCAATATTCACTAGTGAATTTAATTGTCTAAGTATACATTTATTAATATATATTAATATTATAAACCAACTACATTTTCAAGGTTCCAATCATGAAAATTAAGAATTTTGGCCTTTGTCTTTGGTGAAACATAGCCTAAGAATTTTGAATGTAATTGATACAAATTCTGCTCTATAAAGGCTTTTATAATGAGAACATCCACTTAAAATATATGTTTACAATATTTGCTAAGGCCTATCAGTGCTTTCCTGTGTCTTAGGTAGCTCTCATAACACACCTGTGAATCCTAGCTTCGTCTTTTGTAAGTTGAGGATTAAATGTCCCTCATGTCTGTTATCATTAAGATATATTTATATCGTAACTTACTGGTAAGAAATTACTGCTACTTTTCTCTGTTCAAAGATGCATTATTCATGTTCTAATAAGTTCACATATTATAAGCAATTGAGCAAAAATTATCTAGTTGAATTCTAACTTTTAATTGGTTATTCAGCATTGCTGATGGTAAAGTCAGGCTTAGGTCTAATGTTAAATGATGAGATTATACCAAAAATATTCAAGAGAAGCCTCTCTGCTGTCATAACTGTTCACATCAAATAATCTGACACTGTAAGTATTGGGCGAAAATATACCCAGCTGTGTCAGTGGCATTGTGAAAGTAATACAAGCTGAAGGCAGGAAACTTGAATTCAGATTTAGAAAGTTTACTAGTTATATACTGTCAGGCTTCCCTGATGGTTCAGATGGTAAAGAATCCACCTGCAACCCGGGAGACCTGGATTCGATCCCTGGGTGGGGAAGATCCCCTGGAGGAGGGCATGGCAACTCACTCCAGTATTCTGGCCTGGGGGGGTCTCAAGTCCATGGGGTCTCAAAGAGTTGGACATGACTGAGTGACTAAGCACAAGGACAAGTTATATAGTGTCAGGCAAGCAATCTAACTTCTCTGAACTGTATTCATTCATTTGCTAATGTTCAAAAATCATGCATGGAGCTATTGTACTAACTGGTTCCACTTTCTTCATCTTTACAAAATAGGTAATGACGAAGTCCTTTTATACAGTTGATGAGGTTCTCATGGCAAGCATACTGGGTGGTGGGGTGGTTGGGGTGGTGGTTGCCATCCCCTCCTCCAGCGGATCATGTTTGGTCAGAACTCTCTGCTATGACCCGTTCATCTTGGGTGGCCCTGTGTTACAGGGCTCATAGCTTCATTGAGTTACCAAGTCCCTTTGCCACAACAAGGCAGTGATCCATCAAGGGTGAAGGGGAAGGAGAGTGAAAGAGCTGACTTAAGACTAAATATTATAAAAACTAAGATCATGGCATCCAGCCCCAATATTGCATGGCAAATAGAAGGGGAAAAGGTGGAAGTAGTGACAGATTTTTTTTTCTTGGGCTCCAAAATTACTGTGGACAGTGACTGCAGCCATGAAATCAGAAAACAATTGCTTTTTGGCAGGAAAGCAATGACAAACCTAGACAGTGTGTTGAAAGGTGGAGACATCACTGTTGGCAAAGGTCAGGATAGTCAAAGCTATGGTCTTCCCTGTGGTCACATATGATTGTGAGAGCTGGACTGTAAAGAAGGCAGAATGCCAAAAAATGATGCCTTCGAACTGTGGTGCTGGAGAAGACTCCTGAAAGTCCCTTGGAGAGCAAGGAGATCAAACCAGTCAATCTTAAGGGAGGCCAACCCTGAATATTCACTGGCAAGACTGATGTTGAAGCTGAAGCTCCAGTGTTTTAGACATTAGTCAAATGCTGTTATTGCATCTATTGAGATGATCATATTTTTTATTTTTCCTTTTGTTAATGTGCAATAGCTCATTGATAGATTTGCATATGTTTAACCTTTCTTGTGCCTCTGCAATAAATCCAACTTGATCATTGTGTATGATCCTTTTTCTATATTGTTGGGTTTGACTTGCTAATATTTGATGAGTTGTATCTGCATCTAGTCACTCAGTCATGTTCGACTCTTTGTGACCCCATGGACTGTAGCCTACCAGGCTTCTACATCTATGGGATTTTCCAGGAAAGAGTACTGGAGTGTGGTGCCAATTCCTTCTCTTTCTGACCCGGGGATCGAATTCAGGTCTCCTGCATTTCAGACAGACGCTTTCCATCTGAGCCACCAGGGAAGCCTTCATCATCAAAGTTACTGGCCTATAAATTTTTTTGTAGTGGCACTGTCTGACTTGATATCAGGGTGATGATGGCCTCACAGAATTAACTTGAGAGTATTCTGTCTTTACTTTTTTGAAATAGTTTGAGAAGGATAGCTGTTAGTTCATTATATGTTTGGTAGAATTCCCCTGTGAAGTCATCTGGCCCAGAGCTTTTGAATGTTGGGAGATTTTTTTAGATTAAAAATCTAACTTCACTACTAATGATTGGTCTGTTCAGTTTTTCTATTTCTTCTTGATTCAATCTCAGCAGTCATATGTTTCTATAAATTTGTCCATTTCTTCTGTTGTCCAATTTGTTGGCATGCAACTGCTTGAAGTACTATGATTAGGACTTTTAGTATCATTAGAATTTTTTGTGTATCTATACTATTGACTTTCATTTCTCTTCTTTCATTTTTTACTTTGTTTATTTGGGTCTTTGTTCTTCTTGGTGAATCTGGCTGAGAGGATATCAATTTTGCTTATTTTTTTGAAACAGCAGGTCTTGGTTTCAGAAATCTTTTCTATTGCTTTTTTAAATTTCTATTTCATGTATTTCCTCTCTGCTCTTTATTATTTCTTTCTTTCTACTGACTTTAGACTTTGCTCTCTAATTCTTTCAGTTGGTAGATTAGGTTATTTGAGATTTTTCTTGTTTCTTAAGGAAGGCCTAAAACAATAAAACCTTCCCCATTAGAACTGCTTATCCTTTCTTCCATAAATTGTGGTGCTGTGTTTTCATTTTCATTTATCTAGAGGTATTTTCTGGTTTCATGTGAAATGCTGGGCTGGATGAATCATAAGCTAAAATCAAGACTGCCTGGACAAATATCAACAATCTTATATATGCAGATGATACCACTCTAAGGGCTGGTTTCTCTGGGCTTTTTATCTGTCCCAACAGTCCACCAGCCACCCAACAGGTAAGAAAGATCCCACGATTGTGATTCCCAGTCTATGGCTCAAATGACTCACTCCCCAGAGCAAGCTTCTGCCAGTATTCTCTTCCTTTCCCTGAGCTCTTTCCCAAGGCCACAGGTCCTGACCTGACTGCTTTTGCACTCTTCCTACCTGATTACATGAATATATTTCATACAGCCTTGGTTATACAGGAGTTCTGTCAGCTTTCAGTTAGTTTCAGATAGAAGTGTTCCATATATACATGTATTTTTGATGTATACTTAAGGAATTGAGCTCCACATTCCTGTGCACCATCTTTATCCCCTCTTCCATTTGTGTATTCTCAAGAGAAAAAAAAAATGTGGCTTTTTTCAGCTAATACATGTTGAGTGCATTCTGAAGATGCCACTATATGCATTTTATACAGATGAGGTAAAAAACTGTGCTAGAGGACATTAAATGTTATCCTTTTCCTCTCAATTGTTGTGTCTTTCTTTATAAAGTTTTTCTTTCTTCCATTGTCCAATTATGAGAAAAAGATAATTTGAGAATAGTATCTCTTTGTTTGAACCCTTTTTACACCAGATAATACAACTTCACAGTGTCACTATAAGGTTCCCAAATAGGTGTGAGGTAGGTGTAGGATGATGGATTCTTGAGGACAGGCCATGCATGCTGGTCACTCTTTAGCTGCATAAATTATCCTATAATGGGGTAAATGAATTCAGACCTGGTGGATATTAAACTTAAGAACAAATTTACCATCCTACCATCACTATTTCATTAGACTCAAGAAGTCTTGAAACTTACTGGTTGAAAATAATTAATATGGATAAAGTATAGCAATCACAAAATAAATACAGTCTACAAGGTTTTAGAGACACACATATGTGTCAATGATTTAAGAGGACATCAAAAGTGGTATTTTTATAAACTAAAAGCAGCCTCTGCTACAATCAAGTTTTTTTTTTTTCATTTTTTAATTTCATCTATGCAAAATATACATAATATAAAATTTAGCAGCTTAAGTTGTACAATTCAATGGCATGGAGTAAATTCATAATATCCTGGAACTGCCCCATCTAATTCTGAACATTTTCATCACCCCTGAAGAAATTCCTGTACCAGTCTCCTCCCATCTACATCTACCAGTCCCCAGCAATGATCAATTTACTTCCTGTCTTTATATGCTTACTTTTTATGTATATGTAGTATAAACGGATGGAGAAGGCAATGGCACCCCACTCCAGTACTCTTGCCTGGAAAATCCCATGGGCAGTGGAGCCTGGTGGGCTGCGGTCCATGGGGTTGCGAAGAGTCAGACAGGACTGAGCGACTTCACTTTCACTTTTCACTTTAATGCACTGGAGAAGGAAATGGCAGCCCACTCCAGTGTTCTTGCCTGGAGAATCTCAGGGACGGCAGAGCCTGGTGAGCTGTCGTCTAAGGGGTCGCACAGAGTCAGACACAACTGAGGCGACTTAGCAGCAGCAGCAGTAGTATAAACGGAATCCATTTTTAACTATAGCACTTCATGTTTTTTGGGTTTTATATACTTTTTGACACCTGTACATCTTAGAGAAGAGCAATACTATTTCTGTGCATCATAATGTGCTATTACTAATGTCATTGCAGCAGATGTAGTGAGAACTTGTCTCACATTTACACAGTTACTTTGGTTTTAATTGCCCTCATGTTCTAGTTAATAATCCTTAATGATCCTAGTCATAGTAAAATTCAACTTCATCTGTGATGGATCTACATGACTGCCAAGTAAACAATTCTTATAACAACGCAGGGGTGATGTCTTGAGCTTCAACAAAATTCTTTTGAAATAATATTTCTCTTAATATTTCATTAGGGATGTGCATATGTGTGTGTGTTGAGATGATACTATTTTATAAGATATATAATCAGTTCAGTTTAGTTCACTCACTCAGTTGTGTCCGACTCTTTGAGACTCCATGGACTACAGCACACCAGGCTTTCCAGTCCATCACCAGCTCCCGGAGTTTGCTCAAATTCATGTCCATTGACAGTGATGCCATCCAACCATCTCATCCTCTATTTTCCCCTTCTCCTCCTGCCTTCAATCTTTCCCAGCATCAGGGTCTTTTCCAATGAGTCAGGTCTTCACATCAGGTGGCCAGAATATTGGACTTTCAGCTTTAGCATCAGTTCTTCCAATGAATATTCAGGACTGATCTTTAGGATGCACTGGTTGGATCTCGTTGCAGTCCAAGGGATTCTCAAGAGTCTTCTCCAACACCACAGTTCAAAACCATCAATTCTTCAGCACTCAATTTTCTTTATGGTCCAACTCTCTCATCATGAATACTGGGAAAACCATAGCTTTGACTAGACAGACCTTTGTTGGCAAAGTAATGTCTCTGTTGTTTTTTTTTTTTTCCATTTATTTTTATTAGTTGGAGGCTAATTACTTTACAATATTGTAGTGGTTTTTGCCATACATTGACATGAATCAACCATGGATTTACATGTGTTCCCCATCCCTATCCCCCTTCCTGCCTCCCTCTCCATCCCATCCCTCTGGGTCTTCCCAGTGCACCAGCCCTGAGTACATGTCTCATGCATCCAACCTGGGCTGGTGATCTGTTTCACCCTTGATACTATACTTGTTTCAATGCTATTCTCTCAGAACATCCCACCCTCGCCTTCTCCCACAGAGTCCAAAAGTCTGTTCTGTACATCTGTGTCTCTTTTTCTGTTTTGCATATAGGGTTATTGTTACCATCTTTTTAAATTCCATATATATGCGTTAGTATACTGTATTGGTGTTTATCTTTCTGGCTTACTTCACTCTGTATAATGGGCTCCAGTTTCATCCATCTCATTACAACTGATTCAAATGAATTCTTTTTAATGGCTGAGTAATATTCCATTGTGTATATGTACACAGCGTCCTTATCTATTCGTCTGCTGATGGGCATCTAGGTTGCTTCCATGTCCTGGCTATAATAAACAGTGCTGCGATGAACATTGGGGTGCACGTGTCTCTTTCAGATCTGGTTTCCTCGGTGTATATGCCCAGGAGTGGGATTGCTGGGTCATATGGCAGTTCTATTTCCAGTTTTTTAAGAAATCTCCACACTGTTCTCCATAGTGGCTGTACCAGTTTGCATTCCCACTAACAGTGTAAGAGGGTTCCCTTTTCTCCACACCTCTCCAGCATTTATTGCTTGTAGACTTTTGGATAGCAGCCATCCTCACTGGTGTGTAATGATACCTCATTGAGGTTTTGATTTGCATTTCTCTGATAATGAGTGATGTTGAGCATCTTTTCATGTCTTTGTTAGCCATCTGTATGTCTTCTTTGGAGAAATGTCTGTTTAGATCTTTGGTCCATTTTTTGGTTGGGTCATTTATCTCTGCTTTTTAATATGCTGTCTAGGTTGGTCATAACTTTTCTTCGAAGGAGCAAGCATCTTTTAATTTCATGGATGCAATCACTGTCTACAGTGATTTTGGAGCCCCCAGAGATAAAGTCTGTCACTGTTTCCACTATTTCCCCATCTATTTTCCATGAAGTGATGCAACCAGATTCCATGATCTTAGTTGTCTGAATGTTGAGTTTTAAGCCAACTTTTTCACTCTCCTCTTTTACTTTCACCAAGAGGCTCTTTAGTGCTTCTTTGCTTTCTGGCATAAATGTGATGTCATCTACATATCTGAGGTTATTGATATTTCCCCTAGCAATCTTGATTCCAGCTTGTGCTTCATCTAGTCCAGCATTTCTCATGATGTACTCTGCATATACGTTAAATGAGCAGGGTGACAATATACAGCCTTGACATACTCCTAAAAAATGTGCATTAAGATAGTTACTTATACTCCAATTCAGTGGACTTCAAAGGTGTACTCTTATAGTTCCAAGGACTCCTAGAAATAGTGTAATACTGGCTTGAATTATACTATATTTCCAAGTTTCCTACACACTTCTATAACCATCTGTGCTTTCCCCCCTACATTCTAAGTGTCTGGCTGAGTAATTTGACCCAGGGTGTGATAATAATAAGTGGAAATAAATAAAGAAATAAAACACATTTTATTTTCATGGCTCACCTGAACCTAAAGATGAGTTTGTGAATTTTCTTTCCCATGGATCAACAAAAGGGAATAAGATATTGTGCTTTATATTTTGACTTGTAGATAAATAGAAGAGTGAAGTGTGGCTTCTAGATCTTTAGCTCCAAGTTATTGACCTCTGCCTTTGAAGAATCAGATACTTGCATGGTTGTTCATGTTAGCCTTTTTAATCCAAATTTATTGCTTGCTTTGTGTAATATCCTTCAGAGAAAATTAGTAATGTCTAATATCTACTATTAAACAACTGGCATTTGTTTTCACTGAATAATTGAGTGAATATATAGGCATCAATTCTTAGCTTATATCATCTAAGCAGTTATCTGTTTACTGGTCTACCTCTCCTGACGTCACTGAGGATACTAAGGACAGGTAAACTGCCTTTAATATATTCAACTCCATTGTTAAGTACAGCACCAGGTATGAAGTACATACATAATCACCTGATAAATAAAAAATGTAAAGATAATATTTAAAACATGCATTTGTTGTACAACTTAATGTGCAACACTTTTTGCTCTGGATAGGGAAACACAAACATTCTAGGAAAGTAAATATATATATATTATACACACACACACACACACATATCATACAAAATGTCTAATTTCCAACTAGCTTTACATTCCAGGTCAAGAAGCAGTGATAGCAGTGATATTGGCAAAAATGATAGAAAGCCTTAATGGCTTATCTCACCCAAGAAATATCAAAAGCCTGACAACAATCAGAACCAACCTTATAGTAACTATAGAAAATAGTTAAAAGTTTACAGCACATGAGTAAATGCCTAAACAAGAAGAAGGGAAAAAAAAAAGATAAAACAACAGAAATGATTTGCAGCGTTTTAACTTAGCTCCGTTTACCTCCCCTCCTCCAGACCTGAGATGGCTATAAAGATGGCAGCATTCCCATTGTAGGTCCCTGGCTCTTTAGAGACCACAGCAGACCTTGTTTCCAAAGAACTGGGTTTGTCTGTTTTGATCTGTGTGTGAGTTCCCTGAAGCACAAGGGACCTGCCTTTGCATGCCTAACTCAGAAGTCTCTCAAGGAGGAAAAGCCACAATATGGATAGTGTCTCTTGAAACCATTAAAAAAAAAAAAAAAAAGAGGTCACTATCCTGAGGCAAAATGTTAACAAGGCAAACAGTAGATAGAACTAAAGCCAGGGAAGAACTGGAGAGTGAGCAAGTTTGGGGAATAAGGACGTTGAAAAGATCCTGCATGTATAGAGAAATCTACAGTGTCATGGACATCCCCTAGACAGGATGCATCCTCCCTCTGCCTGGTTTTTATGCTCAGCATAATCAGGAAGTGAAAGCTAAGGTAAAGTTGGGGAAAAAACCAGCATGGCTAGGCAGCAAAGGAATTTCCGAACATACACTCAACATGCAAAGACCTGGAAAGTACTTGTAATAACTTTAAACAAAACAGTGCAAGGCTTGTACACTGAAAACTATGAAAAATTGCCAAGAGAAATTAAAGAAGACCAAAATAAATATAAAGACATTTTGTGTTTATGAATTGGAAGACTTAATATTGTTAAGACAGCAATACTATCCAAACTGATCTACAAATTTGAAGCAATTCCTATTAAATCCCAGTCGTCTTTTCTTTTCAGAAATAGAAAAGCCAATTCAGAAATCCATAGTGAATTTAAAGGACTCTAAATAGACAAACAGTCCTGAAAATGAAGCACACATTAGGAGGATGAGCATTCTCAAATGTGATCTCAGAACATACTACAAGTCTATAAGAATAAAAACTGCAATATTAAAATAACAGAGACATACAGACCAATCAAGTAGAACTGACTTTCCATAAACACTCACATTTAAGGACAATTTATTTTTGACAAAGGAGGAAAGAAAATTCAATGGGAAATAAAAGTGTTTTCAACAAAAAGTGCTGAGTCAACTTGTCAACACCTGCATTCACGTGTGCGCTCATACATCTTGCATACAATTTGACTCTTAACATAAAAATGAACACGAAATAGATCAAAGACATAAAAGTAAGAGCAAAAACTATAGAACTATTAAAATAAAACATGGTAAAAGCTAACAATCCTGAACCCAGTAATGGTTTCTTAAATATGATATGAGAAACAACTCCTAGAGGCAACAAAGAAAACTACTAACAATAGACTTTATTCAACTTAAAAACTTTTGTTCCTTAAAGGACACTGTCAGTAGAATGAAAGAACAACTCATGGAAAGGAAGAAATTATTTTTTCAAACCACATTTACAATAAGTATCTAATATCCACACAATATAAAGAGTACTAACAACCTCACAAAGAAAAATCAAGCGACTCCACTTGAAAAAAAAAGTGGGCAAAAGATCTGAATAAACATATCTCAGAGTAGATATACTAGTGTCTGATAAGCACATGAACAGATGATCAAAGTCATTAATCATCAGAGAAATGTAAGTGAAAATCACAATGATATACTATTTCACAATCAGTAGGATAGCATAATCAAAACCAGATAAAAACAAGTGTTGATGAGAATGTGAAAAAATAGAAACCCTAATAATATTGAAATGGTACAGTAACTTCAAAAAACAGTTTGGAAGTTCATCAGTAAGTCAAATACTGAATTACCATTTGACCCAGCAGTTCCATTTCTATGTATATATCCCAAAGGATTGAAAACAGACATCCATCCAAATATTTATATCTGAATATTTATAGGAGCACACTTTACAATAACTAAAGGTGAAAAGAATGGATAAATAAAATGTTATAGCTGTATAATATAAAATTATTCGGTCATTAAGAGAAATGAAGTACTATGATATATATGAACTTTGAAAATATTATATAAATATTATAAGATAAAGAGACCAGGCACAAAAGGGCATATATAATTTCATTTGTATGAACTAACTAGAACAGACAAATTAAGAGAGACAGAAAAGAGATTTGTGTTTGCTAGGGATTAGGGGGAGAGCAACTGATTACTGGGCACTGGGTTACCTTTCGAGTGGAAGAAAAAGTTCTGGAACTACGCAGTGATGATAGTTGCTCAATCTTATGAATGTACTTAATGCTACTGAACTGTACACTTAAGACAGACAAATGGTAAATTTCATCTCACACATTTTAACACAATTAAAAAATATAAAAAGAAAACAACCTATTTTCTCACTTCTATCTAAAAAACTAATTATATAAGAAAGCCTAGTATAATTAATCTCTGCCATTAACTTAAATGATGATCTCTATCTAAAAGTAAATAGATAATTTCTAAGATTCAAATGGTGATCTATTTTGAGAACTAATGAATAGACAAATTTGAATAGCTACTCAGAATTTTTCAAAATGATTCCAATGTAACCACATAGCACTCCTAAGAGAAAGTCAGTGTTGTCTTATTTAAAATTTTTTTCCAAGTCATTTGTACAAAAAGAACATTTTTTAGTAAATAAAATAGCATTTGTGATTTATGAAATAAAGAGAGGGATAATTATGTTGTTAGGATTAATTGCCCTATAATCTCAGTTCAGTAACTTAAATGTTATTTATGTCTTCTAAAATAATGAGAACATCCATAGTTGATACCCCTGGGAAAAATTCTGAAATTATTACAGCAAAAATGTTTGATTCACAGTAGCTTCTAGCATTTATACTTGGTGTGGTGCCTCCCAACTTATGCTACCTCATAATAAACTGCCCCTGCGATAAATAATGTGCTTACCTTCAACATGACATTTCAAGTGCTAAACACTTTATAAATTCCAGAATTCCAAGAAAAGTGAAATGGAATACATGATAGAATATTTGAATTAGAAGAACCCTTAGTGATTTATAGAGTTCACTAATCATTTTATAAAACTGATTCCTGGAGATTTTAAGTGCATTATTTTTCACATAAAGTCACACAGCTAATTAGCAGTCAAGGGGCACGAGGCATGCAACTCAGTGTGGGATTTTTTTCCCCTTATATTTCTCTCATTACTTCTACTGCTGCTCACTAATAATTCTTCCCTTTTAGCATAAAAAAAATCTCTTTAATAAAATGTGTTAGGTACTTTTTATGAATGGTTTTACCCAGGGTCATCAAAAAAGGCCTCTCTGAAGAGATGATATTTGAGTTTGGCTCTGAATTATGAGAAAGAGATAGCTATGCAAATATTTGAGAGACAGTCCAAATGAGGAGGAAGAATAAGTAACCTTGGAGGGGGTGACCTTTAAATATCTCTGATCGAAAGTTCACTGCACCTAGAGTCTGGAGAAAGTGGGAGAAACATGACATAGATGGGGTGGGAAAGGTAGGTGGTAGCCATGGCAAAGATTTTACTTTTATTTTCAATAAGAAGACATGATGGATATTAATAAAGGATATTACATCTCTGATTAAAATTAAAGAAATGAATACACAGATGTCTGTTCTATGATTTTCAGAGCACCTTTGAACAGGATTATAGCATGCTGATACATGGAGATAAAATGTTCCAGGGTACAATCTGCAGCTAGTACCAAAGACCAAAATCCTATCTGCAGACTTTAAAAGAGAGAAGTAAATTACAACTCCTTTGCTGCTGCTGCTGCTAAGTCGCTTCAGTCGTGTCTGACTCTGTGTGACCCCATAGATGGCAGCCCACCAGGCTCCGCCATCCCTGGGATTCTCCAAGCAAGAACACTGGAGTGGGTTGCCATTACCTTCTCCAATGCATGAAAGCGAAAAGTGAAAAGTGAAGTCGCTCAGTAGTGTCTGGCACTTTGCGACCCCATGGACTGCAGCCCACCAGGCTCCTCTGTTCATGGGATTTCCCAGGCAAGAGTACTGCAGTGGGTTGCCATGGCCTTCTCTGATATATAGTAGCCAAAAAAAAAAAAAAAAAAAAAAACCCAGGTAGATGTTGTTGACATTAACAGATTTCGAGAAGGAATGTATAATTGATAGCTTCAATTTCACGTGGCCAAAATACAACAATTGATTCCATTTCTCAAATCAGTGAGAACTGTGAGAAGATACAAATACAGAAGCCAGAAAAGGAAAAGTAATAGAATTCCCATTCTGTTCAGTTCAGTTGCTCAGTCGCGTCCGACTCTTTGCGACCCCATGAATCGCAGCACAGTCAGGCCCCCTGTCCATCATCAACTCCCGCAGTTTACTCAAACTCATGTCCATCGAGTCGGTGATGCCATCCAGCCATCTCATCCTCTGTCATCCCCTTCTCCTCCTGCCCCCAACCCCTCCCAGCATCAAGGTCTTTTCCAATGAGTCAACTTTTCACATGAGGTGGTCAAAGTATTGGAGTTTCAGCTTCAACATCAGCCCTTCCAATGAACACCCAGGACTGATCTCACCTAGGATGGACTGGTTGGATCTCCTTGCAGTCCAAGGGGCTCTCATGAGTCTTCTTCAACACCACAGTTCAAAAGCATGGAAAACTCCTTCTGTTTCAAAGAACAAAGCAGGGAGCTGTGTCAAAAGTGCTCAGAAGTCGTGGAAGATGAAGATGGAGAAGGAACCAGTGTGTTTGTCAAAAAAGTAGATTATAAAGGCTTTTAAAGTGGAGTGGTAGGATTAAAAGCCCAAAAGTAGATAAATTAAGTATGTATATCAGATGAGAAGGAAGAGATAAATGTTTAGTTGTGCATGGGCCAGGAAAATGGAGCAAACTCTAGAGTCAGAAGCATGTGAATAAAGGCATATGAAGGCATGCAATTTATTGACCTGGATGATTCCTCAAAAAATTCTTCAGAGTATAGATATTTTTTCTTAAAGTTTGCAAATGAAGAATCTGTGGCCCAGGGACTTTGCTGCAGCCCTACTGACTATTAGAGGGGCTTTATTTCTGAAACTTGAATTCTAAGCATCATTTCTCCCCAGATCACTTGGTATATGATCTAAGGTAATCAGCTTTTAAAGGGTGCTTTCTTCAACCTGAATGTCCATCAATAGATGAATGGATAAAGAAGATGTGGTATGTATACAACATCTTTCATATATATATACATATATATGTATATATATAATGAAATACTAATCAACTGTGAAAAACAATGGAGTACTACCATTTGCAGAAAAAATCACAGACCTAGAGATTATCAGACTAAGTGAAATAAATCAAAGACAAATATTATGTGTTACCACTTATATGTGGAATCTAAAAAAGTAATACAGATGAATTTATTTATAAAAGAGAAACAGACTCACACACTTTGAAAACAAATTTATAGTTACCAAAGATGAAAGGGGGGAGATAAATTTTAGGTATAGGATAAACAGATATACCTATTATGTATAAAATAGATAAACAATAGGGATTTCCTGTATAACACAGGGAACTATATTCAATATCTTGTGATAACCTATAATGAAAGGAATCTGAAAAAAGTCTGAACCCCTTCACTGTACATCTGAAACTAATAGAACATTGTAATCAACTATACTTCAATAAAAAAGGTGCTTGTTATTTGATTTTTGAGAGTCCCAAATTCTATATCTGTGAGTGTGTGTTCCTCATGAGATGAGAAAACTGGACACAGACTTTGATATCTTTGTTTGCTTAACCTGCCAATGAAGGACTAGAGATAAGTGTACTTTAGTGTATGCTGAGTGGTTGAAATGACTGATTGCTTGCATACAGCTATTTATATGAAAGAGATGACCAGATGCCCATCAGAATTTTGTAAGTTCCTACCAGAGTATAGGCATGCTTAGTAGTAGCATTCTGGTCTCAATTCCACCTTCTCCTACATCTAAGTAATATCATGTAAATAATCCTTACTAGTGCATTTTGGGGCTTCCCTGGTAGCTCAGCTGGTAAAGAATTCACCTGCAATGTGGGTGACCTGGGATCAATCCCTGGGTTGAGAAGATCCCCTGGAGGGGGGCATGACAACCACTCCAGTGTTCTTGCCTGGAGAATCCCCATGGAGAAAAGAGCCTGGCGGACTGCAGTCCATGGGATCGCAAAGAGTCAGACACGATTCAGCAAATAAGTGCATAAATAGCACAGTGCATTTTGAAAGGAGATGTTCATCAGTTCCCACTGCAGAGTGATTAAGGAACAAATATACATAGACTTATTATGGTTTTCCATTTCCCATATACCTTATACACATGGAGATATCTGACACGCTAGAAATGGACATTCCTTTTTCAGAGAAAAAGTCTAGATCCCTGAAATGTCCCTGTAGAAAGTCACTTACACATAAGGATCACTAGTATTCAACTTTATATGAATAGGAAGCAAGCATCTTCTCTAATAAACCAGACATTTAGAGATTTAGGCATTATAGCACTTACAGCTACATTAACTAATACAACTCAGCTTATGCTGAATCACTGTAACAAATTCTTTAGAATTCAAGAATCATAAATAGATATGACTAAAGATTAAAGATATTTGGACATGCTAGTAATGGTGTTATGTTCAATAACCAAAAAACAAAGAAACCCTGTTGCTGAGTAATGGAAGCTTTTATACATTCTTCATGTGATGTTGCCAATTTCCGGGTGTCATAGAGCAGAACTATCAGAGTACTGTTAAGAAACTGAAAATCCGACTATTCTACCTAGCAACCACACTGTTCCCAGTAGATGTCAGGCAATTTTTCTTACTGACTTTGAAAGAACAAGTTAAATGAAGAAAATGTTCCTCTAAAACTAGAAATTTAGAAAATTAATTTGCTTTCTGAATATCTCTTTATCCTGTGACTAACGTCATTTTTGCATATTTATCTTGACCAACTGGAAATAAGCAGAGTATATACTGTCCTTTTTCTCCCTGGGAATAAACACATTTACAACCATAGCACTGTTATCAAAACCAGGGCATTTAAATTAGATGTAAATAATAATCCATAGTTCATTTTCTGATTTTATCATTTGTCCTAATAGTCTTCTTTATAGGTTTCCTCACACTTTCACTTTCTTCATTTTATTTATTTATTTTTAATGAAGAATAATTGCTTTATGGTATTGTGTTTGTTTCTGTCAAACACCAATATGATCAGCCACACAGTATATATATATATATATATATACTTAAACCTCCCAGATTATTTAGGCTGGTGCAAATGTAATTGCAGTTTTGGACGATGAATTTTAAATTATTATAACTATGCTCAAACACATCTTTACTAATCAAAACAGGAAACATTACAATCAACACATTTTTGCCAATGAGAAATAAACTTGTTTATTCCTGTAGCATAAAAATCCATGTTTAAGGATTCAAGGAATAATTAAATGCATTTTGTTTTCTGCCTCCTGCTGGCTATGGAAGCATTTTCCCTGAAAAAAGTTGTCAAGATACTTGAAGAAGTGGTAGTTGGTTGGCAAGAGAGCAAGTGAATATAGCAGATGAGGCAAAACTTTGTAGCCCAATTCATTCAACTTTTGAAGCTTTTGTGCGACATGCATTCAGGCATGCACTGCTGTAGATAAGAACTGGGCCCTTTATGTTGACCAGTGCTGGCTGCAGGTATTGCAGTTTTCAGTGAATCAGTTTGCTGAGCTTACTTCCCAGATATAATGGTTTTTCCAGGATTCAGAAAGCTGTAGTGGATCAGATGTGCAGGAGACCACCAAACACTGACCATGACCTTTTTTTCGTGCAAGTTTGGCTTTGGGAAGTTCTTTGGAGCTTCTTTTCAGTCCAGCCACTGAGCTGGTCATTGCCATTTATCATATGCAATCTACTTTTCATCACACATCACAATCTGATTGAAAAATGCTGCATTGTTGTTGTATAGAAAAAGAGATGACACTTCAAAATGATATTTTTATGATTTTCAGTCAGTTCAGTTCATGAGGCACCCACTTGTCTAGCTTTTTCAACTTTCCCATTTGCTTCACATGCCCAAAGACCATAGAATGATTGACACTGAGTTCTTTGGCAACTTCTCATGTAGTTATAAGAGAATCAGCTTTCATGGTGGCTCTCAATTGGTCACTGTCACCTTCTGATGGCTGTTCATTATGTTCCTCATCTTCAAGGTTCTCGTTTCCTTTGCAAAACTTCTTTAACCACCACTGCACTGTACATTTGTTAGTAGTTACTGGTCAAATTCTTTATTGATGTTGCAAATTGTCTCTTTCTGACAATTGGTGATCCATTTTTAACTTGAATAAGAAAAGGCTTGAATTTTCTTTTTGCCTAACATCCTTCAGTTCAGTTCAGTTGCTCAGTCGTGTCCGATCTTTACGACCTCATGAATCACAGCATGCCAGGCCTCCCTGTCCATCACCAACTCCCAGAGTTCGCCCAAACCCATGTCCATTGAGTCAGTGATGCCATCCAACCATCTCATCCTCTGTCGTCCCCTTCTCCTCCTGTCCCCAATCTCTCCCAGTATCAGGGTCTTTTCCAGTGAGTCAACTCTTTGCATGAGGTGGCCAAAATATCGGAGCTTCAGCTTCAGCATCAGTCCTTCCAGTGAATATTCAGAACTGATCTTTAGGATGGACTGGTTGGATCTCCTCACAGCCCAAGGGACTCTCAAGAGTCTTCTCCAACACCACAGTTCAAAAACATCAATTTTTCGACACTCAGCTTTCTTCACAGTTCAACTCTCTCATCCATACATGACCACTGGAAAAACCATAGCCTTGACCAGACGGACCTTTGATGGCAAAGTAATGTCTCTGCTTTTTAATATGCTATCTAGGTTGGTCATAACTTTCCTTCCAAGGACCCTTGTCTAAATACGTATGAAATAAATAGCAAGTACTAAGTCATTAGCAAAAAAATAAAGTGAGAAATGCACATTAAAAAATGTATAACATAACCACATTTATATATGAATGTGTTCCAATATCAAACGGCAAAGTTCAACAATGCAAAACTGCCATTACTTTTACACCAATCTAAAAAGAAAATATACAGAAATGGTAGAGTTTTTCAAGGATTAAGAGATACAGCAACATTATATGTGTGTGTGTTTACAAAGAGGGCTATGCATATATGTGTGTATGTAACTGTTGTAGGTTGTGGTCTCAGGAAGACAATTCTTTGATATCAGGGATTATTCCCTTGTTTCAGATATGTAAGTAAGTTCCTTTGTAAAAGAAAAGGAAAGGAGGACACAGATGTATCCCTCTCCTCTACTATGCTTTCTGTATTTTCATATAAAAGCCATACTTTAAATCCTAGATTTTAACTGTCTGTTATAAGTAAGGAGACTTATACGAAGTGATATATTTCACAGGTAAATTTTTCTAATCTTGCTATACAATTTAGGGAGTCAATTATTTGAAAGTACCAGTTCAAGAACCATGCACTTTATTAATTTGACTTAAGGAGTCCTAAACAGAGAAACATTTAGTAAATTCTACAGTTAATTACAAAGTAAAAGCATTATTTTCCTTCACTTTTTAGGTAAAATCATTGAGTATAGAGGCAGTCATGAAATGGGCAGGATAGTATTTCTTCAAATATTGTGATTTAAAACATCAAAAAATAATTCCATTAGCGGTCAAATTGCAATATACTCCTCTGTTTCCAGTGCCATGGAATAGAGATATCCTTTGGTATTAGAGGGAGATTGATTCTAGGACTTCTTGTAGACACCAAATTCTAAGGATGCTCAAGTTCCTTATATAAAGTAATGCAATATCTGCATACAACCTACATATTCTCACATATACTTTAAATCATCTCTGTACTACTACTACTAACAGCACCAGTGACCCTTAAACAAAACAGATTTGAATTGTGTGGGTGCACTTATGGGGCATATTTTTTTAAATAAATACTTACATAGTACTACACAATCTGCAGTTCATTGAATTCTTGGACATGGAAATACAGACATGAGGGTTGACTACAAAGTTTTAGTTGGATTTTTGATTCCATAGGAGTTGGTGCCCCTAATTCCTTTGTTGTTCAAGAGTTGAAATGTACAACATAAATGGAAGGTAAATACCAGCACATGCCAAATTCAGGTTGTATTTTTTGGAACTTTCTGAAACTTTTTTGGAATATTTTAAATTAGTGGTTGGATGAATCCGGAGATTAAGAACCATGGATAAAGAGGACCAACAGAACTACCATATTTCTCTCAAATAAAGCAAGCATATTCTTTCTTCTTTGGTATACACACACACACACACACACACACACACACACACACACACACACACACAGTGTTAGCTGCTCAGCCATATTAGACTCTTTGCGACTCCATGGACTGTAGCCTGCCAGGCTTCCCTGTCCATGGAATTCTCCAGGCAAGAATACGGGAGTGGGTTGCCATGCCCTTCTCATATGTGTGTGTGTGTGTGTGTATACACATATAATAACATAAAGTGTCTATGAAGAGAACCACAAATTAATCTTATATTTCAGTGTGTGCTAAATTGCCTCATTCGTGTCCAACTCTGTGTGACCCTTGGGACTGTAGCCTGCCAGGCTCCTCTGTGCATGGAATTCTCCAGGCAAGAATAATAGAGTGGGTTGCCATGCCTTCCTCCAGAATCTTATATATATTATCAATTAATTGTAAATATTTAGCAAATTATTTACAATAAACCTCATGTACTTTATCTGATAGGCAAATTGAGGATTTTGCTAAAGAGATTCTGGAATCCATCAGCCACAATGTTTAGTAATTCTATAGTAAATTTAATTTCATCCTTTGTGGTTTATAAGCCATTTTACCATCAGTTCCTTTTTACTCTTATCCAAGTTTTAACTAGATAAATTAAAACATTCATTTTACTGGTGAAAATAAACCAAATCTGGGAAACTATAATTGCTTAAGATGAATAACCTCCTAGTTATTTAGGGAGAGTTCTAACCCAAAAGTTTTAAATTCAGAATTCTTTTTATTACATGATATCATATTTCTGAACACATAAGGTTCCTACAACAAAAGGAACGTATCTTTTTCAGAGCCCACTAGATTACTGAATGTTATCAAAAAAGTATCATTATGGTAGTGAGAGTTCAATTTTGAGAATGTTTGCAATGATAATTCCTTTGTATTTCATTCCATTCAAAACTGTTAGCAAGCTTCAAGTTAGTATTCACTAAATGAGTACAGGCCATGTGAACAGAGAAAAAGAAAAACAAATATAATTTATTAATTTGAAAATTATTTTCTTTGCCTAGCAATCTGAATAACAAATTTTTACTGAATCACTAATTGAATAGAGCAAATAACTTATACATTTAAAGCCAGAAGAGCATGTAACTGAAGGCATTACTTGTGTAATTAGCTTCTCTAGGCCTACCTTGCTTCAATTGACAAATGAGGCCAATATTAAGAACTAATTATACAACTTTTACTATGTATGTGCCTTGTATTATCTTCAGCTCAAAAAGACTGATTCACTTTAAGGCAACAACTCTAAAAATTCTGATTTTACAAATGAAGGAATGAAGATAAGGGTGCATTAAGTAATTTGGTCAAGGTCCCATAGTTGGGACATGTCAGAGCCAGCATTCAAATTCAGATAATCTAACTCTAAATCCCATGTCTTAACAATTATTCTGTAAGTATTTCATAGAGTATGAAGATTTGATGAAAAAAGATCATGAAAAGAATTTACAGTGCCAAAGAATAACCCCCAGTTAATATTAACTTTCATTACTATTATTAACCTGTAATGCTTATGTTTAACTACTATTATAATGAAATGCAAGAGTATGCAAATAATAAATCATCAATATGATAACTAATATCCTAAAAGAAAGCACATAAATTAGGGTGTATTGTATACAACTCTGGTTTAAATTTAACTAAGCATAAAAACTGATGGGGTTCAGTTTGCCCCATAATGTATCACAAGACCCAACAGACAAGAATAGTTTTTAACCTCCACCTTAACTGTCTAAAATACTTTAGATAGGGAGCCAAAAGCAAGAAGAGAGCTATTATCAAAGATAATTTAACACAAGAAAGGCTTATCCATGTGGTGTTACAAAGATTTGTCTTCCAAGTATTTGCCCTTTGCTCTATCTTTCTGAGAACTGTCTTTCAACCCTTTGATGTTCCAGCTGTTTACCCCCTTTCTCCTTAGCTCAGAATGGCATATAAACTCTAGTTGCCGGTCACTGAGCTTTTCAAGTCTTTGGGGATTCCATCTTTACAAAATTAACTTGCTCTTTTCCTGTTAATTTGTCTTCCATTAATTTAATTATCAGGTAAGCCACAAAATCTAGAAGGAAAATGGTGAAAATATTCCCCCTCTACAAAACAGACAAGCAAATATTTATCACGAAAATCATTAATGTGAAAATAAAAATTAAGTAGAATAAAACATAAACAGACACTGAATAAAAAAGCCTATATAAACCTATACTGTCCCTTCATATTTAAAATATTAATACTTTCTATTTAGAATAAGTGCTTTTGTCAAGATTTAAATTGTGGGCAGGTTATTTGTTTTCTTCTTGTGACTGACTACTTTCTCTGAAAACTTCCTTCTACTCTCATCTGTGCTTCTATGTGGTAAGCAGATGATTTATTTTCTCAAAATATCAAAAATTGATTATATCTATATATCAAGGTGGATAAATATTTTAAATAATGGATTGTTGTTGTTTAGACGATATGCCATATCCAACTCTTTTGCAGCCTCATGGGCTATGGCAAAATAGTTGTCTGAGGAGGCCTTACTAGTGAGTAAAGAAGAGAAGCTAAAGGCAAAGGAGAAAAGGAAATATATATCTATCTGAATGCAGAGTTCCAAAGAATAGCAAAAAGAGGTAAGAAAGCCTTCCTAGGTGATTAATGCAAAGAAATAGAGGAAAACAATAGAATAGGAAAGATTATTCAAGAAAATTAGAGATAACAAGGGAACAAAGACGGGCACAATAAGGGACAGAAATGGTATGGAGCTAACAGAAGCAGAATATATTAACAAGAGGTGACAAAAATATACAGAACTGTACAAAAAATCTTAATGATCCATGTAACCACTATGGTGTGATCACTCATCTAGAGCCAGACATCCTGGAGTGCAAAGTCAAGTAGGCCTTTGGAAGCATCACAATGAACAAAGCTAGTGGAGGTGAAGGAATTTCAGCTGAGCTATTTCAGATCCTAAAAGATGATGCTGTTAAAGTGCTGTACTCAATATGCCAGCAAATTTGGAAAACTCAGCAGTGGCCACAGCACTGGAAAAGATCAGTTTTCATTCCAATCCCAAAGAAAAGCAATGCCAAAGAATGTTCAAACTACTGCACAATTGCTCTCATTTCACATGCTAGCAAAGTAATGCTCAAAATCATCCAAGCCAGGCTTCAACAGTATATGAACCGTGAACTTCCAGATGTTCAAGCTGGATTTAGAAAAGGCAGAGGAACCAGAGATCAACTTGCCAGCATTAGTTGGATCACAGAAAAGGCAACAGAATTCCAGAAAAATCATCTACTTCTGCTTTATTGACTACATCAAAGCCTTTGTGTGGATCACAACAAAATGTGGAAAATTATTAAAGAGATGGAAATACCAGACCGCCTTGCCTGCCTCCTGAGAAATCTGTATGCAGGTGAAGAAGCAACAGTTAGAATTGGACCTGGAACAATGGACTGTTTCCAAACTGGGGAAGGAGTAAGTCAAAGCTGTATATGGCCACCTTGCTTATTTAATTTATATGCAGAGTACATCATCCCGGGCTAGATGAAGCACAATCTTCAAGAATGCTGGGAGGAACATCAATAACCTCACATATGCAAATGACACCACTCTTATGACAGAAAGTGAAGAGGAACTAAAGGGACTCTTGATGAAAGTCGAAAGAGGAGAGTGATAAAGTTGGCTTAAAACTCAACTTTCAAAAAACTAAGATCATGAAATTCAGTCCCATCACTTCATGGCAAATAGATGGGGAAATGGGAATAGTGAGAGACTTTATTTCCTTGGGCTCCCTAATCACTGCAGATGGTGACTGCAGCCTGAAATTAAAAGACACTTGTTCTTGGAAGAAAAGGTATGACCACCTAGACAGCATATTAAAAAGCAGAGACATGACCAACAAAGTCTGTATAGTCAAAGCTCTGATTTCTCCAGTAGTCACATGTGGATGTGAGAGCTGGACCATAGAGAAAGCTGAGCGCTGAAGAATTGATGCTTTTGAACTGTGGTGTTGGAGAAGACCCTTGAGAGTCTCTTGGACTGCAAGGAGATCAAACTAGTCAATCCTAAAGGGAATCAGTCCTGAATATTCATTGGTAGAATGAAGCTAAAGCTCCAATAATTTGTTCACCAAATGTGTATAACCGATTCACTAGAAAAGACCTTGATGCTGGGAAACAGTGAAGGCAGGAGGAGAAGGTGACGACAGAGGATGAGATGGTTGGATGGCATCAGTGACTCAATGGACATGAAGTTTGAGAAAACTCCAGGAGTTGGTAATGGACAGGGAAGCCTGGTGCTGCAGTTCATGGGTTCGCAAAAAGTCAGATACTACTGAGTGACTGAACTGAACTGGGATATAGCCCACCAGGCTCCTCTGTCCATGGTATTTCCCAGGCAAGAATACTGGAGTGGGCAGCCATTTCCTCCTTCAGGGGATCTTCCGACCCAGGGATCAAACTTGCATCTCCTGCATTGGCAGGCATTTTCTTTACCACTGAGCCACCAGGGAAGCCCAAATAACGTATTACATCAACAAAAAACTGTGTTAGATATTCTTGTCTTCAGAAGCCCTTTACTCAAATCAATAGGCACTTTCCAAATGTTGGAATAACTGGCAAGCACTTGCCCAGTTATTGTTTAACATACTGAACCATCCAAGCTCAGCTCATCTTACCTTACATTCTTTCCCTATCTTTATTCACATAAATTTGCATGCTTAATTCTCTCTAACTGAAGATTTACCAATTTAAGGTTTACTTTGGTGTAAAATCTCAGGAGGTGCTAGTGGTGAAGAATCTGCCTGCCAATCCGGGAGACATAAGAGACACAGGTTCGATCCCTAGGTCAGGAAGATACCCTGGAGAAGAGCATGGCAACCTATTCCAGTATTGTTGCCTGGAGAATCCCATGGATGGAGGAGTCTGGTGGGTTACAGTCCATAGGGTCACAAAGATTTGGACAGGACTGAAGCGGCTGAGTGAACATGCACTGGCTTAAAAAGGCCATCTTCTGTGAATTTCCCTTTAGTGCGCCATACAACTTCCAAATCTTAGTAATTTCAGAGACTATTTTTTCTTCCTCTTCCGTTAATTGAAAGTCTGCAATCCAGAGATTTATTCTCTCCCTGATCTAAATAATGATAACCCTTTTAAAAAGCACAAACATTTTTGGTTGGTTTTTATCTTTCTTATGTCTCTAAGGCAAAGCTTGCTATATAACTTGGGGCTACTGCAAGATAAAATGTGAGCTTTCTTGTTCAAGAAGCAGAGAAAAAAAAAAGCAGACACAAAAGGCCATGTGCTATATGATTCCATTTAAATGAAATAAACAGAATAGGCAAAATCTGGGCAGAAGAAAGATTAGTGGCTGCCAGGGGTAATTGGCAGAAGATGATGGAGCATAAACATTTGAGCCAGGAGATGATGAGTGTAAATGTTTGAATCAATTTCTGATCCCCAGGTGTCCTCTGCCGACATTTAACAAAGTTCCTGGTCATTTAAAAGTAAATTTCAAGGAACAAATGCTTGTGGTAGAGAGAAGCTATTTAATTAATAAATTAACCTAATGTACTTTTCTGAAGTTACACATTTATTTTTTCTTTTCTCCTTATGGCCTAATTGAAAATTTTCCACATTCCCTATGTATTTATTTTTAGGCTTTATTTCCCTTAATCCTCAATTGTACTTATTGTTCTATGGTGAGATTGTTTCAATACCCTCCTAATTTGTCTCTTAGCTTCTATTAAATTCAACATACAATTCACACTGTTTCAAATGGGATTATGTTCCAAATACATACATACACACACACACACACACACACACACATATATATATACATATATATATATATATATAAAATTTCTGACACTTTCCTACTTCAAAATTTGATATAGACTCATTGCCTGGTGCATAAATTCAGATCCAACTAGGATAATTTACCTAGTGTATTAAACACCAGTGGAAAGTCAGGATTGGTCAAAGGGAGATTCAACGTGATTCAATCTCTACAGCCTCTCTTCAGACTCTAACTCCATAGGAAGTCAAGGAGTTAACTGGTAGTCACTTCATCGATTTCAATTAGAAAGCCAGGAGAAATAGCTATAACTGAAAAGAAATTGTGGAAGAAGATATAGGACAGAAAACAAAACAAAACAAAACAAAAGGATAGAGTATAAAATACTTGTATTCTTGCCACCATAAATGTCAGGGTCACCAAAGATGAAAAGTTTTAACTAAGAAGGTAAAAGGAGTTAATAAAGACTGCAAGCATGTATTTTCTCTTTCAGTTGTGCTAGGTATAGAAATTCTTCTCTAAAGTATCCCCTGCTTAGGATTAGGGTGAAAAATCACAAAGGAATTAGGCAAGTCACAATAATAATCAAAGCTAAATATGATCCACTTAGCATTGCTTGGGGTAGGATCTGTGTGGAATTTTGAAAGAGAACTATGCCTCAAGTAAATGATATCAAAAAACAAATATTCAATTTCCTATGAAAACCTTAATTTGAATTTTACACCTCACAATATTTGCAGACTACCAAGACCCATATTTCTCCTGCTGAATTTAGTTAAGTCCATGTAGGGAATATATTGTGCAGATGCAAACTCATGTTAAACCACGGGTTCCAATTATCAGCACTGTTGCCTCGAGGGAAACTCAGGAAATCCAAGGACTGATACTAAGCAGAAGTTTATTCTCCAAGATGTATTGTCATTTGGGATGAGACTGGAGTATCTGCACTTACCAGCTGCATACCGTAAACTCCTTGCTCTGCAACCTTCCGAAAATGCTGAACCTCCTCAGGGCATGACAAGGAGAAACTAGTAAGCCACAACAAACCAGAATTCTAGCAATTTTAAGAGACTTTCCTCCCATATGGAGCATTCTTACCACCACTTTTCTGTTTTTCATTTTCTGGATAGTTCCATTTCATCCTTTAAGATCAATACGAGATCATTTCCACTGTTAATTCTTATTGAAATCTTGTCAGAAGTAACCATTTCCTTTACCACTCTATGATATTCCACACGCACTGATGAAAGAAAATTATTCTGAAGGCAAAATGAGAAAATTCGCGATTTCACTTGCTGCCCCCTCCCCGGTAGTGTGGACTGTACATCTGAGTTACACATTAAATAGCTTCCCTTAGACAGGAATTCTTACTCAACAAAAAAGACAATTTCAACAGGTTTGGGAAAATGACTTCTTAGGACGTAACAGTCCTTTGTCAATCCTGTAAAGGGTTACAATGACCCACTGCTCATCTGTTGGATTATGTAAACTGTCAGTATGTTATTCCAATGTGTAACAATTTGTCTCAAAAACTTAGATGACTGTGCTTTGATTTCCAATGGGTGGGAAGGCCCTCAAAGCTTTCTGAAAGACCATCTCCCAGGTTATAATCCTCAGGTTGGCTGCAGTACAATTTTCCATGTCATTCTTAAACTGACTATTAATGTTTTGGTTAACAGCAACATATTTCTACTATCACACTGAAGCTATTTTTAAATATCTGACTGTTAAGTCGCTTCAGTCATGCCCAACTCTTTGTGACCCCATGGACTGTAGCCCACCAGGCTGCTCTGTCCATGGGATTCTGCAGGCAAGAACACTGGAGTGTTGCCATTTCCTCTCCAGGCGATCTTCCGACCCAGGGATTGAACCCGCATCTCTAATGTCTCCTGCATTGGCAGGCAGGTTCTTTACCACTAGCGCCACCGTTTATTTGTTTCTAATGGCTTTACTCTGGATAAAATCCAAAGTCCTTACCACTGACGTAAAGGTTCTGCATGACCTGGCTCCATGCTATCCTCCTGACCTAATCTCTTTCCATTTTCTTCATGTGGGCTTTTGCAGGCAAACTGGCTTTTTTCTGCTACTCCAGGACCTTTGAGTTACTGACTGTTTTATCTAAATACTTTTTTAACCTTTAGTTACATGATGGGAGAAGGAAATGGAAACCCACTCCAGTATTCTTGCCTGGAGAATACCATGGACAGAGAACCCTGGGAGAGTACAGTCCATGGGGTCACAAGAGTCAGACACGACTTAGCAACTAAACCACCAGATACATGATTGATTTATTCTTTCTTTATCTCCTTAAATTGTCTTATCAGTGAGGTCTTAAATGATGATTTCACCTAAAATAGATCTGTCCCTAACTGCATCAATCAAGTTCTTTTTGTTTACCATCTTCTGTTTTCTTCACAGCACTTCTCTCTCGATTTTTGAAACATACTGATTTTTTGATCCTGTTGTCTACTCACCAACCAATACAACATAAACTTTATGAGAGAAGGAAATTTTTTTGTTTACTGAAAGCATTCACTATCTAGGACACTTTCTGGGGCACAATAAGTACTTGATAAATAGTTGCTGAACATATAAATAAGGTTCAGTCTTGTCTTACGAATTATAGATTCTGTAAAGGCAAGGACCACATCACATTTCCTCAATTTTTGGGCCACTGTCATTCATAGTCATGAAAATATAATGAGTTCTTCCTAAGAAGAGTTTTTTTCACACAGTTTTAAAGATCATTTTCCATTTACAGTTATTACAAAGTATTGGGTGTATTCTATGTGTTGTAAAGTACATCCTCAAGCCTATCTTACACCCAACAGCTCATATCTCCCATTTCCCCTCCCCATACTGCCTCCATAAGAATCTATTGAAAAACTAAGACACTTTTTCTTAGACCATGAAACAATTACTCCTGTGTACTATTATGAATTTAAAGGACTCAAACTAATGAAAATAAAGAATGAACTGGTTGTGTTTTCAGTTTTTGATGCTTCTCTTTCCTTCTGGATCTCATCTTCTAAAGCCTCCAAGAACACAGTAGGTGAAAATTTCAATTCTTTCTTTCCAATTCATATGAAATTACAAAACAAAACAAACTAAACTATAAGTGTCTCTATCTTTTCATAGTCATCCTCTGTAGCTTTTATGTATCTTATCCTGCAAAACAAGAAAGCAGCAAATTCACTGACAGGTGATGTAACAGATGGAATGTTGACCATACTTCAAGGAATAGTTCTTTTTTCTGACATTGTGACTCAGAAGATTCCTGCTACCTGCATTCAGATTTGTTTTTGTGTATATACACATTTCACCTATGTTTTCCAGTTATCTTCAGTAAGATCATTCATTGGTGCAAGCTGTTTCTTCATAACAAGAAATAAACACACATATTATTTTAATACTTCAATCAAGCAAACTAAATTATAGGCATGAGATTTTTTTATGGCTTCTTTCAGGATGGAGTATTTTCCATATTGTCACAAATAAAACATTAAAAAAACAACATGGTCGGCGACACCACAAGATTATGCAGTTTAAAAAAATGAAATTCTATGCATTTGTAACACAATCACCTTTTTGTCTTGTAAGTTTTCAGGTCATAAATAAGAACCAGTGAATGCATTAGTAGAGAATTAGAAATCTTCATGCAAACAATTTAAAAACAGTAAGTACTTAAATGTACTGGAATGTGCAAAAACAAGCACCTAACAAACCCTGGCTATCAAACTAGAACTGCAGTCACACTGACCTACGTCCCAATTCTTCACTCTCCTACTCCAGATCAGGGTCATTACACTATTCAAAGAAGAATCATAACTTAATGGAAACGGTTGACACAGTTGTTCCAAGTAGACACTGTAAAACACTTAGTATGATGTTAGAGTAGAAATGAGTAAGAAACACAGTTAAGGAAGTAAACTAAAAAAATGGAAATCATATATTCACACACACACAAAGTATGAATTGGCATCACTTAAGTTGTGAGAAGTCAATAAGATTTAAGCTTCAGCATTTTTACAGAAGTTTCAGTCATGCATTCATTCATTCAGTCAATATTTGTTGAACTATAGCAGTCATTCAGGTAATGGGGATTCAACAGAAAACAACTGCTTCTGCAGAAGCTAAACGTCTACTAGAGAAAACTCAAATTAATTGGACAATCACACAAATGCATTTATAACTCTAAATTATGAGATCTATTGGAAGGAGAGAAATATGGCATAACAGGAAAAAAGAAAATACTATTGTTGCCTATCCAAGAGCCACCATCCCTTCTTCCTGTTTAACAGAACCACACTTTCAACATGCTAAAGTTTTTTGCCACAGCCCAATTTCTTCCTGCTGGGATGTTCTTGAGAAGGAGTGTGAAACTTGGCACTTCAACATGTACCCTACCAAGGTGACCAAGCCGAGGTACTAAGGATGGCAAGTAAGAGGCTCTATTTCTTTAATTTTTTTTTTTTTTCTTGGCTGCACTGTACTGCATGATGTATCTTCGTTCCCAACCAGGGATCAAACCCACGTCTGCTGCAGTGGAAGCAGTCTTAACCACTGGACTGCAAGGGAAGTTCACTTGTGCTTTGCTTTGATGCTTTAGTCGTGTCTGACTCTTTGTGACCCTATGGACTGGAGCCCACCAGACTCCTCTGTCCATGAAATTCTCCAGGTAAGAATATTGGAATGAGTTGCCATGCCCTCCGCCAGGGGATATTCCAGATGCAGGGATCAAATCCATGTCTTCTGTGGTTCCTGCATTCAGCCAGACTTTTTACCATTGAGCCACTGACTACTTATATTTTGTCAGAATCCCATATATTATTCATAATCTTTATAAAATTTGAAGAGGTAGATACTATCCATTTTTTTCCAGATAAGAAACCTGATAAATAGTCAAATTAAGTAAGACTTTTACAGTTTATAAAGTTACTGAAAGATAGAGTCAGAATTCTAACCCTTGTCTCAATGAATTTAAAGCCCAAGAATTTCATAATAAATAATGGTAAATATCTCATCATTCTGATATTTACCTTATTCAAATATTAATTTTTTATTAGGAAAAGAGAAAACTGTAATATTAAATTAATTAATTGTAGCCATAGAATTAATTAGCAGAAAATCTCAGATTGAATATTCAGAGATACTTATAATTGTCATGTTGGTTTAAAATTAATACACTATCAAATAAAGGATAAATCCAGAGGTTAAATCTAGATATAATTGATAAGCAAATCTTATTAAATCAGAAATAGTGTAATAATAATTTCAAATATACAATGCAATTTTGGTTGCTTTTCTGTTCTTGACTAGAATTCACTATAAAGTCATATCTTTTCTAAGAAGCTAAGAAAGTATGAGACAATAAAATACATGCATTTAGATCTCAAAAGTTCTAGTCACAAGAAAAAACATTTTTAAAACTGCCATCATTTATGTCTAAATGTATTCCTATACACATAAATCCAAATACAGTCATTATAGCTATTAATTACCTCCATATGATTGCTCCCATTTAATAATATCACATTATCTAATTATTTGAAGTGGATATTTTACTCAAAGAGTTAGGTGTTTATTAGAAAGAATAATCTAAGATTTAAGGTTGTCTCTTGTACATCAAAGGAAATTTAACTTTTTAGTCATTTCTATTATCATCCATAGAAATTTAGGCTATTGCATTTTGAAGGTTTTAAAACAATTTCAAATGGAATTCTGATTTCTCTCCCTCACTAACACATGTTAAAGCCAATAAAACTTTTTAGAACTGTTTAGGAGTAAGTGACCTCAAGGGAATGATATTTTCCAGAGAAATGATAATGGGATACAAAGCCTTTCATTTCTGAGTCACTGGTTAGAAAGCAGTTCTGGTTGTAGTTGATGGAAAGGCATTACCATTCAACAGTCTATGTGAAATTAGTTTGTTTCAGTCCAGTTCCTAGTGAATAGGTGTTCACATCCCAATTGGCGTTAACTGAAATGCATGTTGATGATTTTATTATGAAGACCAATGATACAAGCATTGAAAATCTGGTCTTGGAGCACACAACAAATAAGAGCATGGCTGGGGAAAAGTATGTTTCTAAAAACATAACCATGGAAAGAGTTTGAAATTTGTTTCTCTCTAAGACCGGCTTTGGATAGTTTCTTGGGACTCAGAATTCTTAGATGACAGTGCACGTGTGCCGAGTTGCTTCAGTCGTCTCCGACTCTTTGCAACCCTATGCAAGCCCTTTGCAAACCCTTTGCAAGCCCACCAGGCTGCTCTGTCCATGGGATTCTCCGGCAAGAATACTGGAGTGGATTGCCATGTCCTTCTCCAGGGGAGCTTCCCAACCTAAGGATTGAACCTGAGTCTCTTGCGGCTCCTGCACTGCAGGAAGAGTTTTTACCACTGAGTCACTTGGGAAGCCTTTAAGTGACAGAGATGCATCTATTACATGGCACAGTGTATCTCTAACACTGCTCAACATTCTCAGAATGATTTTTTAAAAATCTTTAATTATTGCAAACATCTCAGCAAAACCAATAATTATTACTTAGACTATTAAAATTAGTTCTTAATTTTCTAGGACCAATGAAGTAATAATCTGGCTACATCCAATAATCAATACAATTTGTTTTTCTAGATGATGCTGAACATAGACAAACAACTTTCAAAGTGGAATGTACCTTATAAAGGATCAGCAAATTTATTTGACTCAAACAGTACTAAAAAAGATTTTTTAAATACAGAAAAGTTTAAAGTTATCTGTATCTGATATTTCCTAACTACTTGACAGGTCTATCACTAGAGCTGAAAAACCAATTATATCAGAATCTCAGATAGTCCATCAGACAAATATGTAATGAAAAAAAGAACATGCTTACTAAATGTTATATATAGTAAAAGTTAATAGAAATATCTATAAGACAATTTGTTAATGGGTATATCTATCTATGTCTGTCTGTCTCACACACACACAGACACAAGTGTATGTATGTGCATGCATGCACAACAATTTAAAAACAAGTCATGTGACATTTATTGAGTACCTATTACTCCATTGTTTTCTAGGAACTTTAGGCTTCTTCAAAGTAATAGCTCATTTAATACTGAGACAGTATGTGAGGGTTGTCATTATTTCAACTTCATTACTGAGGAAAGAGTCTTACAGAAATAAGAGTTTATCCAATTTCCACTTGACTTCAAAATCCATGTGTATGCCCCTACATTAACATAGGAACCTATGTCAATTTACACATGAGGAGCCTATAAGCCAGTCATTTCTGCTCTTTCAGATATATTATATATGGGAGTGGATCTGATTAAAGCGAAAGTGAGGTCACTCAATCATGTCCGACTCTTTGCGACCCTATGGACTATAGCCTCCCAGACTCCTCCGTCCATGGAATTTCACAGGCAAGAATACTAGAGCGGGTTGCCATTTTCTTCTCCAGGGGATCTTCCCGACCCAGGAACTGAACTCAGGTCTTCCGCATTACAGGCAGACACTTTACTATCTGAGCCACCTGGGAAGTCCATTCAGATATATTTCTCATATGCAACTAAGAGAGTTGAACTAGATGCATTCTCAAATTTCTGTTAACTCAACTATCGTAAGATTCTGAATGTGTTTTAGGTGGATGATGCAGACAATGATTGGAATCATTGAAGAAATTGTTCTAAGGCACATCTTAACAGTAAGTCCTACACAGACTGCAAAGGGAAAATAGAATTACTTATTTACATAGTAAGAAGCTAAGATTAGTGGCTACCGAGGAAAAAAAACCCAAATTTTATGTGGGGAATATATCAAGAATGAAACTGGACAGATATTCATTGCTAGGAGAAGAAACTAGTTAGCAAAACTTAGGCAAATGAAAAAAAATTAAATCAATTATCGAAAGAAGGAAGACAAACGTAAGTAAGAATACAAGTTTTACCATATATGAAGTTCAGAATCACTCCTGGTTGAAATATGCTGCTACTACTTCCCATTGAAAGGCTCTGGGCTAGAAATCTCAAGATTTCATGTACTTTTTTCTTCTCTTGTCACATTAAGAAAGACTACACTGTCAAATTTCCATTTAAGACAATATCACGATTCTGGCAGAAACTGAGTTAGGTCTCAAATCATAACAGGAGCCACAAAGAAATATGAAATAGTTTCTTAGAGTATTTCTAGACTTGTCACTTTGGTCTCAGAATTATTGATTCCTGGTTAAAAATGTCTTTATTTGTTTATTAAATTGGACAGTATATAAACCATTGCTAGGAAGTAGAAGAAATAAAATGTTAAAATCAGCTACATAGAATACATACAAAATTTTCACATGACTAGTATGATTATCTGAATAAAGGCAGTTTACAACACAAGATATATGATACAAATTTTTCTTAAGCATATGAAAAATTAAGACACTTGATTCTGTCCAGTTCAATTCATTCACTTGTAAGTAAATATCAAAACAATTTTGAATTTGACCCAAAACTTTGAAACTCCTTTGTGAAAATTTCCTACCGAGTCCACCGAACATTTCTTTAAAAATAATATAACTGACAGAAAAAATTTCTCATTTGATGATAGGTTTCATTTGGGGAAACAGTAAGACACAGTTTAACACCAAGCATGATAAATTAAGTAAAAAGATTCCAGGAGGAAAATACTATTCTGATCAAATTGAAGTGTGACTAAAAGATAATACAAGTTATTTATGTGTCTGTGACTTATAAACTATCACTGATGGCACTTCTAAAGGAAGAAGACCTAAAAAATTTAAGCACTGTTAGAATACTGAACAGTGTCTAAAATCCTCTTGAAATAGATATTTTGAAAGAAAAGAATTTCTCTTTCAGTTTTTGTATGTTTGCATTTTCATATGCTTCAAAGGTTTCCTTTATACAAGTCATATTATGTATTACAGAAGCAAAGATAACAAATGCAAATTAGACATAGTAAAATCCATGTAATCATCTGAAACAAATCAGGATTATCTATAAAAAAAAATTCGTGATTGAGAAACCAAAATTAGGAACAGGGAAAATAAATCCACTAGACTCTGTAATCAAACCCTGATTGTTTTCCTTACTCAGAGCCTTAAACAAGATGATATCATTTTTAATACTTCTAACTAATATCTTTAATTTTTATAACAGTGATACATAATTGACATTAAATTTGAGGCTTATTTTGAGGTTAAATACTATATGGGAAATTGTTCTGTCAAATGAATAATGCTATATAAAAATTAGTATGTAGTTTTCCTCTCACTTTTGTTTTTGGTTCTGTATCAGGTAGCATTGCTTTATTCAACCAATTATAGTAATCCATTTCAAAGAAACTTAAACAGTAAATAAATTTTTATGTCATGTAAGATCAAATCCAACTATTCAACTCTAAGAGTGATGACACTAGTGGCTCAAAGAGGTCACCATAAATCCATCATCCACTTTTTATCACCTTGCCATCCTTTGGAGGGCCCAGCTATGCTTTGGGTGGCTACAATATTCCCAAGCATGACATCCAAACATAGCAATGGTCATAGAGATAAAAAATACTCTTCCCCTATTAAAGTATAAAGCTCTGTGATTTTATTTACCTTAGAGCACAAGTTACTAGACATACCTTGGCTTACATGGCAAGACCAAAATAGAAACTGATGAAAGAAATAGGTTCATCATGGGACCTTAGACTAAGGATTTTCTCAAAACTGGGAGAAGTTCAAATTTAGATGACTATATAAACAAAATTATGGCATTTTTATAAAGGTTATCAATAATAACTGTTGGTAAACAATAATGTCTATTGGTTCAGGGGTTTGGTAGTTATTACTGGAAGGCATTAATTTATCCTTAGTATCCTGAGCATTAGTGACCCAATAATTGTGTAACAGTATAAAGTTCATATCTGTTACTCATAAAAATATTCCTACATCTTTGCAGACACAAGGGTTCCTTCTTTTCCTACCCCAATAACAATCAAAGAGCTGCTATTAGGCCTGCATATTATTGACATAGGCCCAGACTACTCTCAGTATCTGGTTGACCAAGCCAATCGGAACTCTTTCTCATAAACTCTTAAAATAAATGTTAAGTGCAAAATATGTTACATTTTAACAAATATAAATTCAGTAACTACCAATCACTATCATGTAATCATGATATGAAACATTTTCATTTCTCTAAAATGTTCCTTCATGTTCCCTTTGATTGAGTCCCCTCTCCCTCTTCAAACCTTTGACAACCACTGATGAACTCTGCCATTTTAGTGATATCTTCTTTAGAATTACACAGATCTCTTTTATATCTGACTTCTTTCATTTTCTATAATATTTATGTGATTCATTCATAAAACATCTGTCCATTTTATAAAGGCTGTTTTCTCATTATTGAGTTGTAACTTTTTTAAATTTAAAGGAAACAAGTCTTTCGTTAGATGAATGTATTTTGAATATTTTCTCATAGACTGTGTGTGCCTTTGTGTTTTTTAAATTAATGGTCTACAAAGTATAAAAGTTGTCTTTTTTTCTTTTCTGATTCATGGTTTTCACCATCTGAAAAAAAAAAAAACTACCTATCACCTGTCAAGAAATATTTTCTCTTATGACATATACTAGGAGTTGTACAGTTTCAGGTCATATTTACGACTATGATAGATTTCAAATTAACACTGGTTTATAGAGTAAAAATGCAATTTTTAGGTATGGATGTCCATTTTTTTCAGGTCTTCCCAAGGGGTGTTAGTGGTAAAGAACCCACCTGCCAATGCAGGGGATGTAAGAGATGTGGGTTCAATCCCTGGCTTGGGAAGACCCCTGGGAGAGGACATGATGAGCCACTCCAGTATCCTTGCCTGGAGAATCCCACGGACAGAGGAGCCCGGAGGGCTATAGTCCATAGGGTTGCAAAGAGTTGGACATGACTGAAGCAAGTTAGCACATACACACATGTCCAATTTTTTTAGCACCATATATTAAAAATAGTATCCTTTTTTCTATTGAATTCTCTTCATATTTTTGTTCAAAATCAACTGTCTATATATGTGGGAGGCTATTTCTGGATCCTATTCTTTTCTATCCTTTTACACACAGCACACTGTCTCTGTGAACATAGATCTATTATAAATCTTGGGGTTGAAGAGCATATCTTCCAGTTTGTCTTTTTTTTTTTTTTAAATCTGTCTAGGCCATTTGTATTTCTATATAAATTTTAGAATCATCTTGTCAATTTTAACAAAGATGCCAGCTAAGGTTTGATGAGGATAGTAACTGAGCCAACAGATTAACTTATGGAACTAACATCTGAACAACATTAAATCTTCTGATTCATGAATATATCTCCTTATTTAAGTCATTTTAAATGTCTCTCAGCATTGTATTGTAATTTTCAGTGTACAAATCTTGCACGTACACTGTTAAATATTTTCCTAAATATTTCATGTATTTGATGCTATTATAAATTCCCACTTTTTTATCATTACTTAAAACAAAAAGGACATTTTTAAAAAAATTAGTCTATGTCCTGAAACCTTATTATTTTGAGTAGCTTTTTCAAAGTCCTCAGGGTTGTCTTTATAAACAAAAACACCACCTACCAAAAACGACTTCCTTATTTCCAATCTCTAGGGCTTTCAAATTATTGCCTTGCCTCAATGAAATGTAGAACATCTAGTACAATGCTGAATAAAATAGTGAAAATGGAAATCCTGACTTTTATAAGACTATATTAAAATTTTCAGTATCCCACAAGTATCACATTAGTGGTAGGTACTTTGTAGCTAGCTCTTATCTGCTTACACCATCCTTCTTATCCTCAGTGTGCTGAAAGTGTTCAATGATGTAACCAAAACCACATGCATGCTCAGTCATGTCTGACTCTTTTGTGATCTTATGGACTCTAGCCCACCAGGCTCCACTGTCCATGGGACTTTCCAGGCAAGAATGCTGGATTGGGTTGCCATTTCCTTCTCCAGAGGATCTTCATGACCCAGGGATCAAATCTGTGTCTCCGGCATCTTCTGTATGGGCAGGTGGATTCTTCAGCACTGAGCCACATGGGAATCTTCTCAATGATGTAAGAAGACTGAATTATGTCAATAATCTTTTTCTTTGTATGTTGAGATAATATTATAGTTATTTTATTTTTGTAGAATG
Source organism: Muntiacus reevesi (assembly GCF_963930625.1). Taxonomy (NCBI): domain Eukaryota; kingdom Metazoa; phylum Chordata; class Mammalia; order Artiodactyla; family Cervidae; genus Muntiacus; species Muntiacus reevesi. Next base: position 13,068,011 of record NC_089265.1, on the reverse strand, counting down.
AAGATATAGTTAACAAAATTAATTTTTATAGGTTAAACTTATATCCCTGGGATGAATCCAACTTGGTCACAAAGTTTTTGACTTTTTATATATTGTTAGATTTAATTTACTAAAACTTTATTAAGGGTATTTTGCCTGAGTACATATGGGATATTGACTTGTATGATTTCTTTTCTTAAGTTTTCCCCAATATTTTTGTTAAAAATTCCATGTGTGAAGCTAAAAACTGAAAATCTAAGGCAGAAATGGGAAATCAGTAATTATAGTTATATTTTAATAAGACTCTACCAGTAAAAGAGAGAACAAGTAGAAATAAATAGTACAGGAGACTTGAACAACCTTATTAACAATCTGATCTGACATTTTAAAACACTCTACCAAGAAATAACAGAATATACATTATTTTCAAGTGCTTATGGAACTCTAGCAAGATCAATTTCAATACACTTAAAAAATTGAAACTATACATGTCATTTGACTATGTGAAATTAAATTGGCACTATTAATAACAAAGGTATCTGAAAATTCCTGAATATTTGGCAACTGAACAACAAAATTCTTATTAAAATAATGATCAAAGAAAAAATCATTCAAAGAATTCCAAGTTAAATATATGAGAACTTATATTTAACTTAATAGAATTAAAACACAACATATCCATATTTATGGAATGGGGCTTAAACAGTGATCAAAAGGAAATTTATCTCGTTAAATACTTCTAGCAAGTCTCAAATCAATAATATAAGCTTCTGCTTGAGGAAACTAAAATGATCAAAAACACAAAAATTAAATTAAAATTACCACTGGTAGAAAGAGAGAAATAAAGGCAAGATAAGAAATAAATTGAAAACAGAATCACAGTAAGGAAAATAAAGGAATTCAACAAGTAGTATTTTGAAAAAGATCAAGAAAATAGTATTTAAAAATGTAGATAGAGAAGACACAAATTACTAGCATCCAGAATAAAGGAAGGGACATTGCAACAGTTTTCATAAGTATTAAAAGCATACTAAGGTATTATTAGGATGTACTCTGCCTGTATGTTCTAAAACTTAGATGAAATGGACAGATTCTTTGAAAGACAGCAATTGCAAAACTCATTCAAGGGGAAATAATTAGCCCGAATAACCCCACATCCAAGAAATTGAGTTAAAAATTTCCTACAAAGCTTCCAAAATATTTGCGTATTTCAAAATAAATGTTTGTTGCCATTACTATTATTATGAACTTTCCACTGAATTATCCTATAGATATGTATGTAGCATACTTTAATTCAGGGACAACTTGACTCTAGCTAACTAGTCAATATCTTTTTAAGGCCATCATGACTTGATCAAATATCTTCTCTAATTTTGTTGGCTCAGGGGTAATCTTTGTATTCTTATTCATTTAATATACTTTTGATACTCTTTATTTCAATAACTGGTGATATTAGAGCTCTTCTTTTTTACATCATATTGTCACCTCATAATTCTAAATACTGGTCTTACTTTTATTATTTTTTTCAGTGTCATGATTTTTATCTCATTTAACATACTATACCATTGGGCAAAACAATGCACCTTCTCCATAAATTGATGTATCTACACATGCCAATTGGTATATCTTTTAGTTCCCAGAATTATTTCCATTTCACTATTTAGCATCATTTAAAATTATGTTAATAAATTATTTCCACTGCTAGAGAATGAGTCTGGAATGCAAACTTGATAAATGCATGGGGACTTCTTCAAAATATGGCTATAATGCTATAGGCATATTAGGTGGTGTAAGGCAATAACAAATCTGGAAAAGGCATGTTTAAATGTTGCTAAGGAGTGTTTTTGAAAGGAAACAAATATGCCTTTAAATTTGATTTGCTTAACTTAAATTTGAAAATGCTTAGCTACTCAATTTCTTCAAGTAGCTTTGTTTGCATATAATTTGGTTTCACTGCTTTGTGATTGTATATTTGCATTTAAATAGATTCATATTCAAATACTATGCAACATACAATACAAATGTGGGAGTGTGAGGCCACTTAGTAGAAGACATTTTTACTGACCCTATAGTCCAAAATGCTTTAAAGCTCTCTTTGACATAATAAAAATTGCACAATGAATTTTATCACATCTATAACTCATGATGAAATTACAATTTGGAATGATTTCTCAGTGTGTCTTGAATCTGACTCTTTCCTCCATTCTTCACCTCATTCTAAAGCAGATTTATGAAACTGAGTGTCTCAGCCATTTCTCTAACCTCAAATCCAGGTAGAGGACTATGCTATTTGAGATAAGGCAAATGACATTATGTTCTTTTATTGATTTTTCATTTTGAGTAACAGTCTCCACATGACTTCTAATACTGGTAAGTAAAATTCTTCCACAGTATATATTGAGGAAGATGTTTAAGCTACACCCAATAAAGTCTTAACAATGTTGCAGAATTGAAACACAGATAACAATGCAATCATTGAATATATACTTATATCTAAAGTCTCACTACATTTTATATGTATGTGTCATAAAGTAGGAACCACATGAATGTAATTATTACATTTGATGTAGCTGAATTTATTCATTTGAAAACCACCTCTTTCTAAAAAACTCTTTTATATTGTAGTATAGATGATTAATAACGTCATGATAGTTTCAGGGTTACAGTTGAGCAACTCAGCCATGCACATTTCTGTATCCACTCTCCCCCAAACTCTCCTCCTATTAGAAAGTCTACCTTTCGATGGAAGCTCATCCCAGGGACGGGGGAGCCTGGTGGACTGCCCTCTATAGGGTGGCACAGAGTCGGACACGACTGAAGCGACTTAGCAGCAGCAGCAGCATCTCTCCTATACCAGGAGGTAGGCGCGAGGACTTAGCCATAATCTAATCAGTGAAATCTTAACCTCCTGGCCAGAGCAATTAATTCAATAATACATACTTGAATTAAATATATTTAAATTTGAGTGAAGCTCAAGAAATAATTCCCATAGACATTCTCTCTTTCCTCTTGAAATAAATTAACATAAACTGTTGATAATCACCTTCAGATGAAAAGGAGACAGCCTACTGATAAAAGAGCCAATATCTAAAAAACCAAAAAAGGAAATGAACACCCTGGTCACATAAAATGAATGTTGCATTAAGCTGTATCTGACAATGGGCTCTGGAAATGCATTTTAACATGCTGCAAGAAAACTGCATTTTGCTTAAGCAATATGTGGATTGAATTGCCCTTCATGTGCTAGTAATTTAATATGAATTTTCCCAAATGAGAGTATATATGGTATGCTGATATATATGTAATAGTCAGATACACAAAATAATGTTTTGATTTATATACCTGACTATATACAAATAGTATAAAGTGTAGCATCATTGAACATGGCGTTAGAAAGACTGCTACAATTACCTGTAAATAAAAAAGCAGTGTGAATCACTCTACCCCAACAATGAGGCTAAGTTGTAGCTGTGTCACGGACAATCTCCTTAATTCTAAAAAGTGAGTAGGGAATTTTTGTCTGGTTTATGACAAAATTTGAGAAAGTAATTGAAATATAATTTTAAGGGCCTTGCCTCCTGTGCTTCATTGTTTGCATGTTATTATTTGAATTGTGGGAGTAAAGAGAAAATCATTATTAATAATATATGTGCAGTATAATATGGATGAAATGTAGAGCATGGATTAGAAAAGGAGAAGTAAATTTCCAAAATATACAGTTTAATAACAAACAAACAAACAAAAAAAAACCCTAAATTACCCAATCAAAATATGAATAAAAGACCTATATAGATATTTCTATAAAGCAGACATACAGATGGCCAACAGGTACATGAAAAGGGCATCATTGCTAATTATTTAGAAATGAAAATCAAAACTACGGTGAGGTACCCCCTTACACCAGTCAGAACGGCCATCATTAAAAAGTCTACAGATATATGCTGGAGAGGGTGTGGAGAAAAAGGAACTCTCCTACACTATTGGTGGGAAAGTAAATCGGTTACAGCCACTGGGAAAACAATATGGAGCTTCCTTTAAAATCTAAAAATAGAGCTACATATGATCCTTCAATCCACTCCTGGGCATATTTCTGGAGCAAACCATAATTCAAAAAGATATATGCCCACCAGCATTCATAGCAGCACTATTTTAAACAGTCAACACATGGAAACAACTTAAACATGCATTGATGAATGGGTAAAGAAGATATGGTATGAATATATAATATATACACAATGGAATATTACTCAGCCATAAAAATGAAATAATGCCATTTGCAGTGATTTGGATGAATACAGATATTATATCATGCTATGTGAAGAAACATGCTACAAAAGAAACAAATATTGTATGATGTCACTGATATGTTAAATCTATTATATGATACAAATGAACTTATCAACAAAACAGAAACAGACTCAAAGATGTAGAGGACAGACTTGTGGTTATTAAGGGGAAAGGGCACGGCGGAGGGATGAATTGGGAGTTTGGGATTAGCATATATAAAATATAATATATAGAATGGATAAATAATAAGGTCCTACTGTATAGCACAGGGAAGTATATTCAACATCCTATAGTATAAAGTGGAAAAGAATATAAAGAAAGTACACATATTAAAATATATATACATATATGTAACTAAATCACTTTGCTATACAACATAAATTAATACAATTTTGTAAATCAACTATACTGGAATAAAATAAACTTTAAAAAAAGGAAAGGAGAGGCAGAGGCAGATACATGATGAAGGAAATTAAGTGTCCGGATTTTTACTTTCACAGGTGTTTTCCTACACCAGGTGTATGGCACATGCATGCAGAGGATCATGTGCTTTTATAAAATTACCAATGCTAGAATATTTAGCCAGTGTCATTTGAGAACACGATCTTGTGCAACTTCAATTTTCCTATACTTTCTGTAATGGAGGATGCCCTGAAAGGCCACAGCTGTTTTGCGGTACAGCTGATACCCAAGTAGACTGGGGGTAAGAGGCATTAGGTAAGGATTTAGGAGGGTGGTTGGTGTGGCTATGTAAGAGTCAGTAGCACATCAATGTTTCTTGAAGTCATGAATGAGCCTGACAACTCCCCAAATATTTGCAAATTAAAAGAAAGTGGCTCAAATTAAAATTGGAAATAGCATCATTGAAGTAGTATGGAACAGGTAGTCAGGGGAAATAAAATAGAAATTGGCAGTGGTGTGGAAGTTACTGGGGGTCAGTTTCAAGTGGAGACTTGATAGAATGATCTCAAAACAAAAAATGAGAGGCAATTAGATCTGACCAATAAGAAATTAATTTAAAGTAATTATTTCAACAGAGTTCTAGAAGAAATCAGGTGACAGTGAGACAAGGAAGTGACAGTAAGAGCTGTGACAAGAAAAGTGGGCAACTTTATAAATGCTTTGTTGAAATGCAGATATGTAAAAGGAACAGGAAACTTCTTGATGTGGACTGTTTTTTAAAATTTTATTGCATTGGTTGCAATACTGCTTCTGTTTCATGTTTTGGTTTTTTGGCCACGAGGCATGTGAGATCTTAGCTCCCCAAACAGAGATTGAACCTGAACCCCCTGCATTCAAAGGCAAATCACTAGACCCCAGAAAGTCCTTGCAAAGACAATCAACCTAAACCCCCATGGTCTACTTGCTCTACAAACAATTTTTATTTCAAAACTTCATTTAACACACCAAAAAGAATTACTAGTTGCATATTTACTAGTATCTATTTCCCCATCACAATCTAAATAAGAAATATAATCCCTTTTCAAAAAGGTTTTCCTTTCAAATTTCTCTACTTCTGAAAAAAGATACATTTTTGTCACGTTTACAAAATACAAAATAAGAAGACTGTTTTGAAGTTGTGACATTTTCTTCATAGAAGATTGTGACAAGAAACAGTTTTATTCTGCCTTATCTTCCACTGGTACAGTGCCAGCACATTTGGAAATGGTACATTTATTATTATTTCCATTACAGTTACTGTCAGTTTGGAAAACATTACTTTTGTCTAAATACACAGCTTGCAGATTTTGAATCATCATTTATGGAAATAAAACACATGGTACTAGGCTTAATGCTATGTTGCATATTATCTGAGCACTCTACCAACTGAATTGTCTTGGTTCTAAGATTTTTGGAGTGTGGTTAATTCATTTTTTGCTTAGTAAGCTAAATGCTTCAAGACTTTCACAGGCAGAGATACACTAGACAGTACTATTGTAAAACTGAGGCAAGGAGAGCCCACAGGAATCATTACTAATATGGGAGAAATTTATTCTCAAGGGGACTAAATAGAAATAAAAAAAAATAAGCAACTGTGATAACACCATGACCTGGAAGCTGTGTGGGCCATAGAATCAAAGAAAGCTTGATGAGGTTAAATCACTCTCTCCTTTCACTGGCTACTGGCAAATTACATAACTTCTATAAAGCAAAGATGGCATTATAATGCTGCTTTTGTAGTATTTTCTGACTTCTGTGAAGATTAAATAGCAATTACAAACAAAATATTTTGTATTTTACCAGACTCATTATTAACAATAAATATCAACTATTTTTATCATCTATAGTAAACCTTCAATGAAGATAAATGGATTCTGAGACCAGGGCAAGAAGGGAAAAAGGTCTATCGAGTACTTAAAATATTCTACACTCAACTGTGAGATCTCTAGAAATTTGGGAAGACCTAATAGGGAGTACACTTAACACCCATTCATAAACTTGGATAACGTCTTAGAAGTCACTGTTGTGGTAAATGAATGGTTACACTAAATTATCCCTAGGATTCCCAAGGATTACTTTTAGTTTATCCACTGAATGATGGATATACTAATGGTATATTTTTATTTTTCATTTACTTACATGGTCTTTAGTCAAAAGTTTTTGTTAAGATTTAAGGTTGCCAATGCACTCATTTCACAGGCTAGCAAGGTTATGCTCAACCAGATGGACAAGCTGGATTTACGAAAGACTGAGGAACCACAGGTCAAGTTGTCAACATCCACTGGATCACAGAAAAAGCAAGAGAATTCCAAAAAAAATCTACTTCTGCTTCACTGACTACACTAAAGCCATTGGCTGTGTGGATCACAGCAAGCTTGGAAATTTGACTGTGTGGATCACAAAAACTTGTGGAAAATTCTTAAAGAGATGGGAACAACAGACCACGTCACCTACCTCCTGAAAAACCTGTATGCATGTCAAGAAGAAATAGAACTGGAGGTGGAACAACGAACTGGTTCAAAATTGGGAAAAGAGTATGTCAAGGCTGTATATGAGGATGAGATGGTTGGAAGGCATCACCGACTCGATGGACATGGGTTTGGGTGGACTCCAGGAGTTGGTGATAGACAGGGAGGCCTGGTGTGCTGCGGTTTATGGGGTTGCAGAGTCTGATACGACTGAGCAACTGAACTGAACTGAACTGAACTGAAAGCTGTATCTTGTCACCCTGCTTATGTGCAGAGTACATCAGGTGAAATGCTGGGCTGAATGAAACACAAATTGGAATCAAGATTGCCAGGAGAAGTATCATTAGCCTCAGATATGATATGATACCACCATATGATACCACTGTAATAGCAGAAAGAGAAGAGGAACTAAATAGCATCTTGATAAGGGTGAAAGAGGAGAGTGAAAATGCTGGCTTGAAAGTCAGCATTAAAAAAACTAAGATCATGGCATCCAGTTCCATCACTTCATGGTAAACAGATGGAGAAAAAGTCGAAATAGTGACAGATTTTATTTTCTTGGGCTCCAAAATCACAGTAGATGGTTACTGCAGCCATGAAATTAAAAGACACTTGTTCCTTGGAAGAACTATGAAAAACTTAGACAGCATATTAAGAAGCAGAGACATCACTTTGCTGACAAAGGTCCACCTAGTCAAAGCTATTGTTTTTCCAGTTGCCATATACAGATGTTAGAGTTGGACCATAAAGAAGGCTGAGTGCCAAAGAACTAATGCTTTCAAATTATGGTGCTGAAGAAGATTCTTAAGAGTTCCTTGGACTTCAGGGAGATCAAACCAGTTAATCCATGAGATGGTTGGATGGCATCACCAACTTAATGGACATGAATCTGAATAAACTCCAGGAGATAGTGAGGAACAGGGAAACCAGACATGCTGCAGTCCATGGGGTTGCAAAGAGTCAGACATGACTTAGAGACTGAACAACAATAAAGGATGACAAATAAGTGAGTGAAATATATGTGATATGTTCTAGATACTAATGATAATATTTATAATCATCTGCTGATAAAAGACCTCAGGACCTGTACGTAATTCTCTAAAAATCATAATTACAAACTGTTTTCCATCTAAGAAATAGATAATCAATCTCAAAATATTCTCTCAATACTTAAAAATTAAGGTCTCATTATGTATAGTTTTGCATTTTTCTATATTGAGAAAAGTGTAGCTGAATCTGGCAATTTAGGCCTGTCAATTCATTTAAGAGAAACAATCTTTCCAAAGCCAATTTAATTGCTAAAATTTTTATTATTTATAATTTCATTTAATTTTCTCATCTCCAATATAGTATAGGTCAATAGCAAATACTTACAAAACTGTTGTGAGAAATGAAGCAGATATCAGTGTCTGATAGTAATTTAAGTAAATATGAGTTATTCTTACTGGTGGAAATACCGGAGTAAATATTACGTTGTGACATCCTAAAAATTATATCTATAAAAGTAGATATAGACCAGTTCTATAAATGCTTCAGTAAAGAAAAAAATGAGGGTCTGACAAAAGAAACAGGGTATAAATATATCTGAATAAATACTTTTGAATCTTAGTTCCCTGATTAGGTAGAGATATCTAGAACATTTAGCTCTTTAAATTTTAAACTATTATGGATTTCATAATGAATTTGTAATGCGGGGGATTATTTGTCTAGACTATGAAAAATATCCAAAATATCATTTAAGTTATAGTACTTGAACATCAAATGCAGTTGAATTTGAACTCAATGTACTAGGCAAATCACATAAACACCTTCCTTCCATATATCATTTCTGACTAAATCTAATAGCTTGAACATCATGAATCCTCACCCTTATATAAACTGTCAGCATCCTCATACAGAATTTCTGGTTTCAGTAGTGTCATTCCAAACTAACAAAAGCATATGATTTACTCTCATTTCTTTCCAGTTAAGAGAATTTTGCTGTGAACAAGATAAAATATTTCAGAAAACTCTAAAGCAAAAGCAAAATATTACAAATGATTTATTTCTTTCTCTAGCTCCAGCATCCCCATCTGACTTTCTTACCTCTTGTTTAAATGTCTGCACATGCTTTCCCTGAAATACTATAATGAAGACTTGATCAATTCCCATCTTAAATTTAGAAAAGTTCTCTTTATTTACCTTGATTCTTTCTACAAGTTAAAAAAAATTTATTTATCTCAATATCAGCTATATTTTTCTCTTCTTTTTTCCAATAATATCCACCTTTCATAAAGACACAAATTTATCTACTTATTGTGTAGATAAAATTTTTGCCAATTTGTTAGCCCCAAAGATGAACATTTTCCAAGTGAAAGTGAAAAATCCTGTATTCCTTGCCTCCTTGAAAGATGAACTGTGTATCTTTTAAGTAGGAGGGAATATTAAATAGGTGATATCTGTCCTAGGCAGCCTTGCTTTCTTCTTGAATTTCATGACTTTACTTCCTTTTGACAACTCCTCAGTAACCACCTTTTGGCTGTTTTCTAAATTGTTAAGTCTATATGTATTAGTTCATCCCTCTCAGTGTTACTTGCAGACACACAAAGAATACTTATGTTTTCTGTTGAATCAAGAACTAAAGTATCTAACCCTTGGAATTTCAGAAAATGTGAACTAAAGTAGGGAAGGTCTTTAGAAGCCTTATAATAGATACAACATCCATCTCCTTTTCATGACCAAAAATCTCAACCATAAAGAGTACAGATCTCAGCTATAACAACAGACTGTATAGCCTTATAAACTCATCTCAGTTATTATAAAAGATCTGGGTTCAATTCCCAGTTAATTCACTGAACTGGGTAGCCTTAAGAATGGCATCCTTTTCTCTAGATCTCAGTTTCCTTTTTCATAAAATCGATTGAAGATTCAATGAGATAATGTATAACACATGCTGAGGATTGTGATATAAGAATAAAGGATCAATAAACAGCCACTTCAAAGATAATGATAATATAAATAATAATGTGATAATAATTATGACATAAATTTTTTTGATCACTATTACCCTATGTTTCTATTTACCTATAATTAGTATGTTATTTGCATATTAACTTTCTTGTATTTCTTATCCACTGTTTCATCTAAATCACTCAGATTCTACTTTTACTTTCTTGTTTCACTGTGTTGTATATATTCATGGGGAGTGGGTTGCCATTTCCTTCTCCAGGAGATCTTCCCAACTCAGGGATTGAATCCAAGTCTCCTGCATTGCAGGCAGATACTTTAACTTCTGAGAATCATGTGGGGGCCCATATATTCATGGAGGCTCATTTGGAAGAATGAGATAGTACACTCAAGGGAATGTTTATATGACTATATTTGTAAAATGGAAAGTCAAAGTGAAAGTCACTCAGTCGTGTCTGACTCTTTGTGACCCCATGGAACAGTCTTATGGAATTTTCCAGGCCAAAATACTGGAGTGGGTAGCCACTCCCTTCTCCAGTGGATCTTCCCAACCCAGGCCTCCCACACTGTAAAATGGAATTATATATAATAACAATGACCTTAGGGTCACTTACACCTTTATGCATAAGTACAATAGATATTTCCCTAATCTATTCAGCACATTTCTTTTTCTAAATTTGTTACTGAGTAGTGTATAATTACTAAGTACTTGTTGGTCTTGAAAGTGCAAATAACAGAAATCTTGTATGACAACTGCTTTTGTCTTCTGTTCCAGAACCTAAATTTTGAAATAGGTTACTGTAAAAATATAAGGTATATCATAGACTTTCATACAACATCATGGTTGGAAATAGAATGACTACTTTAATGTTCTCTGCAAGACAAGAATTTTCTCTAGAAATTTACCATCATTGATATGTCCAGGCTTGCCTCAAAGATTACAGAAGTTTATTACCTCCAGAACCAGTTCACAAATTTACTGCTCTGATTTACTGAAAAATACTTTCTCTCGATAAGTGTAAAATCTGCTTCCCTGTACCTACCAATGTGAGGTATTAGTTCTGCTCTCTAGAGTTCTACAATACAAGTCTAATCCATCTTCCACATGACAGCCCTTCACATATCTGAAGACAGCTTGCACTGCTTCTCTAAATCCTTAATCTATATATTCCTGTGGTTCAACTATATTTTTGTCAATTCTAGTTTTTCCTTCTTGACACCCTATGTGGTTATTTTCTGTTGCACTTTAGCTTCAGTTTGTCAATTATTAGTTTCAAGACACTCTTCTCGGATTAATCCTCCACTGAATGAGCATAATATCAAATAGGGATGGTTAAAATGTTGAAAAAAATTTTAAAAATCAATTGTAACTTTCCAGTGCTTTACTATCTGTTGCTATGTTACCAATGGTTCCAAACTTTGTGGTTTAACACCAAGTTCATTTTATTAAGTTTCTGAATTCTTGCAAGAAACTCAGACAGGGCACAATACAGTGGATTACCTCTGCTCCATAACGCCAAAGCCTCAGCTGGAGGAACTATAAATAGGGTGGCAGAAATGAATGGGGCCTGACATAATATGGAGGCTTCTTAACCAACATATATCTGTGCTCAGGCTGGGATAATTAGACCTCAGTTCCCATGCGGTCTCTCCATGTGGCTTGAATTCCTTAGAGCCTAGAAGTTGAATTCTTAAGGGAACTTGTAAAGAGCACTCAGAAAAAAAAAACAACAAAAAATCAAGGCTGGGCTTCTCTGATGGTGAAGGACCTGTCTGCCCATGCAGGAGACATGGGTTCCATCCCTGGTCCAGGAAGATCCAACATGTCATGGAGCAGCTAAGCCTGTGGGCAACAACCATTGAGCCTGCCTATAGAGTCCAGGAACCGCGACCACTGAGCCCATGAGCCCTAGACCCCAGGCTCCACAACAAGAGAAGCCACTGCATTGAGAGACACGTGCATTGAAATCAGAGAGTAGCCCTCGCTCCCTATAACTAGAGAAAAGCTCTTGCAGCAACAAAGACCTTGCAACAGCCAAAATAAATAAAATTTAAAACAATTTTATTTAAAAAAAAATGAAAACAAGGCAGAAGCTTAAAGATGTCTTCTGACTGTCCTCAAAATATGTGCAGATGGCTTTGAGGTGACCCAAGTTGGAAATATAATAGACACTACCATAGAAAGGGGACAACAAACGGTACACAGCAGTCATGACGCCAGAGCAACTCTGGAGTCTAGCTGGACATACATGTTCCCAGTTCTAAAGACCTCCACAATTCCTACTACCTTTAGCACTTAGGGCAAGCTGATAAAAAGTCTTTTAAAAAATTCAGGATATCTTATGTGTCAACTTATTAATCCACTCCATTACAAGAAAACCAGATTCACAAATCTCATTCTAATAATTTTTCTCAGTCTTGGACTTCTTATGAGACAGTTGTGGGACAACACCCTTAAGAATTAACAGAAGACTATTTTTAACAGGGAGTGTATCAGAGGCACATATAAAAGAAACAAACTTTCTGCCTTCTGGAAAGAGCCTACAAAGTATCACTTTAAATTTTTTGGAGAGTTAAACAAAGAAATTTTCAATCAAACCCTGGCTTCATTTTTAGGCTGATGCCATATTTTCCTGACAACATTGCAGCTTTGATACTTTTCCCTGAAGTCCTTTATAATTTTGACATCTTTGGCATTCTGAAGAGGCTGTGAATGAAAAGGGTTTTTTTCCCCAAAACTTCACCATGTATTGTCTCAAAACTTTTTTCTAAAGTTTACCCTAAAATGAACAACAAACACCCTTTTAGCTGATTTCTATCTATTTTATAGATCTGCGCTTTTTTATTACAATTGCTTTTACTTTTCAAAACAACATTTGTGTATGGACATGGTTGAGACATTTCACGCCATGTCAAAAATTCTACAAATATTCCCAAAGGCAGCTTTATTAATATTATTAAACATTTCCTTAATAAAATATTGTATACAATTTATACAATTTATAAGAAACACTTTAAAAAGGCAAGATTAATCAGCAAAAATATTTGTCATAAGTATAAAAGGAAATAATTTTTCAGTCTTTTCTTCATGTTCACTTATTTACTTATATTGGAATATAGCTATATTACATTATTTTGTTAGTTTCTGCTATAGAGCAGAGTGAATCAGTCATATGCATACATGTATCTTCTCTATTTTGGCTTTCCTTCCCATTTAGTTCACCACAGAGCGCCGAGTAGAGTCCCCTGTGCTGTCCAGTAGGTTCTCATAAATTATCTATTTTATACATAGTAGTGTATATATTCCCTGGAGGAGGGCATGGCAACCTACTCCAGTATCCTTGCCTGGAGCATCCCCACGGACAGAGGAGCCTGATGGGCTACAGTCCACGGGGTCACAAAGAGTCAGGCACAAAGAGTCAGTGAGTAAGCACAGCACAGTGTATATATCGGCATATATGTCAATCCCAATCTCCCAGCTCATCCCGCCCCATTCCCTCTTGGTAACCATACTTATGTTCGCCACATCTGTGTCTCTATTTCTGCTTTGCAAATAAGCTCATCTCCACTATTTTTCCTAGATTCTGCATGCATCCATTAATATACTATTCTTTTCTTCACTTTTTAACTTACTTCACTCTGTATGACAGTCTCCAGGTTCATATGCATCTCTGCAAATGACAATTTCTTTCCTTTTCACAGGTGAGTAATATTCCAATGTACATATTGATGCATTCCTCTGTTGATGGACAGGTTGCTTCCATGACAATTTTAAATAATGCTGAGTTTACAATTTGTATGGAAATACAAAAGACCCTGAATAACCAAAACAATCTTGACAATAAAAATAGAGCTGGAGGAATCAGGCAACCTGACTTCAGAACATACTACAAAGCTACAGTAATCAGGACAGAAAGGCACTGGCACAAAAACAGAAATATAGATCAATGAAACATAATAGGTCAGGAAGCAACAGTTAGAACTGGGCATGGAACAACAGACTGGTTCCAAATAGGAAAAAGAGTACGTCAAGGCTGTATATTGTCACCCTGCTTCTTTAACTTATATGCAGAGTACATCATGAGAAATGCTGGGCTGGAAGAAGCACAAACTGGAATCAAGATTGCTGGGAGAAATATCAATAACCTCAGATATGTAGATGACACCACCCTTATGGCATAGAGTGAAGAGGAACTAAAAAGCCTCTTGATGAAAGTGAAAGAGGAGAGTGAAAAAGTTGGCTTAAAGCTTAACATTCAGAAAACTAAGATCATGGCATCTGGTCCCATCACCTCATGGGAAATAGATGGGGAGACAGTGGAAACAGTGTCAGACTTTATTTTTTGGGGCTCCAAAATCACTGCAGATGGTGACTGCAGCCATGAAATTAAAAGACACTTACTCCTTGGAAGGAAAGTTATGACCAACCTAGATAGCATATTAAAAAGCAGAGACATTACTTTGCCAACAAAGGTCCATCTAGTCAAGGCTATGGTTTTTCCAATGGTCATGTATGGATGTGAGAGTTGGACTGTGAAAAAAGCTGAGCGCCGAAAAATTGATGCTTTTGAACTGTGGGTTGGAGAAGACTCTTGAGAGTCCCTTGGACTGCAAGGAGATCCAACCAGTCCATCCTAAAGGAGATCAGTCCTGGGTGTTCATTGGAAGGACTGATGCTGAAGCTGAAACTCCAGTACTTTGGCCACCTCTAGAAAAATGGTACTGAAAAATTTACTTACAGGGCAGCAATGGAGAAGGAGACATAGAGAATAGACCCATGGACATGGGGAGAGGGGAAGAGAGGATGAGATGTATGGAAAGAGTAACATGGAAACTTACATTGCCATATGTAAAATAAGTAGCTATTTTCAAAAACAGTGAATTTATTGTAGGGCTCAGGAAACTCAAACAGGGGCTTTGTATCAACCTAGAGGGGTGGGATGGGGAGGTAGATGGGAGCAAAGTTCAAAAGGGAACGGATATATGTATATCTCTGTCTGATTCATCTGGAGATTTGACAGAAAACAACAAAATTTGGTAAAGCAATTATCCTCCAATAAAAAAATTAATAAATTAAAAAAGATCAGACAAAGAAGCAAAAGAAAAAAAATAAGGAAGTAAAGAGTGAATATTCACATATCTATTTTCAAATTTTTTTGTTAAAACTTCACCAGTTTGGTAACTTTTCACAATAAAGTTCAGGTTCTGTATAAGTTTGTATACCAAATTAGGCAAAAAACTTTCTTTCTACAGATTTAAAACTTTAAAAGCAATTTTTTATAATTGTTGGTGTCTAATCTGTAAATGTTTAGAATAGGAATATTTGTCATTTATTTCAGAAAAGCTTGTTTGTCCAGAGTTTTCAACTATGTTTGGCACAGAAGGTTGGTTTTCCTAATAGTAACAATTGTCCCTTGAGTATGATTTGCCTGATCTACATACAGAGTCATTTCTAAGTATGTTATGATAATATCTAATTATAATTTTCCTTGCCCTAAAATATAGTTTGAATTTAAAACAATAAATTTAACAGTTATCTTGTTAATCTATTTCTTGAAATATCTGCTGACTGAAAAAAAAAAAAGTACAATCTAAAAGTTGAGAATTATGTTTTATTTGGTGGACAAAACTGAGGACTTATGTCCAGAAGACAGCCTCTCAGAAAGCTCTGAGAAACTGTCTAAGGAGGTAAGAGAGGAGGCAGAACAGAGCTATAGAGCTGAGTTTTTGTAACAAAGACCAAATAGTCAACACTTCAAAAGATTACTGCTATTTAAAGAAAATCATGAGATGCAGGTTAGATCACTGGGGTTAGACACAGGTTAGATCTTCTGTAGGCAAGATCCCCTGGGGAAGGACATGACAACCCACTCCAGTATTCTTGCCTGGATAATCCCATGGACAGAGGAGCCTGGTGGGCTACAGTCCATAGTGTCACAAAGTCAGACACAACTGCAGTGACAGCTTGTACACAAAGAAAATTGGGTATCTCAAGTTAATTAACTCAGCACTTTCTAGTATTGGAAGATACGAGAGCCTGGGCTCATTGAAATATTACTTTGACATGCACCTTAGATATCAAGGGCCAGTACCTGTTCTTCCTTATCCTGAATTTCCTGGAGTACACCGCTGGGAGTGGCTATAGTGGCTTGTTGGCAGCAACAGTTTTTGTTCACTGATACAGCAGGCTCCATTTTTCATTCACATATTATTTCAGTTCTGAAATCACTATATTTTATAGGATGTCAAGGTTTTTTTTTGTTTTGTTTTAATGTGTTAGGGTGTATATATCATACCAATGTATTTCATCCCAACCTCAGTATCCTGAACCTTGAGAAGATTAAAGATACACTTAAATGTAGTCAGTTCACACATGCAGCAATTTCACCCACTCCTACCTGTCTGCCTTCAAACTATGTTGAACTGTCCGTCCCTCTTCTTATATAAAACACTGAGGAAATTCCAAAGCTTTCACGATCAGATTCTAGTATTTGCAAGTCCTTTATGGTCTAATGACAAAACTTACTCTCATCTGAATCAAAGCTCTTCCATTTTCAGGCAGCTTTGATCTGAAACTCTCAAGTAAGCTTTCATATACTCTACATTCAGCTTCCTTTTCCTGTTTCATTTACCTCCTCTTCTACATTCTAATTGATGTTTGTATTTATTCTCAGACTTAGGGAATGGGTAATGATTTCTAGGAAACAAGCATAATGTTATGTGGTTGGGATAATTGTAATTTAACATCAGGACTACCTTTATGTCAAATGTTGAAGTAATAACAAAGGATATTTTCACATTTCCTTTAAAATACTCATGATTAGACATCACTTTTCCTGTACTTCTTGATGAAGATAGGGCTTCTTCCCATTAGACTTTTAAGACTTGGCCCTCGCAGAGTCTAGCTTCTGGCTACCTGATGCACACACTCACTCTTGCTCCCTTCCATGCTCCCTTCCACAAGGTCCAACTCTGGCCTATAGGAAACTGCTTTGTGGAATTTAAGTTCTATCTATTTCTCATAAAGTTTTCTTCACTCTGCTGCCACAGGACATTCCTACCTACAGATTTTTCAGGCTTGGATTAAAAGTTACTTCTAACATTTTAGTTTGCACTTCTAGTGCCAATTAACACTGTTGTGATAGTGTCAGATAAACAGCAAAGGGACTCAGCCATACATATCCTGTAGTCATTCTCTACCAAACTCCCCTCCCCTCTCCTCTGCCACATAACCCTGAGCAGAGTTCCCTGTGTGCTACAGTAGGACATTGTTGGTTACCCATTTTAAAAATAGCAGTGTGTACATTTTGATCCTAAGTTCCCTAACTACCTCCTCCACTCATTGTTCCGCCCTGGCAACCATGAGTTCATTCTCTAAGTCTGGGAGCCTGCTTTGTAAATAGCTCCACTTGTATCACTTCTTTTTAGATTTCACATATAAGGAATGTCATACAACATTTCACCTTCTTTGATTTACTTCACTCAGTATGACAATCTTTAAGTTAATCTACGTTGCTGCAAATGGCATTATTTCACTCTTTTCAATGACTAATATTCATTCTATATATGTACCACATCTTCTTTATTCATTTCTCTGTCAAGAAAATATTTCTTGTAACCTTAAAAATCCCCCTCCCAAAAAACACACACCTAACATCTCTATGTGATTTTCTGATTTTCACTTCACATGAAGTGGTGGCAGGAAGAGGAATTAGCAACTTTCTCTTCAAATAAGTTCCCAATTTGTAGGTCTTTTTTTAAAAAAATACTATCATTACCTTCTCCCTTTATTTAGGCTAGAGTTGATAAATGGCTAGTTTTACAGTATCTTATTATATTCTGCTTACTACTTAGCACTTAATGAGTATTCTGGCTCACTGGAGCCACTTCCCAAGATATAGAAACTCCAAGATCATAGGAAAAGTAACATTTGACATTAAGTTTCTGAGAAACAACTCTCACAGAGGCACTAAGACTTTTAATTTTAATTCAATACCCCCAAAGAGGTTACGGAAAAACTAAAGAAAACATAGCTAAGATAAACATACAATTTTAGCTATTTCAATGGTAATATTTATACATTTTATATTTTGTGAAGTACTTTTAATGAAACATGTCTACCCAAATACAATACACTAAAAAGATCAGTTCAGTTCAGTCGCTCAGTCACGTCCGATTATTTGCGACACCATGGACTGCAGCATGCCAGGCCTCCCTGTCCATCACCAACTGCTGGAGTTTACTCAAACTCATGCCCATTGAGTCGATGATGCCAGCCAACCATCTTATCCTCTGTTGTCCCCTTCTCCTCCCGCCTTCAATCTTACCCAGCATCAGGGTCTTTTCAAATGAGTCAGCTCTTTGCATCAGGTGGCCAAAGTATTGGAGCTTCAGCCTCAACATCAGTCCTTCCAATGAATATTTAGGACTGATTTCCTTTAGGATGCGCTGTTTGGATCTCCTTGAAGTCCAAGGGACTCTCAAGAGACTTCTCCAACACCACAGTTCAAAAGAATAAATTCTTCAGCACTCAGCTTTCTTTATAAACCAATTCTCACACCCATACATGACTACTGGAAAAACCATAGCCTTAACTAGATGAACCTTTGTTGGCAAAGTAATGTCTCTGCTTTTTAATATGCTATCTAGGTTGGTCATAACTTTTCTTCCAAGGAGTAATCATCTTTTAATTTCATGGCTGCAATCACCATCTGCAGTGATTTTGGAGTCCCCCAAAATAAAGTCAGCCACTGTTTTCACTGTTTCCCCATCTATTTGCCATGAAGTGCTGGGACCAGATGCCATGATCTTAGTTTTCTGAATGTTGAGCTTTAAGCCAACTTTTTCACTCTCCTCTTTCACTTTCATCAAGAAGCTCCTTAGTTCTTGTTCACTTTCTGTCATAAGGGTGGTGTCATCTGCATATCTGAGGTTATTGATATATCTCCTGGTGATCTTGATTCCAGTTTGTGCTTCTTCCAGCCCAGCATTTCTCATGATGTACTCTGCATATAAGTTAAAGAAGCAGGGTGACAATATACAGCCTTGACGTACTCCTTTTCCTATTTGGAACCAGTCTGTTGTTCCATGTCCAATTCTATCTGTTGCTTCCTGACCTGCATACAGACTTCTCAGGAGGGAGGTCAGGTGGTCTGGTATTCCCATCTCCTTCAGAACTTTCCATAGTTTATTGTGATCCATAGAGTCAAAGGCTTTGGCATAGTCAATGAACCAGAAATAGATGTTCTTCTGGAACTCTCTTGCTTTTTCAATGATCCAGTGGATGTTGGCAATTTGATCTCTGGTTCCTCTGCCTTTTCTAAAACCAGTTTGAACATCTGGAAGTTCACTGTTCTCATATTGTTGAAGCCTGGCTTGGAGAATTTGCACATTACTTGACTAGTATGTGAGATGAGTGCAATTGTGTGGTAGTATGAGCATTCTTTGGCATTGTCTTTCTTTGCAATTGGAATGAAAACTGACCTTTTCCAGTCCTGTGGCCATGCTGAATTTTCCAAATTTGCTGGCATATTGGGTGCAGCACTTTCACAAAGTCATCTTTTAGGATTTGAAATAGCTCGACTGAAATTCCATCACCTCCACTAGCTTTGTCCATAGTGTGGCTTCCTAAGGCCAACTTGACTTCACATTCCAGGATATCTGGCTCTAGGTGAGTGATCACACCATCGTGGTTATCTGGGTCATGAAGATCTTTTTTGTACAGTTCTTCTATGTATTCTTGCCACCTCTTCTTAATATCTTCTGCTTCTCTTAGGCCCATACCATGTCTGTCCTTTATTGAGACCATCTTTGCAAGAAATGTTCCCTTGGTATCTCTAATTTTCTTGAAGAGATCTCTAGTCTTTCCTATTCTATTGTTTTCCTCTATTTCTTTGCACTGATCACTGAGAAAGACTTTCTTATCTTCCCTTGCTAGTTTTGGGAACTCTGCATTCAAATGGGTATATCTTTCCTTTCCTCCTTTGCTTTTCACTTCCCGTCTTTTCACAGCTATTGGTAAGGCCTCCTCAGACAGTCATTTTGCTTTTTTTTCCATTTCTTTTTCTTGGGGATGTTCCTGCTCCCTGTCTCCTGTACAATGTCACGAACCTCCGTCCATAGTTCATCAGGCACTCTGTCTATCAGATCTAGTCTCTTAAATCTATTTCTCACTTTCACTGTAAAATTATTAGGGATTTGATTTAGGTCATACCTGAATGGTCTAGTGGTTTTCCCTGCTTTCTTCCTTTTATGTCTGAATTTGGCAATAAGGAGTTCATGATCTGAGCTACAGTCAGCTCCTGGTCTTGTTTTTGCTGACTGTTTAGAGCTTTTCTGTCTTTGACTGAAAGGAATAGAATTAGGCTGCAAAGAATATAATTTAAAAGATCATGTCTAAATTATTTCTTAAATTATCAAGATTATGCATCATTTGGAAAGGAGGCTGGATTTATTTATACTTATGCTTTGTACAAGTTTAAAGCTATTAAAATGGGTTCATTTAAAGCCACCAAAATAGGTAAAGTTCAGATTTATAGTCCTCAACTGTTTAAGAGAACTATTAATTAGAAAAGTCACCTGCAGTGTAAATATCACAATGGATTATATCTTTCCTAAAAACAGCCAGTAATTTCCTTCTGTTTATGACATTAAACTCCCTAGTTCAATGTAACAGGTGCTCTTTTTTATATTCTTCCTACTTTCTTTAACAAGCTTAACTTCACACTACTTCCACATTTAGTTCTTCCACTTAACCATGTATTCTTCTTGACATAAGATATTCATCACACAATCCCCCCAGATATCTGCCCCTTGAATCCCTACAGTTAATTTTACTCTTCTATTTCCAGTCAAGATCTATGTCACTATATGCACTCACTTGTTTAGAATTTGCTAGGCTAATTTCAAATATGTATCTGCAGGTTTACCTCAACCATATTTTAAATTACTTAAACTTTTTTTCCTCAGGCTTTAGTGCCTAGAAGAGGACTCTGTATGCACAGAGTAGGCTGACAGCACATTATATTGGTGGTAATTTATTATGCAACCAAACATAAAACACTACCAACTTAGTGGAGCTCTTAAATCTTACCAATGGAAGAGAGTGATGTGACTTGTTGATATAAGTTATGCAGTAGCACACCATGCCTTGATTTATTCCTCTCTGCTTACACATATATTTATTTGATTTCTGATACGTATACAGAGGTGCTTTTCTGTTGCCCTGAAAGGGCACTTATTAATACTTAAGTCATAACTCATGTTATGTTTGTAAATAAATACATGCATATGTGTGTGTGTGTATATACACGCACATACTTAAATATAGTGGAATAAATTGATTTGCATATGATATTTGAAATACATATGTGTTCATACATGTGTGTATGCATACAGAATGTGTTAGATTGCAGACATAATGTTTTACTTCTTCCCAAGAAATTGAGTCTCTCTCTGCCGACTTGGATCTGGGCCATTGCTTAGGGCAAAAGGATAGTAGTAGCAAGCAAAATGCAAGCCAAGTTATAAAAAGTAGTTTCACGAAGGTTCCTTGATGTGCTGGAATTCTTTCCACCATCACATAAAGAAGCCTGAGCTGGGCTACTGCAGGATGAGTCCACATGGAACAAAATCAAGTCAACCACCTGAGACCCCAGGGACCAACCAGAACAGAAGGGCTTCCAAGTTAACTCCTAAAATTGTAACTAAATAAACAGCAATTTGTCAGGTCCTACTCTATGTGCTTTAAGTGTTTGTGTATGGGCTCGGTTAAGTCATGTCCAACTCTTTGCTACCTCATAGACTGTAGCCCACCAGGCTCCTCTGTCCATGAGATTTCCCCAGGCAAAATTACTGGAGTGGGTTGCCACTACCTTCTCCAGGGGATCTTCCCAACCCAGTGATCGAAACCACACCTCTTGCGTCTTCTGAATTGGCATGCTGATTCTTTAACACTGAGCCGTCTTGGAAGCCCTATGGGCTTAAAGTATATTGCATCAACTCCTGAAGCTTCACACCTACCCAATGAAGTGGGCATTGATATTATGTATCATAAAACTGAGACAAAGAAAGGTCTCATGATCACTAGATAGTAAGTGGTTAAAAAAAAAAAATAGGGACCCAAGCTCTGGCAATCTATTCTCTTCATGTGGACACCTAACATCTTCCTTGCATGATGGACTGAGCTGCAAATTATTTATGAAGGGTCAAATAGTTTGCAAGCTCAAGCCCTAACTACTTGATTTCTTAAATTGAGAGTTAAAAGCAATAAAGTCTGATACAGGTTTAAGTCTTCCATTTTAACCTTTTAGTATCTGAATAAAGCTAGCCAAAAAGATATTTACCAAAAGTTAGGTATTCCTCTGAATATTCCTCATTTTCAGGTTTTAAAGGCAATAGGTAGTGGCCAAAACATGTCCCACATCTATAGTGTGATTGTTACCCCAATAATTTTGTGAGAAAAGCCTGGCTGTCCCCAAAGGAGATCAAGACTTTAAGGGGATAAACAATTTGTTATGTGCACCTATTGGTAGGTAGATTTTTTTTGCCGTCCTTCTCTTACATCATATGTCTATCATCTGAGTGTGCATGTGTGCTCAGTCACTTAGTCATGTCAGACTCTGTGATCCCACGGACTGAAGCCTGATAGGCTCCTCTATTAATGGAATTTTCCAGGCAAGAATCCTGGAGCAGGTTGCCATTTCCTACTCCAGGGGATCTTCCCAATCCAGGTATCAAACCCGTATCTCCTGCGTGTCCTACATTGGAAGACAGATCTTTTTTTTTTTTTTTACCATGGAGCCACCTGGGAAGCCTCGTCTGAGCATAGGAACCAATGAAAACACTCCTTTAATGTTGGAACACCCAGCAAGTCCCAACCCTCCACCCACTTCTCTCTTCTATTTCTTAAGTTTAGAGGCACAGATATCTGACTCATATTTTCATGATTATCTGTAACCTCAGGGAAAAACACCAAGTATGACATTCATCTGGAATACTAGTAAGTAAATTCATGTCGATTTAAATTTCTCTTCTTCCTTCATAGATTAAGCTACTTGCCTCCAAGCAATACTGCTTCTAATTATATTAATAAGTGATCAAATTAAATTCATAGATATTAGCACTGGAAATTGACTTTTCTTGTTGGCAATCGGTGAAATATATATAACTTATTTGGCACTAATTCTCTAGAGTTTCTTGAAAATGACCTATAGCTCTTAGTGTAAATTAATTTTATAAAATGCTTTTACACTCAAAGAACAGGATTGAGACCTCTGGGTCAAGGATAAAAGAACCTTAAACTTTTAACATTTCAAATTTTCTTTTCTTTCTGTGGTTATTTGAACTTATAAATGAATGGATTTTTTGTGAGTAGAATAGATATTGTATTTTGTTTTTAATATAGTTAACTAAAGGCAGTTTAAGTAGGGAACATAAAAGAAACCTATTAAGGATAAATTAAAGTAGGTTTCAAGTGATGAAGCCTAGTGGCATTTTATTTTGAAATAGCAGTAGTTGTAGTTTAATGTGCATAAGGCTACAATTTAATCAACAGATTTAATGAGAACACACTTCTTAAAAATACATAGGAAACAACTATAGCATAAGGTAGTATTTGAAAAGTGTTAAGTGAGAAATAAAGCAAGTGAAAAGGAAAGACATACAAAGTGAGTGAAACAGGATGACAGAGATCAGAGGGACCTGAGAATTGAAGAATTTAAGGAAGAAGGTGAGTTGTAGAGTGGATTGCATGGCATGAAAAGAAAAAGTAATTTGGATAAAAGAGCGTCAATATGGCACAAAGTTCTTGGTAGAGTAAGACAGTGTTTACTCTGGGTGTACCTGGAGGTTTCCAAATATTTCCTTCAAGTATCTGCTAGATCTAGGAACTGGAATGGCTATGTGTGTGTGTGTGTGTGTGTGTGTGTGTGTGTGTGTGTGTGTGTGTGTGTGTGTGTGTGTGTGTGTGTGTGTGTGTGTGTGTGTGTGTGTGTGTGTGTGTGTGTGTGTGTGTGTGTGTGTGTGTGTGTGTGTGTGTGTGTGTGTGTGTGTGTGTGTGTGTGTGTGTGTGTGTGTGTGTGTGTGTGTACCTTGCACAGAAATCATGGCTGATCCATAAAAAAAAAGATATCTAAAGACTGTAAAAACAGCAGTTCTGCTTTCTCCTGTGGATAAAATTTGGGACTATGTGGGAGTTAAACTTCTTTTATGCTGATTACAAACCTTTTAACACCTGACACTGAGCAGATGAGAATTTTTTTTTGTTAATTAATATAATTTGAGTAAGGTCTAAGAGGAACTGAATTCTACCCTTAAACCAATTTTAAAGATGAATGCTAAGGAAACACCAGAAACACAGGGTCAGTGAGGCTGTGCTTAAATTATCTTACAGGAAATCTCCTATAACCATTTAGTCAAAAGGCTAATGTGGTAATTGCCAGCAAATTTATCCATTCATTAAACTGTCACCTCTAATGACTTAAACTGGTAAACACCTCATATGCCAAAGTTACAAATATGCTTTTAATTTTAAAATTTTATGACTCAAATAATAAATGTCTTTATTTTGCTTTTCTCACATTTAGTTTGAATAATGGGAAGTACTTAATGTATTCTACTTTATCATTGTTGTGACAGCAGATTCTTTTTGGAATAGTGGTAGAGGAAAATAAATTTTTTCTCTCTTTTCTATTTTAATGATGCTGTCATTTAACAGTAATGCTTACAGGAAAAAACAATTTATAATACTTATTGCATTAATGCTATATATGACAATTACAATTGCAAACTATTGCATAAGAGAGACTTATTTTAACATTACCTTTATAACTAGGTTACCACAATGCCACACATGAACTGTAGTAGTAAGAGTAGTTGACACTTTTTTTGAACACTTACTATGCACAAATCCTATGTTAAGCACTTTCAGTTCAGTTCAGCTCAGTTCAGTCACTCAGTCATGTTCAACTCTTTGCGACCCCATGAACCGCAGCAAGCCAGACTTCCCTGTCTGTCACCAACTCTCGGGTTTTACACAAACTCATGTCCACTGAGTTGGTGATGTCATCCAACCATCTTATCCTCTGTTGTCCCTTTCTCCTCCTTTCTCAGCATCAGGGTCTTTTCAAATGAGTCAACTCTTCGTATCAGGTGGCCAAATATTGGAGTTTCAGCTTCATCAGTCCTTCCATGAACACTCAGGACTGATCTCCTTTAGGATGGACAGATTGGATCTCCTTGAAATCCAAGGGACTCTCAAGAGTCTTCTTCAATACCAATTCAAAAGCATCAATTCTTCTGTCTAAGTTTATACCCTTAGGTAAGGGCTAGGAGTTGTATCCTGCTTAGATCACCTCTCAATAAGCAAAACTCTATGAGATGTTACCTCTATAATCCTCAGCCCTGTTTTGTGCAGAATTACTTGCTACTGCCACTATTTGTAAATTTTAATTATTCTCTTACACTTATAAAAACTATTATTCACTAAAGGATAAATTAAATGTAGTAAAATATACAATTATTGCCAGTACATCTAAAACCCAACAAACACGTGCCCATGCTTCTGTCAAGATAGACTATTTCCATAATCCAAGAAATATTTTTCTTGCCACTCTCCAGACAATTCCTTCTTACCCTCCACTACCAAGTCCATGAGTCAACCACTGTTTTCTCTACAGATAACTGTTTACTGTTTTAGAATTTGATTCAAATGAGATTAAAAAGTATGTACTATCTTTTAACTGGTTACTCTTGCTTAAAGCTGTTTTTGAGGTTAATCCTTATTGTTTGTATCTACAGAATATTTCTTTTCCTTAATGAATAGTATTCCAATGTATGAATAAATCACAATGTTTTAATCCATGTTGTTGTTGATAAACATTTTGTTTCCAGTACATTTTATAGACTTAATTTTAGTATCTCTTGGGCGATACAAAAAAGCAATATTACTGCCTCATAAGACAGGTGTGTTCTTAACTCTTATTAGTTGTAAAATCTCTGATGTTATTTTACCACTTTATACACCAGAAGTATATGTAGACTGTTCTGTGTCTGTCAATATTTGATATTATCAGTTTTCTTTTATTTTACCTACTCTATTAGATATAGCAGTATCTCATAGTGATTTCAGCTTTAATTTCCTTAGAGTAATAATACATAATCATAAAATTATTAGCATGTGTGTATTTTCCTGTGGGAATTCATATTCATTTATTCTGCCCATTTTACTGTGTAATTTGTCCTCTTAATATTAATTTTGAGTTGTTTATATAATATGAATAAAATTTTTTCACCAGACATATGTATTATATTATCCCATTCATTACATGTGTTTTCATTTTAATTAATGTATATTTTTCAATAGACTTTTAAAGAGCATTTTAGGGCAGAAAATTGCTCAGAATGTATAGCAAGTTTCCATATATCCACATGTCCCCTATTATTAATATCCTCCACTAGTGTGGTACATGTATTATAATTGATGACATGATTCTGATACATTATTATGAGTAAGGTTCATAGTTTCCATTTGGGATCACTCTTCATGTGGTACAGGTATATGGGTTTCAACAAATGCTTAATGTCATATATCCATTATACTATAGTATAGACCCGCTTCACAATCCAAAAAATGCCCTGTGTGCCACCTATTTATCTCCCCTTCTCCCACCAGACAACTGGCAATCATTGTTATTTTAGGAATGACTCTACAGCTTTATGTTTAGAATCAGTTTGTTGATCTCCACAAAGAGCCTTGTCAGGATTCTGATTGAGATTGGGTGTGATATAGATCAAGTTGCCAAGAACTGACATCATATTAATAACAATATTGACCCCTTATGTCCATGAGCATGGATCCTCTTTCCATTTATTTATATTTGCTTTGATTTCTTTCATTAGAGTTTTATAGCTTTCCTCATATAGGTTTTAGACATATTTTATTGACTTTATATCTAAGTATTTAATTTTTTCTTGGTGGTAACACATAAGATGATGTCTCAAGCCCCTCACTCAAGGCCAGAGTGATTATGGCAAACTCTTTCTCTATAAAGCTGAAATGTCTAAAATAACTATATTTAGAAGACATTTTAAAATAATATATTAGAAAAGCTAAAAATCTAAAATCCAAAAATTTACTGTCTATAGCATCATTGCTGAAAAGACAATTTCTTGAACTCCATACCATGAAAATTCAAATTTCAATATATTCAAGCCATAGAAAGATTGCTCTGTTTTGAAAGTAACACAAACTAATAGGTTATTTAAGTCCTTTTCTTTAGTTTCTTTCCTTGAATTTTATTAGTCAAATCTTCATCAAAAGCATCCATAACAGAAATAAGGCAACGGTTGATAAAATAGTAAATTATATGAGTAAGCACAAATGGAAGTTAAATGAGATGTTTAATTTCCAAGACTTTAAATCACACTGAGATGTAAATATTGAAAAAAAAATGACTGCTTCAATTCTTGGTTTTCTGAGGCTATTTATGAAAGTTACAGTCCTGTTTTGGAATAGCTACAGGGACAATATCAGAGTGGCCCCTATGATCCAATGTGGAAAACAGCAGAGATGAGAAACCACATGAACATTTTCCTCTGGTTTTCAGGGTGTCATACTATGATAAAGTTGTCGTTGCTCTTATTTTAACTTTATTTAAAACCTGTCATTTCTTATTTTACTTTAAGCTTTACCATGTTCTCCGTGGCATTCTGCCTTCTATGCACATTGATTGCTATACTTAGGCACTAGCAGCTCTACATTATTGAGCTTAACAAAAGAGACAGGCAAAGCCCTTCCTTGAAAGTAGTTTTGGTTAAAACTGGAGGTAAGTGTTATAATAGCAGCTTGCACCAGGTGTAAAGGGAACAAGAGGACGTAGAGCTAATTTCCAGAGACATACAGACAGGGCATCATCTTTCAAAGCAGCGTCCTTTGAAAGGAAGTGAGGGAGAAAGAAGGACGGCAATACTATACCATTAAGGAATGAAAATACAGGCACAGAAACACAGACAGTCACTGGAAACAGCAAGCAGCTTGATGCGCTAGAGGATTTGGAGTAGTTGAGAAAGAAAAATTTATAGATAACGTAGAAAGCCCTCTGCTAGGAAGATTTCAGTTCACTGTAAAACCTGTCTGTCAACACAAGGTTGACAGACAGTGGATTATCTTAATGAAACTGGTGTAAGTTTAGGGTATTAAATTTGGAGTCAGCAAGAGAGACATGTAGAGAAAAAGAAAAGCAAAAGACCAGTTAGGAAAGTATGATAGTATCTGGGCAGGGAGAGAAACTAAGGTTCTACCTTCTCAAATGCACTCATTTATTTCAGATGTTGTTATGTTGATTATTTATTACAATGATAAATTCAGATTTCTTTATATGAGACTTCAATCTAATAATAGATTTATATCTAACAATGTAAGTGCAAATCCTCTGGTATATTTTGGAAAAACAAAGCAATTAGGACATGGTTCCTGACCTAGTATACTTCATGGTATCATGGAATATAAATTGGAAACGTGATAGCTATTATACAAAACCTGGGATTTTAACAAAGATAAAGGTCAATTAAAAGGGATATATCATTGTGCAGGATTAAACACTTACAGAGACTCTTCAAGAGACAATTGAAATTTTGAAGTCTACTTTTGAAATATAATTTATTTCACCCTCAGACTATCATTTTGTCTAATTTTGAATACCACTCCTTTTGCTTCAACAAATTTAATGGCATTGATCCTAATATAATCTATATTAAGTAATAATGCAAAATAATGGATATGTATTAGACTGCATATAATCAATGGAAATACTGTTTTGTTTTGAAGTCTTTGGAAACAATATATCTGTATTTATAATCATTTGCTTTCTTATTTTAATACACACCATCTCAGCTTTTCTTAAGAGAGCTTAAAAATATATATATACACATATATATTTAACATTATTATAGCAATATGAAAATACAAAATCAACAGGAAGTATAGATAATATCAGAGGATAAATAGAAATTGTCAAGAGAACAAAGAGTATAACAGAGTCCACTGCTGTATCTTGCTCATAATAGGTGCTTAGTTAATGATAATGACTTAAAAACAGATTATATTTCTCAAAACTTATCCTATGAGGCCACCATCACCCTGATACTAAAACCAAAGATATCACATACAAAAAAGAAAGTTACACATCAATATCACTGATGAACACAACAGTTCAGTTCAATTCAGTCCCTCAGTCATGTCCAACTCTTTGCAACCCCACGGACAGCAGCATGCCAGCCTTCCCTGTCCATCACCATTTCTCAGAGCTTGATCAAACTTGCGTCCATCCAACCATCTCATAGTAAAGTCATCCAACCATCTCATCCTCTGCTGTCCCCTTCTCCTCCCACCTTCAGTTCTTTCAGCATCAGGGTCTTTTCCAATGAGTCAGTTTTTCCTATCAGATGGCCAAAGTATTGGAGTTATAGCTTCAACATCTGTCCTTCCAACGAATACTCAGGACTGATCTCTTTTAGGATGGACTGGTTGGATCTCTGTGCAGTCCAAGGGACTTTCAAGAGTTTTCTCCAACATCACAGTTCAAAAGCATCAGTTCTTCAGTGCTCAGCTTTTTTTTATAGTCCAACACTCACATCCATACATGACTGCTGGAAAACCATGGCTTTGACTAGATGGACCTTTGTTGGCAAAGTAATGTCTCTGCTTTTTAATATGTTATCTAAGTTGGTCATAACTTTCCTTCTGAGGAGTAAATGTCTTTTAATTTCATGGCTGCAGTCACCATCTGCAGTGATTTTGCAGCCCCCCAAAATAAAGTCTCTGTTTCCATTGTTTGATGAACACAACAAAATACTATCAAACTGAATCTATCAACATATTAAAAGCATCGTTTACCATGATCAAGTGAGATTTATTGCAGGGATGCAAATATTCTTCATTATATGCAAGTCAATCATGATACGCCATATTAAGAAGTTGAGGAGTAAAAACTACATGATCATCTCAATAGATGCAGAAAAAGCTTTCAGCAAATTTTAACACCGATTTATATTAATAATAACAATTCTCCAGAAACTGGGCATAGAGGGAACCTACCTCAACACAATAAAGGCCATATATAAGAAACCCAAGCAAACATTATTCTCAGTGTTGAAAAGCTAAAAGCATTTCTTCTAAGGTCAGGAATAAAACAAGGGTATCCACTCTCATCACTATTGTTCACCATACTCTTGGAAGTTCTAGCCACTGCAATCAGAGAAGAAAAAGAAATAAAAGGAATCCAAACTGGAAACGAAGAAGTAAAACTATCAGTGTTTGCAAATGACATGATACTATACATAGAAAATCCTAAAGATGCCACCAGAAAACTGCTACAATCAATGAATGCAATACTGTCAAAGGATATAAAATTAATACACAGAAATCTCTTGCAATCCTATACACTAAAAACAAGAGATCAGAAACAAAGATTGACTTGGTCTTTTAAAGTAATATTTCAAATTATTTAATCTCTTTATGTTTAAAATTATAATGATATTTTAATTTACTTTAAAACTTCAATTTTCAGTTTAATATTTATTCTTAACTTTTTTCATGAATCATCTGCTTCCTCAAAAAGATTTTGCTTTCCAAATTCAATTATAACTACAAAAAAAGTAAACAAATATAAGATGAAGAGCTAAATACATAAATTGAAATATTTTTCAGATTTTTTCCAAATCAGCATTCAATGGAATTTTCAAATGAAATAGTATTTGTTTTAAGAATGAGTGATTAATTTAATGAGGACTCAAATTGATTTTTTAATTTACTATTTTTATTTCTTAGTTAACATTGTAACCTAACGGGCTTAGAAAATTTACCATTAGGTTACAATGTTAAAACTAACTGTAACTCTTAGTTGATTAATATCATCCAAATTGAAATTTCTTTAGGCTAAAATTATTTGCATTATCTTATTTATATCCTTGTAAAACTACTATGAGTTGGTGATGGACAAGGAGGCCTGGCATGCTACGATTCATAGGGTTGCAAAGAGTCGGGGACGACTGAGTCACTGAACTGAACTGAAAACTACTATTTATTACAATATATCCAGGTTACATATCCAGTTGGAGAATCTTTGCCTCATTCACAGGTAATTCTTCAGCCTAATTCCAAGCAGATGAACCCAAGCAGATAGATCTGAAGATACCTACAATTCTTCACTTTGAGAAAACGTAACTCAGTAAGATCAATATTAGAACCAATACAATCTCAGATATTCCACAATTATTTCCTCTGCTATCTTATTCATGAAAATGCATTTCTTCAGCATATTTGAGGGGAAAAAAAAACAAGTAAACTTTTATTCAGATAGTGTTAGGCTATTTATCATTAACCAAGTTGATTAGAATGCTGCAAATATAATTATTCTAGCCATTTACAGAAAACATTTCCTGACAAGGAGCAATTTTATTTAAATTGATGCTCACTTCATCAATAAGTGTCCAACTTATGACCACTTAAGGAGTAAATCTTTCTCAGGTATCTGTAGCATGGAGATTTGCATTAACCTGAATACTTTTGTTTTTTAAATTATGAACTCTGCAAATAAAGTAACAGACACCATAGTGTTTTTTTCTTGGCTTTTGCCTTAATCATGCTCACAATATTGAATTCCACCTTCTATCATTTGGATCGGATAAAAAGGCATGCATTAATGTTAAAAAAATCATTCTGAATTTTTCTGGTTAGTTTGTTGTGTAACTTTTCGTTTCCTTTTAAGTGCTGATTTTAACATTTTACTTTTTGTTCATATTTTGGAAAGCTGTCTCAAATAAACTGCCCTCTAACTCCAGGTTTAACTTTGTGTATCAAAGTATATACATTGAGTAGATAACATTTTTAAAATTACACTGATAGTGTCTGGTAAAATATATTTTATCATGACATTTACATAATTTATTGTCCTATTTCAGTGATCTCTTACAAAAACAAGTTAAACATCGGAGGAGATTTGATCAGCTTGACAAAATATCTCCTGAAATTTAACTTTACCTTAAGTTTCCATATTTCGAGTCTTAGTATACTACCTTTTTATTCACAGCTTTAAAATGCAGCCCAAATATACAGTTAAATCATTCTTTTGGAGTTCACTGCAAACCTGTGATCAATAGTGGTCAACAGTACATTCAATCTCAAGCCTCATTAAATGGATACTCTGCATCACGATGACAGTACAATATGAGAGTACTCTGTTAATGTATTTCTACACAAAATATACATCAACTGTCAAGTGCAGCTACTGTATGGGGAACTTTATTCAATAACAGCCCAATATAAATTCTAAGGAGTTAAGCTATCAATTTTCCCCCAACTTTATGGGAGAGTCAATGACCAAATGTCTTAAAGGAAAAAGCTAATACTGATACTATATTGCTCTGTTTAATCTAAATGGTTCTGCTTTAACCAATGTTCATCAATATGAACCTGACAAATACTGAAAAGCTAAAAAATAATACATGAAGAAAAACTTCAAAGTTTGACAAAAAGTAAAAAAAAAAAAAAAATAATAATAATCTAACTTTTTTGATAGACCTAAGGTTTTGAGCCTTGAGCCATTCCTTTCAATTATTAAACAGAGGCATCATGTTCAGGATTAATAAAAGAATATGAGATGGTTTTACTTTAAAAAATAGTAGTGTGGAAAAAAAAATCTTTTGCAGTAATGCCAGAAGTCAAAGAGTTATGCTTTGAAATGTTAGCAAATATATGCCTTATGAAAAATAAAACCAGTCTTAGTCTGTAGGTATAAAACAGTATAGTAAAGTTGTATCTGGCAATTAAGTTGAATACCTTGGAAAAATCAAACTCAATATCACATAAACTATTTTAAAAGACAGAGGCATTCTGTTTCCATTATCTTCTCTGCATGCTGCATAATTTATAATTTCACCTTTATGTTTGTAGTCAATATGATCTGTTTAAAGGACTGGAAGGTCTAATATTCTATATAGCACCTACACAGTTTTGTAAAAAAATCAATGCCACTAGCATTCAGGTCAAGTTGGAGCCCAGAGTTCACACTTTGATCACCCTCTCTGTTCTAAACATACAGTAATGAATGATGAAATATTAAAGAAGAAAACCTAAAAGGCACTGTTGGACTAAAATACAATCTCTGTGTCCAGAAATAGAATAAAAATATGCAGTAACGAGCCAGGCTGAAGCTGCAGACTTTTTGAGCTCTAGGTACAAAAAGAATGGAATGTGGGCAGGAGTTAAGCTCCTCCAGGGTAAATTGCTTCTTGTAAAATGATAAGTCGAAACCGTATTGACTACATACAACCAGGGAATGAAATCTGGTCCTTCTACCAAAAACTTTGTAAATGGAGACAAAAAAGTAAATTTTTACAAAAAATAAAGTAAAATATCAATCATTCCTGGCCTGGAAATCCTGGAACATTTCAAACACAACCTCTGAAACAAGAGTTGAGCCAAATCATTAGCTGTGCTTAGTCTGTATCTGCTAAACAGAACCATACGATGGGGAATCATAAACTTTGTGGAAGATTCAGTTCTTTATTGTGGGCCTAGATTGAATGAACTGAACTGAAGATTAAATGGAGGCAAGTGAAATAGCACTACAAAGCAAGAAGTGATACAAGAATGGTGAGAAGGGAGAGTCAAAATCCTCAAAGATCCTAACTACCCACACAAGATGATAAAATACCTGAAAATAATGGATTGATAGACAAAAAACAATAAAAAATCCTTTCCATTGGGATGTAAAAACTTTACACTTGAAATGAATTTTGTAATTGATTCTTATAAAAACTTTAAGTATACGGAAATATTTAAAGAGAAATATGAGTAATAATCTTCCCTGGTGGTTCCATGGTAAAGAATCTCCCATCAAAGTAGGAGACACGGTTCAATCCCTGGGTCGAGAAGGTCCCCCAGAGTAGGACATGGCAACCCACTCCAGTATTCTTGCCAGGAGAGCCCATGGAGAGAAGAGCCTGCCAGGCTACAGTCCACGGAGTCTCATGGACACAACTTAGAGACTAATAACAACAACAAAATCAGTGATAAACCCTAGTTTGAAAAAAGAAGCACTTTTTAAAGAAAAGCAAACAAAAATGAAAGAAAAGCAAATATGAAATAGGAGACTTTGAATAGAAAATTACTGAAATGAAAGTCTAACACAAGACTTCCAGAGAGAGAAGAGATAGAGAAAGAAGGAGAGGAGATAGAAAAAGCACAGAAAAAAATACTGGAGAGAATGGCTGCAATTTTGTAAAACAAATATCCCAAATCACAGATTCTTAAAAGAATAGATTGAAAAAATATTCATACCAAGACTTTGCAGAGATAAACTAAAGAAAACCAAGGATAAAAAGAACTGCTAAAACAGGAGAGGAGGGACAAATTATCTTTATAGAAATGACAATCACATCACACAGATCTCTCCATACAAGATGCAAGGCAGAAAACAACAGGAGGTATATCTTAACTCTGATAAAAGAAAATGACTGCTTTATACAAGTCTAAACTCAGCCAAAAATATGTTTTAAGAATGAAGGCAAAATTCAGGTGAACAAAAGTCAATCAGATGCTACTGACTGATGTACAATAAGCAAAATCTGAAGAATGCACTTTAGTCAAAAAGAAAAATTCCCTCATGGGAAGTTACAGATGGAATGAAGGAATTTTATGTGTATAAATAAAATATTAAAAATAATATGCAAATCACTAAATTGAAAATGAAATCAATTGTCTGTTGAGAAGACCAGATATTTACTAATTTTATCTAATTTAATGAGGGAAGTTTTAATTTGGAAGGGAAGCCATCACAGTTACCACAATAATAAACTGTGCATGTTCTGAGTTGGTTAACGCAAACAGTGGTTAACAAAAAAAATATAACATATAACTAAAAGAAGAAAAGAAATGAGGAAAAACATAGAACAGAGAGGATATATAGAAAGCACATAATAAGATATTAGATTTAAACTCAAATGCATTCGTGCTAAAACAAGTTTAAAACAATTAATTGCTCTAGAGTAGTTTTTAATCTAAAAGTGTATGTACACAAAAATAATGAAAAATAATAAATGGAAATAAGACTTGCAAAACTAACCAAAAGAAATTTTGTGCAATTACTCAAACATAAGGCAAAGAGAGATTAAAAACAAGAAACAAAACAGGATTTCTAGATATGGAAAGATCTTTCACTGTCATAAAAACTTTCAAGTTACCAACAGGTATAATAAATCTAAATTTATATAAATGTAATTATATAGCAGTGCTGTCCAATAGGACATTCTGGGATGATAGAAATGTTCTGTATCTTCACTAGCCAATATAAGAGCCATTGCCCAATATGTAACTATTGGGCATTTGAAGTATGGCTATTGTGAACAGGGAACTAGGTTTTAATTTAATTTTAATTAAATGTAAATAGAAACATGAGACAGCAGCTATCCTACTGTATAGAACAGTTATACATCATCTAAATCTATAAATAAAATATCTGGAAAGGTCAAAGAAGAAGTAGGGAAATCTGAATTAGAGTTGAAGATTTTAAAAAACCTCTATATTTTACACACAAGTAAGTGGAAAAGCAAAATAATAAAGATAAGATTTGAACACCATTAACAACAAATTCAACAAATTGATATGCACAGACTACTATATCCCCAATTTGGAGAACAAACATTATTTTCTAGTGCAATTTTTTATAAAAAAAGATTACAAAGACAGGCCAAGCTGGGCCATAAGCAAATCTCAGCAAATGTAAGACAAAGTAAAAAATATGTATGCAAACTATAGCCCTTCACAGATATAAGGTAGCAGAAACAGTCAGATAATTAGAAAATATTCTATTTTGGAAATTAAACACTTAAATAACACACAGGTCCAATACAAAGTAATGGGCTTTAGAAACATATATATATATAATAAAGGAAAATATTAAATGTATTGCAGCTAAAGTTTATTTACAGGGAAAATTTTAGTCATAATGCACATACTAGGTAATAAAGAAAGGCTAAAACTCCAGAAGGCAAAGTTTTTTAAAATAAATTTTGAAGCAGTATGCCTATTAGCTCCTCAAAAATCAGAGAAGAATAGCAAATGGAGCAATCAAACTCAGTGAAGAAGAAGATAAATCTACAATAAAGAAAAAGGACAAGTGAAAATTAGGTCTCTGAAAAGACTAACATAATAACAATAGTATGTGCAGACTTCTTAAAGTAGAAAATTGAAAAAAAAGAAAGCAAATAAAACATTTCAGGAATATAAAGGGAATATAGCATTATATACCTCAATGTAATTCAAAACAATATGAGAATATTATGAGCAACTTTATACTTATAACACAGAAAACTGAAAAAGAACAAATTACTAGAAAAATTTAAATTATCTAAACACAAGAAGAAACTGACCTCTAAATGTCCTAAACATTTATTTAAAAAGTGAAATCTATAGACAAATATTCTGAGAAAATAATAATAGACCTAGATATATTCATGAATGTATTCAAGTAACATTTAAGAATTAACATCAATCATCTACAAAAGCCTCCAGAGAGTATATAAAAAGGAAGCATTGTCCAACTTGTTTTCTGAAGTCAATATAAATTTGATACTAAAACCAGTAAAGAGGAACTTACAGGCCTATATTACTCATAAACACAGATGCAAAAATTCACAACAAAATATTAGAAAATCTAATGTAGCAACATACAAAAACATCATGAATGAGTTGAGTATATCAGGAATGAAATGTTGCTTTGTAAATTTCCAAACTGCACATTAAAACATTGCTTTTAAGGATAAATAGTGGGAGGAATTTCCATGCATGGTAATGAAAAATAAAAATAATATAAAGTACATAATTTTAAGTTAATTATAGCAACCATCTACCAACATGGATATATCTCATAGTATAATGGCAATCATAATTGCAATTGTGACATGTATCAAAATTTTAAATAGCAGAGAACAGTTTTCATTTAATATTTAAAGAAACATAAACAAATAGTAAATATGCACAGAAACAAATGCTACTAGGAGAAAAGAAAAACGAGACTGGGGAAGGTTTATGTGTTTTTTTTTTCTTTACACATTCTTATCCCTCAGCTTTAAAGTGTCAAAAGTCATGGCTAATTATTAAGACACTATAACACTGAAATATACATATACATATGAAAAATCTCACAAAATATTAAATACCTTAATTCAGTAATACATAAAAACATACATATTTGTTTTATATATACATGTGTATATATGTATGTCTGTTATATTATCTATTCTTGTGTGTACATCTGAAAATTTCTACATGTGACATAAATAAAGAGGTAAATGCCAAAATGTATAGAAGACTTTACACTATGATTTACAATTATCACAATGTTCCATCATATATCAATTCAAGACATTTATTCAGGCTAATTCTTATATTTGCTGATATGAAACTTTATGTGAAAAAGGTAGTTAAACATGTTAATAATTTTAGCTGTATTTTATATTCATTAAATTTTTGAGAACTTTCATTCTTCTCTAAAATAATTGATGCCATCATTCTTCCTCCAGCTATCCAGAAAGAATCCATGTCTGTTTCTGACAGGCTTTGATACTGTATCATTTTAATTAAAATCAATTGGCTATTTTTGTTCTAGGAATGGAAGCCCATTATCATTATTTTGAAGAAGAAATTTATGAGGAAAACAATTCAAATTGATAAATATGTAATTGCTTTTGCTTCCAATATACTAGAAGCATTGCCAGTAGGGGGGAAAAAGAAATAAATTACTTCAGTACTCTTATTTGTACACAGAACTATCAGCTTTTCAGAAATCAAGAGCTATTGCTGAAGCCAATGAACCAATTTTATTCCATATTTTGCTGGATCTTTGTTGGTATGGAGGACAGTAGCTACAAAAAAGTCAAAACTGGTATTTATCACATTATCAAATATAAGTGAATTGGAGATTTTGTTTTTATTAAGGTATGATGTACATATTGGGCTAGCAAAGTCACTTGATATTCATCAATTAGTCACAATAGAACAATTATGGGTTCATGATGCAACTGACTTCATCTTTGTGTTTCATTATCTCTATGGGAAAGGCAATGCTAATCATACAAAGACACTTTGGGTTGAGGTGAATCAATCTGCAATACAAATAAGTTTGAATTCAAATCTAGTGACTTGTTTAGTTGCTAAGTCAAGTCTGACCCTTCTGTGACACCAGAAACTGCAGCCCACCAGGCTCCTCTGTCTATGGAATTTTCCAGGCAAGAATACTAGTGCCATTTCCTTCTCCAGGGGATCTTCCTGACCCAGGGATTGAACCCACATCTCCTGCACTGGCAGGTGGATTCTTTATCACTGAGTTACCAGGGAAGCCCAATCTAATGACTATTAATATGATAAAAATCTGAATATGTAGGAAAATGGTTGGGGCAGGGGTTGGGTAATGATGCTTTTGCATTTCTTGAGGTATTCTTAAATGGTGGGGAAGCTAAGCAGTTTTTAGGTAGTAAGAATTGAGGGTTCAATCCTGACCACCCACCCTTTCATAAACTTATATTGCATTGATCTATATAATGGACCTTCAATTACATCTCTTTTGAAAATCAGTTGTGTCTGGATGAATCTACTGATACTTTCCTGGTGGCTCAGATGTTTAAAGAATCTGATTGCAATGCAGGAGACCTGGGTTTGATCTCTGGGTTGGGAAGATTCCCTAGAGAAGGGAATGGCTACTCCAGTATTCTTGCCTGGAGAATTTCATGAACAGAGGAGCCTGGAAGGCTACAATGGGGTCACAGAGAGTCAGACATGACTGAACTGCTAACATACACACACACACACACTCACACATACACACACACACACAGATATTCTATCTAGTAAGAATATGAGAAGGAATTAGTACTATTCTTTTTTCCCCCATTAGATTTGCCAAGTTAGGTCTCACTCAATTCATTTATTTAAGATTGTGCATTTTATGCCCCTCAAAAAGGAAAGGAAGTGCCATCACCATTTTTCTCAGATTTACTGAATTTTGACTCATCAAACTGCTCATTGCTATTAGGACACAGAAAAGTAATGGCTGAGTATATAACAGTCAAATAGGTAGTGTATATTCTAACTATTCACATGACTAAGATCAAAGTTTCCTAGGGTTAAAGTAACTCTCAACAGTAAAATTGTCTTCTAGGTACTTAATCCAAAAAGGCCAGACTTTGGGACATCAGTCCCCATGAACAAAATCTCTGGAATTGAGTTTTTTTGACTGAGGCTGTAGGAGAAAATAAGATTGAGATTGAATCAACCTCCATCAGAGCCTGCGTGGTTAGATGTTCTTTAGAACTGTGCTTTCAGCAAAGATACAAGAGGATCTCAGTGCAGATTTCCAGCATCATTTTTTTCTGCAGATCTCTTTCCTTCCTGCAACTCTACTATACAATACCTAGTCCCCTCTGACTTTCTGAGTTTTTCTGCATTTGTTTCCACAACTCAGCAAGACTGCTCTGGGATCCTGGCCCCTGTTCTATGGTTGGAATATGCCTCCAGACAGCAAATCCGTGCCTTTAGGTCTTTGTCTTACAGATTGCTGTCTAGTTCTGTCTCCTGTCAAATATGTGAAAATGACTGCTCCATACATTTTTCATTTATCTAACTATTTTATCTGAATGAGTAAATCCAGTTACTACTACCATATGTGTGTGTGTGTGTGTGTGTGTTTGTGTGTGTGCTCAGTTGCTCAGTCGTGTTTGACTCTTTGTGACCCCATGAACTGTAGCCCTCCAGACTTCTTTGTCCCTGAAATTTCCCAGGCAAGCATACTGGAGTGGGTTGCCATTTCCTTCTCCAGGTGATCTTCCTGATCCAGGGATTGAATCCATGTCTCCTGTGTCTCCTGGATTGTAGGCAGATTCCTTACCACTGAGTCATCCGAGAAGCCCCTACTACTATCTAATAGATAAAAGTCAATGTAGTCTCTATATTCCACTAGTAATAAATAATTTTATATTGGTAAACTTTTTACTGAGTTATTTAAAAAGTATTTTAAAAATGTTTTTGTTTTGTACAGTGATTTTTACATTACTTTATTAGGTGTAATAATAAATTATACTATATCATGTATTAAATGCTCAAAATTCTCCAAGCCAGGCTTCTGCAATACATGAACTGGGAACTTCCAGATGTTCAAGCTGGTTTTAGAAAAGGCAGAGGAACCAAACATCAAATGGCCAACATCTGCTGGATCATCAAGAAAGCAAGAGAGTTCCAAAAAAACATGTGTTTCTATTTTATTGACTGTGCCAAAGCCTTTGACTGTAGGGATCACAATAAATTGTGGAAAATTCTCAAAGAGATTGGAATCCCAGGCCACCTGACCTGCCTCTTGAGAAACCTGTATGCAGGTCAGGAAGCAACAGTTAGAACTGAACATGGAACAACAGACTGGTTCCAAATAGGAAAAGGAGTATGTCAAGGCTGTATATTGTCACCCTGCTTATTTAACCTTTATGCAGAGTACATCATGAGAAACGCTGGGCTGGATGAAGCACAAGCTGGAATCAAGATAGCCAGGAGAAATATCAATAACCTCAGATATGTAGATGACACCACCCTTATGGCAGAAAGTGAAGAAGAACTAAAGAGCTTCTTGATGAAAGTGAAAGAGGAGAGTGAAAAAGTTGGCTTAAAGCTCAACATTCAGAAAACTAAGATCATGGCATCCGGTCCCATCACTTCATGGCAAATAGATGGGGAAACAGTGGCTGACTATTTTTCTGGGCTCCAAAATCACTGTAGAAGGTGGTTGCAGCAATGAAATTAAAGGACGCTTATTCCTTGGAAGGACTTCCCTGGTGACTCAGACGGTAAAGTGTCTGTCTACAGTGTGGGAGAGCTGGGTTCAATCCCTGGGTTGGGAAGATTCCCTGAAGAAGGAAATGGCAACCCACTCCAGTATTCTTGCCTAGAACATCCCCTGGATGGAGGAGCTTGGTGCAGGCTACTGTCCATGGGGTCGCAAAGAGTTGGGCATAACTGAATGACTTCCCTTTCCCTTTACTCCTTGGAAGGAAAGTCATGACCAGCAGAGACAGCATATTAAAAAGCAGAGATGTTACTTTGCCAACAAAGGTCCGTCTAGTCAAGGCTATGGTTTTCCCAGTTATTCACACATGGATGTGAGAGTTGGACTATAAGGAAAGCTGAGTGCCGAAGAATTGATGCTTTTGAACTGTGGTGTCAGAGAAGACTCTTGAGAGTCCCTTGGACTGCAAGGAGATCCAACCAGTCTATCCTAAAGGAGATCAGTCCTGGGTGTTCATTGGAAGGACTGATGTTGAAACTGGAAACTCCAATACTTTGGCCACCTGACGCAAAAGGCTGACTCATTTGAAAAGACATGATGCTGGGAAAGATTGAGGGCAGAAGGAGAAAAGGATGACAGAGGATGAGATGGTTGGATGGCATCACCAACTCAATGGACATGAGTTTGGGTAAACTTCGGGAGTTGGTGATGGACAGGGAGGCCTGGCGTGCTGCAGTCCATGGGGTCACAAAAAATTGGATACAACTGAGCAACTGAACTGAACTGAATGTATTAAAGCTAAATGGGATTAAGAAACATAAATTTTGAGTGTTTTTATTTTTTAAAAGCAGTTATTAAATTTAAAATAACATTGGATTTATCATTTTACATTGAATTATATATTTAAGGAAAATATTTTTAGTAAACAAAAATACATTAAAAGTATTGACATATTTTCAATAATACATAAATTACTGGGAAAAAAGTATTTTCTTAAAAATTTATAGACATGAAAAATGCAAATGACTTTCTAAAATAAAAAAATATTTAAGGGTAATTAGCTTCCAACTAATAAAAATAAATGAAAAAAAAAAGTATTTAAGGTTTTATGGCTCCAAAGGATAATTTTGATGAGCTCTAAGTATAATTTTTGGGGTGATGGTGCAGATTTTGATGCTTGGTTTTATAGCCTTTTTGCTTTTATATTGAATATTTTTGTTGCTATTGGTGAAACTAAGAACATAGAACCAAAGTTGAAGATTTGATCAAAGAGAAACTTTAAGAAAAAGTCTATAATAAAATGTGAAACATGACAAAAACCCAAACAGTTATTTGGAAATAGCCAAATTGTTGCCAGTGAAGTAAATAAGGGAAGATAATATTAGTAGCAATATCGAAACCAATAAACCTAGTCATAGATGCACTTGTATTTCTTAATATTTATGTAAATTCATGTTGATAGAACTTTTAAGGCTATAATAAGTAAAAAATTTATATTTCCTCTGAGAAAAGTTGTAGAGGTTCATTAGATTTAAGGTTTTTATGACTTTTAAAAAGAAAGTAATTTCTTTTTATCTAAACAAATATAAAAATGTAATACATGGCTGATAAAATTGTCACAGTTCTCTAACCAAGTAATTTGGTTCATTTCTTTTTATTGCTCTTATTTTATATATTCAGAGAATGAAAAAAAGATATTTTTTTATTCAGTGATGTGTATGGCGAACCATCATTTAAAAAGGCTTAACTCTTAAATGTTAATATTCCTTTCACTGAGTATATCCTCTCTCAGTTTTTAGGAAGAGATATTTCCTTGTAAGAACTAGATTTCTTATATGTCAGATTTGCTTTGTAGAATCTTAGCTAAGACTGTTTTTCCTCATTGCTGATTTCAGTTAAGAGATTTCTCATATGCTCTCTCAGGACTTCTAATGTACTCAGGACCTGAGGAGGGGCTTATTTTCAGTTAAACTTTCTCTTCAGCTTAGCACGATCTGGTGTGTGCTAGGGTAAGGGTCATCAACTTCTGGGATCTAATGCCTGATGATCTGAGTTGAAGCTGATGTAATAATAAAAGAAATGGAGTTCACAATAAATATAATGCACTTGAATCATATCTAAATCAGCCCGCTCACCTGGGCCCATGGAAAAATTGTATTCCACAAAACCAGCCCCTGGTCCCAAAAAGGCTGCTGACTGCTGCTCTAGAGGACAGCTCTGCTTTGCCAGCGCTGTGCAGGGAGGCTCTGCCCTAGTCCTTCTTTGTCTGGACTAGGCATTTCAGTCAGCCTGATGCGGGGGTGCACCTAGCAGCTTCAGTGGCTCTCATGATACAGGGATCTTCCAGCCTTGCCTTTTTCTGTAGTCCAGGTAATGTGTTAACCATCATCACATCATCATCATCAGTGCATGCAAAATTAGGTTGGAGTTAAAAAAAAAAAAACAAAAAAACTATTAAATGAAGGCCAGCTTAAAGAGTCCAACGTGAATAATGGTTAAAAGTATGGAAAAATCAGGCCATGTAGGTATCTGTTTAAATCCTGTCTTCATGTGTAAGGTGTTGCATTATCTTAGGCAAGGCATTTTCTCTGAACTTCAGTTTTCTTATCTTTATATGAGATCAAGCTCTATTGTTTACTATAAGGATTTAGTGAATTACTGTTTTATGCGTATACCTATTTTTAAGTGCGTGCATACTCAGTTGCCTCAGTCATGCCTTTTTGTGACCCTATGGACTGTAGCCCACTGGGGTCCTCTCTCCATGGGAATCTTCAGGCAGCAATGCTGGAGTGGGTTGCCAGGTTCTTCTCCAGTTACAAAGTTATTTTTAAGTATAACCATATAAAAATATATAACAATATATAATACTCTAACACTAGTGTACAAATAAGTGATCTATTTTATACAGACATAAGATATTTAACAGCAATCATATAACAGATATTTAAGGTTAGTGTATTTATATGACAGACACAGAAGGCAGAAAACTTTAGTGTAATAATTTATATATAAATGAGTCTCAGAATATTATTAATCACTAGAAGGAGTAATGGGGGGAAAGCTTTTTTTTTTTAATACTACAACCCTTACATTTTTGTGGAACATATTCCACCACGAATATTCCAGCTGTCAGTATAGAACAAATTAAATAAGCAAGCAGAGAATGTAGAGCATGA
This sequence comes from Muntiacus reevesi, assembly GCF_963930625.1. Lineage (NCBI taxonomy): Eukaryota > Metazoa > Chordata > Mammalia > Artiodactyla > Cervidae > Muntiacus > Muntiacus reevesi. The sequence continues at coordinate 13,023,887 of NC_089265.1, read as the reverse complement.
TTCTCTTTTTATTCATAATAACATTTTCTCTTAGTGTTCCTTAGACTTGCCAATCTATGTTTTCCTTTTTTACTCTTTTTTAGCAGTCAGCACTTTATATTACAACTTCTTATCTATTTGGTACCATGCTATTAATATTCTGCTCACTGTAGTATAATCATTAGCTATGAATATTGGGTTATTTGATATAATGAATAATCTATGTCACTTTTCATTTATCCAAAGTGAGATGGAACTTCTATGTATAGGTAATGCTGAGAAACATGTCATCTTTTTTAAAGAAAATTAAAGGGCTAGGGGAAATATATCCTCTCCCAATTTCAGAAGTTAGTGAAAAAAGAGGAGATTTAATCTAGCTGCAACTGCAGCAGGAGAAATTAAGATGAAACTCAAGACAGTTTAGAATCAACAGTCCACCTTAAAGAGAGGAATTCAGTAGCGCTGCTCATATTAACAGATGACAAATAAAATAATGATTAATATTTCATGATTCACAGAATGGTTCCTTGAATATCATGAGACTGTGGACAAATCTCTAGTGAGTAGTAAATTAAGATTTGTTGACTGTTATCTATGTATTTTTTGATCCATTGAGGCCATACATTTCCTGAAGCCTATTCATCTGAGGGAAACAAATGCAATGATTGAAAATTACCATCTTCAACTTCTTCCTCATTCTCTACCCAGTTAACAAATTCAGTTTTTTTTCTGTGCTTAGCTTGTATCATACACAGTTCAGTGGTATGATTTTAACAAGAAAAAGACACTAATTTTTGGTTAGAGATGTTACAAAGGTACAACTTAATATAGATGAGTTAAATACCTTATAAGATATCCTACAAAGCATGTAGGTTTCTCAGGTAACTCTATGCAATAAGGAACTCTCTGATCATCAAAATAAAACACAATTAAATGATACATGAGTCCAAAACATTAAAAAACTAAAACAGAAAAAAATCATAAAAATATTAACAGCCAAATTGTGCTTCTCAAATAATAGACTAAATGATAAACGAAACTCATACTTGGAATAGTTTTAAAGATGATGAAGATATGTCTCAAATATACTTTTGAATATGGTACTTTAGTTTTAAAATATGAAATTCTCTAAATTAAAAAGGGAAACCTAGAATATCTAATTTGAAATGGCTATTCCATCTGTATATTTTATTAACACACAAATATGGCATGGTTCCTACTTACTTGAATCATAAATGAAGTTTTTAATTTATATACAAGCATATATGTATACATGTGTTTATATACGAATGTCTGTTCATGTGTAATAGGAATTATATAAATGCATTTGTATATGTATACACACAAAAATCAACACAGAGAAATGCTATGTCTATATATCTTACATCTAATAAAGATATGATCAAAAAATATAAGGAGATATATACACATATATATGCACATATGTATGTGTGTGTGTATATATGTTACACACACATGTGCGCACACACAGAGAAAGGAAAATGTGATTAGGGGAAATTATCCTATGAATCTTCCTCTGCTTTAGACATTTTTATCATTTGACAGTAGTTAATCTATTCCAGATTATATCTGTCTTTTTGTAAATATGAGACAGAGATCTAATTACAAGAAATCCTTTCTTATTAGGGCAAACAACAGATAATTGTGATATGATGCTAATTCAATATGACACAGGCATGTAATGAAATAAGACTTCCAAATCACATTAGTGTAGGATACTATGTTCCATGACCCTTTTCGATGGTGTTGTAGCTAGTGCTTAATGACATGCACTGGAGAGACAGCATATTTTGTTTGACCAGGTAGGTTAAGAACTGTCAAAACAGTGCACTTGTGAGACTGTTCATTGTTGAGAACATTGCACTTGTGAGACTGTTCATTGTTGAGAACATTGCTGTTACTTGCTGGTCATTTACGGAGAACTGCACTGATTTGTTAAAAGAGGCTGATTGGAAATGAATGAGTTCTCCGAGTTTATTGACTTCAGCAGCAGCATAATTATCCTTGTCTTCACAATGCCTGTGGGTGGTAGTGTAGGGGTGGAATTTAACGGAGTCATTTGAAGTTGTGATGGTGTCTCATGTTAAAAGGAGGAACAGGTTGTTAGGAATCTGCATAATACCTGCAAGTCAGTGTTTCTTTTTCTTTTTTATAAATGATAGCTCCTATTCAATGAAAAATGGAATTAGGAATCTGGATATTTAAAAACACACGAGATACGCTGGTGTAAAAGGTTTAGAGGGTCAGCATTTTCAGCAGCATTCACTCATGATTCCTGAGTGAGAAATACTTCCCAAGTAAACCCAGGACTCCATGAAGCAGCTGAAAATGTGCACTTCTGAAAGCTTTATGTTTAGCAGTTTAAATAGTACATCCATGCCAATTACAGATTTAACCACACTTATTTTTTTGAGTGTGAATTTTCCACATTGCCTCAGAACTTTAAAAATTGCCTTTTTATCTTTTACTCTGTGTATCTTTGTGTGTGTGCAGTTCTTTGAAGTGTACTCAGTTTTTAAAAAGAGCATACACAGTTTGTGTGAGAAATGAAAAGATTTCAGTTCTGAGCTGCATTTTTGTTTTATGTTGGACTTCCCTTGTGGCTCAGCTGGTAAAACATCTGCCTGTAGTGGAGGAGACCTGGGTTTGATCTCTGGGTTGGGAAGATTCCCTGGAGAAGGGAAAGGCTATACTACCCACTCCAGTATTCTGGTCTGGAGAATGCCATGGACTATACAGTCCTTGGGGTTGCAAAGGGTCAGACAGAACTGAGTGACTTTCACTTTTTTTTTTTCTTAAAGTAGGCATCAGTGTCTATATGTACTTCTCAAACTGTATGTAGATTGTGTATACATCATATTTCTGAAAATGGTTTCTAAAGTTATCACAAGGTTACTAAATAGGTTTTTGATCCCCAAATATAAACAACCTTAAATTTAGCCATCCTTCCTTTTCACAGAGTGATAGATCAATTTTGATAGTAAAGTATCTGTGATTTGAGCCAGTGCTTGTTTACTGGGTATATAACTTGAGTCTCTTGAACGACAGCAATGTCAACATTCTGATAGCTATTCGTCTATAACTCCATTTATGTTCAATTTCAATTTCACTTTAAGTTTATACCTTTTTGTTTCTTCACTGCACTTTCATCAGTGTTGACCAATTTCCTTTCCTAAGTATCTATACTTGTAAAATGTCAGAAGTTCATCACCAAGGCATGAGTGTGACACACCTTGCTCCCTGCACTTGAGTAACGATGTGCATTCATCAGTCCCTGAATGACTTTGGAAGAAATGATGCGATTGATTGCTAATCCCAATATGCATTTCTTACTTACCCAAAGATTTGTGCACTGAAGAGAGAGCAGCAAAATTTGTACTCACCCCTAATATACAGTGATAACTGAAATGTGGGGGATTGGTATTATTTAACCACGGTAAATGAAACTCATACATATCAGAATCATATACTGTGAGGATTACTTTCATTCAATAGCCAATGAAAATATTATTCAACTATAAAGGCAAAAATGCTTTTCCAGATTGGACAAAGACCAAGAGAACTTGTAACCACCATAACTGAACTAACAGAAATACGGAGGAACTTCTTCAGGCTGATGGGAAATGATAGCAGGCTAAGTGATAGGGAACGTGAATCTGTATAAGAGAAAAAAACACCACCAGAAGGAAGATCTTCTTGAGTAACTTTAAAGAACATATTTTTTTTCCTTTTTATCTATCTCAAAGTCAGTTGACAGTTTAAATGCAGAAAATCACTTATTGTGTGTTGTAAAATATATGAAAATAATATTACCAGGAATGTGATAGTGTAAAGAGAAGTGACATGTGCAAGGTTCTTAAATTTTACATGATATCACTGGTATGCAGATTCTGATGAGAGAGTATTATAATTCCCTAAGATATATAGATATAACTGATGATACCAACAGAGTAGTTAAAATACTAAACATTTTTTATTAATCCAGAAGTGACAGTTCAAAGGAGAATAATAAACAATGGCAGCCTCAAGCCCAATCAGATCCGTAACTCCACTAAATGTAAATTCACTAGTCCTATTGAAAGTAGACAACAAACTGGATAAAATAGCCAATCCCAACTACATACTGTCCGTAAGAGGTTAATTTGAAATATAAAGGCTTGTTAGGTTTGATAAAGAAATGAAAAAACGAAACTATTCAGAAGGTAAAGAAGGCTGTTTTGTACAGATTCATATCAATGTGGATCTCTAGAGAGTAAGTCTTAGAAGAAATACAGGGCGACTCATGAAAAGGTGAATTCATCTGAAATATATAAATCTTAAATGTGTGTGGGTGCCTGAAAAGAGAGCTTCAAAGTTATACGAAACTGAAAAATAGAGAAATAGGCAAATCTATGAGTGCAGCTGGAGATTATAACACATATTGCACTGTAACTTTAATGAAGTTACTTTGTCTCTTAAAGCCAGTCTCCTGGTATGTTAAATATGTACATTTCATGTCTTAACATATGAAGTTTAAATGTGATAATATATGTGAAGGATTCAGCACAGTTCTATATGATACATAAAAAGGTTTCTGTGAAGAGCTGATACCAATATTTCTTTAAAATACCCAACTATAAAGAAAAATAGTCCACTCTAAACCTCAGAATTGGTTATAATGCCTTCTCATTTCAAAAGTAACTTGCTTGAACATTGCTATATATTCCTTTGATTGCTAAAATTTTTCACTTTTTTCAATAACTTTTCTATATCTTAGTACTTTGGATTCTGGCCCTTCCATTCTACAGAAATTGATCCCTCAAAGGTTGTGTCATTCTCTTCTGAAAAATTGATTATGTCTTCTTAAGCCCCATGATCTTTGATGTACTGTTCCCAGTTGTAGAGACTGAATAACCTCTCCTCTTTTGAAATGCTGTCCTCAATCTGCTTCTGTATCTTGCAACTCTTTGAAATACTCTCCTGTCTTTGATTTATTCTTCTACCACTTTACTATACCTTTTTCTTCTTCTTACTTTGAGATGATGACTCTCAAGGGTCTGATTAATCATATGTGCCCTCTGTTTCAAGATATACACTTATGGGATTTATTTTTATTATCTAAATGATGATTATAATTTAAATTTTCAGCATCCAAATAGCATTTTGTTCATCCACCTTATATTTAAAATATTGAGTTAATGGCATTATGATTCATTATATGCAAGAAGTTCTCCTTTCTCTTTGCTCATATTAAACAAATTTGAATGTCAACCTTTTTTTTTTTTTTTTTTTGTATAATTTCAGATTGAGATTTGTCAGCACTGACTCCCTTATGGCCATGTTCATTGCCATAATTATATAAGAATAATTCCTACACTGAACTCCAAACCATTCTCCTCCTCTTCTATCCAGTTATACTAAAACCTGTAATCACCAGGCCTTCGTTAAGCGAGAGTGTCTGCCTCACAGTTCTAGTCCGTCTTAAGCATTAATGGCTGCATAGTAATTGTTAATGCAAATCACTACCTGATGTTCGCAGGTTCTTCTTCATGATTTGCTGTTCTAGCTCATACAAAATTTCTTACTTCACCCTGGGAAACTCCTGCCCATTCTTTCATCTTCAGTTCAAGGTTCTCTTTTTTTGTGAATTTTTTGTCATTTCACCATCTTTCACTTCCTTACATTTACCTACTGTGCCAGCTGATGAACTATTTCTCAGATTAAAGCTCACTCTCCTGGGTTCAACAAGGACTCTGTAAACTGTATTTCAGCTCTGCCGCTTGGATCCCTATTAGCTTCTGCCACTGGGAGAATTAGAGGGATATTAGAAAGTCAGAGGAGGAAGAAAGGTTTTAGTCCTTTGTGTTTTGCCTCCAGTTTCTGATTTGCTCTTTGTCTAGCCACCATCACCACAGTAGTGAATCTTGATTTTGATGGTGACAATTCACTTAACGATAGCATTTGGTTTCAGAGTCCAGTTTTCAACACTTTCCTTAAAGTGAAAGTTGCTCAGTCATGTCCAAGTCTTTGTGACACTGGGGACTATACAGTCCATGGAATTCTCCAGGCCAGAATACTAGAGTGGGTAGCCTTTCCCTTCTCCAAGGTATCTTCCCAACCCAGGGATCGGACCCAGGTCTCCCACGCTGCAGGCGAATTCTTTACTAGCTGAGCCACAAGGGAAGTCCAAGATACTGGAGTGGGTACTCTATCCCTTCTCCAGCAGATCTTTCAGACCCAGGAATCAAACCGGGGTCTCCTGCATTGCAGGCAGATTCTTTACCAACGGATCTATCAGGGAGGCCCCAACACTTTCATAACTACTCTCACTGTAACCCCTTGGAGATACCAAACAGCCTCTAGTAGTTCTCCTTCAAGGTCTGAGTCCCTGCTCCTTCCTCTGTGCTCCTGGGATGTCTATCTCATGCGTGTAGTGCCTCCTCCTTAAAAGTCATATTTCCAGCTCCACAAAGCCCCTCCTCTGGGCTTTTGAACTTTTATCATTTCAACAACCTCTGTTTCAGTTCAGTCCAAGAGGTAATTACAGGTGCTACCACTATAAGACGGCTTCCTAGGTAGTGTTAGTAGTTAAGAACTACAGGCTGTCATTCTGCCAAAGCAGGCGATGTAAGAGACGCTAGTTAGATCCCTGGTTCTATGCCTGGGTCAGGAAGATCACCTGGAGGAGGGCATGGCAACCCACTCCAGTATTCTTGCCTGGAGAATCCCATGGACAGAGGAACCTGGCGTGCTAAGTCCATAGGGTCACAAAGAGTTGGACATGACTGAATGCAGCTCTGTAACAGAATGTTTCTCTATCATAACAGTTCTCTAACAATACTAACAATTGCTTTTCTTGAAGTACCTTGTTAAATAACAGAAGTTGTAACTGTCTCCTGACTGGACCCTGTTTAGTACAGCTGCCTATAAGCCATCTCTCCTTCCTTTGTTTCATGCTTCTTGATGACACGTGTCAATTTGAGGTACTTATTTTCCATTTGCTTTATTCCAGAATAGACCCTGCTTCTTGAATGCAGGATTATTTTCTTTCCTATCTTCACTCTTGGAACCCAGTACCATATATACTCGTTACATGAACAGAAGAATGAATGACAACATTGAGTTTTCCCAGCTTGTTGCTTCTGTCACATGCTGATGGAGTATTCTCGAAGCCTGGCTTTTTTAGCTCCATATCAGAGCAAAGCAGGAAGCTGTCTATAGCTGGAGGCTATAAGGAGCACCAACTTCCCAATCAATGCCTCACCACTTACCAGGTTTTTATCATTGTGAAAGGGCAACCCACTCCAGTATTCTTGCCTGGAAAATCCCATGGACTGAGGAGCTTGGTAGGCTACAGTCCATGGGGTCGCAAAGAGTTGGACACAACTAAATGACTTCACTTTAGGAAAGGACAGAATGGCCATTTTCCCTCCTCTCTCAGAGTATGTGCTACATGATTTTTCCAAGGAAAGCAAGTTACATCATAATTTCATTCAAAAACCTTCATCTATTAAGCCAGATTTCTCAGCTCTCTCCTATGGTTTAAAAATACGGTGATGAAACATGCAATATTGCTATCTAAATAACAGAAATTATGCTCAAGTGATATTCTTTTAGAAACACTAATTCCGAAATAAAAATCAATGCTGCTATGTGGCACTATAATTAATAATTTTCTGTAATTGACAGTCACTTATAAGAAGCTTTCTTCAGATAAAATGAAAATTGGATGTACACTCTTCATTCAACAATGAACTGATTCATCTCTTCCTCTCTCTAAGGAGATGATAGCTTATGTAACTCATTCTCTGTTTTCATGGGTACAACACTGCCTCTATAGGAGGAAGGTCTAGATCAATGTTATGGGTCCTAGGAGTTTTCCAATGGAAGCAATTGAAGACAGTTATATATAATCTGTACTCTCTTTTCCACTGTTGTGACCTTCTCTAAGTCAACTAGGCTTCATGAAGTAGGATTCAGCAAGGTCACAATTAAACATCCTGAACTTTTCTGTTAGTCCACAAGCTTGTGACTTGATTAAACGGTAAGACATCAAACACACATTAAGAGTCTAGTGAGGTGGCGAGTATAAAAAGGAAAGACACAAATTACAAAATCTGTACAAATCAATGGTACTGTTTTAAGAAAATCAGTATTAGCATGGTGGCTGGGAGAATATCATTCTTCCCCAGGGGTTGATAAGTGTAGCATAATGAGTAAAACCTTTATAGCCAGCAATTAGTCTGCCACGCAATGCCTTCAGCAGAAAATGGAATTACCAAGATCCATCCTGATCAAAAACTCATATAGGCTGCTAATGAGCAGTCTATATCTTCTTGTTCTTATTGCCCTTAGGAAATAAAGAGAAGCCCTAGTCGAAATACATGAGATAGGAAGAAAGTGTTACCTCTACTAAGAGTCAGGAAAAAAAAAATCAGTTGATGGTGGATATGTTACTAAATTGTTCTATAGCTGTTTAAACTCTTATGTTTTCTTATTCACTCAGTTCATTAGAAAATATTTTGGAAATTTAAAAGCAAAATGTGATCCTGAAACTGAATTAGGTGTTTATGATATCATTATGTCCCACCACATCTAAACTAAATCTATTTTGTAGGCAAGGACAGCCCAAATTACAATTGGAAGAGGAATAAACACATTTCTTTATGTTTTATCTTCCTTCTATGTTTCCTCTATTTTATAGATATTAGTGTTGTAATCCTGCACCAAAGAAATGATCTGGGAAAGGGAAAGTAAATTCATTAACTCTGTAATGTTAATATGCCATAATTCATCATGATATCATGACCTTTCATTTTTCCATGTTTGCATGCATTGTGCCACTTTTAAAATAATATATACCCCCTTGTCTTATCTGGGGTGGGGTGGGGGGGTAAAAAGCTCATCCTTCCTCTCTTAGCTCAAAGTTCAAACTTTTTTGTGGCCCATGTCCCTGACTGAAGCACAGAGAATGCTTCTATGTGTAGTACCTTGAGTATAAATTGTTTCAATTTTAACATTTACTACCTCTAGATTTTGAGTTGTTCTTTTATCTGTTTTTGTCCCTGTATCCATTAAACTAACACAGTGCCTGGTATATAGTAAGCACTTAATGAAATCCACTCAATGGTTGCATATATTCATTACAATGAGCAATATTTTATATAAGATGACTTCATCATGTGCATTTTCAAAACAGGCAGCAGATTTCAGAAATTCAGACTGTAAAACATTTGACTTGAAAAATATATTTGTAAGGGGGAGCTTTGAAATTTAAGCCTGCATGTATGACTATGTTTGAGATATTTTTCCCTGAAAATTCTGATAAGCTTTGACACTGTATCATTGCCATGCAACTGCACTAGTGCTAAGGTTGAATTTGCTGTTAGTTACCCTTCTCAGGACACACAGTTCTAATGCACCTAATGAACTCAGCACCCTTCTAGACAGCAATCTAGATCTAGGTCTGTTGTGTCTAAAACAATGCCCAGGGCTTCTGTTGTTTACACAGTGTAGTTTTCTTCCTCTAGTAACTTCTATGTAAAGATAGTCCTTCTTTACTATTATATGTTTTCTACCTAGAGCTATATTTGTAAATCTTTCAATGGCAATTTGACTCTTACTGCTCATGTATCACTTCATGGGAAATAGATGGGGAAACAGTGGAAACAGTGTCAGACTTTATTTTTTGGGGCTCCCAAATCACTGCAGATAGTGATTGCAGATATGAAATTAAAAGACATTTACTCCTTGGAAGGAAAGTTACGACCAACCTAGACAGCATATTAAAAAGCAGAGGCATTACTTTGCAAACAAAGGTCTGTCTAGTCAAGGCTATGGTTTTTCCAGTGGTCATGTATGGATGTGAGAGTTGGACTATAAAGAAAGCTGAGCGCCGAAGAATTGATGCTTTTGAACTGTGGTGTTGGAGAAGACTCTTGAGAGTCCCTTGGACTGTGAGGAGATTCAGCCAGTCCATCCTAAAGGAGATCAGTCCTGGGTGTTCATTGGAAGGACTGATGTTGAAGCTGAAACTCCAGTACTTTGGCCACCTGATGCGAAGAGTTGACTCATTGGAAAAGACCATGTTGCTGGGAGGGATTGGGGGCAGGAGGAGAAGGGGACAAGAGAGGATGAGATGTCTGGATGGCATCACTGACTCGATGGACATGAGTTTGAGTAAACTGCGGGAGTTGGTGATGGACAGGAAGGCCTGGTGTGCTGTGATTCATGGGGTCGCAAAGAGTCGGACACGACTGAGCGACTGAACTGAACTGTACAGTCTTCTGTTTTCCATTATAGTATTTATATCTGGGGAGACTCCTTGCTTCTCCTAGAAATCACAGTGCTTAGCTTTTGAAAATATTGTAACTGGCATCAGTGACTTATCACTGAGATTTGGCCTTGATATGTGATATGTGACATGTTACATGTCAGACTGAGCAACATGGCTAAGTTAAAAATCAGAACCATTTAAAATCTATTAGAAGTATCTTTTGGTCAACTTAAAATTCTAACATGTAGATTTTAACCTAAGTAATTTGGTCCATATTTCAAAAAACATTTTTATTCATTTTTCTACTTAAAATATCAAAAATAGTGCCCAAAATATTTTAATTAAACAGCCACCACTATATTTTCTTTTGTAAATTCCATTCAGTTCTACATAATCATACTCATTTCAATAATACTTGATTGCCTAGAAGCTCTTTTCACTCTACCATTATCTGTAGACTAAAAGAGTCCTGGCTCAGCTGTAACAAAGGAATAAAACTGGGTTATTTCTAGAGACATGAGTGGACCAAGAGACTGTCACACAGAGTAAAGTAGTCAGCAAGAGAAAGATAAATATTGTATATTACTGCATATATGTAGAACATAGAAAATGGCATAGGTGGCCTTATCTACAAAATAAATAGAGACACAGACATAGAGAACAAACCTATGGACACCAAAGGGGGTAAAGAGGGTGTGGGAAGAGTCAGGAGACTGGGACTGCCGTACATACACTATTGATGCTATGTATAAAAGAGAAGATAACTCATGAGAACCTACTGTATAGTACAGAGAACTCTACCCAATGCTTTGTGCTGACCTATATGGAAAAGAAAACCCAGAAAAGAGGGGATATATGTATATATATAGCTGATTCACTTTGCTATACAATAGAAACTAACAATATTGGAAAGAAACTATACTCTAACAAAAATTAATTAAAAAAAAGAAATCCCTGAAAATCCTGACTCAGTTCAACTAAATATTCTGAAGGAGTCTGTTTATGATATTGAGGTCAGCTTTCAATAGGAGTGGTCTACTCATGAATTCTATTTCTTGCAGTACCGACAGTCAAGGGGAAGTAAAATACTTCAGTGATCTTTTTTTCCTCCTTCTCTATTCTAACCTATAGCTTTTAGAAGAGGGCTTCTGGCTAATGTGAGGGAGAAAAGAAAAACTATGGTTTGATAAGATTGAGTGGTTCTAAATAATTTATTATAGCAATCAATGTCAGAATGGAGGCAAATGGAATTCTCTTTTTGATATATGACATATAACTATTTCATAAGTATTAAGTTGAGATTATCCTTAGGCAAAAAACATATTATAGACAGTAAGTAGGACACCAACAATACTCCAGGGTCCTTCATTCACTCAGCAAACTATATCTTAGCTGTCAAAATGATGAGGATTGCTTAATCTAGTATTAAAACCTTATTAAATATTAATTTATTGAAAATTGGGACAGTATACATTAAAATTAGTAGGCTTCTATCTATAATGAAACAGGTAAAAACATTCTACTGAAACCTACTCAGATCAATAATGTTTAATTTGTACACAATGTGGCCTGGAGAGATTTGTCTTCTATTTCTTTTTCTTGTGAGCTTGCTAAACAGGATAATTTTTACAAAAGCATTAACTAATATAATAAGAACACCCATGCATACTTACTTCCATTAATTCTCCTTTGGCCATAGGGGAAATACTAAACCTGGTTTTCATATAAAAGTCAACTTGATAGTATTATTTTTCTGGAGCCTATTTTTCTTGGAGCCTAAATTTAAAAAGGGCAATAAGCTGTGAGACAACAGTGCTTATTATATAAATATGTACATAGAAAACTAGATTTGATTACTTTAAAATTTTTTCTTCATTATCATCTTCATAGAAATTGTATAAGCAATTCAAGACTTCAGGTAAGCAAAAGAATACTTTCATTGTTTTTACTCAATTATTAGTCTAAAGTTCTAAAATCACTTGGGGCTTATAGTTATCAAGCAACAAAATCACACTAAAATCTTGTCTAAGAGATGCCATACATATTTTGAGATAGTTTATGTGGAATAACTAAGTCTACATGCAGCACTACCCCAGATTTATAAGGGATAAATCTTTAAAAAAGTCATTTTAGTTAAAAATATGTTCACATTCTCATGATCTTACAGAAAATTGAATGTTATACTTCCATTATATACTGTGAAAAGGAAAGAGAGAAGATTTATAGCAATTTTTAAGGCAAGTTATCAAACAATATTAATTTGTCCAATAACTTGCTTTCACTAGGACTACTACATAAACAATAGATTATTAAAAATTGTCTATTGATGTGCCAACTATTTAAAATGTTGCAGAAGTTTATATGACAATTTTATGACTACTAGATTCCGAGTCATTTACATTAGTTTGTTTTTCATCTAACAATTAGATACTGTTATCTAACTTCATGCTTTTTGAAATGTAAGCACTATAGTTTAAAGCTGTTCCTTTTCTTAGTTTCCTCCAGAACTTCAGATTTAATCTGAGGTTTAAATAAGTGCTCAGTGTAAGTGTCTACTTATGTTATTATTCTATCAGAAAGAGAGTTTTCTTACACTTAGGAGATTTCATCTGATTTATTAATTCTTCATTGAAGTGGGATACTTATGACAACAAGTCTCATTAAAAGATATTTCACACCTACATGATGAAAGAATCTTATAAAACTCCCAGAAAAAGAAGTTTAAGGTTGCCTTTCTCTTCATGATGCAAGCCATTTCGTTGGTGAGGAGATTAGAGACCTTAGTGCAGATGCAAAATTATAACCTAGAGACTTCTAGCAAAGACTATGTGATCAGATGGTGAGTTGAGGTAGAGGCTTAACTCAAAATTTCAATACCTTGTTACTGGCACATAAAGTTTTACTGCACATCTTGACTGGGCTCACTGGTGTATGAAACTCTATCACTACTTACAAGAGAAAAAGATAAAAACTCATGACCTCAGATATGAGTCGTGTGAGGTTATGAGATGCTAGACAAGTCAGATACTAACAAGCATATCCCTTCTAACACTTACAGCCAATTATTTCACACATTCAAGTGCATTTCCACAGATGTCACAGAAGCAGCTAGTGTTGAGAAAGCAGAACTTTCTGATCTCTACACCATGCAAAACTAATTTCAATTTAAGTGTCTACTTGTTTTCCTTCTTTAATGGTAGAATTGCTGTGTGATTCAGCTATTCCCAGAGTACAGGCAAACACAGATTAACCTCCAAGAATGTCCTCAATATACCATGTATTATAAAAAATGATATTTCTCTAATACTAGTGATGTTGAGCATCTTTTAATGTATTTTTTTTTTGGTATTATATGTCTTTGAATAAATGTCTATTTAGATCTTCTGCCTATAATTTGACTGTGTTGTTTGTTTGATATTGAGCTGCATACACTTTTTTATATTTTGGAAAGTATTCCCTTGTCGGTCACTTTCTTTGCAAATATTTTTTCCCATTTGTGGGTTATCTTTTTGTATTGTTTATGGTTTCTTTTGGACATTGGACATGACCTAAATGTCCATCAACAGAGAGTGGATAAAGTATGGTAAATGGATATAATGGAATACTATTTAACCATAAAAAATAATGAAATAATGCCATTTGCAGTAACATGCATGGACCCAGAAATTGTCATACTGGATGAAGTCAGTAAAAGAAATACTGTATGATACTGCTTACATGTGCAATCTAAAAAAAATGGTACAAATGAACTTATTTACAAAACAGAAATACAGTCACAGATGTAAAAGAAATAAATTATGGTTACCAAGGAGGGAAGAATGGGTAGGAATTAATTGGGAGATTGGGATTGACATATACGCACTATGATATATATAAAATAAATAACTAATAAGGATCCACTGCTAGTTTCTAGTACAGGAAACTCTACTCAGTACTCCGAAATGAGCTATATGGGAAAATAATCTAAAAAACAGTGGATATATGTATATGGATAACTGATTCATTTTGCTGTATAGTAGAAACTAACAATGCTGTAAATTAACCACATTCCAATAAAAATGCTTTAAAAAGATAACCATGACTGGCTATTTATTTTGCTTTAGGAAGGACTAAAGATTATCTTGTTTAAAAATACGCAGTCTTAGAGATTATGGAGCCTCAATTCTACATCTTAAGTCTTAGGTGGAAAGCAAATGCATGCATACTTCAACAACTCCTGTGTAATAGACATAAACAGTCAAGACAATTTGAAGATTCTTTCTATAAACCAAATTAAAATGCTGGTAGTTTTGCAGGATGTGACATGGGCCAACTTTTTGGCTTGGGGTCCAGGTAATTTTCAATAACAAATCATGATGGAAAAAGTAAAAAGTTCATAAAAATTAAATTCCAGGAAAAAGAAAAGACTGTTTATAACTCAAATTAACATAGACATAAGGTTCAGCTTTGATTGAAAAATACACAAACTCCTTTTTAATAATCAACCATTTTTCAGTCTATCACAGAATATAAAACTTTGAGAATGACCCTGTAATCATGGTATATATCTTAGAAAGCAGGCCCCATAGAAACATGAATATTTTCTGTGCCATAATGGTCCTTTGCTTCATTTCTCACAATCTGTTGGACCATAAGCATTAATGCCCTATATGTAATTTCCTTGATTAGATCAAGAAAACCATTAACATCTAATAGTCATTGATTTAGTAGAAGAATTATGCAATCATATTGTTACTGTTGTTCAGTTGCTAAGTTGCATTTGACTCTTTGTGATCCCATGGACTGAGAATGCCAGTTTCATGTTTTGTTTTGTTTTTTTTTCCTCAAAAATATAAGTGTTCAGCATCCTTTGGACACTCTTTAAAATTTACAATCTTAGAATATAAGCATTTCTTCTCTACAGACTAGCTGGATAAATTGTTTCATTGTTTTAACAAGTTTCACCATGTATGCATTTTCTGTCTTAGTTGGGACAGAGCTTGCAAGACAAGAAAAATCTTGCTTACTTTTTAGCATATCCCCTCTACATTTATATTCCAAAAGAGTTTGTTTTTTTTTTTTTTTTACTGGTTTTTCTGTTTTGAGTCACATCACCAAATCTTTCCAACTAACTACTGACATCAATTTTTGCTAGCTAGAGGGCAACTGATAAAGTAGAAAAAAAAATTCTTATCTTGTTCCATAGTCCAACTCAATCAATTCTGCTATACTGTTTTGAAACATGAATTTGCTGCAATGAAACTGATGTAGTAGAAAACACTTGAGCATAACTCAAAGTTCACATCTGCTTAAGTTCAATTTTTTCCTGAGAAACTCCAAGAGGGCAAAGTGTCCTGTACCTACCTGACCCAAGCTGTGTAGGAATACACAAATTGCACACAGTTAGGATAGCTATTTACTTTAAAAATTAATTTTCTCTATTATGAGTGACATCTATGCATTTTTGATGGTAAAAACATTCATTCAATAGCAGATGGTCCTTTCTCCAAATATTCACTATAATTCACAGTCTCATAAAGAAAGACTATACATGACTCCTTCAAAATTTAAATTATTATTACAGTTGATTCTATTCCTAATAGAGAGAATTCACTTTTCTAAGCAACTCAGAAACACAAATATATATGTAGTTCCTATTTCAACTATGATTAACCTTCATTTAAAAAGCAAAAAATAAAACTGCTACTAAGTAACACATTTTCATTAAGTTCCAGGAGGTTGACCAGTGTCTCACTGTTTGAACACCTCTCAGTTTTGGCAGCAGTGCCCAAATACGTACGACTATTGTAAACTCTAGAGTAGGTCAGATGATTAAACTACTGGGGCTACAAATAGCACCGTGATGATTCTATAAATAGAATTCAATTACCATTATCAAAGCTTTCAAACATCTTTTGAAAATTCCAGGATTTGTGTGGAAGCCAAGTGACTAGGCCTTTGAAAGGTGCAAGTATATATGCAACATTTATACATACACACGCACACACACAGATTATATATATAGACAGAGAAGTAGACAGGTAATAGAGATAGACGGTTATTCTATTTTTTTTTTTTTAAATCACTGAGTCTTTTACTACTGTTAAAGGACAAAGAAACCGCTATTGAGATTGACCTTTTAGAACAGGGATCAACGGTTAGTGTTTAGTCTGTGCAATCTTTGTAACTTTAAGTTCATGTAACTTCATCTCAGGCTTTTCAGATGATGATTTTTTACGGCTTAAATAGAGCAAAAGAATAAAAACATTTTGATTTCTGTGTGCTGGAAAATCTCCCTGTTTCAGTGGGTGAAAGAGCAAAGTCCAAGGACACATCTCTAACAGCTCTAACAAATGTCAGGCTTTTTCTCATGCAAATCTCATTTGATCCTCACATTTTCCATTGTGTGTGAGGCATTACAGCTTTCAGTTTACAGGAAGAAGTTGAGGTTTTGAGGATTTTTTCAACTCACCTTTTTATTAAATAGTATCTGTGCCAACTCTAAGGCCCCTGTTCCCTTCTTCTGACCAGTAGACTTCCCTCAGAACTTTCTAGTACGTTGACAGATAAAATATATATTTTGTCATTAATTTATAAATGGTAGAAATCAATTTGCTATCTGAAAGTTTCTAGAATATTATTAGTCAAGAAAGCAGGATGAAAATCCTCTTTCAGGTTTTAACTTATGTAAATAAAGTTAAAATGACTTAATTTAGTAATAACTTCAGAACTTGAATATTAATGAAAGGTAGTAGGTATAACAAAATATTTGCCAATCTGATAAATTATATCACAGTTTCATATCTAATTAAATTTTCATTTACTTCCCTGTTACATGTCGGCATGTAATAAGGTGGTAGTTGAAAGGCAGTGACAATGAAAATCTCTGAAGTATACAAACGAATAACGTTACACCTATTAGCAACAGTCTGAAATTACTTCAGAGAATCTCATTTAGTATGTTTATATAATAGTCAAATCTTGCAAGCACAATTTTAAATTTTGTGAAATTTTGTACTAAAAATGTTATTAGATTGGACTCAAAACTCCTCCCATTTCAAATTCAAATTCCCTCATTGATTATGCACTATTTTTCATGTCACTTAACCACCGTAACACATTTATCTGTTTTTACTTTAAGAATAGCATCTGCCTGTTGTGGTATTTTGAGGAAAAACGTACTTTCAGGGGTTTTCATTAGACTCTATATAATGGGAAATATTACTCCTATTTTAAATAAAAGACACTTTGCTATTATACATTCATTTCTTTGATGTAAATATAAGAAGTGTGTAATCAATAACCATTTGTGGAAATTCAAATATACAGTCCTTTACTTACAGATTTTAATAGTTATATTTAAGAATCTAAAGGATAATAGAATTGTTAAGCATTACAGAGTTTTCAAACAACATTCTCTGCTATCAGCATATATTCATAGGCACCGTTGCTGTATTATACTTTGAACAAACCACATTCCCTGCTATCAGCGTATATTAATAGACACCGCTGCTATATTATGCTTTGAACACTGGTGGTACTTCTTGGTCAGGTTTACCGTTTTGTGAAAATATGATTATTTAAGTAATTTAATTGTGTCATTCTCAAAATATTTATAAGAATACTATTTTTCAACTATTTTTGTTGCTCCTGTTTTTTGTCTTCCCTTGGATCTGAGGTGGAACATACAGAGGATAAGGATTTGGGTGTGGACTTTGGAAAGGAAGGGAAGTTACACAAATATGTCATTAGCTTTGACTAAAGGGCCATCTTTAACTCATTTAATATTCATTTAGAATGGTTAAGCCAGGATACAAACCCAGTTATTGCCCATTACGAAGCTATTCTATACCATGACATTTCATCAGTTCCTCAAAGGAGATTCATTGGTATGCTGAATAAACAAATGAATTGGTAAATTTAAGAAATTTAACTTCAGTAATACATAAATTATTTATATATTGATACAGTACACTATCCTAGAAATTTATTGATCTGTTTAAGGGAGGAAAAAAATAAGAGGTTAAAAAGGAAACTTGAATACATATTCAATATATAGTCCGATATACTAAAAAATTGGAATTTGATTATGATGTGCAAAATGGAAAACAGCATTCTTTATGAGTCTTTGCTTCATGCTACGCTTTGTAGTTTTTATGTTAAATATTAAGCTTACTGATAGACCCACATACTATGGTCAACTAATCTATGACAAAGGAGTCAAGAATATACAATGTAGAAAATAAACAGTACTGGGGAAATGTAAAAGACTGAAGTTAGAACACTCTAACATCCTACACAAAAACAAACTCAAAATGGATTAATGATCTAAATGTAAGGCTGGATACTATAAAACTTTTAAAGCAAAACATACATAGAACACACTCTGATGTAAATCACAGGAATATTTTTTTTTTATCCACCTCTCAGAGTAATGAAAATAAAAACAAAAGCAAACAAATGGAATCGAATTAAACTTAAAAGCTTTCACACAGCAAAGGAAACCATTAAAAAAAAATCCTCAAAATGGGAGAAAATATTTGCAAATGAAATGACCAATAAGGAACTCTTCTACAAAAATATACCAACAGCTCTTGCAACTCAACATTAAAAAAATTTTTTAAAAATCCAATCAAAAAATGGGCAGAAAATCTAAAATGATATTTCTTCAAAGAAGACATAGAGAAGGCCAGAAAGCATGAAAAGATGCTTGACATAACAAATTATTAGAGAAACGCAAATCAAACTTACTATGAGGGATTACTTTACATTGGTAAAAATGGAAATCATGAAAAAAAAAATAATAATCAACAAACAGTAAATGTTGGTTAGGGTGTGGAGAAAAGGGAACCTTCCTACACTGTGGCAGGAGTGTAAATTGTTAAAACCATTACAGGGAACGATATGGAGGGTCCTTAAGTAGAGACATGTGGAACCTCTCTATCTTCCAGCAATCCCACTCAGTATATATCTGGAGACAGTAATTCAGACAGACGCATGCATCCCCATGGTCATTGCAGAACTAATTACAATAGCCAAGACATGGAAGCGACCTAAACGTCCATTAACAGAAGAATGGATAAAGGCTATATGGTACATTTTTACAATGGAGTATTACTCAGCCATAAAAAATATTGAAATAATGCCACCTGCAGCAACATGGATGGACCTAGAGACTGTCATGCTAAGTGAGGTCAGACAGAGACAAACATATGACACTGCTTATACAGAATTTATAAAAAAAATGATATAAATGAAAACGTGAAAGTTCCTCAGTCATGTCTGACTCTTTGTGACCCCTTAGACTACAGCCTGTCAGGCTTCTGTGCCCACAGGCTAGAATACTGGAGGGGGTAGCTGTTCCCTTCTCCAGGAGATGTTCACAACGCAGGTATCAAACCCAGGTCTCCCACTTTGCAGCTGGATTCTTTATCATTTGATCCACCAGGGAAGACCAACTTATTTACAAAGCAGACTCACAGACACAGAAAACAAATATATGGTTATCAGGGAAAAAGGAGAGGCGAGGGATAAATTGGGAAACTGGGATTGACATATACATACTATTATGTACAAAATAGACAACTAATAAGGACCTACTGTATCACACAGGGATTCCACTCAACACTCTAATGATCTACACAGGGAAAAAAAATATAAAAAAAGAGTAGATATATGAATAACTGATCCACTTTACTGTATGCCCAAAACTTCCACAATATTATAAATCAGCTATAATCCAATAATTTAACTAAAATTAAGTCTATAAGATTTTCTTCTTTAAAAATAAAATTATTTTAAAAAATTGATTTATTTTTTAAATTAAAGGATAATTGCCTTTCAGAATTTTGTTTTCTGCCAAACTTCAACATGAATCAGTCATAGTATACATATATCCCATCCCTCTAGGTTGTCACAAAGACCCTGTTGGAGTTTCCTGAGATACAGCAAATTCCCATTGGCTATCTATGTTACATATGGTAATGTAAGTTTCCATGTTAGTCTCTCCATACATCTCAGCCTCTCCTCTCCTCTCCCCATGTCCATAAGTCTATTCTCTATGTCTGTTTCTCCATTGCTGCCCTGTAAATAAATGCTTCAATACCATTTTTCTAGATCCTGTATATATGCATTAGAATATGATATTTATTTCTCTCTTTATGACTTACTTCACTCTATATAATAGGCTCTAGGATCATCCACCTCATTAGGACTGACACAAATGCATTCAGTTTTATGGCTGAGCAACATTCCATTGTGTATATGTACCACAACTTCTTTTTCCATTCATCTGTCGATGGACAACTAGGTTGCTTCCATGTTCTAGCTATTTTTAATACTGCTGCAGTGAACAATGTGATACATGTGTCTTTTTCAATTTTGGTTTCCTCAGGGTACAGGCCTAGCAGTGGGATTGCTGGGTCATAGGGTGGTTTTATTCCTACTTTTTTTTTAAAGGAATCTCCATACCATCTTCCATAGTGGCTGTATCAATTTACACTGCCATCAACAGTGCAAGAGAGTTCCCTTTTCTCCACACTCTCCAGCATTTATTGTTTGTAGACTTTGATGATGGTCATTCTGACCGGTGTGAGGTGATATCTCATTGTAATTTTGATTTGCATTTCTCTAAAAATGAGTGATGTTCAGTATCTTTTCACGTGTTTGTTAGCCATCTGTATGTCTTCTTTGAGAAATGTTTATTTAGGTCTTTTTCCCACTTTTGGATTGGATTGTTTTTCTGGTATTGAGTTGTATGAGCTGCTTGTATATTTTGGAAATTAACCCTTTGTCAGTTGTTTCATTTGCTATTATTTTCTCCCATTCTGAGGGTTGTCCTTTCACCTTGCTTATAGTTTCCTTTGCTGTGCAAAAGCTCTTAAGTTTAATCAGGTCCCACTTGTTTACTTTTGCTTTTATTTCCATTACTCTAGGAGGTGGGTCATATAGGATCTTGCTTTGATTTACGTCACTGAGTGTTCTGCCTATGTTTTCCCCTGAGAGGTTTATAGTTTCTGGACTTACATTTAGGTCTTTAATCCATTTTGTTTTTATCATTCTGTATTGTGTTAGGAAGTATTCTAATTTCATTCTTTTGCATGTAGCTGTCCAGTTTTCCCAGCATCATTTATTGAAGAGGCTGTCTTTGCCCCATTGTAAATTTTGGCCTCCTTTGTCAAAAATAAGGTACCCCTAGGCGCATGGGTTTAATTTTCTTGGCTTTCTATATTGTTCCATTGGTCTATATTTCTGTTTTTGTGCCAGTAGCATACTGTCTTGATGACTGTAATTTTGTAGTATAATCTGAAGTCAGGAAGGTTCATTCCTCCAGCTCCATTCTTCTTTCTCAAGGCTGCTTTGGCTAGTCAGGGTTTTTTGTGTTTCCGTATGAATAGTGAAATTTTTTGTTCTAGCTTTGTGAAAAATACCATTTGTGATTTGGTAGGTATTGCACTGAACCTGCAGATTGCATTTGGTATTATAGTCATTTTCACAATATTGATTCTTCCTACCCAGGAACATGGAATAGCTCTCCATCTACTTATGTTGTCTTTGATTACTTTCACCAGTGTCTTATAATTCTCTGTGTACAGTTCTTTTGTCTCTTTGGGTAAGTTTATTTCTAGATATTTTATTCTTTCTGTTGCAATGGTAAATGGGATTAATTCCTTAATTTCTCTTTCTGATTTTTTATTGTTAGTATAGAAAGTATAGTATAGAAAGGCAGTTGATTTCTGTGTATTGATTTTGTACTCTGTAACTTTGCTAAATTCACTGATTAACTCTAGTAATTTTCCGATACTATCTTTAGGGTTTTCTAACTACAGCATCATGTCATCTGCAACAGTGACAGTTTTACTTCTTCTTTTCTGATTTGGATTCCTCTTATTTCTTTTCTCTGATTGCTGTAACTAGGACTTCCAGGACCATGTTGGATAATAGTGGTGAAAGTGGACACCCTTGTCTTGTTTCTGATCTTAGGGGGAATTCTTTCAGTTTTCCACCTTTGAGAATAATGTTTGCTGTAGCCTTATCATATATGGCTTTCACTAATGTTGAGGTAGGTTCCTTTTATACCCATTTTTTTGAGTTTTAATCATAAATGGGTGCTGAATTTTGTCAAAGGCTTTTTCTGCATCTATTCAGATTATCATATGGTTTTTATCTTTCAATTTGTTAATATGGTGTAGCATATTGATTGATTTGTGTTTACTGAAGAATCCTTGCATTCCTGGAATAAAGCCAACTTGATCATGTATGAGCTTTTTGATATGTTGCTGAATTGTTTGCTAAAATTTTGTTAAGGATTTTTGCATCTATGTTCATCAGTGACATTGGCCTGTAGTTTTCTTTTTTGTGTGTGTTGTCTTTGTCTGGTTTTGGTATCAGGGTGATGGTGGCCTTGTAGAATGAGTCTTGGAAGTGTTCCTTCCTCTGTAATTCTTTGAAAGAGGTTTATAAGTATAGGCATTAGCTCCTCTCTTAATGTTTGATAGAATTCTCCTGAGAAACCATCTGGTCCTGGGCTTTTGTTTTTCGGGAGATTTTTGATTACAGCTTCAATTTCAGTGCTTGTAATTGGGTTGTTTGGCCACCTGATGTGGAGAGCTGACTCATTTGAAAAGACCCTGATGCTGGGAAAGATTGAGGGCAGGAGGAGAAGGGGACGACAGAGGATGAGATGGTTGGATGGCATCACTGACATGACGGACATGGGTTTGGGTGGACTCTGGGAACTGGTGATGGACAGGGAGGCCTGGTGCACTGTGGTTCATGGGGTTGCAAAGAGTTGGACATGACTGACTGAACTGAACTGAATTGGGTTATTCACAATTTCTATTTCATCCTGATTCAGTCTTAGAAGATTGTACTTTTCTAAGAATCTGTCCATTTCTTCCTGGTTACCCATTTTATTGCCATATAGTTGTTCATAATAGTCTCTCATAATTCTTTGCATTTGTGCAGTTTGTTGTAATCTCTTTTTTGTTTATAATTTTGTTGATTTGATTCTTCTTTTTTTCTTGATGAGTATGGCTAAAGGTTTGTTAGTTTTCTTTATCTTCTCAAAGAAACAGCTTTTAGTTTTATTAATGTTTACTACTGTTTCTTTCATTTCTTTTTCATTTATTTCTGCTCAGATTTTTATGATTTATTTCCTTCTACTAATTTTGGGGTCTTTTTGTTCCTTCTTTTTCCAGTTGTTTAAGGTGTAAAGTTAGATTTTCTATTCAACGTTTTTCTTCTTCTTTGAGGTATGATTATATTGCTATAAACTTTCCTTTTAGAACTACTTTTGCTGCATCCCTTAGGTTTTGAGTTATCGTGTTTTCATTGTAATTTGTTTCTAGAATTTTTTTTTCTTTCCCTTTTGATTTCTTCCATAACCTGTTGGTTATTTAGAAACATACTGTTTAATCACCATGTGTTTGTGTTTTTTACAGTTTTTTCTTGTAACTGATATCTAGTCTCATAGCACTTTAGTTGGAGAAGATGCCTGATATGATTCCAATTTTCTTAAATTTACCGAGGTTTGATTTGTGACCCAAGATGTAGTCTATCCTGGAGAATATTCCATGTGCTTCAGAAGAAGGTATATTCTGCATTTGGATGGAATGTCCTGAAGATATCAATGAGATCCATCTCATCTAATGTGTCATTTATAATTGGTGTTTCCTTATTAATTTTCTGTTTTGATGATATGTCCATTGCTGTGAGTGAGGTGTTAAAGTCTCCTACTGTTGTGTACTGTCAGTTTCTCCCTTTATATCTGTTAGTGTTTATCTTATGCGTTGAGGTGCTCCTATGTTGGGTCCATAGATATTTACAATTGTTCTGTCTTCCTCTTGGATTGATCCCTTGATCGTTATGTAGTGTCTATCCTAATCTCCTTTAATTTTCTTTATTTTAAGGTCTATTTTGTGTGATATGAGGGTTGCTACTCCAGCTTTTTTTTTGCTTCCATTTGCATGGAATATATTTTTCCATCCTCTCACTTTCAGTCTATATGTGTCTTGAGGTCTGAAGTGGATTTCTTGAAGATAGCATATATATGGCTGTTTTTGTATACATTCAGCCAGTCTCTTTCTTTTGGTTGGAGCATTTAATCCATTTATATTTAAAGTAATTATTGATATATATGTTCCCTTGCCATTTTCTTGTTTGGGGTTAATTCTGTAGATCTTTTTCTTCTCTTGTATTTCTTGACAATATAAATCCCTTTAACATTTCTTGTAAAGCTGGTTTGGTGGTACTGAATTCTCTTAACTTTTGCTTGTCTGAAAAGCTTTTTATTTCTCCATCAATTTTGAGTGAGATCCTTGCTGGGTACAGTAATCTTGGTTGTAGATTTTTCCCTTTCAGTACTTTAAATATATCCTGCCATTGTCTTCTGGCCTGCAGAGTTTCAGCTGAAAGATCAGCTGTGAAACATATGGGGTTTTCCTTGTATGTTACTTGTTGCTTTTCCCTTTGCTGCTTTTTTATATTATTTGTGTTTAGTCTTTGTTAGTTTGATTAGTATGTGTCTTAGTGTGTTTCTTCTTGGGTATATCCTGCATGGGACTCTTTGTGCCTCTTGGACTTGACTATTTCATTTTCCATGTTGGGGAAATTTTCAACTATAATCTCTTCGAAAATTTTCTCATACACTTTCTTTTTGTCTTCTTCTGGAACCCCTATAATTCAAATGTTGATATTTGATATCAAATGTTGCATTTGATATTGTCCCAGAGGTCTCTGAGACTATCTTTTTTTTTTTTTTTTAACATTCTTTTTACTTTATTCTGCTCTTCAGAAGTTATTTCCACCATTTTATCTTCCAGCTCACTGATTCATTCTTCTTTTCCAGATATTCTGCTATTTATTCTTTCTAGAGTATTTTTAATTTCAGTAATTGTATTGCTTGTCTCTGTATGTTTATTCTTTAACTCTTCCAGGTCATTGCTAATTGATTCTTGCATTTTCTCCAATTTGTTTTCAAGGTTTTTGATCATCTTTACTCTCATTATTCTGAATTAATTTTCAGGTAGTTTGCCTATTTTCTCTTCATGTATTTGGACTTCTGTGTTTCTAGTTTTTTCCTTCATTTGTGTAGTATTTCTCTCCTTTTCATTTTTTTTTTAACTTATTGTATTTGAGGTCTCCTTTTGCCAGGCTTCAAGGCTGAATTCTTTGTTCCTTTTGGTTTCCCCCTTCCTAAGGTTGGTCCAGTAGTTTGTGTAAGCTTCATACAGGGTAAGACTTGTGCTGAGTTTTCTTTGTTGGTTTTTCCTCTGAAGGGCAAGGCTGAGTGAAGTGGTAATACTGTCTACTGATGACTGGGTTTGCAATTTTGTTTTCTTTGTTGTTTAGATGAGGCGTCCTGCACAGGGTGCTGCGGTGGTTGGGAGATGCCAGGTCTTGCATTCAGGAGGGTTGTGTGAGCTCTCACTATCTGACACTCCCTAAGGTGCGTTCTCTGGTAGTCTAGGGTCTTGGAGCCAGTGGTCCCACTCCAAAGGCTCAGAGCTTGATCTCTGGTCAGGAACGAAGATTCCAAAAGTGGTTTGTTATGGCACTAGGTGAGATTAATAAAAGTACCCCCAAACCAAAGATGAACCCCACACAAATGGCAATTACAAAATCAGGCAAATAATGATTAAAATAGTGGAATATACACATATACATATACACCCATAGGCAAAGTCAGAACAGTCTGACAAAAACAAAGTACAATAGATTGACCTAGCAAAAAAAGGAAACCAAATACTATATCTACAAGTTAAGGGTAAAACTAACTAAAGCACAAACTAGAAAACGAAACTAAAGGAAGGTGCCAAGTGGGGGATAAAGCAATGAAAAGAAAACTAACAAATATGTTGAGAGGAAAGGAAAGAAAATAGATATGCAAAGTTAAATAGAGGTAAAGAAGATTTATATAAAGATTAACTGCAAGGGGAAAAGACTAGCAGAAACAGCAAACAAAGGAATAAATGTAGAAAAATAATAATACATTTAAAAAAAATAGAAATTAGAATTTTTTTAAAAAAGAAAAAAGGAAGAAGAAAGAAAAAAAGGAGGGGGAGAAGAAAGAAAAAGGAAAATTCCACAGAACTGCAAAAGTCCAATCCAGAGGCAGAGGTTTATTTAAAAAACAACAATAAAAAGTATGACTGGTAAAAAAAAAAAAATTAAAGCTTAATTAGATTTCATAGTGTCAATAAAATAAAAAACTACAATGGGGGCGGGGGGAGGAAAAAGAAGAAAAAAATCCATAGAAGTCAAAACATAAGAATAATAAATGTCTTTCTTGAGTCACTGCTGTCAGTGCCCTTCCCCTCACTGGGAGTCACAGTCCACCTCACCTCCCTAGGATGCCCTCCAACACTGTTCTGGTCTCTGGATCTGCTGTGGGGGAGCTCAGGTTCTAATCTGGTCCTCCTCCTGTGTGTTCTAGCCTCAATGTCCACAACTATCAGAACTAGCGTGTTTTCTTTCATGGGAGCTCTCAATGTCCTTTCATATATTACATAGACACAGAGTCTGCCTTGTTGATCATCTGCAGCTTGTACAGCTGGTGGGAAGATTTTGGGTCTTCTTCCTCAGACATCCTGCCCCTGAGTTTAAATTGTGATTTTATTTCTACCTCTACATGTGGGTCACCCACTGGGGTTTGCTCTTGAGGCTGCCCTGGAGGACTTGGGTCTGCCCTATGTGAGTGCTAGGTGTGGAGGAGGAGCAGCTGCTTGGGTCGCAGGGGTTCTGGCAGCACCAGGTACTCAGAGGAGTCGGCAGCTAGGGCAGCAGTAAACACAGTGCTCTAAAAGTGTATGGCAAGTAGTACTGGCCAGCATGTTCCACTAGTCTTACCTGGAGAACCCGCCTGACAGAGAAGCCTGGCAGGCCACAGTCCACAGGGTTGCAAAGTTGGAGACGACCAAAGCAGCCCTGCATGCATAGACGCAAGACTCTTTTCTTTGCCCGTGGCAACTCTGCCCCAGTGAGGGTTGAGCAGGAAGGTGGTGCAGCTGCTGGTTTGCAGGGCCCCAGCAGTGCCCACTGTGCAGGCACACGGGCTGCCTCTGCTGCAGGAGTTACAGCCCCATCAGGGTCTTTTCCCAAGCCTCTTGTAGCTGGTGATGAAAAGGCTTCTTTGGCCAGTCTTTCTCCACAGCTCCTCCTATTGAGGAACTTAGTGGGCTCCTTTGCCAAGGGTCCCTCTTTGTTGTTCAGTACGTCAGGCACGTAGAGGGGACCCCTGGTTGGGGTCCTACTCCGTGAATTGGTGCATCAGGCACTTAAAGGGGCATCCTGATTGGGGTCCTACTCAGTAGTTCAATGTGTCAGGTGTTTGATAGGCCAGCCTCTCTATTGTTCACGGGCAGATGCTAGTGTGTGGGGAGAGAGATGCTATGGTGATGCGGCTCCACCCTGAATGTGTGACTCAGCAGCATCGCTTTGATCCCATGGCCATCTGGCGTTCCTCCACTGGCATTTCCCACCACAATCTCCTCCCTCACATCCCTTCTATCTGTCTCTCCACAGTCAACAGCAGCCCTTGTCCTGGGATTGCTCCACAATCCCAGAACTCCAGCTCCCAGCCTCTACACCTTCTAGGGCACCGGCATTCCTATCGAGGGTATGTATGGCTGTGGCAAGGACTGTCTGATTCTCATTCCGTTTAGGCTACCACAGGTCAGCTGTTTCACTCTCAGCCTCAAATGTTTCTCCTCTGACTCAGACAGTTGCCCCAATGTGGGGATTGGACCCCTGCTTCAGTTCTCCCACCCACTGAGGGCAGGGGCAGTCTTACTAACACTCCTGTTTTTCCCCCTAGTTCCTTTGTGCTACTGAGTTTTGTGTGGTTCTATATATTTTTTCCCGCTGGTCAGGTCCTCCTGTCTGTTCTCCGCTGGTGTTCTGCATGCCCTTCTATGTCTGAAGTTATATTTCTGATGTATCCATGGAGAGAGATGTACTCCATGTCTACCTACTCCTCCGCCATCTTGTTCTCATGAAATTACTTTTTCTTAAAGTTGGCACAGAAGACATATTCCTTGAGTTATTTACTTTCATCAATGTATAAATGTGGGGAAAAGTAAATCTTTTTTTTTTTTAATCTAAACAGACATTACAAAGCAAACATAAATGTCATAAATGTTAAACTATCAGTAATTCAGTCTAAGAGGGTTTTTTTTTTTATCTTTTTAAGAGCCTCTCTGAATTAAACTAAAGGGTCACCAAATAAAATCTTAACCATGAAAGTTGTTTTCAAAGATGCATTTAATCTACTTTTTATTACAACATAATAAAAATTCACTGATGGACTTAACTTTGAATGTATATGTATTTTACCAAAAACATTCAAACTGAATTATATTGATTTTAAAATTGGTCACTGAATGTATGGTTATACATATTTTTTAAAAATGAAATTTTTAGAAAAATATCACATTCATTTGTTAAATACAGAGCTAAGGAATACAAGACTTGTACATTTCATAGTTTCTCACTAACCATGCAAGTGAGGTACATGTTTCTCTTAACCCTTTGCTGGGCTCCATGCCTGTGCCTTTCTCAGAGTTTATTCTGACAGTTGCTTGTCACCATTGAGAAACAAAAGAAAAAATATGGAGTTCTTGATGCTAGTTTCTCTCTCAACCTGGGCTGTATCAATATATTAAGTAGTCTTGAAGGCCAGGCTAGAAGTGAAAAGGGCCCTTCTGTGGGATTCAAAGGTCAGAGAAGATCAGACATGAACCTTCCATCTTTCCCTCTCACACCTGTGTTGTATCAAATAGGTAGTTCTCAAAACGTCACATGTTTAGGATTTGACAGAGATAGTGGAAGTAACACTACAGGTTCTCTAAAGACCATCTTGAGTATTTGACTTCACTGGGGCCTACACGTCTTCCTCAGCAAATCACCAACTGCAGGATTTGCAAGTAAATAAAATAGGGCATGTAATTACTGTATCATATTTTATTTCTCCATTCCCTCATGAATGAACCATCTCTTATTTTGTATTCGTGATATGTCTATTTTTTCATATCTATTTTGGACATATTCATGACTTTTGAGGCATTCTTTATTATCACCCATAAAAGGTACTTTGAACACATGGACACGGCATAGGATTTTCCAAGGCATTAGCACAAAATTACTGATTAGTATTTGGCAAATCATTCTCTTGCATACAAATAACTACCAAACTTCACTACTTTTACTTCACTGAAAAACACCAATATGAGCCATAACTATTATACTTCTCATGAGGCAAAGCAGGAAAAATTCATGTTTATAAGTTGATATATCACAAGCATATCAGCCTCAGATACTTCAACTACATTGGGACATTACCTGGTAGTGGTTTATTTTCCAACTGCTGACCAACTGAACATTTTCATTAATCATAAGCAAAAATACATTACCTTTCTAATTTTCATAAGCACAGCTATTATTATCAAACATAATTACATGCACAGAAGCAAAACTATACAGGCCTCTATACAGAATTGTACCATGTGGGTTACACAAAAACAGGAGGGGGAAAGTTATGCAGTGAAAAAAAAGGTCAAATGATATCTAGCACAGTGGGCCCTCTATATTTACAAGTTCCACCCCCACAGGTTTCACATTCATGGATTCAGCAAACTAAGATCAAAAATATCTGGAAAAAATTTCTAGAATGTTTCAAAGAGCAAAATTTGATTTTGCCATGAGCTAGCATCTATTTATGTAGCACTTACATTATACTTACAACTGTTTCCATAGCATTCATTTTTGGTATTACAGTATTATAATATTGCATGTTATAAACAATTTAGAGATGACCAAGTATATGGAATATAATCTATTGGAGCTCAAGTCAAGATGACAGATTAGAAAGACCCTGAACTCACCTCCTCTGAAAAGTACATCTAGATCACAACTATCAGCAAAACAACCATTTTTGCAAAACAACAATCTATGCAAAAGACTGGAACCTATTAGAAAAGATCTCTGCAACTTAAAACATAGAGAAAGAACCACAGTGAGATACAGAGGATTGGTGGACTCACAATATTTTTAAGTCCCATATTCCAGGGTAGGAGATTCACAAAAAGTGAAAAATGAAAGTGGCTCAGTCATGTCCAACTCTTTAGAACCTCATGAACTGTAGCCAGCCAGGCTCCTCTGTCCATAGCCATTCTCCAGGCAAGAATACTGGAGTAGGTAGCCGTTCCTTTCTCCAGGGGATCTTCCCAAACCAGGGATCGAGCCCAGGCCTCCCGCATTGCAGGCAGATTCTTTACCGTCTAAGCCAACATCAAAGCCTAGGAGACCCACAAACTGCAGAATAATTACATTGCAGAGTTTCTCCCACAGGAGTGAAAGTTCTGAGCATCTGTCAAGCCCTGGAGGATCTGACTTCTTATGCCAGTAGATTTAATTTGAGACTCATAGAACTGGGGGCAACAGCGACTTCACACTTAAAGGGCACATGCACAAATCTCATACGCTCTGGACCCAAGGCAAGGGTAGCAATTCAATAGGAGCCATGTTTAGACCTGTCTGCCTGTCTTTAAGAGTCTCCTGGACAGGTGTATGAGGCAGCTGAAGCTCACCCTGGGGACACAGACATTGGCAGCAGCTATTCTTGGGACACTGGGCATGGACAGAGGTGCTGGCAAGCCCCATTGTGGAACCTCCATCTAGCTCATTAGCTCCAAGACCTAACCCCACCAATAGCCTATAGGCTCCATTGCTAGGATGTTTAAATCCAAGCAGCTAACTGGATGGGAACTCAGCCCCACCAATCAGCAGACAGGTTGTCTCAAGTATTTCTGAGCTCACAAGTCACATCTAGACTTTCCTATATACACTGCCTTTTCCACTAGAGGGCCAGGACTCAGCTCTGCCAACCAGTGGGCAGACAGCAGCCCTGCCATCCAAGACGCCCGCTCCAACCTCTGTATCAGTCTAACCAACCAGAGGA
The DNA here is from genome assembly GCF_963930625.1 of Muntiacus reevesi. NCBI lineage: Eukaryota > Metazoa > Chordata > Mammalia > Artiodactyla > Cervidae > Muntiacus > Muntiacus reevesi. The sequence continues at coordinate 12,992,697 of NC_089265.1, read as the reverse complement.
CAGACACCAGACAGAAGAAATTCACAATCCCATAGCCTGTGGACAAAGCCTGGCCACAGCAGGCCAGACCCTGCTCCGGGAGCAGCTTGCCCTGTGCCTGCCCACTAGTAGTACAGCCTTGGAGCCCATACTCAAATGTGCAAGGAACCCCCACCCCAGCGGTCTGACACAAGCTCTGGGATACCCGGCCCCAGAGCAGACTCCCACTGCTGACCCTGCCTGCCAGTAGTCTGGCACTCAGCCCAGGACCTGGCTTCACTCACCAGTTACTGGGAAGCAGCCTCAGACTCTTCCAGACCATGACTCCACCTACCAGTGAACAAGCACTCACCCCAGAGCTCCCTGGGGCTCTGCAGTCAGCCACCTCTTGGCCATGCCCCACCAACAAGCAGCCAGCAGCTTCTTCAAAAGATAAGAATTGGCAACCAATCAGCCTGAGGGTCAACCAAGACTATCAGACCACCCACATAGCTGGCCTGCCACAACAGGGAGACTCAATTAGTGCTCACAGGAGGAACCCCTAGAACATGTAACTTAGTTGACAAGAGGGGAGTTTGCTACTGGGATGGATAGGGTATCTCCTACCGAAGGCCATCTCATCAAAGTTGGGAAATGTTACTAACTTACTAGATAAACAAAAATACAAACAGCAACTTAGGGAAAATAAGGTGTCAGGAGAACATGTTCCAGATGAAGGAGCAAGATAAAATCCCAGAAAAAGACACACAGATGTACAGAACAGACTTTTGGACTTTGTGGGAGAAGGCGAGGGTGGGATGTTTCGAGAGAACAGCATCAAAACATGTATATTATCTAGGGTGAAACAGATCACCAGCCCAGATTGGATGCGTGAGACAATTGCTCGGGCCTGGTGCACTGGGAAAACCCAGAGGGATCGGCTAGAGAGGGAGGTGGGAGGGGGGACCGGGATGGGAAATACATGTAAATCCATGGTTAATTCATGTCAATGTATGACAAAAACCACTACAATATTGTAAAGTAATTAGCCTCCAACTAATAAAAATAAGTGAAAAAAAAATGAATTAAGTGAAGTGAGATAGGCAATCTACCTGAGAAAGAGTTCAGGGTAATGATCATAAAGATGATCAAAGAACTCAGGAGCAGAATGGATGCACACAGCAAGAAGTTGAAATTTTTAACAAAGAGAGAAAATATAAAGACGAACCAAACAAAAATGAAAGAGTACAATAACTAAAGAAGACACAAGAATGAATCTACAGCAGACTGAAAAAAGAACAGATCAGTGAGCTGCAAGACAGAGTAGTGGAAATCACTGCCATCAAAAAAAAAAAAAAAAAAAAAAAAAAATAGGACAGTTTAAGAGAACTCTGAGACAATATCAAGCACATTGATAGTCACATTACAGGGCTCCCAGAAGGAGAAGAGACGGAAAGGGGCAGAAAATATATCTGAAGATATAAAGCTGAAAATTTTCATAACTTGGGAAAGAAAATTGTCAAGTCCAGGAAGCACAGAAAGTCCCATATAGGATTAACTCAGAGAGACACACCAAGACACACTGTAACTAAAATGAGAAAAATGGAAGAGATAATACCAAAGATCATAAAAGACTATGAACAGCTATACATTAATAAATTGGAGAATCAAGAGGAAATGGATAATGCTTAGAAGTGTATCATCTCCCAAGACTGAACTGAGAGAAATGGAAAATATGATCAAACCAGTTACTGGTACTGGAACTGAATCAGTAACTTAAAAACTCCTTACAATTTAAAAATGTCTGAGACCAGATAACTTTACAGGTGAATCATATAAAACACTTAGAAAAGACTTAAAACCTATTTTTCTCTAAGTATTCCAAAAAGTTGTAGAGGAAGGAACACTCCCGACCTCATTCTGTGAAGTGAGCATCACCCTGTTATCCAAAACAGAACAGTATCATATGTATTATGGAAAATACAGGCCATTATCACTGATAAATACGGATGCAAAAATTCTCAATAAAATATTAGCAAATCAAATTCAACAATGAATTAAAAAGATAATACACCATGATCATGTGGAATTTATTACAGGAATGCAAGGATTTTTCAATACATGTGAATCATTGTGATATACCACATTAACAAACTGAAAAATAAAAGCCATAAAGTCATTTCAATGGGTGTAGAAAAAGGTTTTGACAAAATTTGACATCTATGATTAAAAACTCTCCAGAAAGTGGGCATAGAGGGAGGCTACCTCAGCATAATAAAGGGAATATATTGACAATCCCACAGCTAACATCACACTCAATAGTGAAAAGCTAGAAGCATTTCCTCTAAGAAGAGGGACATGACAAGAATGCACTGTCTTTCCAGTTTTATTCAACACAGTATTGGAAATCCTAGCCAGTGTAGAAAAATAGATAGAAATCCAAATTGGAAAGGAAGAAATAATGCTGTCACTGCAAATGACATGATACTACACATGGAACATTCTAAAGATGCTATCATAAAACTACTGAAGTTCAATGAATCCAGTAAAGTTGTAAGGATGCAAAATTAATATACACAAAGATGTTCATTTCTATACACTAATGACAAAGCATCAGAAAGAGGAAACAATCCAATTTACCATCACATCAAAAAGAATAAAATACCAAGGCATACCCCTAAAGAGGTAAAAGACGTGTACTCAGAAAACTGCAATACATTGATGGAAGAAAATGAAGAGAACATAAACTGATAGAAAGATGTGACATAATTACATGTTAGAAAAATTAATAGTTAAAATGACCACACTATGCCAGACAATCTATAGATTCAATGCAACTTCTATCAAAATAACAATGGGTTTTTTTTTTTTATAGAATTAGAACAAATCACTTTAAAAGTTTTATGGAAACACAAAAGTCCCCAAATAGCCAAAAACAGAGCTGGACGTATCACCTTCCCTGACTTCAGGCTATAATACAAAGCTACAGTAATCAAAACTAAATGGCTCTGGCACAAAAGCACATGCACGGATAAATGGAGCAGAATAGAAAACCAAGAAATAAACCTGTGCACTTATGGTCAATTAATACTCAACAAAGGAGGAAGAATATACAATGTAGAAAAGATGATCTTTTCAATAAGTGGTGCTGGGAAAACAGCGACATGCGAAATAATGAAACTATTAACATTCTCTAACACCCTACACAAAAACAAACTCAAAAGTGGATTAAAGACCCAAACCAGAAAACACAAAAATCTTAGAGGAAAACATAAGTAGAGTAGTTTTTAACATAAATTGTAACAATATTTTTCAGTACCTGTTTACTAAAGCAAAGGAAATAAAAGCAAAAATAAACAAATGAGACCTAATTAAACCTAAAATCTGTTGCATGACAAAATGCAAAAGCAACCTACAGAATGGCAGAAAATATTTGCAAATGATATGACCAAAATGAGTTAATATTCAAAATATATGAAGAGCTTATACAACTCAACTTCAAAAAACAAACAACCTGGCTTTTAAAATGGCAGAAGACCTGAATAGATATTTTCCAAAGAGGATAAGTATATGGCCAACAGGCACATGAAAAATTGTTCAACATCACTAATCACCACGGAAAGGCAAATCAAAACTACATTGTTATATCACCTCACACCTGTCAGAATGCCTATCATCCAAAAGAACATAAATAACAAATGTGGGTGATTATGTAAAGAAAAGGGAACTCTCATACACAGTAAATGAGAATGTAAATGGGTGAAGCCACTGGGAAATCAGTATGGAGGTTTGTCAAAAAATTAAGCAGAACTACAATATGACCCAGTAATTCCAATCCTGGACATATATCTAAAAGAAGCAAAACTACTAATTCCAAAGAATACATGTACCCCAATGTTTAAATAGTATTATTTACAGTTGCCAAGATATTGAAGCAACATGAGTGTCCATCAACAGATGAATGGATAAATAAAGAGTGGTATACATACACAGGGATACTACTAAGTCATACAAAAGGAACACAATTTTACCATTTGCTGCAACATGGATGGACTTGGAGGGTATTATGCTAAGTGAAATGAATCAGACAGAGAAAAATAAATATCATATGATATCACTTTTATGTGGAATCTAAAAAATAAAACATGTTTGTGAATATAACAAGAAACAAATGCACAGAAATAGAGAACACAACTTGTGGTTATCAGAGGAAAGAGGGGAGCAAGATTAGGGGTGGAGGATTAAAAGGTACAAACCATTATGTATAAAAGAAGCTACAAGGATATATTGTACAATGCAGGGATTAAAGACAGTATTTTATAATTATAAATGAAGTAAGCCTTTAAAAATTGTGGAAAACTATATTATTCACCTGTAACATAATTAACATCAGCTATATCTAAATGAAATAAAACAATCTATTGTCTCTACTGGAGATGAAAAGACAAATCAAGTATAGTTCCTTCTCCTAGGATTACACAAAATACTTCGGGGGTTGCAGATACTAAAATTAGGGGAAATAATCAAAATAGTGTATATTTTAGTCCCTGCATGGACTGTCAATGGGGCCCAAAGAAACTTGCCACTGGGGAAGAGTTTTATAGGGAAGATGACAGTTGAACTATGACTATGTTCTTCAGATACAAAAGGCAGGAAAAACATCATGGAAAAAATATACAGGGGATTGGGGGTGGGGTTTGAGTAGATTATAGACAAATACTACAGCATCTTATATAAAGAGACTTGTGCATCTGCAAATTGTGGTATCTGTTGAAGGCCTTGAAACCAATTCCACATGGATACAGAAGGATGTATATGTGGGAATTGATTAAATATGTATGATGATAACCAATACATTTTAAAAGTGTGGTGATTACTTTAGTAGGATGGCATAATTTTGGGGGGCACCAACTGTATTTGTTCTACCTTTAAGATTTTAATAGTAATATCAAAGAACTCAATACACATCACCTTAAAATAGGGCAGGTGCCAGTACAAAACTATATTAAGCTCTTAGACCCTCAAAAGTGTATTAAAATATCAAAATACATCCTTATGGAATCATAGCTGTAGTCTTCTCCAATTTTAAAGCATGCTCCATTGGTGAAAACAACACAGAGAAAGGATGCTCAGCAGCAGATAATTTTGATATTTAACTGTTTTCAGAAATATACATATTGAATTAAGAAACCATTTACTCATCACTTTACCTTTTTCCCCCAGTCATGGATGGTTCAAAAAGAAATGAACTGAGGTATGGAAGTGATTGATCAAGTTTTAGAATTATACATTACATTAAAAAAAAAATTACATGGAGCTGACTTGGGTTTTAATTTTAAGATCTCTTTTCTGAAGTTCATTTATTGGTATATTAAAACTTCTGTTTTAAAAAAATTAAAAAAAATAAAACTTCTGTTTAACATTAATATTAATGACACTGCATTGAGATAATGTGTCAAAGGTGTTTTAAACTCTTTTTTAATGTAGACCAAAAGATTGATAGATACATGTCCTCTCACAGACAAAACTATACTATTGTTTACAAGGATTTCTAATTCCAATTCATTACCTTTGAAAAACTGAAATTGTGGATTTGATGACCTACTTTTATGTCCCCGGGTTATAACAGAAAGCTAAATAAAATGTACTAATAAGCATTTCCATGAATTATAGAACATTTGTAAAATATGAAGACCAATAGTCTACTTTGAGGCTATGCCTTCATCTTCAAGACGCTAATAGGGTTTAATCATAAATGCAAATTCCAGAGCTAGACTCCTACTTGAAAACCTGCTAACAGGTTGAGTTTACCAGTTTTTCTCCCTTCTTTTTATGTTACTTTTCTGTTTTTGAATATTTTCCATAAGCTAGTTCATTAATGTAATCAAAATTGCATTACATGTAATAATTTTAGGAAGGACAATTATAGGAATGGAAATGAAAAGAACTAGGAAATATATGACTTTCCAAGAGAAGCTATTATAGAGAGAATAATTTTGGTGATCTACTTAACAGAATCAAAGTGTTTTTTCCTCTTACTGAAAGCCTTTTTTCCTGACTCCCATAAATGCTTTTAAGACTTTCTTTGGAAAACCTGTCATTTTCAAAGTACCCTTAAGAGCACATAATCCCTACATAATTTGAAAAAAAAAATGCACTTTTCTGAAATAATAGCAATTTTCTAGATAACTAGTTTATACAATAACGAAATGCCTCAGACTTGCATCGAAAAGGGGAGTGCATTACAAATGGACACTTTGTGCCATACTTGGATGGAGTACATTACCTACCAATATAAAAATATACAGAGTAACATGCATTAGATGGTAATCTATACTTTTTTCAGGAAAACATGCAGCTTAGAAAATACCTGGGAATTTTGGTGAAGAGGGTGGTATTACAAAGCAATAGTCTTAAAGCCTTGTAAGAAGAAAACAAGAGCTATTGGGGAGTAATGTAGTTATAGTGGTATTTTTAAAAGGTTTTTTTACACTATATAAGGTTTGCTACAAAAAAGAAATATGTAAGCCAGGTTGATCCTGACTTACCTCAACAAATTATACCTATCTCATTTGCAATGAAAGTTTGTGGTTGTTCTTATGCTACCCAAGGTAGGGAAGGAGAAAATAACAGAGCAAGAGATAAAATGAATGGGTTTATAATCCACTTTCTGAAAGAAGATATGGTAATCTTTTCAGATCTTTTTAAAAGCAAAAAATATGTTATCAAATGCACTACTATAGGATATGCTTACTTAAATTGTCTACAATTACCCATCATCAAGAAGTGACAAGTCAGACCTGCTTCCTTCAATCATTCTTATAGAGAACATCTAGTCTAGAAGAATATTAGAAATTTCTATAGTGGAAATCTTCATGCAAGGGTATTAAATCTTTGGTTAGATTTTACCAACTTTTTACTTATCAAGATGGTTAAACATTTTTGGAATCAATTTCCCAGAAATCAAATAGTCACTTAGAAGAGCTGAATAACAAATCTCTTACACATAGGCAGATTGTGGAGCTTGAAAGGTATACTTCAAATCTTGAAAATATTTCACTGTCATTCATAGACACACTCAGTTACAACTGATAGGAACAATGGAGATAAAGCCTTTCCTTTGGGCTATATATTGCAAGATACTTTGGAATGGGAAAACATTCATTATTCTTGGAATAGGAACACAAAATACTAGCTCAGTTACAGTATTCTCACGCAAACATGAGGCTCAGGCTTGTGTTTGAAGACTCAACAAAATACTTCATCTGTGAATAGTTCACAGACTAAAATAGTTGAAAATAGTATATACAATTAGTTGTCTTTAGCATTAAGAATACAAGGCTATTAGAATACTATTCTTGACTCCAAACCAAGATAATTTAAAAATATATATCAACATCTTGTATATCTCAGAGCCTTACATACCATAATCCACAATTATATGTGTTACATGTAATCTACACTAAAATGATATGAAAATGCATTTGCATAAGGTAAGTAACATTTTAATAATATAATCACCTAAATAATAACACTATCTTAGATAAATACAAAATTTCATGTAATTTGATCAAAATAATCCATGCTATGTAAGTATGGGGTTAGTGCTGAAACTGATAAGTATTTAACATTACAGTTTATATAACTACAATAGAATTATCAAAGTGTTGAATGTTTAACCTAATTTTCTTACAGATAACAACAACATGCATTTAATTTAGCAGTAGAAATGAGAGTTGGAACACACTAAATTCTAGGTGCTGTCCTGAGTATAGTAAAGGTGTTTTCTCTTTGAATTCTATTCAGTATCCTGTGAGGCTGGCATAGTGGACAGAATGGAAATATTCCTTTAAGTCATTAGCTTGCAGTTAGGTGGAAATTCCATGATGTCAAAATTTCCCTGCAAAATGTATGAGGTGCCATGTCAGATGTCACACAATTTCTCCACAAATCCTTATAGCTGGGTTATGTTTTCTGGGTACCATGGTAGGGTTCAGTAGTTGATATAGAGATGCTATGGCCAAAAAAGCCTAAAATATTTATTATCTGGCTCTTTACAGAATAGGTTTGCTGACCTTGAACTTCAAAGAATAAAATAGAGATTTTAATGGCATTGTTTAGTGATCTCTGGTTAGAAAGCTTCCTGGTGGGAATATTATCTGTTTCATACTCAGCTTAGTATAGAAAATATGAAGTTAAAGCAACGCAACTGATTTCCTAAAAAGCACTGAAGAAGTTATGCATCTAACAGTGCTATCTCCTGTGGCATGTCTATTTATATCCTCTCAATGGTGAAAACACATTTGCCCTTTAATGCTGGATTTAAAGTGTGGAAGCATTTGAAGTTTTTTCAGAGGTAAAGTGACTGAATAATAAGTTTGACAATTGACAATACAATTCTGGGTTGAACATATGAAGCAATGATAGTTATTTCATTATGTGGCCTATAGTTGGACTCTGAAGAGAACATAGGAAAAAGCATCAGGGAATAAATTTTTGTCTCCAATGCTAAAAAAATCCCCAAATTGCAACACCCAAGGATTTAGAGTCACATCTAGTATGAACAAGGCATATAAATATGAGGTTCATTGTGCAAACTTCAATATCTTTCACTTTTGTATATCAACATTTATCTTGATTGTATTTTATTTTCTGATGAACATTTGGATCAAATAGAAAAAAAAACCCATAGTAATAAAAAGAAACTCTTTGAATGGTCAAATAAATTAAATATTCAATTTGACCTACAGCAAATTAGAGAGCATCAGATAACATCCCTAATGTTTAGTAAAACTGACAACAGATTCTTACTCTGTTCAGACAGTGTGGCATTACACATTTTAACTACATTGGTTGTGAAAACATGTGTCAGCTTGAACATAATTTCTTAGGAATGTGAGAGTATTAAATATTGCCTTGCAGATGCTCACAAAATATGGACCCATTTTTGCCATATGGGAGAGACAAATGAAAGTCTTCAAGGATCAACAAGAAAAAAACAAACCACTCCATTTGCAGATTAAATTAAGTGCCAACTTGGGATAATATCCTTCTTTGAAGAGTCAGGAATGGTTACAAGACTTTAGGAAGTGATCTACAAAAATACAAGGAAACAAACGACAAAAAAACATCCTCTTATTCTGAAATAGATAGATAATCTATTTTTATGTTGAAAAATATTGAGTCATGATGTAAGAGATGTCATAATAATTTTCCATGTCTCAGTTTTAAACAGAATGTAGAAGCAAAACCTCCAAACATTCTAGTACAATTTTTTTTTCCCAATAAAAGTAATTACTAAACATCCAAAGAAACTACTCAACACTGTTCTCTGCAAATGACTGAGAGGTACATAAGAAAAACTAACATTTACATTTCAATCAATCACTCTCCTCTTCCAATCTCCTACATTGGCTTCCTTCCCTGTATTTAGCATCTTAATAATTGGCAGCTCTCCAGACTCCTCCCTTCTCACTCCCCACAGTTAGTCAACAAATCCTGTCAATGGCACCTGATAACACACCTCCAGTCCTCTTGCCTTCACTTCAACTGTTTCCTTTCAATCAGGATCAGAGCACAACTGACACAATGTACTTACAATTACAGGTCCCTGTATAATATTTCCCCTTTCACTGGACTTCCATTATACAGAATTCAATGAATAATAATCCTCTTTTTAAGGCATACTCATGGTTTTTCCATGTGAACTGTGCTGCTATAAAATTTGTTGGTTGATGGTTAGTGACTAAAATTAGAATTACTGGGTCATATAGTGTATGAGTATGTTAGAGTAATATGTGGAGTAATGTAATATGTAGTAACATGTAGAGTATGTTGAGATAATCCCAACTTTCTGTAATGGCTGTACTAATTCATATCCCTACCAGCAATGTACAAGCAAGCCTACCGATTTGCATTTTCTGCCAGACTTGACATTGTCAAACTTTTTAACCTCTGCCAACCAAAGGGATGGAGAATATTATTTTGGTCTTAATCTTCAGTTTTATTATCAATAATGAAGTAGAACATGTCATATTATCAGCTCCAGTTTTGCCTCACCCCCTCCTGAATGTAGCCACAAAAAGCATTCATGCAAATACAGACATGTACACACACACACAGACTCTTCACTATGATTTTTTTTCATCATATGTGTGTTAGTCACTCACTCGTGTTTGACTCTTTGTGACCCCATGGACTGTAACCCACCAGGTTCTTCTGTCCATGGAATTTTCCAGAAAAGAACACTGGAGTGTGTAGCCATTTCATTCTCCAGTTCATCATATAACAGAGTGTAAACATCATGATCCCTTAGAAGGGTTTTATTCACCCATTCTTTCCATATCAGGTTTAGTTACACACTTATGTACTTCCTACATTTTCTATACCTTTTCCCATAGCAGTGGACTATTTCAAATGTCAAACAGAATTTTTCTGGAGCTTATGAAATCTGTAGCTATCTCACATATTAGTGGATCCTCAACGCATAATGAGCTGAACACTAAATGCTCTTAAAATAAATTCGTGCTGATACTAGTAGGTTGAAAATATGAAAAAGTGCTTTTCCACTTATGGTATTGAGTATTTTGGCAACTAGCAAACCTTATTTTTTCTTAGCTTTCAGTAATTGAAAATGTGTGTGTTTATATGAGAAAGATTCAAATAGGGGTTTACACATATAAGTACATAATTTTGTTGACATATTCTCATCAAATTTTGTATTTGGGACTTTCGGCTTGATTACCAGACATTAAATATTCTGTGAACCTCAAATATTCCAAATGATTTCCAGTAGCTTCAAAATGGGTGTCACACAAAAGTTCCCAAACCACCCTATCCACTGGTTTATTTCATACCACTGCCACATTTATCCACTTTTGATCCAGCTCCCCACATTATTTATTCAATTACTCCATGAATACTTTTGAGCCCTTGAATACTCCTGAGGTTGTCACATCCAGACGCTTTCACATGATGCTGCGCCCTATAGTTGCCACAGTGGTGCTGGATTCTGTGAAGGGCTTCTCCCCAGCTCCCTGCCACGCTGGCTCCCCAACACAGCAAGGCTTCATAACAGAGGCTCTTTACTTCAGCTACTCTCCTCTACCCATTATCTCCTGCAGACATCTTCCAAAACTTCAACAACAAAAATAAATGCTCTCCACAGGAAAGGTTTCTATGAAGTTCAGACTCTTTGTGTATAAACCTGGAAAACTAATGTCTCCCCACCTCCCACCCTCTCAAATAACCTTCAAGGTAAAGTTTTACCACAGTGAACAAAGTACCTAGACTTTTAAATTGGGAAGATCTGTATACAAAGCCTTACTTCATTTCCTTCAGTGATATTTGAAAAGAGGGATGCAATTTAATGTTACGCTGTTTTGTTTTGTTTTTTTGGTATCACCCACTAATCTGATGAAATACATTAAGTGTTGCAAACTCAAACTTTAAATAGTAATCAACAGGTGAACTGTAACAAAGGGGAACAGATGGCCTGTAACAAACGTTACAGACTCTGTTGATACAGATTTCAGTCATCTCAAACAAACCTCTAAAATACATACTAATACTTGAGAACTTGTGTTCTCTGGGGCAGTAAGAACAAGAGAGGGACTCAAGCTCATTCAAGAGGAGCACAAATAATGTTATGTTTCTTCAGGCTGGTGTGAAAGGTACTACAAACTAAGTAGCTTAAAATAGCAGAAAACTTACTTTCTCCTCTTTCTGGAGTCTTGAAATCCAAACATAAGGTGTTGGCAGAGTTGGTTCCTCTGGCGTGCTCTGAGAAAGTCTGTTCCACTTCTCTCTTCTACCTTCTGAGACGCCAGCAACCCTTGGTAGTTTCGTGTCGTTGATGCCTCAATCAATCACCGCATCCACCTTCACCTGGCATTCTTCCCGTGTCTCTCACTTTCCTCTTCTTAAAAGGACCAATTACATTGACTCAAGGGCTCACCTGACTCCATTCTTATCTCATTTTAACTAATTTCACCTATAACAACCCTATTTCCAATTAAAGATCACGTTCTAAGGTCTGAAAGATTCAATGTATTTTGGGGCGGCAATATAATTCAACTTATAATAAATAATAATATTCAGCCAGATGGTCTCTTATGATCACATGAATTAGAGTCTTCTGGGGAGCAAGATAACTCCCCAGTTATCTTGAATTTTCTTTTTAAAGTAACTTTACAAACTTGTTTTAAAATCATTATTATAAACAGATTACTAATGTTTCTATGGTAATGGTCCGTGCTTTTAGAACATCTTTCTGACACTGAAACGTGGAGTCAAATAGACTACTATATTTGAGGTTAGCCAAGTAGCATCAAGTATTGCTTGTATGAGGTTGCTATGATACAAAAGGCAACAAATCCTTTGAAAGTGATTTCATCTGAAAATGAAGTTTCATAATGGATTTATATCATAGTTTTAATGCACCTCTTTGTCCCTGTTTTATATTAATCTTTATCTTTTTTCTTTATATGTTTATATTTCTCTTCTGTTCTGTTTGGAGTAGTAAGAATTCTTTTACAAGTATGTCTCCACTTTATTTCCAGTGATACTTATTATGTATTTGATTGTGTGCTAAAATCTGAGGGAATAATGTCCTCTAAGACTCAATCTCAGTTTAGGAGAAATCCTTGTTTTACTGAAAGAGAGAAAAAAATAGCTACTGTGAAATGTGAAAAGTAGTTTTCAAACTTTAGCGTGCATCACAATCAACTTGGTATCTTGTTAAAAACTGATTCTGATTCAGTAAATTTAGGGTGGAGCCTGTGGTTCTTCATCTCTAACAAGCTCCCAGTTGATGATGCTTCTTGTTTGTGATCTATGCTTTGAGTAAAAAATCGATAAAAAATCAAATAGAGACACATGCTAAATGCTAATGGAACACAAATGGGAAAAGATTATTACAGAGAAAAAGGATGTAGATTCTGGACTTCAAATATCACTAGGAATTAGCTTCCCAAAAGGAAAAAAGAATATTCTGAGCAATGGAATGGAATAAGTAAGGATTCACAAGGGAAGGGTAATGACCAAAAATGAGTGTGGTTAGACCAGTGACCTTTCAAAATGCACTGGATAAAAAAGCAGATTCTTAGAAGACAACTTGGAAACAATGATTTAGAATTTCTGAGACGAACGGCATAGGAATCTGCCTGAGTAATTCTCAATTCCTCTGTCTCCTCCCCCTTAATTTTGACAGCCCTCAACTAGTGTGTAACATTAGGCTCCATTTCCACCTCCACGGGTTCTTCCCGAACCAGGGATTGAACCTGTGTCTCCTGCTTTGACGGGCAGATTCTTTACCACTGAACCACCAGGGAAGCCCCACATGTGTATACTAGTTCATGTTAAATCACAAGCCTCTAACTGATAGATGCCCTGCACACACATGTCTTATGAGGAGCCCAACAGTGAACCACTCTTTCTCTCTGATTTTAAACAATGTTGATACATTGATTCCTTTTAAATGCTTTGGAAATTTTTGTTAATATAGGCATTCTCTACACCCCAAATCCCAGTTGCTGAGGAGATTAAATTAAGGTAAGCCAAAGTTGCTCAAAGCAGCTTTAGAAACAGCTCTGTGTGTTCCCTCCAGCTTCAACAGTGGAAAAAGGAAAAGAGAGAATAAAACTGAGCTTCTACATTCAATAATACTCCCCCACACATCCTATTCACCTTTTTATATTAGAGCAGGAAACATTTACATCCTATTGACTTACACAGGGAATTTATTTAGAGCTGACATTGGCTGTTAGTTTATGATAATTTTAATGAAATGTTCTCCAGTCCCTCCAAATATAAAGGATGTTTAAAGTGTAGGATAATGCTCAACAATTGAGAGGATATAACCAACAGGGGAGAAGTGATGCAGTAATAATCAAGCTGAATTGTTGTAATGTGACTGTTCTCTTCCAACAGCCTTATTCGCTTCTTTTTATGCTCTGGATAAACCATCTTATATAGTAGTGAATAAGTAGTAATGAATCACATCCCAGCTGTGAGTGGTATTGTGACTGGTAAAATAGGGAGCAACCAGGGAGTTCTGGTCTCGAATAGCATTGTGTATGACAACAGAAACTTCAGTCATTGCAGTGAATAATTCCCCACAAGAAAAAGAGGAGATGATGATTATGAGGCTCAATTCTTTAAATATAACTGGATACATGTTTAAAACTTGAGTCTTGGGAATTTAATAACCTAGGGAATTTATCGTAGTTACTTTGATTATGATACTCAGCAAGTTAAATATGTTTAACTTCCCCAAACCTTGGTTATCACCATCTGTGAAACAGGAAATTGAATGGGATTGTTTTTGGTGGAAATTACATAGGACTTGGAGGTAGATACAATTTGGTTACACAGAACTCCAAAAGCACCATTTCCTTCCTTTCTTCCCATGGTCACGGCTTTGGAAAGCTCCAGGACAGTTGCAGGGCTTTCCTCTTCCCTTTCGTCACCTTCTCCCTAGAAAAATTCTTCTCAACCTAAACTTTTGTCTTCCTTGAACTCTGGCTTTGCTTATGGAGCAATGGCAAGTGCCTTCTCACCAGCTCCTCTGAGATATCTGATGAGCATCACCAACATCACATATTTAAAACTGAGATCTAATTTACCTGTTCCTCAAACCACTACTACTATTCCTCAAACCTACTGGTTGCCCTGGCTGATGCTACATAAGCAAATAAGACAAACCCTATTCTTTCCAATTCATGTTCAATCTATTAACAAGTCTTGTCAACTCAGCTTTCAAAGGAGAAGGCAATGGCACCCCACTCCAGTACTCTTGCCTGGAAAATTCCATGGATGGAGGAGCCTGGTGGGCTGCAGTCCATGGGGTCGTGAAGAGTGGGACACAACTGAGTGACTTCACTTTCATGTATTGGAGAAGGAAATGGCAACCCACTCCAGGACTCTTGCCTGGAAAATCCCATGGATGGAGGAGCCTGGTGGGCTGCCGTCTATGGGGTCACACAGAGTCAGACACGACTGAAGCGACTTAGCAGCAGCAGCAGCAGCAGCAACTTTCAAAATATCTCTGAACCTCACAAAGTTGTACTATCTTCACTGTTTTTACCATGGTCCAAACAACCATCATCTTTCACCTGGGTTGTTCCAACTTTTACCCCTGCCCAGCTGCTGTCTATTGTCTGCTGAGCAGCAAGAGTTTTTAAAATATAAATCAGGTGATGCAACTGAGTGGCTTTCTTTATCTTTCAACAAATATCATATATTCATGTATATATGTGAAATCTGAAAAACTGCTAGAGATTATCTTATTTACGAAGCAGAAATACAGACACAGACATAGAGAACAAATGTAAGGATACCAAGGGGAAAGAAGTGTGGGATGGCTTGAGACACTGTGATTGACAGCCATGCACTGCTATGTATAAAACAGATAACTAATGTGAGCCTACTGTGTAGCTCAGAGGACCCTGTTCAGTGCTGTGTGGTGACCCAGCTGAGGCACTTTGCTGCATAGTTGAAACCAACACAACATTGCAAAACAACTAGACTCCAATAAAATTTTTAAAAAGAATAAAAATAAATATAATATGGTAGAGGATGCCACTGAGTGACTTCCCTTATCTTTCCAAGTATAATCCAAGTACACCCCATTGATTCCCTGGCCTTATCACTCTTGTGATCCAATCCCCTGCTACTTGTCCTTTCCTTATTCAGTTTCATTCAAATAGTTCAAACTGTACAAGATCCCATCTCAAAGCTTTTAGCACTCCCGTGTGTTTTCATGAACTTGGGACATGACTATTATGGCTGGAAGGACTGGGACGTCTAGGATAACTGAGACCTCTATCAGTTATATTCCTTTATCCTCAAAGATGATAGTTTGGCATTCTTCACAGGGTAGTGGATACAAGTTTTCCAGCTGCAAGGGGGCACAAATTTTAATATACACAATTTTCTGGTTGCATTATGTTTGTTAATGCATTAATATCATTGGCCAAAGTAAATTCCAAATTCGAGCCTGATAATGATGTGGAAGAAGGTCACAGAAGAGCATGAAAATGTGGATGTAGAATTTAAGACTGGGATTACTGTAACTATTAGATTCCCTTAGCTGCTGTAATGTTATCACAAACTTAGTGACTTAGAGCAACACAGAAATTATAGCATACAGATCCAATGAGCCTTAGAGGTATCAGAGGTCTGTGTTCCTTCAGGAGGATGTGTTTCCAGGTAAGACTGTCTTTTCCAGCTTCTAGAGGCTGTTACCATTCATTAGTTTGTGACTTCTTCCTCCATCTTCAAAACACATCACTGTAACTTCTACTATCATCACATCCTGCCTTCTATGAGTCTCCTTCCTCTCTGAGTACCCTTTTGACCACTCTGTGCCCATCCAGATAATCCAGAACACTTTCCTTAAAAGCCTTCATTTAATAATATCTGAAAAAGTCCTTTTGCCATATACACTAATGTACTCACAAGTTCCAGAGATTAAGGAAAGGCTATCTTTAGCCTTCATGATTCAACATATCATACCTATAGCAAAATGTATTCTAGGGCCTAGAAAGAAATTCTAGCATGGAGTGAGTGCTCCTTAGATGCATGTTGAATGAAAGAATAAATTATTGGAGTAAATTTTTTAAAGACATTTTAAAGCTTATAAGATACTCTAAAGAGATATTATGTATGCAAGATGATTCTTCATATATACTGATCAAAAATTATGTGTAAAAGTAAGTCATTTTAATTATTATAGATTGACAGAAAAAGAGGAAAGGCAATATCCATGTTTTAATACATTTATTTGTGTTTGTAGGCCTATGTACATGTGTATTGCAGAGAAATTTGTTGGTTGATGATGCAAATAATATAATAAAAATTTGAGTTTAATGTAATTCTAATATATAAATCATTTAAAATATTATGTATTATTAATATTAGCCAAATTGATTTTTGAAACAATCTAATGAGGTAAATACAATTAATATTCATCATTTACTAATGAATATACTGGAAAACAAATTAGTTACAGAGTTCGCCCAACAAGTCATAACTACTAACTAGGGGTGATATGAATGAAGCCCAGGCAGCTGGTTTCAGATTCAGCTACTTTAATCAGTAAGGAATAGCACCTTCATGGAGAAACAGAAAGTTTCAAGGAGAATAAGGGAAAAGGAAAAAAAATCACATTTCATTGTCATTATTAGAAGAACTTCAAGTTAGTGCCATTTAAATTTAGACATATTATCCAGAGAAAGAAGTATTCCAAGTAGAGAGACTAGCCTTAGGTGAATCACAGAGGCAGGGAAACTTGATTTCTCCGTGAGAAACAGCAAATATTCTTGTTTGACTGGAGCATCTGGAATATATTTCCCTGTAGGAAAATTAGCCTAAGAAAGTCAATCAAGAACAAGTTATGAAAGAACTTGTGGAGGTGCGACATCTACCCTAAATCTGGTAAACAATGGGAAGCCTAACAAGGAAAATAATCTGATCAGATTGGCCTTTCAACGTCTGCTCTCACAATGGCACATGGGATAGCCTATGACACATGAGTATGCAGGGAGAAAAGTGAAGCATTTTGCATAATTATAGATAAATCATCATTTATATGAATTGATGGGAGTTAGTGAAGAAGGAAAGGGATAGAGAGAGGAAATAAATCTGAATAATTTAGATGCTATATAATCTGTCAGATTTATGAATTGTCTACAAAGAGTTAAAGAAAGATCTAAAGATGCTTGATTTTTTAAGGTTGCCTCTTCAGAAGAAGTAATTCTTAAAAATGTGTTCAATCATTTGAAAATATTTATCAAGCACCTACTGTGTATCATCCATTGTTCCAGTTATTAAAGATTCACTGATGAAAATGCAAAAGCCCTGAAATGAAAAATGGGACACATTTATGGAAATAATTTGTTATTAAAATATAATAATAGTTATGTTCTATACTCAAGTACAGGAGTACTTCTGTACTCTTGTAAGTACAGGAGTTAAGAAAAAGAGCTAGTTATTAAGGAGAAAAAAGCTATCACTTAATATTCAGAACCAAGAAAATAAGAAGTTAAAGATATCCACACAAAAATAACTGGAAATGTGGATAGGAGAGAAAAGATCAGAGTTAAAAATAAAGTCTGCGATACTGGAAAGACAGGATAGACTGCTACATCAAACAAGTCCCACACGTAGTGTCTTCAAATGGTAACTACTTGTTTCTTTCTCATGGCTGACTTCAATGTTGGAGAGCTTCGCAGGAGGCTCAGTGGCAAAGAATCCACCTGCAGTTCAGGAGATGTGGGTTTGACCCCTGGTTTGGGAAGATCCCCTGGAGAAGGAAAAGGCAACCCACTCCAGTATTCTTGCCTGGAGAATCCCATGGACAGAGGAGCCTGGCGGGCTATAGTTCATGGGGTCACAAAAGAGTCAGACAAACTCAGGAACTAAATAATAATGGACAACCATGTTGGAAGGATGGGAGGTGGGTCGGTTTTAAGTAGAATCTGCTCTCACACTCCGTCAGGGACTTAGGTTGTTTTTATCTCACCCTCTTCTAGGGCTATAAAATCATCCACTTAATAAACAACATAAGTTTAGCAGCCAGGGTAGAAAGAGCCTGTAGAAAGTATATTGGATGTTTTCAGGTACAGATAGGAATTGGTGAATATTATGTCCAACATAGCCCTGTAGATTTGACTCAGCTTCCTTCAGGAGGCTGGGAAATGCAGTTTAAGAGGGGAAAAAAATGTGTTTGACACAGCAGTGACTTTGCTTCAGTGGCATTTGCATATATTGAGAATTGAAGATTCTGGAAACAAGGAGACCCACCATAGGACTGACTATAGAGGAAGATACAATGTTATAGCCTTACAGAGCCCTACAATTCCAAGTGCTGCACCAGGAAATAATTACACAGAAAATAAAAGAATAGAGAAATAGGAGATTTTCATAATATGACCTATTAAATCAAGGAAGGATACAACTTTAATGCTGGACAAAACTATTAATGGTTCGTGAACATAATATAGATGAAAAATGCATGTGAACATTAGATTTGGTAATAAGCAACACTTTGGTGAACACCAGAAGCTATTTTATAGTACAGTGACAGCACCAGAGAACCAACTGTGTTTTCTTCCTAAACTACACAAATTGCTGAATTTATTTGGATGTGATTCATAGTAGAGAGTTCTCAATTCAAATTAGGATATTTGTTGATATAATCAATTGCTTTATGCCTCTGTCATTCTACTGCTATTCAAATTTCCTAGAATCAGAATGAAACAATTATTTCCCTTACAAAAAATAACATTAAATAATATTAACTATGTTTTCCAAGCAGGGACTGGAAAAATATTTTACTTACCTCTTTGAAAAAGTGTGTAAACACAAGAATCAACTGAATGGTTTCTAACCCTTTTTCACCCTTACCTTTTTGGTAGAAAAGTACCAAGGTGGGGCAGAGAAAAATGATGAAGATGACTTTGATTATGTAACTGTCAAAGACTTAGTTATCACTAAACCCATCTTTATCCTTATCTTTTATGTGGTTTGGCAATTTATTTCAACATATTACCCGTTTTTACTTGATCTAGTTCAAATTGTGTTTCTGCCCCTTGAATTGAGTGCTAGCACACTTCTAGATTTTCATATCAGAAATTGGGAGAATAAGTTTTGTTTTGCAAAAATGTCTTTAAATGTAAAGGAAGCTGAGAAAGAAGGATTTCTAGAACAAATGAAAGGCTTGAAATGGAACATAAAAGAAATCTTGTGAACATCAAGAGAAGTTCTCATATGTCTAAAGAGTGAGGAAGGATGGCAGTCTTCAGTGGAAGTTCCGTTCTCTTACATATCAAATGAAAGATCATTTTTGCTTTGCTGTGTTAGTTCGCTCTTTCCTTCCTTTTACAGTGAAGTGCTTATCTTTTCAATATGATTATGACAGCTGTCACATTTCTTCATGTCATTACATTATGTGATGACTCTTGATATATACCTAAGATAACAGTGTTGAAGAAGTCTTTCTCATAAATCTCAGAAATTCATTTGGTGACTTCCAGGTGGCATCTTATACTAACATATATGTGTACAAATACTTTATTGGTTAGTTTTGAAACTGTGATGTTTCTCAATGGTAATTCCATTAAAATAATAGTTAATTGCCAACAGATTGTCTTTTACTGACACTCTAAAACATAACAAGAAAATAATTTGTTTTTCAAATTAGCAAAGTTGTGCATTGTTATATGAGAATACACATTTGAAAGAGCTTATATAAATGGGAAATGTTAGGCAATTGACTCAAATTTCTAAGAAGCATTTTGGCAATATTTCCAAAGAATCTGAAAAGTGTTAAAGGATTCTGACCGAATAATGTCCCTTAAAAATTCTGCTAAAGAACATAATACCAATAGTGGAACAAGGCAGAAAAAACATTAATGTATAAAAACATAAATTGCAAAAGTGTTTATGTTAAAAAGTTTGAATATTCTAGATAAGAACTGATTTAAAATATGATCTATCCATAAATATTATTTAACAATCAAATGGTATTCATGAAATGATATTTGATAATAAAACCTCATTATCAAAATTATTTGCAAATTGTTATGCTAAAATGTACATTAATAAGATAATCTAGAGAAGCAGATCAAAATGTACACTCTGATATGTTTTCTTAAAAATAATGTTCTCAAACACTTTAGAGTCAAAACATAATGTAGTCAATTGACCTTATATCTGCAAGACTGTTGTAATGGCTCAGACAGTAATATCAGATAAAATTGGAGAATCACTTGGGGAAAAAACAATTTGAAGGGAGAAAAATCTATCAGTTAATACAGTTATTTCCCCAGTTGATGATACAGAAATGAACTTTCCAACTTCAGCAGGATTGAATAAACTGAACATCACAGAACCTTAAGAATGGAAAGATCACTGATAATGTCATTCATTCCCTCCCTTGCTATCATCTATAAACAGCCTTAAGAAAAAATGAGAATGTATCCTGTTTTTTATTATAATTCTGAAAAGAAAGCAAGGCTATAACTTCCCACTTTAATACGCTTACTCAATATTTCAAAGTTCATTTAAGGAAAACTTTTTCTCTTAAAAACCCAAAGTGGAAAAAAAAAAAAAAGACTTTCTTAATGGAGACTTAATTTTCTAACCATCACTGAAGTTTTAGTCTTATGGATGGCTATTTAGTAATTTTCTAGTTTTCTGCTTCATTTAAAACAGTTTTACATTCTTCAGCTTTCTTCTATGTATGCTATTTTTATTTTAAACAGTTTTACATTCTTCAGCTTCCCCCATATATGCTATTTTTCAGTCCATTAATTACTACTGATCTCTTCTCTGAATAATCTCCAGTTCCTCTCTTACCAATTAATGTGTAGCAGAGAACTCATCAGATTCTAACCCCTTACTTCATAAATTCTAGTAATCACCAATTTTTACTGTACTACTCAAACTAAAATTTCTATGAGTTAATTATAACCATGACTAATATTTTGTTACTGAAAAGTTTACTATTAAGAATAGCAGCATTCAATGACCATCTTGATGTATGTGTCACCAAATTTTTTATTATTATTTCAGAGTAAGGCATAATTTTAAATTTAATTCCTTCATCTTTTAGTTCAATTGCTAAAAGAGCATACTAACTTGCTAAAGGAAAACTTACTTATATTGCATATTTCTTCCAAAATCAAATTTAGAAAAGTAACATTCTTTAAATGAAGATGTAGTTTTTTCATATTCCTAACAAAAAGTTTATAATCAAGACTAAATGTTCTTTAGATTATTTTGTTTGTATGTGTGTATGTGTATTTTGTAAGAATACTCGGGCTTTCCAGGTGGAACTAGTGGTAAAGAACCTGCCTGCCAATGTGGGAGACATAAGAAACACAGGTTTGATCCCTGGGTTGGAAAGTCTCCTAAAGGAGGGCATGGAAACCCACTCCAGGACGCTTGTCCGGAGAATCCGCATGGACAGAAGAGCCTGGCAGGCTGCAGTTTGTAGGGTCTCACAGTCAGACACGACTGAAGTGACTTAACATGGTAAGAATATTTAACATGAAATCTATAAACAAATATTTATGTACATTGCACAGTATTTATTATAGACACAATGTAGCAGATGGCTAGAATTTTTTCACTTTGCATAACTGAAATTATTAGTGTTGTTTAGTCCCTAAATTGTCTCCAACTCTTTTGTGACCTCATGGATTATATTACAATAGGCTCCTCAGTCCATGGGATTTCCCAGGCAAGAAATGGCTTGCCATTTCCTTCTCCAAGGGATCTTCCCAACCCAGGGAGTGAACCTGCATCTCCAGGATTGACTCAAGAGGATTCTTTACCACTGAGACACCAGGGAACCTCATAACTGAAATTACATGCTTGTTGTAAAGCAACTCCCCATTTCTCTTTCTCCACAACCCCTATATATTACCATTCTTCTTGGCTTCCCTTGTGGCTCAGCTGGTAAAGAATCCGCCTGCAATGTGGGATACCGGGGTTTGATCCCTGGGTTGGGAAGATCCCCTGGAGAAGGGAAAGGCTACCCACTCCAGTATTCTGGCCTAGAGAAATCCATGGACAGTCCATGGGGTCGCAAAGAGTCAGATGCGATGAGTGACTTTGACTTCACTTCACTTCACTTGTTTCTATAACTTTGACTATTTTAGATACTTTTTAATTGGCTCAGGCACATATGCCTTTCTGTGATTAACTTTACTTAGCATAAAGTTGTCCAGGTTAATCCATATTGTACCATGTTGTACTGTCTTTGCTAAGGCTGAATAATATTCCACTGTATGTGTGGGCATTTTCTTTATCCATTCATCCATTTATGGACATTCAGGTTGTTTCCATATCTTAGCTATTGTGGAAAATTACTGCAATGAATTTCTGAGTGCTGATATCTCTTTCAGATACTGACATAAATTCGTTTGTACATAAATTGCCCCAAAGTGCGATGGCTGAATCATATGATAGTTCTGTTTTAATTTTTGAGAAAACATCATACTATTCCCATAACAGCTGTGTCATTTGACTTTCTTACCAACAGTGTGGAAAGGTTCCATTTTTTTCACAGACTCACCAACAATTCTTAATATCTTTTTTCTCCTAATAACTGTCCTAAAGTGAAACGAGGGGTATCTCATTGCTGTTTTGATCTGTATTTCTCTGATGGTTAAGTGGGGAATATTTTCCTATACCTGTTGGCCACTTCTATGTCTTCTTTGTAGAAATACTTGTTCAAGTATTTGAGCACTTTAAAATCAGGTTATTTTAGTTTTTGCTATTGAGTTGTGACAGTTTCTTACATATTTGGGAAATCTGCCTCTTGTCTGAAATATTTTCACCCATTCTATAGGTGGTCTTTTAACTCTGTCAATAATTTCCCTTGCTATGCACAGACTAGTTTAGTCTAGTGTCACTTTATTTTGCTTTTATTGCTTGTGGTTTTGGTGGCATGCCAAATAAATCACTGCAAACAAATAAAATGAAGCTTTTTCTGTCTTCCTCTCAGTTCAGTTCAGTCAGTCAGCCATAAGTGACTCTTTGCGACCCCACGAACTGCAGCATGCCAGGCTTCCCTGTTCATCATCAACTCCCAGAGCTTGTTCAAATTTATGTCCATTGTGTCAGTGATGCCATCCAACTATCTCATCCTCTGTCATACCATTCTTCTTCTGCCTTCAATCTTTCCCAGCATTAGGGTCTTTTCCAGTGAGTCAGTTCTTCACATCAGGTGGCCAAAATATTGGAGTTTCAGCTTCAGCATCAGTCCTTTCAATGAATATTCAGGACTGATTTCCTTGAGGATTGACTGGTTTGATCTCCTTGCAGTCCAAGGGACTCTCAAGAGTCTTCTCCAACATCACAGTTCAAAAGCATAAATTCTTTGGTGTTCCGCTTTCTTTATGGTCCAACTCTCATATGATACATAACTGCTGGAAACACCATAAATTTGACTAGATGGACCTTTGTTGGCAAAGTAATGTAATACACCTGCTTTGTAATAAGGTGTCTAAGTTAGTCCTAGCTTTTCTTTCAAGGAGCAAGTCTCTTTTAATTTCATGGCTGCAGTCACCATATGCATTGATTCGCAGTACCAAAATATAAAGTCTCACTGTTTCCATTGTTTCCCCATCTATTTGGCATGAAGTGATGGGACCGGTGCCATGATCTTAGTTTTCTGAATGTTGAGCCAATTTTTTCACTCTCCTTTTTCACTTTCATCAAGAGACTCTTTACCTCTTCTTCGCTTTCTGCCATAAGGGTGGTGTCATCTGTGTATCTGAGGTTATTGATATTTCTCCCGGCAATCTTGATTCCAGCTTGTGCTTCATACAGTCTGGCATTTTGCATGATGTAATCTACATATAAATCAAATAAGCAGGGTGACAACAGACAGCCTAGATGTACTCCTTTACCTAATTGCAACAAATCTGTTGTTACATGTCCAGTTCTAACTGTTGCTTCTTGACCTGCATACAGATTTCTCAGGAAGCAGGTCAGGTGGTCTGGTATTCCCATCTCTTGAGGAATTTTCCACAGTTTGCTGTGGTCCACACAGTCAAAGGCTTTAACATAGTCAATAAAGCAGAAGTAGATATTTTTCTGGAACTCTCTTGCTTTTTTGATGATCCAGCAGATGTTGGCAATTTGATCTCTGGTTCCTCTGCCTTTTCTAAATCCAGCTCAAAAATCTAGAAGTTCAGGGTTCATGTACTGTTGAAGCCTGGCTTGGAGAATTTTGAGCATTACTTTGCTAGCATGTGAGATGAGTGCAATTGTGTGGTAGTTTGAGCATTCTTTGGCATTGACTTTCTTTGGGACTGGAATGAAAGTTGACCTTTTCCAGTCCTGTGGCCACTGCTGAATCTTCCAAATTTGATGGCATATTGAGTGTAACACTTTTATAGCATCATCTTTTATGATTTGAAATAATTCTACTGAAATTCCATCACCTCTACTAGCTTTGTTCATAGTGGTGCTTCCTAAGGCCCACTTGACTTCACATCCAGGATGTCTCACTCTAGGTGAGTGATCACACCATCGTGGTTACTGGGCCATGAAGATCTCTTTTGTATAGTTTTCTGTGTATTCTTGCCTCCTCATCTTAATATCTTCTGCTTCTGTTAGGTCCATACCATTTCTGTCCTTTATGGTGCACATCTTTGCATGAAATGTTCCCTTGGTATCTCTAATTTTCTTGAAGAGATCTCTAGCCTTTCCCATTCTATTGTTTTCCTCTATTTCTTTGCACTGATCACTGAGGAAGGCTTTCTTATCTCTCCTTGCTATTCTTTGGAACTCTGCATTCAAATGGGTATATCTTTCCTTTTCTCCTTTGCCTTTTGCTTCTCTTTTTTCCTCAGCTATTTGTAAGGCCTCCTCAGATAACCTTTTGGCCTTTCTTTTCTTGGAAATGGTCTTAACCACTGCCTCCTGTATGAAGTCATGAACCTCTGTCCATAGTTCTATAGGCACTCTTCCTCTAGAACTCTACAGTTTCAGGTCTTATGTTTAAATCTTTAATCCATTTAAGTTACTGTCTATTTATGGTTTAAAACAGGTCTGATATCATTCTTTTGCATGTGGACTTCCAGTTTTCTCAACACCATTTATTTAAGAGACTCCTTTCTCCATTGCACATTCTTGAATTCCTTATTGAAGAACAGCTAACCTTACATGTGTGGGATTATTTCTGGGCTCTCTCTTCTGTTTCATTGTTCTAGATGTCTGTTTTTATGCCAGCTCCATGCTATTTTCATTATTATAACTTTGTAATACATATGAAATCAGAAGTGTAATGACTCCTTCTTTGTTTTTCTTTCTCAATATTGCTTTCTAAACTCATATGGTTTTATACAAAACTTAGTATTTTTTAACTATTTCTATAAAATACTTCATTGGGATTTTGACAGAATTTTCCTTGAATCATAATATATTTTTTGTAGAATAGATTTTCAACAATATAGATTCTTAATTCCTGAACATAGGGTTTTCTTTTTGCATGTACTTTTATCCTCTTTAATTTCTTTCAGCAGTATTTTGACATTTTCAGTGTACAGGTCTTTGCCTTTCTTGGTTTTGTTTATACCAAAGCATTTTATTCTTTTTATGCTATGATAAATGGAATTGTTTATTAATCCCTCTTTTGATAATTTGTTGTTAGTGTGTACAATGATAGTTATATATTGATTTGTATATTGCAAATTTACTGTACTTGAAATTCCTCCATTAACAAATGAAAATTCAGAACCAGGTAGCTTCACTAGTGAATTCCACTAAGGATTTAAAGAATGACTAACATAAATCCTTATCAACTATTTAAAAATTTTTGAAGAACAGAAAACATCTCCAAACTCATTTTTATAAGCATTTACAGCATTGGGGCTTCCCTGTTGGCTGAGATGTTAAAGACTCTGCCTGCAATACAGGTGAATGGGTTCAATCCCTGGATTGGGAAGATCTCCTGGAGAAGGGAAAGGCAACCCACTCCAGTATTCTTGTCTGAAAAATTCCATGGACAGAGGAACCTGGTAGACTACAGTCCATGGGTTCACAAAGATTTGGACACAACTGAGCAACTAACATATTATCCTGGTATCAAAGTCAAAGTTATATAATAAAATACAGATATATAAAAATATATTAAAAATACAGGCCAGATTCATATGAATATACATGTAAAAATTCTCAGCAAAATGACCAAACCAAATCACACTGGATATTTAAATGCTCATATTCCATTACCAAGTAAGATTTAATCCCTGGGATGTAAGGATAGTTTGACATATGCAAATCTATTACTGTGAATATATGACATTATACAAATAAAGGATAAATATTATGCTAATGTTCAAATTTTTTGCTCATTAGTTTCTTGAGCAAAGATAATACTTGCTAAATCCTTGATTGGGGTAGGAAGATTCACTTCTTTGAACATAATATTTTCATAAATTATATTACTAGATTTTAACAACAAATAAATTCTAAACAACAGTGAGTTTAAAGCCTCAAGATAGAAGCAGGATTTCTTGTAGGTATTAGAAGTGTTGGTGAGACAGGTATAGGAGAGTTAAGAAGAAATAACAGATTTTAGTTACATAGCTACAGGCCAAATATCATGAGAAATATTTTACATCTTCCATTTTAGTTTTTTTCTTGTCTCACCATTAGAGTTCTAATTAAAGTACTATAAACTGTATAAACTTAAGTTACAATTTGATGGCCTATGTATATATCAGTGATGTCATCAGCACAGTCAAGAAAACTAACAAACACATCACAGGCAAAGTTCTATCACAATCCTTGGGCTTCCCTGATAGCTCAGTTGATAAAGAATCCGCCTACGATGCAGGAGCCCTAGTTCGATTCCTGGGTCAGGAAGATCCGCTGGAGAAGTTATAGGCTACTCACTCCAGTGTTCTTGGGGCTTCCCTGTGGCTCAGCTGGTAAAGAATGCTACTGCAATGTGGAAGACCTGGGTTTGATCCCTGGGTTGGGAAGATCCCCTGGAGAAGGGAAAGGCTCCAGTATTCTGGCCTGGAGAATTCCATGGATTGTATAGTCCGTGGGGTCGCAAAGAGTCTGACACGACTGAGCAACTTTCACTCACTTTTAAATTCTTACATCCTCTGCTTTCTAGTCCCAGTTTCCCATGTGACATATACACTTTTTTGTTAATTAGACATTAAGCTCACTTTTATAGTATTTAATATGCATCGAATCATAGATTATGTACTTTAGCTTCTTGCATTCAACACAAGATGGAGATCTATCCATGTTGTGATATGTATCAGTTAGCTTGTGTGCAGACACCATACTTTCTCTATTTACTTATCATTGGATATTTGGATCATTTTAAGTTTTGTGACTATTAGCAAAAGCTTCAATGAAGATTTGCATACATATCTTTGAATGGACATATCATTTTTCTCTTGGGTTAATATCTAGGAGTGGAATAACTAGGTGGTGCATATTTATACCTGTATTTTTAAAAAACCATCAGTCTATTTTCTAAAATATGTATGAATTTATATTGCATCAGCAAGGTATCAGAGTTCCAGTTATACTCGACCCCTAGCAACACAAGAAAATTTCTTTTAAGCTATTCCTAGTGGGTGTATCTCTTTGCTGTTTAAATGTGTATTTTCCTAATAACTAGGAAGGTTGATCATTTTGTGTGCTTATTTGCCATCCATGTATCTTCTTTAGTAAATTATATATAAAAGTGTTTCTGCAAATTATAAATTGGGTTATCTTCTGGTTATTTACTTGAAATAAATCTCTATGTATATAAGATATTATACATATAAATTACACGTGTGAGTAAAGAAGTGAAGCAGCTAGATTACTTATACATTGATGTTGGGAATGTAAAACAGCACAGCCAATCTGGAAAATAACTTGGTTGCTTCTTAAGATTTCAACACGTAAGTACAATATGACCTAGCAATTGCATTCTTAGGCATTTATTTCAGAAAAACAAAGACTTATGTTCATACAAAGATGCAGACATGAGTGTTTACAGTAACTTTATTTGTAAAAGGGGAAAAACAGGAAACAACCCAGATGTTTTTCAAGGGATAATATTTGAACAAAC
Organism: Muntiacus reevesi; assembly: GCF_963930625.1. Lineage (NCBI taxonomy): Eukaryota > Metazoa > Chordata > Mammalia > Artiodactyla > Cervidae > Muntiacus > Muntiacus reevesi. Next base: position 12,964,136 of record NC_089265.1, on the reverse strand, counting down.
TGTGACATATCAATACAAAGAATGAACTTCTGATACAAATAAAAATTTGGATGAATCTCAAGGGAATTAACCTAAATGAAAACAGCCATCTTCAAAATGTTCATCTATGCTTCCAGTAATTTCATTCTTGAAAAGACAAAATTTTAGAAACGGAGAACAGATTAATCGTTGGTACAGGGTAAAACTTCTGGGTGGGGGAGAAGGAGGGCCTGATGGGAGAGCGGTATGTATCTTTATAGAAGGGCAACACCAAAGATCCTAGTGGTGATTGACTACAGGGGAAGACAAATACACCTGTGCTGTGCTATTCTGTGTGGGTTTAGTAGGTCAGTCATGCTCAGCTCTTTGGAACCCTATGGCCTATATACAGCCTGCCAGGCTCCTCTGTCCATGGGATTCTCCAGGTAAAATTACTGGAGTGGGATGCCATTCCCTTCTCCAGGGGATCTTCCCAACTCAGGGATTGAACCCAGGTCTCGCATATTGCAGGTGAATTCTCTACTGTCTGAGCCATCAGGGAAGCCCATATACTTTATAAAATTATATAGAACATAACCATAAGTACTACTAAAATTTGGAAACCTGAATAATATTGGTCAATTGTTTCATGTTAATATTTAGGTTGTGATATCACTCATTATCAGAGAAATGCAAATCAAAACCACAATGAGGTACCATCTCATGCTGGTCAGAAAGGCTGCTATCAAAAAGTCTATAAACAATAAATGCTGGAGAGGGTGCAGAGAAAAAGGAACCCTCTTACACTATTGGTGGGAATGCAAACGAGTACAGCCACTATGGAGAACAGTGTGGAGATTCCTTAAAAAACTGGAAATAGAACTGCCATATGACCCAGCAATCCCACTTCTGGGCATATACACTGAGGAATCCAGATCTGAAAGAGACATGTGCACCCCAATGTTCATCGCAGCACTGTTTATAATAGCCAGGACATGGAAGCAACCTAGATGCCCATCAGCAGACGAATGGATAAGGAAGCTGTGGTACATATACACAATGGAATATTACTCAACCATTAAAAAGAATACATTTGAATCAGTTCTAATGAGTTGGATGAAACTGGAGCCTATTATACAAAGTGAAGTAAGTCAGAAAGAAAAATAGCAATACAGTATGCTAATGCATATATATGGAATTTAGAAAGATGGTAACCATGATCCTGTATGCGAGACAGTAAAAGAGACACAGATGTAAAGAACTGACTGTTGGATTCTATGGGTGAAGGTGAGGGTGGGATGATTTGAAAGAATAGCATTGAAACATGTATATTATCAAATGTGAAATAGATGACCAGCCCAGGTTCAATGCATGAGACAGGGTGCTCAGGACTGGTGCACTGGGATGACCCAGAGGGATGGGATGGGGAGGGAAGGTCAGGATGGGGAACACATGTACACCCATGGCTGATTCATGTGACTGTATGGCAAAAACCACCACAATATTGTAAAGTAATTAGCCTCCAATTAAAACAAACAAAAAAATTAAAATTAAAAAAAATTTAGGTTGTGATAATATACTATAGTTTTTCAAGATATCACCATGGGGGGAAACTAAGTTAAGAAATGCATGATAGCTTCACTATTTCTTAAAATTCTTTTAAAAAAAAAACAAAACTGTAATTATCGTATAAAAACTTCAGTTCAAAAAGGATTTTATAGCTAACTATAGCACACAGCTCTTATATAAAGTTGTCCTATGTCTATTTATTAACAAAGGGCTTTTGGTTTTTATATTTGGTATAAACACCCCTGAATTATCAGTAAAAACTAAAGCTATAAAAGACTGCAAGATTGCCATTGTGATTTGATTATCCACATGTAAAAATGAAATTTAAAAGCCTTCTCATTCTTCGAAAACAACATACATTTTGAGCTCAGGTATAAGGACTTTGATATAAAAAGAGCCCTCTTTATATTGGGAGATGGGGGGGATGCTTGATCTTCTATGAATCTTTATTGGTTAAGACTGAAATTTTGACGTTATAAAGACATTCCTCTTGAGCAAACTAGTTGAGATTATGTAACAGCAAAAACTGCTATATATTCAGCCTAGATAAGAACATACTTGCTACTTAATTGGACATCAGCATGCAAAGAAAAATAAATCTGGACAGAGATCTTACACTTTTTACAAAAATTAACTAAAATGGATCATAGATGAAAACCACAAAAAATATAACATCTATGAGACAATAAAGACAGAAACCTAGATAACCTTGGGTATGGCAATGACTTTTTAGACACAGCATCAAAAGTATAATCCAGAATAGAAATAATTGATAAATTGTACTTCATTAAAATTCAAAACTATGCCCTATGTAAAACCAAGGAAAGAGAATAAATAAGCTATAGATTGGAAAAAAGTAAAATTACAAAGACACATCAGATAAGGGCAGTTATCAGAAACGTATAAAAGAACAACAAGGAAACAACCCAATTAAAAAAAAAAAAAGGGCCAAAGACTTTAACAGACACCTCATTAAAGAAGATCTATGGGTAGCAAATAAGCATATGAAAAGATGGTATATATATCATCAAGGCATTTCAAAATAAAACACCAGTGAAATACCATTACCTACCTATCAGGATGGCCAAACTCCAGAACACTGACAACGCCCCAGTGCTGCATGTGGAGCAGCAGGATCTCTCACTCACTGCTGTGGAAATTCAAAATAATACAGTCACTTTGGAAGGCAGTTTGGCAATTTCTTGCAAATCTACATACACTTAACATAGGATCTAGCAATCAAAATCTTGTGTATTCACACAAAGTAGTCACACAAAGTAATTGAAAACATGTCTACACAAAAACCTGTACAATGATGTTTATAGTGATTCTAGTAATTCATTGATAATCACAAAAACTTGGAAGCAACTAAGATGGCCTGCAGTAAATAAATGGATAAATACTGCAAAAAGTATTTATTTATTCAAATACTGCAAAGGTATTAAATGCTGAAAATAAAATGAGCTATCAAGGAACAAAAAGACATGGGGGGATTTTAAACACACATTACTAAGTGAAAGGAGGCTATCTGAAAAGGCTACATACTGTTTGACTCTATTTATATATTTTAGAAAAGGTAAAACTATGGTAATAGTACAGAAAGAAATCTATGTTTCCCTGGAGTAAGGGATGAACAGACAGAGCATAGCGGATTTTTAGAGCAGTAAAAATACTCAGTATGATACCATATTGATGTCATATTACATTTGTTAAAACTCAGAGAAGGTACAACAATAAGAGTGAGCCATAATGTAAACTATGGACTTTGGGTGATTATGATATGTCCATGTAGGGTTACCCATTGTAACCAATGTTTCACTCTGGTGAGGGAGGTTGATAATTGGGGAGGTTGTGAGTGTGTAGGGGCTGGGATTATTTGGTAAATCTCCATGTTTCCCCCTCAATTCTCTTGTGAACTTTAAATAGTTCTAGAAACAAGAAAATCAATAAAATGCCTTAAAATAAATATAACATCAGATTTGGAAATATGCTTCCTTCAGAAGGGTGATATACTGTTCTTATTTTAGTTCAACCCAGTTCAAATTGAGAATTTCCATAGGTTTATTGTGAATTGCCACTTCTAAGAAGGAACTGATAACTTGTGCTTATCCTTATGGTTATATTTCCACTGCTGCTTGCCTTGTAAATAATTTATTTGTTCACAATTTGCAACTAAATTATTCTAGCTGCCTGCTTCCTTTTCCTTCAACAACTCCTGAGCCATACTTGTTTGATAACACCTCTTTAGTCTCATCACTTCCACTTCCAAAATCTATTGCCTTTAAAATAAGGACTATCAGTTCTCTGTTGTGACATTAACTGATCTAACTCCCCTTTTTTGTAGACCAGACTTTAGCAAAACTGTCAGTCACACTGTGGCACTGACCTTTATACATTTATACCTCAATACATTTGCCTATGTCAATCCCTATTTTGCTTTTATACCCTCATTACCCCAAGTTTTACCTTCAAATTCTGTATGTGTTTTACAGACTGGCTCATATTTAGAGACTGGCACCTTCTCTATGAAGACTCTTACTATCACTTTAGGTGAAAATGACTTCTTCCTTTTCTTTAATTTCTGAATTCTCACAACTATTCCAGTAGACCCTGGACATAGTATCTACTATACATTTCTTACAGTTATTTAACTGATCTTTTCTCCCTATGTCATAAAGTCCTTTAAGACAGAGACTGTGTTGTAAGTTCCTTCAAGATTCCTTATAGACTAAAATTAAGGATATCACATCTCCCGGGATGGTTTGAATATAATAACTACTATATATTTGTTTGACAAGTATCTCTAAAATTGTGATTTAGTAATTTCACATTATGGGAGGTTTATTTGGCTCTGAACAAGGCAGAAAAATTACAGATGTGATTTTAATAGGCCATATACTTTCAAGGATTTCATTCTGGCAAAAGAATCAAATTAAAGTCAAATTAACAATAAAATAAGATGCTGATTGATACTGATAAACTGTACATAAACAAAGAGAGATTTTACTAAATCTTGGGGCCATAGGTGTTGATGCCTGACTTGAATAAAGTTGAAGATAATAAAAAATACACCATGTAAAACATTCCAAGAAGGAAGTAAACAAACACAAAATTATATCATCAACAATGACATGCAAAATTCATGTGCAAAAAGGGCTGGAAATGAAACACCTGGAAATTAAGTAGTGACCTCCAAATTATGGAATCTGGTTCAAAACTACAGGTCTGAAAGGCAAAATCCTAGATATCCATCCCCCTCATCCAAGATTAATGCACAAGTCGGTCCTTTTATCAAAAGTTACATGTCATGATTCTTCCTTTATGTTTTGCATTTTCCTCAATCATATTTCTAACTGACTGGAGAAAAATTATATTCTTTTGTTATTACCAAAGCTTTAGATTAATATTTTGTCTAGTTTTGAAACACATGTATAAACAATATTTAACTTGAAAGAAAAGTGAAAGTGAAGTTGTTCAGACATGTCCAACTCTTTGAGACCCCATGGAGTGTAGTCTACCAGGCTCCTCTGTCCATGGGATTTTCCAGGCAATAATACTGGAGTAGATTGCCATTTCCTTCTCCAAGAGATCTTTTCAACCCAGGGATTGAACCCCGGTCCCCCGCATTGTAGGCAGATGCTTTACCGTCAGAGCCACCAGGGAAGTCCCTAATATTTAACTTAATATGTAAATTAATATATACATTTAATGTTTATTAATCAATAAAGCAAGATCTTTGCAACCTCATGGACTGTAGCCCGCCAGGCTCCTCTGTCCATGGGGATTCTCCAGGCAAGAATACTAGAGTGGGTTGCCATGACCTCCTCCAGGGTATCTTCTTAACCCAGGGATCAAACCCAGGTCTCCCACCGTGTAGGCACATTCTTCACCATCTGAGCCACCAGAGAAGCCAAAGAATACAGGAGTGGGTAGCCTATCCCTTCTCTAGGAAATCTTCCTGACCCAGGAATTCAACCTGGGTCTCCTGCATTGCAGGTGGATTCTTTATCAATAAAGCAATCTAGGAAAATGCAAGAACCCTAGTTGTTGGAATTCAGGAAGAATTCAGAGTATGCATAATAGAATAAGCATTGAAACATGTATATTGCCATATGTAAAATAATGACCAGTGCAAGTTCAATGCATGAAGCAGGACACTCAAAGCCGGTGCTCTGGGACAACCCAGAGGGATGAGGTGGGGAGGGAGGTGGCAGGGGAATTCAGGATGGTGGGACACATGTGCACCCATTGCTGATTCAAGTCAATGTATGGCAAAAACTACCACAATATTGAAAGTAATTAGCCTCCAATTTAAAAAAAAAAAAAAAAAAAGATATGGCTTGACTAAGAACACTGATATTTGGGCCAAAGATGTTAGGTGAAGGATCACATTTCATGAATAGTACACTTCGCTCCCTTATAATCTTAGTGGATTTTCCCACTAAAATCTGTATGAGGAAAGCATGCCAGAATAGTTATACGATACTGCATAAAAAGTAAGTCATAAAAATTGGCATGTATACAGTTTGGCCACTTTCAAGGAAAGAATGGGAGATGGGCATTTTTGCCTGCTCCCTCTATGCTGAGCTCATGGGCAATAGCCAAGGTGAGTGATCTTAGGCTGTTAGGAATTGCATCTTCATGCAGTTTGTGACTTTCAGAGCTATACATTTTGGGGGCCTATCACTTGGGTGGGAGTCTACAAGTTGGAGGTTTTATACTGTGGTCCAAATGTTTTGCTCTTCAGGGAGAAGATGGAAACTGGGGATTCCCTTTCTATTGTATGTCAGTGTTCTGGGGTGGGGTTTAAGGTGAGAGTATCTCAGCCTTTCATACCATTTCAATATGTGAATGTTTCTATTTGTCCCACGTGTAGTAGGTGGTCATCTAGTTTCTGGATTTCCCTGAGGAAATTGCTCCAAGTGCATCTGTACCTTCCAAGTGCACTCCTGGGAGTTCATTAAAGTTCTGGAGCCTCCTATGTTGCCATTTTGGTTGACTCTTCCATCCCTACTCATTCATTTATTTATTTACTTTGGCTGTGCCAGGACTTGGTTGTGGCATACAGGATCCAGTTTCCTGACCAAGGATTGAATCTGAGCCCCCTGCATTGGGAGCGTGGAGTTGTAGCCACTGAACCATCAGGGAAGTTCCCCCACTCATTTTTCAACCTAAACAAACATGATTTTAAATTCCAGTTCTCTCATAGATTCTGTCATAGATTTTCGGGCTTCTCAGGTGGTGCTAATGGTAAAGAATTTGCCTGTTGATGCAGGATATGTAAGAGATGAGGGTTTGATCCCTGCATAAGAAAGATTCCCTGGAGTAGGAAATGGCAACTCACTCCAATATTGTTGCCTGGAGAATCCCTTGGACAAAGCAGCCTGGTGGGCTTCACAGTCCATTGGGCTACAGAGTCGAACATGACTGAGCAACTGAATGCAACGCTCACATAGATTCTAAGGATATTAACCAACCTTTCTGATACTCAGTTATTTCATCTGCAATCATAGGGAAAAAAAGTACCCTCAACAAAAATTTCATATGGTTATTTGAAGAGTAAATGAGATAAAATAAAGGAGAGAGAAATTTCTGACATTTAGTAAGTGTTAAATAGATGTTATGATGATTATTAGTATTTTAATGTGTTTTTTACATCCAAATGTGCATTTTCTGAGTTTTATCTCAGAATATTCTCTTTGAAATTTTTATTTAAAATTTTTATTTTACCCTTAATTTTTTCCAATAGTTTCTATTATTTTAATATAATATCTCATATCTTTTAAAATTTCCTCTACCTATCTTTCATTAACATCAGATTTTTCAAGTTGACATTTCTTGAGTTACCATAAATATTTGCTCTTAAACTCTTTTTCTAACAAAAATTACAGTTATATTTATAATGAATACAAAAAAATGGAAAAACTGGCCATGCTGTATGTAAAATTTATCTTTAAATTAATTTGAGATGACTAAATGTCTTCCTTCAGATGTCTAATATTCATAAACCTTGAAAACTATAATTTAAAATTAGTTGAAAATACAATTGTATTATTTCTGTGTTAGAAAACATAAAAATTAGGCAAACCAGCAAAAACTATGCTTGTGTTCTATAAAAATAATTTATTTTCTCCTAAATTTTATTTTCATATGCATAACCACTGTGATCAATTTTGTTTGGCAGTTGCTTTCCAGTTGGTGGATGCTAACATGATGGGCTAAGAAAGCTTAACATGGTCAGAAAATACACACAAATAATTAGAGGTAACAGACTATAATAACCTGGAGTGTATGGTCTCAGAGTACAATATAAAATGTTTCCCTTATATTTCATATTTTTAAATGATGAAAGGACATGCTCATTGTTTTCTCTGTTTGAGTAATGGTAATATTATAGCAATCATATTTTTGTACACCTTGCTATTCTAACTTTCTGGGAATTGGACCAATCAGTGCTTTAATTGTATTGTGTTACTTTATTATCAGTATTTTATGTTTTGATGTGTTAATTAGAGGAGAAAAAAAGAGGTGTGGACTAAGGAAATTGAAATAATTGGAGACTCTTGGATGAACATCTTATTTTATTCACCTCAGTATATCCTCTATGGCAAATATACTGGGCTATACATCCAGAGAACTGTATGATTTCAGCATAGTTTAGTGAAAATTCTTTATATATATTTCTTTGTATCAGTGAATATTCATTCAGAAAATGAATTTTCAACAGTCAAAAAAAACATGTTGCAGTCAATCAACCTATCATAGTGGAAAGACAGTTTAAGAAAAATATTTCATGACAAATGACACCACTAAAGATGAATAATAATGACAAAAAGGCTTAATGAGAACTGAGCACTGCATACCCTCAAACCTCTAAAACTATACAATCACATGCTAAGAAATTAATCAGAGTGCACTTGTTATTTTACAATGGACATGTAAAATATGGCAAATTGAAACATACACTATAAGACTTTCCTACAGAGCTAATGAAATGTCAACAAGGGATGGTACAATGGTGAACAATGAAATACACTCACAACACAAAAAGTGGAAAAGGGCAATTGAACCTCTGATGTAGATTCCATGACCTAAGTAGGTATATATCCCACATAAAGTAATTATATAGTACTACAACATACACACATATTTCATATAATAAAGTTGATAAGGTGCTATAATAGAGAGGAAGGAAGGTCAGAAAAGAAAAATTTGAAAATATTTCACATTCAGATAAACACTATCTGTAAGAAATTAACAGCATACAAAAACTCTTTATAAATAATAATTTCCAATTCTCATACTAAGGTATCCCAATAAGTAGTGTTATCTAATGTTACAATCTTTTATTAATCCACAATGCCCCAATGATAACCTTATTTTCTCTAGAATAAGACAAAATTTTTAGGACTTGAGTTTTTCCTGAGCCAGGGAAAATAGAGATAGGACAAGAAAACTGAATTGCTGTCAGACAGTAAGAACACCCTCAGGGATGCAATGGGGTCAGCTGAAAGGTGCCTCCCTAAACAAGGTATGATCATCTAAAAATTAAGTAAAAAAACAATAATTATTTGAAAAACTATGATTATGTGATGACACTCAAGATATGTTAAAGAATAGGTATATTCTCATATTTCAGGTATCTCTAGAAATTGCTGAATATGATATATTCAAGTTCAGTGCTTATCCATTGTAGCCAATATTTGAATCTCATCATACTTAGTTGATGGCAAGTGACTAGTTCTATTTCTAAATGGGATAGCAAAAATCTTAGTAGGTAAAATCAATCAATAACAAAGTTGAGGACAGTGTAAAGAGTTATACTGAATCTTTTTATATCCATGCAAATATGTTTCTCCAATTATTGGCTTTCACATTAGAAAAATTACACCGTTAAAATTTAAAATTTTGCCTTATGAGGCTTTTTTTTCCCCACCGGATACTTTGGCCACCTGATGTGAAGAGCTGACTCATTGGAAAAGACCCTGATACTGGGAAAGACTGAGGGCAGGAGGAGAAAGGACTGACAGAAGATAAGATGGTTGGATGGCATCACTGACTTAATGGACGTGAGTTTGAGCAAACTCTGGGAGATAGAGAAGGATAGGGAAACCTGGTGTGCTGCAGTCTATGGGACTTAGCATGTGAACAATAACAATTCCAAATTAGACTGGATAAATGTTGGTGTGAATAAATGGATTTTACTCAGCAACTCCCTGACATACTCTATACACACAATCAACCTCTACCACTCCCAATATAAATACAAACATACATACACATATTTAGCAAGAGTATACAGGAAAATTATATGATATGAAAAGGGGATGTGAAATAAGTCAAGCTGAAAGAAAATTTATTCCTTGAAAAGTTGCACTGTATAAAAAATGGTAAAATCAAGTCTGGGTAGAATCTTCCTGGAAGTTATACCTATATTCTAAAGATAAGCATAGGCCATTAACTGCAGTATAAAATCAAAGTTGCCAAAGCAGGTATGAGACGGCTACCATGCTTCACTTCACTAAAAGAATGTGTTTGTAACTCTGTGATGAAGAAATTAGTATATAATTGAAAGCTCTATGTATTTTATGTTAGTAATATAAATACAATAATGGATTTGTGGTCATTGCCTGTGTGTATAAACCTATTTAAAGTTGACTTGAATGCTTAAATTAATCTATTACACAATTTACAACTATAGTTTATCACACACTGCCTAAGTACACAGGAATATTTTGCTCATATAATTTATATACTACCTTGTTAGATGATCAAAGTGATTAAGATAATCAGATAAATTAAAATTTGATTGTAGATTAATGTCTAAGTGAATTTGTTTAATTAAGTATGTAGATAGAGGTAAATTTTAAGCAGATTCTAATCTTGCAAATGTATAAGTTACTTGAACATAAATTGAAACCGAGTAAAATTACTAACTACATTTTATATAATTGCTAGATTTAAAAAAATCTAGCAATGGTGGGAGGGGAGTTCAGGATAGGGGACACATGTACACCCACGGAGGATTCAAGTCAATGTATGGCAAAACCAATACAATATTGTAAAGTAAAATAAATTAATTAATTAACTTAAAAAATCTTAGAGGCTCAAGAAAAGTAATTAAAATATTTAAAAATACAATAACTGAAATATTAATTTAAAAACTAATTAAAACTATCCCTTACTGTGTAAAAATGCTCTCCTTAGACATTAACAAAAAAGGCCAAACTTAAATTACATATTTTTTACACTTGTAATAAGATTTACTTTATTCGTGTTGAAGTGGCATTAGGATGCTCAACAATTTTTAAAAAAATCTTGGATTTCTAATTGTGAGATTCTGTCAACTGAAATCTTCCACATTCATATTCTACAACTAAGAACATACTTAGGTAGCCATGAGATAAAGATTACAACCTACTTCTGAACCAAACTAAGAGTGAAATGAAACAAGAGAGTTAAAATAAGTTGAATATAATTAGTTTTATTAATACAGCTATGTTTAGACTATATAATATATAATACATATATTATATATATATATAAAAATCCCTTATATATATACAAAGGGATATATAAATATATATATATATATATATATGTAAGTCCCTTATTTAACTAGCGCTTAGTTGCTCAGTCGTGTCCGACTCTTTGTGACCCCGTGGTCTATAGCTCGGCAGGCTCTTCAGTCCATGGGCATTCTCCAGACAAGAATACTGGAGTGGGTTGTCATGCCCTTCTCCAGGGGATCTTCCCAACCCAGGCATTGAACCCAGGTTTCCCACACTGCAGGTGGATTCTTTACCATCTGAGCCACCAGGGAAGCCCATATAAATAGATGAAGTAAAACCAAATATTTTATAGCTATTTCAGGAAAGAAAAAAAAAATTCTTATTATCTCATTTTTATAATTGAGATACCTGAAACACCAAAATTGGTATATTCTAGTGATTTCAAGATTAATCAAAGTATTTCTACATCATTCTAAGAGGAATATAATTAATTCCCCTCCTTTCTCCCCCCACCTCCTCTATGCTTTTCTTTCTCTTTCCTTCTTTCTCTCTTTACTTTTCTTCTTTCTTTCGCATCCATCATTCTTTCCTTTTCACTTTCCAAATATTCAAGATTTGGGTAGTTAAGATTTATTTTGCAGGTGTCATGCACAAAGGGATATTATTTCTCTAACCACTGGTTTCCCATTAGAAAAATCACATCTTTTAAATTTTGAATGCTTTATCTGATAATTTTTTTTTCACCTTGCATAATTTAGAAAGTAAATAGCCCACTAAAAATTGCTTGAACAGTACTTCTCCGGTGGCACAGTGCATAGGAATCTGCCTGCCAATGCAATGCAGGAGACACAGGTTCGAGCCCTAGTCCAGGAAGATTCCACATGTTGCAGAGCAACCAAGTCCATAAGACACAACTACAGAGCCTGGGTGTCACAACTACTGAAGCCCTCACACCCTACAGCCCGCACAGCGCAGGAGCTGAACCCACGCATCTAGCGTCTGTGCTCTGCAACAAGAAACCCCTTCACTGAGCAGCCCGTGCACCGCGGCCAGGAGTAATCCCCACTCTCCGCAAGGAGAGAAAGCCTGCACAAAGCAACGAGGACCCGGCACAGCCAGATATACACTTAAAAATGAGGTGGAATGAACTATTTCACTCGACTCCTTTACTCTGATTTACACACAAATCAGAAGGAAAAATAAAAACCATTTTTATTGATATGAGACAAATATAAATCCTAGATAGAAAGGAGTATACCACTTCAGATTTTAAGTAATGTAGTAACATCAACTGATTTATTTCAAAAGGCAAATTCATTGATATTCTGATTGTTGCTGTGATGCCTAGATAACTGGTCAGACAACTGGAAAGACAGGGCATAGCATTTTAGAGAATCAATTCACTGGTTTGGAATAACCTTATAGGCTGCCTATCATTAGGCTTCCTAACTGAAAGAGAATTTAGAGAAGTTCCTTTTAGAATGAAAAATAAGTAAGGTGTATTAGTATAACATTTTATATACTTTGATCATCTTTCCTGCACCTGCCCAGTGTAGAGTGAAATGATAGAAGGATTTTCTTGAGACTATAAGCCACATTAGAATCTGTAGACTGACTCAGCTGAGTTCCCTCTTGCTTTCCCTCTCCTCTCAAACTCTTTAACAGTTTATAAGGGAACCTACATGAACTAATCCATAAAAAACTTCAGAAACTAAAGTTTTAAGTTAGGTGTGTATTAAAGTATTGTTTCTCAGTTTCAAGGCCATATTGTCAACATTCCACTCTGAGTAGAGGGCAGAACTCTGGAAAAACACCTTTTGCCAGCTAACTTTTTTAGCCTCTACCAGCAGGAGGCAGTGGTTGATTCCAGTTTGCAGTATTTCCAACACTCAGAACCAGACCCAGTACATACTGTCAGAAATATCTCATTGTCAGGGGTCTGATTTTCAGGCCCACAGGGAACTCTCTCCAACCTCAGAGACATCTGTAATAAGGAGCAGCATCTCCTTCAAATGGGACCAAGTTCCAGTTTTCTAGATGCCCTCCCCCAAACATTTAGGTTTTAATAATTCCCATCTCTTTTCCTTATCCCCATCACCTTAAGGGAATGACTATTTTTCTGCAGTGGCTGTTACTGTAATATCTTATTGTTTAATTTCTATATTTTAAGATCTTCAACAACTAATTAACAATTCTTTATAGTGAATTATCTCTATAGTATAATAACTGACATGATTATATTTCTTGACCAGACCTTGGCTAATATACCATGAATTAAAAGTTTATTTCCACAAATTTCTCATATTCCCTGTATCTTCCCTAATAGATTTTTCTTTATATCTCTAGTTGAGGAACCGTATTTTCTCCTTGATATTTTTTCTGTCTTCTACTACTAAATTTCATGGACATAGAAATTTTTGTATGCTATCCTCACTGCTATATCAATAGTGACTAGAACATTAACAAAAGTATTTAAACAATAAGCATGTATTGTGTAAATAAATAAATGCATATGCTATAAAATTTAATCAATATAGAAAACTATGAAGAAACAAGTAGGAAATAGCTACCTTAATTTCTGACTGGGAAACTAAGTATCATTAACCTTTAGAAAGCATCATTCTTAGATACCCATGTATAAGGACCATTGGTAAAAATCGATTTAGATAGAAGGCACTTAGTAAAATGGAATAAAATTATAAGAGTATCTTTATAAAATATTAAATTCATTTTAATGTAACTAAAGAAACACAAACTAAAGTAAAAAGGATAGAATTACTGAACATGAGGTAAATGTTTATCATGTGAAATATTTTGTTCTTTAATAAAAGGTTGAAAACTGGCAAGCAGATTGCATGAAAAATTTGTTCTACTGACCTTTCTATGTGTACAGAGTTATAAATTTCTAAAATAAGCATATGGACTCCTCATGATTCTACCTTCTCCCAGTTGTCTTAAATCCAATTACTCTATCCCTTTTATTACATGCTTGGAATCTGGTAGTATTTGCCTGTCTGACCCCTGTTTAAAGACCTCTACAAAATTAATTAAAAAGTGGTTTCATGGAAACCTGAAACCTTTATTATTTAATACATGTATCAGGAACAGAATTAAAATGTATTGTTCTTTAAAAATTAAACCTATAAGAGTTGCCTCTATAATCCTATCAATACAAGAAAATAAAGCTGGTTTGCTACAATTACCCAGAAAAAATGATTCATTTTCTCAAATTTCCTTAGCAGAGACATGACTTTGTTTGGGGTTACAATAAAAGTAAAATTTATTTTTAAAAACATATCTTAAAAATTACTTCTCACAATGCTAATATGCCAGGTATAACCATGTATACAATTCTGTTCTCTAGTTCTGTTCAGTGGTTACTGATTGAATATTAACTATATGTCAGTCTCTGTATTAGAAACAGGAAATGCCAAGTACTATATAAATGTGTCTTGGTCCTCAAAGAAGTATGTTTTGAGATCTTACGTATTAACAAAACAATCTAAAATAGACATAGAGTCTGAGACTCCCTTGGCAAGGCTATGCTATATCATTACCTTTAATATAGAGTGGATAAGCTAAACAGTCCACAAATATCGCTTTCTCCTAAAAACAAAACAAAACAAACAAACAAAAAAAAACGAGCAAATTTTGTTTGGCAACTAGGTTGTTTGGTAACTATCAGTCTATCAATCTATTCTATCTAACTTTTGTTACAAGAAAGAGAGAAGGTGAATAGAAATATTGAGACTACTTGATCAAGGCAAACTCTATCAGGTCACTAAATACATCCATATACATTCAAAGTGTATATCCAAGGATTTTCCATGTATAATCTAAGACAAATTGAAAGGAAAAAAAAAAAAGCAGGGGGTGGGGGGTGTTACTCAGACATGCTTTCATGCCCTCTCCCAGTCGCTAGTAGGTGTTGGGAAAAACTGGTGTGGTGAGCAGCCTCCTTCTCGTGTTCGCCATGGATCAAGGAGACTTTTATACACCAGCTCAGAGATTTCAGGAGAGGGCACAGTATGGTTCTGCTAACATCTACCACTGTAGCAGAGGTAAGAGATTGGGAAAAGGGCGGCCTATCTGAGCGGAGTTTCTTGATTTTGTTCTTAAATTTAAATACAATTTCTAGCCAATCGTAGTAACTCCTTGGTTATTATTCCTGAATTAGAAGGCCCTCTGGTGGTCCAGTGGTTTAGAGTCCATCTGCCAATGCAGGGGACACTGGCTTGATCCTTGGCCCAGGAAGACTCCGCATGTCTCAGGGAAACTAAGCCCATGTACCCCAGCTACTGGGTGTGCGATCTAGACCCTGGAAACCACAACTCCTGAGCCCACATGGGGCAGCTACTGAAGATCTAGTGCCCTAGAGCCTGTGATCCACAAGAGAAGCCACCACATTGAGAAGCTCATGCCCTGCAAAGAGGGGTAGACCCTACCCGCCATAACTAGAGAAAGCCTGCATGCAGCAACAGACTCAGTGCAGCCAAAACTAATTATTCCCCTTTTTTTAAAAAAAAGGCCTCACACATCAAGATATTAACATTTCATTTAAAATCATTATGAAAACTTGTGGGCAAGTTAACTATGGAATTAACTAGTAAACATTTGGTGATATTCAGGAAAGAAAAAAAGAGTCATGTTTACAGAGTAACTATTTAATGTTGAGTTTAATGTTGAGTGCCGAGCTAAGTTCTTTACATATATTTTGCTTTGTTTACTGATTAAAACAATGTTGATTTTATGAGTGTTATTCTTATCTAAAATTTTAGATCAAAATATAAAAATGTGAATTTTAGCTAAATTTTCCAAAGACTCAAGATGTAATGGAGCTGGGATTAAAATTAAGGTCAGACTGGAAGCCCAGTTCATGAATTTCACATTCTTGTTTGCCCAGCTATAAAATTAGGAAAAATATCTCTTAGGTTTTTTCAGGTCTGAAACACTGATTTCTATTAAAATAATATATCAGATGAATATCAGTAAGATTCTTTACATTTTTCCTAATATTAGCAGGTTGATTTATTCATATCTTTAAGTACAGATCTAGAAGAGTAGATCAACTGGACTAAAAAAGGACATATATTTCTTTTATATTCCCCTTCAGATTCTTGAACATATTTTTACATCATAGTGAACAAAGAAATGGGGCAATTGATAGAGATTTAACAAAGTTTGTCTCTACAATCTCCTTTAACTGAAGGATCCTATGCGACCTACAATCTAACCATTCATATAACCGCCTGGAAGGCTAGGCAACAAATGATGTCTTCAACAGCTAGAGACATAAATGCATCATTTCCTCATTTACTTTTTCTTTATATTTCACCCATGAAGGTGTTTGGCTGATTTCCTACCTATAAAATAAGCTGGAAAACTCTTAAGAAAGTTTTTTCCCTGTTTCTCACTTTTTCTTAACCAGAAGTTACTTGTGGTGTCAGAGAGGCCTAAGATACAGGTCATGAAAAGTGAAACTGAAAGTGTCAGTTGCTCAGTAGCTTCTGACTTTTGGGGACGCCACGGACTGTAGCCTGCCAGGCTCCTCTGTCCATAGGATCTCCAAGCAAGAATATTGGGGTGGGTAATCATTCCCTTCTCCGGGGGATCTTTCCGACCCAGGGATCAAACCTGGGTCTCCTGCATTGAAGGCAGATTCTTTACCACCTGAGCCACCTTAATATCAGTGTATTATTATTGTTTGGTATTTGGGTTTGCAGAGTTTTTGGCACCAGCAAATCTTAAACACACATACACATGCACAAGATAATCTAGCCTGAGGGAGTTTTTGTTTATTAGGTTTCTGGTGTACAATTAAAATGAAAATAACCTGCTAAAACAAGCGCACATTGCTGATTTCAATCTGCCTCAACAGCAACCATCTGTTAAGGTAAACCACACTGCTGCTCCCAGCAGTGCACGTCTTTACCTAATGCCTCTGACAACAGAAGGGAAATCTAAATTCCAAAAGAAGTTTGCAGTGAGAAACAGGCAAAGTCCTTTGAACAGCTCAACAGCCATTGCTCTAACCTCCTGACTTGACAATAAACACGTACTATGTTATGGTACTATTTAAAATGTGACACTGGAAGGACTTCTTTACTTATTTACAGTTCAAATGGTCATGCTTTCCTTAGAAGGCTTAAAAAAAAAATTCCTAGCATTCAGATTTATATGTCTCCTAGTGTGCTTCTCTTCCTTGTGTTGCCCCATAAGGATATATTGGATTCAGAATCTAAGTTATTTCAAAAATCCCTAATATCCTCTGGGAAAAATTTTTGCTACTTTGTTCATTTCCTCCTTTGGATAATTTTTGCAGTTCTATAGCTCTGTTAATACTTTCTTCCTTGTTTCTGCAATACTGAAAAGTTCCAGGTCTCCTCTAATCAATTGTAAATTTCCTTTTGTGGGAATGCTTTTCTGTTTGTTTCCTATTTAATAAATACAGGCATTACTCGTTCTTTTTTGTATTGCATTTTCTCCTTAAATACTACTTGGAGATATTTTTATCCCTTTATTTAACTGTTGGAATTAAATTTGTGGTATTATTTCTGACTTTCGTTCTGGGTCCCAGTATTTTCAAGTGACAGTTATCTCTACCTTATAATAGAACTGACATTCCATTGATTATCTAAATTTAATGACTCACATATTTTTCTTAATAAAGTGCATGCATGATAATTCATGAAATACATGTATGATAATTCATAAAGTACATATATGATAGTTCCAGAGATGGCTTGATCTCCAGAATAGCTTAAATTGGAACTCTTCTCAATACTCTGTAATGAACTATATATTGAAAGAGGATAAAAAAAAAGCTTATATATGTATAACTGATTCATTTTGCTATACACCTGAAATTAACACAACATTGTAAATCAACTATACTCCAATAAAAATTAACAAAGATTTGGTTAGGCAGTGATGCCTGCCTCTCCACTCAAATACCTTGGCACCGGCCTGGACTTTAGACTGGTAGTGAAATAACTTCAGTAGCTCTGAGCATCACACTTAGACATGAACCATCTTTACCTGTGATTTTTTTTTACCAGGAAAAAGTAGTCTCACACAAAACCAGCTTTATACCATCCACCACCAGATTTTCCTTCTCTTGTAACTGGCTGTGACTAATCTTTGAAACATGGAAAATAATGATTGACTTAGACGAATCACCTGGTATTGAATAGATACTGGGGAGACAATAGCAGTATCCACTACTACATGATCTCTTGTCTATCTCCACTTGCCAAAATTCCACTAATGCTTCATAGTGCATATCTTCTGTTGAACTTTTCATGTCTACTGAAGGCAATAGCAACCCACTCCAGTATTCTTACCTGGAAAATTCCATTGACAGAGGAGCCTGGAGGGCTACAGTCCATGGGGTTGCAAAGAGATAAGTTACTTTGCAGACAGTATTGGGATATTGATTCATACATAAAAATAATATAAAACAGGATCACTTATATTAATGTGTACTATATAATATGCACTATATGTGAAAGGTCAAATTAAAAGATTATTAGAAAATAATAAAGGAACTTATATCAATGACCAAGAATGAGAAATAATTCTTTTCCTATTTTTTTTTTTAATAATTAAGAACACCATGGCTAATACTAAGCAGATTACAGAAAGGGAGAACACACTTATAGTGTATGAAGTAAATAGGGACTCTTTACTATATATAATATGCAAGCAACTTTTACAGATCAACAAAAATCTGACAGTTAACCTTAAAAGATAAATTGACATAATATATAAATAAATGGTATTAAAATGGAATCTCAAAAGCTAATCAAGAGCTGATCAGATTCTTAATGAGAGAAATCCAAATTGAAAGAAAAATCTGCTATCATGTTACACCCATTAGATTAATAAACTTAAAAAATATATACTACTAAATGTTGATGATTATGTGCAATATAGATGCTCACATTCCTACCAATGGCAACTACTTCAGAGAACCAAGAGAAGCCCTTAAGTAAATTAATGTACTACAAACCAACAATTCCATACTCAAGTACATGGCGCATAGAAATTTTCACACTGTTTTATAAATGAAAATACACGAGGCTCTTGATGGTACAGTATTCATAGCAACAGAAAAGTGGAGTCAAATAGAGTCAGTCACTACTGGGAGTATGCACAGCCATATCATGGAGAATTAGGAAGCAGTTAAGTGTAACAGAGATATGCAATATCCAAAACAAATTATATGTTACCTTTATAGCTGAACCAATTCAACATTGATGAATATTTTTAGATAATTCCCTGAACGATATTGTCAGCTCACATTCTATCTTCAGTGTGTTAGTCACTCAGTCGTATCTGACTCTTAGCCACCTGCGGGGAGCGGCCTGAACCAAAAGGCTGGCTCTGGGAGCTGCCTTGATCCTCAAGGGTTTGTTCGCTGACATAGCTCTCTGTCCCGCCACCCCTCTCTGGAATTTATTATCTAAGTTAATCTTAAAGAACATTTGCAAGCCTTGAATGCACACATGACGCAGATGGATAAGCCTTTCACGACCACCCTTAAGATAAACGGGATGACTTTGGCGTTATCAGAGAGTTCTGGTGATTGTTATCTCAAAGTGATGTTTATGGAAAAATACTTTCTCTTCTTAAGATTCTCTTCTTGGTTTAGTATAAATGTAACCCTGAGAAATAAAGAATCATTGCTGACTGCAGCGATCCTCTCGACCCCATCTGTTCTGTGTCTTTACTTCTTAGCCTAAAGGAACGCGTCGTGTTGCTCGCTGAAATCTTCTGGCTGGCCCGGCAGCCACCCAATGGACTGCAGCCTGCCAGGCTCCTCCATCCATGAGATTTTCCAGGCAAGAACACTGAAGTGGGCTGCCAATATCTTCTCCAGGGGATCTTCCCAACCCAGGTATTGAACTCTGGGATCTATCTGCAAGATACTTTTAAATATGGCTGTCTTAGCCCTCAGATTGGGAGAAAATAATAGCAAATGAAGCAACAGACAAACGATTAATCTCAAAAATATACAAGCAACTCCTGCAGCTCAATTCCAGAAAAATAAATGACCCAATCAAAAAATGGGCCAAAGAACTAAACAGACATTTCTCCAAATAAGACATACAGATGGCTAACAAACACATGAAAAGATGCTCAACATCACTCATCATCAGAGAAATGCAAATTAAAACCACAATGAGGTACCATTACACGCCAGTCAGGATGGCTGCTATCCAAAAGTCTACAAGCAATAAATGCTGGAGAGGGTGTAGAGAAAAGGGAACCCTCTTACACTGTTGGTGGGAATGCAAACTAGTACAGCCGCTATGGAAAACAGTGTGGAGATTTCTTAAAAAACTGGAAATAGAACTGCCATATGACCCAGCAATCCCACTCCTGGGCATACACACTGAGGAAACCAGATCTGAAAGAGACACATGCACCCCAATGTTCATCGCAGCACTGTTTATTATAGCCAGGACATGGAAGCAACCTAGATGCCCATCAGCAGATGAATGGATAAGGAAGCTGTGGTACATATACACCATGGAATATTACTCAGCCATTAAAAAGAATTCATTTGAATCAGTTCTAATGAGATGGATGAAACTGGAGCCCATTATACAGAGTGAAGTAAGTCAGAAAGATAAAAAACATTACAGCATACTAACACATATATATAGAATTTAGAAAGATGGTAATGATAATCCTATATGCAAAACAGAAAAAGAGACATAGAAGTACAGAACAGACTTTTGGACTCTGTGGGAGAAGGCGAGGGTGGGATGTTTTGAGAGCACAGCATGTATATTATCTATAGTAAAACAGATCACCAGCCCAGGTTGGATGCATGAAACAAGTGCTTTGGCCTGGTGCACTGGGAAGACGCAGAGGAATCGGGTGGAGAGGGAGGTGGGAGGGGGATCGAGACGGGGAATACATGTAAATCCATGGCTGATTCATGTCAATGTATGACAACCCCCCCCCCCAAAAAAATAAATAAATATGGCTGTCTTAGTTTGCTCAGGCTGCCATAGCAAAATAACATTGACTCTGTGGCTTAAATAACATAAATGCATTTTCTCCCACTTCATTAAACCAGAAGTTCAGGAAAAAGGTCCCAGCATGGCTGGTTTCTCATGAAGGTTTTCATTGTGGGTTATAGATGGCTATCTTTGCACTCCATCCTCATGTTTTGGTGAAAGAGAGAAAGACAAATCTTTTGATGTCTTCAGTTCAGCTCAGTTCAGTGGCTCAGTCGTGTCCAACTCTTTGTGACCCCGTGAATCACAGCATGCCAGGCCTCCCTGTCCATCACAAACTCCCGGAGTTTACTCAAACTTATGCCCATCAAGTCGGTGATGTCATTCCAGCCATCTCATCCTCTGTCGTCCCCTTCTCCTCCTGCCCCCAATTCCTCCTAGCATCAGGGTCTTTTCCAATGAGTCAACTCTTCACATGAGGTGGCCAAAGCATTGGAGTTTCAGCTTCAGCATCAGTCCTTCCAATGAACACCCAGGACTTATCTCCTTCAGGATGGACTGGTTGAATCTCCTTGCACTCCAAGGGACTCTCAAGAGTCTTCTCCAATACCACAGTTCAAAAGCATCAATTTTTTGGCACTCAGCTTTCTTCACATTCCAACTCTCACATCCATACATGACCACTGGAAAAACCATAGCCTTGACCAGATGGACCTTTGTTGGCAAAGTAATGTCTCTGCTTTTTAATATGCTATCTAGGTTGGTCATAACTTTCCTTCCAAGGAGTAAGTGTCTTTTAATTTCATGGCTGCAATCACCATCTGTAGTGATTTTGGAGCCCCCAAAAATAAAGTCTGACACTGCTTCCACTGTCTCCCCATCTATTTCCCATGAGGTGATGGAACCAGATGCCATGATCTTAGTTTGCTGAATGTTGAGTTTTAAGACAACTTTTTCACTCTCCTCTTTGACTTTCATCAAGAGGCTTTATAGTTTCTCTTCACTTTCTGCCATAAGGGTGGTGTCATCTGCATATTGGAGGTTATTGATATTTCTCCTGTCAATCTTGATTCCAGCTTGTGCTTCTTCCAGCCCAGTGTTTCTCAAGATGTACTCTGCATATAAGTTAAATAAGCAGGGTGACAATATACAGGCTTGATGTACTCCTTTTCCTATTTGGAACCAGTCTGTTGTTCCATGTCCAGTTCTAACTGTTGCTTCCTGACCTGCATACAGGTTTCTCAAGAGACAGGTCAGGTGGTCTGGTATTCCCATCTCCTTCAGAATTTTCCACAGTTTATTGTGATCCACACAGTCGAAGGCTTTGGAGTATTCATTAAAGCAGACATAGATGTTTTTCTGGAACTCTCTTGATCTCTCGATGATCCAGCAGATGTTGGAAATTTGATCTCTGGTTCCTCTGCCTTTTCTAAAACCAAATCTGGAAGTTCTCAGTTCACGTATTGCTGAAGCTTGACTTGGAGAAGTTTGAGTGTTACTTTACTAGCGTGTGAGATGAGTGCAATTGTGTGGTAGTTTGAGCATTCTTTGGGATTACCTTTCTTTGGGATTGGAATGAAAACTGACCTTTTCCAGGCCTGTGGCCACAGCTGAGTGTTCCAAATTTGCTGGCATATTGAGTGCAACACTTTCACAGCATCATCTTTCAGGATTTGAAATAGCTCAACTGGAATTCCATCATATCCACTAGCTTTGTTCGTAGTAATGCTTCCGAAGGCCCACTTGACTTCATATTCCATGATGTCTGACTCTAGGTGAGTGATCGCACCATTGTGATTATCTGGGTCCTGAAGATCTTTTTGGTACAGTTCTTCTATGTATCCTTGCCACCTCTTCTTAATATCTTCTGCTTCTGTTAGGTCCATGCAATTCCTGTCCTTTATTGAACCCATTTTTGCATGAAATGTTCCCTTGGTATCTCTAATTTTCTTGAAGAGATCTCTAGTCTTTCCCATTCTGTTGTTTTCCTCTATTTCTTTGCATTGATCGCTGAGGAAGGCTTTCTTATCTCTCTTTTCTATTCTTTGGAACTTTGCATTCAAATGGGGATATCTTTCCTTTTCTCTTTTGCTTTTCACTTCTCTTCTTTTCACAGCTATTTGTAAGGCCTCCTCAGACAGCCATTTTGCCTTTTTGCATTTCTTTTCCATGGGGATTGTCTTGATCCCTGTCTCCTGTACAATATCACGAACCTCCGTCCATAGTTCATCAGGCACTCTGTCTATCACATCTAGTCCCTTAAATCTATTTGTCACTTCTACTATATAATCATAAGGTATTTGATTTAGGTCATAACTGAATGGTCTACTGGTTTTCCCTACTTTCTTCAATTTAAGCCTGAATTTTGCAATAAGGAGTTCATGATCTGAGCCACAGTCAGCTCCCAGTCTTGTTTTTGCTGACTATATAGAGCCTCTCCATCTTTGGCTGCAAAGAATATAATCAATCTGGTTTTGGTGTTGGCCATCTGGTGATGTCCATGTGTAGAGTCTTCTCTTGTGTTGTTGGAAGAGGGTGATTGCTATGACCAGTGTGTTCTCTTGCAAAACTCCATTAGCCTTTGCCCTGCTTCATTCCGTACTCCAAGGCCAAATGTGCCTGTTACTCCAGGTGTTTGTTGACTTCCTACTTCTGCGTTCCAGTCCCCTATAATGAAAAGGACATCTTTTTTGGGTGTTAGTTCTAAAAGGCCTTGTAGGTCTTCATAGAACCGTTTAGCTTCAGTTTCTTCAGCGTTACTGGTTGGAGCATATGTTTGGATTACCATGATATTGAATGGTTTGCCTTGGAAATGAACAGAGATCATTCTGTCATTTATGAGACTGCATCTTCACTTAAAAGACTACTAATCTCACCATGAAGACCCCACCCTATGACCACATTTCAATCTAATTACCTCTCAAAGATCCCTTCCTCCAAATACCATCACAGTAAAGTAAGGCCTTCAAGAATAGGAATTTGGGGGTGGCAGAGTTATGTCTCTAGCAATGGTTATTACAGAATTTGTGGCACATGGCTTGATAGACTTTTCCAGCTCTTTCCTTATGCCTCATAGGATCATTTTCTTTGAAAAATACTTTAAGTGCTTTTTCATTTCAGCTTTCAATTTTGTTTGCCATAATTCTAAAGTACTCCAGGGTTCTACAGAAAACAATTTGATACCCACTACATAAATTATCAATAATTTTCAATTCATATTTTCATAGGAATTAATATACCAGGGTATACAGACTATTGATAAACTATAGTCAATTTATCAATAGATCAAGAAAGAAAGTGAAAGTGAAAGTCACTCAGTTGTGTCCAACTCTGCGATCCCATGGACTATACAGTCATGGAATTCTCCAGGCCAGAATACTGGAGTGAGTAGCCTTTTCCTTCTCCAGGGGATCTTCCCAACCCAGGGACTGAACCCAGGTCTCTCACATTGCAGGTGGATTCTTTACCAGCTGAGCCACAAGGGAGGCCCATTTTCATTTTAATAGGAATTATTACGTCAGGGTATACAAGCTATTGATAAACTATGGTCAGTTTACCAATAGATCAAATGCGGTGTAAATACCAATATGGTCCCTGTTTTGTTATTGCTTAGTTACTCAGTCATGTCTTACTCTTTTCAACTCCATGCACTGTAGCCCGCCAGACTCCTCTGTCCATGAGACTTCCCAGGCAAGAATACTGGAGTGGATTGCCATTTCCTTCTCCAGGGGATCTTCCTGACCTAGGGATCGAACCCATGTCTCCTGCATTGGCAGGCACATTCTTTACAGCTGAGCCACCAAGCAAACCCAATATGGACCCTACTGTGTATATAATTGTGCACAAGATGCTGAGTAGTGTTTATATTTTAAATCAATCTACTTTTAAACTGACTTCAGTTCTCCATTACTAAAAATACTTGAACTTCCAGAGAATAGGCTAATAAATTATCAAATGTACACATGAAAGAAACAAATACAGAAAACAAAAAGGGGGAAACAACTTCTGAAACATGCTTTTAACTTACTGTTCTACAGTTAATTTTTTGAATTGAATGTTAATCACAAACAATAAAAGTTTGAGTACATCACGCATGGAAATCCCTTTTATATTTTATTCAAAGACAGCACAAAGACATACAGATGTGTTTATACTGAAGAATTTTTATTTGACAAATAAGACCAATAATGTGATGGTCAGCTGAGTTAAAAACTCAGATGAGTTAAAAACAGGAACTGGTATGTAGTGATGTTGCTAAAGTTCACATGATTTCTACAAAAATCAGCAATAAAATAGGAAAATATCTCCCCAGGATATTATAATCCAACATACAGAGTCAGAAATGGCAGAATACGAACATTCTATATCCGAGTGACCTTCAGATAACCTCTACATATCTTTTTTAAATATAGTTTTCTGCTCTTTTCAAGTTAAGAATTACTATTTAATATTGCAGAATAGACAAAAGGTATCTTTTTCATTCAGGAGAGTTCTACAACTGTTTGAAAATAAGACTTAAATGAAAAACATTTGCAAGGTGGAATTGTTACATAAGTTTCTGTAATTTTACATTTAAACATTAAGTATGTAACAATTATCAAAGCAATTAAAAGCAAACATTATCCAACTAGAACTACAATTTATATGTAAATATTACATTATTACATTTCTGAGGTAATTTCTACAGTCCCAAATTCACTATGGGCATTTTTACTTTTGTTCTTTTGCACATTTTTATTTCTTTCTGGAACATTTCTCTGCTCTTGTCTGCCCGATAACTACTGGAATTTTATTAAGAGTGAAGTTTCCTTTTGATTAATTTTAGATATGTCTAAGGTATTGTTTAAGAGAAAGTGAAAGTTTTAGTCTCTCAGTATTGTCTGACCCTTTGCGATCCCATGGACTGCAGCCTGCTAGGCTTCTTTGTCCATGGGATTCTCCAGGCAAGAATACAGGAGTGGGTTGCCATTCTCTTCTCCAGGGGATGTTCCCTACCCAGGGATTGAACCCAGGTCTCCTGCATTTCAGGTGGGTTCTTTACTGTCTGAGCCACTAAATGTATTGTTTACAGAGCTAAAAGAAATGGGCACCCTTGCCTCAATAGAAGGTAACTCTGTGAAGCCATTTATGCTAAATTTTACATGAGAATACAATTTTATTCCCTTTTCCTTTCACTATTCTGCTGTAATTCTTAAAACAAACTAAAAGCACCTGATTTTTTCCCTCAGGTTCTTTTACTAGGGAGCCTGACCCATTATAGGTTTAATTTATTGTAAACAAGAATTAAATGACCTCTTTTTCCCCCCTAGCTCTTTACTGCCTACCCCTGATTCCGGATGCCAGGTCCTTATTATTTATGAGAATTCTGAGTTACAAATTAAGCTCCTTCTTTTTTGTTTTCTTTTCCCTTCAGCTAGATAAAGATATACTCCATTAAAATAATAATAACAATTATAATTGATAACGCCTTAAAAATTCCTTCCCATTACTACACTGGTGTTTCAGAAGGCCAAAGAAAAAAAAGATGTGTAGATAAGTCAATGCTATTCTCCCAATTTGTCCTACACATCGCTTCCCCCGCCACCCCATGTCCACATGTCCATTCTCGATTCCTTCCCTGCAAATCGGTTCACCATTTTTCTAGATTCCATATATAGACATATAAGTGTTTTCCAAACATATATGTAGGGTAGGGATAGAGAACAGACATGTGGAATATCCTACATATGTGATATTTGCTTTCTTATTTCCGACTCACTTTACTCTGTATGACAGACTCTAGTGCCATCCTTAAACAGCCAGTGGGAAGCTGCTGCATAATATATGGAGCTCAGCTCAGTTCTCTCTGATGTCCTAGAGAGGTGAGATGCGGCGGTGGGGGCGGTACGGCGGAGCTAAAGGGAGGCTCGAGAGGGAGGGGATGTATGTATACCTACACCTGATTCACTGTTGTACAGCGGAAACTAATACAACGTTTTAAAGCAATTATGCGCCAATTTAAAAAAAAGTGGATGTATGTGTTCAGAATTACTCTATTATTGAATTACTTTTTTCTAAACATAAAAAAACCCCCAAAACTTGATTTTGCTATGGATCCACAGTGAGAATGCATACATTTGAGTTTAATTGGGAAAAGTAAATTTCCGCATGAAATTCACAGTTCTTTCTTCAGTCTAAGCCTTCTATTCATTGCCATAGGGTTGGAAATAACCAAGGATTCAACCAACCATGGACCTTGTAGGACTGTAGTACACTACTGAAAAATATCCATATATGAGTGAACCCACACAGTTCAAACTTGCATGGTTCAAGGGCCAATTCAATTCATGATTATTATCTGATTTGACAAAACATTTTAACTACCATCTTCTTTTCTCTTTCCCATCAGTGACCCTATTTGTCTTTTTCTTGCCCCAGCCTAATTTGGGGGCTACTCCTCTGTTGCTTTATAATCCAGTGAAAATTTTAATCATTTATTTCCCTGAACTGCCATAATTATTTTTCATGTTAGCATATATCTGTGATACTCTCCTGCAAAGAAACACATGCAATTCCTCAAAATCATTCACCTTGTTGGCCAGTGTGATCTGTTTCTGTCTTACTAATACCATTCTCATAGAAGCTGAATTTTTTATTTCCCTCACATGTTCTGGTGCAAACTCAATGACTAGCACTTTCCTTGGACCATTTTAAATGTCAAATTTTATTTTTTCAAGACACACTGTTGGAAGACTTCACTAAGAATTTTACATAGTACAAACCAATGCCACAAATTATCATCTAACAAAATCTAAAAAAAAACTGTTGAGACAGATTTTTTAACTTCCACATTAAAATAATAGCCCAAATATTTGTGTATTCCTTTATAATTCACAATTTCTTTGATACAACATAATGTTTTATCCCATCAACAGACTTTTAAAGATACTACATTAAGTGTTATTTCCAATTTACTGAAAGGATACTATAATAATATACATTCTCCTAAATCTCAGAGCTTTCATTTAATTAACTAATATTTTATATAATTACAAATTATTACCTAATAAGCAATCTCATAAGCTCAGAAATACTATATGGAATATAAGAGAATATGCTTGGAGCTCAAGTTGTCAGCATGCCATAATTAAACACACGTGATTATCAATGTGCAACTATTACAGTTTTACTGAACATACAATAAAAGGATCATAACATATAGATTTATGAATCTGCTTAATATCAAATACTAAAAAATAGCCACAAAAAGCTCATCAGTGGGTTATGATTCAGATATTGAATGCTTACTCAAATATTCATTCATATTCAATCCTTAAGCCAAAACTATGAAGTAGATGATGCTACCTCAGTTTTACAGATGAAGAAACTAGAACCTGAGAAAAATAAAAAGACCCATCTTATCTAGACGGCAAATATGAAAATCAAATGCACGTATTATGATTATTCCTCTGTATGCCAAACAATGTCAAATAGGTCCATAATACTTCCTGAGATCTGTGAGGCTGTGGACCAAGTGTTTTAATTCAACAAGCTGTTCTTTCATACTTTTCCCCTGTGGTAGTACTATTGAATCTGGAGCTTCACTGTACTAAATTGAAACAATATAAACTTTTTAATGATACATTCAAAGGACACAGTATAATTTGTTTTAGAAGGAATTCACCTTTATTTTTTTTCTATGAAGTTAGAACTAGCAGAACCAAAACTTGCTGTATCATCAATGTGCAATATGTTGGATTTAAGAAAACACAGATTCTTTTCTTTAACATAAAAATTAATTATATTCTTCCTTCTTGTTAAAGAATTGCCTTTAGATAGTGCTAAACTGAAGAAGGCCAGTTTTCTAATCAGACTTTTTCAAACCAGTGTCTTAAACTGCAGAGAAGCAATCTTGGTAAACATAGGACCTTAATGCTACATTCCTTGTTGGCTCAACACAGGAAAGAATCACAGATTGAAACAATCAATAGAAAGCAGTGAGTTAGTCAGCAGCTAATGCCCACCCTCTTACAAGATCCAATAAAAGCTTGTGTCAGCAAAGAAAGTCATGACAGTGTGAAACTCAAAAATAAAACGTCAGTCTTCTGCTTTTGGGTAGCTGAAGTCCATAAGGATCTAGTTAAATCTCTCAGGATTCCACCTAATTCTAGATTATTTCTCTCAAGTTTGTGGGACTATTTCCCATTTTATCCACTGACCTGACATGGATTTATACTACAGTGTATCTTCCAATTTTGATTCCATTTCATACTATGGCATTTCTGGCTTTCTGGCATTTCTCAAAATACTCTAAAAATATACAAGTATCAATTGCTAAGATAAAACACGACAGGGTGAGCTCTAGTCCAGAAACCAGACTGAGTTCTCATGTTTTGAACGAAAGTAACCATCTTCACACCTGCTTCGGATAAAGGCTTTGCCTTGATGATTAACCAAACGCTATATAACTGCCATATTATTTTTGCAAAAAACTATGGCAAATACAATGAAATATAATCTTTCTTGTTATTTCCTTTCTTAAAATTTTCATTTGTGATTCAGTGGTTGTAATCTCCCCATGAAGATGTAGTATCTTGATCACTGGAGAAACTAGCACCTTCCCATCCAACATCTCACACTGACAACTGTGAGGCTGGAAGAGGAGAAGACAATACACATGCATTTTTGGGCACTAATGTGTATCACACAGTGTTCTTGATACTTTAATTATGCCACCAAAGTAACCCTCACAGCTTCCATAAGTGTATGGCATTAATATCAGCCCTAGTTCATAGAGGAGGAAAGAAAGTCTGGGTGACTAAGCACATGGGTCAATTTCTCCAGGAGCAAGAAGCATAACATCATTTCTCTAGACTTTCATTTGTTCATCTGAATAAATTTAACTAGATTCCTGCTAATAATTGTTTTATTTTAATCTCTCTCCTGTGCTGGGAGAAAAGATGCTCGTTGGTACTTACAATCAATTGTTTTGACATTTGCCATCAAGTCTCAAGTTCCCCATAAACCTAATGTACTCTTTCTTTTTTCCCTAAAGTACTCTTAATTTGGAAATATGAATCTGGAATTTTAAGTAGAATCATTTTTTTTTTCTTTTTCTTCAATACATATGTTTCAGAAAAGGTAATAATTCCCCCTTATTCTTTGGTGGTGTTGCTTTCTATTTACATATGTTTGATAGTTTTGCTGATTTTTATCTCTTTCTTCATTTTACAGAGATTTCCTTCATGCTGGATCTCTGTATATTCTACCTATCTGGGGCAAAGCATTGCTGTGCTTTTCTCGTATGTTCTATAATTTTCTGAAATAAAAGGAACATGGGAAGTCACTTACAAAAAGTAAATAATTCCCTAAATTTAATAAGGAAGAGACATTTAGCAACATTACTTAAGTGAAAGCCCTATCTTCATGGCTAGTTCAATTCAGAGGGTTTTATGTCCTAATATTCTTGATTCTCCAGAACTAGTTGTCATTTCTCATGTTTGGAGACACTTCTAAAAATAAACCACCTTGAAAAGGGCCCTAAACCACAAGAGCCAAGAACTTCCATTTTCCTGTCTTCCTTATAATAAAAAGTTCCATCTAAGAAAAAGTAATATCTTTTAAACATATTAAAAATTTACAAAACAATGAAGAAAACTCTTTGAAAGAAATTTTTAAAGAAGAAGGAAGTTTTGCCTCAAGGTGATTTTCTTTTCATGACTATAATGTGAAATAATGGGCAACTTCTTTGCTAAAAGAAGAAAAAATGCTCACACATTTGATTTATAGCTGTCATTCCTTTACCAGTCACTGTTCAAAAGTATTTAATCATAGTTTGCATGCATTAAAATGATACTTCATCTTACGGGTTTACTAATTTCAGAATGATTATTTCCATCCAAAAAAATCGAAAGAGAAGTAAAAAAGTCTGCAAAACTTCAACACATTTTGGATACAATTCCTCAGGGTTCTCAGATCATCCCTCTAAAATTATGGAAAGAAGAAAGTGTTCTGTAAATGTGTTTACAAATGTCTGCTTGCTAAACAAGCATGACTTATAATAACAACAGCATCAAAATACGAATCTTTTATTTTCTATTTTTATATAGTATTTAAAGTGTAAATTATAAAACACTGTAAAGATTTTAAATTAAAACTCTACATATCTCCATGGGAGGCTTTCAAAGACCTGTGCTAATACAAGGATGACAACCCTTTTTATCGTCTACTGGCTTCAATTCTCTTAGAGAAGCAGATGTATCCTGAAGAGAACTGTTCAGAATGTCACAACTTCTACTAGAAAAACAAAATGCTATCATATACAGGAATTCCATTATTTTCTTTTCATTCTAGCAGCTGGCACTAACAGATGGTTGCTTTTTCTTCTTTCTTTCTTTTTTTAATTGAAAAGAACAATAAAAAGGCTGTAGCTCAATCAAAAACCTGTGCTTTCTTTCATTTGTTTAACTTCATGCAGAGGTAAGGAATTAAAATCTTAAATTTACTACAAAAAATCAAATACCAGATGGTTTCATAATTGGATAATTTTTTTCTCCCACAGCAAACCATACTTTCAAAAAGATGACGATATGGGCTAAAAATATGTGTTCATGAAATATTCAACTTTTGTACTTGAAAGTAAAAAAAGAAATAATTATTATTTAAATTCAGGAAGAGATTGACCAAACTAAGTTTCATAATAAATTACATTAGTATGATCCACCATGTACTGATTTATGCTCAGCCTGGTTTGTTTTTTTTTTAGCATTCACACAACATAATAAATCATACTTTTTGAAATGAAAAAATATTTTGAAATAAACCTTACAGAGTTTTATGTTCCATTTGAGGCAAAGTTAGCATAAAATTATAGATTTTAGTTGAGGTAATTTCACAAAGGATACAAGATAATGAAAATATACACCAAATAAAAATAACATATCAAGTGAAATAATCATCATCTCTGCTATATCCAAGACTCAATAAGAACACAAATACAGATATGTTATTTTGAAGTTATTGAATTTTCCTTTTGGGATATGCTCAATAATTGCCTTCAAAGAAATCCATATTCTGGAGTTTGTTAATATTACCTTACATGGCAATAGGGAGTTTGCAGATGTGACCAAGTTAAGGATCATGATATGGAAAGATTGCCTTGGATCATCTGTGTGTGGTTTAAGTATAATCACAAAACTTAAAGAAAGAAGACATATATGAATTTTAAGTATTAAAATAAAATTTCATTTTAATAGCCATAATAAGTAAAGTTGAATAAAAATGTATCCATGAATACTTCTTCAATCTTTTTGGGAATACTGATTCACCGTTATCAGAAAATGATGGTATAAACATGAAGTAGTAATATTAATTAGCCCATTTCTTAGGAGTCTTTCCATAATGAATACCTTGTGCCATGCTTAGTTGCTCAGTCGTATCCAACCCCTTGAAACCCCACAGACTGAGCCCACCAGGCTCCTCTGTCCATGGGATTCTCCAGGCAAGAATCCTGGAGTGGGTTGCCACGCCCTCTTCCAGGGGATCTTTCTGACCCAGGGATCAAACCCAGATTTCTCGCATTGCAGGAGGGTTCTTTACCTTCTGAGTCACCAGGGAAGCCCAAGAATACTGGAGAGGTAGCTTATCCCTTCTCCAGGGGATCCTCCCAACACAGGAACCAAATCAGGGTCTCCAGCATTGCAGGCAGATTCTTTACCAGCTGAGCTACTAGGCAAGCCCAATGAATACCTTAGGATTAATGAAAATATTTTATACATGATTTGGGTTTTATGATAAAGCTCTATGCTGTAATATGAAACTTCAAATAATTGATATTTCATAAAACTTTACCATTTTTGCAAAATGCACTCAATAACCATTTTGCATGTATAAAATTCTGCAAGTTTCTTAACTGAATGAATCAATACTACTACACAAGTTCATTTTTCCTAATTATTTTAGTGACAACGTTAAGTTATGGATACATTAAAAATAATTTAAGAACAAATACTATTGATTGATTATATTACTGCATAGAACTACATGAGACTTGTTAAGATTGCCCTATTACGTTGCTACTGGACAGCATGCAGTGCACTTACTGTAACACCTAGTTCATTTAAGGCAGCCATTCCATACATTTGGAAAAATGTCTGCCTGATTATGACTTTGAAAGTTTATATATTGATCTAATTTCAATCACTTCTCCTATCATTTTCTGCAATCTGCTATGATCCAAGTAAGCCCTTCTTGAAACCCTGTTACAATTTCCTAAGAACTAGTTTGACCACCACTTTTATATTAACACCCAACCTTATAGAAGCACGACAGACCGCACCAAAACGAGCCCAAGAGGCGTTACCCCATGCCCAAGGTCAGGGGCGGCAACCCAGAGTGCCAGGCTGTGACGGCGCAGCAGCGGCAGAGAGGAGCTACCCCACGTCGGAGGTCAGGGGCTGCAGCAGAGAGGAGCAACCGCAAGTCTGAAGTCAGGGGCAGCAGTGGAGAGGAGCAACCCTATGTCGAATGAGCGGCGGCTGCGTGAGCTTGGGAGGGAGCTACTCCACGTTCAAGGTGAGAAGGTGTGACCTCGTCCAACGTAAGGAGTGGTGGCTGCCCTTTCTGGAGCAGCCATGAAGAGATACCCCATGTCCAAGTTAAGAGAAACCCAAGTAAGACAGTAGGTGTTGTGAGAGGGCATCAGAGGGCAGAGAGACTGAAACCATAATCACAGAAAACTAACCAATCTGATCACAGGACCACAGTCTTGTCTAACTCAGTGAAACGAAGACATCCCGTGTGGGGCCACCCAAGACAGCCTGGTCATGGTGGAGAGGTCTGACAGAATGTGGTCCACCGGAGAAGGGAATGGCAAACCACTTCAGTATTCTTGCCTTGAGAACCCCATGAACAGTATGAGAAGGAAAAATGATAGGATACTGAAAGAGGAACTCCCCGGGTCAGTAGATGCCCAATATGCTACTGCAGATCAGTAGAGAAATAACTCCAGAAAGAATTAAGGGTTGGAGCCAAAGCGAAAACAGTACCCAGCTGTGGATGGGACTGGTGACAGAAGCAAGGTCCGATGCTGTAAAGAGCAATATTGCATAGGAACCTGGAATGTTAGGTCCATGAATCAAGGCAAATTGGAAGTGGTCAACCAGGAGATGGCAAGAGTGAACGTCGACATTCTAGGAATCAGCGAACTAAAATGGACTGGAATGGGTGAATTTAACTCAGATGACCATTATATCTACTACAGTGGGCAGGAATCCTTTAGAAGAAATGGAATAGCCATCATGGTCAACAAGAGTCCAAAATGCAGTACTTGGATGAAATCTCAAAAACGACAGAATGATCTCTGTTCGTTTCCAAGGCAAACCATTCAATATCACAGTTATCCAAGCCTATGCCCCAACCAGTAACACTGAAGAAGCTGAAGCTGAATGGTTCTATGAAGACCTACAAGACCTTTGAGAACTAATACCCCCCAAAAATGTCCTTTTCATTATAGGGGACTGGAATGCAAATGAAGGAAGTCAAGAAACACCTGGAATAACAGGCAAATTTGGCCTTGGAGTATGGAATGAAGCAGAGCAAAGGCTAATAAGAGTATTGGCAAGAGGATGCACAGGTCTTAGCAAACACCCTCTTCCAACAACATAAGAGAAAACTCTACACATGGACATCACCAGATGGTCAACACCAAAATCAGATTGATTATATTCTTTGCAGCCAACGATGGAGAAGCTCTATACAGTCAGCAAAAACAAAACTGGGAGCTGACTGTGGCTCAGATCATGAATTCCTTATTGCCAAATTCAGACTTAAATTGAAGAAAGTAGGGAAAACCAGTAGACCATTCAGTTATGACCTAAATCAAACCCCTTATGATTATATAGTAGAAGTGACAAATAGATTTAAGGGACTAGATGTGATAGACAGAGTGCCTGATGAACTAAGGACAGAGGTCCGTGGCATTGTACAGGGGATAGGGATCAAGACCATCCCCATGGAAAAGAAATGCAAGAAAGCAAAATGGCTGTCTGAGGAGGCCTTACAAACAGCTTTGAAAAGAAGAGAAGTGAAAAGCAAAAGAGAAAAGGAAAGATATTCCCATCTGAATGCAGAGTTCCAAAGAATAGAAAGGAGAGATAAGAAAGCCTTCCTCAGCGATCAATGCAAAGAAATAGAGGAAAACAACAGAATGGGAAAGACTAGAGATCTCTTCAAGAAAATTAGAGATACCAAGGGAACGTTTCATGTAAAGATGGACTTGCTAAAGGACAGAAGTGGTATGGACCTAACAGAAACAGAAGAAAT
Source organism: Muntiacus reevesi (assembly GCF_963930625.1). NCBI lineage: Eukaryota > Metazoa > Chordata > Mammalia > Artiodactyla > Cervidae > Muntiacus > Muntiacus reevesi. Next base: position 12,928,825 of record NC_089265.1, on the reverse strand, counting down.
TAAGAAGAGGTGATAAGAATACATAGAAGAATTGTACAAAAAAGATCTTCATGACCCAGATAATCATGATGGTGTGATCACTCACCTAGAGTCAGACATCATGGAATGTGAAGTCAAGTGGGCCTTAGAAAGCATCACTATGAACAAAGCTAGTGGATGTGATGGAATTCCAGTTGAGCTATTTCAAATCCTGAAAGATGATGCTATGAAAGTGCTGCACTCAATATGCCAGCAAATTTGGAAAACTCAGTAGTGGCTACAGGACTGGAAAATGTCAATTTTCATTCCAGTCCCAAAGAAAGTCAATCCCCAAAATGCTCAAACTACCACACAATTGCACTCATCTAACACGCAAGTAAAGTAACACTCAAAGTTCTCCAAGCCAGGCTTCCAGATGTTCAAGTTGGTTTTAGAAAAGGTAGAGGAACCAGAGATCAAATTGCCAACATCTGCTGGATCATCAAAAAAGCAAGAGAGTTCCAGAAGAACATCTTTTTCTGGTTCATTGACTATGCCAAAATATTTGACTGTGTGGATCACACTAAACTGTGGAAAATTCTGAAAGAGATGGTCATACCAGACCACCTGACCTGCCTCTTGAGAAACCTGTATGCAGGTCAGGAAGCGACAGTTAGAACTGGACACGGAACAACAGACTGGTTCCAAATAGGAAAAGGAGTACATCAAGGCTGTATATTGTCACCCTGCTTATTTAACTTATATGCAGAGTACAGTATGAGAAAAGCTGGGCTGGAAGAAGCACAAGCTGGAATCAAGATTGACAGGAGAAATATCAATAACCTCAGATATGCAGATGACACCACCCTTATGGCAGAAAGTGAAGAGAAACTGTAAAGCCTCTTGATGAAAGTGAAAGAGGAGAGTGAAAAAGTTGTCTTAAAGCTCAACATTCAGCAAACTAAGATCATGGCATCTGGTTCCATCACCTCATAGGAAATAGATGGGGAAACAGTGGAAACAGTGTCAGACTTTATTCTTTTGGGCTTCAAAATCACTACAGATGGTGATTGCTGCCATGAAAGTAAAAGACGCTTACTCCTTGGAATGAAAGTTATGACCAACCTAGATAGCATATTAAAAAGCAGAGACATTACTTTGCCAACAAAGGTCTGTCTAGTCAAGGCTATGGTCTTTCCAGTGGCCATGTAGGGATGTGAGAGTTGGACTGTGAAGAAAGCTGAGCACTGAAGAATTGATGCCTTTGAACTGTGGTGTTGGAGAAGACTCTTGAGAGTCCCTTGGACTGCAAGGAGATCCAACCAGTCCATCCTAGAGGAAATCAGTCCTGGGTGTTCATTGGAAGGACTGATGCTGAGCTGAAACTCCAATACTTTGGCTACCTCATGCCAAGAGTTGACTCATTGGAAAAGACCCTGATGCTGTGAAGGATTGGGGGCAAGAGGAGAAGGGGACGACAGAGGATGAGATGGCTTGTTGGCATCACCGACTCGATGGACATGAGTTTGGGTAAATTCTAGGAGTTGGTGGTGGACAAGGAGGCCTGGTGAGCTGCAATTCATGGAGTCGCAAAGAGTTGGACAGGACTGAGCGACTGAACTATACTGAAGTGAACTTACTGTTGAATTCATAAAGAGCATCCTTTCATGAAGTTGGCCAGAGTAGATCAGTTTGGTAAAATGGTAGACTAGCAGTAAGCAGATAAATGACTTCCCAAGAGATACTGAGGGCTTCCCAGGAAGCTGAGGGGTAAATTATATATATATATATAAAATTAAATAGTATGCACAATATATAGGTCAATAATATATTAGAGCATAAGTACTACAGAAAAACTAGATGGGATAAAGACAATGAAAATCTTGGAGGGGGGCACTCTTTGAATTTTCTTGATAAACAACTTCATCAATGAGGTAATGTGTAGAGAAGTTAGTTACATTTTAAAAGGACTGCTCTACCTGATGTGTTGAGGATATATTACCTTTTCTTAGAGGAAGTAGGGTGACCAAAAGAGTTTGGAATCTGAGTCTAGTTGGGAAAGGAGTTCTGAAACCATGTTGGAAATATTTGCAATTGAACTAGGCTTATAGCAGTGAAGGTGATGAGACGTATCCAGATTCAGGCTTTATTCAGCGGGGATAGAGCCCAGGGAATTTTCTTGCAGAAAAATAAGTATTAGTAGAGATCCAAAGGATTGTTTTAATTCCACAAGGTTAAGAGTTTGAAGAAAAGTGTAAGAAAGGAAAGGAAAAGGGTAATTTAGTAGCAGTATAACCATAAGATATTGGTACCTTGGACATCAAATAAAGAAAATACATTGACTTAGAGGGACTGACAGTCGTTTGAAGTGTTAAATACAAATTTAGAAATGACTGATGGTACTAACAAAAGGAGTCATATAAATGAAGTCCATTTACCTATTCCACACGAGTTTTATTCTCACAGTTGCAACCACCTTTTTATTCTCTCCTTGTATCAAATAATAAACACTAAAAATTATATTGTAGACTAATTTTCTCAGTAAACTTATTTTTTAGTATTTAATACCTGATACAAAATGATAAGGCAATTGACCAATTATTCATTTACTGATAAGGCCATAATAAATGTTGATTCATCAGGAATTCTGAAGACTGGGTCTCAGACACCTTTTCAGTCTATGCTCACTCTTTGGTTCAGTTCAGTTAAGTTGCTCAGTCGTGTCTGACATTTTGCAGTCCCATGGACTGCAGCATGCCAGGCTCCCTGTCCATCACCAACTTCTGGAGTTTACTCAAACTTTGGTTACATCCTCTAATTGCCTGGCTTTAAATTGCCTCATATAAAATGGAAACTACTCAATTTATATTTTCAGCTCAAACTTCTAACCTAAATGTCAGAAATACACACACACACACACAAATACCCATGTAACACTTTGCATGAGCTTTAAAAAGATAGCTTATTTTTTTCTGATGGCTGGATCTACCATAATTGAAATGAATTAAACTGTACTCTAAAGAATTAAGTTGAGTACCCACTGGAGCCCATCAGTGTTTTTGTTCACTTTTCTTTTTCCAATATTATTTTTAGTTAGAATATAGTAAACATGATTTTCTGATTATTGCCTCATGAATACAGTTTACCATAAGTTGAAGTTCAAGACAAAGAAAATTTTAGTTGCTTAGGCTTGACAATAAATCTTATGCTTAAAGTAAAGAAGAATCATTTGCTTAGATCTGCAGCAGAATTTTTAGCTCAATTTAGATTCTAGAATGAGACTACTGCAGTTGAGTGAGACAGAAAATAAACTCTTGAATAAATTATCATGACTGAAGAACAATTCTGCAAAAAGCCCGAAAAAGAGAAATATAGAAATAGAGAAGGAATAAAGAGGGAATGACACTAGCTTATCTACCTATCTAGCCAGCTATCTTTTTTATATTGAAGCTTCTGCTTCCTCAGTTGGGAGCACTGCAGAAACTAAATATTTGAAAGACTAGATTCATCCTAATCTATTAGAAGCAAAAAGAAATATGACAGAAAAATTTTAAGTGTATATATCCAATGACAAACAGTAGACTATATTAGTTTTCTTCAACAGTAAGCAAGCCTGTGTGCTGAAAGTATAATGAAGCTTAACCAAGATGAAAGTAAACATTTTTTAACTGAGGAATAAAATTGTCTAAGAAAAAAGGAGAATTCATAGTGTTTTCTCTTTGCTTTATCCTTACAAAGTCTAAGGTTAATTTTCAATGTGTCTCTTCAACAATGAATGATTCTTTTCATCAACATAGCTGACCACTGCAGAATGTTGGCCAACCACTACATTTCTATTAATGACAAGAATCATTATGTGGTTCATGTCAGTAATCAGGGTACCAGATATTGCAAGGGCAACTCACTTAATTGCACTTTATCTCACTGAGCTACTTTTGCCTTTCATCTTTACTGATCCCCTCACTGCCAGCCAAGGAATTGTGCATCTGTTATTAGCAAATCTGATTTTGCCTTATGTCAGACAGGAGAAATGAACAATTGACAACATAACATTTTGTTTCAGAGAGATCCAAGGTACTATGTTTCAACAGCAGTGATATAGCACATGTATTAGCCATATTCAGCTTGACAAGAAGTGAATATTGTACTTTAAAGCAGCTTAAAAGTTTAAAAAAAAGTGAATGCCTTGTTTTTCAGTTAACACTGAAAATGTCAGTTTACTGGCTATTATTTATTGATTTTTAATATAAGAAACAAACAAAAAGAATGTGATTTCTAAAACATTTGAAATGAATATTTGCCAGTATGAAATGGACAGGCATTACACAACAGGTTTCAGTGAAAATAAAAACTGAAATTCAAAAAAGGATTTCCCCCTTTTTAAATGAAGCAATTTATCAGAATCCCTGATTCACTTCTTTTTTTTTTTTTTTTTTTTAATATTATTTTATTAGTTGGAGGCCAATCACTTTACAACATTTCAGTGGGTTTTGTCATACATTGACATGAATCAGCCATATAATTACATGTATTCCCCATCCCGATCCCCCCTCCCACCTCCCTCCCCACCCGACTCCTCAGGGTCCTCCCAGTGCACCAGGCCCGAGCACTTGACTCATGTATCCCACCTGGGCTGGTGGTCCGTTTCACCATAGATAATATACATGCTGTTCTTTCAAAACATCCCACCCTCACGTTTTCCCCCAGAGTTCAAAAGTCTGTTCTGTATTTCTGTGTCTCTTTTTCTGTTTTGCATATAGGGTTATCGCCACCATCTATCTAAATTCCGTATATATGTGTTAGTATACTGTAATGTTCTTTATCTTTCTGGCTTACTTCACTCTGTATAATGGGCTCCAGTTTCATCCATCTCATTAGAACTGATTCAAATGAATTCTTTTTAACGGCTGAGTAATATTCCATGGTGTATATGTACCACAGCTTCCTTATCCATTCATCTGCTGATGGGCATCTAGGTTGCTTCCATGTCCTGGCTATTATAAACAGTGCTGCGATGAACATTGGGGTGCACGTGTCTCTTTCAGATCTGGATTCCTCAGTGTGTATGCCCAGAAGTGGTATTGCTGGGTCATATGGCAGTTCTATTTCCAGTTTTTTAAGAAATCTCCACACTGTTTTCCATAGTGGCTGTACTAGTTTGCATTCCCACCAACAGTGTAAGAGGGTTCCCTTTTCTCCACACCCTCTCCAGCATTTATTGCTTGTAGACTTTTGGATAGCAGCCATCCTGACTGGCGTGTAATGGTACCTCATTGTGGTTTTGATTTGCATTTCTCTGATGATGAGTGATGTTGAGCATCTTTTCATGTGTTTGTTAGCCATCTGTATGTCTTCTTTGGAGAAATGTCTGTTTAGTTCTTTGGCCCATTTTTTGATTGGGTCGTTTATTTTTCTGGAATTGAGCTTCAGGAGTTGCTTGTATATTTTTGAGATTAATTCTTTGTCTGTTTCCTCATTTGTTATTATTTTCTCCCAATCTGAGGGCTGTCTTTTCACCTTACTTATAGTTTCCTTTGTTGTGCAAAAGCTTTTAATTTTCATTAGGTCCCATTTGTTTATTTTTGCTTTTATTTCCAATATTCTGGGAGGTGGGTCATAGAAGATCTTGCTGTGATTTAAGTCGGAGAGTGTTTTGCCTATGTTCTCCTCTAGGAGTTTTATAGTTTCTGGTCTTACATTTAGATCTTTAATCCATTTTGAGTTTATTTTTGTGTATGGTGTTAGGAAGTGTTCTAGTTTCATTCTTTTACACGTGGTTAACCAGTTTTCCCAGCACCACTTGTTAAAGAGATTGTCTTTTTTCCATTGTATATCCTTGCCTCCTTTGTCAAAGATAAGCTGTCCATAGGTTCGTGGATTTATCTCTGGGCTTTCTATTCTGTTCCATTGATCTATATTTCTGTCTTTGTGCCAGTACCATACTGTCTTGATGACTGTGGCTTTGTAGTAGAGTCTGAAGTCAGGCAGGTTGATTCCTCCAGTTCCATTCTTCTTTCTCAAGATTACTTTGGCTATTCGAGGTTTTTTGTATTTCCATACAAATTGTGAAATTATTTGTTCTAGTTCTGTGAAAAATACCGTTGGTAGCTTGATAGGGATTGCATTGAATCTATAGATTGCTTTGGGTAGAATAGCCATTTTGACAATATTGATTCTTCCAATCCATGAACACGGTATGTTTCTCCAACTGTTTGTGTCCTCTTTGATTTCTTTCAACAGTGTTTTATAGTTTTCTATGTATAGGTCTTTTGTTTCTTTAGGTAGATATACTCCTAAGTATTTTATTCTTTTTGTTGCAATGGTGAATGGTATTGTTTCCTTAATTTCTCTTTCTGTTTTTTCATTGTTAGTGTATAGGAATGCAAGGGATTTCTGTGTGTTAATTTTATATCCTGCAACTTTACTATATTCATTAATTAGCTCTAGTAATTTTCTGGTAGAGTCTTTAGGATTTTCTATGTAGAGGATCATGTCATCTGCAAACAGCGAGAGTTTCACTTCTTCTTTTCCTATCTGGATTCCTTTTATGTCTTTTTCTGCTCTGATTGCTGTGGCCAAAGCTTCCAACACTATGTTGAATAGTAGTGGTGAGAGTGGGCATCCTTGTCTTGTTCCTGATTTCAGAGGAAATGCTTTCAATTTTTCACCATTGAGGGTGATGCTTGCTGTGGGTTTGTCATATATAGCTTTTATTATGTTGAGGTATGTTCCTTCTATTCCTGCTTTCTGGAGAGTTTTAATCATAAATGAGTGTTGAATTTTGTCAAAGGCTTTCTCTGCATCTATTGAGATAATCATATGTTTTTTATCTTTCAATTTAGACAGGAAATGCAGACAGGTTGTATAAACGTGAACCCAAAACAACAAAGTAAATGACAACGGGACCACACCTATCAATAATTACCTTAAATGTAAATGGGTTGAATGCCCCAACCAAAAGACAAAGATTGGCTGAATGGATACAAAAACAAGACCCCTATATATGCTGTCTACAAGAGACCCACCTCAAAACAAGGGACACATACAGACTCAAAGTGAAGGGCTGGAAAAAAATATTTCACGCAAACGGAGACCAAAAGAAAGCAGGAGTCGCAATACTCATATCAGATAAAATAGACTTTCAAATAAAGGATGTGAAAAGAGACAAAGAAGGTCACTACATAATGATCAAAGGATCAATCCAAGAAGAAGATATAACAATTATAAATATATATGCACCCAACATAGGAGCACCGCAATATGTACGGCAAACACTAACGAGTATGAAAGAGGAAATTAATAGTAACACAATAATAGTGGGAGACTTTAATACCCCACTCACAACCATGGATAGATCAACTAAACAGAAAATCAACAAGGAAACACAAACCTTAAATGATACAATGGACCAGCTAGACCTAATTGATATCTATAGGACATTTCACCCCAAAACAATCAACTTCACCTTTTTCTCAAGTGCACACGGAACCTTCTCCAGAATAGATCACATCCTGGGCCATAAATCTGGTCTTGGAAAATTCAAAAAAATTGAAATCATTCCAGTCATCTTTTCTGACCACAGTGCAGTAAGATTAGATCTCAATTACAGGAAAAAAATTGTTAAAAATTCCAACATATGGAGGCTAAATAACACGCTTCTGAATAACCAACAAATCATAGAAGAAATCAAAAAAGAAATCAAAGTATGTATAGAAATAAATGAAAATGAAAACACAACAACCCAAAACCTATGGGACACTGTAAAAGCAGTGCTAAGGGGAAGGTTCATAGCATTACAGGCACACATCAAGAAACAAGAAAAAAGCCAAATAAATAACCTAACTCTACACCTAAAACAATTAGAGAAGGAAGAAATGAAGAACCCCAGGGTTAGCAGAAGGAAAGAAATCTTAAAAATTAGGGCAGAAATAAATGCAAAAGAAACTAAAGAGACCATAGCAAAAATCAACAAAGCTAAAAGCTGGTTTTTTGAAAAAATAAACAAAATTGACAAACCATTAGCAAGACTCATTAAGAAACAAAGAGAGAAGAACCAAATTAACAAAATAAGAAATGAAAAGGGTGAGATCACAACAGACAACACTGAAATACAAAGGATCATAAGAGACTACTACCAGCAGCTCTATGCCAATAAAATGGACAACTTGGATGAAATGGACAAATTCTTAGAAAAGTATAACTTTCCAAAACTGAACCAGGAAGAAATAGAAGATCTTAACAGAGCCATCACAAGCAAGGAAATCGAAACTGTAATCAGAAATCTTCCAGCAAACAAAAGCCCAGGACCAGATGGCTTCACAGCTGAATTCTACCAAAAATTTAGAGAAGAGCTAACACCTATCTTACTCAAACTCTTCCAGAAAATTGCAGAAGAAGGTAAACTTCCAAACTCATTCTATGAGGCCACCATCACCCTAATTCCAAAACCAGACAAAGATGCCACAAAAAAAGAAAACTACAGGCCAATATCACTGATGAACATAGATGCAAAAATCCTTAACAAAATTCTAGCAAACAGAATCCAACAACATATTAAAAAAATCATACACCATGACCAAGTGGGCTTTATCCCAGGAATGCAAGGATTCTTTAATATCCGCAAATCGATCAACGTAATACACCACATTAACAAATTGAAAGATAAAAAACATATGATTACCTGATTCACTTCTACACATATTTGTGAACTATTCTTGAGTATCCCAAAGAATTTTGTGAAATGTACAAAATACTGTCATATAAATTTTTTTTATCATATTTATACTGAGAAAAGCAAAAAGGGTATGAATATATAATGTAAACTTTGAAGGAAAATAGGGTTGAAATGCATTAACCATGTTAGTATATTTAGCAAATATTACATACACACATATACACAAACACACACACTTCCCATCTTTATTTCAACTCTATTAAGATAAACATTTAAATGCCAAAGACTTTTTGAAGAAATGGAGAAAAAAATAGTTTTAAGTGAGCTTTTTCTGTAAGTATGAGAAATTTGTTGTAAAGTGGAGTATATTTGTATAGAAATCTGTGAGAGCTGAGCAGCCAAGGAGGTTGGAGGGGACTGACCGTCTGCAGACATCATCTGTTTGTCATGAAGACATCAGTGTTCATGAGCAAAAAGAATTGCTCCCTAGATCCACAGATGTCCTCCTTGTTTGCCTAGAGTAGACTATGTCCAAACGGAAGAGCAGGAAGGAAATCACCGCCAGCAAACAAGAAAAATGTGCTGTCTCTGCCTCCATATTGTTAGGTTGCTAGACTTAGTAGTTCTCTACTACGGTCTCTCACTGATGAGAAGTTTGAAAAATAGGTGCCTGTAGAATGATTAACACCAGCTCTCATAAATTATGCCCTACTAACAAGTGTTATCTGACAGTTAATCAGTATAATCTGTATAATCAGTATATCTGACATAATCAGTCATTTCTGCCAATTGCACTAATTTGCAAACAATTTAATCAATTGAAAGACAAGTTAATGATCATTTTATGCTCCATAGTGTTTTAGATTTCTCAAGCAAATCATATTTTTCTCCCTGTAACCCAGGTCAAGGAAGCACACATCTATATTATTTTTGTTCTTCTCTCTCTCTCTCTTTTTTTAAACAGATGAGGGCATACAAACATAAACAGATGATTATGATCACACATATGACAAGCAGTAGCAGAAGAATCCTAATGCAGATAGTAATGCATTATCTAGTTTCAACCTGTTTCATTTCTAATGATGCATATTACTAATGTACCAGTAACCAGAGTCAGAAGTTTGTGGATTAATTTATTGGATTGGGATCTGACTTGACAATGTTCTTTTCTTCCTTATGGGAAATGAGTCACTTGCTAATGGGTTAGAGAAGGAGTTCCTGAGTCTTGAGTCCTCCCAACTGATACTGATAGTTCACAGTCTGTTGGAAAATGTTCATCACAGTTTTTAAAAATAACTTTATGCAAAATATCTCAGGAATCTGAACTTGAACATAATTAAAAAAGGCTTTGATAGTAGTTTACCACAGACATAAATAAAGATAAGCTAGGGAGATGACATAGGTGAAATTCATTTGTCCATAATTATGTACATCAATATAAGATTAAGTAAATTGAATAGTGAATACTTAAAAAGTAAATTCTGTCATCAAAATCTCCTGTCACAACAGTTTCTAAATTAATTGAACTTTTAAGTTCAATTTTAGGTCTAATAGATATTGTTAAGATAAGGAAGAAAACTATATGAGTATGGGGTAATTGTAATTCTTAGAATACACATTACAATAAAAACATCCAATTACAAACCATATTTACATGCTGAATAATGCCTTTAGTTAATTACTTGCACTGATAATATTGTATAAACTCTGAAAATGGGATTTTTGGAAGGATAAATTTGATATAAATTGGGTTCAGTGAAGAAAAAGTCATTACAATCTATAAGACAATCTGAATTCAATACTCCTAACCATAACATTTACAAATCAAGTAAGCCCTTAGCTTATACCAATATTAGGATACTGGGAGCCATGAGAATTAACTGTTTGTTGAGAAATTATTTGTTTAGACCATTATAGTGCTCTTCAATTATCAGACTAGAAAATTCAAAGAAGGAAAATGTGAGCTCATGGTACACATGGTAATTTGTACTATATCCAAATTAGCATAAGGTTTTGAAAGCAAACTTTCACACTGCCTGCCACCCAAGGAAACAGAAACAGATCTGCAGATTCAATAGGACTCTTACCTGCCTTAGACATATGTTTGCAGCTATAACTGCCTACAGTGGCTCAGATGGTAAAGAATTTGCCTGCAGTGTGGGAGGCCTGGTTTCAATCCCTGGGTTGGGAAGATCGCCTAGAGGAGGGAATGGCCACCCACTCCAGTACTCTTGCCTGGAGAAGCCCCATGGACACAGGAGCCTGGTGGGCTACAGTCACAGTCAGACACAACTGAGCAACTAAGCACAGCACAATGGTTATTTCAGAAATTTATGAAGATGATTCGAAGGATTCATTGAGAATGATCAAATAAACATTATAGAAAAATAGCTGTATGTGCTTGCTATACAATTGGCATGCACAAATGTACAAATAAATCTATTAGTCACAGGAGGGTATAAGCTTATCACAATATATAAGCGTCCACAGTTTCTCATTTTATATAGACACAGTATATAGCCTTCAGCTAGGAGTGAATTAGGATTTGTTTTGCACATTCATTTCCTCACCTGTATGATGCAACAGGTTGCCTTTCTTCTATGAACGTCTTTATAAAACTAATTGTAGAAACTTTTTGTAATATGTGTTTACTCAAACTATACATAACATAAAATGGTGGTGGTATTCCTAGGCCTTTTCTTACAATTCCTGCCACTTTTTGTTCACAAAAGTTTTGTCTTGTCAATATTCAACCTGATATGTTTTTTCTTTGAAATTGTTAATTTCTGATTTTTTCCTGTATTTTGCTACCAATATATCAGCAAGGTATGAGGACAGAGAGAATGGAGATCTAGGTTTATAATATCAGCCTGAAGTCTAAAAGAGGACCTAAAATGGAATTCAAAATAGTAATAGGTCCTCCTTTATGATTAAAAACCAAACAAAAAAATTAAAGAAACAAAAAAGCATGGGAATTATTTTCCAGACAATGTTAATAATGATCCTATTTGGTTACAGTATTTTGCAATAACATTATTTGAGTATATTCCCACTATTGGATAAAATACTAGTACCTTTCCAAATTCTTCTAGTTAAAAATCAAAGCATGTCATATCTTACAACAAATGTACGAACAGTGAACCAAGATGCTAATAATAGTGGAAACTGGCTGAGATAGGGGTGGGGAGGTATGCAGGAAGTCTCCATTATTTCCACCTACTTTGCTATAAACCTAAAAATTGAGTTCATTAAAGGATGAAAAATAATGCAAAGTATCACCTGTACAAATGACCTGCACATTTTTTAGCACATTTAAGATTTTCAGGAATGAGACAGTTCTATTCATAATATTAATAATTACTTTACAACTAATGGTATTTTAGTTGCTAAGTCATGTCTGAATTTTTGCAACCCCATAGACTATAGCCCTCCTGGCTCCTCTATCCATGGGATTTCCCAGAAAGAATACTGGAATGGGTTGCCATTATTTTTATTCATTTTAGATTTAACAGGCAATTTTATGACAATTTACAGTTTATTTAAAATTACCCAAATTTTTGATATTTTTTTTTTCTCATTTATGAGTTCACAAATGTAGAGAAAGCTGTTTCCTAACTTTCCTTATAAAAGAGAGTGGCACTCAGCATATCTAGAAGTGCATAATATGACAGTATTATGTGCAATGATGCTCAGCTAAAACACAGTAGATTTACTGAGACTATAAATTAAGAGCTTTTCTCGATGGCAGACCCAGAGGGTTAGGTATGGATATATATTTTTTTTTTCTTGGAAACAATCATTCCCAGTTTTTGCTTTGTTTTGTGTTTGCCTAGTCTTCCTTAATTATTGGATGCCAAGTAGGCAAAAAGTTTCCTTAGAGTTGTTTAGGAACGTTTAGTTGATTTTATAAATAGAAATGAGAAGAAATGATGATTACTAATTTGTAAATCATGTGTACTTTATGCTAAACAAGCCTTCAGTAACTGCTTTCTAAAAATGTAATCTAAAATTGCACTTGATTTGACAGCTGCCATTCTAATCAGTCAAAATATTGAAACGCCAGCCTCTCAGTTATAAGAAAACAAGAAAATTCAGGCTAATCAACATATTTATTGAACAAAAAAGGACACGTAAGTGGGATTTCCATGTCAAAATATTTCATTGTTAGTAAGGACTTATCTGGCATGCCTTTGGTAGTACTAAAAATGTTACCAATTATTCTTGTCACTTAAATAATCATATTTTATCATATGTGTTCACATGCTGCATGACTGTCTGAAGCAATTTCAATTGATAAAGGTTTCTATTTTCATTTTCTTTCCCACTTCCCTAAAGATATTTAACTGTCTACTTCTCATAGTTTTCCAAGGGTAGTGTTTTCATCTGTGGAAACTGAGTTCTGACTTTCATCCTTTCAATCATATGCATATTATATACAAACTGGTTGAAAGCTGTTGGATGTCATCGTTCTCACAGATATTAAAATGTTACTAAGTTATACTTTCTTTTTTGTCGTTTGTAAATACAATAAATGTGGCACACCAGATGTCTAGATGCCTGTAAGAAATCATTTTCTGAAACGAATTCAGTTGGCTTTAACTCACCTCAGAAACTGAATTGAAAACAAGTAAATGGGAGGAGATTAGGAATAAAGTGGCAAAAGAAATGAAAGCCAGTTAGTGAGACAGTATGTAATACTTTACTCCATTTAATTAAATTGTTATTTTTGATTTCCTATTACTTACTGTGCTTGGCAACATAGACAATCCAAAGATCAACTGGATGTAACTGTTGTGTTGTCAGAACTCAATTTACTGAGAGATAAGAAAAGTATATAAAACAAGGTCACCTCTAAAAAGCGGTGTAACTGAGCCACAAAGAGTAAGGTAAACAAAGGAAGGTCAGAGACTGTCTGTGATTGAATAATTTGGGAATAATTTACTAAGGATAGGTTATGAAAGATGGGTGAAAATTTTAAAGGTAGGGAAGGCAAATGAAATAGAAGGAAAACTATGAGCAAACTATGTAGACAAGAAATGTCTAATTTTATTAAAGAAATCTAAGAAAGTTCATTATATCTATTGGTTACTACAAATACATTTCTTTCCACTAAACAGTGCACCACTGCTGCTGCTGCTCCTAAGTCACATCAGTCGTGTCCGACTCTTAGTGACCCCATGGACTGCAGCCCACCAGGCTCCTCCGTCCATGAGATTTCCCAGGCGAGAGTAGTGGAGTGGGGTGCCATTGCCTTCTCCAAACAGTGCACTAAAGATGCTTAAAGCCATACATATGTAAGAACTGAGTGAGTTTGCTTTGAGAATTATAATCATACTGCTGTTAAGCTATTTACTCATTTACACAACAAATGTATTGAGTTTTGGAGTCTGCTCAGTAGTCTCCCAAATATAGTAAAATATACTAAAAAGCTGAATAAAATTGAAATTAATGGGTTCCCTATAGGGAAAACATGAGAAGGCAATAACATATAGAGCTGATAATGGATAAATATACTGACTGCTAGTTTTTTAGAAAAGTGAATATTTGACATTGTATCCCAATTCTGAGATAATATGGTACAGCCTGCTGCAATTTTCTAAGTCCTGGAAAAATAAAGAAAAATTCTGGGTCAAATATACAGTACAGTTCATCACTCATAGTAATAACATGAGTGAGAATACCCAACTTGCACTAATTCCCTTAGCCATTATTGCCCCAGAGTGACACCAGTCAAGTACACATGATAGGTTGTGTTAGAGGAGAGGAAATCTGAGCTTAAGGAACATGAAACTTTTACAATGTGTGCTATTCATACCTACCCTTTGTTTCAAAGATAAAATACTATCTTGATCTATCAGGGCTAGTGTTATACAAACATCATTAAAAACAATCCAAAACAGACAGCCAGTGTGTCAAACAGATGGAGAAACATACCGTGTTCATGGATTGGAAGAATCAATATTGTCAAAATGGCTATTCTACCCAAAGCAATCTATAGATTCAATGCAATCCCTATCAAGTTACCAACAGTATTTTTCACAGAACTAGAACAAATAATTTCACAATTTGTATGGAAATACAAAAGCCTCGAATAGCCAAAGCAATCTTGAGAAAGAAGAATGGAACTGGAGAAATCACCCTACCTGACTTCAGACTCTACTACAAAGCCACAGTCATCAAGACAGTATGGTACTGGCACAAAGACAGAAATATAGATCAATGGAACAGAATAGAAAGCCCAGAGATAAACCCACACACCTATGGACACCTTATCTTTGCCAAAGGAGGCAAGGATATACAATGGAAAAAAGACAATCTCTTTAACAAGTGGTGCTGGGAAAACTGGTCAACCACTTGTAAAAGAATGAAACTAGAACACTTTCTAACACCACACACAAAAACAAACTTAAAATGGATTAAAGATCTAAATGTAAGACCAGAAACTATAAAACTCCTAGAGGAGAATATAGGCAAAACACTCTCCTACATAAATCACAGCAAGATCTTCTATGACCCACCTCCTAGAATATTGGAAATAAAAGCAAAAATAAACAAATGGGACCTAATGAAACTTAAAAGTTTTTGCACAACAAAGGAAACTATAAGTAAGGTGAAAAGACAGCCCTCAGATTGGGAGAAAATAATAGTAAATGAGAAAACAGACAAAGGATTAATCTCAAAAATATATAAGCAACTCCTGAAGCTCAATTCCAGAAAAATAAATGACCCAATCAAAAAATGGGCCAAAGAACTAAACAGACATTTCTCCAAAGAAGACATTCAGATGGCTAACAAACACATGAAAAGATGCTCAACATCACTCATTATCAGAGAAATGCAAATCAAAACCACAATGAGATACCATTACACGCCAGTCAGGATGGCTGCTATCCAAAAGTCTACAAGCAATAAATGCTGGAGAGGGTGTGGAGAAAAGGGAACCCTCTTACACTGTTGGTGGGAATGCAAACTAGTACAGCCACTATGGAAAACAGTGTGGAGATTTCTTAAAAAACTGGAAATAGAACTACCATATGACCCAGCAATACCACTTCTGGGCATACACACTGAGGAATCCAGATCTGAAAGAGACACATGCACCCCAATGTTCATCGCAGCACTGTTTATAATAGCCAGGACATGGAAGCAGCCTAGATGCCCGTCAGCAGATGAATGGATAAGGAAGCTGTGGTACATATACACCATGGAATATTACTCAGCCATTAAAAAGAATTCATTTGAATCAGTTCTAATGAGATGGATGAAACTGGAGCCCATTATACAGAGTGAAGTAAGCCAGAAAGATAAAGAACATTACAGTATACTAACACATATATACGGAATTTAGAAAGATGGTAACGATGGCCCTATATGCAGGGCAGAAGAAGAGACGCAGAAGTACAGAACAGACTTTTGAACTCTGTGGGAGAAGGGGAGGGTGGGATGTTTCAAAAGAACAGCATGTATATTATCTGTGGTGAAACAGACCACCAGCCCAGGTGGGATGCATGAGTCAAGTGCTTAGGCCTGGTGGGCTGGGAAGACCCAGAGGAATCAGGTGGAGAGGGAGGTGGGATGGGGGACCGGGATGGGGAATACATGTAACTCTATGGCTGATTCATATCAATGTATGACAAAACCCACTGGGGGAAAAAAAAAAAAAAGATATGCAGGAAAGTGAGGAACCAAGGGAGAACTGTCTTCCAACAGAATTAGAATAAAGGAAAGGAAATTACTCTTTCTGACTAGACACCAGGAGGAATTAATGTATCATAGATATGTTAACTGTTGAGCTGGCTCTTGATATTTAAGTAGCTAGAGAATAAGAGATAAGGATATCATGGGTGAAGAGATTAAAGCCAAAAGCATGGTGATGGAAATATCAACAGTATCTTTGGTGAAGGATGATATTCCTTCCCTGGTGGCTCAGATAGTAAAGCATCTCCCTACAATGCGGGAGACCTGGGTTCAATCCCTGGGTTGGGAAGATCTGGAGAATGAAATGGCAACCCACTCCAGTATTCTTAATATTGAGGGAGGAGCAGATGCAGAGGGAAATTCAAGGGGTATTAATTTGAACAAAATATGAGTTAAGGCCAGGTTATGAAGACAACTGAATATTCTGCTAAATAATTTGCTCTTTCTAAAGAAGCAGTAAAGACCCATCAAAGATCTTTAAATTGGGCAAGAATTAAATAA
The DNA here is from genome assembly GCF_963930625.1 of Muntiacus reevesi. Classification (NCBI taxonomy): domain Eukaryota; kingdom Metazoa; phylum Chordata; class Mammalia; order Artiodactyla; family Cervidae; genus Muntiacus; species Muntiacus reevesi. The sequence goes on along the minus strand of NC_089265.1, from coordinate 12,911,994 downwards.
TGTCAAATGACTTAGAGGGGAAATATTGATAGTCTTTTGAAGGAAGACAAGAGATAATTGAGACTAGAGTAGGAAAATAAAGAGTAGGAAGGTAACTGTGATAAGAGATAAAGGTCTGTGTGTAAATTAAGAAGGTGGCAGATATATTTCAAATCTTAATTGGCAGGACTTCTCAATTATTTGGATTAAGGGCATGAGGGTAAAACTGGAGATGCTATTCAGGATCTTAGCTCTGTAAAGAAAAAAAATGATAATACTGTCAACCAAAAGAGGAAGAAACAACCAACCAATCAATCAACTAACAACAAAACACACAACAGAACTCTATATTAAAGGGGAAATTTAAGGTCTATTTACAGATACATTTATTGTCCCATGCCTGGAAAACATCTACCTATAGAGGTCAACTGCATGGTTTCCATTTTAATTTTATCTGGGGCTAGGGGAGAAATGAAGGCTGTATTTGCAGACAAACATTCTAAATAGTTGCACAGAAGATCATTGGAGAAAGGACTCCCACTACTCTCTGCTGTCACCATCTTACGTTCTTAACAATATCTCAACAAGGACCTCTGCTTTTTCCATTTAGTACTAGCCCCATAAATTGTAGAGCCAGTCCTTATGACAAATTTTAATTTTGAAGGCATTGCTAATTAGTAATATTTAAAGTTACTGTAATAAACATACAACATAAAAATGTAAGCTGAAAAAAACATATTGTTCTTTTCAAGATACAAATTCATTCTGTTACCCTCAACTTCTACAGTACAGGAACTCTTCAACAGCTACCATTGCTGTTAGGCAAAAGAAGCAAGCAAGCAAAAGTAACTATTCTGTCCTACTTAGCTCCTCATGATGTAGCTACTAACTCTCCAGTCTCACTTTACACGACCTGCCCTCTCAGACACTCCAGCTTTGATTGGATGCCTTAGCTAATCCTGCTTACTAATCTTTCCTTCTATATCAACTTTGTTATTATCTCTGTTGGGAATACTCTCTTCAGTGGCCCCTATTCACACGCACACATAAATCCATTCATATTTTTTAGATCATATTTTCAACATGAAGGTATCCAATCCCTACATCTTCTCTCATCACAGATCGGTCAGGAGCTCAATGTAACCCTAGAACTATGAATCATTCTAATATAGTATTTCTGAAAACATTCAATTTATATGTTTATTTTAAATTTATGTTTAATGACTGTTTTTTCTATGGTGTCTAAACTTCATAACGATAGTCTCTGCTTGTGGTTACAAGGTTGCATAGTATCACATAGCATAAAACCTAGGGCATGCTTATTTCTTTTTTCAACTCATGTCTCCCACATTGGCAGGCAAATTTTTACCACTGAGCCTATTGGGAATCCCACATTATGTATAATGATGCCATTAAATATTTTTAATAAAATAATACATTTTACAGTAACAAATGGAAAAAAGCAATATACTAGTAATAGACATGGATTTGATCCCTGGGCCAGGAAGATCCCCTGGAGAAGGAAATGGCAACCTACTTCACCATTCTTGCTTCAAAAATCACATGGACAGAGGAGCTTGGCGGGCTACAGTCCATGGGGTTGCAAAGACTCAGACAGGAATGTGTGACAAAATAACTACCATTATATTGATCAATTTTTTGAAAAAAAAGTTAGACTAACTTATATATACATATTATACTGGTTTGCAAAAAGAATGAATAACTATTTCCATTTGTATTATAAAGTTAATACAAAATAATGAATAACTTAACTGTTATTAGAAACAATATTAGTTATGTTCCACAAATTATCAATAACTGTCAAAACTGATCTTCACATTGTAAGTGCCACAGATAATACTGCTTGATTTTTAAATTTTTCTTGGCTCATAGATGGTCAATAAAGATATTCTGTCAATTTTAATTATGGAAGTTTTTAAATAAAAACAAACATGAAGTGATAATAATTGAGGTGTTAAGAAGTGGCCATATTTTCTAAAAATCTTGAAGAGAAAACTGATAGCATTTTGTGGTGAAGTAAAATTTAGATACTGGGGAAGGGCAGGGATTGAGGATTATTTCATGATTTTTGGAATGAGCACCAAGAAGTTATAATCATCTTCCAGGAGGCTTTAGGTAGATTCAGTCAGGTGAGTGAGGGAATTACAAGTTCGCTGTTATGCGGCCATGTTTGAGATTTTTATTCACCAAACAGATAGAAATCTGTCCAAAGGAACATACTATTTGAATTGAGGAGGATGGCTTGGACTAAAGACAGGATTTACCATTAGGATACAGCCATAAGATAGGAGGAGATCAAGTGAGTAAATTTTGATAAAGAGGGCCAAGGAGTAAACCCCAAATAACCAATAGTGAAACTGAAAGTGTCAGTCACAACTGAAAGTTGTGTCTGATTCTTTGCAACCCCATGAACTGTAGCCTGCCAGGCTCCTCTGTCCATGAGATTATCCAGGCGAGAATACTGGAGTGGGTCATCGTTTCTTTCTTCAGGAGGTCTTCCCCACCCAGGCACTGAACCTGTGTCTCCTGAATTGGCAGGCAGATTCTTTACCGCTGCACCATCTGGGAAGCCTGACCAATAGCGAGAGGTTAGCAAAAGGAGGGGATGGATAGGGCATGAGATATGCCAAATAATGAAGAGTACCCAGTGACCTGCAAGTCACTTTAAATGTTATGTGCAAGAAGCAAGGGTCAATTCTGTTGGCAGGTCATATAAGATGGATACAGATAATTAACCATTGTAATTAGTATTGTGACCTCAATAATAGCAGCCTGAATGGTGTGAATATATAAAAGAACAGGAGGATAAGATGGTACTATAAATATGGGCGCTACAAACAGAGACAAATGTATTCAGGGGAGTAGAGATATGAGGACATTTTGATGGGAATCACTGAGGGCCTGATAGGATCAGTCCCTATGGATTTAAACAAATAGGAAAGCTGAAGGCTATAAAGATATGGGGCAGATAAAGTGGGAAGGGCAGTTTTCTGAAGCTGGGACACATACAGAGTGGTTTTAAAACTACCTAGCTTTAAAAACCATTCCTAGTTTTTAAAGGAATCCCCATACTGTCTTCCATAGGGGTCCTATCAACTTACATTCTCACCAACAGTGCAAAGGTCTTACCCTTCCTCCACATCCCCTCCAGCACTTATTGTTTGTAGTTTTTTTTAATGATGGCCATTCTGGCTGCTGTGAGGTAATGCCTTTATTGTAGTTTTGACTTGCATTTCTCTAATAATGAGCAGGTAAGTTTTCATTCCAATCCCAAAGAAAGACAATGCCAAAGAATGCTCAGACCACTGCACAATTGCACTCATCTCACACGCTAGTAAAGTAAGGCTCAAAATTCTTGAAACCAGGCTTCAATAGTACATGAACCATGAACTTCCAGATGTTCAAGATGGACTTAGAAAAGACACAGGAATCAGAGATCAAATTGCCAACATCCACTGGATCATCAAAAAAGCAAACAGAGTTCCAGAAAAACATCTATTTCTGCTTTATTGACTATGCCAAAGCCTTTGACTGTGTGGATCACAACAAACTGTGGAAAATTCTTCACGAGATGGGAATACCAGACCACTTGACCTGCCTCCTGAGAAATCTGAATGCAGGTCAAGAAGCAACAGCTAGAACTGGACATGGAGCAACAGACTGGTTCCAATTAGGCAAAGGAGCACATCAAGTCTGTATATTGTCACCCTGCTTATTTAGCTTATATACAGAGTACATCATGAGAAATTCCACGCTGGATGAAGCACAAGCCAGAATCAAAATTTCTGGGAGAAATATCAATAACCTCAGATATGCAGATGACACCACCCTTATGGCAGAAAGTGACAAACAACTAAAAAGCCTCTTGATGAAAGTGAAAGAGGAGAATGAAAAAGTTGGCTTAAAACTCAACATTCAGAAAACTAAGATCGTGGCATCTGATCCCATCATTCCATGACAAAAAGATGAAGAAACAGTGAAAACAGTGACATACTTTATTTTTAGAGTTCCAAAATCACTGCAGATGGTGACTATAGCCATGAAATCAAAAGACTCTTGCTTTTGAAGAAAAGCTATGACTAACCTAGACAGCGTATTAAAAAGCAGAGACATAACTTTGCCAACAAAGGTCCATATAGTCAAAGCTACAGCTTTTTCTATAGTCACGTATGGATTTGAGAGTTGGACTATAAAGAAAACTGAGCACCAAAGACTTGATGCTTTTGAACTGTGGTGTTGGAGAAGACTCTTGCAAGTCCTTTAGACTGCAAGGTGATCCAACCAGTCCATCCTAAAGGAAATCAGCCCTGAATATTCATTGGAAGGACTGATGTTGAAGCTCCAATACTTTGGCCACCTGATTTAAAGAACTGACTCATTGGAAAAGACCCTGATGCTGGGAAAGATTGAAGGCAGGAGAAGGGGACAACAGAGGGTGAAATGGTTGGGTGGCATCACTGACTCAATGGGTATGAGTATGAGTAACTCTGGGAGTTGGTGATGGACAGGGAGGCCTGGAGTGCTGTAGTCCATGGGGTCTCAAAGAGTCAGACACGACTGAGTGACTGTACTGAACTGAATAATGAGCAATGTTGACCATCTTTTCATGTGTCTATTTGCCATCTCTGCGTCTTCTTTATGGAAAAAATTCTGTTTAGGTCTTCCACCCATTTTTTTGATTGGGCTGTTTATTTTTTTGATGTTGAGCTGTACGAGCTGCTTATATATTCTGGAGATTAATCCTGTCAGTTGTGTCATTTGCAATTAGTTTCTTCCATTCTGATGGTTGTGTTTTGCTTATTGTTTCTTTTGATGTGCAGAAGAACATTTAAGTCCCATTTATTTTTGTTTTTATTTCCATTGCTCTAGAAGGTGGGTCAAAGAGAATCTTGTTGTGATTTATGTAAAGAATATACTGCCTATGTCTTCCTCTAAGAGCTTAATAGTTTCTGGCCTTACATTTAGGCCACCCTTTAGCCCATTTTGAGTTTATTTTTGTGTATGGTATTAGGAAGTGTTCTAGCGGAGGAGCCACCTTACTTAGAGTATGGATTTTCTGAATCAAACCCCACTAAATCTATAATTTGAAGTAAAAGAATGTGCAATCATATTAAATAATGCAATGATTCAGTTAGATAAAGAGTGCTAATTTCTTAAACACTCTGAAGTCAGTCTCCTCCTTTTCTACGCTGAGGATTTTTCTTATCTTACTACAAAAAGAGTCCAATGTAACAGGTAAGTAAGATGGAAAGGATATTAGAAATAGCTATAAGGAGACTGTTTATGTTTTTGGGTTCATTCTTTTGGATTTCTTGTAACTTTAATGAACTCAAATATTTCAAATTTTTTCTCCAGAAAATTGAAGTATTTTATTAAATGTAGTATTAGAAAATTTTATGGAAATGGAATAATATCTATGATTGTGTTTATTCATTTGGCACCTTGTTTATTTGGTAATAGTAATCTTGGCCAATTGTTTTGTTAATTTGGTTTGCTTTCTTCTGGCGGGGAGACTTGCAATGCTAGTAAACTATTATTTGAAAGACTGACACTAAGCTTTGTTCTGTGTCCATTAGAGACTTGGAGACATAATTGTTTTAAATAGCCATACTATTTCAAGTTGAGACTACCACTGAAGAAATGGCATAGAGTTCCTTTAGAGCCCACTGGAAAAATGAGTTAAAAAAATTTCTCTCATATTATAGGCCTTGAAAAGATTTAGTTCAGCTTCCAATAAAGAGAAAAAAAAAAACTATATATATATATATGTATATATATATATATATATATTTCCTATAAATAACACAGATTTTTATTTTTGGTGGGTTTCTTTCAATTACAGTCATATAACAAATAAATGTTAAATATTTAATTTAAGTTATTCTAAATACATTTTCCTATTGTATTTTATCTCTAGAATGTTTAAACAAAAAAATGACTCGGGCAACTGAGGTGCTCTGAGGAGGAAGACATACCAGGAGGGCTGTTCAGGTCTGGGAACTTGCATATTGCATATGGACATGGTAAGTAGATATTAGTATATCTACTAAAAATAGGAAATACAGAAAAGTGGCCACTGAATTCCTCTCCTGTGCTCCCATGTTGAGCAGGACTTTTGTCACTGTTAGCCACTAGACTTTTTCTTCCCAAGAAAATCTAATGTACTTCAGATGAAGAAAACAATAGATTACAGTCTGACAGTGGTTAAGTATATTCTAATTTTCTTCCTTTTTATAGCAAGTGATAGTTTCAGGATTCCATAAGAATGTTTCAGAAAAGAAATTTTAAATGCAGTGGTAATATTATATGATATGATGTTACAAAATGGAATAGAACGGAAGAGAATAGTGGTTGAGTATATTAGATGTTCACATGGGCATTATGTGAAAAATAGACTATGAGAGGAGAAAGTCAGCAAACATGTAGAACAATCAAAATTAATGAACAAATATCTCATAAATAGTAAGTTAGTATTCCTGATACTTCTATGTTACTGACATAACAACATTACAGCCAATGGACTGATTAGCCATACTTTTCTCTTAGATGCAAAAATATCATAATTCATTTTTATTGTATATGCAGTTGTTGTTTTCAATGTTACAGAATTAGGAGGAGGTAATAAGCAACATTCTTGATGGAGAGAGCTGGACTTTTGATGAGATACCTAGCCAATTACCTTTCTTTACCCATCCATGTCCAGTGCTTTTAAAATAATACAAAAGAAAAAAAATAAAATAATACAAAAGAATATAGACTACTGGACAATAGGAAAACTGTTTTTATAATGACAGGTTCAGTTTAGTTCAGGCAATCAGTTGTGTCTGACTCTGTCGCCCCATGGACTGCAGCACACCAGGCCTCCCTGTTCATCACCTACTCCTGGAGCTTACTCAAACTCATGCCCATTGAGTCGGTGATGCCATCCAACCATCTCATCCTCTGTTGTCCCCTTCTCCTCCTGCCATCAATCTTTCCCAGCATCAGGGTCTTTTCCAATGAGTCAGTTCTTCACATCATGTAGCCAAAGTATTGCAGCTTCAGTTTCAGCAACAGTCCTTCCAATGAATATTCAGGACTGATTTCCTTTAGATTGGACTGGTTGGATCACCTTGCAGTCCAAGGAACTCTCAAGAGTCTTCTCCATTCTCAAACCAGGTTTGAGAAAACATCTCAGTGAGGGGAAGAAAGAGGCCTCTGTGAGTACAGCCTTGGGCCCTGTCTCCTCAATTTCCTACAGTTGCTCTGGTTTATCTGTTTTAAGTTCTGAGGCTCTGGATTATGTTTCACTAGAATAAAAGATTCCTCTTGGGAAAAAGAGAAGCCCCAGAAAGATGGTAGGAGGGGCAAATTGACATTTAGAATCAAACCCCATTCCCTCCAGAGATGCTCAGAGGGCTCAAACACACCTTGGGCACACCAGGACCCAGGGACCCCACAGAGACCGAGACAGAATTTTGTCTGAGAATCTCCTGGGGAGGTCCGGGTCAGCAGGGGACTGCGGCAGGGACAGGGTCTGGGTGCAGCAGACTTGGGTATGGCATAAGCCCTCCTGGAGGAGGTCACCATTAAACCCACCAACGAGCTGCCAGAACTCACACAGGAGTGGGAAATAGACTCTTGGAGGGCACAAACAGGGCACATGAGGACCCAGGAAAAAAAGTGACCCCACAAGACACTAAGCCAGACTTGCTGGGGAGTGTCAAGGAGTCTCCGGCAGAGTTGTGGGTTGGTGGTAGCCTGCTGCTGGGTTGGGGGGCAGTGGGTGTAGCGGTGTGCCCATGGTATCTTTTGAAGGAGGATGCCATTATCTTCATTACCTACACCGTAGTTTGGCCCCAGGTAAAAGGTCAGTTTTCATTCCAATCCCAAAGAAAGGCAATGCCAAAGAATGCTCAAACTACCACACAATTACACTCATCTCACATGCTAGCAAAGTAATGCTCAAAATTCTCGAAGCCAGGCTTCAGCAATATGTGAACCATGAACTTCCAGATGTTCAAGCTGGATTTAGGAAAGGCAGGGGAGCCAGAGATCAAATTGCCAACATCCGCTGGATTATTGAAAAAGAGAGTTCCAGAAAAACATCTATTTCTGCTTTATTGACTATGCCAAAACTTTCGACTGTGCGGATCACAATAAACTGTGGAAAATTCTGAAAGAGATGGGAATACCAGACCACCTGACAAAATGGACTAAATGTCTCCTAAGAATTCCTTTCACTCTGCAGCTGATCGTCTGCCGCCCCAAGATGGCGGCAGCAGTGGTGCCCGGGAACCTGAGGCATGGTCCGGTCTCTGAGACGGGCTCCAGGTGGCTGGCAACCGCCGGGCAGGGCCAAGGGCCGGGAAACAGGGGGCAGCGGCCTCTGCGCGCCCCGCGGCCGGGGTTAGGCCTGCCGGGGAATGCTCTGCTGGGCCCAGCCTCTCTCTCAATTCAGGATGGCAGTGGGCCCGCGCCCCTGGCTCCCAGGCCACGGCGCTGGGGTAGCTCCAAGTGTGTCTGCTAGAGGATACAGGTGTAGGTAAGTCAGGTATTGTGTGGCGGTTCGTGGCTCGTGGAATACAGTTTTGATCCAAACGTCAACCCAACAATAGGACCATCTTTTATGACCAAGACTGTCCAGCACCAAAATGAGCTACATAAATCTTTCATCTGGGATGAAGGAGAACGATTTCCTGCCTTAGCACCAATGTACTACCAAGGCTCGGCTGCAGCTATATTATTTACGACATCACGAAACATTTTCAACATTAAAGAACTGGGTAGAAGAGCTTTGGCAGCACGGCCCACCCAACATTGTAGTTGTCATTGCAGGAAATATGTGTGATCTTATCAATGTAAGAGAGGTCATGGAGAGAGATGCCAAGGACTAGCCGACAACATCCATGCAGCCCTTGTATGGACTAGCGCGATGAACAAGATAAACATAAACGAACTCTTTATGTAAGTTAGTCAATGAATTCCATCCCGTGATGCCAGCCCGCCTTCTGGCGGACATGGCTTCAAACTCTGCAGAGAGCCTTTGGAGCCTAAGTGGAGCTGCTGCTGACTGAGCCTCAGCCCCCGGGCTCCCACATGAAGTAGGTGGTCCTGACAGGTCGCGAGAGGGCTGGGCCCCGCTGCAAGGGGTCGCCTGCCAGTCTTGGACCTTTTTTGGGCAATAGAGGGATTCACAGGAATTGACTGGTTCCATCTCCTCTTCAGAGACTGCAGCAGTAATACGTCAGTCTGTGGACTTCCGTCCTGTTAAGGATCTCTGTGTACACAGGGACCGCATCGTTGGCTCCTGATGTTGCTGAGAAGGAACGTACGGTTTTGTGGATGGTAGGATGAGATCATTGAGTAGCTTTGTAGTCATGATTCTATGTCACATTTGTTAAGGAAAAGTTAGCACTTTCATGGTTCTTGAGAAAAAGAAAAAAAAAAAAGTCCTTGTGGATACATTCCTTCCCTTGGTTGCCCATTGCCCATTGCCACTGTTAGAGGGAGTGATAGCATTTAGAATGCAAGCAGTTACCACCCTGGAGGGATGGCAGTTAGGATTGTCTGAAGGTGACGTCGGTTGTTCCTGAGGCTGGTGGAGAGGCACCCACCCACACCATCTCTGACACCATCTCTCCAGTTGGGCGCAGCAGCCCAGGACCCTGTCACATGGGTATCCCCAGGCACGTCACTGGCACCTTTTAAAGTAAGCTCTGATGATCAAGGTGGTGGTGGTAGAGAGGCTGCCTGGAACATGTTGAATTGCAGATTCAGTTTAAACTGACCAGCCATGTTTTCCAAAGAGAAAATAAGAAGCCCAGAAAGTGTGGTAAATGCTGTCCATTTTTTATTTGACCGAGCTGTCTTGGTGGGGAAGACAGTTATCTGTCGCTTAACACATGTAAAGGTGTAGTCATATATTTATGAGACCACTGCTTACAGATTACAAATTACATAAAACATTAATAAATTCTATGCTTCATTAAAAAAAAAAAGAATTCCTTCCACTCTGAAACTCATTAATATCACAGCCAATGCTTTCATATATCTGACAGGATAAAATAACCAGCTGTATGGAAAAGTAGTATATAATATATCTTTAACAATATGTTTTTCCTCACTTAAAAGATTACAGTAACTAAAAGGTAGAGAAGATCTGCATTTTTAACAATATATTTTGGTATTAAAAGGGGAACATTATTTTTCTTAACTGCCATAATTATTAATCTACTTTTAAATGAGATGGCCATACATTCAAATGCATGGCACAAAATTCTTATAAAAGAAAACAAGGTAATACTGGCGAATGTATTTTCTTTATGATCTGGGGTCATACTAATACGAAAGGAAAAAAAAATATGCCATAATGAAATATTTCATTTAATGAAAAAATAACTACCACATATATAGCAGTCTTTGGTTTTTTGTATTCCACATATGAGTGAGATCAATTAGTATTTGTCTTTCTGTAACTTATTTCATTTGTCATAATGCCCTCAAGGTCCATCTATCTTGTCCAAATGACAAGATTTCCTTCTTTATCATGCCTGAATAATCCATTTGTACACCAATTCTACCTCTTGTTTATATACTTATCCTTGGTAAATACTTAGGTTGTTTCTATATCTTGACTATTGTTAATAATAATACAATGAGCATGGGAGTGCATATATCTTTCTAAGATAGTGATTTAATTTCCTTTAGATATATGGCCTGAAGTAGGATTTTTGGATCACATGCTAAATCTATTTTTAATCTTTTTTTGAGGACACTCCATACAATTTTCCATAAAGGTGGTAGCTTTTCAAGTGCTATTGGTCGTTTGCTTGTATTTTTTGGAAAAAAAAAAAAAATGTTCAGTTCCTCTGTCCATTTTTGAAATAGATTTTTTTTCTTCCATTGTGTTGGATTTTTTTTTTTTTAATATATATTTGGATACTAACGCATTAGATATATGATTTGAAAATGTCTTATCCCTTCCTTAGGTTACCTTTTCATTTTGTTGATTGTTTCTGTGGTTGTGTAGAAGATCTTTAATTTCATGTAGTCTCATTTATTGGGCTTCCCTGGTGGCTCAGAAGGTAAAGCGTCTGCCTGCAATGCGGGAGACCTGGGTTCAACCCCTGGGTTGGGAAGATCCCCTGGAGAAGGAAATGGCAATCCACTCCACTATCCTTGCCTGGAAAAGTCTCATTTATTAATATTTGCTCTTGCTGTTGTGCTTGTGATATCATACCCAGAAAAATCAGTGTTAAGAACTAATTTCAAGGAGTTTTTCCCTATGTTTTCTTCTAAGAGTTTTATGGTTTCAGGTCTTGTAAGTCTTTGATTCACTGGGAACAACTTTGATTTTTATACCAGTCTTATCAGAAATACATTATTAATCTCCTTTTAAATCTGAGGAAATGGAGCCTCAGAAAATTTAAGTGACTAAGTCAATGGTAAGTGGCAGGATATGAAGTCCATATAGCATTCAGTCCCATCATCTTAGCTGTACTGCACTGAGCAATAGAGTGAGAAGAAAAGCCAAACCACAAAGTACAAAGATGAAAAAAAAAAAAAAACTGATCAGAATATGTCTCTAATTTTCATTACTACACATTTACAAAAACAAAGTGAAATCATATTTCCAAAATTAAAAAAAAATAGCAGCTTTGCTGTTTTGCTATTTTAAGTATTTGTTGAAATATAGAAAATTCTACAGTTTCAGTTTAAGCTAATATGATATTCAATGAGTAATTTTAGAGGCACTAAGATAGTATTCTACTAAGCCTGGGAAATTTCCAAGGTGCTCAGTTGTTTCTATGAATCATATGGATCCAAGATGTAAAAGAATGTGAGAACAGTGAGTAGGGAGACAGATAAAACCCCAAATGATGGTCTGAATCTATTTCTGCAATCCTGAACTGGCTGTGTTTCACAAACTATATTTCCTCTGTCTCTGCTTTCCTTTCTTTCCCACATTAATGCTGCTCCTTAAACTTATTTTGATATGTGTACATGTTTGAGGGTTCTATGGAAATTTATACTACTATTTATAGTTTTATTTGAAAATCATCTGTTTATTCGTTGGTTTCAGCAGAAGGAAATGGCCATGTTTCTCACTTTATAGCTATTGCCTTTTAATGTTTAGCAAATCTAATATATTCACTTTATATTGTGTTCTTCAATTTTGCAGTTCAAATGCATGGCCTTCTGTTACTTCCTTGAGAGTAAAAGCTCTCAAGACATTTAATATCTATGATTTAGACAGTGTCATCATTATTATAGTGACATAGTAGGAACCAATGAAAATATCAGAATACTTACAAAGCAGTTTTATATACATAATAGTACTGAAAGGAGATCATGTGGAAATAGCCTAAAATATTAAATTAGTCTCCAGTTTGGCAAGGTTAATATTTTCTGCCCCATGTCTTGTAGGATGAAACAAGTCATTTATCAAATATGATGGCTCTAGAAATACTTCAGAACCATGAAAAGCTCTTGTAATAGTGAATTTATATCTATAAAGGAAAAATGGAAACAAATCTATACCTGAAAATAATAGTCTATTATAATAATGAATGACCATTTGGGGAACTAGACTGAAAGTTTCAAAGATATATATATATATATATATATATATATATATATATATATATGTATATATATGTATATATATATTAGATTTAAAGATATATATATTTAAAGATTTAAAGATATAAATATATATACTATATATATCAATGATATATATATTAGATTTAAAGATATAAATATATATATATATATATATATATATTAGATTTAAAAAGGTGGAAACACAGTATTAATAGTAAAACCAGGTTGCTGAGTAAAAGCACTGAAAATATAAGGTCATTTTAACCTTTCACTCTCAGTATCTTACCAAGAAGCAGGACTGGTATTTTCACCCAGAAGGCATCGTTGAACCTATTTAAACAGGGCCCCCTCTACTATGTTCTCATATAATATATATTCCTTAAACTGCTCTGAATTTACTGGAACAATACTTATTCTATCTCTTTCCTTAGATTATACAGAATCAGTACTTTTTTCTTTTCCCAACAGAGCAGTTGCATCTTATGAGCCAAATGTTTGAACCTCATAGAAGCTGTGCTAACCAAGATTTAAAGGATGAGTTCCACTTCAATAGAAATGTGTTTGTGAATGTGTTTTTATAAGAAGAGATATAATATGAATTTGCATATGTCTGTAATAAGCCTAGCATATGGTCAAACTATCAGTATAGAGCATACTGGTTAACTGTCAGAGAAAGGGTTCTATATATGTTTAATCAAATTGACATGATTGTACCATGATTAATATGAATATATATGAAAGGTGCTTTACCCAGTTAATGCATTTATTCATTCATTCCTTATCCTACTTAAATATTCAAGAAGGTAATCTTGCTTTGTTAGACACTAGGGATATGATGATATCATATTAAAAAGCAGAGACATTACTTTGCCAACAAAGGTCCGTGTAGTCAAGGCTATGGTTTTTCCAGTGATCATGTATGGATGTGAGAGTTGGACTGTGAAGAAAGCTGAGCACCAAAAAATTGATGCTTTTGAACTGTGGTGCTGGAGAATGTTGAGAGTCCCTTGGACTGCAAGGAGATCCAACCAGTCCATCCTAGAAGAGATCAGTCCTGGGTGTTCATTAGAAGGACTGATTCTGAAGCTGAAACTCCAATACTTTGGCCACCTCATGGTTGACTCATTGGAGTTGACTCACTGGAAAAGACCCTGATGCTGAGAGGGACTGGGGGCAGGAGAAGGGAACAATAGAGGATGAGATGGGTGGATGGCATCACTGACTCGATGGGCATGAGTTTGAGTAGACTCCGAGAGTTGTTGATGGACAGGGAGGCCTGGCGTGCTGCGATTCATGGAGTTGCAGAGAGTCAGACACGACTGATCGTCTGAACTGAACTGAGGAATATGATGAAAACAAAGATTGACATGATTTCTGCCTCTTGAGGCTTATAAACTACCTTCTGCTTATGCAAGTGCACGTAATTTTTGCATTTGGTTATTATAATGCATTTTAGAGGAGGAAAGTGAGGAAAAAACAAATAAGTTACATACATATATATATTGAAACTTTCTTCTACTACCAAGAAGTCATTATCTTAACTGCTCCCCCACTCCCCCCGCCATGTAGTCCTCCCTTTTACACCTAGACAATTAAATTTACAAGGCTTCCCTGGTTCCAAAGCAAGAGACACAGGTTAATCCCTGCGTTGAGAAGACCTTCTGGAGAAGGAAATGGCAACCCACTCTAGTATTCTTGTCTGGGAAATCCCATGGACAGAGGAACATGGCAGGCACAGGCCATGGGGTCACAAAAAAGTAGGACATGGCTTAGCAACTAAACAGCAACAACAAAATTCAATTTACACCCAAGTCACTTTTTACATTTAAACAATATAATCACTTTATCTTCATACAACAAAACCTTATTAGAAAATACCTTAAGATTTCTTTACAACTTTCAGAAGTATTCAGCAAATATTACTTAAGCCCCTACTATGAGCCAAGGATAGGAGACATACAAGAGTCAGTCTTCCCTTTCCCTTCCTGGTGTTGCAGGATTTTGCTTTACTATGCGTATATATATATGTATGTATGTATGTATATATATATATATATAGATAGATAATTTATTTATTTTTAACAGCAGAAATAGGTTAAAAATTTGGTTTGTCCTGAATGGTAATAACAGAAAGACATTGACTAATTTGCCAATATGTAAAAAATTAGAATATTTTATATAACAATCCATATTTCTAGCTTATCTGGAAAACTTGAAGGCAGCTGGTCCTAGATCCTACAACCAAGGTATTCCCTCATTTCCTCACATGCCTTATTCACCATGTTCTACCCACTTACATCATCTACTTAGTTTCTGTTGGTTAGGGTTTTGCTCAAACTGCCAGATCAGAAAACCATCAAGACTCTGGACTAAAAATACATATCCCCAGCTCATCCTCTGGAGATTCTGGTCCAATATATTGAGAATAATGGTAGACTCTAAATTTTAATAAGCATCTTATGTGATTCTTTGTACACAAAGTAGCTGGGGAAATAGTACGGTAGGCATTTCAGTTTTCAGTCCCACGATGATTAAGAACATGCTATTAACCTCACAATAAGAGTTGGTGATGTCAACACAGTATTAATTTATGAGAGTTTAATAAGTGTGAGACACAGGAGATACAGGTTTGATGCCTAGGTAGGGAAGATCACCTGGAGGAGGGCATGGCAACCCACTCCAGTATTCTTGCTGGGTGAATCCCATGGACAGAGGAGCCTTTATCATGCCATTCCCCTCCACACTGCCATCTGTCTGCTTCTTACACATAGTAAAGCAAAATCCCACAACACCAGGAAGGGAAAGGGAAGAGTGACCCTTGTACGTCTCCTATACTTGGCTCATAGTAGGGGCTTAAGTAATATTTGCTGAATACTTCTGAAAGTTGTAAAGAAATCTTTAGGTATTTTCTAGTAAAAGTAGTTGTGTTGTACGAATATAAAGTGGTGAACTACAGTCCATAGGTTGCAAAGAGTTGGACACAACTGAAATGAGTGCGCATGCATGCATACAAAGCAGTAATGGTAACAGTAAAGATAGACACTGTCATTCACTGAACATTTACTCTCTTCTGAGCATTATGTTAATAGTTAATTCTATTCAAACATATTACATTTATACACACACAATATATAATTGACTCTTCACTATGTGCTGATATTAATCCTAGCATCTTAAATATTATTTCAATGGTGTCAGTACTGTTTTTCTCTCATTCAGAAAATGAAAACAAAGCTCAGAAAAAATATATATATTTTTAAATGTTCTACAATTTGTACACATAAATATTGAACCTAAACCTAGGTAATGTGACTTCAGAACTAACAACTCTAAACAAAATCCCACTGCCCTATTGATACAGATAAGAAACGATATCACAAGGAAAAAATATCCAGGCATGGTGGTTTAAGGTGAACTCATGCTTATGTGACCTATAAATTCTTGCTTTTTTCAGAGTTTATGATTAATTCTGCAGATATAACTGCAAAATAAGGCATGCTACAGTCCATGGGCTTATAAAGAGTCAGATACGACTTAACAACTGAACAACAAAATCATATTATAGACTTTGTCCCAAGAAGGTCTAGAAGAAACATATTAGTTATAACAAAACAAAGAGACTAAATTTATATGGAAACTATGATTTAATATTGTGTATAAATTTACAAAATATAGAGACTGTAGCCCCCTGAAAGTATTATTATAATAAAGTTAATTATATCCAATTTAAAGTAGAAAATATATCCATTGTTTTCAAGCATGTAAAACAATTATTAGACTCATTGCCAAATTACCGAGTTATAATCTTCAAAACTAAATGTACCTTTCTCTATTTCTTCCAGTATTTAGTATTGCATGGATGTTTAGGATAAACCTTATTTTGCTTTCTTTAGTCATTAACCCCTCTCATCCTTTCTTTCTCTCCGCTCGCCATCCCATCCCAGTCTGGAAGCAGGGAAACTTCTTTATACTTTAAATTAAAAATATGTCTCTAGAGTCTGGATTCTAATGAAGTGTGGGCTACTTTTGATTTATTTTTTCATGAATATGTCGTGCATATTAAATCTGCATACTGAATTGTTTCCCTTAATTGTCTCCTGGTAGTCTTACTGTCAGAGTAGATCTAGATGGGAAGGTACTAACAGGATAGGAAGTGATGGTCAGCTCCTCCACCAAACAAAACAACCACATAGTGAGAACATCCACAGGTCCCACTCCGGATGGATTGATTCTGAGCTTACATTTTCTAAAGAGAGAGAGAGAGAGAGAGAGGATATTGGGGTGGGCAACTGAGTGACTTTCTTGTGCTTCTCTGTAGACTGTCCCACTCTGTCCTGGAAATATCTGTACAATGTTTGCTATTCTGAAGTCATTCTATCAATTTTATAGATAGAGAACATTTTGTCTAGATTTTGGAATTTCTATTAGTATTCCTATAGTTGCCTCTGACTTTACCCTCTTTTATGTATGTCTTTATTTTACTGAGAAGTTGAGAAAGTCTGTCAATTGTTTCATGATAAATCTATCCTAGGAGTTCTTAAACAATTTGGTTTGGGGGTTATTTCTGAGATACTAGTTCTACTCTGAGGTTGTTGTCCCTCTTGAGACCCTGCAGGATTATTTATTTAGAGTGAACCAGGGCCAGATGCATGTCAGAATGTCTCCCCCTGGCGTCTTTTGAACAGCTGTATCACAGGTACGCTGTTTTGGTCTGTCAAGTGGGATAAAAATGAACGTAGAAATGATTAAAGATCATAGAGCAAATACCTGGTACTCTTCTAAAGAGAATGGTAAATTATTTTATTTAATCTTCACAACAATCCTAACAGTAAAAGAATTATAATTATTTCTGGTTTAATGATGAGAAAGCTGTGGCTTTGGGACTTTATGTAATCTACCTAGTAAGAAACTAGGAGACACAGAGTCGAATCTAAACCTCAATTTTTGCCTAAATTCAAGAGTTGGACTCTAATTTACACATGTAAGTGATGAGTTTGTATCCATACTGAACACTAACATAAGAAAAGACACACAGTAAGGAGAGTGCTTGTATATTGCTTTGGTTAATCAGAAAATGCAAATAGCCTAGAAAGTTCCAAAATAGTCATTTCTACCAATAACATGAAAAATTCTTTGGGGAAAATGTAAATTGTTTTGATAACATAGATTATTTTTCAGAATTATTATCTAAGAATCATCTGCTTATTTTTTATTAGGAACATATATCATAAGATGTTGTCAGGGGAGAACAATTTTAGAACTCAAATCTTACTAAAAATCCCTACATACCCAAAAGTCAACTTCAATATGTACACCACCATTAGCATATTATCATTAGAGAAAATATTCATAGGAGAGAGAAATATAGCATGATAACAGAGGTTTTCTTTTTCCTTTAGAGATCAGAATTATGACAGCTCTCATTGCTCATGTTAGAAAAAATCTAATTTCACAGCCAGTTTCAAATCCTGCTGTTTCAGCAGAGCTAACAGAGATATGTGAATGAGTAAAGTCAGTCCTTGTTGTAAAGCAGCTATGAAATCTGTGATTTCAATATCCTTCATGGGCAACTTTTATTGATAATGCTATATATCTTAAAATAAATGGAATTTCTATGGTGCTCAGCCCCTAAAAGTAGTAAGATACTGGAAGTGATATACATGCCTACAAAGGCTAATGCCTCTTGCCAAAGAGGCATTTATTGAATGTCTCAATTTAAATATTGAGAAAGTAGGTTTTCATACAGACAGCATGAAAATAGGGTGGACAAGGTAGATAGAAGCTGAAGTATACTAACATTTTATTTGAGAAGTGCTTATTTAACTTCTATGCAGCGTACATCATGAGAAACGCTGGGCTGGAGGAAGCACAAGCTGGAATCAAGATTGCTGGGAGAAATATCAATAACCTTAGATATGCAGATGAAACTATCCATATGGCAGAAAGTGAAGAAGAATAAATAGCCTCTTGATGAAGGTGAAAGAGGAGAGTGAAAAAGTTTGCTTAAAGCTCAACATTCAGAAAACTAAGATCATGGCATCTGGTCCCATCACTTCATGGCAGATAGATGGGGAAATAGTGGAAACAGTGGCTGACTTTATTTCTGGGGGCTCCAAAATCACTACAGATGGTTGATTGCAGCCATGAAAATAAAAGACACTACTCCTTGAGAGAAAAGTTATGACCAACCTAGACAGCATATTAAAAAGCAGAGACATTACTTTGTCAACAAAGGTCCATCTAGTCAAGGCTATGGTTTTTCCAGTGGTCATGTATGGATGTGAGAGTTGGACTATAAAGAAAGTTGAGCGCCAAAAAATTGATGCTTTTGAACTGTGGTGTTAGAGAAGATTCTTGAGAGTCCCTTGGACTGCAAGGAGATACAACCAGTCCATCCTAAAGGAGATCAGTCCTGGGTGTTCATTGGAAGGACTGATGTTCAAGCTGAAACTCCAATACTTTGGCCACCTGATGTGAAGAGCTGACTCATTCGAAAAGACCCTGATGCTGGGAAAGATTGAGTGCAGAAGGATAAGGGGACAACAGAGGATGAGATGGTTGGATGGCATCACTGACTCAATGGACATGGGTTTGGGTGGACTCCAGGAGTTGGTGATGGACAGGGAGGCCTGGCGTGCTGAGGTTCATGAGGTCGCAAAGAGTCGGACACAATTGAGCAACTGAACTGAACTGAAAGTTGAAACTATAACCTTTTACATTTAAAAATTAGGGAGTCTGAAACTTTCTCTTAAATTTCTTCATTCTGAACATAGTAAAATTTTGCAGTAAGTAGGTTTGTTTCCTTGCATTTCCAAGGGAAACTTTTATCTTCAGCTTAGAATAAACCAAGAAATAAAATATATAGACTCCTTTACATTTTGCTCTTGAGTAACCTACAAGGAATGTGCACAATGTTTCAAATTCTCAGCAACTGACAGGTTCGAGTGGTAGAAATTCATTTTTGACTATTGACCTGCAAATATTGTTAAATTACATTCCTAATGAACATAGCTTCAAGATTTGTGATGTTGAAAAGTAACAGTGTCACAGTGGATATATTCATAGATTTATCAATGCTCAAACTATTAAATATTTAAATCAAACAAGCATAAACTATATTTAATCTCTAAATATTTCTGTTATTTGTAGTAAAGTTGACACACAAATCTACTTTTTCAAACTCAGAACTTATAATAAGAATTTTTATTACTAAATACTTATAAAATTTGGTTTTAATTTCCTAATACTAAAATATATCCTCTATTCTTTTTTCATTTATCAGTAAATATATAAATAGTAAAATCTTAAGTCATAATTTTAACCTTGTCTTATGAGAGAGGTGTCCCTATTATGACTCAACTAATATTATTTTCATTATAACACTAACAATTATATTTAAGATAAATATTTCTAGAACAAATATATAGCAATTAAAGTAGAACATGTAGAAGAGTACATTATATGTCAAAATGATATTTACACATATATCCACAGATGATTAAAACAGAGCAAGCAACATCAGTCATTCAAATGTAATGATCACTGGAGAGGATTTGGCACCAATTATCTTCATCTGTATTTTTTCCCACTACCTCTCCAAGTATCTTCCATATAGTGAAAGTTTAATATACATTTATTATTTACTGAAGATTTTCTATCTTTCTAGAACTATGAACAAGTTAGTCTATTATTTCTTATATGCAGCACTACACTCTATTAATTTACATCCTAACACTATAAAGTTTTAAAATTAATTTTGTAAGTGCCACTGGAGCATATATTCACCATCATTTGAACAGTTCATTCAGTTCAGTCGCTCAGTTGTGTCTGACTCTTTGCAACGCCATGAACTGTCGCACTCCAGGCTTCCCTGTCCATCATCAAGTCCTGGAGTTTACTCAAACTCATATCCATACAGTCAGTGATGCCATCTAACCATCTCATTCTGTGTCATCCCCTTCTCCTCCCCCCTTCAATCTTTCTCAGCAACAGGGTTTTTTCAAATGAGTCAGTTCTGCACATCAGGTGGTCAAAGTATTGGAGTTTCAACATCAGCTCTTCCAATGAATATTCAGGACTGATTTCCTTTAGGGTGGATTGGTTGGATCTCCTTGCAGTCCAAGGGACTCTCAAGAGTCTTCTTCAACACCACAGTTCAAAAGCATCAATTCTTTGGCACTCAGCTTTCTTTATAGAACAACTCTCACATACATACATGACTACTGGAAAAACCATAGCCTTGACTACACAGACCTTTGTTGACAAAGTAATGCCTCTGCTTTTTAATATGCTGTCTAGGTTGGTCATAACTTTTCTTCCAAGGAGTAAAGTGAAAGTGAAAGTGAAGTCTTGTCCAACTCTTTGTGACCCCGTAGACTGTAGACCACCAGGCTCCTCTGTTCGTAGAATTCTCCAGGCAAGAATACTAGAGTGGGTTGCCATTTCCTTCTCTAGGGGATCTTCCTGACCCAGGGATGGAACCCATGTCTTCCGCATTGCAGGCAGACGCTTTAACCTCTGAGCCACCAGGGAAGCCCAAGGAGTAAGCATCTTTCAATTTCATGGCTGCAGTCACCATCTGGAGTGATTTTGGAACTCCAAAAAGTAAAGTCTGTCACTGTTTCCGCTATTTCTCCATCTATTTGCCATGAAGTGATGGGATCAGATTCCATCATCTTAGTTTTCTGAATGTTGAGTTTAAGCCAACTTTTTCACTCTCCTCTTTCACTTTCATCAAGAGGTTTTTTAGTTGTTTGTCACTTTCTGCCATAAGGGTGGTATCATCTGCATAAATGAGGTTATTGATATTTCTCCCAGAAATTTTGATTCTGGCTTGTGCTTCATCCAGACAGGCATTTCTCATGATGTACTCTGTATATAAGCTAAATAAGCAGGGTGACAATATACAGCCTTGATGTGTTCCTTTGCCTAATTGGAACCAGTCTGTTGCTCCATGTCCAGTTCTAGCTGTTGCTTCTTGACCTGCATACAGATTTCTCAGAAGGCAGGTCAAGTGGTCTGGTATTCCCATCTCATGAAGAATTTTCCACAGTTTGTTGTGATCCACACAGTCAAAGGCTTTGGCATAGTCAATAAATCAGATTGAATATATTATTTGCAGCCAAAGATGGAGAAGCTCTATACAGTCAGAGAAAACAAGACCAGGAGCTGACTGTGGCTCAGATTATGAACTCATTTGAATGATAGTCTCAGTCAATTAACTCCCTTTTGAACATTTTGTATGTTCACCATAATAGAATAGATTAGGGATCACAAAACAAATAGGCATACTCCTATATACTGGGATCCCTGAGAATTTTGAAAACTGCAGACTATCTCCCAGAAAAAATGTAATGATCTATGTATACTCTATTTCATGCTAATTCAGAAATGCATCCTAAGGCTAATGGATTTTCAGTTGAAAAAAAAAAAAATGATTGTAGAAAACTTCACACATGACAGTATCTGGTATTTAACTTGGCCTTTTACAACTAGAAACTTGATAAAACATATAAAATAACTGTTTTTCAGATATTTCACAACAGACATCATAGTACTATAATCCTGGAGAGAAGAAATAATAAAAATGAAAATACAATTGCCCTAGCTTTCTGCCTAGACAGACAAGATCTGCCTTTTCAGATCATGTCACAGGCAGGAGAAACCAAAGCACTCCAGTCTTGTTGAATTGAGGAGACAGATGTTGAAGTCTGAGGAGGTCAAAGTAGGTGGAATTTAGGAGTAACGTACTAAAAGAAAAAGTTACATAAATAATACTTTAGAAATATGCAAAGGATCCCTTGAATGTTTGGAGGAATCTCAGGCAGCAGACATGTAGGATTTAATTCCACTAAACTGTGCCAAAAAAAAATAATAATAATAATAAAGCAGAAAAAGTTTCTGGATGCCTGTAAATCTAAACAATTTATGAAATTCATGCAAGCCACAAATGTTGAGTACAAACCACCACAATGGAGAGACCTTGTTGCATATTTGGGGCATAGAGCAGAAACCCAAGGAAAGTCATGCGTTGGCAGTAGGGACAAACAAGCTCTACAGTAAGACTACTATAAATCCACCTATTAGAAAAAATAAAACCTTATAAATGATGCAATGACTAAACTGTCCTCCAGAATAAAGTCAAGTACTGTAAAAGGAAGAGAAAAAACTCCAGACACACATCAACATATTGTTTTCATTTTCAGTGTCTGAAATTTTCAATTTCAAATGTCTGCTACAAAATATGCTTAAAAATTATTTTAAAAATTTGAAGTTAATTAAAACAGTAAACTATTTTTATTTATTTTATTCATTAAAGTAGTAAACTATTTTTTAAAACGTAGCAAATTAATAGTAAACTGCTTATAAAAATAAACAATTAAATTATAAAAATAAGCGCAAAAAGCAAAATATGAAAATTATATACCATGCAAACCAAACATGAGACAGCTGCAATGGCTATATTACTATCAGAATGATCAAAGAGAAATTGGCAAATTCTTTAATGAAAGAGTTTGTAAGTCATCAACAAGATATAACAATGCTAAAAATGCATATATCCAATAACAGAGCTTCAAAAATAAATGAAAACTCAACACAGGAAGTATATGTAAGCATATGCGCAATTACAGGAGATTTTAAAACTCTCAAAATTGATCGTAAGATCACCCAAAAAGTTAGTAAGAATATACAAGATTTCCATAACTCAAATAAATGGACCAGGTTGACATTTACATAACAACCAAGGGGTTATGGAGCTGGAGTAATTATATCCATCAGCCTTTGGTCAAGAGCTACCCAGATATGCAAATCTTCAACAACTCCGGCCTTTTGTGTTTGAAGGCAAAGAGGGTTCCAATAGCCCAGGAGGACAAACCCTTATTAAAGGTATGCTGGTGCCCTCAATTGGAAGTGAAAGCCCAGCAAAAGATGTCGGGGTGAGAAAATAATATATACAGTGAAAGGAGAAGACACTGGCAGTTTCAGAAATGGGATGAGGCATAACCCAGATAACCTCTGGGAAAGAAAGAAAGAAAGGTGCTTATGATGACCAACAGAAGAGGAATCAAGATCCACAAAGAACAGATTAAGCTGAGAAAACATGAGCATATTTGTTACAGATTAAGGGCAAATGTGTAGAATGCTTGTAATGAAAGCTTGCAGATAATAGGAGAGCAATTGTGACTCACAAAAACATTAAAATCTAAAGCACACAGAAAAATGCTATGATGGACTGAGACAGTGGAAGGAAAAATGTGAGAATGAAGTGGAAAGAAAAAGTAGTGAATTACTGGGTATTTACTGTGAAGCACTGGCAGAGGGCATGGCAACCCTATCCAGTATTCTTGCCTAGAGAATCCCATGGTCAGAGGAGCCAGGCAGGCTACGGTTCAGGGGAGTCACAAAGAGTCAGATACAACTGAAGCGACTTAGTACACACACACCATGAAGCACACGTCCGACCAGGAACTTTGGATGTATTAACATTGTCACTCCTTAATCTTTCAAGATACATAATATTTCCATTTTCCAGATTAAAATTCTGAAATAAACAGAATACAAAGAGTTAAACTGAAGCATTCTGGTTGCAGAGTCAAAGGCTTAGCCTACCTCCCTTCATGAATTACATTTTGTCTTAATACTTCAAATGGGACCTAATTCCTAAGGAGGAAGACTTGGTGAGCCATCAGAGTAAATTGCTGTAGTGATGAGAGGGTCAAAGTCCTAGCAAGTAAGGGCATCAGAGGAGCAGGAGGCTGACCTAAATTTCTCACAGTGGGGTAGTTACTTGGAAAGAAATAGGAAAAACAAAATGAATGTGAGAAAGGAGATAAAGTGTGAAAAATGGGGCTTTTTACATTGAAGCATGCTTCATGAGCTTGAAGCACGCGAGACCCAATGGTAAAAGAATGCTAACCTCATTTTAAATTTGAGGGACACCTGGTTTGCAGGAGAACGGTACCTTGGAATAGATTAAAAGAATCTCAGAAAACAATGATTAATACTGCTTGAATGACAAATCTAAAATATATGAACCAAGTGGAACAGAATTCCTCAGGCTTGGAAGAGTCTTCAGTTTCCATGTAAGTCACGGTGAGGCTTTGGTAAGCCCTGAAATCAGCTCTACTGCTCTGCATAGTAATATTTCTCATCATCTACTAAACTGCATGCTAAATCTTTCCTCCAAGTACAATTTAAGACTGTCCTAACAGGAAGGGTGTAAGAGTAATACAGAAGCAGGTCCCTTGAATATTATGATTATAGGCATAATCATTTTTTTTTTTTTTTTTGGATTGGTAGGGACTGCTCTGTAATAGCACACTTCATTCTATCATTCTCACTCTTTGTGTCCTAAACCCCCTTCACTGCTTTGAGTCTTCATATTGTGACTATAATTTGTTTATATGTGTTTTCACTTAGTATGTCCTAGGGCTAACTGCAGTCTCTTTCTGTCCAATCAGTTTGGATTTCCTAATGCAAACTTAATTGCTTATTTGTATTTAATCCTTGCCTTCCCCTTTCCTATTGCTGTGGAACAGCCAAGCTAGGAAAATGGCCTTCCCTAAATATTTGTCTGCTCACCATCAATGCCTCTTACCATGTATAAGCTGCCAGGGCGCTCAAAACAGATATATGCCAATTTCATTCTTGGAATATCTCACATAGCAGTTACATAGAATAACATACCCTAGATATTTAAATTGTTAATACTATACTTTTTAGTGCATAAACATGAGGATGTGACTACTACTAAAACCATAAATTTAGAGAAAATAATTTATTGACATCCAAGGCTATCCATAATGGGAAAAGGGGTATGAAATGGAAATATACTAACTTATAATACTTTTTTCTACTTCTAGGAATAAAATTGATTAAGAGAGTCAATGTAATGCATAATTACAAGTAACATTCAGCTACAGGGAAAGAGTACGCCAAAGAGAGATTAATGGTAAAGATTTTAAACTGCTAAAGTGGGAAGTAAACATGCTTGCACAAACACACACTTACTTTTGAAAGTTCCAAAAGAGAATAATATTAAGCAATAATACTAAACAATTTAAAGTTTAAGGTTTAATTATATACATAACAAAATAAATAGAAAAAATATATTAAGCACTGATTCTAAACATTTTTTAAATTCAGTTTAAAAAAAAATTCAGTTTTAATTATGCATATATAAAAAACTGGAAATTTTTCTTATACTGAAATTTAAGCACCAATACAAATGAATAATGTAACTTGGAAACTACATGCATTATGGATAATTTTGAAATATAAAAGCATGAATCCTTCTGGATATATCAAATTGCTAATTAAAATTTTGAAAAAAAAGTATGATTAATGGAAGTTATAACAGGAAAAGGTATATGGAAACATAGAATTCAGGATTCCTAAAAATAGGGGAAACACAAATCTAAAAAGAAAGTTATTGTTTACAAGTGAACTTTGTTTTAAAGAAATGTTTGCTGACTAAATACATCAAATGTATCCAATATAGATCTTTTTAGGATTAATGTATGGGGTGGGAAAGAAAACAATAATTGACTAACAATAATTCAAATAAAGGATACTTGTCTAAATATCTAAAGATATCAAAGGATAAAGTACCAAATGGATTCTCAGGGTTTATAGGGTTTACAATGCAAACCTTTAAAATAATTAGAACTATAGACATTACTTTGTCAACAAAAGTCTGTCTAGTCAAGGGTATGGTTTTTCCATGGGTCATGTATGGATGTGAGAGTTGGACTATAAACACAGCTGAGTACCGAATAATTGATGCTTTTGAACTGTGGCTTTGGAGAAGACTCTTGAGAGTCCCTTGGACTGCAAGGAGATCCAACCAGTCCATCCTAAAAGAAATCAGTCCTAAATATTCACTGGAAGGACTGATGTGGAAGCTGAAACTCCAATACTTTGACCACTTGATGCAAAGAGCTGACTTATTTGAAAAGACCCTGATGCTGGGAAAGATTGAGTGCAGGAGGAGAAGGGGACGACAGAGGATGAGATGGTTGGATGGCATCACTGACTCAATGGACATGGGTTTGGGTGGACTCAGGGAGTTGGTGATGGACAGGGAGGCCTGGCGTGCTGCAGTTCATGGGGTCGCAGAGTCGGACATGACTGAGCGTATGAACTGAACTGATAGAACATGTAATTCTAATGTTCAGTTCAGTCGCTCAGTCGTGTTTGACTCTTTGCGACCCCATGGACTGCAGCACGCCAGACCTCCCTATCCATCATCAACTCCCGGAGCTTACTCAAAATCATTTCCATTGAGTGCTGATGCCATCTAACTACCTTATCCTCTGTAGTCCTGTTCTCCACCTGCCTTCAATCTTTCTCAGCATCAGGGTCTTTTCCAATGAGTCAGTTCTTCACATCAGGTGGCCAAAGTATTGTTCTGATGACCAAACTCTGATGTTCAACTTTAGTTAAAAAGTATTTTTTAATGTAATTAACCCATCTTACTAGGTAATACAGTACTTGCTAGTGACTCAGTCTATTTTTTTTTTCCTTCCGGTAAATGTTTATATTTTGGTATTAGCACTTAGTCATCTATTGTACCACTTTATCCTCATACACATATCAGCTTGGCTCTACAAAAAAACTGAGGCTGTGACACTAATAACATTAATAGGAGGTTTGGAAACCCATTCCAAAGCTAGGAGTGTCCTGGAAATCATCTTTTCTGTGTCATAGATTCCACAGTTCAACACAAGGCTAATATTAAGAGACCTCCATAAAATATGTCTATTGGCTATTATCTTTTTTCCTTAGAAATACCAAAGATCAAAGATGACTTACTATAGTGTCACTATAAGTGACACTTATAGTAAGTGTCACTTACTATAGACACTTAATTGTGTCTCCCCAAGGGATATGTTGAAGTCATAACTTCTAAGGCCTGTGAGAAAGATGAGATCATATGTAGAAATGGGGTCTTCACTGATGCAATCTAGCTAAGATGTCATACTGGATTATAGTGGGCTCCAAATGCAAGGACTGGTGTCCTTATAGGAGATACAGAGACACACATGCAGGATGACAGCTATTTGAAGGCAGACAGAAACTGGAGAGCTGCACTTACAAGGGGAAGAATGCCAACAACTACCACAAGCCAGGAAGGAGGAAAGTGGTATCTTTCTAAGAAAATGTAGCGGAAGCATGGCCTTGCTGACACCTCCGTTTTGAACTTCTGACTCCCAGAACTGTGGGAGAATGCATTTCTGTATTTTTAAAAACTAAGTTGTGGGAATTTGTTATGGCAATCCGAGGAAGCTAATATATACTTGCGACAAACATCTTTGTATTTCTTTGTGTTTTCACCAAAGAATCACATTAGGTCAGAGCTTCACTGGCCTTTTGATGTGAGGGAGATAATACATCATCTTCTTGGATATTTAGCATCTTAGAAAGGACATGAGCCTGGAGTTTGACCGACTTAAATTTGGTAAGTCTGAGATCCATGACAACTTGAGCACTGTGTCATTTTTTTTGAACTTTGACAACATGGTGCCTCAGTTTCTTTTTTTAACAAAAGGAGGGGCCAATAAATTCTACATTATAAGCTTGAAATATTATTGTTTGTGATAACAGATAATATATGGCATATAAGTAGTTCTTATATCTTAAAGTGGCTTTAATTTTAATAGGTTATCTTCTCTTTCAGAATATGCAGGGATATATGGCAATACGGCACATTTCCACATTGGTTTCCAGGATAAAATTGACAGCCAAAATCATTTCAGCATTATTTTCTTATTCTCAATGCCCTGTGACAGTTCAATTTGAGGTTCATGTGAGGACTCCAATTCTTATTTTTCTTTATTGAAGAAAATAGGATCCTTTAATCATTTTAGTAAGTCATTCTCATTTGGCCATTCTATAGTCTTTGTACAAAAGTACAGGAACCACTATTCCTCTAAAGTGCTAAAAAGAAATATAAATTAGATTGGGCAGTGATTCTCACCTATAGATATAAAATATACAACATGAAGCTTCCAATCATCATGGTAACACTATGAAAAGTCACAAAATGAGAATCTAAAAAAGGCCTAAGAAGAAAGTTTTATATATATATATATATTAATTTTAATCTGGGAATAATTTTTATAATTTTACTTTGTTGAAGAATTATCTGACAGCAGTTCTGTTAAATGTAGCTAACATAAGTAGCCCAGAATACTTGTGTGTGGGTGTGTGCACTTGTGTGAATGGACACAGTATTTAAGAAAATCCTACTCATGCTTTCCCCACATTAACCCATTAGAGGTCAGATAAATAGAGTAGATTTAAGCAACAGAAATGATTTATTATAAATATTTTACAACTAGTTCATTATAAAGGTGAGAAGAGAAGAAATGGAAAGAATTAGATAACAATTAAAATAAATTTAACCTACATGGAAAAGGTATGTGCATACTTTGAACTCTGCTTTTATAATATTCATGCAATATAAGTATAAACATATGTGTTATTATTAATAAACTTCTCTAAAATGGATCTTTATTAATATACCAATAATAATAGTATATCCTTTACACATAGATGAGAGCATAATTCATAAATATAAAACTCAAATAATTTTCACAAAGTAAACATACTTATGTAACCAGCAATAAGGTAATGACATAGATTTTACCAGTACCCTGAAATCCCCTTGATAACTTTTGTCTTTCACTACACCTCTGTGGAAGGTAATTACTCTCTTGCCTTTCACCTATTTTCAAAGATGAATATAATTCCACATAAATGGAATCATACAGGATGTTCCTTATGGTGTCAAGCTTCTTTGGTCCAGCTGTACATTTGTGGGATTCATCTTGATTGCTGATTTAGAAATAGTTTGTTCATTATTAATAATTTATAATATTCTATCATTTAAATACAATGCTATTCATATGACTGTTTCCGGGTTTCCAATTTTTGGCCATAATGAATAGTGCTACTGTGAACATTATTAGTGAATCTGCTGTGCTGCGCTAAGTTGCTTTAGTCGTGTCCGACTCTTTGGACCCCGTGGACTTAGCCTGTCAGACTCCTCTGTCCATGAGATTCTCCAGGCAAGAATCCTGGCATGGGTTACCATGTTCTCCTCCAGGGGATATGGCTGACCCGGGGACAGAATCTATGTCTCCTGTGGCTCTTGCATTGCAGGCAAATTCTTTACTGCTGAGCCACTAGGGAAGCTTACTAGTGAATATGCATAGGTAATTCTCATTAGGAAATGTCTAGGTGTCTGATTTTAACACAGCTACTCATTTCCTTTGGCTTATTTCTGTGTTCTTATATTTAACATGTGCCTCTAGTAATGAATTTATAGTTAAGCTTTTTTAAAGATGTCTGCAAATCTTTGTCTTTGAATTTTTACTTCATTTACACTAATAGGATTCCTCTCATATTCAGCTTTATCCTACTAGGTTTATATTTCATTTAAATAGTTTTTCCCTCTTTCTTTCTTCTTGTAGATGATTCGACTTTAAAAGTATGTGCTGCATCTATTTAGCCTGATAATTTACATATTTTAGTATCTATTATGGTTTTCTCAAGTGTGGGAACTGAAGCCTATGTCCAAGCTCAGGAAGGAGAAGAGATATTGTTTCTTGATGAAAAGTAGTCCCTGCCACAATGGTGAAGATGAGCAGCTCACAGACTGCTAAGCAAAGCTTGAAAACACAATGTGGGACTTCCCAGCCACACAAAATTCTAAACTATGCATATTCAAACTTATATTAAGTTCTAGAATAATTATGAGTTGAGTCACAGTAGCTGAAGAGAGAATCCATACATGACATTTTGTATTATTTACTTCATATTCAAAAGTATGTTTTATAAATAAAAAGTGATGATACTCTGATTATAAAAGTATTACACAAAGTAATTTAAAAAATTCTCCTTCATTTCACAGTATGATACAGCCATTGCTAATATTCTTTTCTATTACCTACCTATTTTTATTCACATTGTATATACTGTTTATGTTTTATAATATTGGAATTGGCATAGTAAAAGACATCAAGCTGAACCATAAGAAAATGTTGATATTCAGCACTTTTGAGTGATAAAGATGGCTATTTCATATAGCTTAAGGTCACAAATAGTAAAAATAAAGTGTAAAATATATTTATCAGTCAGAAAATTAAACTATTCATGCTTGCCTTTATAATGTTGTAATTAAAACATATGAGGTAGAATAATTAAATTAACATTTGTTAATTCATATTCTTTTATAAACAAGGTTTCTGAGATCATTCTATATTTGTTTTCAACAGTATGAATGAAGGAATTAATTGATAAACATGCATCAATAAATCTCTTTAAATTACTAAATGTAAAGAAAAATATATATTTATAGTGAAGATAATTGGAAAACAACAATTGGATGGGAAGGCCAACTAGAAATAAGCAAATTTTATGTATATCAAAGCTATTTAAAATTAAAAATAGAATTTTTACTGGAACATAGTGACTAAGCCTTCAAAAAACTGCTATTTTACAGATAATGATATTTGTGTGTAATGAACATGTTGAAATGTGAAGGGTAAGATAGATGAGCTAATTCTATGTCATTAAAATTGTTACTTCACCCAAAAGTTAATGATCTTCAAACTTGACAAAGGTAGTAGCTATTTCATTAAGTACTTAATGTTTTCCTAATTTTATGGAATATAGTAGGATAATATGTTATTTTCTCTTATGAGATAAAAGACAGCAAATTACTACCTTAAACAACCTTAATATATTAATTTAGTATCAGTTACTGAAAGACACAATTCACTGAATTAATACTATTTCACTCAACAAGAGAGTCAATGCTTCAACAAGAATTAGACTTTATTGAAATTTTGTTAAGCTTCCTTTACTTTCTTAAGTTTCTGTCTAATGTACTGAAGTGGAAATTTTCCATCTTGCTTGGTTGTTTCTGCAAAGCCCTCGTTCTATCATTTCCTGTTCTGAAAAATTATATTTTTAAAATGCAAGCAACAAAACAAACATCTGGCAGAACTTGAGGTTGTGTATTTTTATCATAAGTATTTTTGTATTTTAGCTATAAAGAAAAAAATACATGAGCGCATACATATAGGATGACTTGATAATATATTTCAGAAATTTTGGAGACCTAATAAAGCCCAGTCTTTCAGTTAACAGAGGAAAATAGTACATGTCACAGAGCTTCAATGACCTGATCTAGCTCCGTTTCTTTGTGACTAGTTCCCTGTCATCTTGGCTTCCCCATTCCAGAAATTTATTGACTTAAGTTTCTTTGTATCTTCAGTTCTCTGCTGGGCACACTTTTTAAAATTATTTTTTAGTGGATTATCCACTTGGCACTGTTAGTTGAGGAATGATTGTCCCTTATATCTTTCTACAACTGACCCAGAAATGGAAGCCTTATTCACATTATATTTTTGTTTTCATCACAGGGGTTAATCTGATACTAACTATTTGATCCTAGTCAGAAACAAACGTTGTTGCTAACTTATTAAATGGATTTTTCCTTCTAATATAAACTTTGTTTACATTTTAAATACCACATGGTAACTTTACTTCTTTATGAACATCACTTATTGCTATATTGGATAACCTTTGTCTTCCATATAGTCTAACCTATTTGTCCTTTTACTTACATTTCACTGTATCTTAAGTTACTCTTATATCTACAATTTAAAGTCTTCCACTTGATTTGTAACTCCAGAAGGACTTTTTAGTTGTATAGCAATGTTCTTTTTTCTTATGCCAAGTACTTAAACTCTCATAATCTAGATTTAACATTTTATTTTTGATATTATATGTAGGTTGAAACATTATCCCTGTTTCTTTACTCCTTTCCAAGCCCTTTGCCTTTTATAACTTGCAGTATGTTTCATAGACATACAGTATACTCTGAACCACTTGATATATATATATTTGGTCATGTGACTTGATTCTTCAAACAGCATATTAGTAGGCAATGCCAAGAATGGGCTAGAGATTTGCATGCACATTTGGGTTTGCTCTCTTTTGTGTCAGGCTTTGCCATGAAATGAGTTCACTCTAGCCAGCTTGTTAGTTCAGAGAGGGTAGAGGAGACACTGGGAGCCAACCAGTACCAAACCCTGAATTACCTAGCCAATGTCAATTTATATCAGCAAAGCCACTGCAAGTGATCTGAAGACAGCTGA
Source organism: Muntiacus reevesi (assembly GCF_963930625.1). Taxonomy (NCBI): domain Eukaryota; kingdom Metazoa; phylum Chordata; class Mammalia; order Artiodactyla; family Cervidae; genus Muntiacus; species Muntiacus reevesi. The sequence goes on along the minus strand of NC_089265.1, from coordinate 12,879,235 downwards.
TATATACATGATTACCATTTCTTGCCACTGCATATGTCTGTGTGTATGACTGGTAGGAAACACTGATTGATATGCTGATTATATACACAAACTGAATGAATTCATGTTCTCATTATTTTCAACTTTAGCATGGGGACAGCCAAATATAAATTTTCTACTTTCTGTGATGATTTAATTCAACATTTGATTCTCACTATTTGTACTGATGACTTCCTCTCTTTTCTTGCCTCATTTCCTTTTCAAGAAGAATTTATCTTTCAACGTTGTTGTATTCCCTTTTTCTTTTTTCCCTCCATTTTGTTAAGGAAGGGAAGTATGTCAAAAATTACCTCATTTTGGTTAACTGTCCCACTATTTTGTGAGAACTGTGTTAGCTTCTCCATAGAATTATAGTTAAAAGGTTGAAGACTGCATACTGTGTTTATTGTAATGTAGTCTGAGGGAAAGGAAAGATCAGCTAAAGCAATGATCAGTTTTGGTTGGTAGACCTGCTATGTATTCTTTAGGCTCTGATTTTATTAAATGGGCCATTTAGGATATATTAGACCTAATAAAATTACTTTTTATTCTAATTTTAGGGAAGCCCATTAGACTTTAAAGCCTGGGAACAAGTCATTTTTGGCTACTTTTCCCTGAATTTTAAGTGCCTTTTTTACATCAGCGTTTATTCTTCACTCAAACTCAAAACAAGAACATGAAAGTAATAAGTGGGTCTTTGACTTTGTTTACCATTAGAGGAGAGGCACCTGGGGGAAAGGGAATTTGAATGACCCTAAATTTCTACTTCCTTCTAAGACAGTCTCCAATTTTCTTTTTTGTTCTTCCAATGGTTCATGTTGCTTAGGTTTCTTTATTGTTGGGGATAGTCTGCAAGTTTCTCTTGTACTTACTATTGATCTAAATAGCATTAACTTGAAGAATCAATTCTATGATAATTGTTAGATAAATCTACTCTTTGTATCTTTATTATTTTCATATTGAACTGCTTTCCTTCTCTGCTAATTTTAGGAAACTGTTGTTTAAGATTATGCCTCTTTCTTGCTTTCTGTTGTTTAAGATTTGTTAGGCTTTTATTAATTTGTTTGCATTTAGTTACTGTAATACAATATGCTACTATTGGACTTCACCATATCACCTTGAATTTCTGCATACTACTTAGGCTTTTCAATTGCTTGTGCAATTAAAACTGAAATTAAAACTTCCTATCATATTTAATGATTTACATATTCATTCACCAACATTTCCAATTCAGGCTCTAGTATTAAATTTGGAATATAAACCTTTCAACTGTTGATTTATTTAATACACAGTATACACCTCAATTTTCATTAATCTTTCATTCCAAATGATTTTTTGCCTTGTATTTCTTTTTACTTACTACGTTAATAGATATTTTTATCTTTGTAGGGTAAGAATACTTCGCTAAAGTCATTTTTCATAAATGGTAACTACTTTAAACATGTTCAATGTCTTTTCTGTGACAGCAGGTCAAATTAGGACTACACATATTTGTGTTTCATTTTCTATAATTCTTAAGCTTTGTGTCATTTACAACTGAAACTATATTCCATTCTCTCTATGACTATTTTTTAAATCTGTTTTAGTATGCATTCTTTTCTGTCTCCTCTGCTGAATTCTAGTTAAAACAGGTGGTTACTTTTTCAGACCGAAGGTCTCAAATCTCCAGAACAGTGCATTAGAAAGCTTCAGAAGCATAGTTAATTGAATAATTGAGCCAACTGTACTAATTTCCAAGCCCCAGTATTTGTACCTGTTGAAAATTCTCACAAGTGCACATTAGATGAAAAATGCAAGCTCTGCATAGATACAAAAGGAATCTCCAGTCCCTGATGTATTTTTGATTCTCTATAGCAAGAACATAAGTGAATTTGCAAATAATCTTCTTAAATTAATTGATTTACTAATAACATATACTGCTCTCTTTCAAACATTGAACAACTATGAATGCTATGCTGGGAATCACAATCATACCAAAACATAGTTTAATAGCAAACACTTTAGGCTTTCCTTACCTACAAAAATACTCAGGTAGATTTTATGCCAGATGTTAAGTCTGTTGCCAAAATACACACATTCAAGGAAATAAAACTATAAAATAACTATAAAGAGAAAAGAATGCTGAGTGGGGCTGTGTGTTAGTGTTCAGCTGTGCCCCACTCTTTGCAACCTCATGGACAGCAGCCCACCAGGCTCCTCTGTCCATTGGATTTTCCAGGCAAGGATACTGGAATGGTTTGCTACTTCCTTCTCCAAGTGGGGATAAATTATATAATATATAATAGAATTAATTATATAATTATAATTATTTTATAATTATATAATTATATATAATTATAATTATATATAATTATATAATTATATAATTAAATTATATAATAGAATTAATACTGACCACTCAATATTCTGCTGTATGGTGATTTAATATAGATTATTAAGGGAAAAATAAGAAGTGTGATACATTTTTAATCCTTAAAATTTGTATTCAACTATTATTATTTGAATGTTTGTATTAACCTAAAATCATATTCCAGTTGATCAATAAAAGTGAAATATGGCTTGAGATGTATAAAAGAGAACATATTTGTAATGTTGCCAAAATGCCAAGGATAGAGTAAATCTTCAAATTTCCCAAAAGATAATATGACAAATAGCTCCAGATATTTAATGAGACCACACTAATACTGTTGTTTCTCCAGAAATGCAAAGGTTAATATAATAGTGTGGCAAAAATGATATTTTATTTAAAAGATTGCATATAATTGAGTTGATGAGCTATTTGTTCAGTTTCAAAGCACCTTCTTATACTTCAGTTTGGTTACTGTGGCTGAGACTAGGAAAACATTTCTGCTTAGTCAACTGACATCCTGTGAGGTAAGTCATTAAATATAGTACCCTTAATTTTATACACTACTAGAAAAGAATATTTCATGGTCTCCCTAGAAAACCAATGTGGTCCCTTGGTAGATTAGGATTCTAATTTGCAGAAACTCTATTCTATGAGGAGAGACAACAGAAGAAAGAGGATGTGACATGTCAACTGAATATGAATCTTAGAAACACATCATGGAGTCAAAGGGAGCAAGGGGTGAAACTGCTTCATGAAGTTATCTTCCTCTCATTTGTTCATTCCCCTTTGAAATCATTCATCCTCACAAAGAGGACCTAACTCCTATATGTCTAAAGTCAAATTAGAAGCAGAGATTGCATACTGAGCAATTGTTAGATATAAGGAGGAGGTATGGTTTTTAACAGATATGTGGAAATAGAAAACAATGAGCGTTCACTTTAAAAAAAATCTTTTTTCTTTTCTATGTTTTTGGCCACACCTCACAGAAAGCAGGATCTGTGACATGCAGGATCTTAGTTCCCCAACTAGTGATAGAACTCGCACCTGCTGCAATGAAAGTGCAGCAACTTAACCACTGAACTACAAGGGAAGTTCAGCATTCATGGTTGTAACTTTTATCTTTGGAGGGAAAGGTGGCTTCTATTTTCCTCTTAAAGGAGTGTATAAAGGTCAGCAGCCATCGGAATGCATAAGCCTGAAAATACAGGTGTAGTAATACCATGTTTTCTAATAACTTTCACTCCTTTCCCTCTAGATTTTACAATGGGGGTGGGGGGGTGGGGGGAAGATCCTTTAAACACACACACACACACACACACACACACAGAAAGAGAGTTAATACAATTTTGAGAAGTGATGAAATTATTCCTTAGCAACTCATTTACTGAAAATATCCTGTAGTGACTTTATTAGCCTATATTGTCCCTGGTTATCAATCCATTTGCTTCTGTGCAATAAGAAGCCTTGCAAAACTCAAAATACTAAATTAATTATTTCTAATGTTTACAACTTTAAAAAATTCCATCATTCTGTCTTGACATGGGTCCATTGTTCCCCTTAGTGTTTCTCTTTGCTTTGTCCTTTTTAGAAAGGTCCCCCTGAGACACTATCAAAAATTATCATACTTAAATGACTGTCTTAATTTTTTCCTTCATCTGGTGTTATGCAAGATAAAAGAGGCTAGTGGAAAAGAGTGTAACAAAATTAAAGTATGTATTTCTACTAAAACTTTGTCTTTCTTAAATCACAGGTCACCAAGTAAAGGAGTGAGAGAAAGTCTTCAAGTCCATTCTTCCCACCAGGCATTTTTTGAGAACTCTTTTTATGCCAGACACCATGTTAGACTGTTTTGTCAAAATAAAAGAGATATACTTCTTTTGTCTGATAACTGTAATTTAGGTAGGAATCTACTGTGCTAGCAGATAAATACAATAATGCTACTGCTATATTAACAATGAAGACATACCAGTAAACCAGCTCAGAACTTGAGATAAAACTTTTACTAATTACCAAAAAAATGATCTGATAATATTTTTAGTAGTTTAAGATGATTAAGTAGTTAGGCAGTAGATGATTAATGGAGGTTGTAAGTCCGTCTTACCAAACTAGAATTCTGTTTGGCCATTCACAAGCTGTAAGATAATGGACACACTACTCTCTTTAAGAATATTTCTCTGGCTGTGAATTCAAAGTGATTATGGAACCAATTTTTTTGTACTTTTATAAATATCAACTTCTTATTGCCACAATTTGAAACTGAAGAATGATGGTACAGCTTTATATCTTTCCAACTAAATGATGGGCAAATGCCACTCTTAATTATTGCTATGGTATTTCTCGACATTTTTTAAATCTAAGTTGCAGTTCTACAACTTGTTTTTCAACTAAATTCTTCCTCTGTACTAGAAATACCACATGACAAACAGTCTCTTTATTTTGGCAACACAATAATACAGCACTGTACCTGAAATTTTGTATTATCAAAGAAATAAACTTGCATATTATTAAACTATCACATTTGTCACATTCTGGGCTTTCCTTGGTTAAAACTGTGTCAGGGGGAGATAGCCTGTTTCTTGTGTGAGGGAAAAAAAAAATCTCTCCACCTTCAATCTTAAAAAAAAGTGAAAAACTATCAGAGTATAAAAATGATGCCTCTCAAAGACCTTCTGTTCAAAGAATATCCATATTATCACTTCGGTCTATGATAACACTGGGTCTCTTTTTCCTTTCTGGGTCAAAATAAATTTTGATTTTCAAAAATATTTTACTGAATGAAACAAACAGGCAGCAAGGAAATGATATTAGTCAAATTTTCACCCTTTCATATTCCATCTGGTCTCTAATCTTTTGTTTGAGGTGGAAACCTTTCATCTCTAATAGCCCAGAATTTTGTGTTTGGCCAGTTTACTCAGAGATGAGGACAAAGACGATGTCTTGTCTTTTTGTCCTTGTCTTGTCTTTGTCATTTTGCTACAGAGTGACCTCAGATTTGTTATTTGTACAAAATGACCTCTGATATTATACTTTAGGGGCCAGGCATTGAAGACTAGCTCAGGAGTGTTTCTCAAATGTTTTACTATTTATTCAGGTTGGAAGTTACAGGTATATGATGACATCTAAACACACACACACACATCCTTATTTATATTTTTCCAGATGTTTATTTGTACTTTCCTTAATCTACTATAAAAAAGAAAGTAAAGTTTTCATTGAGAAATTTGGAAACTTTGACATGACTTGTTAATATTTATGTATGTTAATATCAGATATTTAGATATTGAGAATTCAAATTATCCACAGGAAAGAGGAAAGTTTTCATTCCACTGGAGCTCAGAGACTTTAGCACACTTGATCTAAAAACAAAAGCAAAAATCAGGTAGTCTGTTTTCCTTCCCAGGAGAGAACAAGGCAGTATCCAAAGTATCTGATACGACACAGATTCATTTCCCAAAGATATTCTATAGCAATTGGACAATCTAAATTAGAAAAATCAATATAAATTTAAATTACCTGACCTCTGCTGCAAAGATTAAATATTCTTTTCTCATATTTATATATATATATATATATACATATATATATTTTACTGGATAAGCAAGAAACAACATGAAAATCATCACCATAATGTCATGAAGCTAATAGTATATTTTAGAGTTAACAGACAAATCACTATGATACACTACATTCTAGGGTAGAAAGACCATAGAGTATTAAAGTAGCATATAGAAAATACCAGCTATAAAAGTAAAGTACACTACTATCTCAGACAGGAGAAACCTATACGTAATGGGACAGACTTTAAAGAAAGTGTGATGCAGTTAAAGATGTAAAGAACCTTTAGTATGATTCCATTTTGTAAATGAGATGGTATTTAGAGGTAAACAGAAAAGATACAATGAGTTGAGAACATCTTATAGGATACCATTAGAATCTGGGGCTTCTACCTTAGCACAGCAGGGAATCATTTCAAAGGTTTTATAGAAGAGAGTGACATGGTTATATTTGCATTTACAAAGATCATTCTGATCTCAGTGTGAAGTGTGTGTTAGAGGGAAGTAAAACTAGAGATAGTGGGATTGTTTAGAAAGCTGTTGAGTTAGTCCAGGGACATAAATGGTTTACTGTTTTCAGATACAAATATGGGAGATGAATAAGTGGGCCTTTGTAATTTATTAATATGATTTGTGATAGAATAAACTATATGAATGAAAGTAACATAAAGATGGTAATCAATCATAGAACTTCTGAAAAGGGACATTCCACTCATTTTTGTAATTGTGATTCATAAAGATTGTAAAACATACAATTGCACCTGGCAAAAAGTTGCTAGACTTGTGGGTTTGAACATTAGTAGAACTATTAGTGTTGATGTTTACAGCTTGATTAGAGGTCATCAGGGTATAGATAATTGCTGAAGCCACCATGTTACTGAGTGATTATATCCAGGAAATGTAAGATGGAAATAAAACTTGAAAAGAACTGTGAAGATCAATATTTAAAACAGGTGTTTAGGAAATGAAGCCTAGAAAAGGGCACTGGGAAAGGAGAAACAAAAAAACATGGCCTGATAGTCAGAATTACATAATTAGTTATGCCAGTGAAAAAGCAAGTTCTGAAGAAGTGGTAAAGAGTTAAAACTGCTAGACAAATCAGGTAGGAGTAGTACAGAGAGAAGTTAATCCAATGTACTAATCAAGAGGACTCTGTTGTCTTAGAGCAATGTGAGTTAAGTACAATAAATCAGATTATCAGTTTTGGTGGAGGTGTTAGGTAGTTAGAATAGGAAACAGGAGTCCAAAATGGCGGTGACTAAAAGACAAGGAAGGGAAAATCCAGTGAAAATAGAACAAAGGAAGGTCCGAGGATCAGAGTGAAGACCGCGGGTAGAAAAACAGCACTCCTGGCTAAGCCCAATTTGCATAGGGCAGGCCGAGGGGGAGGAAAAACATATAAAAGGAGGAGCCAAAGGATGTTCTCTCTCTCCCCACCTCTCTCTCCCATGTGCTGGGGCCTTCTTCTCTTCTCGTCTTTGGGTGGACATGCCCTCACGCTTCGAAGATGGATTTTCCTGCTATCATCTAAATAAAATAGAGCTGTATCTAGGAGCTGTAACACTGATTTGTCTAAGAGCTATAATATGGTCTGTTTGAGACCTGAGAGCTGTAACACGGTCTGTCCAAGACCCGAGAGCTATGACACGCCAGGGGCTTTAATGTCCGTTACTCCAAATCTTTGTTGTGACGAGACACGACCAAGGAGCATACACTCGCCTGACAGAGGTGAGTGAGTATTTAGAGCAAATATAAACAGTTAGGAGTTAGTACAGTAGTTGTTGTCAACTACAAATTGACACTTACCAAGAGCATTGCCAATGACTGAACAATAAAGACATTTGCCATCTGCCTTTATGGAGATTGAACCCCATGCTGCTATAGCTGTTGATCTTCAACAACCCCTGATGGAGGTCAGGGTGGGGTGAGGCACTCTGTGCTCCAGGGAATCTGGTGGGACAGGTCTTTACATAGCTGGATGTTTTTAGGAACAGATTTTATGATCTGAATCCTTGCATCTCCTCATATCTAGAGAAGCACTAAATCCCTTCATGGTGACATCAGATACCATGATTAACAAAAAACCTTTTGTAAATTGAGTGCTTCATAGTATTGAAACCCCCCTTCACCAAAAACTTATATATTGACCTTCCCCCACTGCCGCTTTGGAGGAGTCTCTCAGAGCTATCTGAGATGCTGCCTCCCAGGATGCGTCCTCATTTTGCCCCAAATAAAACTTAACTCACAACTCTCAAGTTGTACATCTTTTTTAGCTGACATTGTGAACAGCAGGGTGTTTAAAGAAGAATTTGCTTAAAGTAGAGAGAGTTCAGTTCAGTTCAATTCAGTCGCTGTTGTGTCAGACATTTTGCGACCATCCGCAGGCCTCCCTGTCCATCACCAACTCCCAGATTTTACTCAAACTCATGTCCATTCAGTCAGTGATTCCATCCAACCATCTCATCCTCTGTCGTCCTCTTCTCCTCCGTCCTTCCATCTTTCCCAGAATCAGGGTCTTCCCAAATGAGTCAGTTCTTTACAACAGGTGGCCGAAGTATTGGAGTGTGAGCTTCAGCATCAGTCCTTCCAACGAATATTCAGGACTGACTTCCTTTAGGATTGACTGGTTTGATCTCCTTGCAGTCTAAAGGGCTCTTAAGAGTCTTCTCCAACACCACAGTTCAAAAGCATCAATTCTTTGGTGCTCAGCTTTCTTTATAGTCCAACTCTCACATTCATACATGAACACTGGAAAAAACATAGCTTTGACTAGGTGGACATTGTTTGGCAAAGTAATGTCTCCTCTTTTTAATATGCTGTCTAGGTTGGTCATAACTTTCCTCCAAGGAGTAAGTGTCTTTTAATTTCATGGCTGCAGTCACCATCTGCAGTCATTTTGGAGCCCCCAAAACTAAAGTCTGTCACTGTGGAGAGTTGAGTATGTTTACATTATCACAGGAGACATCTCCCAGAGAGGGCATACTATACAGGAGGAAGAGTAAGGTCCAGAGGGTGGTCTTGTCTAGTGGTTTAGATACAGAACGCAAGTCAAGGAAGCTGCTTTGAATAAGTAGATTCAAGGACATCTACCATAAACAAAAGGGAAGATAAAATAATGAATAGAAGTGCAGATACTTTTGCAAATTGAAGAAAAAGTTGAGGAAGTTTCCATGCACTGTTTTTGTTATTCTGTAAAACTAGAGGAAAGATGTCTTTGTATCTAGATGATAACCTAAATGCTCTTATTGAAATACAAACAAAACTTATCAGGCACTCTAGGTGACAGTTATTTTTGTTTCTCCTTTTAGCTTATGTCACTATATACTAGGGACAGCAAAAAAATTGAAAAATCCAATAGGTCAACATATAGGTGAGTGAAGTCTAGCCCAAGGCTTTCTAACATGCTGACTACAATATTATAGGCAAAAGCTTTAGAGTTTGGGGCTTTCTTTTACTCATTTGTAAAATGGGTGGCAGGAGGAAATATTCTATATATGATCTTTTACAGCACAACATTTTTTAGCTCAAGTTCATATTTTAAATTTAGAAGTGTGATTGATCATATTGATTAACTAAACCACATACAACTTCACCAACTTTGGCAGTAATACACAACATACACTCTTGATACCCACTTATTCCACGTAAGGGATTCCAGCTTACAGAAGCTAATACTTATCATCTGTTAGGTTTTCAAAGCATATTCAATATTAAATAAAATTGAGAATGGTTTAATGATTCAAGATGTCACTGAAAAACACCACAAAAATAAAAGTACACACTGCAAGAATCATGTCATTTCTTTTATATTAATCGTGAGATGATCAAATAGTCATGAGCTAAGTGCACTCACTGCAGCCAAAGCATATGAGACAAAATTCCTAGAAAATTACTCCCATTGTTTCTTATTAAATAATGAATGCAGATATCAAAATACAGTTTCCTGCAACTGAGAGGAAGAGGAAAGGACTCTCAAAAGGAAAAGATCAACACTCACATATTACAGTGCAAAATTAATTTATTTCAACTCATCAATGGAGGAAAAATATTTTAATTCATTTAATGCCTTAAAAGGTGAGAAAAAGTGAAGTATGCATACAGGAAAAAAAGCACAAATGAAAAATAGGATGTAAGGATACAATTTTGTTCCTTTTATGTCAAAAGGGTCAGAAAGCTAAGAAGCTATTGTTTCAAAAATATGCACTCTAGGAAATAACATAGCTAGTCATACGGTTACAGTCCTATAATAGCAAACATCCCAAAACAACTGGAAGACAAATCCACTTAATAGTGAAATTCTAACATGATATTGCTATCCAAATAATACTGAGGGTTGATCTAAGTATATTTGTTCCAGAGAATTTTTGGAGACTGAAAAACACTATATATATATATATATATTTTTTTTTGAAGACTATATATATTTTTTGAAGACTATATATATATATATATATATATATATATGTATGTATAGGAGGAATATGATGGCTACCAGGAAAAAAAAAATATATATATATATATATGTATATATGAACCAAATAAATGAGTAGAGAAAAGAAAATCTAGTAGCTTTACTAATTTGTATCTGTTCTACATAATTTGAGATGGTCTGTCCACTTCAGTATTACTAAACAAGTGAATTTACTCCAGGGCTTTAATGAGGGTCATACATATGTAGTTTTAGTAAATTTAGAAGTGACTCTCATAGTGTAAATGCTAATTGAAATGGAGTTAGGAAGAAGGAACAGATTAATTGGAAATAAGGCAGGGATATAAACAACCCAATCAAAAAACAGGCTGGCTGAAGACCTAAATAAACATTTCTCCAAAAAATACACAGAGATGGCCAACAGGCACATGAAAAGATGCTCAACATCACTTAATTATTAGAGAACAAAACAAAACTATATTGAGATTTCATCTTTTACCAGCTAGAATGGCCATTATCAAAAAGTCTACAAACAATAAATGCTAGAGAAGCTGTGGAAAAAAGGGAACTCTCCTACAATACTGGTAGGAATATAAATTGGTACAATCACTATGGAGAATAGTAGGAGGTTTCTTCTAAAATTAAAATAGAACTACCATATGATTCAGCAATCGCACTTCTGAGCATATACCCAGAGAAAAACTTAACTCAAAAAGACACATGTGCTGTAATGTTCATTGTAGCATAATTTACGATAGCCAGGGCATGGAAGCAAGGTAAATGTCCGTCAACAGAGGAATGGATAAAGACCATAAGGTCCATATACACAATGAATATTACTCAGTCATAAAAAGAACAAAACAATATCATTTGTAGCAACATGAATGTACCTGGAGATTATCACACTTAGTGAAGTAAGTCAGACAGAGAAAGACAAATATCACTTATGTACAGAATCTTTAAAAAAAAAGATGATGCAAATGAGCTTATTTACAAAATAGAAACAGATTCACAGAGGTAGAAAATAATTTATGGTTACCAAAGGGTAAAAGTGAGTGGGAGGTATAAATTGGAAGTTTAGGACTGGCAAATACATTCTGCTATACATAAAGTAGATAACCAACAAGGACCTACTGTACAGCACAGGGAACTCTGATCAATATTCTGTAATAACATAAACGGGAAAATGATTTTTAAAATGTGTATGTATGTATAACTGAATCACTTTGCTCTACACTTGAAATTAACACAATACTGTAAGTCAACTATAGTCCAATTTAAAATAAACATTTAAAAAAAATAAAGGAAAGAAACACCAAGACCCTTACTTTGCCCATCCTGGGTCCTGCCTGCTCACATCTGCATAGCAGTTAGCAGCATATTTATTGGCTCAGCAGGTCAGCCTTGTCCCTCCTGAAGTAACCCTTTCCACAATTACAACAAAAAAATTTCCTTGGAATGGTCCATCTCAGTTGGTTTGGGAAAATGTAAGCCATTCCCCTAACCTAACTTGTAAGAAATGGAGACTCTAGGGAAATTCAGTCCCTTTTCTCTCCATCATACTGATTATTTGTGACCTCACTCCTCTACTTTTATAGACAAAGGTCTGTATTTGACTAGTAGAAAGGGAGGCACTCTTGGCATGATAGCTTAGATTGCATAGTCACAGCAAACACTTCCTCAACAATCCCAAAAGAAGCTAATTCTTTACAGCTTCATTTTCTCAATTCTATAATATACAAGGAAATACCTGGAGGAAAAGAGTCCTCATTATATCATTTTTATATAAAAAGCATGCATTCAAAAAATAAGCAAATGCTACTAATTTCATGTTAAAGATTAGAAATAAATATTCAAATTCCTATTATATAAAATTATAGATTCTTGGGAGAACATATAGTATTTCATGAACACTTAAAATATTTCATCAATTAGAGTATTTAGAAGTCATTTTATAGTTTGCAACATCTATAAGGCAATTCCAAAAAATAGCAATCAGGTAACACAACCAACACCACGAGAGAAGACTCTACACAAGGACATCACCAGATGGTCAAAACCAAAATCAGACTGATTATACTCTTTGCAGCCAAAGATGGAGAAGCTCTATATAGTAAGCAAACAAACAAACAAACCAACCGGGAACAAACAAACACACAAGGACATCACCAGATGGTCAAAACCAAAATCAGACTGATTATATTCTTTGCAGCCAAAGATGGAGAAGCTCTGTATAGTAAGCAAACAAACAAACAAACAAATAAACCGGGAGCTGACTATGGCTCAGATCATGAACTCTTTACTGCCAATTTAAACTTAAATTGAAGAAAATAGGGAAAACCACCTGACGATTCAGGTATGACCTAAATCAAATCCCTTACGATTATACAGTGGAAGTGAGAAACAGATTTAAGGAACTAGGTCTGATGGACAGAGTGCCAGATGAACTATGGACGGAGGTTTGTGACACTGTACAAGAGAGAGGGATTGAGACCATTCAAGAAAAAGAAATGCAAAAAGGCAAAATGGCTGTCTGAGGAGACTTACAAATAGCTATGAAAAGAAGAGAAGGGAAAGGCAAAGGAGGAAAGGAAAGATAGACCCAATTGAATGTAGAGTTTCAGAGAACAGTAAGGAGAGATAAAAAGCCTTCCTCAGTGATCAATGCAAAGAAACAGAGGAAAACAACACAATGGGAAAGACTAGAATCTCTGCAAGAAAATCAGAGATAGCAAAGGAATTTTACAGGCAAAGATGGGCACAATAAAGGACAGAAATGGTATGAACGTAACAGAAGCAAGAAGATATTAAGAAGAGGTGGCAAAAACACAGAACTATACAAAAATTATCTTCATGACCCAGATAATCCCGATGGTGAGACCACTCAGAGCCAGACATCCTGGAATGTGAAGTCCAGTGGGCCTTAGGAAGCATCACTATGAACAAAGCCAGTGGAGACAATAGAATTCTAGTTGACCTATTTCAAATCCTTAAAGATGATGCTCTGAAAGTACTGCACTCAATATGTCAGCAAATTTGGAAAACTCAGCAGTGGCAAAGGACTGGAAAAGGTCCATTTTCATTCCAATCCAAAGAAAGGCAATGTCAAAGAATGTTCAAACTATGGCACAATTGCACTCATCTCACATTCTAGCAAAGTAATGCTCATAATTCTCCAAGCCAGGCTTCAACAGTATGTGAACCATGAACTTCCAGATGTTCAAGCTGGATTTAGAAAAGGTAGAGGAACCAGAGATCAACTTGCCAACATCCGCTGGATCTTTGAAAAAGCAAGAGAGTTCCAGAAAAAATATCTACTTCTGCTTTATTGACTATGCCAAAGCCTTTGACTGTGTGGATCACAGCAGACTGTGGAGAACTCTTCAAGAGATGGGAATACCAGACCACGTGACCTGAGAAATCTGTATGTAGGTCAAGAAGCAACAGTTAGAACTGGACATGGAACAACAGACTGGTTCTAAACCAGGAAAGGAGTACATCAAGGCTGTATTTTGTCACTCTGCTTATTTAACTTATAAGCAGAGTACATCACATGAAATGTCAGTCTGGATGAAGCACAAGCTAGATCACGATTGCAAGGGGAAAATCAATAACCTCAGATATGCAGATGACACCACCCGTATGGCAGAAAGTGAAAAAGAACTAAAGAGTCTCTTGAAAGGAAAAAAGGAGAGTGAAAAGGTAGGCTTGAACCTCAACATTCAGAAAAACTAATATCATGGCATCTGATCCCATCACTTCATGGCAAATAGATGGGGAAACAGTGGAAACAGTGACAGATCTCAATTTGGGGAGCTCCAAAATCACTGCAGATGGTGACTGCAGCAATGAAATTAAAAGATGTTTGCTCCTCGGAAGAACAGTTATGATCAACCTCAGTTCAGTTCTGTTCAGTCGCTCAGTCGTGTCCGACTCTTTGCGACCCCATGGACTGCAGCACACCAGGCCTCCCTGTCCATCGCCAACTCCCGGAGTTTACTCAAACTCATGTCCATTGAGTCAGTTATGCCATCCAACCATCTCATTCTCTGTCATCCCCTTCTCCTCCCGCCTTCAAGCTTCCCTAGCATCAGGATCTTTTCAAATGAGTCAGTTCTTTGCATCAGGTGACCAAAGTATTGGAATTTCAGCATCTGTTCTTCCAAAGAATATTCAGGACTGATTTTCTTTAGGATGGACTTGTTGGATCTCCTTGCTGTCCAATTCACATGTGTCTTCTCCAACAGTTCAAAAACATAAATTATTTGACACTCTGCTTTATGGTCCAACTCTTACATCCATATATGACTACTGAAAGAAACATAGCCTTGATGGACCTTTGTTGGCAAAATAATGTCTCTGCTTTTTAATATGTTGTCTAGGTTTGTCATAGATTTTCTTCCAAGGAGCAAGCGTCTTTCAATTTCATGGCTGCAGTCACCATCTGCAGTGGCTTTTGAGCCCAAGAAAATAAAGTCTGTCACTGTTTCCACTGTTTTGCAATCTATTTGCCATGAAGTGATGGGACCAGATCCATGATCTTAGTTTTCTGAATGTTGAATTTAAGACAACTTTTTTCACTCCTCTTTCATTTTCATCAAGAGGCTCTTTAGTTCTTCTTGGCTTTCTCCCATAAGGGTGGTGTCATCTCCATATCTGAGGTTATTGATATTTCTCCCAGCAATCTTGATTCCAGCTTGTGCTTCATCTAGTTCAGAATTTCTCATGATGTACTCTGCATATAACTGAACTAAGTGAACTAGACAGCTTATTAAAAAGCAGAGATATTACTTTCCAACAATGGTCTGTCTAGTCAAAGGTATCAAAAGTATGGTTTTTCCAGTAGTCATGTATGGATATGAGAGCTGGACTATAAAGAAAGCTGAATGCTGAAGAATTGATGCTTTTGAACTGTGGTGTGGAGAAGACTCTTGAAAGTCCTTTGGACTGAAAGGAGATCCAGCCAGTCCATCCTAAAGGACATCAGTCTTGACTATTCATTGGAAGGACTGATTCTGAAGCTGAAACTCCAATACTTTGGCCACCTGCTGTGAAGAAATGTCTCATTTGAAAATGCCCTGATGCTGGGAAAAATTGAAGGCGGGAGTAGAAGGGGACCTCAGAGGATGAGATGGTTAGATGGCATCACTGATTCAATGGACATGAGTTTGAATAAACCCCAGGAGTTGGTGATGGACAAGGAGGCTTGGTGTGCTGCAGCCCATGGTGTCGCAAAAAGTTGGACACGACTGAACAACTGAACTGAACTGAACACAACCAGGTTTTTGTTAATTTCTGCAAGCAAGTTTTCTTTCCTCCTTTCTGGCTCCATTCTTTGTTTATATTACCTATGTGCACACTCATGTTCTCGATTAAACTTGGAACATTGTTTTGTATTTACTGAATTTTCTTGACTGCAAATACAACTTGACTACTGTTGAATTTCAGTACTTCCAGACTCAAGTACTATACATTATGATTTTTAAAAGAGGTAAAATAAAAAGCAATTTTCATTCTCCTAGTAGATAATACTTTTAAGCATTTAATAGGCAGCTCTGTGTGTGTGCGTTTTGTTAGTAGTTCAGTCATGTTGCATTATATGCAACCTCATTAACTGTAACCCAGGAGGCTCCACTGTCCATGGTATTCTCTACCTATCATTAATCATATCTTTATTATTTGACACTAAAATGGATGATCATGCTAAACAAATACATTTCAGGTGGGCACAAATGTTAAAAAATAAATACAAGGACTACATTTACATTCCTAAATTAGTCACCAGAACTGGAACTAATGTGCAATATGATATGTGGTAAATGCATAACTACAAACATGTAACTTTTTAAAATAAGGTTTAAGATTTAATCCTAACATTAAAAGAAAGTGTCAGTAGATATGGCCCCACTGCTGTTCTTAATTTTGTTGAATTTCTTTACTTTGAGAAAGGTCCTCTCCCCACTTGGTAATGTATGCCTTTTGAGGAATGCTACAGTTAGGTTGCCTTGGGAGGTGTTTAGTTTTATTGAATAATATATCATTGCCAGGTATCTCTTATAAGAAACTTGATTTCTCCAGGAAATGTGTTCATTTGTGTGGCTTTCAGATAAATCACTTTGGTGAATGGTCAAGAGACTTTCAGCTCTTTTTCATTGCTTTTGTTAAAAGTTAAATGGGCAGGCTCACAATTTCACTGAGATGAGTAAGACAGCTGCAAAGATTTCTGAAAATATACGTAAGCCTCTTAGGTAAAACACTGAAAACCTACATGATATTCAGAAAAATATAAAATAATAAGCTTAAGTTCTAAAATGAATTAATGCTATAAGGGAGGAATTAGAACTAATATGTAGGCTTGGGATACAGATAAAGTGCTACAAGATTTCAGAAAACATACTGGCAAAATATTTACTTTCAACTAGTTCCTCTCCAACAGACGGAGAAACAAGCATCACAACACATCTTTTGGGGAGCAGAGAGAGAGAACAGCAGATTTTATTCATAATTAATAGAACAACAGAAATCCATCTTAAATGAAATTATAGAAAAAAATGCATTCAATGAAATAAGTTCAGTATCAGAATAAAAGGATTAACACAACTAGCCATAAAAGTAGTAATAAATAATTAATAATGCATAAAGGTTGATAATATCATTGAAGTAAATATTTGACTTACAGTTTTACCAAATGTAACAACTGAAAAAGAAAAGAAAAAATTATAAGAGTATGATTTATTAAAAAACTATAAATAATAGAAATTTAATGAATAGAACATGAATCAAGAAATTGAGAGGAATAGATAATAAACAGAGAAGTCACTTTTTCACACAAGATAAAATGCAGATATCAAAATAATAAATCTAAATATGCTCAAGATTTAAATATGCTACAAATAATACATAATTTATCATACTAGAAGACTAGAATGTGTTTTCTTTAATTTTTTGAAAAATTTAAGGGTAAAAGAGATTATAATTAAAAGGATATTTCTCAGGGAGTTAAAGCAGCCATTTCCCTTTGTTTCTTCTCTGAAAATTCAATTGATAAAAATGCTAATTCAAGAAACATATATTAAGGTTTAAAAGATAAAATTCACTGGTAAATTAAGGAGATGATTTTATTCTGGCTATTGCAAAAAGAAGATGCTCATCAATTTAAAAATCTCAAAGAATGGAAGGAAACCTGGGGTTTCATAAGACTGGTAAACAAGGGAGTAATATGTAATGGTTAACGTGTCAACTTGTCTAGACTACAGTACTTAATCATTTGGTCTAAAGCCAGCCTAGATGTTGTTAAGGTATTTTTTAGATAAAATTCACATGTAAATTAGTAGAATCTGAGTAAAGCATATACCCTACACACTGTTAGTGGCCCTCACAAAACCGATACATGGGTGTTAATAGTAGCTTCACTTGTAACTGTCCAAACTTGGAAGCAACAAAGATGTCCTTCAGTAGGCTAATGGATATGTAAACTGTGATATCTCCGGAAAAATAAATGTTATTCAACTATGAAAATGTAAAACTATCAATCCATGAAAATAAATAGGGAGATCTTTTTAAAAAGTACTATTCATTTGGCTGCACGGAGTCGCAGGTGTGGGAGGCGGGACCTTCATTACGTCATGCAGGATCTTCTGATGCGGCACGTGGGAGCTCTAACTGTGATGCACAGCCTCAGGATTTGTGGCATGTGGGCTTAGGTGCCCCACAGTGGTTCCCCAGCCAGGGACCAAACCCTCACCCCCCTACAAGGCAAGGTGGATGCCCTACCACCGAACCACCAGTGAAGTCCCTACGGAGATCTTAAATGCATGTTACTATGTGAAAGAAGTCAGCCTGAAAAGGTCACCTACTGTATGAAATATATGCATTTTACAAAAGGCAAAACTATGGAGACAGAAAAAGATCAGCGGTTCCCAGTGGTTAGAGGGAAAAGAGCAGGATGAACAGGCAGAGTGCACAGGATGGGGTGGGGGGCAGATAGTGAAAATAATCCTATGAAAAGAACTCCTGTAAACAACATAATGATGGACACATGTTGTTATACATTTTACCAAATTTATACAATGTACACAAAGAGTGGGTGATTATGCTCTGACAGTAGAAGTTTATCAACTGTTAAAAAAAAAAAAAAGGTGTACCACTCTGGTGGAAGACATTAAAATGGGGAAGCAAGTGGATGCAGGGGTATATAGGAAATTTCTGTATCTTCAACTCAATTTTCCTGTAAAGCTAAAACTGCTTCAAAAAAAGCAGGTTAATTAAGGACTTCCCAGTGGTCCAGGGGTTAAGAAACTGTCTACTGACTCAGGGGACAGAAGTTCAATCCCTAGTCGGGGAACTAGCATCCTACCTGCCACAGGGCAACTAAACCTGCATACCTCAAATACAAAGCTTGCACTCTGGAGCCTACTGGCCACAACTACTGAAGCTCACGAGCTCCAGAGACTGTGCTCTGCAACAAGAGACGTGTGCTCCGCAAGGAAAGACCAGCACTCCACGGTGAAGACCAAGCACAGACAAAATGAATAAATAAAATTAAAAATAATAATAAACTTTAAAAAAGTCAGTTAAAAAACCCACATGAACACACTGCTGCTGCTGCTGCTGCTGCTAAGTTGCTTCAGTTGTGTCCGACTCTGTGCAACCCCACAGACGGCAGCCCTCTAGGCTCTGCCATCCCTGGGATTCTCCAGGCAAGAACACTGGAGTGGGTTGCCATTTCCTTCTCCAATGCAGGAAAGTGAAAAGTGAAAGTGAAGTCGCTCAGTCATGTCCAACTCTTCGTGAACCCATGGGCTGCAGCCTACCAGGCTCCTCCGTCCATGGGATTCTCCAGGCAAGAGTACTGGAGTGGGGTGCCATTGCCTTCTCCCATCAACACGCTATTATATATAAAATAGGTAAACAACAAGGTTCTACTGTACAGCACTGAGACTATACTCAATATTTTATAATAACCTATAAGTAAAAATAATCTGAAAAGAATAGATTTATATGTATGCACAGCTGAATCACTTTTCTATACACTTGAACTGACACACCATTGTAAATCAACTATACTTTAATGAAAGTTTAGAATAAAGCACAACACCCACAAGAGATATACATTATTTGATATAAACACAATTAAAATCTCATTCCTATCAATCAATGAAAAAGTATAATGTTTAAATTATGCTATCATGAGATAATATTAACAGTTTTTGAAGTAGGATAAATTAAGACAACTAAGAATGTTCTTAAAAACACTGCTTTCAATGTACTTCATCTTTGTAACCTTTACAGCAACTTCAAAATAATAATAAAAACTTCCGTTATTTAATACTGATTCTTTGCCAGGCACAGAAGTATATTTTATACATGTCTTTTAATCATTACAGCAAATGGGAGAATACCATTTTCCATATTTTATAGTAATATGAGCAAGCCTTGGAGCTAGCCAGAGGCAGCAATAGAGGAGTATCTGGTCTAAGCAGCTCCAAGCTTATTCATCGTCACTCTCTTACTCTGTAGAAACAGAACATTTTATTTCTGATTTCAGTGCAACAACAGTTAATGCAGTAAGAAAATTTAAAAATGGTCTTGTATATAAGCACTAGCTCATCAGTAATTAGGGAATACAATACAAAACCTTACATCCTAATGACTGAAGCATTATTGAAAAGAAAATATGCTTACATTTATGCTCTTTCATAAAGAAAAGGATGAGAAACACTGTTGTACTAAAATTCATATATTTAAAGGTAAGATATAAAAAATGGAAGATAAATGTCTTTAAAGCTGGAAATTATTTAAAAAAAACACTGGAAAAATAAAAAGAAAAGTCATTGCAAATGCTTAAATTATTTGGTTAATTCCACCACATTTCATAAAGAGACACAAAATACTAATTTAAGAAGAGAACTGTGTGTGTGCCAGTACACACAATACTGGCAACACACAAAATAATATTATAAACCATTATTTGGAAATATATCTACTCTTCATGAAGACATAACAGTGATTGAATAGATAATCTATAGAGTTTTTAAATAGGGGACAGGTCCATTTTAACATACAAGAACATGAAATAAGAATTTTAAGACCACTAAAGACTGCTTTGTCATTTCACAAACTTTCTAATACACAAGATTAATATTTAAATAATCTGCACAGGTTTATATTCTCAGACAACTTTCACATATTTACCCTGAAAAATCTGATCAGAAAAGATAAATATTAATTTAAATCCAGCTATTAAATAGTTCTCAAATAGATGGTATACGTAACATAGAAGAGACATGTTTCAAATTGATTAATTCTACTTTCCATCGCAACATTTTAGGATGGAAATCATAAAGTTTCAAAATTCAGATCTACATCTTTGCTGTGAAGATTTGTTAGATGTGTGTACAAAAGGTACAGTCTCTTTTCTGATCACCACAACACAATAAACCATCAATACAACTGTCATGGGAATGGTTAAGCAGCAGCAGTATGGGTGTTGCTATGGCATAAATGGATAAAATCCTGTACAGGTGTTGGTTTCAAGGTGAAGCATCAATTCTCTATTAGTTCTCAGGCTTAATGACAAAAGAACTTTTAGTGACACAATCTGTAAGAAGAAAAAATAAGAAATCAAGAGCAGGTTAATTTAATCTAAACTTTAAACAAAATGGAAGATCTTCAGAGATCAGTAGTATAAAACTGATTATATCAAGTAATAAAGCATGAAGTTGAAGAGATGGATGCTTTGCCCTTATGCTTTGATGCTTGTCTCAGAACAGCAAGTTGTTAGGCTGGGAAGGTGATAATTATACCTAATAATTATTAGAGACTACCTTCTGCTCTGATATTTACAAAAGAAAAGATTAGGATCTGAAGAATCAAGGTTTCTTCAGTTCAAAACAAATGTCACATACTTAGCTGGATGCACTCCAAAGATCTAGCAAATATTTTATAAATCATAGAATCTAAGAATTCTAGAATAGGATGAGAGCATGCAGTGATCAAGCCTAAGCTGGGTGTTTCTTATGTAATGATAACAAGGATATAAGATGAGGATTAGGTTTGGTTTTGTCTCAGTCTATCAATCATTAGCGATTTAAATAAACGTGTGTCTGAGAATGGTGATGAGACATGATGGTGAGAATGATGGGTTCCTGCTGTATTCATTTGAACTATGAAACTAAACCCCTATACAATACTCATTCTCAAACCTTATCCCCTTGAAAATATTCAAACAACTTCAATCATTGTGGGTGATTTTAATTAACTCATTACTCATTAAGGATCAAAGTGTATAATTCTTCTTTTCAACTAAATAAATAAAATGATGTGCTATGAGATGTTGGGGAATTTAAACATTGGTAAGACATAATGCAGAAGCACTGGACCCTGAGTTGGAAGATATTGAGTTAGAAGTTACTGTTCTAGGCTCAGGATGTATAACTATAACAAAATAGCTTCTACGCTACTCTGAGAGACTGAACAAACCCTATTTCAATATTCCCTAGTATTTTAATTTGCTTCAATATTAAGAAGAGTAAAATTTTTTAACAGCTAATATTCATATATAATCCTATTTATGATTGGCATCCAGATCTCAGAATTTCTGGCCAGCTAGCCTTGCAGCTAGAATTATCATTGACCATTTCATTAGCTCAAAATAGCATGGCTTCTCATTTCACATAGTAATATTTTATTTTTAAATCCTGTTGCTTTGGTTATGTACTGGTGCATAACAAACCACTACCAAAGCTGTGGATTGCAGCAGCAAATCTTTTTATCTCTTATTAGTGACTGCAGCCACAAAATTAAAAGACTTTTGCCCCTTGGAAGAAAAGCTATGACAAACCTAGACAGAGCATTAAAAAGCAGAGACATTACTTTGCCAACAAAGGTCTGTCTAATCAAAGCTATGTGTTTTCCAGTAGTCATGTATGGATGTGAGAGATGGACCATAAAGAAAGCTGAGATTGAAGAGTTGATGCTTTTGAACTGCGGTGTTGGAGAAGACTCTTGAGAGTCCCTTGGACTACAAGGAGATCAAACCAGCCCATCCTAAAGGAGATCAGTCCTGAATATTCACTGGAAGGACTGATGCTGAAGCTGAAACTTCAATACTTTGACCATCTGATGCAAAAAGCCGACTCATTAGACAAGACCCTGATGCTGGGAAAGACTGAAGGCAGGAGGAGAAGGGGATGACAGAGGATGAGATGGTTGGATGGCATCACCGACTCAATGGACATGAGTTTGAACATGCTCCAGGAGATAGCGAAGGACAGGGAAGACTGGTGTGCTGCAGTCCATGGGGTTGCAAAGACAATACTGAGTGACTCAACAACAGTTACAAGGTTCTGCATAAAGACTGGGACAGGCTAAGCCTTTCTTCTATTCTGCTGGGGGTCTCTTTACTGGTTGCAGTCAGATGTTTCTGGGGCATGACTCACCTGGAAGCTAGGACAGAAGGCCCAATGTTTGGGTCTCAATCTCTCTTGTTCTCTCTTTATGCAAATAAAAGACCTCTCTGCCTCTCTGAAGGACCTTATGTGCAGTGTCTGCCTATGACCATCTCAGTAATACAAACAGATTTCTCATATGAGCAAACAGGTACCTCCAGTGTGAGAATCTCAGTGAACAGAAGCTGACAACTTTCATAACAGCTAATTTGGAATGGATTCAACATCGCTTCAGATACATTCTACAATCAAAATGAGTCAGGAAAGACAGAGTCAGGTCCAAGGACTGGGTGTTTGGTAGAAGCAAAACCACTTCCTTGTTTTACACTTAATGAGACCATGATGCTGGAAGAACAGTATCTAAAAGAGAAACTCTATAGCATCTGAGTAAGAAACTCTGACCATGAAAACCATGGAGCACGTGATAGAAATGCACAGATTGCTGATGACCTTCCACATATGGCGCTCAACTAGTAAGGGAAATTGTAAGAGAAAACAGCTCTTAGAGTGCATGTTTAGTGTCTTCAGGAGACAGATACATAGGACTGGGAGCTGATGCAACCCAGTACAATCCAGACCCACATCAAGCCTCCCGTTGAGAAATACTCCACATCTAATCAAAAAGACACCACTCATTCAAAAGGCTAAAAATAAGATAAAAAGTGGGATCAACAATCCTGAATGGAGCCCCTCGTTCATGAGGACTCTGGTGCTCTTCTCTGAGTAAGTAAATGTCACCTCTAAAGTAAATTGCTTCTTTGTTCTCTTTGCTCCTCAGCCTCACTGTGTGTGTGTCTGTGTGTGTTTATTTTTCCTTTATGTTTTGTGTTCCTCATCCAAATTCT
This sequence comes from Muntiacus reevesi, assembly GCF_963930625.1. Lineage (NCBI taxonomy): Eukaryota > Metazoa > Chordata > Mammalia > Artiodactyla > Cervidae > Muntiacus > Muntiacus reevesi. The sequence goes on along the minus strand of NC_089265.1, from coordinate 12,855,590 downwards.
TTTGGATGAATCAAACAAGAGCTTGGACATCTGATAAAGCTTTTCTTGTTTCAACAAGGTCAGACTGAAACCCAGTAGGACCCTAGGGGGCTCCTGAGCCCAGAAGTTTTTCTGTGTTCCCTGCTCCTTGTTTATAGGGGAAATACTTCAGTCTCTATGACCTTCCCTGAGTTCCAAAGGGTGGATTCTAACAGCTGCCAATCAGGGAAGTGAGGGGACACAGAGACAATGGAGGAGCAGACAAGAAACAAGAGTGCAGCCCCGGGCAGGGTCCTGCTTCTGCCTCAAGGGGTACAGATATTTTTGAGCTCTTTATAGAACTAAAACTCCCAATGAAGGGAAGATATTAGCATTCTTCATTCCAGAGAAACCATCTGAGGTCAGTTTAAAGGAACCAGAGAAGTTCATCAAGAGACTGTGTCCAACTCCTTGGGGTTCCATGGACTGTAGCCCACCAGCCTCCTCTGTCCATGGGATTTCCCAGACAAGAATACTAGAGTGGGTTGCCATATCTTCTTCCAGGAGACTTACTCAGGGATCAAACCTGGGTCTCCTGCATTGGCAGGTGGGTTCTTTACCGCAGAGTCACCTGGGAAGTCCTATTAAGACATTACCTGAGACTAGATGAAAGCAGTGCAGGCCCTGTATACACCTTAACCCTTATCAGCAACCCTGTCCTTGAACAACTGCAGTAACACTTACGATATTGGGTTATAACAGGCAGTTTTTGAAGGGCACAAGTTCACTGTGTCCCCGTTTTTCTGGCAAAGCAATGAAGCTATTCTTTTCCACTTGACACAAAACTGTCTCTAAGATTTGATTTGGCACCAGCACACAGAGGCCAAGATTTTAGCAACAAACCTAGATTCAGTAAGTGAAAGACAATACAAGAGCATGACTAATGAAGATATGAGACATCATAAGGTCATATTTGGAGATTAACTGCTATCCCCACTTTAGATTTAAAATGAGAACTTAAGGCATTCTTTATCCAAATAATAAGGAAGTGTCAGGGCACGGAGGCACTTGCCTACTGCGTGATAGAGACGGAAATGACTATGAAAGGAAATGCTTAATGGGTGGTTTCTGACATTTCCTCTACTCTCTGCAACATCTGAGGAGTTACTCTTTCCTTTTTTTTTTAACTTCTTAAGTTTACATGTGGAATATAAAAAAAGAAAAATGGACTTACTTACAAAACAGAAATAAAGTCACAGATGTAGAAAACAAACATGGTTACCAGTGGGGGAATGAGGTGGGGTGAATTAGGAGACTGGCATTGGCATATATATACTACTATATGTAAGGGGCTTCCCAGGTGGTGCTAGAGGTAAAGAACTCCTGCTAATACAAGAGACATAAGAGATGCAGATTCCATCCCTGGGTCAGGAATGTGCCCTGGAGGAGGGCATGACAACCCACTCCAGTATTCTTGCCTAGAGAATCCCATGGACAGAGAAGCCTGGTGGGCTACAGTCCATGGTGTGACAAAAGAGTCAGACATAACTGAAGCTACTCAGCAATGCACTACATGTAAAATAGATAATTAATAAGGACCTACTGTATAACACAGGGAAATTTACTCAGTACTCTGTAATGATTTATATGTGAAAAGTATCTAACAAAGAGTGGATGGATATGCATATTTGTAAATGATTCACTTTGCTGAATCACCTGAAGCTAACACAGCATTGCAAATCAACTGTACTTCAGCAAAACTTTAACAAAATAAAATAATTCTTGAAACATTAACTCAAGGCATTTCTAGGACCATAGCAGATCCAAGATTCCTGAGAATTTAGTATAGAGAACTACATATGGAAACAAGCATCTATACTTCAATGTCAAATTTATTTATTTAGTAACAACTATCCTGAGTTAACAAGATTCCATTGCATTCAGGAAAAGAAGCTGGTCATGTACTATGGAGGAGGCTTCGTAGATAAAAAGTTATAAGAGCTGACAATACTCTGGAGTTGAAGACTTCCCTGAAAGGGTTAGTCTTTGCTCACCCAGTTTCATTTCTTGTTACCATATATGTCCCAAGTAAGGAGTAGCTGCATATTGGGATACTGCCTACAAGTTATGAGATTTTAACTATGCTATTACTTTCTTTTCATGTTGCTGTGTTCTGTATTCATTCTCACATTAAGTAACATCAATTCTGGATGAAAGCCTGTTATATTTTGTAGCTTTATTGTCAATGTGACCAAGACACTTGGCAGTTGAGAACAATGTGTGTGTACAAAATCCCAACTATTTTGAACTTTCTCCTCATTTATTCTCTTAGACACAAGATAGGGAACTAGCTTATTAGGTGGAATGCTTTCCTTTGTGATGGACATAATTTATAGATTCAATGTCACTGAAGTATCTTCAAGAATAGCATGGATGCATGACTTTGACAGTGTTGGGATGTCTGTGTTGGAGGCAGAGAGAGTGATCTCCCATTATTACTCCCTGCTCCTGTCACTTAGAATCATGTCTACATATCATAAGAAGCAGGGAAATCAATCTGGAGCTGATAGAGTTTCTATTCTGGAACTGATCAGTGCTGCAAGGCACCTAATTACTAGCAACTCAACTACTTTGGTCAACCTGGAAAGGAAAGACAATGCCAGGTACTGACAGACCTGCTTCCTTCCCTTCCGGTCAACGCCGGATCATTTCCTCCAGCTTTCTTGCTTCTATGTTTATCTGCATGACAAAGTGTTGCCATGGAATAAGAGTGTAAATGATGTGTAACTTCCAGGGTAAATTGATCAAAAGTGAACATATCTTTTCCATTGTCTTATTCCTCATTCCCTGATTGCATTATTCTAGGTCGATCCTGAAATTGAAGATTGAAGTTTGAGAGAGCTTAGGGCCCTGAATCAATGTTTGTGGAAGACTTCCTTCATACCTACAACACAAATACACCGTCCTATGCTGAATAATGGCAGAAAGTGAAGAGAAACAAAAGAGGCTTTTGATGAGGATGAAAGGGGAGACCAAAAAAGCTGGCTTAAATTTCAACATTCAAAAAACTAAGATCATGGCATCCAGTCCCATTACTTCATGGTAAATAGAAAGGGAAAAAGTAGAAACAGTAACAGAGATTTTATTTTTTATATTCCAATATCACTGTAGACAGTGACTGCAGAAATGAAATAAAAGACATTTGCTCTTTGAAAGGAAAGCTGTGTACTGCAGATGGTGACTGCAACCATGAAATTAAAAGATGCTTACTCTTTGAAAGGAAAGCTATGACAAACCTAGATAGTGTATTAAAAAGCAGAGATATCACTTTACTAACAAAAGTCTGTATAGTTAAAGCTATGTTTTTTCCAGTAGTCATGTATGGATGTGAGAGCTGGCCTATAAAGAGACTGAGCATTGAAGAATTTATGCTTTCAAATTGTGGTACTGGAGAAGACTCTTGAAAGTCCCTTGGACTGCAAGGAGATAAAACAAGTCAATCCTAAAGGAAATCAATCCTGAATATTCATTAAAGGATTGATGTCGAAGTTTAAGCGCTAATACTTTGGTCATCTGATGCAAAGAGCCCACTCATTGGAAAAGACCCTGATGCTGGGAAAGATTGAGGGCAAAAGAGGAAGAGGGCAGTAGAAGAAGAGATGATTAGATAGCATCACTGACTTAATGGACATAAAACTGAACAAACTTTGGGAGACAGTGAAGGACAGGGAAGCTAGCATGCTTAGTCCATTGGGTTGCAAAGAGTTGGACATGACTCTGACTGAACAATAACAACAATGCTGGATATTCAGTAAAAGGACATATATATATATATATATATATATATATATATATATATATATATATACATATATACACACACACACACACATACATGTTTCAGTTTTATAGCTGAAATTTTAGAGTTTATCTGTTCTCGCAACTAATATTATGGACCTTAATACAGAAATTACTGCAAGTAATTGGAATTCTGGTTTGACAAAAATGAAATATTTGGCTTTATACTACTGGGCAGCAAGAAATAGATTAGATGCTATAAAGTTGATGATACATGTCTTTCAGATGTTTTAAAAAATATTTAGAAAAATTGTCTGTGAATAACTTAGGAAACAAGCCTCAAGAAGGTAGATCTGATATGGTCTGGCAAAATAGCTAGAATGAAGTTTTAGAGGCTTCTCTGGTGGCTCAGTGGTAAAGAATTCGCTTGCCAGTGCAGGAGACAAAGGTTCGATCCCTGGTCCTGGAGGATCCCACTTGCCGCAGGGCAACTAAGCTCATGCACCAAACTACTGAGCCTGCCCTGCAGCGCTCACCTGCCCGTGCTCTGCAGTAAGAAAAGCCACTGCAAGAGCTGCTCTGCGCACTGCAACTAGAGAGCAGCCTCGGCTCGCCACGACTAGAAAAAAGCGTACACAGCAATGGAGACCTAACACAGACATCAATGATAAGTGAAATTAACTAACATTAAAAAAGTTTTAATGCTTACAAGTTATTTTTAGCCACTTGACAGTGTGGTAAAATAAATAGAGGAGCTTAGAATTACTGTGATTTAAGCCAATATAAGAATACACTTGTAGAGTCTGAGAATTTGAATTTGTGATGGTTAGAAAACTCTGAAAAGACATAAAAGCTTGAAAATATTGTTTATTGAGAAATTTTCTTAGGCGTAAACAGCAGTAGACAAATTATCACCATTGTACTCTGCATGGGGCAGTAACATGATATTAATAATGAGCAGAACTAAATGTCAGATTCTGTGAGATGATCCCTTCACTCTGGACTGTGGGGCTAACAAGATAAGTGATATCAGAAACATCACTTCCTTTCCTAATGTGATCACAAGCTGGGTTACTATTTTTCAGTTTCTGCTGAAAATGGGACCAGCTTTATCCTCCACCCTTGTTCCTCCTCTTTTTTTTTTTTTTTAATTTTATTTTATTAGTTGGAGGCCAATCACTTCACAACATTTCAGTGGGTTTTGTCATACATTGACACGAATCAGCCATAGAGTTACTGGGGAATACTTGTTCCTCCTCTTTAGCATTAATATTCAGAGTTGCGTTTTCTTTACATCTGAGACATTAGACACAATTAGCTATTAAGGCACAGAAACAAATAAATAACATTTTTATTTCCCCCTTATTCTCCATCTACAGATGAGCTAATTAAAATTCAGAGATAATAATGTTTTCTAAAAATTTTTTTTGGTAGTTTAAGGGTACTGATGTACCAACACTGCTTAAATACATCAGCGGGTAACTAACGATCTTCAAACAACGTCACAGCCAAGATAAGCCAAAGAGAGTAAATGTGAAGGTGTATTTTGGGGAAGTCATCTTCTAAAACACTGACTCCCCAAAATATAATATATGGGTTTCCCTTGTTGCTCAGATGGTAGAGAACCCACCTGCAATTCAAGACACCTGGGTTTGATCCCTGGGTTGGGAAGATCCCCTGGAAAATGAACTGGCAAACCACTCCAGTTTTCTTGCCAGGAGACTACCCAAAATATAATATACAATAATATATATTTCCATAAAACAAACATTCAGGATTCATACAAACCTCTAATTTACTATTTCAGTTTTTATTATTAGCTTGTTACAAATATTGGGGAAAAGAGACTTTCTACATGCTTGTTCAAATGTGTCTGTGTCATTAAAGAGTCTACTCTTTGGCCCTATAATAATTTTAACAGGAAACAAATTATTATAATAAAAAATTGTAACTTGGAATACTTTTGGATAGTTTCAAGTTGTGTGTGTGTGCGTGTGTATGTGCACCCACCAAAGTTTATTTAATTTTACGACTACTAGATACATACAAAGTGGTAAGCAAAAAAATGTTTGGAATTTTATTAATTCAATATTAGGGAATTGATGCAATTTTTCTAAATCTTATTTAAATAATTTGATTTTACATACTTATCTCCTGTTCAAAGCTCAAAGTAAATAGGATTGTCCACTTTAGTACACTAGAATGTAATTACTTGGCTTATTACCCATTTATAAAAATGAGCCATCTCTACATACAGTGTCCACTCAAAGGAAGAATAAAGAAAGTATAGGGAAATGGGAATAAGCAACTATAAATGAAAACCAAAAACAACTTTAAGAATATTGGATTATTTCATAAAACAAATAACTGAACAGCTGTATTTTAGGAACAATTAGAACAAAAGCACTGTAGATGGTGACTGCAGCCAGGAAATTAAAAGATGCTTGTTCCTTGGAAGAAAAGTTATGACCAACCTAGACAGCATATTAAAAAGCAGAGACATTACTTTGCCAACAAAGGTACGTCTAGTCAAGGCTATGGTTTTACCAAGTCAAGTATGGACATGAGAGTTGGACTATAAAGAAAGCTGGGCACTTAAGAATTAATGCTTTTGAACTGTGGTGTTGGAGAAGACCCTTGAGAGTCCCTTGGACTACAAGAAGATCCAACCAGTCCATCCTAAAGGAAATCAGTCCTGAATATTCATTGGAAGGACTGATGCTGAAACTGAAACTCCAACATTTTGGTCATCTGATGTGAAGAACTGACTCATTGGAAAAGACCTTGATTCTGGGAAAGATTGAGGGCAGGAGGAGAAGAGGATGACAGAGGATGAGATGGTTGGATGGCGTCACTGACTCAATGGACATGAGTTTGAGTAAGCTCCGGGAGTTGATGATGGACAGGGAGACCTAGTGTGCTGCATCCATGGGGTCTCAAAGAGTCAGACACGACTGAGTGACTGAACTGAACTGAAGAGCTGGTTTATTGTTGGAGACTTCAGCAGCAGTTATTCCTGAATATTTCAAAATGTCTGGGTTAGTCTAAATTTCTATGTTCCTAAAAGTATTATTGGTCCAGCATGGACTCAGGTGTTTACTCCCAGAACAAATAATAAAACCAGTGATGCTGGAAACCACTTCAATGGTGAGGTAGGGAAATCCAAAATAAGCAAAGCCTGAATGTTGTCTATTATAGACATAATCTGTCTATTATAGACCCCCAAGACAAAAGGGGTAGGAGAAAAGCAGAAAAAACTTCAGCTAATTCTCTAGGTCTAGGGATTGCACACATATAAGAGATAAACTTGCTTAGCTCTTCCAACTTTCTAAGTATGTAGGGAAAAAAGCATATTCAGAACTGGTCCATTCACTGGACTACTCTGCATGAAGCATTTTAATCTGGTACTGTATATTAAGAATTCTATGTATGATGGCAAACATTTTTTAATGTTAAAACATTAGTACAATTATGTAGAACACTTGGATAGGTTGTATAATTATGTTCCCTGAATGACTTGGTTAATATGCTAGTATGTCCTTTCATATATGTTATATTCCAATATGTGGTACAGAAAAAATGATTGGGACAAAAATATTACATATTTGAATTATTTTTAAAGATCAAAGCATTATCCTCATTTATAATATATGTACATGTTTTTACTATTCAAATTGATACTTTATGCCATGAATAAGTTTGTTGAAATAGACTGTGATTAGAGCTATGAATCACATAATTCTGCTGTATTAAAATGATTACAAGACTCAAAGTTCATATAAAAATATTTACTAGTTCTTTGTTCACAGCTCTTGCAAATTGTTGCCATTTGAGTTTGTTGTCTCAACTTTGGCATATGCTTTTTCTTTTTAAAATGCAATTAAAAATTTTATGTAAAACATTTAAATTACTGAATAGTCATATTTATCAGTCCTTTTAAATAGAAGCTAAATAAACCTTTTACATTTTAAAAGTTCCTTCCATATTGCTAATTAAGACACTATTAAATGCTGTTATTTTTCATTCTCCTGAACATTTCAGCATACTTACTAAAGACTATATTATACTTCTACCAACTGACAGAATCTACTTATATCTGTCTATGTAAAACACACAAACATAAGATTTACCATTTTAATCATTTTAAAGTACATAATGAGTAGCATTTAGTACATTCACAATTTTGTGCAACTATCACCATTACCTAGTTCTAGAACATCTGCATTATCCCCCTAATAAACCATACCTATTAAACACACGCCCCTATTCCTCCTCCCCTCAGCCTTCAAAAACCACTAATCAGTTCCCCATCTCTAAGGATTTGCAGGTAATTCCATATAAATGGAAACATACAGTCTGTGTCTGGCTTCTATCATTTAGAGCAATGTTTTATTTTTAAAAAAGCAAAGAAAAAACAAGACATAATATTCACTGGAATTTAAACATACTTTTTGAAAAGGTAAATTCTTATGCTGACAAAAACTGCAGTACAGATAATAAAGTCAACTGATACAAGAAAATGCTTATTCTAAACATCTTTGTGTGTGTGTGTGTGTGTGTGTGTGTGTGTGCGTGTGCATGCATATAAGAGAAAAAGCACTTTTGATTTATATCTGGTAAACTGTAGATGTTCTTGTTGTCAATGACATTGTGGGATAAATTATTTCCTCTTCTTTTCCCCAGTCTTATTTTTGTACCAACCAGGCAATAAGAAAATAAGAATTCACTTTTCGATGGTTTAACTTAAGGTGCTTTCTAATATTCCTGTCATTGCAAAACCCTACCTATTAGCCATTCACATTTTAAAATATACAAATAAACTGCTTTAAGGTAAAAGTGTAAATAGATAACTGATATGCAACTTCCAGATAAATACAAATGAAAATGTCTCAGAAGATGAGCAAGAAATACAGCTCTGTATTTATAAAAAATACGGCTAGCATTATTCGTGACACTTTGATATTCGCGACATAACTGATATTCTCAGTTATGAAGCAGTAGCCAACCTATATTGTCAAAGTTTGGAAAGTTTTGTGTTATCTCTTCTAGTTACTTGTTTACTGATCTGAAAACTTACTATTGTTGCACTTTATTGATAAGACTGTGTGCTTGTGCATGCCCTCAGCTGTGTCCAACTCTTTGGGGCTCCAAGGACTGTAGCCTGCCCGGCTCCTCTACCCACGGGATTTTCCAGAATTTGGCAAGAACACTGGGACGGGTTGCCATTTCCTACTCCAGGGGTTTTCCTGACCCAGGAATCAAACCCATGTTTCCTGTGTCTCCTGCATTGGCAGGTGTATTCTTCATCACTGAGCCACCAGCGAAACCAGATAAGACTGTGATAACAAAAATAATAGTTTTAAAGTAATGACTACCTCCTTTTTTCTACTTTGTGAAGTTATACTTTGCAATTAAAATGTTTCAAAGGCATCAGTATCAGAACAGAATCCAAAATGAGGTCTGCGTTCCCTGTATTCTTATCCCTAAATCTCAACCCTGAGGATGCCAGTCTTATCCCTAAACACTAAAGTGCTATGTTAAAGTGTATTTCTAAATAATACAATTCACACAAAAGAAAAAAATATAACCACATATGATGAATAATTATAGATGTGGCACAAAAGCAATTTTCTAATTTGAAGATAAAATAATTTTGTGAGCCAGATTAATCAAATCAATGTGTGAAACTCTAAGAAAGTTATTTTAGTTAAAATTCATAGAAATGAAAGGTGATATTTCACAAATTAGAAAAATAATATTAAAAATTATTTGAGACCGTAATAAACTCATACTTAAAAAGGGGTTTAGGTAAAAGAAACATCTACCTAATAAATTGCATCAGCAGATTTTAGAAATAATTCCAACATAATACTTTTAAGCAAAAGGCTTAAATAAGGTGGGGTGCTGTATGGGTTTATTTGCAGTCATAATTTTAAATGATACACTAATATGTGTAAGTATTACAGTTTTCCATAAGTCAGAAAAAATTCGTCATGCCTTGTCATCACTTGAATGAAACGTTAGTCAAGATGATTTGGTTCTCTGATTGTTTTGATGTCTTGCTTACTGAAGTAAATAACAACTTTGCCTAATACTCACTTATGTTTTTAATTTAAGCTAATTAGTTTATAAAATTCAAATGATTTCTTGAACATTGTATTAAACTAAAAGTGTTTAATAATCCTATTGGAATTATCATGGTTCCACTTTTCAGGGGGAGATCCTTTCTCTTTCTGTTGAAGATGAATAGGATATATGCAAATCTGACGGCAACTTCCACATACATAAAGGAACACTTTTTAGAGATGAAGAGATCATTGAAAACAAGAGAGTGAAAATCTGAGAGAATATACATTCTCATTGGCATATACAACTCTTAGACTCTATTATTCTATGCCATTTTTCCTTTGGACTCCAAATACAAAGAGCTACCAAATTCCCCATTTATGTAATCCAGTATGAACTAAAGCTGAGAGTGAGATAATTACTTCTCAATGAGTACATTCACTTGGGCAGAAATTTTGACTGTCCACAGCAGTATACCATTGTCTCTTTCCTCTCTCCTGTGTCAAAATGTTGACTAAAGTTGAGTTTTCTTCTCTATCTTGCAGTTAAGCATGGACATATATCTAGGTGCTGGCCAATGTGATACCAGCAGAAATACAATATTGGAGGAGACAGTAAGAACACGTTAAAGAAAGGAGTTCTTATCCTCTCTCCCTTCTGCTTTTTTTATATGTAGATATAAAGCTACAGCCTTGAGGAACACGTGTTTTACCTTAGTGAAGTCATATGGGAAAGGACGAAGCAGTTGTCTTGTCACCAGCTATCATAACTGATTAGATGTTGATTTTTCACATGAAAGGGAAATAAATTTCTACTTTTTATTTTTGAGTTTATGTATGGAAAGTCAAAACTGTTCATAGCTTACACTGAACAACAACAAAAACTGATTATTATTTGTTAGTTATTTTAAAAATAGGATTAAAATGTTCTATATATACTAATATTACTATTTAGTCATGAGTGTTCTGTACATTTGATTAGTGTGAATCTGTCCAACCACGCAACTCTAGTAGTATCCATGCTCTGAAACTAACCTCCATATTTCAGCTGTGTGACCTTGGGAGATACTGAACTTCGTTGGAATTTGTTTCCTCATTTTATGGGCAGCAATGCATGCAAGCAACTCCTGTGTACAGACAGAAATCCTTTGATACATGTTGCTGCTGCTGCTAAGTCACTTCAGTTGTGTCTGACTCTGTGCGACCCCAAGACGGCAGCCCACCAGGCTCCTCTGGCCCTGGGATTCTCCAGGCAAGAATCCTGGAGTGGGTTGCCATTTCCTTCTCTATTGATACATGTTAGATGTTGCTATTTTAAGACTTGGGAGAAAAGCCAAATGATGCTGACTCAAGTGAATTCTTGACCATTCTGAGCAAGTAGCTGAAGTTCCACCACAGTTCACACAATTCTAAATTATATTGATTCCAAGAAGTGAAGAAATATGTGGCTCTTCACATATTCTACTCTGAGGTAAGGTATTTTAAAGAATTAAAATATTTTTACTGAAATGTAATTACTTTAAAGGATTTAAATATTTTTACTGAATTACTTTGCTACACACTTGAAACTAACACAACACTGCAAATTAACTACATGCATACTTCAGTTAAAAAAATAGGTATTTTAAATAAACAGCCCAAGCATTAAAATATAGTTCCCAAAATAAGCAGTGTAGAATTAATTTGCATCTCATCCAGAGTGCAGAATATTATGAGGGAGTGAATATTACTAATAATGGGGGGGAAATGAGGATAAAGAAGTATGGTAGGTAGGTTTCTAAGACTGTCCCTGTATTACCTTCCAGGACTATTGTAAGAAGCTACCACAAGCTGGATGGCTTAAGAGAAATTTATTTTCTCACAGTTCTGGAGGCTATTAGTCTAAAATCAAGGTGTTGGCTGGGTAGGTTCCTGTTGAAGACTGCAAAAGAAAAATCAGTTCCAAGCCTCTCTCGTCAGCTTATATGACTGTCTTCATATAAATAAGGCATTCTCCTTGGGTCTGTGTCCAAATATTCCCTACCTGTAAGGACACCTATCATATTGGATTAGAACCCACCCTAATGAACTTGTTTTATCTTCATTACAAAGATTCTTTTAATATCTCCAAATAAGGTCACATTCTGAAGTACTGGAGTAGAGTTCAAAACACAGGAATTTTGAGATGACACAATTCATCTGATAGCATACAAGACTCCAGTCCCCAGGATGTGTGTTCTGCACTCACCCATGCTTTTGACTGTAACATGAGTAGCACGGGTAGCCACTCCCTTTACCAGGTAATATTATATGGCAAAAATGAAGGAACTTTTCAGGTCTTCTTGAGCTTTCTAGTTGACTGAATTTAACTTAATCAAAACAGAGATAATTCCATGGGAGTTAGTAGGTTAGTGTTATAAAAGAGGATGGAAAGATCAGAGGCAGAGGTGCTCTTTTATGAATATTTTAGTTTACCTCAGAAAAGCAAATCGCCGTGTTGTGGGAGAGGGTCAAATGACAGTGAGTGGTGAGCAGACTAGCACCGCAGACCTTAGTGTTTTAACTGCAAGAAACGGGATTCTTCCTACAGAGACCATAGTGAGAAAGTCCTGAGACTTTTCGAGATACCAGTCTCAACTCACGCCTTGATTTCAGCCTGGTTGGATAATGTGCAGAGCACCCGATTAACCTGCACCTAAGCTCCTGACACATGGAAAATGTGAGACAATACATCTGTGTTGTTTTAAGATGCTGAACTGTGGCAATTTGTTAAAACAAAGCAAAAAGTAAACTAGTTCAAGAGAAAACATATGTTGAACAAGTACATACCATATGAAAGGTCATATATCTTTGAAAACATATTTTACATCAAAATGGATATACTTTACCAGGATATATATACTTTACCAGACGGTAAAGCGTCTGCCCACATTGTGGGAGACCCAGGTTCGATCCCTGTGTCGGGAAGATCCCCTGGAGAAGGGAATGGTAACTCACTCCAGTACTCTTGCCTGGAAAATTCCACGGATGGAGAAGCCTGGTGAGCTACAGCCCATGGGTCACAAATAATCGGAGATGACTAAGCAACTTTACTTTCTTTCCAGGAAAAGTCTTGTTTTCAGCATCTACTGATAAGCCTACAGATTCATGTTCAGAGCATAGGAGCTTATTTACATACAGAATAGATTTAGTATGGGAAAGGGGGCACTGGGTATTTGGGTAAAAAATTGATGCTTGCTTCATACAATATATTTCATAATTATGTCAGATAAATATTTTATCTATTTTTCATGGAAAGGTATTTTATTTTACATATAGTAGTTGGTACATGTTAGTCCCAAGCTCCCTAAATATCCCTCCCCCACAACCTTCTCCCCTGGTAACCATAGGTTTGTTCTCTAAATCTGTGAGTCTGTTTTGTAAAATAAGTTCATTTGTATCATTTCTTTTTAGATTCCACATACAAGTGATATCATATGATATTTGTCTTTCTCTGCCTGACTTACCTCACTTAATATGATATTTTAGATTATAAACAGAATGGGGTACAGGATGATACATACCAACACGCAAACAGGACTTATCTTTGAGATATTAGATAACTCGCTGAAAAGTGAGAAGAGAGAGAGAAGATAATGATGATTATGATTATTACTTTTTTGAAACTAAAAATTTGTTCATTATTAATTTGACTAATTAGGAACTCTGTTAGTAGAACTGACTTTAACAAAGTCAAGTACTGACAAAAGAAATCAAAGCTGTAACATTAAAAAAAAAATCTATATGGTATCACTGAGAAGAATCTTTCTCAAAATCAACCAGATTTTGTTTTCTAGTACTTGATTCTGTAGTAGTACTAGATTCTAAATTTAGTACTAGATTACTGGTTGGTATGAAATTCATTTCTATCTAGTGACAAAGGAATTAGGGAAATACATAGTATTCCAAGGAATACGATAGGCTTGCCTCAAGTCCTCATTGGTATATGATTTAATTTCACAAACTTTGAAATCTACACTTTAATATGTCACATTTTTTAAACTTCAGTTCAGTCACTCAGTTGTGTCTGACACTTTGCGACCCAACGGACCTCCCTGTCCATCACGAATCCCGGATTTACTCAAACTCATGTCCATCGAGTCGGTGAGGCCGTCCAAACATCTCATCCTCTGTTGTCCCTTTTTCCCCGTCCTTCAATCTTTCTCAGAATCAGGGTCTTTTCCAATGAATCAGTTCTTCACATCAGGTGGCCAAAGTATTGGAGTTTCAGCTTCAGCATCAGTACTTCCATTGAATATTCAGGACTGATTTCCTTTAGGATGGACTGATTGGATCTCCTTGCAATCTATGGAACTCTCAAGAGTCTTCTCCAACATGAAAAGTTCAAAACCATCAATTCTTAGGTGCTTATCCTTCTTTATAGTCTAACTCTCACATTCATACATGATTACTGGGAAGACCATAGCTTTGACTAGATGGACCTTTGTTGGCAAAGTAATGTCTCTGCTTTTTAATATGCTGTCTAGGTTGGTCATAAGTTTTCTTCCAAGGAGCAAGCGTCTTTTAATTTCATACCTGCAGTCACCAACTGCAGTGATTCTGGAGCCCCCCCAAAATAAAGTCTCTCACTGTTACCACTGTTTTCACATCTATTTGCCAGGAAGTGATGGAACAAGATGCCATGATCTTAGTTTTGTAAATGTTGAGCTTTAAGCCAACTTTTTCACTCTCCTCTTTCACTTTCATCAAGAGCTTCTTCAGTTCTTCTTCACTCTCTGCCATAATGGTGGTATTATCTGCATATCTGAGGTTGCTGATATTTCTCCTTGCAATCTTGATTTCAGCTTGTGCTTCATCCAGCCTGCATTTCTCATGATGTATTCTGCATATAAGCTAAATAAGCAGGGTGACAATATACAGCCTTGACATACTCCTTTCCCTATTTGGAACCAGTCTTTTGTTCCATGTCCAGTTCTAACTGTTGCTTCCTGACCTGCATACAGATTTCTCAAGAGGCAGGTCAGGTGGTCAGGTATTCTCATCTCTTTCAGAATTTTCCAGAGTTTGTTGTGGTCCACACAGTCAAAGGCTTTGGCATAGTCAATAAAGCAGAAGTAGACAGTTTTCTGGAACTCTCTTGCTTTTTCCATGGTCCAGAGGATGTTGGCAATTTGATCTCTGGTTCCTCTGCATTTTCTAAATCCAGCTTTATGGTTCATGTATTGTTGAAGCCTGGCTTGGAGAATTTTGAGCATTACTTTACTCGCGTGTGAGATAAGTGCAATTGTGTGGTAGTTTGAGCATTCTTTGGGATTGCCTTTGTTTAGGATTGGAATGAAAAGTGACCTTTTCCAGTCCTGTGGTCACTGCTAACTTATGAAGTCCATTTTATTCTCAAGTTCAGGGAGGGTCATTTCATTCCTGAAGTGTAAGGTTCATGTTTTGTTAAGCCTTGCTGGCATAGACTGAAATTGGGGGGAAAAATGAAAACTTCCTTACTCCTTAGATATTTCTGTTAGTTTTCTTATTTTTAATCTTTTTCAACATGGCTGTGGTTCTCAATGGGCTTCACAGATGGCTCAGTGGATAAGGAATCCACCTGCAATGCAGGAGACAAAAGAGACGTGGGTTTGATCCTGGTGTTGGGAAGATTCCCTAGAGGACAAAATGGTAACCTACTCCAGTATTCTTACCTGAGAACTCCATGGACAGAGGAGCCTGGTAGGCTACAGTCCACAGGGTGGCAAAGATTCGGATGTGACTGAGCATATGACATGATTCTGGTTACTAGTTTTTCAATCCTAATTTTTCAATGCACACTTCACCAATACCAAAATTTTACACTCTTACACTCTCATACGGTTCAACTTTGGGCCAAGAGAGAATGGATAGTTTAGAATGAAGTTTTTCTACCCAATTTCTGCCATGTACCATGCCCTTCTTCCTGCAAGAGCTAAATGGGAGAGGACAGGACCCAATCATGTGTGGAGATGTTTACAAGACTTTGAAGTGATTCTTCATGCTCAGACGTGGGGTAAAAATAACACCAAGTGAAACAGAATAAATGCTATGCCACCTTTCAGGATTTTTTCTCACCTAAAACTTTTATTATCAATACTTTCAAATACTGTTTCTTCTTAAATTCATCCCCACTTCCCCCAACCCACCCCATAGGCAGTCACATTTCTGACCTTCTGGTTTGAGAAAATAATTCTCTTACACCCTTTAACTTTTCTTATAATGTGTGCATCCTGGACTCAAGGCATTCCTATTAAAATCAATATACTAACATTTCACGGAATTTGGTTTATAATTTTCACATTTTATTAGAAATAGAAACTCCATCTCACTAACATCAACAATGCTTTAAAAAATAATACAGTAACTAAGCACACTTTTTAAACCATCAGCTTTCAAGATAGCTAAAGCTCTTAGCTATTTAAAAAACTTTCCAGCCCATTTTCTATTTGATCAATTTTCCTGGTAACATATTTTCAATTATACCAGTTGATAATTATAGCAGTACAATATAACCTTTTAATCACTGACATTAACTGAATACCTCTTCTGGTCCATTCTGAAGTTAATACTACTTAATGCTAATCTGTTCATATATGTTCTTCATTTCTAAAAGGACTGCATTGTCTTGCTTTATTTCCTTAGTTTATATAACATCTCTTTGGAAAATGCAAAATTATATCCTTACAGATAAAAACATGAAAGTTCAAATACATACACTACATTGTTTTATAAATTACATTATGATTTAACACTTGAAGTACAAAACATTTTTCTTCAGCTTTCACTGTCTCTTCTCTTTCACGAACAATAATGAAAAAGATAGTCACAAGAATATTTCATTCATTCTTCTTGATTTAAAATCTTATTCCAATTGACAATATAACTGCTAAGAATATAGATAAATCAAAAGCAGTAGGGATATGTAAATGATTTGTCCTTTCTAAGTTCATCTCTAAGTGAATCACCCAGCCTCCAGTATTTTATTGCTAATAGTCATTTCTTGTTTGATATGAATCTTCCATGACAGCTAAGTCAACTAAGAATGGGCATATTTCCCAAGGGCAGTCCAACCAATTTCAAGGGAATCAATTTGTGCTGGTAAGTAAAGAGCTGAAGTGGAAGACTTAGGATCCTTAATGAGCCAGGCAGGAGAGTTTGCAATTTCTTGTAATTAAAATGCCTAAGTAGAACACTGAATAATGTCATTATCATTTATTTAAAATAATGCATAATTTAAAACTATTTGCCTCATGAAAAAATTAAAACTAGAAAGTGTTAGAATCTTTAATCCATTAAGTAGAGTTCAAATGCTTTTTGATTTCTTTTAATGTTAATACTAAATGTTCTTCTTATAGAACACATTTATAAAATACATATGTGATAGCTGAGACACAAAACTATTACATATAAGCTGGTATACATAACATATTACATATAAGCTAGCACATACACACATATGTGTGTGTGTGTGTGTGTATAGATGGATACATAGATGGGTCATGAATAGTTTGAAAAGAATATCTGTACAGAGATATATCCATTATACACTATGTACTTACATTTTCATGCCTTTTCCATTAATGACCTGTAACTAACACATCAGTTTGGCCTGTCCCACAAAGATATTGTCAATTCATCCGGAACAGTGCTCCTTGTCTTATTTCGAGACACTAGTTTTTTCAATTTTTAAAATTTCCTTTTAGGTTTCTTTTTCAATAGATAGATATGGTATATATGGCATAAGATCTTATTCCCTATTCAAAGCAAGATTATGAGATAAATGTGTATAGTTTTATAATCTTTCTCTTACCATGTCTTAAAACATATACAATAAGTCATGATGCAGATGTCAGCTGGGAAATTTAAAAGCAAGAAGATCAATCAGTTAAGGATTGTTGAATCATAGCTTTAAGCCAGTATTCTAGCAGATATAAGAATTCTTATTCAGGAAAAAAGAAGTATGTTGAGATAGTATCAAAATGTTGGGATTACAATAGAGAAATAAGATGGCAATTAAGAGGCATAATAGATGGAATAAAAATATTCACATTGCTCTGCAATGCACTTTAATTTTTTCAAACATTTATCATGCACATATAAAAAGCCTTTTGTTGCTTTGACTGAGTACTGGAAACCTATAATTTATATAAGCAATCCTCTATTGGTGGACATCTAGATAGGGTTCATCTAAATTCATGTTACAATAACTACTGTATACATACAACACTGACATATGTACATACGTCAATGTCTATGACTAAGGCTATATTTACAATGATCCATGTCTGTATTTACATACAGTAGGACAGTATCCATGATCCATATTCTACTTGCTCCTATTTCACTTTTCCACTATTTCCTGACACTGCTGTAAAACAGATTCTTCAGGATAAAATTGATTTTAGGAAAAAAACTGATATATAGTATAAGACATCAGCTTGGAGAAATTATCATCCTTGGTAAAAATAACCTTCAAGCACTCAAAGTCTATAATTACCACTAATTTGTTACCATAGTAGTAATATTTAAAATAGCATCTATGTTTAACGAAAAGTATCATTAGTTGCATGTTTACTTGGTAAGCCAGAAGAGGATTATGGTCTTTTTTCTCTTTTCCATATGTGTGACATCTGGAAAGAATGGGCTCATAAAAATTAGTAATAGATGTCTAAAAGATATGAAGTTTAGTAAGAAAAGTAAACATAATTAAATTTATATAGATTGGAAAACATTCCAAAAAATGCCTTAAACCAATTACATTTCTACTAATAGTACTTGAGGGGGTACCCTTCCCACACTCATAAGTACCCTTACACTATATGAAGGGTACTAAGTAGCCTTCCCAACTTATGTATATGTACGGCTGAGTCACTCTGCAGGACACATGAAACCATCACAACACTGTTAATCAGCTCTATTCCAATACAAAATAAAAGGTTAACAAATAAATCAAATTTAAAGAATTAAAGAAAAATAAATCAGGGAAGGTTTTTGTAGAAACTGCGAGTATGTCTTTGTTAAAGGCTTTGAAATAGATATATTATCAGAAATAAAGATGTGATGAGAAATAAATCATTAAAACGTAATATGATAGAAGCCAAGAGAGGAGAAAGTTAAAAGCAGCAAAATGCATTTGACAATGCAGTGGAAGAGACAAGTGGATGAGACATGGATTGAGAAAAGTGTACTGAATTCAACAATTTTTAGACTGTTCATTAAGTTAAGGGGTAATATCTCTTTTCTGGTAAGCTAGATACTAGACTGAAAGAGATTAAAAGCAAATTTAAAAGTTAGACATATATATTTACATGTTTATACATATATATGAAAACTTTTTACAGAAGCATAACTTACATACAGAAAACTGCAGAAATTATAAGTATACAATCAGAAAGCTCCCCTTGTATCCTCTTCAAATCATTACCCTTCTTTTTAATCAAAATTTAACTGCTCACTACTTTTGACTTTAAATGCTAGGATTTCTTTTGTCCATTTTGGAATTTCATATAAATTGAAAAGGACTACATATATTATTTGATGTTTGGCTTCTGTTGCCCAATATTGTAAGATTCATCAGTATTTTTGCAGGTAACATAGATTCTTTGGGGCATTTCTGGTAGCTGAGATGATAAAGAATCTTCTTGCAATGCAGGAGACCCAGGTTTGATCCCTGTGTGGGAAAGACTGTTTATTTTCATACCTGTATAGTTTTCCACTCTATGAATGCCTTGTAATTTGCTTTTCATTATATCACTGGTGGACATTTAAGTTGTTGAATGGCACATACCTTCTCTATTTCCCCTCAGATCATCTAAGTTTTCCTGTGCCTGGAAACTGTCTCTGGCTTGCTAAAGATTTTTTTTGAGCTCCTCAAATTTGTATTTCTTCTCTACTAGAGGGTCTTCTGTGACACTGAGGGAACTTGCCAGCTATGTTCAGACCCAATCTAGGAATGGAGGGAAACATCGGCCACTGGAGTAACTCTCAAACTGTGGGGAGTGGAAACTAGTAGAAAATGCCCCAGTTTTCTTATCTTTCTGAGGAATAATTCTGAGCTATTGCCCACATGTCACAGAGGGTCCCCAGACGGCTGGTCTCTAGTGTTTACTGTTCTAAATTCCATTAGCTTTCTTTTCTTCCCTCTCTTTCACCATGCACATTCTCATTTGTGTTTCATAAGTAATCTGCCTCATCCATGTCCTTGACAGTGTCTGGTTTGGTGCTGGAGGGGTTAGGGCTGGGGGTGGGGGGTGACTAAGACTAGAGCAGCTAGTTATGGGCCTTTCCTTAGAAAAAGGACATCACTATTTGATTCTGGAATTTTGATGATCAAGTGGGAACAAAAACACACTGCTGGTAGAAGTCAGATTGACAGCAATACCTGGCATTTTGTCACAATACTATCCTTAAGACTTTCAATTTTGGTGGACAGGGAGGAATAGTAAGTGGACAAGTGAGTATTTGTTATGCAAAAGTTCTGGCAATAACAGATTTAAGGCAGAGAGTAAACTGGCTGACTGGCTTTTGTTAACTTCTCCAAAATCTCTGAAGGAAGAGAATGCCATGTGTTAACTTTTTTCTCATATTATTTTCTGTGCTTTCCACATTTTTGTCTCTATTTGCTTGAACATGAGTATTTAACTACAAAATATTGCTCAAAAGACTAATCTTCTCTTTAGCTGTACTGAAAAGGTACTAAACATATCTTATATAAAGTTATTTTCTAGTTCTTAAATTTCCATTTATCTTTGTAGTCCTTATTTTACTCCTGAAATTCTCCACCTATGTTTTATTTCCTTGATCACACTCTTTCAAAATCTGTATCCCAAATCCTCATTAGTTTTATTCCCTTTGAGCGTCAAATTACTGTGATTTTCTTGAATTGTTAAAGTTCTCCTACATGTTTCATGGGTTTTTGATTCATGGTTTCAAAAGGTATATGAATACTTTCATATATCATTTTAGTTCAGAGAAGAATATCCTTTTATTATTTTATTAAGAAAGTTAGATTAGGTGACAAGCATCTTAAGCCAATCAAAAACTGAAATGATGGTGAGCTTGATTTCAGTTCTTGTGAGAAATGGCCTATTTCACAGATACTAGTAGAACATTCCTCTTCCAGATCTTTGCTAAAAACATAACATGATTTGCTAGTTTCTGCAAAGATCCTTCACTTCTTTGTTTCCTATCTGTAAAAGAGTGCAGAAATATCTGTTCAAAGTATTCTTGCCTTGAGAATCCCATGAACATGTAATATATTTATATATTTGATATGAATGATATTGCCCTTGCTTTTATTGCAGATATTCACAGACTGGTAGCTTTTCTTACACATCTTCATAAATAGTCCTGTATGATAAACTCTCAATACTATTAGTACATTGAAAAAAACTATATTTTTGTTGTTTTTGTGTGTTGTTGTTTTTTCCCTTGATACTCTTAAGCTAGTGCTAAAACTGGATTTGTTTCAATTTAGCTAAATTTTTCTTGGTAATAAAAATGATTTATTTTCATTTTACTGATCACTTCTCACTTTCCTGATTTGCACAGTCATATAATCATATTTAAAATACATTTAGATGGCTACAGTATTTGCTAATAACATCCTACAATGACATCTACCACACTTGACTCACTTGCAAATTGTTTTTCTTATATAAAATATTGTATTAATAATAGCCTAATGCACCCTAGGAAGTACAATTTAAGGGTTACTGTTTTGTTTTCTGAGAGGTAAAATTATTCCACTTTCAGGTTCCAGGCAGTGCCTGATGCAATCACCTGAAACTTTATACCTACTGGGTTTTATTATCGGCAAAAATTGATCCAATTCTTAAATAATCTGAAAAATATAAACATAACAAAATTAGAATTGATAACTATTCTTCTAAGGACAACTAACTTCTACTGCCTTTCAACAAAGCAACATGTATGTCAGTATGATATTCTAAAATTATTAAAATAAGGCTAAAAATACCCCACAAAAGATATAGTTTTATATAAATTAAATGTTTAAGAGTAACTCAACAATGTTAATTTTATAACTTTTTTAAAAAGAAAGATATTTTTGAAATATTTTTATAACATATAAAAACATCTTTCATCTTTAATAAATTTAGATATCTTAGATACCAACCTAAACTTTTTTCTGCCTTAAGACAAAAACTGTAAGTTTTATACATATTTCATGTAATTTGAGGTGAGATATATGGGGTATCTTTCTCTTAAAAGATCTGCTTTAAAGGTAACTACTAATAACTAAATATTTATTTTATTAAAGCCACTCCTTGTTTTCAAGGTAAATTGCTTGGATATATTTTTAAATAAAATTTCTTTAAGCATAACTTATTATACCAATTTTAAATGCACAGAGCAATACGTTTAAAAAAACACATTTAGCTGTTTACTACTGCTCCAACTACTCTGTAGACTATTCCCTTAGTCCCTTTGTAATCAATCAACTCTAGTCTATCAATGATCTGCTTTATACCTTGATAAATTATAGTATGTCCTCTCTAAAATTTTCTAAAAATGATATTATGTAATATGGACACTTATTCATCTGCCGTCTTTACTCAACTTATTGTTTTTGAGGTTAAAACTCTGTTTTAAATGTTATTATTTTAAATACTATACTAAAAATCTTTCAATAAATACAATTAATTATGATATATACCTTTCTATACTCAAAATATGGGAGAAGGAAATGGCAACCCACCCCGGTATTCTTGCCTGGAGAAACCCAGGGACAGAGGAGCCTGGTGGGCTGCCGTCTATGGGGTCGCATAGAGTCAGACATGACTGAAGCGACTTAGCAGCAGCAGCATACTCAAAATAAATAACAGTTGGAACCAAACACAGATCAACAGACTGGCCCAAAATTGGGAAAGGACTGCATCAAGGCAGTATATTGTCACCCTGCTTATTTAAATTATATGCAAAGTACATCATGAGAAATGCTAGACTGGATGAATTACAACCTGGAATCAAGATTGCTAGGAGAAATATCAATAACCTCAGATATGCAGAGCTTCCCTTGTGACTCAGCTGGTAAAGAATCTGCCTGCAATGCAGGAGACCTGGGTTTGATCCCTGGGTTAGGAATATGCCCTGGAGAAGAGAAAGGCTACCCATTCCATTATTCTGACCTGGAGAAGTCCATAGACTCTATATTCCATGGGGTCACAAAGAATCAGACATGACTGAGCGACTTTCACTTATCACTTCAGATATGCTGATGACACCACCCTATGACAGAAAGTGAAGAGGAACTAACAAGCCTCTTGATGAAGGTGCAAGAGAGTGAAAAAGTTGGCTTAAAACTCAAAATTCAAAAAACTGAGGACATGGCATCTGGTCCCATGACTTCATGGCATACAGATGGGGGAACAATAAAAGCAGTGACATTATTTTCTTGGGCTCCAAAATCACTACAGGCGTTGACTGCAACCATGAAATTAAAAGACTCTTGCTCCTTGGAGGAAAAGCTATGATAAACCTAGACAGCATATTAAAAAGCACAGACATTACTTTGCCAACAAAGGTCTGTATAGTCAAAACTATGATTTAGCCAGTACTCATGTATGGATGTGAGAGCTGGATCATAAAGAAGGCTGGGTGCCAAAGAATTGATGCTTTTGAACTGTGGTGCTGGAGAAGACTCATGAGTACCTTCGATTGCAGGGAGATTAAACCAGTGAATCCTAAATGAAATCAACTCTGAATATTCACTGGAAGGACTGATGCTTAAGTTGAAGTTCCCATACTTTGGCCACCAGATGGGAAAAGCGGATTCATTAGAAAAGACTCTGACACCAGAAAAGATAGAAGGTTGGAGGAGGGATTTACAGAGGATGAGATGACTGGAAAGACCCTGATGCTGGGAAAGATGGAGGACAGCAGGAGAAGGGGACAATATAGGGTGGGATGGTTGGATGGCATCACGACTCAATGGACATGAGTCTGAGCGAACTCCAGCAGATGGTGAACAACATGGAAGCCTGGCGTGCTGCAGTGCATGGGGTTGGAAAGAGTGGGACACAACTGAGTGACTGAACAGCAACAACAACACTCAAAATATGAATTATAATATTTAGCTACTTAGAACCCATTTGCTTCTTGGTTAAGGACACATGCTGACTTGTTTGATCACAATTCTACATTTTTATATTTTATTTTTACTATATATAGTCTTTCTCAACATACTTTATTTTCCTTTCTTTTGGCTTGTATTTTGTCAAGCAAGATATATTTTAAAGTTTTGTGCTTTGTGTATGTACATGTATTCATCCAAATATACAAATTATAACTAGTATAATTTTTCTGAATTAAATTACAGATATAGGTACATTCACCCCTGATCATCTAGTATATATTTCCAATTAAAAAAAATTAATATTTTCTTATTTATGTCAGTTAAAGCTCCACACAGAAAAAACTAACATTGAAATAATACTGTTACTAATATATGATTTATATTTAGATATTAATAACTGTCTCTGTAATGGCCTTGGTAAATAAAAGTCAAAGTATATTTATAGTTTGCTGTTTTTTTTCCTCTAAGTATAAAAGCAAAAGAAAAATAAACAGTATTTGCTCATTTGTGCAAATACAGGAAGACAATAAAAACATAATGAAGTAGGCTACATGAAAGAAATAAAAAGACATAGCATTAAAAGTATATCAGGAAAAAAAGAGGATGCAAGAATAATCTTTGGAATATAACTTTCTCTATATTTCTGACTTTTAGAATCATGATAATCTTCCATATAATGAACATAGAATGAAAATCAATATGGACAACACAAAAAAATGCTGGAGAGGATGTGGAGAAAAGCTAACCCTACTTCACTCTTGATGGAAATGTAAATTGGTACAGCCACTATGGAGAACAGTATGAAGATTCCTCAACGAACTAGCAATAATTCTACCATGTGACCCAGCAATCCTGCTACTGGGCATACACCCTGAGAAAACCACAATTCAAAAGGACACAAGTATTCCAGTGTTTATTGCAGCACTATTTACAATAGCCAGGAAATGAAACAACTCTGATGTCCATCGATGGATGAATGAAGAAATTGTGCATATATACAATGGAATATTCAGTTCAGTCGCTCAGTCATGTCCGACTCTTTGCAACCCCATGGACTTCAGCATGCCAGTCTTCCTTGTCCATCACCAACTCCCAGAGCTTTCTCAAATTCATGTCTATTGAATCTCATCCTCTGTCATCTCCTTCTCCTCCTGCCTTCAATCTTTCCAGGATCAGGGTCTTTTTCATTGAATCCATTCTTTGTACAGGTGGTCAAAGCTTTGGAGTTTCAGCTTCATCATCAGTCCTTCCAATGAATATTCAGGACTGATTTCCTTTAGGATGGACTGGTTGGATCTCCTTGCAGTCCAAGGGACTCTCAAGAGTCTTTTCCAACACCACAGTTCAAAAGCATCAATTCTTTGGTGCTCAGCCTTTTTTGTAGTCCAACTCTCACATCCATACATGACTACTGGAAAAACCATAGTTTTGACTAGATGGACCTTTGTCAGCAAACTAATGTCTCTGCTTTTTAATATGCTGTCTAGGTTGGTCATGGCTTTCCTTCCAAGGAGCAAATGTCTTTTAATTTCATGCCTGCAGTCACCATCTGCAGTGGTTTTGGAGCCCAAGAAAATAAAGTCTGTCACTGTTTCCATTATTTCCCCATCTGTTTGCCATGAAGTGATAGAACTGGATGCCATGATCTTCGTTTTCTGAGTGTTGAGTTTTAAGCCAGCTTTTTCACTCTCTTCTTTCACTTTTATCAAGAGGCTCTTCAGTTCCTCTTCACTTTGTGCCATAAGGGTGGTGTCATCTGTGTATCTGAGGTTATTGATATTTCTCCCAGCAATCTTGTTTTCAGCTTGTGCTTCAGCCAGCCTGGTATTTCACATAATATACACTTCATAAAAGTTAAATAAGCAGAGTGACAATATACCACCTTGATGTACCCCTTTCCCAATTTGGAACTAGTCTGTTCCATGTCTGGTTCTAACTTTTGCTTCTTGACCTGCATACAGCTTTCTCATGAGGCAGGTAAGGTGGTCTGATATTCCTATCTCTTGAAGAATTTTCCACAGTTTGTTGGGATCTACACAGTCAAAGGCTTTGGTGTAATCAATAAGGCAGAAGTAGATGTTTTTCTGGAATTCTGTTGTGTTTTCTATGATCCAGTTAGTGTTGGCAATTTGATCTCTGGTTCCTCTGCTTTTTCTAAAATCAGGTTGATCATCTGGAAGTTCCCAGTTCATGCAGTGTTGAAGTCTGGCTTGGAGGATTTTGAGCATTACTTTGCTAGCATGTGAGATGAGTGCAATTGTGCAGTAGTTTGAGTACTCTTTGGCATTGCCTTTCTTTGGGATTGGAATGAAAACTGACCTTTTCCAGTCCTGTGACCACTGCTGAGTTTTCCAAATTTGTTGGCATATTGAGTGCAGCGCTTTAACAATGGAATATTACTCAGCCTTAAGTGAAATGATGTAAAGTCGCTCAGTCATGTCCGACGACCCCGTGGACTGACGTCTACCAGGCTTCTCCGTCCATGGGATTCTCCAGGCAAGAATACTGGAGTGGGTTACCATTTCCTTCTCCAGTGGACCTTCCCAATCCAGGGATTGAACCCACATCTCCTGCATTGGAGGCAGATGCTTTAACCTCTGAGCCACCAGGGAAGCCCAAGAAGAAAGGCTTCCCTAAGGAATGAATTTGAATCAGTTGCATTAAGGTGGAGGAATTTACAGCCTGTTATACATTGTGAAGCAGAAAAGAGAAAAGTAATATTGTAAATTAATGCATATATATGGGATCTAGAAAAACAGTATTGATGAACCTATTTATAGGGAAGAAATGGAGATACAGAGATAAAGAATAGACTCATGAACACAGCGGGGAAGGAGAGTCTAAGAGAAATTGAGAATGTAACATTGTCATATATACACTATCACATGTAAAATAGATAGCTAGAGGGAAACTGCTATATAACACAGGGAGTTCAGACTGGTGCTCTGTGATGACCTAGAGGGGTGGAATGGGAGTGGGGGGAGGCTCAACAGGGAGTGAATATATAGATGTATATTATATATATTTTATGTGTGTGTGTGCACGTGTGTGTGTAAACTAAGAGCACATCATCTAGTCCCATCACTTTATGGCAAATAGAAGGGGAAAAAGTGGAAACAGGGACAGATTTTAATCTTGGGCTCCAAAATCACTGCCAACGGTGACTGTAGCTACAAAATTAAAAAATGCTTGCTCCTTGGAAGGAAAACTATGACAAACCTAGACAGCATATTAAAAACCAAGAGACATGAAATATTACTTTTCTGACAAAGGTTTGTAGAGTCAAAGTTATGGTTTTTCCAGTAGTCATGTACAGATGTGAGAATTGGACCATAAAGAATGCTGAGAGCTGAAGAATTGATGCTTCTGAACTGTGGTGCTAGAGAAGGCTGTTCAGAGTTTTTCGGACTGCAAGGAGATTAAACCAGTCAATCCTAAAGGAAATCAACCCTGAATATTCATTGAAAATGAGAGAGCTAATTGTTAGGTAAGTTGAAAAGGAGTCCAGGGCTCTCAAGGAGGAGAAAGGGGTCTGGGACTCTTGAAAAGAGAAAGAGACAAACTTTTTTTTTTTCCCCCTACATTTCTTAGACTTTGTCACATAAGATTTAGTCACACCTTCTCTTTAAGCCCAGAGCTAATGATTACACAACAAAACTCATCTTGCTCAAGGGTTGGTTTTTCCTTAAGCTCTGTACTAATGATTCTATAATAACAATTTATCTTGCTCGAGGATATGTTTCTCCTTCTTTACAAGAACCTTCTGACTCATCTTGTTCTATTAAGACATATGTTGTGGGAGTGAGTCTGGTAAGACCTTTCTACTGTTAGTTCTAATATTGTTAATTTAAGATGTATCTTGTGGGAGTGGGCCTGGTAAAAGTATATAAGGCCCTCATAAGACTAGCAAGTGGGGCACTCTCCATCCCCCTTCTGATGTCTATGTCAGCAGCTTTCTTTGTCCCTTTTATACTTCAGTAAAACTCTGCTACACAAAAGCTCTTGAGTGATTAAGCCTGGTCCCTGGTCCTGAAGCTTAATCTTCTTCAGAGATCACAAATCGGACACCATTCACCATAAGCTGTCAGAAGGATTGATGCTGAAGCTGAAACTCCAATAATTTGGCCACCTGCCATGAAGAGCCAACTCACTGGAAAAGATCCTGATGCTGGAAAAGATTGAGGGGAGGAAGAGAAGGGGGCAACAGAGGAAATATAATTATGAATTTATTAGTTTAATATAAATGTATGTAGACAGAATTCTATACAGAATTGTTTATGTATATGCATAAATTCACATATACCTATTTATATGTTTCAATGTATTAAATATACACATGTGTATGTGTGTGTATATATATACACACACACACACACATATATTTGATTATGACTATACATGGATATCCCTTGTCCCTGAGGGCTCAGAGGTATCGAATCTACTCAGAGGTATAGAATCTTCTACCAATGCAGAATATGCAGGTTTGCACCCTAGGACGAGAAGATGCCCTGGAGAAGGAAATAGCGATCCATTCTAGTATTCTTGCCTGGACAGAGAAGTCTGGTGGGCTGAAGTACATGGGATCACAAAAAAGAGTCAAACATGACTTAGTGACTAAACAACAACAATAAATATATGGATAAAATATATGGATAAAGAGTGACTCAAAATTATATTTTTTAATTTTTCTAAGCTTGAAAATATTTTAAATGAAAAGCTTTTAAATATCCTATTCAACTCATATTATTTTAAAATATTCATCAAATTCATTTTCCCTTTCTATGCATATTCTTAAGCAAAAGTGAAATATAAGCCCCCTTTTTCTTTCCTTCAAAATATTTTGCCTCTTTTAGTCTGTTCTGTGATGAAGCATTTCCTGTAGTTTCTCAGATTTTTGTTATTTTTCTTTACAACAGAACATATTTGATGAAGTAAAATGAATGATTGAGGCTAGAAAAATCACCACTTCTGTCACAATAATTTTCATCTATTTATCAACTGAATTACTATTCATGTCTCCAGCCACTTTTTGCTATAAAATTTACTCATTAAGGTTGAGCCATGTCATACTGTGACCATTAAAGTTAAGTACACTTGATATCATTCAGCGAATATAATGACTTTAGAGTCCTAATATCTTTTCTTGTCAGTTATGACCAAAGTGACACGACTAAATATGCATCTTGAATACTGCATTTTTCTCTCTGATACACTGTTCTACACTTAATAAATATTTACAATCTCAGCTGTTTGTAACTAACAATTACAGGACTTATCCAACAGTTTCATTTCTTCAAAATGTCAATAGCTACTCAATTTTTACACAAAATTGTGTAATACTTTCCACTGCATTTATAGATGCTTATTACAGATACAGGTAAGTGAATTTAATGGTGTGTTGGATCTGACTCATAGTGGCTCTCAAGACCTGACTGGGTATAACTCTTCCCAACTATCAGCAGATATCTCATACTGACAGCTTAAAATCACCATGGTGAGCATATTGACAATGTAGGAAGTGGTCAATGGTATTGACCAGCCCCCACCCCTGAACCACCTGCCCAGGAAAAGTGAAAGTGTTAGTTGCTCAGTCATGTCTGACTCTTTGTAACCCCATGGACTATTGCCCACCAGGTTCCTCCGTCCATGGAATTCTCCAGGCAAGAGTACTTGTGGGAGGTCATTTCCTTCTCCAGGGGATTTCCGTGACCCAGGAATTGCACATGGTATTACAGCAGATTGTTTACTATCGGAGCCACCAGGGAAGCCAAAGGAGCCCTTTGCTATATAATATTAGCATCTTATTGCTCTAAAATCTTGTAGGAATATGGAACATTCCATATTCGTAAACTTTAAATGGAAATCTAGAGGTCTCCTCTTCATTTCAGCTTCAATTACACAGCTTTTGCTGCTTTTCTTAGAAAGTGAAAGTCGCTCAGTCATATCTGACTCTTTGTGACCCTATGGACTATACAATCCCTGGAATTCTCTAGGCCAGAATACTGGAATGGGTAACCTTTCCCATCTTCAGGGGATCTTCCCAACCCAGGGATTGAACCCAGGTCTCCTGCATTGCAGGCCAATTCTTTACCAGCTGAGCCACAATGGAAGCCATTTCTTAGGAAAGTAGGCTCTAAAAGCAAGACTTCTACACTTGCTGTGTCCTCTGCCTAGAATAGTATTTGTCCAGATAACTGCTAATGTGTTCCTTCACTCCCTTCAGTTCTGCTAAAAAGGCATCAGTGAAGCTTCTCCTATACCCTATGTGAAATAATTTCCTGGTGTACAAGCCTTTAGTAATCCTCTCCCCAAACAATATAAGCTTTATTTTAATCAACAACAGGTAACACAATATGAAGTACTCCTTATTGATTTGCCATTCATTATTACTTATCACCAACCTAGACAGCATATTAAAAAGCAGAGGCATTACTTTGCCAACAAAGGCCCATCTAGTCAAACCTATGTTTTTTTCCAGTAGTCACGTGTGGATGTGAGAATTGGATTATAAAGAAAGCTGAGCGGCAAAGAATTGATGCTTTTCAACTGTGGTGTTGGAGAAGACTCTTGGGAGTCCCTTGGAATGCAAGATCAACCAGTCAATTCTAAGGGAAATCAGTCCTGAATATTCATTGGAAGGACTAATGCTGAAGCTAAAACTCCAATACTTTGACCTCCTATGCAAAGAACTGACTCATTGGAAAAGACTCTGATGCTGGGAAAGATTGAAGGTGGGAGAAGAAGAGGACGACAGAGGATGAGATGGTTGGATAGCATCACCGACTCAATGGACATGAGTTAGAGCAAGCTCCGTGAATTGATGATGGACAGGGAAGGCTGGCGTGTTGCAGCTCATGAGGTCGCAAACAGTCAGACATGTCTGAGCGACTGAACTGAACTATCACCAAAACAATGCAATCTCCATGACAACAGACTTACTAGCAATTTTCCTTAAATTTCTATCTCTGAGGTATAAAAAATGAGTCACATAAGTGATACTCAAAATATATGTTGAATGAATAACAATAATGAGAATAAAACTGTGAGCAATATTTTAAAAATATAAATTACTTTTATAAAAATAGTTCAGAAGTATATATATTACTAAAATTAGTACTTTAATAATACATATAATTTCTGTTTCTTATTTATTTCACAGTATCATCATATATGTTTTCTTTAGCTACTCCTTTATCATGACTTTTTATCCATATTACTAGATATAGGTATTACATAAATAGACTAGCTATTATAAATGTCACATTGAAGAGTTGTTTTGTTCATAAACAAATTTAGGTTTTATGCATATAAAACTTCTGTGTAAAAAATACATTACTGTGTGTTTTTATGTGTAAAAGAATTGCTAACACTTTCAATAAATGTCTTTTTAATCAAGAAAACATTTAAATTTTTCACTAATTGGTAAGATTATATAATAATTAATAGTATAGTATGTTATTATATGTTCATTAATTCTTTCAACAAACTCTCATTGATTAAATACCTTAAACATAGTTTCCTTGTACTAAGAACTTAAAATTTTTATTTACATTTTTTATTAATACTGAGTCCACAGAACTGAAATTACATAAATTTATCATTTTATAATTGATCCCTACAATGGGGTTTAGTGTCCCAAATTTATAGGTGATAACATCAAACATCTTTTGACATATGAATCTGTTTTCCCTGGGGACAAGATGTCTAACTGACTTTCATTTTCCCAGATAATAACATCATAACTGTTAGATAATACATGAGAGTCACTATGAACAAATGAGTGAATGAATAAATGACTGAATTAATGAACAAATTTTCAGGATACTTGTATTAGAATTTCTCAGAAGGTAACTTTTTTAAGTTACAATGTTGGAAAACAAAGGACTCTTTCTTCAAAGGTATATGGGAAACAACCTGTTTTTTCTAATTGAAAAAAATATAAATACAATTTTTAGAGCAGGTTTAGATTCACTGCAAAACTGCAGCAAAGGCACAGATTTTCCATAAACCTCTTGACCCCGTGCATGCATACCCCTCTACTTTATGAAAGCTCCCTACTAGAACAATATATCATTACAATTGACAAAGCTACAGCTACACATCGTAATCACCACAGTCCATAGTTCACATTACCATTTACTTATGGTAATGTGCATTTTTTTGGCTTTGGACAAATTTATAATGACATGTGGGGCTTGCCTGGTGACTCAGTGGTAAAGAATCTGCCTGCCAAGCAGAAAATGTGGGTGTGATCTCTGGGTGGGGGAAGAATCCCTGGAGAAGGAAATGGCAACCCACTCTAATATCCTTAACCAGAGAATTCCAGAGACAGAGATACCTAGCAGCCTACAGTCCATGGGGTCATAAGAGTCAGACCAACTTGGCAACTGACCACACACAGAGCATTTTACTGCCGTAAAAATCATCTGTGTTCTGCCTGTACATCCCACCATGCTCTCCCTCCATCTTATAGCAATCACTAAGGTAGATTATTCTGATCATACAAGGAAGACAACCAAGGACAAGCTATTAAATTTACCTAAAAAAGTACTTATGATGATTCCAAACTCTTTGCCAAACAGAATAAAAACATTTGCTAGGTCAGTTCTATAAATGTCACCCAAACATCATTTTTGAGTATTTTGGGGACTGAATTTCTAATGTTTATATAATTTGTGTATTTTAACAGGAAATTTTGTATTCCAAAGAGTCAATCACAGTGTGATTCTGGATATTCTTCTATATGTGAAATTAAACTTAATACAACTTGTTTATATAAAAATAAAATCATACCACATCAAAAAAATAAAATACGTAGGAATAAACCTAAACAAGGAGGTTAAAGACCTAAACGCTGAGAACTGTAACACATTGATAAAGGAAACTGAAGATGATGCAAAGAAATGGAAATACTATCTGATGCTCTTGGATTTGAAAAAATAATATTGTTAAAATGGCCATACAACCAAAAGCTATCTAACAATTTAATGTGATGCCAATCAAATTAACCATGACATTTTCACAGAACTAAAATAACAATCCTTAGAGTTTATATGAAACTCTAAAAGACTCAGAATTTCCCAAGCAATGCTGGGGAAAAAAAGCAAAGCTGAAGGCATATCCAGCCCAGATTTCAGACTGTAACACAAAGCTATAATAATGAACCAGCATGGTACTGGCACAAAGATATAGGTCAATGAACAGAATACAGAGCCCAGAAATAAACCCACATGCCTATGGTCAATTAGTCATCAACAAAGGAGACAAGAATAACAATGGAGAAGCCAGTATCTTCAGTAAGCAGTGTTGGGAAAGCTGGACAGTTTCACATAAATCCCTCATACTATATACTAAAATAAACTAAAAATGATTTAAAGACTTAAACTCAGGCATGCATGCTAAGTCGCTTCAGTCATGTCTGACTCTTGGAACCCTATGGACTGGAGCTTGCCAGGCTCCTCTGTCCAAGGGATTCCCCAGGCAAGAATACTGGAGTGGGTCACTGTGCCCTCCTCCAGGGGGATCTTCCTGACCTAGGGCTCAAATCAACATCTCTTTACGTCTCCTGCATTGTCAGGCAGGTTCTTTACCACTGGAGTCACCTGAAAATACAAGAAATGAAATCGTAAAATCCTAGAGCACAGGCAAAACATTCTCTGACATAAATTGTAGCAATGCTTTCTTAGATAAGGCATAAGAAATAAAAGTACAAATAAACAAATGGGGCCTAATCAAACTTAAAAGCTTTTGCATAGCAAACAAAACGACAAACTAAACAAAGAAACAAACAAAAAAATCTAATGGACTTCCCTGGAAGTCCAGTGGTTAAGACTTTTCCTTCTCACGCAGGGAGTGTGGGCTTGATAGCTTGATTAAGCAGTTAGGATCCCACATGCCTCATGGTCAAAAAAAAAGAAAAAAAATCATAAAACAGAAACAACTTGAGCACAAATTCAATAAAGACTTCAAAAAATATATGATGGACTGGGAGAAGACATTTGTAAATAATATGACCAACAAGGGCTTAATTTCTAAAACACACAAATAGTTCATAGAACTCAGTACCAAAAAATAAATAATCCAATAAAAAATTAGGCAGGAGACCTAAATAGGCATTTGTCCAAAGATGATATGCAAGTGACCAAGAAGCACATGAAAAGATGCTCAACATCCCTAATTATTAGAGAAAGGCAAGTCTAAACTACAGAGATACCACGTCACATTGGTCAGAATGGCCATCATCAAAAAGGCTATAAATTATAAATGCTGGAGAGGGTGTAGAGAAAAGGGAACCCTCCTACACTGTTGGTGAGAATGTAAATTGGTACAGCCACTGTAGAAAACATTATGGAAGTACCTTAAAAATCTAAAAATAGATTTACCATATGAGCCAGCAATTCACCCTTGGGAATATATTCTGAAAAGATGAAAGCTCTAATTTGAAAGGATACATGCACCCCAATGGGCTTCCCTTGTGGCTCAGCTGATGAAGGATCCGCCTGCAATGAGGGAGACCTGGGTTCGATCCCTGGGTTGGGAAGATCCCCTGGAGAAAGGAGCGGCTACCCACTCCAGTATTCTGGCCCAGAAAATTCCATGGACTGTATAGTCCATGGGGTTGCAAAGCGTTGGACACGACTAAGTGACTTTCACTTCACTTCATGCACCCCAGTGTTCACAGTAGCACTCTATAATAGCCAACACATGAAAGCAACCTGTGTCCATCAACAGATAATGGAGAAATAAGATATGGTATAAATATACAATAGGATATTACCTGACCATTAAAAGTAATGAAATACTGCCATTTGCAGCCACATGGACGGATCTAGAGAATATCATACTATGTGAAGTAATTCAGACAGAGAAAGTTATTATATGTATCACTTATACGCGGAATCTAAAAAATAATGCAAATGAACATATTTACAAAATATAAACCGGCTCACAGACGTGGAAAACAAACTTTTGGTTACGAAAGGGGAAAGCTGGCATGAGAGACATTTTAACAGTATTAACTTTTCAAATCCAGATATAAACCACTACATATAAAATAGATAAAACAACAAGGACTTACTGTATAACACAGGGAACTATATTCAACATATTTTAATAACTGAAAATAGTAAAGAATCTGAAATAAAAAAAATGTGTCACTTTGCTGTATATCTGAAATTAACAAAATATAAAAACAGAAATTTGTCACTTTGAGCCTCAGTTTCTTCATCTAGAAAGGTTAGTTTGGACAATCCTCTTTTGAAAGACTTTTCTGAGAAATAAATTGCCATAAAATTCAATTGCATGTGAAGCATGCTCTTTGATCTCTTAGTAGGCACTCATTCAATGTGGGTTCCCATTCTACCTTCACATTGATCACCCTCAGGGTTCAAATTTCCAATTGATTTCAGTTTAGCTTTAGTTTAAAACATGGATTATTACAAAGGGCCTCATAGTTCCATGTTACTTGTTTATGAGCCTTAAGCCAACTGCAGAAGACACACAGAGAAACCTCCAGGAGACATCGCTTTCCACTTAATAATTTAGACTAAAATAAATGAAAAGATCTTAGAGGAATTATTTAAGACACAAATATCTCTATGGTTTTTGTTGGAGAAGGCATTACTAATTTGCTCTGGGAAAAGCTGCACTTTATTGGACATGATCTTTTTCCCTGTGCAGATTTCCTCTTGCTTAGCAAAGGTACACAAAGAGAATGCCAGTTTAGTGCTCTGGAAAAGGCTGTCAGTTCCTCCTGAGCTCAGCTCATGCATCTTAATGCAGCATCAGGTTTCCTGTAGACGACCACATTTCAGGCCCTTTGACAAAACCCATATTAAAAAAAAAAAAAGACATGATGCTCAAGTAGAGGAGGTGGCTTGAATAATTTAACAGCTACATATAGACCTATGAAATATTAAAGGAACAATACCGTTCAATGGGAATTTTATAGATTCTAGCTTGACATCAGTCTCCCCTTACATACTGACTACTTGGCTATAGTGATAATTAATACGTTATGATAGAGAGATGGTAATTACAATGGAGTTAATAAGTACTTTAATTAAAGCTAAACCAGCTTACTGACACTCAGGTATCTTAAAAAGTTTTTAAAAACTCAAATAATTTAAGCTTTCTTAAGAATATTGAGCTGGTATTAAAAAAAAAAAAAAAAAAAGGAATACTCTATCCCGGCTATTTTAAAATAAACTTGTTCTGAAAAAGAACTGCGCAGCTAGCATTTGTATTTCTTTTATAAATATGATGGACTTTAAAAATCTCTTTGTAAAGTGAAAGGAAAGGAAGCAGGCACAGGGTCTCTGAGGTTATTTTGTCACAGTGTGAAGAATCAATGCTTATTGATTCATATGGCACCTCCACACACTCTACCCCACTTATTATCAGGAGCACCTCCATCAGAGACTGACTGTACTGCAGGTACCCATATATCGCAGATGGTCCATGGAGGGACTTGCATTTTTCTCAATCGTGAATCTTTAGCTTAGATATCTATAACATTCCTTAAAAGTTTCTTATTGCTTTTAAAATCTATTTACCTTTAATTTTCTTCACCACTTTTGGCATAATAATGTGCTTACTTACAAAAACCTGTAATTAGACCAAAGTGTATAGTACCCACCTTAAGTGAAGCAAATGTTTGAGATATCTTATTTAAAAGAAAGGGACCTAATTAAACTTAAAAGCTTTTGCACAATGAAGGAAATTATAAGCAAGGTGAAGACAGCCTTCAGAATGGGAGAAAAGGATAGCAAACAAAGCAGCTGACAAAAAATTAATCTCAAAAATATATAAGCAGCTCCTGAGCTCAATTCCAAAAAAAAAGATGATCCAGGCAAAAAATGGGAAAGAACAAAACAGACATTTCTCGAAAGAAGACATACAGATGGCTAACAACACATGGAAAGATGCTCAACATCACTCATTATCAGAGAAATGCAAATCAAAACCACAATGAGGTACCATCTCACACCGGTCAGAATGGCTGCTATCCAAAAGTCTACAAACAATAAATGCTGGAGAGGGTGTGGAGAAAAGGGAACCCTCTTACACTGTTGGTAGGAATGCAAACTAGTACAGCCGCTATGGAGAACAGCGTGGAGATTCCTTAAAAAACTGGAAATAGAACTGCCATATGACCCAGCAATCCCACTCCTGGGCATACACACCAAGGAAACCAGATCTGAAAGAGACACATGCACCCCAATGTTCATCACAGCACTGTTTATAATAGCCAGGACATGGAAGCAACCTAGATGTCCATCGGCAGATGACTGGATAAGAAAGCCGTGGTACATATACACAATGGAATATTACTTAGCTATACAAAAAGTACACATTTGAATCAGTTCTAATGAGGTGGATGAAACAGGAACCTATTATACAGAGTGAGGTAAGCCAGAAAGAAAAACACCAATAATACAGTATATTAACACATATATATGGAATTTAAAAAGATGGTAACAATGACCGTATATGTGAGACAGCAAAAGAGACACAGATATAAAGAACAAACTTTTCCACTCTGTGGGAGGAGATCAGGGTGGGATGATTTGAGAGAATACCACTGAAACATGTATATTACCATATGTGAAATAGATCACCAGTCCAAGTTTGATGCATGAAACAGGGCACTCAAAGCCAGTGCACTGGGACAACCCTGAAGGATGAGATTGGGAGGGAGGTGGGAGTGGGGCTCAGGATGGTGGACACATGTATACCCATGACTGATTCATGTCAATGTATGGCAAAAACCATAACAATATTGTAAAGTAAAGAGCCTCCAATTAAAATCAATTAATTAATTTAAAAAAGAAAGTATCATGTTATTTTGCTATTGCTTCTAATAGGCCTCAGTTCTGCACTTCTCAGTACAGTGCTCTGAGTTTTTGCTTTGAAGAGACACCTAAGGATGAAGGAAGTGGAGGCAAAGGGGCTGGTGTCCCAAAGGGATACTTTTGTGCAATAGCTCTGATAGCGACCTCATTGTTAGACAGAGTTAAAATCAGTTTAGCAGAGATGTTGTATTCCCACTGAATACTCAGTATATGTTTTAGGTTCTTGCAGTGTTTATGGAAATCTGTAGTGTGACTAGGACTATATATGAATCATTCCGTAGAGGCAATGGGTCCACAAAACAATGATTGCTATTCTCTGGACATTAATAGTCTCAGAATAGTCATAAAGTAAACCACTAACTAGTGAGGTAATTCTGCTATCAAAACAGTCCCTTCACAATGTTTTACCATTTTTCAATTGCTTCCTCATATGCAATTTCAAAGGAAATATATTTAGCATAAGTATATGGGGGAGACTTGGAAAGAGGGGGTGCATTCCAGACAGAAGCAGTTCAGCAAACTAGACCTCGTCAGTTACTGTGAATTCAGAGGTTACAACATTTTAAAATATGATGCTCTGAAAGTGCTGCATTCAATATGCAGCAAGTTTGGAAAACTCAGTGGTGGCAACAGGATGGGAAAAGGTCCGTTTTCATTCCAATCCCAAAGAAAGGCAATGCCAAAGAATGCTCAAGCTACCGCACAATTGCACTCATCTCACATGCTAGTAAAGTAATGCTCAAAATTCTCCAAGCCAGGCTTCAATAGTACGTCAGCCAGGAACTTCCAAATGTTCAAGCTGGTTTCAGAAAAGGCAGAGGAACCAGAGAGCAAATGGCCAATATCCACTGAATCATAGAAAAGGCAATTCCAGAAAAATTCCAGACGTCTACTTCTGCTTCATTGACTACGTTAAACCTTCTGACTATGTGGATCACAACAAACTGTGGAAAATTCTTAGAGATAGGAATAACAGATCACCTTACCTGCCTCTTGAGAAATCTGTATGCGGGTCAAGAAGCAACAGTTAGAACCTGGCATGGAACAACAGACTGGTTGATAATTTGGAAAGGAGTATGTCAAGGCTGTATATTGTCACCCTGCTTATTTAACTTATATATCATGTGAAACTCCAGGCTGGATGAAGCACAAGCTGGAATCAAGATTGCTGGGAGAAATATCAATAACCTCAGATATGCAGATGACACCATCCTCATGGCAGAAAGTGAAGAACTAAAGAGCCTCTTGATGAAAGTGAAAGAGGAGAGTGAAAAAGCTGGCTTAAAACTCAACATTCAAAAAACTAAGGTCATGGCATCCAGTCCCATCACTTCATGGTAAATAAATGGGTAAACAATGGAAACAGTAACAGACTTTAATTTCTTGTGCTCCGAAATCATTGTAGATGGTGACTGCCGCCATGAAATTAAAAGACACTTGCTTCTTGGAAGAAAAGCTATAACAAATTAGACAGCATGTTAAAAATCAGAGATATTACTTTGCTGACAAAGGTCCATATAGTCAAAGCCATGGTTTTTCTAGTAATCATGTATGGATGTGAGAGTTTGACCATAAACAAGGCTGAACAATGAAGAATTGATGTTTTTGAACTGTGGCATTGTAAAAGACTCTTGAGAGTCCCTTGGACTGTAAGGAGATCAAACCAGTCAATCCTAAAGGAAATCAGTCCCAAATATTCATTGGAAGGACTTATGATGAAGCTGAAGCTCCAATACTTTGGCCATCTGATGCGAAGGACTGACTCACTGGAAAAGACCCTGATGCTGGGAAAGATTGAAGGCAGGAGGAGAAGGGGACAATGGAGAATGAGATGTTTGGATGGCATCACTGACTAGATGCACATGAATTTAAGCCGGCTCCCTGGGAGTTGGTGATGGACAGGGAAGCCTGGCGTGCTGCAGTCTATGGGGTCGCAAAGAGTCAGACATGACTGAGCAACTGAACAGAACTGATACAACATGGGACATGCCTTTGGGAGCAGAGCTGCAGAGTTGGAAGAGCCAATTACCTTTGGAATCATTAGTAATTCTGTTTTCTTTTAAACAATACCCAACCTTTCCAGCTTCACTACCACTAGTCTTACCTCTCTTGTTCTAAACTAGTTAAATGGGTCAACTGCTGGATTCTATATTCCCTGTTACTGGTATAGTAGGAAAATTGCCATAACTCATTCCTTGATCTTAGTGAAATAATCAACAATAGGACTATATCACTGAGGTGTGTCAGTAGAGTATTTCCCCAGGTAAACAATACCAATCAGTCAAATTGGCATTTGAAGTGAAATTCAGGCCGACTTCGTTTTCACTTTCATCCTTTGATTTTCTTGGTCTTAATACCTCTCACATAGTTCCAGCATGCACTTCATTAAATCATGTTCTGATCTCATTATTTAATAGGATAAACAATTTCTTTATTTAAAAATCTCACACATTACAGAGGTTACTTTGACTTTGTTATACAGTCAGGTTGCTTACATTCTTCTTTTATTTCGACACATCCTGTCCCTAGCTTATTCATTGGCAGGCGAATTCTTTACCACTAGCACCACATATCATCAATTAGTTTAAAAAACAAAGTATAAATTAAAAATACAGAATCACTAACTGGCCAGAGGTTATAAGCTAACATGCTAAGCATATCACTTTACTCAAAATATTGCTTTAAAAGGAAGATTAAAGAAAGGTAATTGTGATGCTTTTGGTGGGAGAGTAAAGATTTAGGAAAAGCAAGAACATAATAGGGAATTGGAGAGGTTCTCAAGGATATGATTATTTTTTGATCAATTCTGACATTTTTTACACCATTCCACAGGCATTCCTTTTATACATTTCAAAACTCATGGTTATAGTCAATTGCTACTGTGGGTCAATCATCACCAGTTACATTTTCATCTATTTCTTTCACTGATCCTTGGAAAGTCTAGTTGTCAAACTGACCTCTTGTGACTGTTCATGGTCAGTGGGAACTGGCTAGTCAAAAGTATGAAACTTCTCCTCCATTTTAAATACCATTTCAAATATGAGTTTTAACCTAAAAGACACATTTGTCTTAAAAAAAATATATATCCCTCCCCTCATCAAGTCAATAGTGATTTTTCCTGTAACATAACCACATGCAATTTCACTACATAATTTTAATGCATGCCCAGATTTCTTTATACTCTTTTTTCCATTCCTTTTAAATCTAGTGCTTCTTGTTTCAACCACCTATGCAGATGACATTTTAGAACTTTGTGTCTAAACTGTAAGGTTAGAAATGCATGTTAAATTTTGCAAATGATTTATGGGTTATAGGGTAGAATGATGTATATTATATATGAGGGGTTCAGGAAGGGCCGTTTACGCACAATTAAGGAAAAACAGGTATAACTGTTTTTTCTCAAACCTTGGCCTTTTTCCTTTTAACCTTCTGAAAGTCATTATGTCATATTTCAAAATTCTTATTTTGCTTGAGGGAAAATTTAAGTCACATAACTAGGCCATAACATTCAAATCTTGAAGGTCTGATTTTTTTTTCTGTGTGATTTATAATAGTGCATGCTTTCCTAATGTGTAATTTATCAGGTATGATGCAAGATTTTATGCCAGTTGTACAATTTATTCCTTAAATCTTTAATGGAAGAAGAGAAATTGATTGTTGAGAGTAGAACAAGTTGTCAATAATTTCTTCATGACATCTCTATAAGGCATCCATCACTCATTTCCAATTTTAAGCTGCCAACCTAATTACATTTTTTTTTACCCCCATGTAGAGGTTAGCATAGTAACCCAAGGGTAACTTTTCCAGTTTATTCTGCTTTCAATATACTATTTTCATTATTACCACTGTTGTCATTCTCACCAGCATAATACCTATATAAATTATAGTGCTTCACAGGTTGAAAAATATCATGTCAGTTTCTCCCCACAATTTTTTATTGAGGCACAGCTGGTGTGCAATATTGTATAAGATGCAAGCAAATAATATAGTGAATCACAATTTTTAAAGGTTATATTGCATATACATGCTGTGTTATGCTTAGTCACTCAGTTGTGTCCAAATCTTTGTGACCGCATGGATCCAGCCCGCCAGGCTTCTCTGTCCATGGGAATTCTCCAGGCAAGAATACTGGAGAAGGTTTCCATGCCCTTCTCCAGGGGATCTTCCTGACCCAGGAATTGAACTGGGGTCTCCTGCATTGCAGGTGGATTCTTTACCAGCAGAGCTACCAGGGAAGCCCATGTTCCATATATAAGTACTTCAACACACTGGCAATATTCATATGTTGTACAATATACCCTCGTAGCTTATTTTATAAATAAAAATTTGTACCTCTTAATCTAACTGTATCTTGCCCCTACTCCTCCCCCCTTTCTACTGGTAACCACTAGCTTGTTCTGTGAGTCTGTTTCCTTTTGTTATATTCACTAGTGTATGTTTTATATTCTACATACAAGTAATATCATGCAATAATTGTTCTTTTCTGACATATTTCACATAGCATAATATCCTCCAAGTCCATGTTACTGCAAATAGCAAAATGTTGTTATTTTTATGGCTGAGTACTATTCCACTATAACTATATACCCCATCTTTGTCATCCATTCTTGTGTTGATGGACACTTAAGCTGCTTCCATATCTTAACAATTGAAATAATGCTGCAATGAACACTGGGACGCACGTATCTTTTCAAATTCATGTTTTTGCTTCTTTTGGATATATACCCAGGAGTGGAATAGCTGGGTCATATGGTAGCTGTTTTTAGTTTTTTGAGAAATTCTCATTCTGTTTTCCATAATGGCTGCATCCATTTGCATTCTTACCAATAGTGTAAGAGGGTACTCTTTTTCTCCATGTATTTACCAATATTTTTAAAGCTGACCATTCTGACAGGTGAGAGGCCATAGCTCACTGTGGTTTTAACTTGCATTTCTCTCATGATTAATAAGGTTAAGCATCTTTTCATATGCCTGTTGGCCACCTGAATGTCTTCCTTGGAGAACGTCTATCAAATCTATTCTTTAGCCCATTTTAAAGTTGGGTTGTTCAATTTTCTGATGTTGAGTTGCATGAACTATTTGTATATTTTGGAGAGTAACCCCTTCTCAGTCATATCATTTCCAAGTATTTTCTCCCATTCAGTAGGTTTTCTTTTCATTTTGTCAATAGTTTCCTTTGCTGTGCAAAAGCTTTTAAGTTTTACTATACTGAAAGTGAAAGTGAAGTCGCTCAGTCATGTTCGACTCTGTGATCCCATGGACTGTAGCCTACCAGGCTCCTCCGTCCACAGAATTTTCCAGGCAAGGGTACTGGAGTGGGTTGCCATTTTAGGTACTATTTATTTATTTTGGCTTCTGTTTGCTTTAGGAGATATGTGCAAAAAAAAAAAAAAAAAATACTGCTGCAATTTATGTCAGGGAACATTCTGCCTCTGTTTTCCTCTAATTTTTACTTTTCCCTCTGGTTGGAAGCCATCACATCCATCACGAGGGCCTTCACTGAACATCTGATCAGGAAAAAAACACTATCTTTTGAACTTCTATGGTTAGTCATTGTCATGTGACCTTTGCTCTATAATGGGCTGGGCAATGTTTTAGTTGTGGCTAAACTTATGACATGTTCTTTATGTGATTACATGAATAATGAAATGATAATACTAATGTAGAGGGTAATGACCATGAGTAATAACTCAGTTATCAAAGATTTCTTGAAACATTCTAAGTATTTGCCAATATCAATTACTATATATACATAAATAAGTAGCTCAGCAACTTTGTTTTAACATATCTATTGAAGGGTAAATCACATGCAACGCAACTCACTTTTTAAAGTATAAGACTCAATGGTTTTTAGTATGTTTTCAGTTCTAGGACCAAAAGGAACAAAATTCTGCCAACACCCTGAATGATCAAATGAATGGAAACTGTCTTAAAGCAGTCATAATGAAACACAGCCTGCTAACCTGGTGATTTTAGACAGGACCACTGAAAAAAGGAGGCATACGATAATATATTGGTATGGTTTAAGACAAAAATATGTGGTAATTTGTTATAGAAGCACTCCCTTCTGGCCAGTAAGTTTCCACCAAATTTTTTTCTGATAGTTTCATAAGGGTTTCCTCAAGTATAACAAGTTGCATAACTGAACCAATTATTTGATCAACATATAACTCTAACCAAGATATTTAAAATGAAGTGTCTAAAATAATTCAAGTGTTCAGAGATTGGGACTGTCCCATTTTATGTTATTGTTGTTCAGTCACTAAGCTGTGTCCACCTCTTTGTGACCCCATGGACTGCAGTATGCAAGGCTCCTCTGTCTTTCACTATCTCCTAAAGTTTGCTCAAATTCAAGTCCATTGCATCAGAGATGCTACCCAACCATCTTATCCTCTGCTGCCTCCCCTTCTTCTTTTGCCTTCAATCTTCCACAGCATCAGAGTTTTTCCCTAGTGAGTCAGCTCTTCATATCAGGTGGCCAAAGTGTTAGAGCTTCAGCTTTAACATCAGTCCTTCCAATGAATATTCAGGATTGATTTCCATTTGATCTCCATGCAGTCCAAGGGACTCTCAGGAGTCTTCTCCAGGACCACAGTTCAAAAGCATCAATTCTTCAGCATTCAGCCTTCTCTATGGATCAACTCTCACATCTGTACATGACTACTGGAAAAGTCACAGCTTTGACTTTATGTCCCTTTGTCTTCAAAGTGATAAACCCCAATATTACAGGCAGCCAGACTGTGGAAATTAAACATGATTAAAGGGAAGTTTACTTCCCTTTACTCTGGATTAATAAAATATCCGGCTGTGATTTGGGAAACACAATGTCCTGTGTGATATTAGTCCACCCTG
Source organism: Muntiacus reevesi (assembly GCF_963930625.1). Classification (NCBI taxonomy): domain Eukaryota; kingdom Metazoa; phylum Chordata; class Mammalia; order Artiodactyla; family Cervidae; genus Muntiacus; species Muntiacus reevesi. The sequence goes on along the minus strand of NC_089265.1, from coordinate 12,810,969 downwards.
ATATGAATTAGCCACATGTGGTTAACAGAGATTCCATTTGGTGCCTGATAACATAGGCCTGAGAAAGTGGGAGTACTGCTATATTTAGTTGTTAATCTATTTCAATCCATCGTTTGAATATTCATTAAAACATGCTGGCAAGATAAAATGCAAATAAATAAGAAGACAATTTGCAAGGGTGTTGATAAATGTGTGACACTGGTAAAATAACGACATAAAATTTATTAAATCGAGCTTAGATCCAATTAAAATCTTTCTAAGATTTCCAATGTTATTTCTCAAGGTATTTCTGTGTTTAGGAGGATGTAAGCCTATTTGTTCAGATCTCCATTTCCTGCTTAGATTCTGCCTTCATATCTATAGTACATGATGCCTTTAGAGGGAATTTTTTTTTTTTTTTTATCATTATTGGCTATCATTATGCAGAAAACACTCAGGTTTATCTCTCTCAATTTGATAATTTAGCTTGGCTGCAGATGATCTGATTCAGAGTCCACCTACAGTGAATAACTGAATGTCAGAAATGTTTTAAATTAATTTCCAACAAAGATGAAATGTTTTGTGGAGGAATCTTAATGTTTGTTAAGTTCCTGTCCTCCTTTTCATGGACTCTTAATGGTTGCAATCTTGTGTCCACTTTTCCAAAGAAAAGTCAGTACACTATTTAAGAGTCTGTGGGGGGAGACTTCATATTAAATTTCTCCCTCTATGTTCTTTCACCATCTTAAGTATACTGTAAGCATAAAATAAAAAGCATAGCAATGGAAGAGGGTTTTTGACTGGGTGGCATAATTAATATCATTACATATTTCATTTCCTGTTAATGGATGTAGATATAAGAAATAGGTCTGGATAATGGTCTCTCATGGATAAATACAAAGAAGATTTTGGTGGAATTCAGGAGCAGTGGTCCTCTGATATACTCAATAGTCAACTGAGTTACCAACTGATGATATTGTAGGACTGGTAGGAAACTTACACATATATGAACTTTCATCTGTAGATTCATTATATATTCATATGGAATTGAAGTACAGAGAAATTTGAGGTGTGCCAGCACTAATCTTGGTTTAGAGACAAAATAGAAATTTTAGATAAAATTGACTTGGATTCAATTTCTAGCTGTTAGTCTTTATTATTTATGTGACACTGGGAAAATTACTAAATAATCTACTTCAATTTCCTCATTCATAAACTGGGAAGGAATTATATATTGCCCTCATTTATTAATTCAGTCAATATATATTTACTGTATATACCTGATGAGCTAGCCAAAACCAGCAAAGGATTAAAGATTAGACAACAAACAAAATTTCTACCCACATGGACCTTAAACTCTAGTAAGAGACAATGAATGAGAAAATGAAGTGTGTTAGATAATTATAAATACAAATAAGTAAGAGACAGAAATGATGTGAAAGTGGGTCGGGGGATATGTGTATATATTGCATGTGTGTACACATGCCTTTCCCTAGTTGTTTAATCAAGCAGTGTTTACACATACAGTTTGGAGATTTTATGTATCTGTGTGTGTTAGTCACTTAGTCATGTCCGACTCTTTGCAACCCCATGGACTGCAGCCCGCCAGGTTCCTTTGTCGATGGGATTCTCCAGGCAAGAATACTTGAGTGGGTTGCCATTTCTTCCTCCAGAAGATTTTTTTTTATATATAGATAAAAAAAAAATTTTTTATATATATATATATATATATATATATATATATAATATAGTTTGCATGTATATAGCTTCCCTGGTGGCTCAGTTGGTAAAGAATCTGCCTGCAGTGCGGGAGACGTGGGTTCAATCCCTGGGTTGGGAAGATCCCCTGGAGGAGTGCACGGCAACCCACTCCAGTGTTCTCGCCTGGAGAATCCCCACGGACAGAGGAGCCTGGAGGGCTACAGTCCATGGGGTCACAGAGAGTCGGACATTACTGGTCCATGGTGGCCCATGGGGTCGCAGAGAGTCAAAACCGACGGAGCGATTGAGCACAGCAGAGCGCGGCATTACATGTAGCATCTGGAAACAGAACAGTCAGCTGCTATTTGTTGGTAAAATAAACATTTAGTGTTGGAAAAAGAGCTCCAATGTCATATTTCCTGAGAAACAGGAACCAGGCGCCCTATGGCACTGGAAAGGAAGACATAAAATTTCTAGATTCAAATGTGTTCTCTTTAATTATTAAAATACACATGAAGGGATGCTGATCACACAGGAAATGTTACTGAAGGCAGGAAAAACTGTCAAATTCCTGTGACTAAATATGCTAGGCCTAGCATGTGCTATGATGTTTTGTGGTAACCCAAGAGGATTTTCAAGAAGAAAGCTTGACCCTGTCTGCAATTCTTCATCTATTTTGGTTTCTTTGCTGTTCCCAAGAAGTGTGACTCAGGAAGTACATCCTTGTTGTGTGACATAGATGAGATCTCTAAACATACTTGATGACTGCTTAACATGAAACTGGTGTCTTTCCTTCTAAAACCCCCTATTAAATGGCTAACTCATTGTTACTTGCACCCCTTTACAAAAACATCATTGCTGTAATGAACACATAAAACTTCAATATAGTGTTTCTCATTTATATGGATTTTTGATGACCTGACTTTAAATTTTGTATGCTTTGGCTTTTTTTTTTTAATCAAATTAACAGACTAGTAAATCACCAAACACATATTTATCATCATTAAAAACATCTCCACATTTTCTTTTTACTTGCCCCTGTAAATATATTTGTGTTTTATGTGCTTGAAAGTCACAACATATAGGATCATCATATCTAAAAATATATGTGGAGGAAAAAAAATAAGTTATTGGTATTGGGTATAATTTTTATTTTTATTAATGGTGCCCTATATTTAAAAAAAATAAGTATTAGATTTTTTAAAAGTCTTTTCTGCACTGTGCTGTTATATCATCTCTTTGCAACTCCATGTACTATAGCCCACCAGGTACTTCTGTCCACGAGATTCCTCCAGGCAAGGATACTGGAGTGGATTGCTATCCCCTTTTCTGGGGGAATTTCCCAATCCAGGGATTAAACCCACATCTCTTGCATCTCCTGCATTGGCAGGCAGATTTTTTTTAAGTTACAAGTTAGAGAAAACACTTTTATATCTATCAGATACTCTAAAATAAGAAAATGGATACTAAGATAAGAAACTATCTCATTTAAATTATGAAACCATTTCACGTAAAATGAAAATTCTCTAGAAGGACTAGGAGTGGTAACTGCTTTCACTACTGTTTTCTTGTCTGATAACTTCTCCATAGTAAGAATATATCAACTTTACATCAAAAAAAATTTTCATCTTAATAGCAAATTTTATTTTATATTATTTATCTGGATAGATGTCTTAAATGAGGTTCACTAATGTGTTATGATGATTCTCTCTCCGCTATGTAAAGGCCACACCTTAGGATATTTTGAACTTTCACAGATCATTGACATTCACAAATAATAAGTTTAAAATGTGTATTTTATTAATTACATTGAGAGTAGATTCCCAGATGCAGACTCTATCTCTAACACCAATTCTACCGCCCCTGCCTAGTTAACCACCAGCTTATCTCCAGCAGGAGTTGCCCACTGTGGATTTCAGTCAGTATCGGCAAAGAGCAGGTCCCCAAGCCAGAGGCTAAGAGCAACACCAGTGTCATTTCCAAAGACTGACTACATCCAGGCCTTAGAAACAAACAGATATAGAGTGCCTGTGAGGGTCTTGGAATGTGAAGTGCTAATCTGTACATAGGGTCTGTGGAGTCTTCTTCAGTGCCTCTTGGGTCTAGGAATTTATCCAGGAGTAACCCATTTCAAACTAGAACAAGCCTGACACTCCAGAAGGAACACAAGCAAAGAACCACAGAGGTGGCAATCAATCAGCTGGAGGTGCAATTGGTGGGACTGAAACTTGTGTATTCTCAGGCTCCACTGCGTTCACCTACCAGGTCATCTGGGCTCAAGGGAATTCCCATATTGGTGTTTCTAAGCCTGACCTGCCCAGGGTGTCTAAGCCTGATATCCAGGGTCTGTTAGGAACCTGCATGCAGGCAGGAATGGAAGCCTCCTGTTAGGTGAACAGGTGGATGGAATTTGACAACCTTCTGTGGGGACAGCTCTTAATATCTGTTGGATCTAAATGATTCTCCAAGAGAGATCTGTCCACATTTCCAGGTTTGTTGCCTCGGAAAGGAGCAAAACTGCCCGCCCCAATAAGAGTTTAGGGTGCTCTGGCAGCACTTACCTGACCCCAAGTTCATGAGGCTAGGGCTTTACTATTACTGGGAAAAGACCCAGAGATTCTACAGTCAGGGCAGGGCTGTCTACTTATCCACCCATTCTCCTGCCACATGCTTCCCAGCTCTACATTTTATTTCCCTTCACAACCTTGGATGGGTGATATGAGAAACCAGAAGATCCTGACCATATCTAAACTGTATTCAAAGGCATCCCGTTGTGAAATAAAAGAAAGTACACAGATGAGAAATGTGACCCATCTTCTTACATGTACACTTATCCTTGAATTTATACTCCAAATTTGTTTTTACTGGTTTGGAAATAAAAGTAACTGAGAAACCCTCTTCACCATTCCTGTTTACAGAAAGCTCCCTGCCTCCCACCACCACTGTTCTTTTTTTGTCAAGTATGAGATGAGTATTTTTTAATTTAGTGACTTTCTTTCCTATTGTTGTTGTTGTTCAGTCATTAAGTCCTGTCTGACTTTTTGTGATCCCACAGACTGCAGTGCACCAGGCCTCCCTGTCCCTCACCATTTCTTGGAGTTTGCCCAAGTTCATGTCCATTGAATTAGTGATGTCATCCAACCATTTCATCCTCTGTTGCCCTCTTCTCTTTCTGCATTCAATCTTTCCCAGCATCAGGCTCTTTTCCAATGAGTTGACTTTTCTCATCAGGTGGCCAAAGTATTGGCGTTTCAGCTTCAGCATCAGTCCTTCCAATTAATATTCAGGGTTGATTTCCTTTAGGACTGATTAGTTTGATCTCCTTGCTGTCCAAGTGAATCTCAAGAGTCTTCTCCAGCCCCACATTTCAAAAACATCAATTATCTGGTGCTATGCCTTCTTTGTGGCCCAACTCTCACATCCGTATATGATTAACAGAAATACCATAGCCTTGACTGTATGGGCCTTTGTTGGCAAAGTGATGTCTTTGTTTTTAATATGCTGTCTACGATTTTTATAGCTTTCCTTCCAGGAAGCAATCATCTTCTTGTGTATGAATGTACATTCTTTTCTAATACATGCATGTATTTGAAAGGACATAATAAATTTTAGAATCAAGTTTCTAGGTTTCACTTTTTTTAAGTTCTTAGAGTTCTGGTTATTATTTACAGAATGATTTAGAGAGTTTGACTATCTTTACCAAGATGAGAGCTCTTTTCCAGACATATGACATGCCATTCTGTTTACTGAAGCAAGTCTAGACATATGTATTTTTTGAAAGTTTTTATAGGTTTACAGATTTTTAATTACAGCGATCCTTCAGTTTTCTTGTTAAAAAATTCAGTGAGTATTTATATTCTGTTGCCATCAGTCATGTCTTTTTACTACCTCCAAAGCTCTTGTCTTTTTCTTTCTTTTTACTATTGGTGCAATAATTGACATATATTTTATTAGCTCCCAGTCTACAACACAGTGATTAGACTTCTATATATGTTGACATCATCATCATAAGTTTAACTATCATCTGTCACTATTTAAAGTTATTGCAGTATGATTGACTATATTCCCTATTCTGTATATTACATTTCCATGACTTATTTACTTTATCACTAGAAGTTTGTGCCTCTAAATCCCTGTCACTTACCGACTTGAAAAAAGTGTTTAATCTTTAAATGGGTTATATGTGCCCACTGTAAACATTTCAAGAAGTGCTTTCATTTATATAATGTTATAAATGGGATCTGTCATTTCTTTCTTTTAAATCATTTTGTACATTTTAAAGTTTTTTGTACATAAATTTAAAATTCCTATATTGCTTATTTTATTTAATTTCATTTACTATACTTTCAAGTAGAAAACTCAAAGAGTGTTAATAATACCCTACTTAATCTTCCTGAGTTTAGCAGTAATATCTATTACAGTGCTATACATGATTTTGGTTTATGAATTAATTTTATGCTTACATATTCATCATTTTTATTTGTGTGTATGTGTGCTCAATTGTGTCTGACTCTCTGTGACTCCATAGACTGCAGCTTGCCAGGCTCCTCTGCTCATGGAATGAGTTGCCATGTCCTATTCCACTTTATCTTCCAGACTCAAAGATTGAATCTGCATCTCTTGCGTCTCCTGCAGATTCTTTACAACTGTACCACCTGAAGCAGTTTAAATAATGTTTTGAACTTCATAAGTTTTCAAGGAAATTATTCTATAAATTTTATGCTGGCCTATTAATATGATGAACTGTATTAACATATTTCATAATAGTGAACCATGTTACATTCTTGAATTAAACTTGTTTGCTGAATTTTTAGTAATAATTTTATACCAATATTAATAGTAAGTCTGGTTTTGATATCCTCTCATTGCAAGAAGCTTACAAATGCATTATTAATGTTTTCTGATTTCAAAAGATAATATAGATAATTTCCATGGTAGCTCAGGTGGTAAAGAATCCGCCTGCAATGCCGGAGACTCAGGTTCTATCCCTGGGTTGGGAAGATGCCCTGGAGAGGGAAATGGCAACCTACTCCAGTATTCTTGCCTGGAGAATCCTACAGACAGAGGAGAATTTTTCCTACTTGAAAATTCATGTATCTGGTGAATGTTGAGCTGTTACCAGTGCATTTTGAACCAAAGTTTGTAATGGAGATTTATTAATGCTGTTAAAAAAACTTTTGATTTATATGATTGGGTTGGTTGCTTTTGTTATATTTTCAGTTTTGGAAAGTTACTTATCTAAGTATCCATCTAGTTAACATGAAAGTATGCTGTTTCTATTTACATTGAGGTGCTTCCATAACAGTTATTTCCATCTAAAGTCTCAGTATTAACTCTGATATCTGTTTCATGTTGATTTTGAAATCAAAGTGATACAATTTTATGGGCTTTTAATATGCATATTCTCTTCATTTTCTTTCTAGGCAAATCCTTATTTGCATTCTACCTAGAACATTTTAAAGTCATTCTCTTCAAAAGAAAGTGGCATTATTCATTTGATTGTATCTTAAGAAGGCAAATTGTATGAAGGAAATAAATTTCAGGGACTGATACTTTTCTTGAAACTATATATGAGAAATGCCCAGAAATTCATGGTTTGAATATAATAGTACAGAGTTACATGATCCAGTATACTATTTTCCTAAAGATACTAATTCTGCATAGACAAATCAGTATTATATACATTATTTTTTTTCTATTTTGCTGCATCATTGTTTTAGAATATCTGTGCCAAAGCAAGATGTAAAAATAACAGTACTATAATACATATTTAGGAAGGTTTCCATTATTTTAAACTTTATATTTTCAACTTTTAATTTTGTTCCTTTAGAAGTTGAGTGATATTTAATGTGATATTTTGACTTTTTTTTTTTTAATTATTGGTTAAATGTAGTAGATTGAATTGAGTCCATAGCTTGACTCATGAGATATATAGGACAAGTAAGAATTGAACAGAAGAACACACAGATAATTGTTGGCCCAGAATTGATGTGCCTTTCATTTGTATTACAACATATAAAGTGATAGGTTGTTTTGTCGAGTCTAGGCTGATATTCTCTGTATGGCAGAATCTCAGACTTGAAGCTGTCATTAACTTTCTCTGTGAGAAGAAAGCAGCACTCTTGTAAGGCAGTTCATTTCAAGCACAGCTAAATTCCAAGGCATTTACCACAGGTGGTTATAGTCTGCTCTGCTCTGTCCTGATAGGAAACAGATTAGCTGGTTTTTAACATTTTCTTCTCAGAATCTGTGTTCTAATTATAAAGATTTAAATATTCAGTCCCTAAATTGCCCTATAACAATCCTAGAAAATCTATATAAGCATTTACTGTGTAAGTGTAAAATTAAAAATTTATTAATATGGCTAACATATATGGATTTATGTTTCTTATTTCACTAGGATGTTGACTTGTAAGTAAATATTCATGTCTATAGACTCTAGGTGCCCCCCTGAGCTACCCTCTGACAAGTAGGCTGGTTCTGCTAACTTAGGGAATTATTCAAGAAGCCTCCTTAAAATTAGTGATTATGTTCAACTACAGGACTGGAAAAGGTCAGTTTTCATTCCAATCCCAAAGAAGGGCAATTTCAAAGATTATTTAAACTACCACACAATTGCAATTATTTCACATGCTACCAAGGTAATGCTCAAAATCCTCCAAATAGGCTTCAATAGTACATGAACCAAGAACTTCTAGATGTTCAAACTGGATTTAGAAAAGGCAAAGTAACCAGAGATTAAATTGCCAACATCCACTGGATCATAGAAAAAGCAAGAGAATTCCAGGAAAAAAAAATCTACCTCTGCTTCACTGACTACACTAAAGCCTTTGCATGAATAACAACAAACTGTGGAAAATTCTTAAAGAGATGGGAATATCAGACCGCCTTACCTGCCTCCTGAAAAATCTGTATACAGGTCAAAGAAGCAACGGTTAGAAATGAATCTGGAACAACATACTGGTTCAAAATTGAGAAGAGAGTATGTCAAGGCTGTATATTTCATCCTGCTTCTTCAACTTATATGCAGAGAACATCATGCAGAATGCCAGGTTGGATGAAACAAGCCAGAATCAAGATTTCTGGGAGAAATATCAATAACCTCAGATATCCAGATGATACCACCATCATGGCAGAAAGCAAAGAGGAATAAAGAGCCTCTTGAAGGTGAAAGAGGAGAGTGAAAAAGCTAGCTTAAAACTCAACATTCAAAAAATGAAGATCATGGCACCCAGGCCCATCATTTCATGGCAAATAGATGGGGAGACAATGAAACAGTGACAGACTTTATTTCCTTGGGCTCCAAAATCACTGTGGACGGTGAATGCAGCCATGAAACTAAAACGACACTTGCTCCTTGGAAGAAAAGCTATGGCCAACCTAGACAGCATATTAAAAAGCAGAGACATTATTTCACCAACAAAGGTCTGTGTAGTCAAAGCTGTGGTTTTTTCCAGTAGTCATGTATGAATGTGAGAGTTGGACTATAAAGAAGGCTGAACACTGAAGAATTGATATTTTTGAGTAGTGGTGTTGGAAAAGACTCTTGAGAGTCCCTTGGACTGCAAGGAGATCAAACCAATCAAACCTAAAGGAAATCAACCCTGAATATTGATTGGAAAGACTGATGCTGAAGCTGAAATTCCAATATTTTGGCCACATGATGCAAAGAGCCCAGCTCATTGGAAAAGACTCTGTTGCTGGGAAAGATTGAAGGCAGGAGGATAAGGGGTCTATAGAGGATGAGATGACTAGATGTCATCACTGACTTAATGGACATGAATTTGAGCAAGCTCTGAGAGATGATGAAGGACAGGGAAGCCTGGCATATTGCAGTCCATGGGGGTCACAAAGAATTGGACACAACTCAGCAAATGAAGAAAAACAACAGGGATAATTTTAGAGGTTATGAGTCTTTGATTTTCTCAAGATGAGGTCGAATTATAGGTACAGATTTTTAAAACCCAAGTCTTAGTCACATTTTCTTGTTAATGCTTTGCTCCTAATAGAGGTTTTCTTGTCTGTTACCTTAACCACTATTGACTTTTTGTTTATTCTTCATCCAGTAAGAATCTTTGACATGTACAGAGTATGACCAACACTACTTTCCTGAAGTTCTATGATATTAGTGTGGTTAAATAAATTTCTAGTTAAAAGGGAAATAGTACGAGTTATTGGTGCTTTTCACCAGCACACATGGGGCTTACGTGTTGGCTGCTGATAAAATAGTGACTAATCATGTGAAACTCTTTTTTTTTTTTTTTTAATCTTGAGTTTAACAGTCACTAAAACTGTATAAAGTAAAGGCAGCTGCTATCCCTGGGTGTTAGCTTTAGCTTTCCAGAAACTACACCAGGTTTCCACATTGCTGTACATTTTCATCTAATGTCATTTTTCTGAGACTAACGCTATGCTCTATTTTATGAGGGCTATACTTATCGCTAGTATATGACACTCATTAGAAGTACAACTTAAAGTGAAATTTTATTACATACCCAAATAATATTTCCAGAAATATACATAAGTATGCTGGTGAACGCTTCCTGATATTTACAGTAAGTAGGCTGCTGCTCAGACACTCAGTTGTGTCTGACCTTTTGTGACTCTATGGACTGTAGCACTCCAGGCTCCTCGGTTCCTGTGATTTTCCAAGCAAGAATACTGGAGTGGGCTGCCATTTCGTTTTCCAGGGGATCTTCCCAACCTGGGGATCAAACCCAAGTCTCCTGCACTGTGGGCAGATTCTTTACCATCTGAGCCACCAGGGGAGACAGTGAGTATAAAAAATACTTTTCTCTGGAATTCTATAGAATATATCAAAGAAAATGGAAACCCACTCCAGTACTCTTGCCTGGAATATCCCATGGATGGAGGAGCCAGGTAGGTTACAGTCCATGAGGTTGCAAAAATTGAGCGTGACTGAGTGACTTCTCTTCCTTTCTTTCCAACATAAAACCCCAAACTCCATCTAGTGTATAATATTTAGATTTTGGTTATGATAGTTTGATTCAAATTGTTTGATGATGATGACAATGATACTTTTGCAAGTTTTTTCAACAAAACATCACTATTTAATCTGACACTTTCTTGCAAATAGCATGGACTTTAAAAACCATGAATGTGATGAATCTTTAAAACTACATTGTCTGTAATTTAAAAATGCTATTAGGGTAAACAGGTTGAAGGACAATAGGTATATAGACAACTATGCCTCACAAAATGTAAAAATTAATTTGAGAAAGGTTTATCACCATGGCATTCAATTATCCTCATATTTCAAGTCTGAGAGAAGGCAGTCCAACAATAGCCTATCATTGGTTCAGATTAAGATTAGCTTTGAATATAATTATTTTCATTCAGAGACACACTTTCTTTATCCTCCACCCAGACTCCTAATTCAAGAAGGCAATTAATTCAAATTCATTCAAGTATGGGATTTTAAAAGGTGATGGTGCTGGAGACATATACACTTCCAGGTACTTCTGGCATAAGAAAGATCACACACATGTTAATATACTAATTTACATCTTAAGCTTAAACACTGGACACTATTTTCATAGTGGTGGGCAATTACTTTTTAACATGAGACTAAGGAGTAATGAAAATGCTTCAAACTTGTATTGAGCTGTTTGAAGTATTACTATAATTCTAACATGATGTATGGGCTTCGCTGGTGGCTCAGTGGTAAAGAATTCCTCTGCCAAGGCAGGAGGTGTTGTTTGATCCTTTGGTTACCAAGATCCTCTAGCAGAGGAAATGGCAACCAATTCCAGTATACTTGCCTGGAAATTCCAATGACAGAGAAGCCTGATGGGCTATGGTCCAAGGGGCCACAAAACAGTTGGACACAATTTAGTGACTACAGTGTAACAAAATATGATGTATAATTATATTGTTTTACAATCAGAAAATAAACAGAAATGATCCTTTATGAATTTTCTAGAATTCATTCTCTGTATGTGCTAGCTAGTCCTCACTAAATGAGTAATTTCTATAGTACACTGATGACACAACAAAAATGACAAAAATAATACTTGCTACTTGCTAATGACGACTTTTTTCCATCTAGAGGAAGGAGGAATACATATAAACTGAAATTAGCATGTTAAAAATGCTGTAGAAATTAATAAATGACAGCAAAGAGAAGAGACAGGAATAATGTGAATGGGAAAACTGCAATTTAAAAGTACGTTTCAATACCTGACACATTAAACTGCAAACATGGAAACAAATATTAAAATGTCTTTCTTTTAATATGAAATGACAAAGTTAAAGATAAGACCCAGCCTTACAGAAAAGAGCAAGTTTAATCACTAAATGGAACTCAAGATAGTGCTAGTAAATTCCTGGGTTTTTTTTTTTGTTTGTTTGTTTGTTTGTTTTTTTCTTTAATGTTCAGGGGAAAAATTACTACTAGTAGAGTCATGCTGGGATAAAAGTATGCTAAACTGTTAGTTTCTACACTTCAGAGGAAAACATCAAGGATTTCTTTTCTTTTTTTTAATTTTCTGACAAATATTTCCAAACAAGTACTGGTATTTTATTACATAACATAGTATTTTATTTGTTATTTTTGAATTTTTCATTTACTTTGCATATTTGTAGACTATTTTTACATCTAATGTATACAATTTACTTTAGTTTTGAACACACTTTGCAACTGTTATGGAGGTAAATCTAATATCTCTGAAAACGCCTTATTTTTCACTAATTTTTTTTTTTTTTTTTTATTTTTTAGGACATACAAAGTACATTCTAATGGGGCTTCCCTGGTGGCTCAGTGGTAAAGCATCAGCTTGCCAATGCAGGAGACAAGGGTTTGAACCCATCCAGGACGATCCCACATGCTGGAGGGTAACTAAGTCTGCACACCACAACTACTGAGCTCTTGTTCTGCAACTCCTGAAGCACACGCACCCGAGGGCCTGGGCGCCACAACAAGAGAAGTCACCCCACCACAAGGAGAAGCCAACGCTGCAACTAGAGTAGGCTCCCACTCTCCACAACCAGAGAAAAGTCTGCACAGCAATGAAGATCCAGCACAGCAGAGAATAAATAAATAAAATTAAAAGCAATCTTGAAAAATATACATTCTAACTTGAATTAGTCAAGACTTGTTCAATGTCCTCTCTTATGAATTTAATTTTTATATGAAATTTTTATCTAAAAATGTATAATCATCAAATCTAGACAAGTATATGGAAAATTTTTGCACTAAAAAATAGAGTCATTTGGCAACTAACTAAATTGGGTCAGAGTTTGACTCAGTTCAGTTCAGTTCAGTCACTCAGTCGTGTCCGACTCTTTGAGACCCCATGAATCGCAACACACCAGGCCTCCCTGTCCATCACAAACTCCCGGAGTTTACTCAAACTCATGTCCATCGAGTCAGTGATGCCATCCAGCCATCTCATCCTCTGTCATCCCCTTCTCCTCTTGCCCCCAATCCCTCTCAGCATCAGGGTCTTTTCTAACGAGCCAACTCTTCGCATGAGGTGGCAAAAGTATTGAAGTTTCAGCTTCAGCATCAGTCCTTCCAATGAACGCCTGGGACTGATCTCCTTTAGGATGAACTGGTTGGATCTCCTTGCAGTCCAAGGGACTCTCAAGAGTCTTGTTCAATAGCACAGTTCAAAACCATCAATTCTTTGGTGCTCAGCTTTCTTCACAGTCCAACTCTCACATCCATACATGACCACTGGAAAAACCACAGCCTTGACTAGACGGACCTTTGTTAGAGTTTGACTAGACCACTGAATAAACAGAAACAGAAAGAGGCATGCAAACTGCCTAACATTTTGTGAAATTGATTTTTGGTGATATAGACTGCCACTTTCCTAATCAACATCCCCAAATTATCACAGTGTAGATTTTGTGATCAGGAAACTCACTTAACTGCCAGTTTATTATTCTAACTTGGAAAAAACTCAAGATCTGAAGGTGTTAACAGCTTCTGAAATACATATGTGCTATGGATTGAATTGCATGGTGCTGGCGCCAGTGGCGGTGAGAAGATATTCGATGTCCGATGTCGAAGGTTAGGAGCAGCGGCAGCTGCATGGCACGGAGGAGATACCCCACGTCCAAGGTCAGAGAAACCCCGGTAAGATGGTATGCACTGGAGCGACTGTGAGGAGATACCCCATGTCCAAGGGCAAAGAAGAAACCCTAGCAAGACAGTAGGAGGGTGATTTGCATTCAGAATCAAACCCCACTCCTGGCAGATGCTCAGAGGGCTCAAAGAAACCTTGTGCACACCAGGACCCAGGGACCCACAGAGACGGAGACAAAACTGTGTTTGAGTGTCTCCTGGGGAGGTCCGGGTCAGCAGGGGACTGCCACAGGGGCAGGGGCTCTGGGTGCAGCAGACTTGGGTATGGTATAAGCCCTCTTGGAGGAGGTCACCATTAACCCCACCATAGAGCTGCCAGAACTTACACAGGAGCAGGAAATAGTCTCTTGGAGGCACAAACTGGACCTTGAGTGCACCAGGATCCAGGAGAAAGGAGCAGTGACCCCACGAGACAGACCCAGACTTGCCCGTGAGTGTCCAGGAGTCTCCAGCGGAGGCGTGGGCTGGCGGTGGCCTGCTGCAGGGTTGGGGACACTGAGTATAACAGCACATGCTTGGGGTCTTTTGAAGGAGGTCACCATTATCTTAACTCCACCATAGTTTCAGTTCAGTTCAGTCGCTCAGTATATGTCCGACTCTTTGCAATCTCTTGGACTGCAGCACGCCAGGCCACCCTGTCTATCACCAAATCCCAGAGTTTACTCAAACTCATGTCCATTGAGATGATAATGCCATCCAACCGTCTCTTCCTCTGTCATCCCTTCTTCTCCTGCCTTCAATCTTGCCCAGCATGAGGGTCTTTTCAAATGAGTCAGCTCTTTGCATCAGGTGGCCAAAATATTGGAGCTTCAGCATCAGTCCTTCAAATGAATAGTCAGGACACATCTCCTTTCATATGGGCTGGTTGGATTTTAGAATGGACTGGTTGGACCTCCTTGCAGTCAAAGGGACTCTCAAGAGTCTTCTCCAACACCACAGTTCAAAAGCATCAATTCTTCAACACTCAGCTTTCTATATAGTCCAACTCTCACATCCATACATGACTACTGGAAAAACTGTAGCCTTGACTAGACAGACTTTGGTGGCAAAGCAATGTCTCTGCTTTTTAATATGCTATCTAGGTTGGTCATAAGTTTTCTTCTAAGGAGGAAGTGTCTTTTAATTTCATGGCTGCAATCACCATCTGCAGTGATTTTGGAGCCCCCGAAAATAAAGTCTGCCACAGTTTCCACTGTTTCCCCATCTATTTACCATGAAGTGATGGGACCAGATGCCATGATCTTAGCTTTCGCATAGAAGTTAAATAAGCAGGGTGATAATATACAGCCTTGATATACTCCTTTTCCTATTTGGAACCAGTCTGCTGTTCCATGTCCAGTCCTAACTGTTGCTTCTTGACCTGCACAAAGGTTTCTCAAAAGACAGGTCAGGTGGTCTGGTATTCCCATCTCTTGAAGAATTTTCCACAGTTTACTGTGATCCACAGAGTCAAAGGCTTTGGAATAGTCAATAAAGCAGAAATAGATGTTTTTCTGGAGCTCTCTTGCTTTTTCAATGATCCAGCAGATGTTGACAATTTGATCTCTGATTCCTCTGCCTTTTCTAAAACCAGCTTGAACATCTGGAAGTCCATGGTTCACATATTGTTGAAGCCTGGCTTCGAGAATTTTGAGCATTACTTTACTCGCTTGTGAGATGAGTGCTGTTATGTGGTAGTTTGAACATTCTTTGGGATTGAATGAAAACTGACCCTTTCCAGTCCTGTGGCCACTGCTGAGTTTTCCAAATTTGCTGGCATACTGAGTGCAGCACTTTCACAGCATCACTTTTCAGGATTTGAAATAGCTCAACTGGAATTCCATCACCTCCACAAATTTTGTTCATAGTGATGCTTCCTAAGGCCCACTTGACTTCACATTCCAGGATGTCTGGCTCTAGGTGAGTGATCCCACCATCGTGATTATCTGGGTCATGAAGATCTTTTTTGTAGAGCTCTTCTGTGTATTCTTCCCTCCTCTTAATATCTTCTGTTAATTCCATACCATTTCTGTCCTTTATTGAACCCATTTTTGCATGAAATGTTCCGTTGGTATCTTTAATTTTCTTGAAGAGATCTCTAGTCTTTCCCATTCTATTATTTTCCTCTATTTCTCTGCACTGATCACTGAGGAAGGCTTTCTTACCTCTCCTTGCTATTCTTTGGAACTCTGCATTCAAATGGGTGTATCTTTCCTTTTCTTCTTTGCTTTTGGCTTCTCTTCTTTTCACAGCTATTTGTAAGGCCTCCTCAGACAGCCATTATGCTTTTTTGCAATTCTTTTTCTTGGGGATGGTCTTGACCTCTGTCTCCTCTACAATGTCATGAACCGCTGTCCATAGTTCACCAGGCACTCTGTCTATCAGATCTAGTCCCTTAAATCTATTTCTCACTTCCACTGTATAATCATTAGTGATTTGATTTAGGTCATAACCGAATGGTCTAGTGGTTTTCTCCACTTTCTTCAATTTAAGTCTGAATTTGGCAATAAGCAGTTCATGATCTGAGCCACAGTCAGCTCCTCGTCTTGTTTTTGCTGACTGTATAGAGTTTCTCCACCTTTGGCTGCAAAGAATATAATCAATCTGATTTCGGTGTTGACCATCTGGTGATATCCATGAGTAGACATCAAGACATGCTAATGGACTGCGTGTGTTAAAATTTACACATATAAATGTTGATCAGTTTCAACTCTTTATAGATATTTGTAAGCTCAGTATGATTAAAAAGAATCATGTTCTGTGATTGTGTGTGTAAAAATGTTGTGAGTGTGTTAGTGCATATGTTTATGTATGTGTGTTATGCAAGAATACACTCACTATAAATTTTAGTTCCACACAACTCTTTAGTTCTTACAGACTTGAATTTGTTTGGGTCACTGATGCAATTATTCCACATCTATTTTCAGTTATTTTTTAGGAGCGTTATTTTTCTATTCAAGCATTCCTGGTTGTTTTAACTGCTGTTATAATCTCTGATTTATACAACTATAACAAAACTAAATAAATCAAATGAGAAAAAAAAGGTTAAATTTCTTTATAATGGATCAAATAAAATAACGAGGATTACTTACTCCTTAATAAATCAAAATGTATCTATTATGTAACAATCATTATACTCACTACTCTAAAAGCTATTACACAATTTTAAAGCATAACTGCTACCATGAAAGGTCTTGCAATTTAACTCAAAAAAACAAGGATACATAATAATTCAATTCTAAACTCTGAACTCTATATATAATAATTCTAAACTATAACAAAAGTATAATAGCAACACAGGGAATGGAGAGTTATTACATTGCTGGATTAAAATCCTTGGTAAATAGTTATTTGGAAGATTTGAAAATTTGTTATTTAGAGGGGAAAAATGTTAATATTTATGTTTTGTAACCTTTGATAATCTTTAGTGCTGGTGCTAGTGCTAAGTCGCTTCAGTCGTGTCCATCTCCTTGCGACCCCTTGGGCTGCAGCCTGCCAGGCTTCTCTGTCTGTGGGATTCTCCAGGCAAGAATATTGGAGTGGGTTGCTATTACCTTCTCCAAGGGATCTTCCCAGCCCAGGGATCTAATCTCAGTCTCTTTTGTCTCCGGCATGCAAGAGCAGTCAGGTTCTTTACCACCAGCGCCACCTGGGAAGCCCTGATATCTTCAGGCAAAGTGCAATAATTAGATATTTAACAATCATGCTGCTGCTGCTGCTGCTAAGTCGCTTCAGTCGTGTCCGACCCTGTGCGACCCCATAGACGGCAGCCCACCAGGCTCCGCTGTACCTGGGATTCTCCAGGCAAGAACACTGGAGTGGGTTGCCACTTCCTGCAATTCATGAAAGTGAAAAGTGAAAGTGAAGGCACGCAATCGTGTCCGACTCTTAGCGACCCCATGGACTGCAGCCCACCAGGCTCCTCCGTCCCTGGGATTCTCCAGGCGAGAGCTCTGGCGCGGGCTGCCGTGGCCTTCCCCGTTTAACGATCACACGCAGACACCAAGAGCAGCAGAGTCTTGCTGTGATAGGCTCTGTTTGTCTAGTTCCTGCATCAATTAGCAGAATTTGTGATCACAAACTTTGCAGTGCTTTGGTCAATCTCAAGCATTGCATTAATTCGAATAGGCGTATCTTGAGCTAAAACCAATATATAGTATTGATTTATTCTAAAATGGATACATTTTGAGTTATGCCTCATGGTTCTATTTTTTAATTAATATTAATATGAAAGCATGGTTTATATCCTGTTTTCTTGGACTCCAAAGCCTGTTTTACAGCAAAGAAAAAGTAACATATTCAGATTAAAGTTTAGTGTTTAAAAAAATAAAAAATCTTAAATGTTAATGTTACCAGATTATGTTCTAGAGCCATTTATTCTTTGCTGTCCTTTTGGCAAAGTATGCAATTTCCTCATGGCTTCAATGAATTTTATATATTCAACTCTGAATTTTTTTTTTAATTCAAATCCATAAAGTGAACTGACCTCTCAACTTGGAGAAATCTTTTACTTGATATGTCTGTCACTGAATCACTGAACTTCTATTCCCCCAAACTTGCTCCTTGGGTATTGATATATCATTCAGTAATTCTATGCCTCATACATTATCCAAAGAGGAAGCCATGATATCAACATTGTCTTAATTGTCTATGTTTTCACTGTTAATTCTAACTCCTGTGTATATTATTAATCCTTTTCATCCTCTTTATGACAATAGCACTACCCTGTAGGTCATTAATACCTACAGACTGAATTAACACAGTTGAATGTAATTCTACCTACCAGGAATCCACAGTGAACTCAGAATGACCTTTCTACAACAAAAATTAGATCAAGTTACCTCCAGCTTTAAATGTTTTCAAAAGCTCTCCATGTCCTTAACAAAAGCTCAGTTCCTTACAAGATTTGCAAGATTCTTCATCGTCTGGGTCAACTTTCAACTTAGTTTTTATTCTGACCTAAATTACATGCTGAAACTATATTTTGTGATAGTCACTCAGTCGTGTCCGACTTTTTGTGACCTCATGGACTGTAGCCCGTCAGGGTTCTCTGTCCATGGGGATTTTCCAGGCAAGAATGCCCTTCTCCACAAACTATATTTTACTACTTTTAAAATTGGAATATGCCATGTTCTCTCTTTGCATTCTTTGACACATGACAGTTTTTCTACCAGTGTGAGACCTTCTTGCTTCTTATTTATTGTGCTGCTTTCCCACTGCTACTACCAAATTTTCTTTTTTTTAACTGGTGGTTTACACTTTTTTTTTTTTGGTGATGCTGCATGGCAGAACTCTGAAATGGGTCCGAATGGGCTACAGTCATGCTGTCGGCAGGGCTGCACTGCTTTAAAGTTATAGTACAGAATTTCCTTGCCTTCTTGAAACTTCCAGGGCCTGCCTGCTGGTCCTTAGCTTGTTACTCTTTCTGTCCCCAAGTCAATATGGCTGGTACAGTGTTGTTCACATCATTTCCTTCTGACACTGAGGATCCTGCCTCCATCTTTTACTTACTAGAGCTTTTGTAATTACATAGGTCCACCCAGATAATCCAGGGTAATCTTCCAATCTCAAACTGCTTAATCATATTTGCAAATTTCCTTCTTTTCAAGTAAGGTAACACGTTCATAGATTTGCAAGAGTAAGATGGAACACTGTTAGGGGTCATTATTTTGCCTACAATATTGATTCTTGAGTTTCCAAATTAAAGGTAAATTCTCCCCCCAAAGCTCCACGTTAGAGTTACATGCCACTCCTGTATGTTAGCATAACCTCTTAGTTGTTACCAGGCAAAAGTAAACAAGACAATCACTGACTCCGTGTAATTTATAATCTACTGAATTATAAAGAAGATTAAATAAGTATGTACACAATGTCAGGAATTTGGGTCACTACTATATTCCCAGTGACCGTCAAAATTCATTCCATCTAGTATGTTTAACTTTCCTAGATATTTAAATATTTTGAGTAAGTAGAAAATACATTTTCCACTTAAATATATTTAATACACCTTACAAAACATCTTCTAATCATTAATTTTATATGTATCTGTAAAGATTTTTTTTTAAACAGTATCTCATCCAGCCTTCAAGTCTTATCTACACTGTTTTCATTCTCTTTCTCTAGAAAAGGTATGCATTACCCAAAACACTGATGACTTTGTACATCTGTCTCATTTAAAAAAAAAAAAAAAGATTTAGGAAAAACAGTCTTCCTATACAAGCTTTCATATACTCATATAGTCTTTCTGTATACTTGCAATGAACAACCTTGAAAATAAAAACACATGTTTCATAGTAAGATGAAAAAGGAAAGGAATAAAAACTAGGCATACACTTAATAAACAAAGTAAAAATCTTGCATAATGTGAAAACCACAAAATATTTTGAGAAATTAAACGATATCTAAATAACTGGAAGTACAATCCATTCTCGTGACCGAAAGATTTATCCTGTTAAAATAGCAACACTTCAAAGATGGTAATCAAGACAGTATGAAACTCAAACTGGAACAGAGATAAAGTTCAATGGAGAGAGAGAGAAAGAGAAAGAGATCTCCCATAGGCCACAGAGAGAAAGAGAGAGAGAGAGAATGAGTGAGAGTGAGAGTGTGTGTTCAGTCATGTCCAACTCTTTGTGGCCCCCTGACCCTGCCAGGCTCCTCTTTCCATGAAATTTCCCAGGCAAGAATACTGGAATGGGTTGCCATTTCCCACTCCAGAGGATCTTCCCAACCCAGGATAGAACTTTCATCTCCTGGGCTTCCTGCACTGGCTGGCTTATTCTTTACCACTAATGCCATCTGAGACGCCAGTTAAATGGACGAAAACAGAAAATCCACACCCATGTAGCCAAATGATTTTCAACAAAGGTGCCATGACCATCCAAAGAGAAAAGGAGTCTTTACAATGACTGATACTGGGACGACTAAATAGCCACATGCAAAACATCAAGATGGGCCTTTACCCTATAGCTTATTTAAAAATTAAATAAAAATTGATCTAAGACCTAAATATATGAGCCAAAGCTATAAAGCTCTTTGAAGAAAACAAAAGAGTAAATCTATTTTACTTCAGATTTGGCAAAAGATTCTTAGAAATGACAAAAAAAAAAAAAAAAAAGGGCAATGAACAAAACAGAAAAACTGGATTGATCAATATGAACAACTTACTGCTTCAAAGGCACCATCAGAAAGTGAAAACATACAGGATAGGGAAAAGATTTGCAAGTCATTTGTCTGATAAAGGACTTGTATCAAGAATATATTAAAAAAACTTTTTACAACCATAATAAAAACAGGAAAAAATTAAAAGATGAATAAATGATCTGAATATTATTAATATTTCTTCCAGGCAAATATACAAATATTTGGCCACTAAGCACATGAAAAGTTGCTTGACATTATTAGTCATCATAAAAATGCAAATCCAGAACACAGTGTGATATTACTTCATATCTGCTAGGATAAAGTATTACAGGAAGATAACAATGTATGATGGTGAGAAAATAGAGAAATTGGAACACTGATACACTGCTGGTGGGAATACAAAATATCACAGCCACAGGAAAACAGACTGATAGTCCTCTCATGATTAAAGGTAGAGTTTTCCTATGGCCCAGCAATTCTACTAAGTATATGACCAAGAGGAATGAATATATATCCACACCAAAAACTGTATATGAATATTTAAACAGCATTATTCATATAAACAAAAGGTGGAAACAACATATATCCATCAACTGCAGGATGAATAAACAAGATATGTATGCCCATACAATAGAATATTCAACTATAAAAGCAATGAAGTTCTGATACCTACAAGACAAATGAATCTTGAGACTATATGGTAAATAAAGTAGTCAAAAATATCACAACTCTTATGATTGCACTCACATAAAATGATTAGAAAATAAAAAATATAGAGACTGAAAAATAAATAATTGCTTAGGTACGGGTATAGAAACAAAAAGATTAAAAAGATGAGAGTCACAAGATATGGAGTCTCCTTTTGAGGTGATAAAATGTTTTATAATTGACTTCAGGTTACCGCACATATCTGTGAATATACTAAAAACACACACACAATGAATTGCAAGTTTTGAATCAGCGAATTGTATGGCATGTGAGTCATATCTCAATAAAATTGTTGAAAAATTGTCAACTAATACAAATTTCATTGTATAATAAAAGTAAAAAGGTTTTAACATTTTATCTCTCAAACACTAAACAATAAAGGAGAAAAATACAGGATAATCCCACTATTTAAGGTAAATGTATTTATCTAAAGCACTCAGGTGTTGCTTAATTTGCTCAATGCCTGTGACATCACCAGTATCTTCAAACAGACAAAAATGGAGACCAGTTTGGAAAATTCCCTGAGCAGATGAAACCAGTTTAGTGCTATAAGCCAAGCTTAATTTAGCTTATTTTGCTAGATTAACATGATCTGGGTCACTTTTTATTTATACATCTTGAAATCATAAACAAAACTAAAAACTATTTCTCAAAATGTATAACAGACAACCACCATTTCATATCATTTAAGAAAATTCTAGTATTACAACCAATCTCTATGAAGGACAGTCACTGCCTCCTCACTATAAAAAAATGCTTAATAACGATATACCCCTGAACTTCATTCATGTTTGGTTTGAGTGCTTCTGGTTCACAATCTTTTTGCTATGTGCACAATCAACTTTACTAAGAACTGCTTTGTTGATTCATTGGTTTTACCCCTGTTATTTCTGAACTTTAGACAGTGCAAATATAGTGTCCCTTAGTGATAGTCAAAAGCTCCTTAAAGCTCTCATGTAGGTGTTTGGAAATCAATTTCTGTTCCTCTTTTACTAAATGATACACACTTATACCAAGCTGATATACTTAGGTGAAGAGAGACATTCCAATTTGTAGCTGTTTTATCTGTGTGCCTCTAATACTCTTTCTTTTATTCCTATTTAAGTTAATACATCACTTTATTCTAGTGTGTGTGTGTGTGTGTGTGTGTGTGTGTGTGTGTGTGTGTGTATAATATAATGAAATATCATAAATATCTTGAGAGAGTAAGCACAGTGCAAAGTTATTTCAATGGAACCTAGAATAAAGGTCTGCCCCAAGAAGAGGGAGAAAATATGGAACTTACTTGTTACAGGTTGACTTCTTTCAGAAGCAGACTCTGAAGCAGAAAGCAGGGAGGAGGCTGTGTTCTCTTGGGGTCATCAGCCATGGACGAGGAAAAAGGAAGTTAAACAAGAGGAAGACATCAAGCTGCAATGCAGTTTCAATGGAAGGGTCTAGTCATTTCTGCAGTGAGTACTGAGGACAGGATGATCTATCCAAGTGGTTCCAGGACTGGATGAGAAAGCAGGACATTTTTACTCACGTAAGCAACCACTGGATATGGCCCAATCAGAGACGGGGTCATGACCTTTGTGATAATCATGTTTAGTTGAAGCAGTCATGAAGCAGGATGGTCGTGATTTCTGATAAGAGCTGACAGCTGAGTGGTGGATGCCAGCAGCAGTCACATCAGCTGGGATAAATGGATCACATCTCAAGACCATCACCCTATTAAAAGAAATATTATCTTAAATAATATGGTATCTAAATTAATACCTAATATACTAATTATAAGCAGAATGAAATAAAGCATAAGAACACAATAACTTCACATACAATTTTTTATTTTGAAAATGCATCTGTCAATCTTATTATTGCACATATGAGGTCCTATTATTTTTTTCCCCTTTGGCTGCTTTTCAGAATTTTATCTTCTGTTGTTTTTTTAGCAATTTTCAATGATTTTCCTAGACTTGGTTTTCTCTGTGTTCATCATATTTGGGGGCGTGGAACTATTCTTAAATCCTTGGTGTCTTTTTTCCCTTTGCCCTGCCTCACTCCACTCAGCTCAATCTCCCAGTACTTTAATTAGGATAACTGACTTTCATTTCTGTTTCAAATATTTCTTATGCTCTTTTCTCCATTTTTCATCCATTTTTCTCTTCAGGTTGTACTGACCTATATTATACTTAGCTGATTCTCTTTTTGTTCATCCAATCTGCTGTTAAAACCATTTACGGAGATAGCAATCACTATATTGTATTTTCTTTTTTCTAATTCAACTGTTATCTCCTATGTATGAACTCTCCTATGAAAATTTCACCTTGTTAGGTACAGTTATTATGGTTGTTTTAATGTTTTTAATAACACAGTCTTGATCATATGTGCGTTTATTTTTGTTGAATTTTTTGTGTTGATTTTAAATAATTTAGTACTCTATTTAGATGTGTCTGGTAATTTTAGATGTAATAGTAGTCACTGTGTATTAAAAAAAAGAGGTTTTAGAGGTGTAGCTTTTACCTTTCCCCAGAAAGGATTTAATGTTTTGCTGACAATTATGTGTACTAGAGAAGGCGATTGGAGAAAGCAATGGCGCCCCACTCCAGAACTCTTGCCTGGAAAATCCCATGGACGGAGGAGCCTGGTAGGCTGCAGTCCATGGGGTCACTAGGAGTCGGACATGATTGAATGACTTCACTTTCACTTTTCACTTTCATGCATTGGAGAAGGAAATGGCAACCTACCCCAGTGTTCTTGCCTGGAGAATCCCAGGGACGGGAGAGCCTGGTGGTCTGCCGTCTATGGGGTCGCACAGAGTCGGACACAACTGAAATGACTTAGCAGTAGCAGTATACTAGGATTCAGACTTCATAGGGACTGGCCTATTTATGGTTTACTTTTATTAGTAGAATATAGTTTTTTAGGGAACTCAGCTACAAATCTAAAATATTCACTAGAGCTACTTATACTGAGTATGGCCTGTACTCCACATTTTAAAACCCCAATAGTACAAGACAATCAAAAATTCTGATTAGTTTTCAGGACTCTTAGCCTCAGGTTTCTGTTTGCCTTCCTGGCCTCTTTGTCCATGGAAATAAATGTGAAAATGCTTTCAGAGAATACATGGCATAGACAAGCTAATCTCTTTGCTGTTTTTTGTTTTTTTTTCTTTTTTCTTCTTCAGAACAGGCACCCCTCAGCTTTTGCTATATCTTTGAATCTCTGAACTTCAGTGCTGTGTCCATGGGATTTGCCAGGCAAGAGTACTGGAGTGGGTGGCCATTTCCTTCTCCAGGGTTCTAACCCTAGGATACCACCAAAAGCACTGGGCTGCTACCTTCTCCTTGGACTGCTCTCTGTTGCCTATAGATAAGCAAAGGAGGAGGGTGACAGTCAATGCTTGGTGCAACTGACTAAATCTCCCACTGAAGAAAATCAATCAATAAATAAATTCGAGCTTTCCATGAGACTAGTAAAAGGGTTTGTGAGCTATCCTGGGCTTTGAAGCAGAAATAATGCAAACAGGTAGAGGATACAGGAGTGGAAGTCACAGCAACAAGCAGGCTACAGGGTCACATTATGTCCATCACCTTTGTCTGCACTGCCGTGATTCCCACACAGATGATGTATCTAGCGTCCCTGATACTGAGGCAGCTGAATCAAGTGCTCAGAGACCTGAGCAGTTCTGTTCTTGCTAGGCTGGTCCTATGGCATGTTTTTCTCATGGTCCTGATGATGAGTAGCCTTTACTCAATATTTTCAGCATTTTAGGGAGATATCTAGTAAAGTCTCAAATTATTTTCTGCTGTTTGTGCAGAATGGATTATACTGCATTCAACCAATTTATACTGTCACCAATGATGTTTACAGGTGTTTCCCAGCACTCATCATGCTTTCAGGTTGCTGTCCACTGAATAAGTGAAGAAGCATATTTCATTATTATTTTAAATTTCATTTAATTGAAATATGAGTCTACACAATCATAATTTTGTATTTTTTAAAAACAGCCATAATGTATTGATTGCTTGATATGTGCCGCTAGTTTGTGAAGTGTTTTACATCAATCTTCCCATTTAACACTTACCAACAGTAACACTTCTGATGTAGGTCTAGCATAATTTCTATCGCATGATTAAGGAAACAAGTGTTTAAAAATGACTTGCCTAATAGACTATGACAATTGAGTTTGGAGATCAGATTTCAAGCCAAGTAGCATGGCTGCAAAGCCCATGTGCTTAAGTAATATGCTTTAGCACTTCCACTTAATATTGATATAAAATATTTTTATTCATTTGATTGATTTAAAATTGTCATAGTTTTTCACTAAGGAAAAAAAAGGTGAATCTTATTTTATAATCATAATGAAGACAATAAAAATGAATTATTATGATAGAACCTTAAATACATGACCAGTGCTAATGTCATTTAATACTAAAAGGTTAATAATTCACTAGAAAACTATCAGAAAAAATGTAAAGCTTAGCTATATGTTAGGTGTCCCAAACTGGTAAAATGTATAAAATAAATAAATAATTACTATAGACCTATATTTTCTAACCAACTCTTTCTTCATATATATACATACATATATACATATATATATATATAATGCTATGTATGTGTGCATACATATACAGAGACATTTACTTGTGTGTGTGTGTATATATATATATGTGTGTGTGTGTTTGTAAGTGTTTACATGTGAGCATGTGTTCTGGGAGTCTTCTGAATTAAAAAATAATAAAAAAAAAGTTCTATGATAACACAAATAGTGAAGAATGTTTTTAAAAACATTAAAGTGAAACAAGCCAAACAAAAGATACAGCCTGAAAATATTTCTTATGGGCTGGTCTTGAAGAAATTATCTACTTTGCTAGAGAAACCACCTGTAACAGGAATTTATTGGTCTCTAAATCAAGACTATGTAATCCTCTATATTGGAATCAAAAGTGATACTAGTAGCATTTGATTAACTGGCCCTACATGATGGAATAAAATGTGAATATGTTTTCCAAAAGTATCTCCACTCCATGAATTGCTAATGGATGCTCTACGTGTTTGCATGTTTGATCTGTGCCCTAAAGTCATCTTGGGGTTACGCTGATGCAATGTAATTCTTACAATGTTTGTCCATTGTTAAAATTCTGAGAGTAATATCCAGAACAAGATCTCAATTTTATTATCTTTTTCACATCATTTGCAGATTAGGGCACTTCTGTCCCTAATTCATTGTATTTTGAATCAGGTTCAGCTTGTAAAGAATCCACCTGCAATTCAGGAGACGTGGGTTCAATCCCTGGGTTGGGAAGATTCCCTGAAGAAGGGAGAGGATACCCACTCCAGTGTTGTGGCCTGGAGAATTCCATGGACTGTACAGTTCATGGGGTCGCAATGAGTCAGACACAACTGAGTAACCTTCACTTACGTACGTACTTACTACATTTATATCTCCATATTTGAAGAAAAAAAAATCTGCTGCCTATTAGCATACTAACTCCTCTTCCCAATTCATACATTAAATGTACTCTTATTTTTGGCCATAATTCTATCAGTTTTTTAGTTCAGGGTTTTAATAAAAAGAGAAAGTGTAAGGAAACATGACTTGAGCACATAGTTGAGCAGAAGGAAATATGTTTTCTATCTCTTTTGAGAATAATAAGTTCCTGTCTTCCTAGGAAAAGACTGATTGTTTCTGGCCATAGCAATAAGTAACTATCTGAGTCAGGTTTAAGGCCATCAGATTTGATCCATGTTTGTTCCTCCAACAGCATACTTCTTAGAATTAGTCAAGCAGCAACAACCTTATTCTGATGCCCAGACTTATAAACATCAACCAATCAGGAAGATCTACACTTAATAATATGCTTTCACAGCAGAAGTTCAACCAATTCCTAAACAGGACCACTTTTCAAAGTCCTCCAATTTGTGAGAATTCTACTTCCTTTAACTCTTTACAAGATCAGCTCACTATTCTTCCTCTCTTTCTAGGAAAAGACTGATTGCTAAAACAAAACAATACAATCTTTCTTTCAGGCAGTGAATGATGGTCTCTCCACTTCTTTACTCTTCAATGAAAATGTAACTAAATACTCTTTACTGTTAATGTCAGATTCTGAAGACAGAGAGAGACAGAGAAAAGAAAGATAACCTTGATGAATTTACTAACAATGGAGATGAATGAATTCGCAGGTGGAGCAAGTTTATGGGGATAAGATGTGGAGCTCAACTAGACATGTTGAGTTAAAGAAATATAATTAGATAAACAAAAGTAGATTATGGTTTGACAAACCTGTCTTGATTTTAGTCTGAAGAAAACAGACAAGCTATAAACAATCAATATATAAATGGAACTTTTAGTGATCATGAAAACCAGATAAAGACCAACTACTGAGATCTGAGGCACTCCAACTTCAAGAGATCTTAAAATCTGGAGCCTTCTAAAGAGACTGAGAAGAAGCTATTGACTCGGCAAGAAAAAAACCAGGAGAGTGGGTCCCAGAAGCCAGGAGAAGGACTTTTCCCCCCATGTATGAAGAAGTGAGAGAGTACTATATATGGCTTAGGTGTCACAGAAGATGGTACTCCTGAAATATCCATTAAATCTAATAACTTGAAGGTCATTGAAAATTTTGACAAAAACAGGTCTGATGGTCTCAGAGTATGAGCAGGAGTATTAAAGGCTCTTTCAGGGAGTTAAAGGTGATATAAATGAAAGGTATTCATTTCTCAAGTGAATTTGATCAATGTCATCTTAATATTGAACATGTCTTTTTTGAATAAGCTTATACTGATATTCTAATATACAAATGTGCATTTCTCAGGGGCTTATAGTAAGCAGTTCTGGCCAAACAATGATAGAAGCCTTTTATTTTATAAAATATGTGTAGACTTAGTGTCCTATATATTTTGAAACTATAATCTTATAGTTACTCATGCCTCTGGATTTTAAGGAAATTACACTAAAAGAAGGATTGATAGTGTAAAACTAATTTAAATACTCAGTGTTTTATAATTTTGCTTAACTGACTCTGTATTTACAGACTTCCAAAGTGGCTCAGTGGTAAAGAATCCACCTGCCAATGCAAGAGATGTGGATTTGATCCCTGGGTTGGGAAGATTCCCTGGAGAAGGAAACAGCAACCCAATCCAGTATTCTTGTTGGGAAACCCCATGCAGAGAGGAGCCTAGTGGGCTACAGTCCAAACAGCTGAACATGTCTTAGTGGCTATGTACTTAGATGTTCTTAAATTGACATGCCAAGTCATATCTAATGCATGTCATTATTTAATTACTCTAAATCAATTATATTTATGTCCCTAAATTCCTGAATTTAAATAATACTTTTAGATCTTCCTAAATAATTGTATCTAAGCAAAACAAAAACAACCAGATTGAAAGTAGCCTCTTAGTTCCTTAACTAGGAAGACAGCTAGTCAAATGTCTGATGAAATGACATTTAATAATTTCACACTGTAACTGCAGCAATCCTTTATTGAACCCCTTAAGATTTAATATTATTATGGTCATGAATTTCCTAAATTAAATACATACAATGTATGACTATGGAGAAGGAAATGGCAACCTACTCCAGTATTCTTGCCTGGAGAATTCCATGGACAGAGGATCTTAGCTGGCTACAGTCCACGGGGTCACAAAGAGTCAGACATGACTAAAGCGACTTAGCACAATGTATGACTTCTCATGAGATGTACTAGTTTTAAAATTGCAGTTCTATTATTCAAGGCAGGATTGCCTAATTGGAGAAGGCAATGGCAACCCACTTCAGTACTCTTGCCTAGAAAATTCCATGGATGGAGGAGCCTGGTAGGCTGCACTCCATGGGGTCACGAAGAGTCGGACATGACTGAACGACTTCACTTTCACTTTTCACTTTTATGCATTGGAGAAGGAAATGGCAACCCACTCCAGTGTTCTTGCCTGGAGAATCCCAGGGATGGGGTCACACAGAGTCGGACATGACTGAAGTGACTTAGCAGTAGCAGCAATATCTCAAATAGAGTCAATTTTTACCTATTTAGGAAATTGAAGGGAAAGCCATTATTCGTTAGGAAAAAGTACAATTCATTTATTCATGTATACAAATACGTGAGTTTATTCTATGAATATAGATTCTTCTGAGGCATATTGACTATATATTACACCATATAGTAATTTGTTGTTTTTGTTCAGTCGCTCAGTCCTGTCTGACGCTTTGCAACCCCATGGACTGCAGCATGCCAGGCTTCCCTGTTCTTCACTGTCTCCAGGAGTTTGCTCAGACTCACGTCCATTGAGTCGATGATGCCACCCAACCATCTCATCCTCTGTCGTCCCCTTCTCCTCCTGCCCTCAGCCTTTCCCAGTAGCAGGGTCTTTTCCAAAGAGTTGGCTCTTTGGATCAAGTGGCCAAAGTATCAGTGCTTCAGCTTCAGCATCAGCCCTTTAATGAATATTCAGGGTTGTTGTCCTTTAGGAATGTTTGGTTTGATTTCCTTGCTGTCCAAGGGACTCTCCAGAGTCTTCTCTAGCACCAGAGTTCAAAAGCATAAAATCTTCCATTCTCAGCCTTCTTTATGGTTCAATTCTCACATCCATATGTGAATACTGGAAAAGCCATAGCTTTGACAATATGGACCTTTGTTCGCAAAGTAATGTCTCTGCTTTTTAATACTCTGTCTAGGCTTATCATAGCTTTTCTTACAAGAAGCTTTGTAATAATAATAATAACTCTTTAATGAAGGCATTATTCTAATTTAACATGAAAGGAACTGAAGGAAAAATAATATTTAAATTTTGCAATGTTCAATGTCACATCAATATTTTGGCATATATTGGTTGCCTAGCCTTGTTACCAAATTTATTCCCTAAAAAATACAATTCTAATTTTGTCCCATTATTGGAAGATATATGCTTCATAGGTTTCTCCCAAGACTAAAGATTTAAATGCTAATACTGTAAATTAATCTTGAAAATTCTAGTGACATAATCTAAATTGATAAGACAGAACTAAGGTTCTTGTGATTGTTTTCCCTGCTCTTACAAATAACACAAATGTCATCTTATGGGCTTTTCATACATTTTTGTAGGACATGATGCTGGGAGTTACTATATTCAAGTAGCAAATAAGATACATTTCAAGACACACAGAAGCTTATCAGACTTTTGCACTATTGAGTCACTGTATTAACTTGTCTTATAACAGTTTACCTCTAGACTTCCGGTTATTTGAAATAATAAGCATTCTTAACATATTACCTGGATTCCTTTTACTTGCCAATGGAAACATGTGATCTAGCTGGTAAATGTTGGTACAGTAATTTAAAACCATGACCTGTGATTCAAATCACTATCTTCTTGCCATTGCAAAATCTGAAATATTTACAAACTTAACATGTAAGTCTATTGAAATGAAACGGTTATTGAAAATAGTTTCTTTTTTTTTTTCTCCTGATTTTCGGTTCATATAGCACAATCAGAGAATTGCAACATCAGAAAACAGTAAACAAGTAATATGCTCCCCAGGTTGTCTGGATCAGAAATCTGGGAGCAGGTTAACTGGCCGGTTCTGGCTCAGAGTCTGGCTCAGCTACTCAGACTGTAGATGGGTTGTGGACTACAGCTTGCAGTCATCTGAAGACTTGACTAAACCTGGAGGATCTGATTCAAGGAGGCTCATTCACTGGAAATCAGTGCAGGTCAGAGTCATGAGGGCACAGTGACTAGTCACTGGACCTCTCTACAGAGATGTGTTCTCATGACATAGTACTTGGATTCCCCCAAAGCAAGGGTTGGACCATAAAGAAGGCTGAGCATTGAAGAACTGATGCCTTTGAACTGTGGTATTGGAGAAGAATCTTGAGAGCCCCTTGGACTGCAAGGAGGTCAGTTCTAAAGGAAACCCGAATGCTGAGCACTGAAGAAACCCTGAATAATCATTGGAAAGACTGATGCCAAAGCTGAAGCTCTAATACTCTGGCCATCTGACGTGAAGAGCTGACTCACTGGAAAAGACCCTGATGCTGAGAAAGATGAAGGCAGGAGGAGAAGGGGACAGCAGAGGATGAGATGGTTAGATGGCATCACCAACTCAATAGACATGAGTTTGAGCAAACTCTGGGAGATGGTGAAGGACAGGGAAGCCTATTGTGCTGCAGTCCATGGGGTCACAAAGAGTCAGACACAACTTAGCGACTGAACAGCAGCAACAAAGCAAGAAATTGAGAAGAGTGAAGCAAGGATGAAGAGGCAATGCCTTTTACAACCTAATCAAGGAATTCACACACTTCTGTCTTATGCTATTCACCACAAGCCATCCCCCCTAGTCCACCTTAAACCCCTGAGAAGGGGTATTTAAGTCCTATCTCTCAAAAGGAACAATAGCAAAACATCACAAACATACTGTTAAACCACTAAAGGATCTGTATGGCTTTATTTAATCTAGATTTTCTACCAGTCACTTGACTTAGAATTCTAAAGTAAGAATGGTTATAAGAATTCTCTGTGAGTACTCTTGACACACAGAATTCTATGTGGCTTAATCTGAATAAATAAATGAGAAAATTTTGTCATGCAAAAGTAAAGAGTTTCAGTATTTCTTAAATATTTAACCAGCTTGACATCTTGTTTTTAAAGACTGTCTTGAATCATATCAGAGAAGGCAATGGCAACCCACTCCAGTGTTCTTGCCTGGAGAATCCCAGGGACGGAGGCACCTGGTAGGCTGCTGTCTATGGGGTCGCACAAAGTCAGACATGACTGAAGTGACTTAGCAGTAGCAGCAGCTTGGATCATATTTATAGTATTCACTCACTTCTAATAATTTCTAACCACTGACTGTGATCTGAATTGGCAACCATGATTTTTGAATGATACAAATGGACATAACAATATAGATTTTGGAGACATTTTCTAAAGGCAACTTGGCATATACTGTTAATTTTTTTTTTTTTTAGGTTTTAAATGGTTAAAACCTCTATTCTGGAATGTGATGCTGTTCTAAGGAGTAGTGAATTAATTTGTTTTTAAGTGAAATTTGTCTGTTTCCTCATTAGCTATTATATTGGCAAAATGGGATATTTTTAAATAAATACACTCCTTACTAAAAGCCTGAATCACACTCAGAGGAATGGAACCCCAAAGAGTTCCTTAACCATGACTGTAATAAAGGATTCATAAGCAATGCTATAAAGGTCTTTCAAAGATTTAACATATCTAGCCTAGTTCCTTAGAGTAGGCAAGTACATAGGAACTTAAACAAATGCCCTAGTCATGAATAATGGGCTTCAGGCAGCTTGAGTACCTCATATATATCTCTCTAAGGTTTAAGTATCAGCAAAGTCAGAGTTACTTGAGGTCCAGGATCTTTTAAGAGATACTTAATATCTGCCATCATCAGTAAATTGCAAGATAATAACCAGGAAAACAGCAAGAGATAAGGTACAGAAACATCAAGTATGCTCAAACACAGGATGCACTTATGGGAAAACAGGGAAAATAAAATACAGAGCTTCATATTTGTTTTGTAGAGAAAACAGGACATGAGAAAGCCAAATGATAGAGTTTAACTCTCCTTATATCGCAGTTGCTTTCTTTATCTACTGTTTTGTTCCATATTCAAATTTCAGCTCTTCTGTACCCCAAGTAGCCCCAGCATAAAGAATTGGACCTCTGAGAAATGACAATTTTCCACAAGAGCAATTTTTATGTCAAAAAGACAACGGAAATATGAGAAGAATGGCGGTTGCTGTTAAAGTGTGTCCTCAGGATTATAAACTACATTATGCAGTCACGAACTTCAGTATTAATGTCATTTAACCTCTGGCAATATTAGTCTAGAGAGGATCTTGTGAAGGATGGTACATTAACTTTTAGAAGTGATGGGCTGTGATATTCCTGCTGTGATGTGGAATGGCATAGGCTGAACTTCAACACAGCCTTCTAAAGGCTTATTTTCTTTCTACAGGGCAAACATAATGTGGGCAGAACTGTGAATTCAGATAGCTCAACCTGTCCTTTGAACAGGAAGACAAAATGGTGCAATTTTTTAAAGGATTCTATAATGTAGCCCACCTTCCTGGTTTCTGACCACTATATTTTTAATTCTTTTATCAATCAATTCATTCTTTAAATAGATACTAGGAGGCTGCCATGTATATATTAAAATAAATATTATTTTCCCATAAATTCTAGACACAAATATTTAGCTTTAGATGTAGCTTGTGTAGATTACTGAGATAAATGAAAACATAACTATCTGACTGGATCAAGGGGTAAAGGTGAGCACTTCTCCTGGGGAGATTAAACACCAAGGTGATGTGTGGGGGGAAAGAAGAAGACAATGAATATGAGCTGAACTCAGATCAAAATAAAGCCCTTCATTCTGGAACACGGACTTTACCTTTGCAGTTTGGCAACAAGCAGAGGCTAGAAGGCAGTGGACAGACTTGAAGAAAACTGGAAAAGCAGTACAGTAAATGCTTCTGGAAGACAGGAGAAAAGTGACCATTTTTAGATACTCCATACTAGTAAAACACTTCTAAATGCTCCTTGACATATCCTGGTTATAAACTAACTTTTAAAATCATCTGCTCTTGCTTTTCTTGCACTTCTGGAATGTTTTATTTCAAAATTGGTTAAAACAAGGAGGCTTTAATTTGCTTCAAAAATAAAGTCCTTACTCTTCTATTTTCAACAGTGACTTTTGACCTATTTTGACCTACGTGACATCTGTTATCTCATACTTCTAAAAAATACTCCCCTTCTTCATTTTTATGTCCTAGAAGCAACTCAAATGAATGTGTCCAACATTTGTTCAAAATGAATATTTCTAAAACCTATTACATTTTCAGTGAACGTATGTACCTCTCGATGTAACCCAAATCTGATTAAATGTATCTCCATTTACTGGTTCCATTCACATATTCTAGAAATTCAATGACACTCCATGTACTACTATGTATGTTCTAAATATTTTTCTGCATGCCCTCTTTTTCCTCCACCCCTTGTAACTTGGTGCAGGCTTTCAGCATTTCACACTTAAGTGAGGACAAATTTCCAACTGGGCAGTTGGAAAAAAGTGGTCCTGCCACATAGCTCAGTCCCCACCATGTGATTCACATAATTTCTGTCGGATTCTATAAATTTTGCACAGAAACTGACTAACCACCAGTTGTTTTCATGATGTAGTCAACACTGATTAACTTAGCAAAATAAAGATTCTATTTTGATTCTTCCTAGCTGTTTCTGTATCTTCTTTTAAAGATTCAGTTTTTGTTACTGTGTTTTATGAGCAATCTTACTTGTTATATATTAAGCTTTTTGTAGCTTTATCTAGGTATAATTGGTATACACAAAACTGCACCTAATTATTATATATAATTTGATGATATTGGACATATGCTTGTAATACCATCGCTATGAACAAATATTCATGGCCTTCCAAAATTTCCTTGGGTCAATTTGGCCCCCTCTACTTCTTTAAACCATCTTCTGCTACAAACACTCCCCAATGCAACAGCAATAATAATAATCTGAAATACCTACTATTTATTGATTACCTTCTGTTAGGCACCCTAATAAGTATTTTACCAACATTTCCTACTCAAAAGGAGTTTATAATCTAGTGGATACTTATCCTAATTTCATAGCTGAAACTGAAGTGCATCAATTTAGTGAGTGACCAGAGACTACACAGCAAGCAACTGGAGAACTCAGAATTGAACGTAGGCTGCACTCAACATGCCAGCAAATTTGGAAAACTCAGCAGTGGCCACAGGACTGGAAAAGGTCAGTTCATTCCAATCCCAAAGAAAGGCAATCCCAGAGAATGCTCAAACTCCTGCACAATTGCACTTATCTCACACGCTAGTAAAGTAATGCTCAAAATTCTCCAAGCCAGGCTTCAGCAATATGTGAACTGTGAACTTCCAGATGTTCAAGCTGGTTTCAGAAAAGGCAGAGGAACCAGAGATCAAATTGCCAACATCTGCTGGATCATCAAAAAAGCAAGAGAGTTCCAGAAAAACATCTATTTCTGCTTTATTGATTACACCAAAGCATTCGACCGTGTGGATCAAAATAAACTGTGGAAAATTCTGAAAGAGATGGGAATACTAGACCACCTGACCTGCCTCTTGAGATACCTATATGCAGGTCAGGAAGCAACAGTTGGAACTGGACATGGACCAACAGACTGGTTCCAAATAGGAAAAGGAGTATGTCAAGGCTGTATATTGTCACCCTGCTTATTTAACTTATATGCAGATACATCATGAGAAATGCTGGGCTGGAAGAAGCACAGGCTGGAATCAAAATTGCCGGGAGGAATATCAATAACCTCAGATATGCAGATGACACCACCCTTATGGCAGAAAGTGAAGAGAAACTATAAAGCCACTTAATGAAAGTGGAAGAGGAGAGTGAAAAAGTTGGCTTAAAGCTCAACATTCAGAAAACTAAGATCATGGCATCTGGTCTCATTACTTCATGGGAAATAGATGGGGAGACAGTGGAAATAGTGGCAACCTTTATTTTGGGGGGCTCCAAAATCACTGCAGATGGTGACTGCAGCAATGAAATTAAAAGACTCTTACTCCCTGGAAGCAAAGTTATGACCAACCTAGAAAGCATATTAAAAAGCAGAGATATTACTTTGCTAATAAAGTTCCATCCAGTCAAGGCTATGGTTTTTCCAGTGATCATGTATGGATGTGAGAGTTGGACTGTGAAGAAAGTTGAGCACCGAAAAATGGATGCTTTTGAACTGTGGTGTGGGAGAAGACTCTTGAGAGTCCCTTGAACTGCAAGGAGATCCAACCAGTCCACCCTAAAGGAGATCAGTCCTGGGTGTTCATTGGAAGGACTGATGCTGAAGCTGAAACTCCAGTATTTTGGCCACCTCATGGGAAGAGTTGACTCATTGGAAAAGACCCTAATGCTGGGAGGGATTGGGGGCAGGAGGAGAAGGGGACAACAGAAGATGAGATGGCTGGATGGCATCACCGACTCGATGGACATGAGTTTGAGTAAACTCCAGGAGTTTGTGATGGACAGGGAGGCCTGGCGTGCTGTGATTCATGGGGTGGCAAAGAGTCGTACATGATTGAGAGATTGAACTGAACTGAATTTACTTCTAGAGTCCTTAGCTGTACATCACTGTATGTACACTGATTTGTGGTTCTTTGAATATCTTTTTTTTAACAATCATATGATTTTTCACATGTTCCTCCTGATAAGATATTACTGTAGTTCTGCTTACATCAAACACTCACAATTGAATTCAAACACCTTCTCCAAAAAGTGTTTTTTTAATTGCCTGACTCATTCATACTGAGATCTGTCAGATCTCTATTGCAGTCTCTAGTAATCCTGAGAGCAGGAGTGCCAAACTTTCATCTTGTATTATATGGTAAATTTTGTCTAGATATTTCCTGAGTTAACTTAGCAAATGATTATAAAACTTTTACAGAATGATATTAACTTATTTATATCACATACTTATTAACCATCTCCCTATATGTTCTCCAAAAACCCACTCATTCCTTTTCCACACAACTAGATAAATTGTATATTTCCAGTTTAATATATATGATACAAAATTCTTACTGCTCATTTATAACAAAATATGAACTACTTACTTGGTTTTGAAAATGACAGCACACAGTCTCTTCCACTTTCTCACCTCCTCACAACTTTCATCACAAGTTGTAAAATACTACAAATAAATTTTACTCTGTGATTTGGCAATTAGGGATGAGAATGACAGGGAATATACAGTCATGGAAAAAATGCTGTTTGATCTTTTTTAGGCAAAGAATCAACTTAAAAGTGATGTTAACAAGTACTGACACAATAAAATATACAGGAAGCTCTAGCTTTTTAAAGGCTTAAACCAGTATCCAAAATAAAGACCATCTGAGAGGAAATATATCCTTCTAATTCTCTGTGTTAAAATGGAATGCTTACAGCTTATGGAGGAATTTAGCCCAAAAGTAAGAAATAGCAAAAGAAAAGAAAAGATGATCCTAAGGAATTGTGTTATAATGATGACTTTAAAGTCTTTATATTTAAGTCTATACATAAATTAGAACAAACAATTCCCTTAATAAGAATGATAAGACTATTTTCATTTCAAATCAATTATTATCAAACCAACACAACATTGTAAAGCAATTAGCCACCAAAAATAAATTTTAAAAAATTTGAAATAAAGGTAGAAATTACTATTATCTGGAGACTGGACTGAATTACCAGAGGGGTTATTTACAGTAATTAATTAATATTTAGTTAATTACTATGACTAAAGCTGATATGTAAGTAGCCCAACTTGTGAATAATTGTTTCTATATCTTGAGAGTAGCTGAATACTTCAAAGGACTGTCAAAAGTTTCCATTAGTTAGTGTTTGCAAAGTGCTCCCTAGGAGTCAGGGCTCAGACTTTGGTGAGATGAAGTAAAACCTCATCTAGAGAATAACTCTGAAGCAAATAAAAAATAAAACAAAGACTGTATATAACAAAACAGAAACAGACTCAGAGATAAAAACTAGTTGTTGCCAGTGGGGAGACAGTAGAGGGAAGAGGCAAAATAAGGGTAAGGGATTAAGAGGTATAACTACTATATATAAAATAGACAAGGAACTAAGGAACGTGTACATATCAAACAGCAATGGGAAATACAGCCTTTATTTTGTAATAGTTATAAATGGAGTATAATCTATAAAATATTGAATTACTATGTTCTGCAACTGAAACTAAAATTATACATCAACTATTCTTAAATAAAATAATGCTAATTACTCTATTAATATCTTAGACATTATAATAATCATTGAATTAATAAATTTGTTTTATTTTTTAAGCCAACTTTTAAAACTTGTTGACCATATTTTTTTTGTTCATATAACAACTCCTATTACCCCTCTATAATTGCATTTGACATAAATATTTGAGAAAAATTAAGCAATCAAATTTTTTAAAAAATCATCAAAATGTTTAGAAGATCTATTAGTGGATTCCAATTAGAAGTTTATTTATTCTTGACTTAATTCATTAACTTTTCCTATGTCTTCACCTTATTACCTCCTGCATCTATGCTTTGCTGTTTTCAACATTTTCATCGAAGCCCAGATTTCTTTTATCATAAATGTAGAATTATGAGCCTAAAGGATCCTAGTTTCCCAAATTGTCTCCCTCTCCATTTGTATAACACATAACTGAATAGTATGTAAATGCAATTTTTATAGAAAACATATTGCTTAAATCTCAATTGATAACTATCAACAAGGTCAAAACAGACCAGTTTCCATTCAAGCTCATCTCCCCATTCATGCCTACACAGAAACCTATGGCAGTGTGTTCCTTATGCTCTGAAGACATTATAGTTATTCAGTTTTTTAGGTCTTAATATTTGCCTTCTCCTGCCTTGCAGTAGTCTCCTACTTCACATGTCCAGGTCCTATGTGCACAGCTTTATTCAAATCTAACTCTGACTCATAATAATGTCTTTTTTCTTTGAATTTATAGTACATTTTTCTATGCCAAGAATTGGCATTTAAATAGGCTTTGCTTGCTCTATGTATGTGACTATTCCTTAAAGTGTTTCTTGCATTTTACAGTGCTTATCTTTAACTAAATCTACTTCCAGGATTTTATCAATCCAGAGTTTACTTATTTGTATTCATTCATTAAACAAACATTATCAGGAGTGTACTATAACTTTGCCAAAATGTCTCTTGAAATTTCAAAGATAAAACAATCTCTTTCCTACTTTCTGAGAGCTCACAGTCTAAGAGTAGAGATAACAAAAAACAGATAATCACACTGCATTAAACTTCCTTGTCACAGAGCAATGCATATATGAGGTAATTAATGACCTTATACAGAGAGTAACAAACAATTAATAAAGTCCTTATTTCCAGGCACTAAGTCATTCACAGATAAATAACACATTAAATTAATAAACATAGTGCCAGAAATATAATAAATAATCCAAGAAGGTCTGTTTACAAAATTTAAATTTTAACTATCATCAGTGCTACTTTAGTTATTCCATTCAATATTCCTATAAGGTAGGAAGGCATTTCTCTCTTTTGAGATAAGGAGAATGGGCATAGGTATAA
Source organism: Muntiacus reevesi (assembly GCF_963930625.1). Taxonomy (NCBI): domain Eukaryota; kingdom Metazoa; phylum Chordata; class Mammalia; order Artiodactyla; family Cervidae; genus Muntiacus; species Muntiacus reevesi. The sequence goes on along the minus strand of NC_089265.1, from coordinate 12,771,248 downwards.
TTATATAAAATTATTTAACCTTGTGGTCATTGAGGTAGTATGTAATAAACCTAGAATTTAAACTCATCATCTTCATTCTAGGATCTGTATTTTTCCAGTAAATAACTATGACAAATGATTTTTCTCTCACTGCATTATTAAAAAGTAAGAATGTGGTTGGATAAGGATCATCTTATGCTCATACAAAATGAACTTAAAATTTCTTGGTCTGTCATTTCATTTCTCAACCAAGAGGCAAAGAATGAAAATATGACTATTAGAGTGTGGCTGCTTTATTTTTTCCCCTTAGACTTTAACCCAACTATACTGTTCAATCATACAAAGGTTCATTTCGTTTGCTCTGAAAACAGTAGGTGTTATTTGAAGAAATTTAACAGGGAGGTAAAAGGCAAGACTGATTTAAACAATGAGCATGGTCCATTTACATCATTTTAACTCAAAACCTTGTATTTGAAGCTAGTACTTAGACTTTTAAATGCTGAGATTATTAGATAATTTTCCACACATTTGAGAGAATGTGTGGGTCACCATGTCAACCAGGGAGATTCCTGTCCAATGGGGCCTTCTTTTCAATAATGCACCATTTGCAGTCTCTCTGAATGAGCCTCAAAATGTTAAACGTCCTCAGCACTACCAACTGGCACAGCCTAGACAATCAGTACTGTCTAAATGATTCATTATAATCCATCATAAATCTGAAAATGAGTAGAGTGAATTTATTAGTGCCATCCAACAGTGAGACCATAATAGACTTTGTATCTTTTTAATAATTACCACTATCACATGTACAGAGTATATAGTTATAATTAATAACATTTACCAATAATGTACTTCAGACCATGCCACACCTTAAACTGCACTAAGCACTTCATACACACAATCTCAATTTTATTAACTCTGTAAGGTAGCCATCACAGTTTTTTACCCTTTGGCACATACAGAAACTTAGCTTAGGTTAGGATATGTAATCTAACACTTGGCAGAGCCTAGCTATGGACCATAATTGTTGACACTAGGACCTCTACCTTCAACTGGTTCTAGATACTGTTTATAAATACAGCTAGTTGGGAATGTCGGTCTAGAAGATAAAATAGGATGTTAAAGAAGAAAAATAATGTCTTTTAAAACTGCAGTCTCAGCTACAGTTTTATTTATTTCATGTTATAACATTTATCTAAATTATTCAACAGAAGTAACCATGGTAATCTCTGCTATTTTCATATATACTTTATCTTAGAGCACTGATATACCAGTTGAGTCTGCCAGAGAACTTTTCTCTGGTTCCTTGATCTTTGAGATTTCTGAATCTCTGGTGAAGAGTCAGCTATATTTTTATTAGAAATATGGGAAATTGAAGATTTGTTCTTTATCAAATGGGATCAAAAGTTATTGAGAAACATGTCATGTTATTATGACTTGCCTTATGAGATTCAACTCATAGTATCCAGCATGATAAAAGTATATTCATTCTGTATCAACATCTTTGGGGCTATATACACACAAATCCAAAACAAATAAGAAGGTAGAGTTTTGAGGGTTTTTTTTTTTTTTTTTTTTTTCTATGCATCATTAACAGATGGAAAACTCTGAAGAAAAGCATCAATACATAGTTTTCACTACTGATTATCACTCAAGGTTATAGGTGTACGCCTAGGTTTTCCTCATAGTCAACCTCTGGTTCTAAATAGTTTGAAGGCAAATTTGACTACACAGCACACTTTAAGAACTGTGGTATTATTATTGGAGGTTTAAGCAAAGAGCATTGCTAATTTTTATGTATAAATATGAATGTCTAATTTTTTTCAACTGTTCATTCAGGAAAAAGTTGATTTCTATCAGCCTTGTCCTGTTGCTATTCTTAGTTGCTCAGTCGTGTCTGACTCTTTGACCCTACAGACTGTAGCCGGCCAGACTCCTCTGTCCATGCAAATTCTCCAGGCAAAAATGCTGGAGCCATGCCCTCCTGCAGGGGATCCTCTAAACCCAGGGATCTAGCCCAGGTCTTCCGCATTACAGGCGAATTCTTTACCACCTGAGCCACCAGGAAATCAACCTTATCCCCAAATGTTGTGTAAAACATTACACAACAGGCTGTTCCCAATGCTTTACTATGTTAATGAGAACTTAAAAAGCACTACACGTAAATGAAATGTAAATCTGGGAAACTTAGCTTCCTAAATAAATATAATTACATGTATTTTTATAGTTTCATGTTTATAAATTGATTTCATATCTTTTACCTTATTTACTTTTCACAACAGCTTGTCAGCCAGACAAGGCATAAGTCGGAATCATTTTACAGCAATTACAAATGCTCAGAGGAGTGAAGGCACCTCCCTGCCACACATGAAAACAAATACTAGGATCAGGACTCCAATTTTCTTACCTCTTCATTACTTCAGTGCATTTATTCATCTATTATCAAATACTAGCCTAAAGAACAAGTTTCTTGTACAATGAATATGCAACACTCATTAATTTGGGATATCAAAATGTATGTTTCAAGTCTAACCATCTCATAACTTTTTGCATAGTTCAGAGTCAAAGCAATAATTTTTTAGCTCCTTTAAAATTTGAAAAAGAATGTGCATTAACTATCAGAGTGAGAGGTATAATTGGTTGATTTGTTCTATGATATGGACACAAATTCAGCTTTATATATAAAAACTTAATCTATTTATGCTGTACCCAGCAGGAATAAATAACTATTTTGAAACCTAAGAGATATAATAAATGTGTACACTTTACTTAGCTTTTAGAAGTTATTACTTAATAAATGCTTGTCTTATTTTGCATATACTAAGAAAGGAGAGCCTCAGTATTTTTAAAATATGCTCTAAACTGAATAAGTATAAAGTTTAAAAGTTTATATAAGAATTTCAATATGAAGGCATTACAAGATATGCATTTGTGGAAGTTGCTTAAACTACAGTTATAAAAAACTATATGGAGACACAAAGAACAGACTTGTGGACACAATAAGGGAAGGAAAGGGAGAGATGGAAAGAGTAACATTGAAACATATACATTACCATATGTAAAATAGTCAGGGCAGGGTAAATAACTGTATATTTTATACAGTAAAAAAATATAAACATAACCAAAATGGCACTATGGATATATATACACACACACACATGGATATATATATTTGAATATATATCTGTTTTACATGCACATATGTTTATGCATATGTATACACACAAATGTATATATTTGACATCAGTTCAGTTCAGTTCAGTCACTCAGTCATGTCTGACTCCTTGCGACCCCATGAACTGCAGCACGCCAGGCCTCCCTGTCCATCACCAATTCCCGAAGTTTACTCAAACCCATGTCCATCAAGTCAGTGATGCCATCCAACCATCTCATCCTCTGTCATCCCCTTCTCCTCCTGCCCCCAATCCGTCCCAGAATGAGGGTCTTTTCCAATGAGTCAACTCTTCCCATGAGGTGGCCAAAGTACTGGAGTTTCAGCTTCAACATCAGTCCTTCCAATGAACACCCAGGACTGATCTCCTTTAGGATGGACTGGTTGGATCTCCTTGCAGTCCAAGGGACTCTCAAGAGTCTTCTCCAACACCACAGTTCAAAAGCATTAATTCTTCAGTGCTCAGCTTTCTTTAAAGTTCAACTCTCACATCCATACATGACTACTGGAAAAACCATTGCCTTGACTAGATGGACCTTTGTTGGCAAAGTGATGTCTCTGTTTTTTAATACACTGTCTAGGTTGGTCACAACTTTCCTTCCAAGGAGTAAGCATCTTTTAATTTCATGGCTGCAATCACCATCTGCAGTGATTTTGGAGTCCCCCAAAATAAAGTCAGCCACTGTTTCCACTGTTTCCTCATCTATGTGCCATGAAGCGATGGGACCAGATGCTATGATCTTAGTTTTCTGAATGTTGAGTTTTAGGCCAACTTTTTCACTCTCCTCCTTCACTTTCATCAAGATATGTACATATATTTGTATATGTATGTACATTTGTATATAAACGTGTATGTATATATATGAATATCAGAAAAACAATTTAAAAAGTAACAATTGCCTTTTCCTTTGGAATAGATATAGTAGTTGTGGCAGAAATGAATTTGTATTCTAAAATATTACAAATATCAATGTTTTTGAAAGTTGATGGGGTAACAAAGAGAAACAGAGCTGTAATTATTCAGAGGACAAAATTTTCATGATGTGATTTATGATTATCAGGTATTTTTTCACTGGTGCAATCTGTAGATTAAGGGAAAATACAACATACAGACATGCTCTACAAAGAAAAGAGGATGACTGTCATTGGCTAGGAAACCAGTTGTGAATTTGATAATTTCATGGAGAAGACATACACTGGAGATTTCTACATCAAATTTCACCATAATTTCCCTCGAGAAAGATAAATTCTATAGCACTGCAGGGATAGAAGCAAAAATACAAAACCCTGAAAAGCAGAGCTGTGTTTTCTCATGTTTTACTGGGCTGTAGAAAAAAAGGTTTAGAGCTTGGGATCCATCAATAGGAAGGGACAGAATGAAATAAAAAATCTCTTGACTAAAAAAAAAAAAAAAGCTCTGGAAGATCACGCCTTCCAGGAAGGGTGACTCAGAATAATGTTAAAATCTAATAGGGAATACTCTCAGTCAAGCTGGAAATAAATAAATAAATAAGGACTGGATTTCCTTTTCTCCTCAAAAACAACTTTAAAAAAATGACAAAGTTGAGGAAACAAACATTCTCAGACATTGGACACCAGCCAACCAAGTCAATGGTCCTAGCAGAGATGCAGCAGATGAGGTTAAGTCCTACAATCAACACCACTTACTGAACAGACTGATTCCAGGACACAGAACAGGAAGGAGAAAGCCAGGGATCATCAGTGGAACAGCAGAGATTGAATGAGGATTTCAGGGAGTCCAAGGAGCTAAAATTCTCAGGGTAGACTAATGGAGAAGACAGAACTGCAGAGAAAAACAGAGGGTGGGGAATGGAGTTCCAGATATCAGCAGAAGGTGCTGAGTAGTAAGCATACATGTGTCTGAGGACTCTACCCAACATGGTCTTAAACAAAGGAAGAGAGGGACCTATCCCCGAGGCTCTACAGGTTTAAGAATAATGTGAATTCATATCAGCAGAGCAGAAAGACCATTTATGGCACACTGGGAAGAATACTCAGAAAGAAACTACTTCAGTAGTAAAATACTTGACTCAAGGTAGTTCTGAAAATTCTAACATTTCCCAGAATTGCCTTTCTAGAGTGGGACATTACTGAGCAACTAAACAAGAACAATACATGTTTCCTCTTTGGGGAGGTTCTAAGAATAATTCTCTTGTGGGAGTTGGAACTCTCAGGCAAGGGAGTAGCCATTCGGATGCAGACATATGCGTTGTGGTTAATCTGCGGACTCACTTCCTTGACCCAGAGTAGTAGGTAGGCCTGTAGTTGCTAACTTTGCTTTCTGGATCTTCATTCAGTTTCTCTGACTCCCAGGCCATGTATATTTAGTTACATGAAGGGCAGTGACTTAAGCAGGATACCTTTCTCAACTAGGTCTGAGACAAGGAAAAGGACATGAGTTTTAGCTAATCCTTGAGTCTCTAGTTCATGGCGTCCCAGGCTGCTCCCAAGCTTCTATCAGACTGTCTACCTTGTAGACATATGCACTCCAGCATTAAATACAGAAATAGCCTTGTAAAAACTGCTACATACATGACCACTGGAAAAACCATAGCCTTGCCTAGACGGAACTTTGCTAGCAAAGTAATGTCTCTGCTTTTAAATATTTTGTCTAGGTTGGTCATAACTTTCCAAGGAGTAAGTGTCTTTTAATTTCATGGCTGCAATCACCATTTGCAATGATTTTGGAGCCCAAAAAAGTAAAGTCTGACACTGTTTCCACTGTTTCTCCATCTATTTTCCACGTAGCAAGGACCAGATGTCATGACCTTAGTTTTCTGAATGTTGAGCTTTAAGCCAACTTTTTCACTCTCCTCTTTCACTTTTATTCCATTCACTTTCATCCTAAAGGCTTTGGCATAGTCAATAAAGCAGAAATAGATGTTTTCTTGGAACTCTCTTGCTATTTCAATGATACAGCCGATGTTGGCAATTAGATCTCCAGTTCTTTTGCTTTTTCTAAAACCAGCTTGATAATCTGGATGTTCCCGGTTCACGTATTATTGAAACCTGGCTTGGAGAATTTTGAGCATTACTCTACTCGCTTGTGAGATGAGTGCAATTGTGCAGTAGATTGAGCATTCTTTGGCATTGCCTTTCTTAGGGATTGGAATGAAAACGGACCTTTTCCAGTCCTGTGGCCACTGATGAGTTTTCCAAATTTGCTGGCATATTGAGTGCAGCACTTTCACAGCACCATCTTTTAGGATCTGAAATAGCTCAACTGGAATTCCATCACCTCCACTAACTTTGTTCATAGTGATGCTTCCTAAGGCCCACTTGACTTCACATTCCAGGATGTCTGGCCTAGGTGAGTGATCACACCGTTGTGATTATCTGGGTCATGAAGATCTTTTTTGTACAGTTCTTCTGTGTATTCTTGCCACCCTTTCTTAATATCTTCTGCTTCTGTTAGGTCCATACCATTTCCGTCCTTTATTGAGCCCATCTTTTCGTGAAATGTTCCCTTGGTATCTCTAATTTTCTTGAAGAGATCTCTAGTCTTTCCCATTCTATTGTTTTCCTGTATTTCTTTGCACCAATCATTGAGGAAGGCTTTCTGATCTCTCCTTGCTATTCTTTGGAACATTGCATTCAAATGGGTATATCTTTCCTTTTCTCCTTTGCTTTTCACTTCTCTTCTTTTCACAGATATTTGTAAGGCCGCCTCAGACAGCCATTTTGCCTTTTTGCATTTCTTTTCCATGGGGATGGTCTTGATCCCTGTCTCCTGTGCAATATTACGAACCTCCGTCCATAGTTCCTCAGGCACTCTATCTATTGGATCTAGTCCCTTAGATCTATTTCTTACTTTCCCTGTATAATTGTAAGGGATATGATTTAGGTCATACCTGAATGGTCTAGTGATTTTCCCTACTTTCTTCAATTTAAGCCTGAATTTGGCAATACGGAGTTCGTGATCTGAGCCACAGTCATCTCCCTGTCTTCTTTCGCTGACTGTATAGAGCTTCTCCACCTTTGGCTGCAAAGAACATAATCAATCTGATTTCGATGTTGACCATTTGGTGATGCCCTTGTGTAGAGTCTTCTCTTGTGTTGTTGGAAGAGGGTGTTTGCTATGACCAGTGTGTTCTCTTGGCAGAACTCTATTAGCCTTTTCCTGCTTTATTCTGCAGTCCAAGGCCAAATTTGCCTGTTACTGCAGGTGTTTCTTGACTTCCTACTTTTGCATTCCAGTCCCCTATAATGAAAAGGGCATCTTTTTAGGGTGTTAGTTCTAAAAGGTCTTGGGGCTTTTCATAGAACCGTTCAACTTCAGCTTCTTCAGCGTTACTGGTTGAGGCATAGGCTTGGATTACCATGATATTGAATGGTTTGCCTTGGAACCGAATAGAGATCATTCTGTTGTTTTTGAGATTGCGTCCAAGTACTGCATTTTGGACTCTTGTTGACCATGATGACTACTCCATTTCTTCTAAGGGATTCCCGCCCACAGTAGAAGATATAATGGTCACCTGAGTTAAATTCACCCATTCCATTCCATTTTAGTTGACTGATTCCTAGAATGTCGACGCTTACTCTTGCCATCTCCTGTTTGACCACTTCCAATTTGCCTTGATTGAAAGCTGAGCACCGAAAAATTGATGCTTTTTAACTGTGGTGTTGGAGATGACTCTTGAGAGTACCTTGTACTGCATGGAGATCCAACCAGTCCATCCTGAAGGAGATCAGTCCTGGGTGTTCATTGGAAAGACTGATGCTGAAGCTGAAACTCCAGTACTTTGGCCACCTCATGTGAAGAGTTGACTCATTGGAAAAGACCCTGATGCTGGGACAGATTGGGGACAGGCGGAGAAGGGGATGACAGAGGATGAGATGGTTGGATGGGATCACTGACTTGATGGGCATGAGTTTGAGTAAACTGCGGGAGTTTGTGATGGACAGGGAGGCCTGGCGTGCTGTGATTCATGGGGTCTCAAAGAGTCGGACTGAGCGACTGAACTGAACTGAACTGATGGACCTAAAATTCCAGGTTCCTATGCAATATTGCTCTTTACAGCATCGGACTTTACTTCCCTCACCAGTCACATCCACAACTGAGTGTTGTTTTTGCTTTGGCTCCATCTCTTCATTCTTTCTGGAGTTATTTCTCCACTGATTTCCAGTAGCATATTGGGCACCTACCAACCTAGGGAGTTCATCTTTCAGTGTCTTAGACTTTTCATACTGTTCATGGGGTTTTCAAGGCAGGAATACTGAAGTGGTTTGCCATTTCATTCTCCAGTGGACCACGTTTTGTCAGACCACGTTTTTGACCCGTCCGTCTTGCATGGCCCTACATGGACAGCATATCTCAGGGCTCATAGTATATACATGCGGCAAGGACAGCTTTTCTTCTGGACAAGAGAGTTGAGAGTATTTTGAAGTTACTGAATAAGAAAAATCAGAAGGAATGCTATTTTCTTCTGCTAGTGTGACATGAATTTTTTAGTGTAATAACTTAGAAACTGATCACTTTAAAAGTTGATAATAATTCATCATTTTAAAAACCTGAGCAGAATTATTTTTCTCAGAACACCTTTCATTACTTCATTCTACAAAATTTTTAGGTATCAAATGCATTTCCTTGTTAGCACTGTATTAGCTATTAATAAGTTAAATAAATTCCCTTTCAAAGTATACATCCCTCATAGCTCAGTTCGTAAAGAATCCACTTGCAATGCAGGAGACCCTAGTTGGATTCCTGGGTCGGGAAGATCCACTGAAGAAGAGGTAGGCTACCCACTCCAGTATTCTTGGGCTTTTCTTGTGGCTCAGCTGGTAAAGAATCCGCCTGCAGTGCAGGAGGCCTGGGTTTGATCCCTGGGTTTGGAAGATATCCTGGAGAAGGGAAAGGCTACCCACTCCAATATTCTGGCCTGGAGAATTCCATGGGCTGTGCAGTCCATAGGGTCGCAAAGAGTCGGAAAGCCTGAATGACTTTCACTTTCATAGTATATTAGCCAATCTTCATGGTACATCAAAATTTAAATTTTTTCATGCAGTGTAAAGATCAGGACCAGAAATAGAAATTAAACGTATTTTAGGACATTTATAAGCAATAGCTCTTAATGAACCCATATGTGTTACATCGTGGTTACATATAGTTTAAATGTATTTAAGATCACAATTTAGTAATAGTTTCACAGTTTTTCTCAGCATTATATTAAAAACTTTTTCTATATTTTAAAATGAAATTTATAATGTAAAACTTTATATAATTGTCTATAAAGGATTTATCAGTTTTTTACTGGGGCACTTATAACCAGTTTTTAACTTACTTTCTCTGTATTCAATATATATTGCTAAGAATTCACAGGTTTGTATAACTGAATGGAATTGCAGAATTTCCTGGAGTACACTCAGATATGGCCTTTGAAATGATACAGTACACCACTGGAAATCTAAGAGATATATAGGTACTAGCTCCTAAAGTTCATTCTTACTCACACAGAACCAACTTCACCTCCAAACTGAACTGCCAAGATTTGTGTGATGAATGTTGATTTCGGAGAGTTTATAGTTTATAGTTATGAGGTCCTTTACAATTCTCTGGTCAGCTAGCAAAGCCAAATTGGCAAATTGGTTATGCCAGGGGAAAGTAATTAATAAATCATACTTGGGTGCCACGAGAAACATGCAATATTTTAAATAGTTATTAAAAATCATTATAAATCATAGTTGCCCTGTCCTGGCCAAAAATCAAAACATGACATTTAGTCTGTCCTCTTCCAACTCAAAATAACTCTAATCCATTTAATGACCCACACATTTCCAGTTAGAAATTATAGTATGATTATTCATGCTTGTGCAATTTCTTTCCTTAGAATTCATTTACTAAGATAAATTCACAAATGTAGAGAATGTAAAATAATAAGCTTAATGATTCTTGATAGACAAGCTATGCATAAAAATATGCTAATTTTGTCCTAATTGTACCAGTATTAGCTCATATATTTTTATAATATTTTATAATAATTTTTCTTGATTACAAATGGTATTGCATTTTTCACATATGTTTCATATGGATTATTAAAATAAGCAGTATGGGATGAAATAAAAATTAAACTATCAAAATGGTCATTTGTAAAATGAAGTAGTTATTTTTGAAACGGTAATTCATGTAGCTTACATTATTTTAGGAGGAGTGATGGCATCTTTGGTTTACTCAACCCATACTCTCATTTTAAAAGTATTTGTGACCACTGCCACATGCCTAAACGGATATTGCTATATGCAAAGTCTGTACATCAAGATCTTAACTTCATTAGTAGAGTTTTCACACCAAAAGAGCTAAATATACATGTCTTTTTAAAATACTATGTATTAGAAATTTTTATATTTCTCATAAATGTGATCCTATGTATGAGAATCAAAAATGTGATCCTACTTTTATGAATCTCTTGCAGATTTGTCTCTTCAATCCACTTCATAATGTCACATCATTGCTCTATAATAAAACAATTTATATAATTTTTCCTACTGTCTATTAATTCCTCTTTTCCTCTTTAGTCTCCTATTTTACCTAATTCTATCTTCTTGTTTTCTGCAATTATACCTGTCTCATATATTCTAAAAAATGCAGGCTATGTAACCAAAAATTAACCATTTAAACTCCATTTCTCTACACCCTTTTGTTTTAGTTCCTCTCAAAATTATCTTACTCATCTTATAACCCTCTATATTGTGCCAAAAGAATGCCAGGTTGATAACTGCCTCTTGAAAAACCAAAAACTTGAGTAAACACACACATATGTGAACTGAGAAATCCACTTCATTTATCCTATGAGATTTGATGTAAGACTCTGAATATAAAGCACCATTCTCCCCCAAACCCAATAGATAAGGCTTCTCCTTGAGTGTTCTTTAAATATTTTTCTGTTGTGGAATTTTCACTTGCTTAATGAAATATAAATATCACTGTGAACATGCAAAGACCTCAAGTGAATTATGACAGCAAAATTTTGAAATTCAGGAAAAATCAAGGTTTATAATCCAAATGCCAGGCACGATAATTGAGAGAAAAGGAAACCAACACCTTCCTGCCATGCAGTTTATTCACAACATCTTCATCATTAGAGTTTCTGGAACTAACTTTGGTGTATTACTTAAGGAAATTGTACAGTTGCAAGTTCTTCCAAGCTAGTGGGGAAAAAAAAAAAAAAGCCTGCAATATCTAACTGTCTATGGGCTTCCCAGGGGGGCTGTTGTACTGTTCTCACTTGCTCAGTCATGTCCTATTCTTTGCAACCCCATGGACTATAGCCCTCCAGGCTCCTCTGTCCATGGGATTTTCCAGACAAGAATACTGGAGTGGGCTGCTATTTCCTAATCTAGGGGATCCTCCCTACCCAGGGATCCAACCTGTGTCTCTTGTGTCTTCTGCACTGGCAGGCGTGTTCTTTACCACTGTGCCACCTGGGACGCAGCCAGAACTGTCAAGTGGAGTAATGGGTATAGTCTGCGCTCTTGGGACTCACAAGACCTGTATTTGAATTCCATCCCTAACACCTTATTCCTGCACAGACTTCAGCAACTCCTTAACATCTCTCAACTTAGACTGGCAAAGTCTTATTATCAAGACTATATAATACAGCATTTTTAAAACTTAAAAAGTTACCTAAAACATAGTAGGTATTCATTACATCATTAGCTTTATTCATTGTTTTATTTGCTTTGGAGGGAGAAAGACCTAGGTTTAAACTCTTACTTTGCTATATATTAGCTAAAGAAGCATTGAAATAAACTCTGTAAACTGGTTTCATCTGTAAGGTGGGAGTAGTGATAGTTCCTAACCTTACAGAATTTCTGTAGGAGTTGAATGAGGCAGTGATAGAAAGCACCCTGCACATTAGAACAGAGACTGTGCTGCATGGGCTAAATGAATCTTTACCATTGGTAAGCCTCACGCCTCATTAAAATGTAGAGACAAATAGTTCAGTTATCATTTTATAAGAATAATTAAGTAGACAACTTATTCAAGGTGGGCCTTTCTAGAGAACTGAGTCTCAGGTCACTAATAATAGACCACATTTTAAAATCATAACTTCCCTTTCACCATTAAGATGGTTATAATAAGAATTTTTAAGAGAAGCAGGCAAAATACATCACCAAGATAAACCTCATACTAAACATACGATTGACTTTGAAAGCAAAGCTGAGGATGTTAAAATTTATGTGGTAGTCTAAGGGAACACTTGAGTGACTTTCTAAAACAGTTTTGAATCATCAGGCAGAATCTTAAAATATGTTGAAAGTAAAAGAACTTTGAAGAAGTAAAGTTATTGAGGAGACTAAGTCTAGATAAGCAATTCTGATCACCCTCTACTATACGGTAATGGAGGTGGAGAGATATAGATGTGTACCAATAATGTTGATAGGGAATTAGAGGCAAGAGGATGGAGACTTCCCTGGTGGCTCAGTCAGTAAAGAGTCTGCCTGCAGTGCCTGAGACTCGGGTTCAATCCCTGGCTTGGGAAGACCCTCTGGAGAAGGGGATGGCTGCCCACTTTAATATTCTTGCCTGGAGACGTGGAAGCAACCTAGATGCCCATCAGCAGACGAATGGATAAGAAAGCTATGGTACATATACACAATTGAATATTACTCAGCCATTAAAAAGAATACATTTGAATCAGTTCTAATGAGATGGATGAAACTGGAGCCCATTATACAGAGTGAAGTAAGCCAGAAAGATAAACACCAATATACTAACGCATATATATGGAATTTAGAAAGATGGTAACGATAACCCTATATGCAAGACAGAAAATGATACACAGATGTGTAGAACAGACTTTTGGACTCTATGGGAGAAGGCAAGGGTGGGATGATCTGAGAGAACAGCATTGAAACATGTATATTATCAAGTGTGAAACAGATCGCCAGTCCAGGTTGGATGCATGAGACAAATTCTCAGGGCTGGTGCACTGGGATGATGCAGAGGGATGGGATGGGGAGTGAGGTGGGAGGGGGGATCAGGATGGGGAAAACATGTAAATCCATGGCTGATTCATGTCAAGGTATGGCAAAAACCACTACAATACTATAAAGTAATTAACCTCCAACTAATAAAAATAAATGGAAAAAAAAATAAAGTACATAGCAAGAAAATATATATTCCATGAACAGAGGAGCCTGGCAGGCCACAAGACCATGGAGTCACAAACATTCGGACGGGACTGAGTGACTAAATGAAGGTTGACTCACAAGGGTGAGTGAATTCTGAATATATCCTGAAATTCTTGTATTTTGAAGGGTGGAAAAGTGTGGGATAATAAAGTAGTTTTATAGGAGATGAATGACAAGAATGATGGAAGGAAAATAAAATTTTAGTCTAGGTTTTCTTTTTTCTTTTTTTTTTTTTACTTTTTTTTTTTTTTTTCAGTGGGTTTTGTCATACATTGATGTGAATCAGCCATAGAGTTACACGAATTCCCCATCCCGGTCTCCCATCCCACCTCCCTCTCCACCCGATTCCTCTGGATCTTCCCAGCCCAACAGGCCCGAGCACTTGACTCATGCATCCCACCTGGGCTGGTGGTCTGTTTCACCACAGATAATATACATGCTGTTCTTTCGAAACATCCCACCCTCCCCTTCTCCCACAGAGGTCAAAAGTCTGTTGTGTACTTCTGCGTCTCTTCTTCTGCCCTGCATATAGGGCCATTGTTACCATCTTTCTAAATTCCGTATATATGTGTTAGTATACTGTAATGTTCTTTATCTTTCTGGCTCACCTCACTCTGTATAATAGGCTCCAGTTTCATCCATCTCATTAGAACTGATTCAAATGAATTCTTTTTAACGGCTGAGTAATATTCCATGGTGTATATGTACCACCGCTTCCTTATCCATTCATCTGCTGATGGGCATCTAGGTTGTTTCCATGTCCTGGCTATTATAAACAGTGCTGCGATGAACATTGGGGTGCACGTGTCTCTTTCAGATCTGGATTCCTCAGTGTGTATGCCCAGAAGTGGTATTGCTGGGTCATATGGCAGTTCTATTTCCAGTTTTTTAAGAAATCTCCACACTGTTTTCCATAGTGGCTGTACTAGTTTGCATTCCCACCAACAGTGTAAGAGGGTTCCCTTTTCTCCACACCCTCTCCAGCATTTATTGCTTGTAGACTTTTGGATAGCAGCCATCCTGACTGGCGTGTAATGGTACCTCATTGTGGTACCATTGATTTGCATTTCTCTGATAATGAGTGATGTTGAGCATCTTTTCATGTGTTTGTTAGCCATCTGAATGTCTTCTTTGGAGAAATGTCTGTTTAGTTCTTTGGCCCGTTTTTTGATTGGGTCATTTATTTTTCTGGAATTGAGCTTCAGGAGTTGCTTGTATATTTTTGAGATTAATCCTTTGTCTGTTTCCTCATTTGCTATTATTTTCTCCCAATCTGAGGGCTGTCTTTTCACCTTACTTATAGTTTCCTTTGTTGTGCAAAAACTTTTAAGTTTCATTAGGTCCCATTTGTTTATTTTTGCTTTTATTTCCAATATTCTGGGAGGTGGGTCATAGAAGATCTTGCTGTGATTTATGTCAGAGAGTGTTTTGCCTATGTTCTTCTCTAGGAGTTTTATAGTTTCTGGTCTTACATTTAGATCTTTAATCCATTTTGAGTTTATTTTTGTGTATGGTGTTAGAAAGTGTTCTAGTTTCATTCTTTTACAAGTGGTTGACCAGTTTTCCCAGCACCACTTGTTAAAGAGATTGTCTTTTTTCCATTGTATATCCTTGCCTCCTTTGTCAAAGATAAGGTGTCCATAGGTTCGTGGATTTATCTCTGGGCTTTCTATTCTGTTCCATTGATCTATATTTCTGTCTTTGTGCCAGTACCATACTGTCTTGATGACTGTGGCTTTGTAGTAGAGACTGAAGTAAGGCAGGTTGATTCCTCCAGTTCCATTCTTCTTTCTCAAGATTACTTTGGCTATTCGAGGTTTTTTGTATTTCCATACAAATTGTGAAATTATTTGTTCTAGTTCTGTGAAAAATACCGTTGGTAGCTTGATAGGGATTGCATTGAATGTATAGATTGCTTTGGGTAGAATAGCCATTTTGACAATATTGATTCTTCCAATCCATGAACACGGTATGTTTCTCCATCTGTTTGTGTCCTCTTTGATTTCTTTCATCAATGTTTTATAGTTTTCTGTGTATAGGTCTTTTGTTTCTTTAGGTAGATATACTCCTAAGTATTTTATTCTTTTTGTTGCAATGGTGAATGGTATTGTTTCCTTAATTTCCCTTTCTGTAGTCTAGGTTTTCATGTCTTCCAATATTCAACTTTGGGTCAAGTTGCAGAACCTGGAACTTAATGATAAATTGCAGGAATTGAAATAGAATTTTGAAAGTTGCCTGAACAAAAGATATGTACTTCTTTAACCACTAGTTGGACAAGTTCTAAATTATGATAAAGAAATTTAATTTAAAGCAAAGTGTTTCAGAATCACTGCCTATATTTACATTGCTTCTAAATCCTTAGGAATCTATTAATGCAAAGTTAGCAAAATCAAATTATGCAACAGATAACACTGTTACAGAAATTGTGCCTCGCTTAAATGTTACTAAAAATGAACATGTGCCTGGAAAATATGGCTTAAAAAATGTAAATAACAATTCAGTGGGCTTGTTTTCAAAGATGAGTTTGATGAGTATATGATATTATCATAGGGATAAATGTCAATGTAATCTGTACCATATCTAACACACTTTCATATGGCATATTTATTTGTTAACTTGGCCTTTTTGTGCTTTCCTCTGAGAATCCATATGATATAATCAGACACAACAGACACAGTAAAATAAGACAAGGAAGAATTAACAACTCTTAGCATGTGGGATGTGATGTGAAAGTTGGACTACAGAGAAAGCTGAGCACTGAAGAATTATGCTTTTGAACTGTGGTGTTGGAGAAGACTCTTGAGAGTCCCTTGGGCTGCAAGGAGATCCAACCAGTCCATCCTAAAGGAAATGAGTTCTGACTATTTATTGGAAGGACTGATGCTGAAGCTGAAACTCCAATACTTTGGCCACCTGATGTGAAGAACTGACTCATTTGACAAGACCGTGATGCTGGTAAAGATTGAAGGCGGGAAAAGACAGGAACAACAGAGGATGAGATGGTTGGATGGTATCACCGACTGTGTGGACATGAGTTTGAGTAAGCTCCGGGAGTTGGTGATGGACAGGGAAGCCTGGCATGCTGCAATCCATGGGGTTGCAAACAGTCAGACATGACTGAGCAACTGAACTGAACTGAGCATATGGGATTACAAAATATATATATATATATATATATATATATATATATATATATATATATATATATATATATATATATATATATATATGTCAAGGGTAAAAGAAACCAAAAGCTATACCACATGTTGTTTGGTCTTTTAAATTAATCTTTACGCTGAATTATCCTCTAGGAAAGATTCCCTTCAACATCAGCCCTGACTCCCATGAAACCAGCGAGTATATGATTAGAATGAAAAATGATGAATTCACGCTTACCAAAGCAAACAATAAATATTTGTAGATGTCCTCTTACGCATGGAAAATTCTTTAAGAGCTTAAAGTCTTAATATCATACAAAATAAAAACTGTATCCATGCCCAAGATGCTTACTTTGGGAAAACAAAGGAATTACTTGCTCACATAGAAACGCAATTATTAAAAAATTATCCTCTAAAGGAAAGAGAATCTCATGGGCATAAAGTCTCTTACATCTTTTAGGATGCTACTTAAACCAGGAGCTAATCGTAAGTATTCGGAATCAAGTTGACTGATTTTATCAAGTTGATTCAGTTTAAATTTCAGAGGAAGAATTTGAGAGAGAACATTATATACAAAGGCCATCAGGTGATAAACATATCAGAGTATTTGAAGAACTGATAGTGGGCTACAGGAATTACACTATACTAGAGTTGAGTAAGGAGGAGGGGAAGAATGGTTAAAAAAAGAAAAGAGAGAGAGAGCTAGGAGAAGAAGGCAGGATAAAAATAATTCAGGATCATGGTAACAAGTTTGAATTTTGTATTGAGACTAAATCCAATTACAGTTTACTAGATAATTGTAAACAAGAGGATAACATGATATCATATAGACTTTTAAAAGACAAATTTAGTATTTCCTCTTCCACCTATCGTGTAGAATGCTACAAAGTTCAGTGGCCCTGAAATAATAATAAAAAAAGTGTGAACAACACAATCATAGGTTTTCTGAGACCATCAGAGAGCTGAGTATACCAGATTACTAAATTAGTTTGAATTCTAAGAAGAATATGAGGGTTAGCTGTATTTGTCCACCTGACCAGATCACTGAGTACCCAGGTATGCGGCTAACCATTATTTCTGGGTGTGATTGTTTCTGACTGAAATTAACATTTGAGTCTGTAGACTGAATAAAGCAGATTACTTTCCTGGATGTGGGTGGGCACCATACAATCTGCTGAGGACTAACCAGAATAAAGAAGTAGAGGAAAGAAAAATCCACACTGTATCTGACAGGATGAGCTAGGACATTGGCCTTCTGCATTTGGACTGAGATTTATATTAATTACGTCAGCTTCCTTAGCACTTTGGACTTTGGTCTTGAGCTGGAAGCACAGTAACTTCCCTGGGCCTCCAACTTTCAGATGTCAGATCATGGGACTTCTCAGACTCTATAATCCATTATCTGATTTTATACACACATACACCCACACACACATTTAGATATTCATTTAATATATATTACAGAGATTAGTGCCACAATCAGTGACGTGAAAGATACAGGGGCTGTGATTCCCATCACGTCTCCATCCAACCTACTTATGTGGCCTCTGCAGAAGATAGATGGCTCTTCAAGAATGATAGTGGATTATCAGAAGCTTAGGCAGGTGGTAACTACAACTACAGCTGCATTACCAGATGTGGTTTTCCCTGTCAAGCAAATTAACACCTGGTACATGATACAACCAAGGTGAGAGATCGAACAATGAAATTAAAAGATGCCTGCTCTTTGAAAAGAAAGCTATGCAAACTTGGACAGTACATTAAAAAGCAGAGACATCACTTTGCCAACAAAGGTCCATATAGTCAAAGCTATGGTTTTTCTAGCAGTCATGTGCCGATGTGAGAGCTGAACCATAAAGAAAGTTGAGCACCCAAGAATTGATGTTTTCAAATTGCACTGCTGGAGAAGACTCTTGAGAGTTCCCTGGACTTCAGGGAAATCAAACCAGTCAATCCTAAAGGAAATCAACCCTGAATATTCATTGGAAGGACTGATGCTAAAGCTGAAACTCCAATACTTTGGCCACCTGATGTGAAAAAAAAAAAAAAAAAAAAAAGACCTTGAGGCTGGGAAAGACCAAAGGCAAACAAAGGAGGAGGCAGCACAGGGTGAGATGGTTAGACAGTATCACTGGCTCAGTGGACATGAATGTGAGGAAACTCTAGGAGACGGTGAAGGACATAGGACCCTAGTATGCTGCAGTCCATATGGTCACAAAGGATCGGACATCACTTAGCATCTGAACACTACCACCACCTGATGCAAATACTGATTACATGTACAGGTCACTCCATATCTGTCAATAAAGACCACCGCAAACAGTTTGCTTTAAGCTGGCAAGAGCAAGTATAACTTTCTTTGTCTAAGAGTTATATCAACTCTCTAGACATCATTTAGTTTTCAGGAATCAAGATCATCATCTTTCCCTTTCACAAGAAATCACACTAGTCTATCACATGACATTATGCAGACTGGACCTAGTGAGCAAGAGGCAGCAACACTTCTAGACTCACTGGCAAGACATTTTCAGGTTGGTTGGTGGGAAATAGATTTCACAAAAAGCTGGGGGTTGGGAGCTTTTACTTCAGGGGTTTGAGGCATGTTGAGATATTTTTTCCAAGGAAAAGGGTCAATTTTTGCATCTGGCCACTTCCACCACCAAAACAGAGGCCTAGTGAACTCTGGATATTGGAGGTAATATATTTTGAGTGAACTGAAAAGTTGTTAGCTTTAAATGAGGCCCAAGACAACAGGCCTCTGCAACAGGTCTTGGTAGCTGTGCAAGCTACTCTGATGCTTAGGCTACATGATCCAGCAGATTAAACGATGCTCAAGTGTCAGGGGCAGAGAGATGCTATTTGGAGTCTCCTGAAAACCCCTATTGGTGAGTCACAGCTAAAGCCCTTAGAATTTTTGAGCAAGACCCTGTCACCCTCTGTGGATAACTATTTTCATTTTGAGAAACAATTCTTGGCTTACTCCTGGGCCTTAGTAGAAACTGACACTGAACCATGTGCCACCTAGGTACCACACAACCTGAGAATTCCATCATAAACTGGGTATCACTTGACCCAGCAAACCTTAAAACTGGGTGTGTATGATATTTCATCATCCTCAAATAATCGAGCTCAAGAACGCTCTGAAGGCATAAGTCAGTCACATGAGAAGACTCTTGAATGCCTGTGGGTCTCCAATCTTGCTAAACTGCATCCTCTCTCCCAGTCTGTACCTACTGTCTCATGTGAATTCACTCACTATCAGTTATCAGAGAACAAAAGACTGGGGTCTAGTTTAAAGATGGTTCTGCATGATATTCAGGCAACCCTTGAAAGAGAATAATTGCATCACTCCAGGCCCTTTCCAAGGCATCCCTGAGGGACACTGGTAGAGGAAATTCTTCCAGTGAGAACTTCCAGCTGTGCGCCTGGTTGTTGATTTTGCTTGGAAGAAAAAATTGGTCAGATGATGAATTACATAACAATGAATGGGCCATGGCCATTGATTTGGCTGGAGGGTTAGCGTCTTGGAAGGAACATAGTTGGGAAACTGATGATAGGAGGGAAGAGGTATGAAGAACGGAAGAAGATGGAATGAGGGAAGAAGTATGTGGATGGACTTTTCTGAATGGGCTAATACGTGAAAGTACTGTGAAGTACCTGTAGGTACTGTGAAGTGAGTTTCTTGTGAGGGTACTGAATCTTTTAAGAGCTTAGCTATGTTACTCCATGGTACTGCTCCCTCAACAAACATTTTGTTTGGCCAAATGACTTACACGGACTTTAACCTGACACTAGCTCCCTTATGCAAGTGCACACCCTAGACACTGGTCTACAGAATTACATAAGTTTCTGATATGACCTCCCTAATAGCCCTTGTGATCAACAGTTTTCTCTGCTTCCCAGCATCTGTATGCCTTATGTAACCATTAGAGAAGGCTATTATGGGTATTAATAAATAATCCCACTTTATTTTTTTATTAATAAATAAAACCCACTCTTTGGTTTTAAATCTGTCCCTAGCCAGGGAACCCCAAAGCACTTCACCCATGGACCTTGATAAAGGCATGTGCCCCAGATCCTGCCTCTCTGCAAACTGCCTTGATCTCCCCCTGTGGCTCCCTGAGGTATGCTGTGCACTTCTTCCAGGACCTGAGAGTAATAAACTTCTCTATTTCAATTTCTCTTGTATTCTGTTGTTGAACCATGACTCACCATTAGGCAGCCCATGCTGTACTTAGCAATGTTAATTTAACAAAACCATACCAGTAGTCCATGTGAATGTTCATCAAAGGATGACCTCAGCCTTGGTAGATTTTAATTATCAATGGACACGATAACCCATTTTGTGGATATGAGTCAGCCTCTTTTCCCAGTCCCCTCTGTCACTGCCTAATGGATTTATGAATAAAGAGACCATGATGGCGGGTGTGGAGGCTATGTATGGGCTCAGCAACATGGAATTCCACTTACCAAGGTCTACCTGGCTATAATCACTGCTTGTGCCGAATCTGCCAATAGGAGTATCCTACACTGAGTCTCCAGTATGGTATAATTTTCCAGGGTGGTGGCAGGTTGATAACATTGCATCATTTCTATCCTGGAAAGCAATGTTCTGCTTTGTTCTTACTGGAATAGACACTTACTCTGGACAAAGATTTGGCTTCCCTGCGTAGACTGCCTCTACCAAAGCTATACCATCCATGGAATTACAAAACGACTTAACCACCACTATGTTATTCCACACAGCATTGCTTCTGATCAACAAACTCACTTCACAGCAAATACAGGGTGCCAATGGACCCATGCTCATGGAAAATTATGTCTATTCCATGCACTTCCAGTATTAAAATTCCATCCATCTCAATATTGTTCATCACATAACAACCTGCTTTCTATAATGATCAGCTCTAACAAAGTATTTCATTGTATGATTTCACATGTGCTCAATCATTCCACGTTACTTTGGAGAGAGGGGTCAATCTCAGGCAGTGCCAGAGTTTACATATTCATATTAATTGTGTATGTGTTATTATTATGCTATCTTATCATTAGGTATACTTTTCTGAACCCTTTTAATGGATGAATTTAAATAACTCAAAAAGATTTATATTTCAATTACTCAGACTGGGCAGAAGATAAGACCCAACTCTATGTTGTCTTAAAGATGCTAACTTTTATTATGAAGATCTGTATAGTTAATGGTAGAAGGATAGAAAGTGATATACTATACAAACAATAATTAAAATACCAAGGTATATTATGTAATAGGCAGCCTTTAAAATGCTCTCTAATGTTTCCTAATTTGTATTCATGCTCTTGTATAATCTCTTCCTCTTGAATTTGGAATGAACTCATTGGTTCATTTCTAATGCATAGTAGCTAGCAGAAGCAACTGGATGTCACTTCTGAAATAAAGTTATAAGAGGAATGCAGCTTCAATCTGGCATGTTTTCTCTATTTTGTTCTCTTGCACACCTTCAGGAAGTCAACTGCCATGTTCTAATCTGCCCTCAGAAGAGTTCCCCTTGGCAAGGAACTGAAGGAGGACTCTGGCCAAGAGTCAGTGAAAAACTGAATGTTCAGTCTACCAACCCACAAGGAACTGAACACTGCCAAACAGCACATGAATTTGTGTGTAAGCAGATTCCCTTCAAGCTGAGTCTTCAGATGACACCTTGACCAACAGCTTGACTGCAATCTCATGATATACTCTGAGGCAAAGTCATTCAATCATGTTACATTTGAGTCTCTGATTAAAACAAACTATAAAAATTGAATTTTTGTTATTTTTAAAGCCCCCAAAATATAAATACATTATATATGTGTGTATATGTATATGGGATTATCTGTCTATAGGATTCTCCAGGCAAGAAAATTGAAATGGGCAGCCATTCCGTTCTCCAGGGGATCTTGCTGACCTAGGGATTAAACCCTGGTCTCCTGCATCGCAGGCAGATTCTTTACCATTTGAGCCATGGGAAGCCCTACATATATATTCACACACACACACACACACACACACACACATGTACATATATATCTCTTCATATATATATATATATATATATCCCTATGTATATGTATGTATATACACACACATTTAATGTCAATGATCAAGCCACCAAAATTACATAGGCATAAGTCATTTTATTGTACTTCAGTTAACTATGCTTGGCAAGTAGTGTATATTTCTTTTTTAAAGTTTTGTTAGCATTTTTTTTAGCAATAGAGTACTTTAACTAAGACATTTATATTGTTTCTTAGATATATGCTATTGCACACTTAATAGACTATAGTATACTGTAAACATAAATTTTATATGCACTGGGAAATAAAAAATTCAAGTGACTTGCTTTACTGCAATACTCGCTTTATTGTGGTAGTCTGAAACTGAATCCACGGTATCTCCAAGGTATGCCTATACAGTAACTATAAACATATATACATAAAGTATCAAGCTATGATGTATCAAAAATTTGAATTTTATTCAGTGATTAAGAAAGGAGCTATTATGAATGAATCTGAAAAACATTGTGGTAAGTGAAAATGCCAAACTCAAAAAGAATGTATAGTATATAATTCCTTTTAGGTAATAGTTTGAAAAAGGATAAAACTATGGGGATAAAATATAGATCAATATTTGCCCAGCGCAGAGGGAAATTGGGAATGTGGAAATTAATAATAAGGGGGAGAAAGGGAGAATTTGGGGGATAACAGAAATACCTTCTATCTTGACTGTAATGGTGGTAACATGATTATATAATATATCATGACCTATATAAATTTACATCCAAAATAGTGAATTCTATCATATGGAAATTAAACCTCAATAAACATGACTAAAACCAAATCAAATACAAAACTATAAACAGATGGTGCTAGCCATTATTGTATGAATGGTAGACTGAATGAAGTATACATAGTCACAAAAAGGTTACTATGGAGGCAACAATCCAGTGGGAAGGTAATGGTAGTCTTAGATAAAATAACATCTTGTAGCTATGTCAACACCTAAGGGTACTGCATGTTTCAGGTGCAATTTCTACTTTGTTTAGGATGTATTCAATGGAAATGGGAGAAGGAATGAAGATGCCATACCAATAGCCTAGGGGCCTATGCTCTACTTCCTCTCAGGCTAAATTAGTTACATAGCTATGTATAATTAGCAGATAAACTCAGAAATAACATTTAGCCATGGTAACTAGAAGAAAGACAGAATAGATTGTGGGAAAACAGATAATCTTAGCTACAGAAACCAATTAATATAGTTTGGTAGTAATATTCAGTTATCAGTAATTAATTTAATCATCATTTATTTACTCATTCTTTTAATTTATTATGAAACATTATCTTACACCCACTGTGCTTCAGGCACCTCAGAGAATTTATTATTTGAATAGATAACACTTGAGGTGTCTTCCTCAAAATCCCTTTTTAAAAGAAATGGAGATTTCAAGTAACTATATTCCCTCTCTTCCTCCTCTGAAAATTCCTAAACTATGTATATTCACCATTTTTATATTATCAAAAGATAAAAAAAAAACAGAAAGAAAAATATTTTTCTGGCTAAAATAATATTGACAATAATATTTAAAGTATATCAATCATCAACTGCACTTATGATAATACTAAAACATCCATAAAATCAGCACATAATGAGAAACCTCTCATGCCAATATATCTTTAAAAAGAAAACCATGAGAAAATACTTGAGGAGATAATAGTTGAAAACTTCCCTAAAATGGGGAAGGAAATACTCACCCAAGTCCAAGAAACCCAGAGAGTCCCAAACAGGATAAATCCAAGGTGAAACACCTGAAGACACATATTAGTCAAATTAACAAAGCTCAAACACAAAGAACAAATATTAAAAACAGCAAGGGAGAAACAACAAATAACACACAAGGGGATTCCCATAAGGATAACCACTGATCTTTCAATAGAAACTCTTCAGGCCAGAAAGGAATGGCAGGACATACTTAAAGTGATGAAAGAAAATAACCTACAGCCCAGATTACTATAACCAGCAAGGATCTCATTCAAATATGAAGGAGAAATCAAAAGTTTTACAGACAAGCAAAAGCTGAGAGAATTCAGCACCACCAAACCAACTCTTCAACAAATGCTAAAGGATCTTCTCTAGATGAGAAAAACAGAAAGACTGTATAAACTCAAACCCAAATCAATAAAATAAATGGCAACAGGATCATACTTATCAATAATCACCTTAAATGTAAATGGATTCATTGCCTCAACCAAAAGACAAAGACTGGCTGAATGGATACAAAAACAAGACGCCTATATGTGTTGTCTACAGGAGACCCACCTTGAAACAAGAGACACATACAGACTGAAAGCGAAGGTCTGGAAAAAGATATTCCATGCAAATAGAGACCAAAAGAAAGCAGGAGTAGCAATACTCATATCAGATAAAATAGAGTTTAAAACAAAGGCTGTGAAAAGAGACAAAGATGGACACTACATAATGATCAAAGGATCAATCCAAGAGGAAGATATAACTATCATAGATATATATGCACCCAACATAGGAGCACCACAATATGTAAGATAAATGTTAACAAGTATGAAAAGGGAAATTAACAATAACACAATAATAGTGGGAGACTTTAATACTCCACTCACACATATGGATAGATCAACTAAACAGAAAATTAACAAGGAAATACAAATTTCAAATGATACAATAGATCAGATAGACCTAATTGATATCTATAGGACATTTCACCCCAAAGCAATCAATTTCACCTTTTTCTCAAGTGCATACAGAACATTCTCCAGGATAGATCACATCCTGGGCCATAAATTTAGCCTTGGTAAACTCAAAAAAATTGAAATAATTTCTAGCATCTTTCTGACCACAATGCAGTAAGATTAGATGTCAATTTCAGGGGAAAAACTATTAAAAATTCCAACAAATGGAGGCTGAACAACACACTGCTGAATAGGCAACAAATCACAGAAGAAATCAAAAAAGAAATAAAAATATGCATAGAAATAAATGAAAATGAAAACACAACAACCCAAAACCTATGGGACACTGTAAAAGCATTGCTGAGGGGAAGGTTCATAGCATTACAGGCTTACCTCAAGAAACAAGAAAAAAGTCAAATAAATAACCTAACTCTACACCTAAAGCAACTTGAAAAGGAAGAAATTATGAACCCCAGGGTTAGTAGAAGGAAAGAAATCTTTAAAATTAGGGTAGAAATAAATGCAAAAGAAACAAAAGAGACCATAGCAAAAATCAACAAAACCAAGAGCTGGTTCTTTGAGAAGGCAAATAAAATTGACAAACCATTAGCCAGACTCACCAAGAAACAAAGGGAGAAAAATCAAATCAACAAAATTAGAAATGACAATGGAGAGATCACAACAGACAACAACAAAGGATCATAAGAGTCTATTATCAGCAACTATATGCAAATAAAATGGACAATTTGGAAGATATGGACAATATCTTAGAAAAGTACAGCTTTCCAAAATTGAACCAGGAAGAAATAGAAAATCTCAAAAGACCCATCACAAGCACAGAAATTGAAACTGTAATCAGAAATCTTCCAACAAACAAAAGCCCAGGACCAGTCGGCTTCACAGCTGAATTCTACCAAAAATTTAGAGAAGAACTAACACCTATCCTACTCAAACTCTTCAAGAAAATTGCAGAGGAAGGTGAACTTCCAAACTCATTCTATGAGGCCACCATCACCTTAGTAGCAAAACCTGAAAAAGATGCCACAAAAAAAGAAAACTATAGGCCAATATCACTGATGAACATAGATGCAAAAATCCTTAACAAAATTCTAGCAAACAGAATCCAACAACATATTAAAAACATCATACATCATTACCAAGTGGGCTTTATCCCAGGGATGCAAGGATTTTTTAATATCAGCAAATCAATCAATGTAATACACCACATTAACAGATTGAAAAATAAAAACTATATGATTATCTCAACAGATGCAGAGAAAGCCTTTGACAAAATTCAACGTCCATTTATGATAAAAACTCTCCAGAAAGCAGGAATAGAAGGAACATACCTCAACATAATAAAAGCTATATATGACAAACCCACAGCAAACATTACCCTCAATGGTGAAAAATTGAAAGCATTCCCCCTAAAGTCAGGAACAAGACAAGGGTGCCCACTCTCACCACTACTATTCAACATAGTTTTGGAATTTCTGGACACAGCAATCAGAGCAGAAAAAGACATAAAAGGAATCCAGATTGGAAAAGAAGAAGTAAAACTCTCACTGTTTGCAGATGACATGATCCTCTACATAGAAAACCCTAAAGACTCTTCCAGAAAATTACTAGAGCTAATCAGTGAGTATAGTAAAGTTGCAGGATATAAAATTAACACACAGAAATCCCTTGCATTCCTATACACTAACAATGAGAAAACAGAAAGAGAAATTAAGGAAACAATTTTATTCACCATTGCAGCAAAAAGAATAAAATACTTAGGAATAAATCTACCTAAAGAAACAAAAGATCTATATATAGAAAACTATAAAACACTGATGAAAGAAATCAAAGAAGACACAAATAGATGGAGAAATATATTGTGTTCATGGATTGGAAGAATCAATATTATGAAAATGACCATACTACCCAAAGCAATATATAGATTCAATGCAATCCCTATCAAGCTACCAATGGTATTTTTCAGAGAACTAGAACAAATAATTTCACAATTTGTATGGAAATACAAAAAACCTCAAATAGCCAAAGCATTCTTGAGAAAGAAAAATGGAACTGGAGGAATCAACCTGCCTTACTTCAGTCTCTACTACAAAGCCACAGTCATCAAGACAGTGTGGTGCTCGCACAAAGACAGAAATATAGATCAATAGAACAAAATAGAAAGCCCAGAAATAAACCCACACACCTATGGACACCTTATCTTTGCCAAAGGAAGCACGAACATACAATGGAATAAAGACAATCTCTTTAACAAGTGGTGCTGGGAAAACTGGTCAGCCACTTGTAAAAGAATGAAACTAGAACACTTTCTAACACCATACACAAAAATAAACTCAAAATGGATTAAAGATCTAAATATGAGACCAGAAACTATAAATCTCCTAGAGGAAAACATAGGAAAACATAGGCAAAACACTATCCGACATAAACCACAGCAGGATCCTCTATGACCCACCTCCCAGAATATTGGAAATTAAAGCAAAAATAAACAAATGGGACCTAATTAAAATTAAAGCTTCTGCACAACAAAGGAAACTATAAGTAAGGTGAAAAGACAGCCTTCAGAATGGGGGAAAATAATAGCAAACGAAGCAACAAAGTATTAATCTCAAAAATATACAAGCAACTCCTGAAGCTCAATTCCAGAAAAATAAATGACCCAATCAAAAAGTGGGCCAAAGAACTAAACAGACATTTCTCCAAAGAAGACATACAGATGGCTAACAAACACATGAAAAGATGCTCAACATCACTCATTAACAGAAAAATGCAAATCAAAACCACAGTGAGGTACCATTACACGCCGGTCAGGATGGCTGCTATCCAAAAATCCACAAGCAATAAATGCTGGAGAGGGTGTGGAGAAAAGGGAACCTTCTTACACTGTTGGTGGGTATGCAAACTAATACAGCCACTATGGAGAACAGTGTGGAGATTCCTTAAAAAACTGAAAATAGAACTGCCATATGACCCAGCAATTCCACCGCTGGGCATACACACTGAGGAAACCAGAATTGAAAGAGACACATGTACCCCAATGTTCATCACAGCACTGTTTACAATAGCCAGGACATGTTCATCAGCAGACGAATGGATAGGAAAGCTGTGGTACATATTCACCATGGAATATTGCTCAGCCATTAAAAAAAAAATACATTTGAATCAGTTCTAATGAGGTGGATGAAACTGGAGCCTATTATACAGAGTGAAGTAAACCAGAAAGAAAAACACCAATACAGAATACTAATGCATATATATGGAATTTAGAAAGATGGTAACGATAACCCTGTATGCAGGACAGCAAAAGAGACACAGATGTAATGAAGTCTTCTGGACTTTGTGGGAGAGGGCGAGGGCAGGATGATATGGGAGAAGGGCATTGAAACATGTAAATTATCATATGTGAAATGAATCGCCAGTCCAGGTTTAATGCATGATACAGGATGCTTGGGGCTGGTGCAATGGGATGACCCAGAGGGATGGGATGGGGAAGGAGGTGGGTTGGGTTTCAAGATGGGGAACACATGTACACCATGGGGATTCAAGTCAATGTATGGCAAAACCAATACAATGTTGTAAAGTAAAATAAATTAATTAATTACTTAAAAAATAAAAATAAAAAATAAAATATTTTGTATTAAGCTACAAATAAATGCTTAAGATATTTATAAGAAAACTAATAAAAAAGTTCTGTATGGCATGAAAGAGAATGTATGAAGAAACAAATATTTGTCTGGATGAGATAATATAATTGTAAAGACAGATTTTATCTAAATTAAAGCATAAATTTAATGCAATCTTTATCATAATTTGGAGAAGGAAATGGCCACCCACTCCGGTATTCTTGCCTGGAGAATTCCATGGACAGAGGCGCCTGGCTGGCTACAGTCCCTAGGGTTGCAGAGTTGGACATGACTGAGCAACTAAGACTACACTTGTAATCATTAATATAAATAAACTCACATACAATGTGGCTTAGTAATTCCAGCAAATGGGAACCTTACACAAAATTTGGAAGCATGTTTGTATGTGTGTGTGTGTGTGTGTGTGTGTGTGTGTGTGTGTGCGCGCGTGTGTGTCTGTGTAAGCTAAGACAGAAGCTTACACATCTATTAAGCGGGTTATAGAAATGGTGAAACATATTCTATCACTTCTTTTGCATTGCATAACTTGTAGCTATTTAAATAACTGAATAGACATGAAATAGATACAATGTCAGGGCTTCCTTGGTGGTTCAGACAGTAAAGAGCCTGCCTGCAATGTGGGTTCAGTCCCTGGGTCAGGAAGATCCCCTGGAGAGGGAAATGGTAGCCCTCTCCAGTATTCTTGCCTGGAAGATCCCATGGATAGAGGAGCCAGGCAGGCTACAGTCCATGGGGTCACAAAGAGTTGGACATGACTGAGCGACTTCACTTTCTTTCTAAAAAGTATGCATAAATATAAAGAAGAATGCATAGTAAAAAGTCATCAATTATACAAACCAGACTGGTAAGTGTTACATTGTCTCTTAATGAAGGGTAAAACTGTATAGGCTGAGAGAGGAGAAATTTAAGTTTTTAATTTACATATCTTAAATCTTTTAAACAAGAATGTATCATCCTTTAAATTAAAAACACAAATTCTGAAGAGAGACAGATAATGTTACTCTTCTAGTGCAGCTATCTGAGTTTTTCCTGTTTATTTGGATTCTTTCAAAATAATATTGTGGATAAGAAGTCATGATGGATTAACAATTTAGGATAGTATTTTTATGACAACAAATAGAAAGAATTAGATACACTTCTTTGATCTATGGAATTTATTTGAGGAAGGTTATGGAAGATGGAAAAATAAAGCCTAGGGTAGCATACATCATTATTTTCTCTCTTTATAATTAAAGCCTGGTCAGCCAAGGGGGGCATCTAGGATCTT
This sequence comes from Muntiacus reevesi, assembly GCF_963930625.1. Lineage (NCBI taxonomy): Eukaryota > Metazoa > Chordata > Mammalia > Artiodactyla > Cervidae > Muntiacus > Muntiacus reevesi. The sequence goes on along the minus strand of NC_089265.1, from coordinate 12,741,146 downwards.
GAGCTACACTGATCTTATAGATCAGTAGATCAGGCACCATAATTAAAAATCAAGGAGAATATTCAAAAGGACTTTGTTGATCAGTTAACAACTTTTTGTACCCCTCATATATAATAGATTGGATTTCACCACAGGATCATAACTAGAGCTTTATATTAGGAGGAGCTTCTGCTGCTTCCCTAGAGGCCTCATATTTTTAATCTATTGCAGCACTTAATGTATCTTGCAAAAACAACCTGTGTATTTTTGCAACAAGCATTCTAAATGCAAATTGAAGCTGGGAAAGGGAGAAAGTAAAACATAGTAACAAAGCTCTTATGAAAATAAGGAAGAAATTTATCTATAAATAAAATATAAAATTAAATAATGCTAAATAGACCAAATTGTGTCTTTTACAAAATTAACTCAGTATTATTAAAACACTGAATACTGAAAAGGGTTGAATAAAATTATATCCTTCAGTAGAGAGCTTTACTCTTAGATTATGTAAGTGTCATAAACTTCATTTAAACTTTGAGGCAAACCAAAAGCACTTCCCTAGAAGTATATTTCCTTCAAGACTCAATGTTATCTGCCATAAGGTTATTACAGGTGATTAAAATAGTACCTTGTCGTATACAGTCGGACCTTACTGTTTATCTATTCCACATATAATAGTTTGCATTTGCGAACCTGGAACTCCCAGCCCATCCTTCCCCTTTGCCTTTGGCAACCACAAGTCTGCTCTCCATGTCTGTGGTTCTGTGTCTGTTTCAAGTTCCACTGTGTCATATTTTAGATTCCAAATGTAAATGATATCATAAATTCAATACCCTGTGATAAATAATAATGGAAAGGAAAAAGAAAAAGAAAAAGAATATATATATATATATATATATATATATATATATATATATATATAAGAACTGAATCATTTTTCCATGTAGAAATTAACAGAACACTGTAAATCACCTGCACTTCAAAAACATAAATAAAAACTTCTTGCACAGGTTAAAAAAAAATTTAAAAACAAACAAACAAAAAAACAGTATCTCGCTGCCACTGTGATCACTCTAGTCATTTGTATGGCAGACTATTTTCTAGGCTCTAGGAATATATACAGAAGTAGACAATTAGCTTAGTTTAATATTTCAAATTTTCCTAATTTTCCAATTTATGTGTTTCACATTATACATATCTAAGAACTGTTTCCACTGCATCTCAAAAGTTTTAAGTTCTATTGTCATTTAGTCTGAAATGTCTTTAAACTCCATGTGAGACTTTATTGACCCTTGTGTCAATTTTAAGTCTGTTGCATAATTTCCAAATATTTTAGCATTTTCCAGCTATGTTTCAGTTATTGATTCTTAGTTCCATCTCAGTTTTGTCTCAGAACATGTGCTATGTGATTTCTATTCTAATTTTATCAGGGTGTGTTTACTGCACAATAGATGGTCTGTTGTTATAAATAAATGTTCCATAAGAGCTTGAGAAGAATGTGTACTCTTATGGTGCTTACTGAAGCATTTCACAAATGTCAATTAGATTGCATTGATTGATATTGCTTTTCAGATCACTTTTACTACATGCTTGATCTATCAGTTACTGACGGTGGGTGGATTTGTAGTCTTCAACTACTCTGAATTTAGCAACTACTCCTTATTAATTTTTTGCCTCACCTATTAGATATTATATTGCTACATTAATATTCATTTAAGATTGTAATATATTTGTGAAGGATTGATATCTTTGTCATTACATAGCCCTCTTCTTTATCTCTGATAATTTTCCCTGTTACGAATATTGACTTTTCTGAAATTATTATTACTAGTTTAGATTTATTTAGAAAGTTTTAGCATGGTGTAACTTTCTTCACCAATTTGAATTTATCTTCTCAGAATCTTTATATTTAGCATGTCCTATGCTGGACAACATATAAATGGATTTTGTTGCTTTAAAAACAATTAACCCATTCTAATAATATCAGTTTTTTAGCTGGTGATTTTTGACGATCATATTTAGAGCAATAATGCACTTTGATTAACATCTTCCATCTTAATAATTATGTTCTACTTATTTCTGGAGGTTTTCAGTTTTAACTAAGCATTTGATTCCATTTGATCTCTTCTCTAAGTGGTTCAATTATACTTCATTTTAAAAAATTAGTGGTCAGCATAGAGTTTACTGTATACACTTTTAACTAATTAAGTCCACCTTCAAGTAACACTTTCTGCTTCATATATAGTACAGGTACTATGTAATAACATATTCCCAATTCCTCTCCCCTTTCTTTTGTGCTATTGGTACCACTCATTTCACTTATGCACACACATAATCATCCAACTAATTGTCACTTTCATTAAATCAATTTTGTATAAAATCAGCTCCAAATAAGAAAGCTCAACTATTTTATTTCACTTTCATTATCCCTTTGGCAATGCTCTTTCTTTATGTAGATCCTTATTTCTGAATCATACCATTGTTTCTATTGGAAAAACCTCATCATATTACATGAAGGGCAGGTATCCTACAAATGAAATGCTTTAGTTATTGTCTCATAATATTTTTATTTGTCCTTAAATTTTGAAAGATAATTTCAATGTATGCACAATACTAGATTAGCATTTTTCTTCCCTCACTTTAAATATACCATATCACTCTCTTCTTGTTTGCAAGGTTTTAAGTATAATTTTGATGAAAAGTCTGATATAGTTACTATCCTTATTCTCCTATGGATAAATTCACCCACACCCCAACAACTCCTAGCTTTCTTCAAGATTTTCTTTTTCTTTTTTACTTCCTGCAGTCTGGCTATAATATGATTAGTGTTTTAGTGTTTGTCTTGTTATTTTAGTGCTTATCTTGCATTCTGTGAACTTCCTGGAACATGGTTTGATGTTTGTCATTAATTTGGAAAGTCTCAATCTTCTGGCCTTATGTTGTTTTCACTAGAAGTGTGGCTGTGTTTGATATTGCTGTAGTTACCTATGTCAGAGGCTAAAAATCTCCTTAGTGTCCTGTTCTGTTCTTTATTTTCATCTCCTTTTTCATAAGTCAGCTACCCTAATGCTCTTTTTTTTCCCCCCCAGAGTGTCTATCTTGCAGCTCCTCCAGATGCATTTCACTGCTATTGTACTGGAACCTTGATGTGGCAGTAAGGTGAGAGTTCAGGGCCTCTGCTCTGGTCTGTGGATTTTACAAGTGTTTCTTGCTTCCTCATTGAGTTGACACAGGAAGATTAGAGGGAGTTGAAGAGAGAGGAATGCTCTTCCCTTACCAGTGAAGGGCAAGACTCTGGTCAATCTTTTCTCTAGAATAGTAGGCCTTTCTCAGGTAGAATGATCTCCATGAGGACTACTTTTCCCCCCTCACTGTCAAAGCCATGAGGACTCTGTCTTGAAATTTTACTATGAGGACACAGTGGGTTTCCTGGGGATAAAGGGTGAGTTCTCTCACACACGACCAGAAACCCCAGGAATATCTTCTCTCATTCAAAGTTCCACACTGAGGTTCCCGATTTTGACAAAATTACTTTTTAAGTTGTCCAACCATTTTATTTCTCTAGCAGTTTCTGCTCTAGGTAAACAGATTTTAGCTCTCCCTCTCTCTATTTACCTGTCTCAGAAAATACTTTGCTGTGCAAACTCAGTTCTTTGATGGATCCCAAAAAAAATTCCCTGACTTTTGATTTCTTCCCCTTTTTTCTTTGTTTAAGGATGGGAAGGACAACTTTCAAACTCTACACTGGGAAGCCTAAAGTTTCACTAATTTACTTATTATAGTGAAGTAAAGCCTCATTAAGCAGATGTTATTTTATTTGGGATCTTTATGACAAAGCAGTTCTAACCCTGTAATAATAAAGGGGGAAGTATTTTATGCAAAGCAAACATCATATTCAAGGCCTCTGAGAAGCAATGGCCTAGTAAATTCAAGTCCAGTGTGGCTGGAACATGAAGAGTCAGTGAAAGAGTACTAGAGAAGTAAGTAAAAATGCAGAAGCAGGCAGGAAGAGATTTTACTCTGGGTCATGATAACAAATATGATAGTCTTCTAAATATACTGAAAAGTTACTGGAAGTTTTATTAAGAAGGACAACATAGTCCAACTCACTTAAAAAAAATGGCTCTATTTTGTGGGAGTAACATTGTTCTGGGGTAGGAGCAGGTGAAACAAGACCCTTTGGGAGTCTATTGGAATAGCCTCATCAAGAAGAGGGTTGAACTAAAGTTTTAGGATTGAAAAGGAAAAGAAGTAGCTAGATTGGGAATTTTTTAAGAGATAGAACCAGATGACTTTCTGACATAATTTGTTGGGAAGCGTAGGTACAGGCTGAAGCCAACTTGTGAACATTACTATAGGAAAATAACTTAGATGACTCACAGATTAATTAATCCATTCCCACATTAATCAAACAGTCCAGAACGAGTAGAAAAATGGCTTAATGATACAAAGCTAGCATGATTACGGCCTGGAATTAGATGACTCTCGTAACAGGCCTTTTAGTCATCATAACAGTTTTGTTCACTCTGTTTTCTGAGTATATTTATTTATGCAAAAATAATATATTTCTACTTCAAATTTATCTATATATGCCATTTCCTTTCCTAACTTTTTAAAAAGAGATGCAAGCCAGACTTTAATTTCTTTAAAAGTCTGCTAACTGTCATATAATTATTTCAAAACTCACACATGAACATATTTGTTAAAATTGAACTGAAAATAAGACAAAGGCTCAGTCAGTTAAATTTTTTAATGTAGAACTGTAATGATAGTTCAGCTAGAATGACTAATTGTATACTACAGTATCAGGTGACTGCCTTAAAATTATATCATAGTGATTCTAGCCAATTAGTTTTTAAAGGGAAGAGTATAACCATAGCCCAATGTAAATTCAAATGAACCTAGGTGTCTTAATTGAATAAATTAAATGTGCATGCATATGTAAAAGTATAAGATATAAAACTGCAATTTGGTCTTACATTTAGATCTTTAATCCATTTTGAGTTTATTTTTGTGTATGGTGTTAGAAAGTGTTCTAGTTTCATTCTTTTACAAGTGGTTGACCAGTTTTCCCAGCACCACTTGTTAAAGAGATTGTCTTTTTTCCATTGTATATCCTTGCCTTCTTTGTCAAAGATAAGGTGTCCATAGGTTCATGGATTTACCTCTGGGCTTTCTATTCTGTTCCATTGATCTATATTTCTGTCTTTGTGCCAGTACCATACTGTCTTGATGACTGTGGCTTTGTAGTAGAGACTGAAGTAAGGCAGGTTGATTCCTCCAGTTCCATTCTTCTTTCTCAAGATTACTTTGGCTATTTGAGGTTTTTTGTATTTCCATACAAATTGTGAAATTATTTGTTCTAGTTCTGTGAAAAATACCGTTGGTAGCTTGATAGGGATTGCATTGAATCTATAGATTGCTTTGGGTAGAATAGCCATTTTGACAATATTGATTCTTCCAATCCATGAACACGGTATGTTTCTCCATCTGTTTGTGTACTCTTTGATTTCTTTCATCAGTGTTTTATAGTTTTCTATGTATAGGTCTTTCGTTTCTTTAGGTAGATATACTCCTAAGTATTTTATTCTTTTTGTTGCAATGGTAAATGGTATTATTTCCTTAATTTCTCTTTCTGTTTTTTCATTGTTAGTATATAGGAATGCAAGGGATTTCTGTGTGTTAATTTTATATCCTGCAACTTTACTATATTCATTGATTAGCTCTAGTAATTTTCTGGAAGAGTCCTTAGGGTTTTCTATGTAGAGAATCATGTCATTTGAAAACAGCGAGAGTTTCACTTCTTCTTTTCCTATCTGGATTCCTTTTATGTCTTTTTCTGCTCTGATTGCTGTGGCCAAAACTTCCAACACTATGTTGAATAGTAGTGGTGAGAGTGGGCATCCTTGTCTTGTTCCTGATTTCAGAGGAAATGCTTTCAATTTTTCACCATTGAGGGTGATGCTTGCTGTGGGTTTGTCATATATAGCTTTTATTATGTTGAGGTATAGATTTAATGTAAGACCAGAAACTATAAAACTCCTAGAGGAGAACATAGGCAAAACACTCTCCGACATAATTCACAGCAAGATCTTCTATGACCCACCTCCCAGAATATTGGAAATAAAAGCAAAACTAAACAAATGGGACCTAATGAAAATTAAAAGCTTTTGCACAACAAAGGAAACTACAAGTAAGGTGAAAAGACAGCCCTCAGATTGGGAGAAAATAATAGCAAATGAGGAAACAGACAAAGGATTAATCTCAAAAATATACAAGCAACTCCTGAAGCTCAATTCCAGAAAAATAAATGAACCAATCAAAAAATGGACCAAAGAACTAAACAGACATTTCTCCAAAGAAGACATACAGATGGCTAACAAACACATGAAAAGATGCTCAACATCACTCATTATCAGAGAAATGCAAATCAAAACCACAATGAGGTACCATTACATGCCAGTCAGGATGGCTGCTATCCAAAAGTCTACAAGCAATAAATGCTGGAGAGGGTGTGGAGAAAAGGGAACCCTCTTACACTGTTGGTGGGAATGCAAACTAGTACAGCCACTATGGAGAACAGTGTGGAGATTCCTTAAAAAACTGGAAATAGAACTGCCATATGACCCAGCAATACTACTTCTGGGCATACACACTGAGGAAACCAGATCTAAAAGAGACACGTGCACCCCAATGTTCATCGCAGCACTGTTTATAATAGCCAGGACATGGAAGCAACCTAGATGCCCATCAGCAGATGAATGGATAAGGAAGCTGTGGTACATATACACCATGGAATATTACTCAGCCGTTAAAAAGAATTCATTTGAATCAGTTCTAATGAGATGGATGAAACTGGAGCCCATTATACAGAGTGAAGTAAGCCAGAAAGATAAAGAACATTACAGCATACTAACACATATATATGGAATTTAGAAATATGGTAACGATAACCCTATATGCAAAACAGAAAAAGAGACACAGAAGTACAGAACAGACTTTTGAACTCTGTGGGAGAAGGGGAGGGTGGGATGTTTCGAAAGAACAGCATGTATATTATCTATGGTGAAACAGATCACCAGCCCAGGTGGGATGCATGAGTCAAGTGCTCGGGCCTGGTGGGCTGGGAAGACCCAGAGGAATCTGGTGTAGATGGAGGTGGGAGGGGGGATCGGGATGGGGAATACGTGTAACTCTATGGCTGATTCATATCAATGTATGACAAAACCCACTGAAAAATAAAAGATAAAAAAAAAAAACCTGCAATTTGCAACACTTTATAAAAGTATCTGTTTTTAGCTTCTACTAAATCTTGACACCTATTTTTGAGGACTGAGCCCTATGTTACAGTGTTTCAAATAATAAGGTGCTGGCATAGTTTTGCCTTTGGAAAAGATTCCAGAAACAATCCTTAGTTTAATAATCAGAAATAGTGATTCAAAAGGATTGGCGAAGAATTATTAGTATTTAATTTACTTAATAACCTGAACTTTGTTTTCTTTGAATATAATTAAAACTTTTGAAAAGAGAAAAGCATTAACATTCCAGTTGTACAAAAACATAGCTCTTATGTACTACAGCTATTGGCCAGGCACTCTCAAATATTTTACATGTAGTGCTGGTGGCCCAGATGGTAAAGAATCTGCCTACAATTCAAGAGACCTGGGCCTAATCCCTGGGTTCGGAATATCCCCTGAAGAAGGGTATGACTACCCACTCCAATATTCCTGTCTGGAGAATCCCACGGGCAGAGGAGCCTGGTGGGCTACAGTCCACAGAACTGCAAAGAGTTGGACACAACTGAGTGATGAACACTTTCACTTTTTCATTAATTTAAATCTAACCTACAAGAGGATTTTTTTTTAACTCCTCATATTATGCATGAAGAATATGGGATTTTAACAGACTATTACTTCTGAAAGGTTGCATTGCCAGTAATTAAGGACCCAGGATTGAAACCAAGATAATCAGACTCCAGAATCTGTGTTCACAATTAACTGCTACAACGCCTTCCTGTTACATTATACTGTCTTCTTGTTCCATAAAGAACGTACCCACTTCCTTATACTATTCTTCACAAAGGAAATGAAAAAAATTTTTACTAATTTTAAGTATGATTATTAAATACTAATAGAACAAGGAGCTTGTTTTGTAGCTTCCCTAGAGGCTCAGTAGTAAAAGAATCTGCCTGCCAATTCAGGAGATGTGCGTTCGATCTTCGGTCGGGAAGATCCCCTGGCAGAGAACATGGCAACCCACATCAGTATTCTTGCCTGAAAATATACCATGGACAGAGGAGCTGGTGGGCTACAGTCCATGGAGTCACAAAGATTCAACACAACTCGCAGCTGAACACACACACACATGCACACACACACATTTTCACTTATCATTTGTCTGTTACTTTATTCACCTACTTAATCAATCAAAATTTCTTATGAAACTCTTAGGTATTAAGGTTAGCAGAAGACGAAGATTAAAGACAAAGTTGCCTTTCTCACTATGTGTAAAAGAATGAAATTAGAAAATTTCCTAACACCATTCATAAAGATAAACTCAAAAATGGATTAAAGACCTAAATGTAAGACCAGAAACTAAAAAACTCTTAGAGGAAAATATAGGCAGAATACCCTATGACATAAATGATAGCACGATCCTCTATGACCCTCCTTCTGGAATAATGGAAATAAAAACAAAAATAAACAAGTGGGACCTAATTAAATTTAAAAGCTTTTTCACAGCAAACGAAACAATAAACAAGGTGAAAAGACTACCTTCACAATAAGAGAAATTAATATCAAATGAAACAACTGACAAAGGATTAATTTCCAAAATATACAAGCAGCTCATATAACTCAATACCATAAAAACAAACAACCCAATTAAAAAAAAATGGGTGAAAGATCAGAACAGTTCTCCAAAGAAGACATACAGGTGGCTAACAAATACATGAAAAGATGCTCAACATTGCTCATTATTAGATAAAAGCAAATCAAAACTACAATGAGATAGCACCTCACATCAGCCAGAATGACCATCATCAAAGTCTATAAACAGTAAATCCTGGAGTGGGTGTGGAGAAAACGGAACACTTGTGCACTGATGGTTGGAGTGTAAATTGATACAGCCACTATGAAAGACAGTATGGAGATTCCTTAAAAAGCTAGGAATAAAACTACAATATGACTCAGCAATCCCACTATTAGGCATAAATCCTGAGGAAACAAAAATTAAAAAAGACACCTGTACCCAAATATTCACTGCAGCACTATTTATAATAGCTAGAACATGGAAGCAACCTAAATGTCCATCAACAGATGAATGGATAAAGAACCTGTGGTACATATATACAATGGAATATTATTCAGGCATAAACAAGGAACACATTTGAGTTGGTTCTAATGAGGTGGATAAACCTAGAGCCTATTATACAGAGTGAAGTCAGAAAGAAAAACAAATATCAAATACTAACACATATAAATGAAGTTTAGAAAGATGGTACTGATGAAATTATTTGTAGGACAGCAATGGAGACACAGACATAGATAACAGACTTATGGAGACGGTGGGCAGGGAGAGGAAGGAGAGGGTGGGATGTATGGAGAGAGTGACATGGAAACTTACATTACCATATGTAAAATAGACAGCCAATGGGGATTTGCTCTACGACTCAGGGAACTCAAACCCAGACCCTAACAAACTAGAGGTGTGGGATGGGGAGGGAAGTGAGAGGAAGACTCAAGAGGCAGGGGACATGTGTATACCTATGGCTAATTCACATGGATGTTTGGTAGAAACCAACACAATTTTGTAAAGCAATTATCCTTCAATTGAAAAATAAATGTAAAGAAAAGACAGAAAATGACAAAAAAGAGAAAAGGTTACTGTCCTCAACTATTTTCAAGTCCATGGGAAGCCTACAGAAATTTGCATAACCTTTGCATGATTTGAAAATAATCAGGGAGAAAAAGCTAAATAGGAAAAAAAAAAACAGCACTAAAATTTAGAATGATAAACACATAAATGTAACAAAAGTAAGTTTCATGCTAGTTAAATTGAAGAAGTGGTAAGGAAAATTTTAGTGTGACTTCTTCATTCTCATGAGGAACATTTCAATATATTGTGATCCTTGGACAAGCAGCAATGATATCACCTGGAAATTTGTTGCTGTTCAGAATGTACAATTTTGAGCCTCATCTCAGGTCTACCAAATGAGAGCCTGCATATTACCATAAGCCCAGGGTAATTTATTTATTAAATTTCTTTAATAAGTGATTTATTTAATTTATGTACATTGAAGTTAGAGAAGCAATATTATAAAGACATATACCTTGAATGTTTGTTTCCATAAACTCCTTGTGCATATTTGATGCCCAGTCACAAAGTCATGTCCAACTATTTGTGACCCCATGGACTGCAGAATGACAGGATTCCCTGTCCTTCACTATCTCCACTGAGTTTGCTTAAACTCATGTCTACTGAGCCAGTGATTCCATTCAATCATTTCATCCTCTGTCATCCCCTTTCCCTCCTGCCCTCAATCTTTCCCAGCATCAGTGTCTTTTCCAATGAATCAACACTTCGCACCAGGTGTCCAAAAATTGGAGCTTCAGCATCAGTCCTTCCAATGAATATTCAGGGTTGATTTCCTTTAGGAGTGATTGGTTTGATCTTATTGCTTTCCAAGAAACTCTCAAAGAGTCTTCTTCAGCACCACAGTTCAAAAGCATCAATTCTAAGTGCTTAGCCTTCTTTAAGGTCCAACTCTTACATCTGTACATTACTACTAGAAAACATATAGCATTTACTATACAGACCTTTGTTGGCAAAATTATGTCTCTGCTTTTTAATATGCTGTCTAGTTTTGTCATAGCTTTTCTTCCAAGGAGCAACCATCTTTTAATTTCATGGCTGGAATTACCGTCCACAATGATTTTGGAGCCCAAGAAAACAAAATCTGCCATTGTTTCCATTTTTTCCCCGTGTATTTGCCGTGAAATGATGGGATGGATGCCATGATCTTAGTTTTTTGAAAGCTGAGTTTTAAGCTAGCATTTTTGCTCTCCTTTTTCACCTTCATCAAGAGGTTATTTTAGTTCCCCCTTGCTTTCTGCTATTAGGGTGCTATCATCTGCATATCTCAGGTTTTTGATACTTCTCCCAGCAATCTTGATTCCATCTTATGATTCATCCAGTGAATATGTAGCTTGTTAAAGCTCCCTCTAGGATTCATTCCTGTCACTACTATGTCTTTGGGGGCCCATAATTAGTCCCACTCAAACTTGGAATAGTTGATAATTGCTTAACTGTAGAATGTAGAACAAGAATAAGTTTTGACAGGTATTTGGTCTTTTTACATTTGTCATTGTGGTCAGAATTTACTATTGTACAAGATGATTAAAAAAAAAGAGAGAGAGATTGTATGGGAGAGATCCTTATTTGTAAATGAGAAGGCATTTGGGTTGTTCAGAAATTCAGTAGAAAAGCATCATTAATAACAGAGTTCAGAAAATTATACCAAATGATTAGTTAGTGAAGTGATGACAGATACAGAATATGCAGACTCCATCAGCTAAACTCCATCATCCTTACTACAAAAAAATGTGTATGTAATGACTGAACATGTGACATCTTGCAAGAGTCATTTTAAAGACTAGATCTCATCATTGTAGAACAATGGTTGCTGTTTGATAAAAGATACTAAGATAAAGGGGATTTTAATGTGGGCAGTGCTTAAAATCCCCAGATTTTACATAAGTTTATTACTAATACTATGAGCCGTCCTTGGGTTGACTTCTTAGAAACTGCCATACTATCTGTGTGGTCAACGTCAATAAAACAGAATTTCCAAATCAGCATGGCCTTTGCCACAATGAATTCTTCTACCGTGTTTAAATTATAACAAACCTTGAAAGGCAAAAATAAGCAGATATCAAGGATATTACCGGAAAACTAAGCTATAGAGATAAAAATAAGCTAAAATCAATTCTCAGACTCCTAGTCCCCAGATAAATTTCCCCAACCTCTCATGTATTTTCATAAGAGACTCTATTCTTTAACTATACAAAATTTCCAGTAACACATTGTAGAGATATTAGAGTTGAAGTGTCAGGAGCTAAGAGAAAAAAAGAATGACACGGTCAAGAAAGAATTTGTTAGAGAATATTCACATTGCAAAGAGTAGGCTCTGACACACAGTGGAGTTAACAAGAATCTTTTAGTCTGTGAAATTTATCAAAACCAATTAAATAAACCCATATTGCCCTACAAAAATATATATCAAATTATTTCTGCTAAAACACTAATAACAACATATGTAAAAATATGTTTTTTTAAAAACATATTTACAAAATGTTTTCATATGAATTATACATAATTAATTGTGAACAACAAACAGTTTGTTATACTATATTAGTAATTTATCTCAACTATGGGAGTTGACAGTATATTAGAAAGCCAAATGTTTTATTGTCAGACAGGCCTCAAAATTAATTTATCATTCTGTTATTTATTAGGGTGTGAGATCTTAATGAACATCTCAATTTTTCATCTACAGTTTGAGCTAATAATCTCTACCTTGAGAGCAGGTTTTCAAAATATAAACCAACTGAAAAAGTTTAAGAGACCTTGAGAGAGTATGCATGTGATGACTCTTAGTGACCGATTCTCATCTGCTAATAAAATTATTCATATTCTGAGCTATCATCTGAATTTTCTCCATTGATTACAATCAAACACATGAATGCATCAGTGTCCATTCCTCCTCTACTTTGGTGTGCATTTTTGGTGCCCTTTTGTTTCTTCCAAAATGACAACTGCTTTCTTCTTCACATAAGTGGTCATTCACCCTTGGGCCAAGGAAATACTGCTCACCAGAACAATATTTCATCTGAGTACCACTTTCAAAGAATTCAGGACAGTGCTATCTGTCACTGAGAAAGTGGATTAAATGTGAGGATTCTTACTACTATAAGAGTCATGTTAAAAGGAGTTATTGATTTACTGTCAACAGAAACAAACTCATGTTGATAGCACCTGGAAATCAATTTCACCATCTTTAAACACAACTTCTCAAAAAGAAATGTGCAATTGATATAGAGAACACAAATTGTAGAGTGCAACATATACATGCTAATTTGTCCTAAAAAAAAAAAACTTTGTCCTAAAACTTTTCATACTCATTAGTACCATGATCATTTCTGTGGTAGTTTCTTTACTGAAAATCATCTGTCTATGTTCTATGCCATGGATAAAATATAGTGACAAGAACTTTTGGTTTTGCTCTAACTAAAAGTCCCTGTCGATGTATTTTGTCCATGGCATATAATATACATGTTACATGCATACATATTTATATATTTATTTATTCATACAATGCAAAAAACACAGATATATCTATACTATATATTTTATATATAAACTACATTCAAATATTACTTATCTAATTAAATGAGATTTCATAAAATTTAGAAACAGGAAAATAAAAATAGAGGAATAAAGAAATGTCATCACAGAAGTAAGAGCTCAACTTCTTTTCTGTTTCTCAGTACAAAGAATAAGATTTTCTAATTTCCAGAACTGGCCCAGAGTGACTGTGAATTGGCAAGAGAGCTGCCTAAGAGAATAATTAGAGTCGAGCTAAATAGTACATGAAGCACAAAAGCACATGGTCAATCTTTTGTCAGTTTGTTTATAAAAGACAATGTTGTTGACCCATTCAATGTACTTATTTTTCTTATTTCACTAGTAAATATTTATGGTATCTAGTAAATAAATCACTCGTTCTTTACTAAAGTCAAAAATACCAGGAATAATCTTACATACATGTGACTTTTTATTCTGTACTATTAAAATGATTTTCCTTATTGCCTGAAATTCAAAAACACATCAATTCACTTAGGTAATTAACATACTTAAATAACAATCAGAAATGTTCATATTTCTAGATAGACTACCTGGAGAATATTACCAAACTACCAAAAGCATTCTTTGGAATTGACTTTCTTTGGGATTGATTGAAAACTGACCTTTTCCAGTCCTATGGCCACTGCTGAGTTTTCCAAATTTGGTGGCATATTGAGTGCAGCACTTTCACAGCATCATCTTTTAGGATTTGAAATAGCTCAACTGGAATTTCATCACCTCCACTAGATTTGTTCATAGTGATGATTCATAAGGCCCAATTGACTTCACATTCCCGGATGTCTGGCTCTAGGTGAGTGATCACACCATCGTGATTATCTGGATCATGAAGATCTTTTTTTGTAGAGTTCTTCTGTGTATTCTTGCCTCCTCTTACCATGTTCTGCTTCTGTTAGTTCCATACCATTTCCGTCCTTTATTGAGTCCATTTTGCATGAAATGTTCCCTTGGTATCTCTAATTTTCTTGAAGATATCTCTAGTCTTTCCCATTCTGTTGTTTTCCTCTATTTCTTTGCATTGGTCGCTGAGGAAGGCTTTCTTATCTCTTCTCGCTATTCTTTGGAACTCTGCATTCAAATGGGTATATCTTTCCTTTTCTCCTTTGCTTTTCACTTCTCTTCTTTTCACAGCTATTTGTAAAGCCTCCTCAGACAGCCATTTTGCCTTTTTGAATTTCTTTTCCATGGGGATGGTCTTGATCCCTGTCTCTTGTACAATGAATGTTATGAACCTCTGTCCATAGCTCATCAGGGACTCTATCAGATCTAGTCCTTTAAATCTATTTCTCACTTCCACTGTATAGTCATAAGGGATTTGATTTAGGTCATACCTGAATGGTCTAGTGGTTTTCCCTACTTTCTCAAATTTAAATCTGAATTTGGCAATAAGGAGTTCATGATCTGAACCACAGTCATCTCCTTGTCTTGTTTTTGCTGACTGTGTAGAGCTGCTCCATCTTTGGCTTCAAAGAATATAATCAATCTGATTTCAGTGTTGACCATCTGGTGATGTCTATGTGTAGACTCTTCTCTTGTGTTGTTGGAAGAGGATGTTTGCTATGACCAGTGTGTTCTCTTGGCAAAACTCTATTAGCCTTTGCCCTGCTTCATTCCATACTCCAAAGCCAAACTGGTCTGTTACTCCAGGTGGTTCTTGACTTCCTACTTTTGCATTCCAGTCCCCTATAATGAAAAGGACATATTTATTGGGTGTTAGTTCTAAAAGGTCTTGTAGGTCTTCATAGAACCACTCAACTTCAGCTTCTTCAGCGTTACTGGTTGGGGCATAGGCTTGGATTACCATGATACTGAATGGCTTGCCTTAGAAACAAACAGAGATCACTCTCTCATTTTTGAGATTGCATCCAAGTACTGCATTTCAGACTTGTTGACCAGGATGGCTACTCCATTTCTTCTAAGGGCTTCCTGCCCACAGTAGTAGATATAGTGGTCATCTGAGTTAAATTCACCCATTCCATTCCATTTTAGTTTGCTGATTTATAGAATGTCGACATTCACTCTTGCCATCTCCTGTTTGACCACTTCCAGTTTGCCTTGATTCATGGACCTAACACTCCAGGTTCCTATGCAATATTGCTCTTTACAGCATTGGACCTTGCTTCTATCACCAGTCACATCCACAACTGGGTATTGTTTTTGCTTTGGCTCCATCCCTTCATTCTCTCTGGAGCAATTTCTCCACTGATCTCCAGTAGCATATTGGGCACCTACCGACCTGGGGAGTTCGTCTTTCAGTATCCTATCATTTTGCCTTTTCATACTGTTCATGGGGTTCTCAAGGCAAGAATACTGAAGTGGTTTGCCATTCCCTTCTCCAGTGGAGCACATTCCCAAAGAAAGGTGATCCCAAAGAATGCTCAAACTACCTCACAATTGCACTCATCTCACACGCTAGTAAAGTAATGCTCAAAATTCTCCAAGTCAGGTTTCAGCAATACATGAACCATGAACTTCCAGATGTTCAAGCTGGTTTTAGAAAAGGCAGAGGAACCAGAGATCAAATTGCCAACATCCACTGGATCATCAAAAAAATCAAGAAAATTCCAGAAAAACATATATTTCTGCTTTATTGACTATGCCAAAGCCTTTGATTGTGTGGATCACAATAAACTGCAGAAAATTCTGAAGAGATGGGAATACCAGACCACTTGACCTGCCTCTTGAGAAACCTATATCCAGGTCAGGAAGCAACAGTTACAGCTGGACATGGACCAATAGACTGGTTCCAAATAGAAAAAGGAGTACACCAAGGCTGTATATTGTCACCCTGCTTATTTAAATTATATGCCGAGTACATCATGAGAAATGCTGGGCTGGAAGAAGCACAAGCTGGAATCAAGATTGCCAGGAGAAATATCAATAACCTCAGATATGCAGATGACAGCACCCTTATGGCAGAAAGTGAAGAGGAACTAAAAAGTCTCTTGATGAAAGTGAAAGAGGAGAGTGAAGAAGTTGGCTTAAAGCTCAACATTCAGAAAACTAAGATCATGGCATCTGGTCCCATCACTTCAGGGCAAATAGATGGGGAAACAGTGGAAGCAGTGTCAGACTTTGTTTTTTGGGGGGCTCTAAAATCACTGCAGATGGTGATTGCAATCATGAAATTAAAAGATGCTTACTCCTTGGAAGGAAAGTTATGACCAACCTAGATAGCATATTAAAAAGCAGAGACATTAGTTTGTCAACAAAGATCCGTCTAGTCAAGGCTATGGTTTTTCCAGTGGTCATATATGGATGTGAGAGTTGGACTTTAAAGAAAGCTGAGTGCTGAAGAATTAATGATTTTGAACTGTGGTGTTGGAGAAGACTCTTGAGAGTACCTTGGACTGCAAGGAGGTCCAACCAGTCCATCCTAAAGATTTCAGCCCTGGGTGTTCACTGGAAGGACTGCTGCTGAAACTGAAACTCCAGTACTTTGACCACCTTGTGCGAAGAGCTGACTCATTGCAAAAGACCCTGATGCTTGGAGGCATTAGGGGCAGGAGGAGAAGGGGATGACAGAGGATGAGATGGCTGGATGGCATCACCAACTTGATGGATATGAGTTTGAGTAAACTCTGGGAGTTGGTGATGGACATGAGGCCTGGCGTGCTGCGATTCATGGGGTCGCAAACAGTTGGACACGCCTGAGCGACTGAACTGAACTGAATCATAACCATGATGAGATACAAATACCTATGATAGAAGGTAACTGGTGAAGTCTTCCACAAGCTCATACATTTTCATAATACAAAAGTTACAGAGAATATTTTGATAAGGATGATTCTGGAAATAATTTCTAGGAAAATTAATATCATTTGTGATGTGTTCTTAATTCAGGAAAATTATTGGTAGTTAAAGCTAGAACTGTAATATAGAGGAAACTTCACAATCTATTGCAAGTTAATCACTAATGATGTTGCCTATACAAATAAATTATATATAATGAGCCATCTCTTTGGAACCCTGTCTCTCAGATAATGAGCATTATATGAAGATACTTTTATTTGGCTCACAGGAAACATCCTAACCAGACCCACCTGTGAATGGTTGCAGGCAGGAAGAAATTAAGACATCTCCTCCAGAAACTGACTGGAACAGGACTTTACCCTCTCCTCTTTTAGTATAAAAGTAGTCTGAATTCTAACTCACGGAAGATGGTTTTGTTTGAGACACTAGTCCAGCACCTTCTCTGTCTGCTGAGAATAAAGTCACTATTTGTTGTCCTTAAAACTCATCTCTTAATTTACTGAACTGTCCTGTGGTAAGCAGTACAAACTTGGAAATCATAATGGCAGTATGGATTTCATTTCAGTATATGAGAGAATCTAGATGAAAGTATAACGTTGGTCAATATGCATATATAATCTTAGAAGGTCTAAAATTCTTTAAGCATGTATACTCTAAATTTTTTATAAAGATAAAATTCACAGAGAGGGCAATGGCATTAGATCACAGGGAGAACCAATGAATAACAGTAACAGTTTGGCTTACTCAGAAAGTCCAGCAAAATGGATAAAACAGAGAATCCAAACTAAAGCAGAATACTAATTCTAGTATTAGGGATACTAACTCACGAGTGGCTACTAATACTAGTCCGGTCACATTCAATAGAGAACATGACGCCTGGGCTCATGCCTGCCAATGGACTCACCTTTCCAATGGTCTCCTTTTTCAGGATCATGTGCTTTTTACTTTTAAGCTATGGATATAGAGAAAATTGTACACCTCCCAAATTTTACAGATAGCTTTATACAGTAAGTTAAGATAACCAAACAGAGAAATCTCATGGTCTGGGCTGAGAAGAAATACAAAAAAATGCTGGAATGACTGCTCCAGAAAGTACACTCAAGGAGGAAAGGCTCTGATTGTTTTTTTTTCCTGAAATTTTGCACACATACATAGGGGAAATGTGTGCACGGGGTGATTTAAGAGGAAAAAGGATAAGGAGAGACAAATGTGCTTTAGAATCTTGGGCCATGATAGTTTAAACATAGATATATTTGTATTGCTTGATAATTTTATTGTGAAAGCAAAACAATAAAAAGTGAAGTAGTTACTAACAGAAGCAAAGGAGCATTAATAAAAGCAGCACTGCAGAAAGTTCAGTATGCAAACCAGGTGGAGTTTAAAATGAATCACTTGGTATTGATGCAAATTTCATCTTTTCTAGTGTAATAAAAGATAAGTCATGATGGGCTGTCTCAGGACATTAAAACTGAGACTTAATTCTACAGACTTACCATAGGCCAAAAGCAATTCTAAGATTTCATTTATTTCGATGAATATTTTACCGTAATTATATAAAACACAGACTCACCAAATAGTCTGAGTGCTTAGACAGTAAGAGATTCCTATCGAGCCTGAACGTGAACAGCTACGACATGGCAGGCGCAGCACGCCGACACAGTGTGCTGAAGGTTGAAGAGATGTGGACTCAAATTCCATGCTGTGTGCGAACCGCTATGCACTACTCTGATGCTCTGATGGAACAGAGCTATTTCTTTTTCTTCACCAGCTCCTTTATGGTGGAATACTGGATTAACACAGCTTGTGCATGAGTTTCTCTAAGTCATCAAAGGTGAATATAGTGGAAGATACAAATATCACAAGACATTTTGCAAAAATCATTATACTCATACACACCCTTCTGAGATAAAAATAACACAAAATTCACCATCTTAACCATTTGAAAGTTGTATGATTCAGTAGTTTTTAGAAAATCACGATGTTATACAGCTATCATCACTATCTAGTTCTAGAGTATTTCATCACCCTAAAAGAAATCCCATACCCATTAAGAACTCACTCCATGGTCTCCTCTCCCCTCTATCCCTTGACAAACAGATATCTGGTTTCTGCCTCTAAATATTTGCCTATTCTGAATTTACACAATGAATTTGAATCATATAAATGGACTTGGGGGTCTAGCTTCTTCCATTTAGCATAATGTTTTCAAGATACTTACCTCTAATGTGTACTAGTATTCCATTTCTTTTCACTGCTGAAAAATATTCTATCAAATGGATACACTACATTTGTTCACCTTTTCATCAGCTGATGGATATTAAGGCTGGTGTTATTTTGGTTACTGTGAATAGCACTTCTATACGTACTTGTGTTCACTTTGTGCTTGTAGTCTTTTAAATTCTTTGGGGTGTATAGCTAGCAGTGCAGTTGCAGGATAATATGATAATTCTGTGTTTAACTTTTTGAAGTGTGTCAGATTTATAGTGACTATACCATTTTACATCCACCCCTACCTATATATAAGAGGTCTAACTTTTTGATATACTCATCCATACCTGTTATTTTCCCTATTTTGCATTACCAGCCATTCTATTGTGTATGAAGTGTTATTTCATGATGGCTGTAGAAGTTCATTTATGACTAATTGCACTGAGCATGTTTTACTGGATTTGTTGGTAATTTGTCTGTGTGTGTATGTATATTCTTTGGAAAAACATCTATTTAATCCCCTTGACCTATTTTTAAAAATTGCTTAGTTTTGTTCTTGTTCTTGAGTTGCAATCATTCTTTACATATTTCAGACTCATATATATATTTTATATATATTTTCTCTCATTTTGTAGGTTGCTTTTTTTGGATTTTTGACAATGCCCTTTGATATATAAAACTTTTTCAATTTGATGAAGATAAAAATTTATTTTGTTGCCTTCACTTTTGGTGTCAAGTCAAATAAGCCATATCCAAATTCAAGATCATGATTTACTGTTTTTTTCCCTAAGTATTTGCAAATTTTAGGATTTAAGCTTATGTCTTGATCAATTTTAATTAATTTTTATATTTGATCTGAGATAGACTTTCAGTTTCATCCTTTTACATGTGGATAACCAGTTGCTCCAACACCATTTGTTGAGGAGAATATTTTTTCCCAGTTGAATGGTTTGGGCATTTTTGTCAAAAATCTGTTGGCCATAGATGTATAGGTTTATTTCAGGACTGTCAATTACATTCCTTTGATATGTATGGTTATTCTTTTAATTTTTTTAAATTTTTTTCATTTATTTTTATTAGTTGGAGGCTAATTACTTTACAATATTGTAGTGGTTTTTGCCATACATTGACATGAATCAGCCATGGGTTTACATGTGTTCCCCATCCTGAACCCCCCTCCCGCCTGCCTCCCCATCCCATCCCTCTGGGTCATCCCAGTGTACCAGCCCTGAGCACTTGTCTCATGCATCCAACCTGGACTGGCGATCTGTTTCACACTTGATAATATATATGTTTCAATGCTATTCTCTCAGATCATCCCACCCTCGCCTTCTCCCATAGGGTCCAAAAGTCTGTTCTGTACATCTGTGTCTCTTTTTCTGTTTTGCATATAGGGTTATCATTACCACCTTTCTAAATTCCATATATGTGCGTTAGTATACTGTATTGGTCTTTATCTTTCTGGCTTACTTCACTCTGTATAATGGGCTCCGGTTTCATCCATCTCATTAGAACTGATTCAAATGTATTCTTTTTAATGGCTGAGTAATATTCCGTGGTGTATATGTACCACAGCTTCCTTATCCATTCGTCTGCTGATGGGCATCTAGGTTGCTTCCGTGTCCTGGATATTATAAACAGTGCTGCGATGAACATTGGGGTGCACGTGTCTCTTTCAGATCTGGTTTCCTCAGTGTGTATGCCCAGAAGTGGGATTGCTGGGTCATATGGCAGTTATATTTCCAGTTTTTTAAGGAATCTCCACACTGTTCTCCATAGTGGCTGTACCAGTTTGCATTCCCACCAACAGTGTAAGAGGGTTCCTTTTCTCCACACCCTCTCCAGCATCTACTGCTTGTAGACTTGGATAGCAGCAATCCTGACTGGCGTGTAATGGTACCTCATTGTGGTTTATTCTTATGCGGCTGCTGCTGCTGCTGCTAAGTTACTTCAGCCATGTCTCACTTCTGTGTGACCCCATAGATGCCAGCCTACCAGGTTCTCCCATCCCTGGGATTCCCCAGGCAAGAATACTATTAACGTACTATTCTGAAACCTGTATGTTTGCAGTAATTTTTGAAACCAAGAATTATGAGTCCTCCAATTTCACTTTTTATTCAAGAATGTTTTGGCTGTTTAGGATCCCTTGCACTTTCATATGAAGTTTTGTTCAATTTGGCCATTTCTGTAAAACACATAGTATTTAGATCAGGATTACAATAAATCTATGAACCTCTTGGGGAGTAATGTCACCTTAACAATATTATTTCCAAACTACAAACATAGAATATATTTTATTTATATCTTTTAAAATTCATTTCTAAAATGTTTTGTAGTTTGCAGTGTACAATTTCTAAATCTATTTATTTGAATTAATTCCTATTTTTTAATTTAAAATGTTAATGATAATTAACATTAGATAATATTACATAGATACATTAGATAATTAGATAATATGATAATTCTGTGTTTAGCTTTTGAAGTGTTGCCAGTTTTATACAGTGGCTCTTTCATTTTGCATCCCCCCTGACTATATATAAGAGGTCTAACTTTTTCATATACTCATCCACATCTGTTATTTTCCCTTGTATTACAGCCATTCGAGTGTGTATGAAGTGTTATTTCATTACAGTAATGAAGTTCATTATGACTAAATGCAGTACTTAAAATGTTAATGATATAATGGTAAGTGAAATTGTTTTTAAATTTCCTTTTCAGTTTGTTCATTGCTGGTGCATAGAATGCAGCTTCTGTCTGTACATTGATCTCGTGTGTATGTGTTCAGTTGCTCAGTCGTGTCTGACTCCTGGCAACCCCATGCTCTGTAGCCCATCAGGCTCCTCTGTCCATGGAATTCTCCAGGCAAGAATACTGCAGTGGGTTGCCATTTCCTCCACCAATGCTGATCTTCTAACCTGCAACACTGCAGCAATCATTTCATGGTCCTATAGTGCATATGTGCTTCTGTGTATAAGTGTTTATGTGTATGTGTGTTCTGCCAAAAAGTTTCACCTCTTTCTATCCAGTATTAAGGTCTTTTAATTATTTTTCATATATCATTGTTCTGCCAGAACTTCTAATACAGTGCTGAACAGAATGGGTAAAATGCGGGCATCATCTTGGTCCTGATCTTTGAAAAAAAGCTTTCAGTCTTTTACCATTACGTATTATATTATCTATGAGTTTCTCATAAATACCTTTTATAATGTTGCAAAAGTTATCTTAATCTCCTATTATACAGTGGTATTGCTATGATCCAAAAGTGGTGAGCATATATGTATTCCTTTCATTTCAAGAGTCACAGAGTTCACAGTCTCTTCAAAGTAAATATCCTATATGGCTCTTTTCATTACTACTGTTTTTCTAGTCTAATTATATTATGTTATCTCATTGTTCATGTCCCTAAAAAAGTAATCTAGAAATTCTTATAAACATATCTAAAGCATAAATTGATACAAAAGAAGAGTAAGGTGTGTAATAAAGCTCAATTAGTTTAAGAGAAGGGTAAATGTTTGCTGATTACCTGAAATAATGTAGTATCCCAATTCTATTCTGACTCTTCATGAAGTCAAAAGAATTAAAAATCAAAAATGGAATTTCTGATAAAAATATTTTAAACTAAAAATCATTATCGAAGTTTATTTTGGAGGGCACAAGTGCTAACCACACCATTAATAATATTTGTAGCTACCTTTAAATTATATCCCCATACACATAATTCTCTTTGTAAATTTGTAGTATTATTTATCACATTAGGCAAAGCCCCTTCTCCCAAAGTATGCTGAAATTTAAATAATGTGGAGGTACAAGGAGATTTTCATAATTCATAAATAAGTTCCTTCAACTTTAGTGCTTGTTAGTCACAGTGGGTATTACTGAAAAGATCACACTAGCTCAGCGTGTCCTCTGGGTTTATCTAGCACTAATTACTCAAGTGACCTTCGAGCTCACAAAGTCAAAATGTCACATTAACACTGGTATTTCCTTTGATGTGACTGCCAGACTTAGACATGCACAGTGTTGTAAATTGTGCACAAATGTGCTTCATACATACCCCTTTCTAGTGGCTGAGCAGGGATGGTTTTCTGACACATTTTAAAGTTAACTAATAAAAGCATTAACACAAAGCTTTAAGACAAAGCCTACTGAAAGGAAAGCAGAACAACACATTTTAAAACATTTTCCCTCCCAAATGAACTTCAGAGTTTATACCAGAAATAACCTCAGATAATAAGAGTACTTTGCCTAAGAAAATAGTAACCTTCTACATACATAGAATTTAATAAAAAGACTAACCCTAGAAAAAAAGCACTGATTACTGTATAGAGACAGAGACTATGTCTTATTGGAAAACTCCTTTTCTTGGCAATCATGGCTCTAAGCCTGCTGCCCTTTTTACTGCCAACAGACAGCTGCCAAGGGATATTTTGCTGAAAGAACAAAAGATGTATTCTTCAGCTGGAATGAGTTTGCTATTTAACTCAAATTCTTAGATAATGACTAAATATATCTCCCTTGTTACAAGTCAGAATAGCTGAAGAATTCACAGGAAATTTCTTTACAAAGTCTTTGTGGAGGATGGGGATGGTGATGCAGGGGTGAGGAATTTTTGTCGTCATGACATTTAAAACGAGACAAGATCTCTCAGTGGAATTCGAAGACATGATGGCTCTAATTTTAATGCAAGTCATTTTAAAGTCTTCATTTGAACCCTGGAGTTTCAAAACTGAACTTTGAACTTCTTACCACCGCATTCATCAAAGTGCCTGAAGACAGATTTTTTTTTTTTTTTAATTAAATCTTTAAAGCTATAAACTGGAACTCCAAATGTTATCACTCCCTTAAGTATGAGCTATTTACACTATACAGATAGACTCCAAATATTAAGGCAGGATTTTTTTCTCTCTCTTTTGTTTCACTACAATGGAACAAATTCTATCATTAGATTGTCTCTGCTGCTTTCTGACCCATTTTGAACTCGACCAAGAAATTGCTCAAATTTGGTTTTTATCTAACATTATTTCCTCAGTCTAAATTAAATTATAAAACAAACAAGTAATGTCATTAGCAAAAGAAAAAAAAAAAACATAAAGCAAGATATGTGCATTAAAATGAAGTATAACGCAGCCACATTTATTTAAGAATGCATTCTCATATCAAATGGCATGTTTCAACTATGCAAAACTGTAATTACTTTTGCACCAATCTAATACCACCATCTATGGGGCTTCCCAGGCAGCATCAGTGGTAAAGAATCCACCTGCTCATGCAGGAGACAGAAGAGATGCAGGTCTGACACGTGTGTTGGGAAGACCCCCTGGAGGAAGAAATAGCAACCCACTCCAATACTCTTGCCTTGGAAATTCCATGGACAGAGGAGGCTGGAGGTCTATAAAGTTCACAGGGTTGCAAAGAGCTGGGCGTGACTGGCCATCTGAGCACATTAGCAACTCATTCCATTACGGATTATAACAGAAAATGGTAAAGGTGGAAGAGTCAAAGAGCATCAAGGCAGGGAGATGCATGCTGAATGCATTTTCTTGGTCCAATCTCCAGGCTTAACATTCTGTACTCAGGGGAAAGGTCAGAGTAAGAAGAAATAGTGTGAGTGGTTAGTCTCTAATATTATTTGAGAAGATATAGATTGCCTCAGTGGTTCTTGTAATTAGGTGTGTAGTATCTTTGAAGAGTGAGAGAGCAGATAGAAGGCTGACATTACACATCACATAGTAGAATACCACTGATTCTTAAATCTTCAAACAATAGCAATGCATGTGAATGCAGATGTTTATAACAGAAGTATGAAATAATTAGCTGTGTGTGTAATTCATCACAGTGATTGCCTTCAGGGAGAAAAAGAGAGGACTGTGAAGATAAGGGTAACATAAAGGACTTAACATTTATCCTCAACGTTTTACTTTTTAATAATTAATAAGTGAATCAATTGTTAATACAGTAATAACATTTATTCTGGGTGGATGCAGAATGAATGTTTGCAACTATACTCATGATTCCTAGTGATTTCTTCAAATAAAAAGATAAGGTGTACTTTCAGTTTGGGGACAAGATGGCATAGACTCACTTTACCCTGTCCTTCTGCTCTAAATATGAGTAAGCACCCTGGGAATAATTCAGTAATTGTAGAAAGTGGAAAAGTAGAAAGGATCTAGAAGGTGGAAAGAAGATGTTGGACTGGAAAGGACTTAAAGAACGGCACTGTGACAAGTTCTGTGGTTTTCTGTTTACTACTTTGCTTTTTTTTAATCTCCTTTTTTAATCTGGCACTACTGAGTGACAGAGAGATCTGCAACTACTGACGCGCTCAGTCGCTCAGTCGTGTCTAACTCTTTGCAACCCCATGGACTGTAGCCTCTCTGACAGGCTCCCCTCTCCTTGGGATTGTCCTGGCAAGAATACCAGAATGGGTTGGCACTTCTTCCTCCAAGGGATCTTCTTGACCCAGGAATCAGATCTGCATTTCTTGCCTCTGAGCCACTGGAGAAGACCCCTGAAGCTATAAAGGTACAATAGAATACAGGCAAGGAAAAAACAAGGAGAAAGAGGGGGAGGAAAAGAGAGATAAAAGAAAGGAATAATAAAGAGAGGAAAGAAAGGAAAGGGAGGGAATAAGGGAGAAACAGAGGATGAGATGAATGAAGGAAGAAAGAAAAAAAACAGGAAGACAGACACAAAGGAAGGAAAAGAAAAAAAAAAAAAGTGTTCTTTCTGGCCAAAAGAATAGGAAAGAGGAAGGGAGGACTATCTAATGTGAAAACCTATTTCCAGTGTCAGCAGTGTCTTGAATCTGCTTGAATGTCTAGGTGTGACCTCTACCCCAGGATGAGCTTGCACCAGCAGCAAACGTAACAGTGGGCAAGCTAACTAACCCATGCCTCACATCCACAGGCAAAAGACGAGTTCCTATTATATAACTAAAGATGACAACATGCCTACCATCTTCTGGCCCTCTACCCAGTTACAGAAGGCCATCCAGCTAAGTGCTTCTTCCACCAGTGCTGTCAGTAAAGATAGAATAGGAAGACCTTTGGTATTGGGTAGTCAGGAAAAAGGTCAAGATCACCCTCTGTCATGCAGTTCTGGCATCTAGCACTGTCCCTATCCGCCACCCCATCCAAGGACACTGTGGATCAGAATAGTGTCTTCTTTTACATGGGTTGTAACAGTAGAAATATTAATATAACCTGAACTCAAGTAAAACCAGGTGATAAAGACACCATAAGAACTCAGAAAACTAATTTGTCATTGGAACTACAGATCAGGTCAAATCTGACATGCTAAACTTAACCAGGGCAATTGTTTACTGAAATAAAATATTTAAATAGAACCAAAAATCTCTTATGAGAGACAAAAGGCATAAAACACATCAAAATCATTTGTAATACCAAGAACCAGGAGAATCACAATATGAATAAAAAATATAACCAATGAATGATAGAACTAAGGTGAGCTTGACATTGGAAATGTTTGATTAGGAATTTAAAGTGAGTATACCACAAAAAAGCTTCAGTAATCAATTATACTTATTTCTGAAAGAAAAAAAAATAGAAACTCTTAACAAAGAAAATGTCCTTTTCAAAGAAGGAATCAAATGCATATCGTAGAATTAAAGAAAACTGAATAATACAATCACCAAAATAAAAATATTGTTAAGTGGGTTCAATTGTAAAATTAGCTGGCTATAAAAATCAGTGAACTTCATGAGAGATCAATAGTAGTTACTTAATTTGAACAAAAGAAAATAAATAGGATGAAAAGAAAATGAAGAGCCTCAAGGGTCCTGAAAAACATAAGAACTGACATTTACATTTGGGGTCCCAGAAGGAGAGGGCAGAGAATGTGAGATTGAAAACACTATATGAAGAAATAATGTCTGAAAACTTTCTAAATTTCAAGAAGACATAGAGACACAGGCTCACAAAGCTGATAAATCCAAAGGAATTCATGCTAATGCACATTGTAATTAAACTTTTGACTAAAGACAAAAAAAAAAAAAACCTGCTAAAGTCAACAGAAAGAAATGACACACTACCTATATGAACATACCAATTTGTATAACAAAGACTTCTTATCTAAAATCATAAAGCCCAGTATGAGATAGAATAACATTTTCAATAGTAAAAAAAAAAAAGAACATTCAGCACCAAATTATGTATTCAGCACAGATATCCATCAAGAATAAAAGAAAAGTAAATACAGTCTCAAAACTACAAAAGCGAAGATAATTTGCCACCAGCCAACCTACTTTGAAGAGTGGCTAAAGCAAACTGTCTAGTCAGAAAAACAATAAGATAATCAGGTTTAGGATGACAGAAAGGAAGGAGAGGCAAAAGAATAGGTGACTGTAGCCATGAATGCAATAAATGATTCTTTTCATGAGTTTCATAAATTACACTCAGTGATTGAAGCAAATGATGATATATGTACATATATATCACTATTATATATATATATATATATATATATATATGATAGTGTACTTAGAGGAATATTGAGAGAAATGTAATTAAGAAATGAAAGGATAAATAAACTAAGTGGAAGTACGATTTCAACATTTACTAAAAGTTGAAAAATATAAAGAAAAGCAGGCTATAATATTAGGTATATGTTTTGTATCCCTAGAGCCGCCACTGTAGAAGAAAGGAAAGGATAAAAAAGAACAAGAAATAAAGAAACAAGCAAAATAGATACTAAAATGTGACAAACCTATCAATAATTACTTTTAATATAAATATTTTAAATGTACCAAATATAAGCCAGAGATTGGAAGAGTATAATCTTCCACTTATAATAACCAATACAATTACTAGCCATATAACAAAATTAGTAATTATATAGAAAAACTGAACCACACCATCAACTAATAGAATCTGAATGACATTTCTGGAATATTCCAGCTACCAATTATATATATATATATATATATATATATATATATATATATTTTACATATATATTTTAAGCATCCATGGGACACTCATTAAAACAGATCATATTCTGGTTCATAAATAAATCGAAAAATTTTTAGAAATCATGTAAGTCATATTTTCAACCAGAGTGAAATCGAGTAGAGAAACAACAGGAAATTTTGCAAAAAGGCAGAAATTAAACATGTACCTCTAAACAACCAATGGGCCAATTTTTTTTTCCAAAAGTAATTTTAAATATCCACAGAACTGAATGTAAACAAAAACACAACATATCACATTTGTGGCAAGCAGCTTAAGTGGTCAAAACAAAAATTTATAGCACAAAATCTTTAGATCTTAAAAGAGGAAATATTTCAAATCAACAACTTACATTTCAATCTTTAGAAAAAACAGAATAAACTCAAAACAATCAGAAAGAAGGAAATATAAAAGCAAGTGATAATACATATAATTTTTATCCATTCTATGCAATATTTCATATATACACATGTTTATGCAGTGTTAAAAATCATAAAAATACCAAAATGTTTACATATATTTTTTCAGAGAGATAACCAAATGTGTAGCTTAGAGGTGTTTACTGCACAGTTTATTCATTTTACTTGATTCTATTATGAAGCACTCTTTCAAACATTTTAAAAGGATTGCTATAAAAAAACTAATTAAAAAAATTAAAAATAAAAGGATTGCTATGGACTGATTTTATTTTTATTTATTTATTTATTTTAATTGGAGGCTAATTACTTTACAATACTGTAGTGATTTTGCCACACATTGACATGAACCAGTCATGGGTGTACATGTGTTCCCCATCCTGAACCCCCCGTCCACCTGCCTCCCCATCCCATCCCTCAGGGTCATCCCAGTGCACCAGCCCTGAGCACCCTGTTCATGCATCCAACCTGGACTGGTGATCTGTTTCACATGTGATAATACACATGTTTCAGTGCTATTGTCTCAAATCATCCCACCCTCGCCTTCTCCCACAGAGTCCAAAAGACTGTTCTCATCTGTGTCTCTTTTGCTGTCTCGCATATAGGTCTATCGTTACCATCTTTCTAAACTCTATATATATGCGTTAGTATACTGTACTGATGTTTTTCTTTCTGGCTTACTTCACTCTGTGTAATTGAAATTATGTTTTGAAATGGTAGAATGGATATAACTCCTTGAGAATAATGCCTTTTACAATTCTCCTTACTAAATAATTTGAAAGGAAAAGTAAGTCTTTCTGAAAATGCTCCATTACATAGTTTAGGAAAAGGTTTCCATGTATATACTGCAGCTACAGCTGAAAAGATCACTTAAGAAAAGTAAGCTTTGAACAGGAAGTCAGTTGGTGCCATTTTAGTCAGATGCCCCATCTCCTGAACTAGGGATATAAGATGATTTAAATTTTCCTTTCCTTCACTTAATTTGTTACTAAGTTATTCATTTCTTCCCTTGAAAGTTTTCTCAACTAGGTTTATTCAAGAAAGCTCCCCCTTCCCCTAGGCCATCCCTTCATCAAGATGAGTCTTCAGAAAGCTTTATTTCTTTATGATCTGTGGCTCAGATCACCAGCTCCCTATTGCAAAATTCAGGCTCAAATTGAAGAAAGTAGGGAAAACCACTTTCTGTTTATTTCTATATCTGTTGACAATATTGGATTTTGACTTGCTTTTATGAGTCTTCTAATTTCTAAATGAATGCGAAGCATCAGGTATACAAAATAGTAAGTCACAAGATTATTGTTTATGCCCAGAGTTTTCATTTTTAATTATTATTATTGTTGTTTTGACGTTGTTACAGTTGTCATGTAGCCAGTGTGGGCAAGGGCAAGGGTTGAGTGACTATTTTTAATCATTGAACTGGGTTGGGTTTTGTTGTGGGTATGTTTTGTGTTTGGTGAGCCAATATTAAAATTCCTCCAGCAGTAGGTTGTTATTATCTTGTGGGAAAGACTAGAGATCCCTTCAAGAAAACTAAAGATACCAAGGGAATATTTCATGAAAAGATGGGCACAATAAAGGACAGAAATGGTATGGACCTAACAGAACCAGAAGATATAAAGAAGAGGTAGCAAGAATATACAGAAGAATACCAAAAAAGATCTTAATGACCTGGATAACCACGATGGTGTGATCACTCACCTAGAGCCAGATAATGTGGAGTGTGAGGTCAAGTGGGCCTCAGGAAGGATCACTAGGAACAAAGCTAGTGGAGGTGATGGAATTCCAGCTGAGCTACTTCAAATCCTTAAAGATGATGCTGTTAAAGTGCTGCACTCAGTATGCCAACAAATATTGAAAACTCAGCTGTGGCCACAGGACTGGAAGAGGTCAGTTTTCATTCCAATCCCAAAGAAAGGCAATGCCAAAGAATGTTCAAATGCCCATATAATTGAACTCATTTCACATACTAGCAAGATTATGTTCAAAATCCTTCAAGCTAGGCTTCAGCAGTACATGAACTGAGAACTTCCAGATATACAAGCTGGATTCCGAAAATGCAGAGGAAACAGAGACCAAATTGTCAACATACTCTGGATCATAGGAAAAGCAAAGAAATAAAGAAAAAAAAATCTACTACAGCATCTTCATTGACTACGCTAAAGCCTTTGACTGTGTGGAACACAATGAATTGTGGAATATTTCTAAAGAGACAGGAATACCAAACAAACTTACCTGCCTCATAAGAAACCTGTATGCAGGAAAAGAAGCAACAGGAAGAACTGGACATGGAACAACAGACTGGTTCAAAATTGGGGCAAGGAGTACATCAAAACTGTACATTGTCACACTGTTTATTTAACTTATATGCAGGGCACATCACACAAAATGCTGGGCTGGGTGATTCACAAGCTGGAATCAAGATTGCCAGGAGAAATATCAAAAACCTCAAATATGAAGATGATACCACTTTAATGGCAGAAAATGAAGAGGAACTAAAGAGCCTCAAGATGAAGGTAAAAGAGGAGAGTAAAAAAGCTGGCTTAAAACTCAACATTCAAAAAATGAAGAGCGGCATCCGGTCCTATCACTTCAAGGCAAATAGATGAGGAAAAAGTGGAAACAGAATCAGATTTCATTTTCTTGGGCTCCAAAATCACTGCAGATAGTGACTACAGCCACAAAATTAAAAGATGCTTGCTCCTTTGAAGAATATCTATGACAAACCTAGACAGTGTATTAAAAAGCACATACTTTGCTGACAAAGGTCCATATAGACAAAGCTATGGTTTTTTCAGTAGTTATGTATGGATGTAAGAGTTGGACCATAAAGAAGGCTGAGCACCATAGAACTGATACTTCTGGATTGTACTGCTGGAGAAGACTCTTGAGAGTCTCTTGGATAGCATGGAGATCAAACTAGTCAACCTCAAAGGAAATCAACCCTGAATATTTATTGGAAGGACTGAAGCCAAAGTTGAAGCTCCAACACTTTGGCAAAGTGATGTGAAGAGCTGACTCACTGGAAAAAAAAAGGCTTTGATGCTAGGAAAGATTGAGGGCAAGAGGTGACAGAGGATGAGGTGGTTGGATGGTATCAATGACTGAATGGACATGAGTTTGAGCAAACTCTGGCAGAAGGTGAAGGACAGGGAAGCCTGCTGTGCTGTAGTCCATGGGGTCACACTGAGTTGGACATGACTATGCAACTGAACAGCAATGATTTTCTTCAATTTCTATCTTGTCCTATGCCTAAAATATTCATACAAGCAATGAACTAATCTTAAAATCCTCCTACTCTCCTGTCATTCCCCTGAACTGTGCGTACAATGTGCCCTTCTTGCCTTGATAACAGTATTGTATCCAAACAAGTCCCTCCCATGCCATTCAATTGTGTAGCTTTATTTTTACACAAAATGCACTTTTTCTACTTTCTCTTGCTCCTTCACTCAGTGACACCTTATGTCTTATTCCTCATCTACTATACAATGAAAAGCAACACTGTCATTACTGTTTTCTATCGTCTCTTCATTCTACAAGGTTAGACCTCATATGAGATAGTGCCTGGCATGAAGTTTTCAGTTAGGGTTACTCTGCTTCAAATATAATGCTACTCATTTGATTTTCTGAGCTAATGAGACATAGTAATAAAGATGACAAATCCATTCTCTTAAATATATACATTACTGTATTTCATATCCTTTTGTTTATGTCACTGTTCCATTTTAAAATCTGTTATCAGAATATAACCTTGAAAAATTGTGAACCACCCTGCTGCACACCTGAAATATATATTATTCATTAATTGTAAATTAATAATACAATAACAAAATTTTAAAAAATCTAATTTTGAAAGCTTGATGGTGCTATTTAAGTCTCTCATTCTGTATGTATAGAATACATTTCGTAGAAATTCAAACTCTCCTGCTTCTGCTTCAGTCGTGCCCGACTCTGGGCGACCCCATATATGGCAGACCAGCAGGCTCGCCCATCCCTGTGATTCTCCAGGCAAGACAACTGGAGTGGGTTGCCATTTCCTTCTCCAATGCATGAAAGTGAAAAGTGAATGTGAAGTCACTCAGTTGTGTCCGACTCTTAGTGACCCCATGGACTGCAGCCTACCAGGCTCCTCCATTCATGGGATTTTCCAGGCAAGAGTACTGGAGTGGGGGCCATTGCCTTCAAACTCTTCTACCCTCAATTATATCTTTTAACTCACACTAAAGGCATTAGACATCTAGATTTAATATTTTTAAATTGCAAAGCCAAGTCACATTAAATTTATACATATATATATGAAATATGAATTTGATAGTGATAGAACTGTTTTACTTCATTTCTAATTCAAAGATTTACTAATACATAAAATACAAAATACTTAACCAATCATTTTAGCTGTAAAATACTTTATGGAATCTCAGCTTATCTTTAAGCAGTCATTTATTTAATTTATATTTATCACAGCTTATTTAGAAATGGCTTTTAAAATCAGTAATAATAATTTTTTCCAAAGTTAGTGAAGAGTTAATTATTGTTCATTTAATAATTTTTAGCACCAGATTCATAATATATTTGTATATCTATAAATTGGGAAAGGAGTACGTCAAGGCTATATATTGTCACCCTGCTTATATAACTTATACGCAGAGTACACCATGCAAAATGCCAGGCTGGATGAAGAACAAGCTGGAATCAAGATTGCCAGGAGAAATATCATTAATCTCAGATATGCAGATGACACCACCCTTATGGCAGAAAGCGAAGAACTAAAGAGCCACTTGATGAAAGTGAAAAAGGAGAGTGAAAAAGTTGGCCTAAAACCCAGCATTCAAAAAACTAAGATCATGGCATATGATACCATCACTTCATGGAAAATACATGGGGAAACAATGGAAACAGTGACTTTATTTGGGGGCTCCAAAGTCACTGCAGATGGTGACTGAAGCCATGAAATTAAAAGATGCTTGCTCCTTGGGAGAAAAGTTATGACCAACCTAAAGAGCATATTAAAAAACAGGGACATTACTTGGCTGACAAAGGTCCATCTAGACAAAGCTATGGTTTTTCCAGTAGTCATGTATGGATGTGACAGTTGGACTATAAAGAAAGCTGAGTGCCGAAGAATTGATGCTTTTGAACTGTGGTGTTGGAGAATTCTTGACAGTCCCTTGAACTGCAAGGAGATCAAACCAGTCAATCCTCAAGGAAATCAGTCCTGAATATTCATTGGAAGGACTGATGCTGAAGCTGAAACTCCAATACATTTGCCACCTGATGTGAACAACGCACGCACTGGAAAAGACCCTGATGCTGGGAAAGATTGAAGGCAGAAGGAGAAGGAGACAACAGAGGATGATATGGTTGGATGGGATCACTGACTCTATGGACATGCATTTGAGTAAGCTCCAAGAGTTGGTGACGGACAGGATAGTCTGGCATGCTGCAGTCCATGGGGTCGCAAAAGGTTGCACATGACTGAGCGATTGAACTGAACTGATATACATTGTATTGATTTTAGTTAAACTAATTTTCTAATATAGTTTATCTTCTCTTTATGTAAATGTTATTTTATAATCTAGAATATTGATATTTGTCTGTCTAAAAATATTTTTTAAAGTTACAATTTTTGTTTATTTTGCCTTATGTTATACAAAATAAACACACATATAACTTTCATATATCTTAATATGTTATAAATGCAATAATATATATGATGTATATTCCATTTATCACACCATTTCCAAGCTCACTCTTTTTTATGTTTTTATTACAACATTAAAAAACTGCTTAAATCAAAGACAACATTAAAGCTCTGAACCATTTTTATGTCCATGCAAAATTAATGAGCATTTCATAGTTGCCATTTGATTACAATCTGGCAATTCTATGATCTGACCAAAATCAGAAATAAAATAAAACACTATATATTGCTAACTAAACCTAAAAATCTCACTCTGGATTATATAGTAAGATCTGTACAGAGATGACTTTTATGAAACTGTGTTATTAAGGCTAGTTTTTCAGGTGATGTGGATTTTTATGTCTTTACACAGTGACTCTTCTAAATTATACTGGATAATTTTATGTATCAATACATACATACATACATGATCATGTCACGTTATAAATTTAAAGAAAATTGTACAGAATTGTGTCAGTACTATTTCTTCTTATGTTGCTGAAAACAATAATTCTATTTTTCTGAAATTTCAAATCTTCATTGTGGCTAAAAATAAGTTTACAAATTCAGTTTTAGAAATGTATTTGCTTAGTGTACACACACACACACATATAAATTTTACTTAAAAAAAAAAAGATTCCATTACCTTTGTTTCCTGTACAACTAGGTGCCTAAGCTTTTTCTGGAATTCCCAGGTGGCGTTAGTGGTAAAGAATCTGCCTGCCAAATCAGGAGATGTTAAGAGATGTAGGTTCCACCCCCAGGTCGGGAAGATCTCCTGGAGAATGGTATGGCAACCCAATCCAGTATTCTTAAGAATCCGATGGGCAGAGGAACCTGGTGGGCTACAGTCCTGGGGTTGCAAAGAGTCAGACACAAACACAACTAAAGGGACATAGCAACAAAAAGCAACAAGGTCATTTTAAAGTTATTTGGGATTCTATGATTTCATGATTGTGTCACTAATTCACAAGGAAGAACAAATCAGCAGTATATAATTTAAATCAATTGCATAACTTGGAATAGATTACTCCTTATTTTGTGATTGTGAAGGCTATTTTTCAGGATAATATATGGAAAGTTCTTACATAATGACTAGTCAGCAAAACATTCAATAAAACAATTGTTCCTCTGATTGTATCATTATAGGTTAATTGAATATTTTTGTTAGCAAGGTAAAATCTACATACAATAAAATATATAGATCTTGTATTCAACTTGATGAGTTTTGAAAATTGTGTATGGCCATGGAATCACCAGCCAAACTTGGAGATCAAATCTTTCTATAATTTCTGGCAATTCCTTTTACTTCTATCCCAGCAATCAAACCTCCACTCAAGGCAATCACTATTCTAATTTGCCTTTTTTACTCTGAATTCTTCAAGATTTTCTCCATTTGTCAGCTTATTGATTAGCATGTGCCCAGATTTTTAATTCTTTCCATTTAACTTCTATGGAATTTGATGATTTTTGGTTAGTGTGGGGACTTTTCTGTTTTTGTTTTTTTTTTTTTATCAAACATGGGAAATAATTGCACACTACTTAAAAAAAAAACATTTGCTACATTATTTCTATCTTCACTCTAGAACTGCTGTGTTATGTTGCATGATCACTGACTATATATTGATTTTTGTTAGTTTTTTACTCTCTGTTCCTCAGAATGAATAATTTTTATTTAACTGTCATCAAGTTTGCTGACCCTTTCTCCTTCATCTATAATTTCCTGTTAGTTTCATCAATATTCTTCTAATTTATATGTTAATAGTTTCATTTTAGATCTTTTTTGACTCTTTATGATTTACATTTACCAGCTGAAATTCCTTTGTACATTCATTATGGCACTTTTTTCAAGTCCTTAAACATGTGTATAATTGCTGGTTTAAAATTCTTGCCTATTAATTCCAATGTTTCCATTGCTTGCTTCTTCTTTTGACCAGGGATCATTCCTGTTTCTTCACTTGTCTATTACTTTCTCTTACATATAAAGACATGGTGATAGAGAGCAACTCCAGATACTTCAATTATGTTCTGCTTTCCGTTGTGTGTATTTCTTGTAATTTTCTTAACTCATGAACAGCACAGGGATCAGCCAAAGTTTGGGGTTTAGCTTATACGAGATTTTAGGGATTCTCCCTCTGTAGCATCTTCCTTTTTGGACTTCCACTGCCACTTTCCAGACATTCTTACAGACTCACACTCTATTCTCTGACTCCTTATATACTTGAAGCTTTCTGTTTGGATTTCAGATATTCCATACCAAAGGGAGCTGTTTTTAAATACTCCACTGATTTCTAAGAGTTGCTTTTTTATTTTTATGCATATTTTGCTGAATATTTGTAATCGATATTTGAAGGAAAGGTAAGATATTTCACAACCAGACCTCCTTTACCATCATTAGACAGTTCATTGATAAGGAATTCTGCATTGACATTTAATTTTCTCTTAGCATCTTAAGTATATTATACTATTGTCTTTCGCTCTCCCTTATAAGGTATTACAATAATATTTGTAATGGTTCTTTGGTATACCATATATACTTTTCCTTTGGCTGTTTTTAATAATTTCTTTACTGTTAATTTAACCCCTTCGGTTGTGATATATTTAAGTAAAATTATAAAAATTTTTGGTG
Organism: Muntiacus reevesi; assembly: GCF_963930625.1. Classification (NCBI taxonomy): domain Eukaryota; kingdom Metazoa; phylum Chordata; class Mammalia; order Artiodactyla; family Cervidae; genus Muntiacus; species Muntiacus reevesi. The sequence continues at coordinate 12,704,096 of NC_089265.1, read as the reverse complement.
TTACTGAGATTCTGGCATCTTGAGTTGTTTGCTCCCAAAATTCATGTATTTAAGTCCTAACTCTCAGTAACTGAGAATGTGATTGTATTTAAATATAGGAATTTTAAAGTTATAATCAAGTTAAAATGCAGTCATTAAAATGGTCCCTAACTCAGTATAACCAGTATCCTTGTAGACATTAGGTCACATACACAGACCAGAGCACGTTTAAAAGGCACGGGGGAGAGATGGCCATTCAAAAGCCAACAAGGAAAAAAAAAAAAAAAGCCAAAGAGAGAGGCCACAGAGAAATCAACCTTGCTGGCAATGATTTCATACTTTGAGACTCTAGAGTTGTGAAGAAACAAATGTGTAATTTTTCAACAACCCAGCCTGTGATATCTGTTAAAGCGGCACTGGCAAACTAACAATTACTTTCAAGTATCTCTTCAAATGTTTCTAGGTCTATTCTCTTTCCTGTTTCAATGTCTTTAGCTTATTCACTGAGTTGTGCAACCATCATCACAGTGTAATTTTATTTCAGTTCAGTTCAGTCGCTCAGTCATGTCCGACTCTTTGTGATCCCATGAACTGCAGCACGCCAGGCCTCCCTGTCCATCACCAACTCCCAGAGTCCACCCAAATCCACATCCATCGAGTCAGTGATACCTTCCATCCATCTCATCCTCTGTCGTCCCCTTTTCCTCCTGCCTTCAATCTTTCCCAGCATCAGGGTCTTTTCAAATGAGTCAGCTCTTTGCATGAGCTGGCCAAAGCATTGGAGCTTCAGTTTCAACATCAGTCCTTCCAATGAACACCCTGGACTGATCTTCTTAATTTTCATCAACCTCCAAAGAAATCCACAGCCATTGGCAGCCATTTTACCCCCTCTATTAATCCTTATTGCTGTTCTTCAGTCGCTATGCCCTGTCTGATTCATTGTGACCCCATGGACTGCAGTACACGAGGCTCCCCTGTCCTTCACTATCTCCTGAAGTGTGCTCAGATTCATGTCCATTGAGTCGGTGATGCCATCTAACCGCTTCATCCTCTGCCGCCCTCTGCTCCTCCTGCCTTCAATCTTTCCCAGCATCAGGGTCTTTTTCAACGAGTCAGCTCTTTGCATCAGTTGGCCAAAATATTGGAACTTCAGCATCAGTCCTTCCAATGAATTTTCAGACTTCCTTTAGGATTGATTGGCTTGATCCTCTTGCTGTTCAAGGGATTCTCAAAAGCCTTTTCCAGCACTATTCACTAATATTTTTCCTTCCTTATTTTTTATGTATTCTGAACATTTTATATACATGGATTGATAAAGTATGTGGTCTTTTGTCTTTAGCGTCTTTCATTTAGCTTGATGTTTTCAAGACTCATCCATTCTGTAGTAGTTATCAGTACTTCCTGTCATCCTTAAAACTTGATGATTAACATTGTAGTAATATACTTTATTTGTATCCACTTCCCAGTCACGGACCCTGCATTGTTTTCACTTTGACTATTATAAATAATGCTGCTATAAACCTTTATGTGCAAATTCTTGTGTGAACGTATTTTTCTTGGGAAGATGACTGTTGAAATGTTGGGTTATATGGTAACTCTGTATATAATATTTTGAGGAGCTGCTAATGAGTTTTCCAAAATAAACACACCATTTAATTCCAGCAGCAATGTGCTGGGTTTCCCCCCCCCCCCCTTTTTTTCTTTCCAACACTCTTTATTATCTTGCTTAGTATGGATATTCTAGAGGTTGTAAGTTGTATCTTACTTCATTTTCATTTTCCCAATGGCGAATGGTATTGAGCATCATTTTATGTACAGTAACATACTTTCTTTGGAAAAATATATATGTATTTTTTTTTCTTTTTTGGGGGGGCATGCCATGCATGGCATGTAGAATCTTAATCCCCAGACCAGAAATCCAACCTATGGCCCCTGCAGTGAAAGCCCAGACTCCTAACCACTGGGCTACCAGGAAATTCTATTTATATGCATTTTCTTTGTAAAAATCTTAATTCTGTTGCTTCTCTTTTTATATGTGAGTTGTAAGCCTCCTTTATATGTTCTGGATACAACTCCTTTATCAAATATATAATCTAAAAGAATTTTCTTCAATTCTGAGCTTTGTGCTTCAAGTTTCTTAGAAGTATCCTTTGTAGCACACACACACACACACAAAGAAATGTTAATTTTGATTAAGTCCCCTGTATCTTTCTCTTCTTTCGGTGCTTGTTCTTTTTATACTGCATATAAAAAAAGGTCTTCCTTAAGCAAAAATCACAAAAAAATGTACTCCTGTATTTTCTTCTAAATTTTATATAAGTTTAGCTCTTATATTTAGGTTTTTGATCCATTTGTACTTCATTCATTTATTTAGTATATCTTTTTGAATATGGTGTGAGATAAGGTTCCACCTTCATTCATTCACATGTTTATATCCAGTTGTTTCAACACCATCTCTGTTAACAGAATAAGTTACTATTTTCCCATTGAATTCTCTAGCATAGGATTTGGTCTAAACCTATCAAATTAATTCTTCATTCTTTTTTATGGTCTTCATTTCCTGGAAATTTCAGTTAAACTCTTTTTAGCTCTGTACCAATTTTTCTCTCATACTTTCAACACACTGTTCTCCTTTTCCAATTAATCCTTTGACATATTTAAACATTATTATCTTAAACCTATCTGCTAATTTTAACATTGAGGCTATCTTTGTAAATGTTTTTATTGTTTCCTTGGTATTCATGTGCCAGATATTCTTTCTTTTTCCCATGTCTCATTATTTTTTAACTTATGCTGAATAAAGTAGGTAAGTAAGCAGATGAGATCAAAGTAAGTACTATTTATCTCCAGAAAGTGGCATACTCCTTTTCAGGCTTCTAGTATTGGGTGAATATTTAATCTTGTCTGTATTCTTCTTACTTTAGGCCTTTGTTTGCCTTTAGATGGATTTACTTTGATATTGGCTTTACATGTCTTCAGAGACTGTACAATGCCATCCTTTCAGAAGTGTTTGGAATATGAATACCAACAAGACTCTGGAAATCATCATTTCTCTTTCTTTCCATTTTTTCCTTTTTTAACCAGTTTACCAGCTTTGTAGATCAGAGAAGAGTTTTCTTCACTACCTAAATTTATACTTTTTATTTTACACCACAGAACATTTTATCATAATCCCTTGCTATCTTATCCCCAATTACTCTCAGTCTGGACCAAAGTTGCACTGAAAGGATTAACGGAAACTGCTGCAATACACACAGTTTTAATAGTCTATTATTTTGCATGTAGTCAAGTCGACATAGGTCTCAGTTTCTTTCATCTCTCTCTCTGTCCACAACTTTCAAAATGCTCTTAGTAAATGCCTATGGGAAAGGGCTGGCAGGTAGTTACAGGTTTGCTCTGTGACTGGTTGGTCTAGTAAGTTAAAAAAAATAAAAGTGAACTATGACGATGTAGCTTTTCCAGATTCTCGTTATAATTGTGTCTCTTGCAATGTTTTACATTGTAAAATGGAAAGTCTGAACAGTTATATAAGTTTGGAAGTAATGGAAAATGAGCTTTTTTTAATTATACCTTTAAATGCATATGCCATTTCTTATCATTTCTGTCTACATGGTTCATAAGAATAACTTGAGCATCATCATCATGGATATTAAAATATCTATCAGTTCACAAGTAAAGATAACTGGCAACTAAGGATGCTAAGAAAATATTTCACTCAATATAGAACTTATAACAAAGTATATTTTAAAAATTTGGTTTTGTCAAAGTCTAGAGATGACAAAAAAAAAAAAAAAGCAACTCAAGATCAGGACAGTGCAGATATCTGAAATATACTCTACATTATGGTATAGAGACTCTAACTGCAAACCACAGTAATACTTTTGAGCATGACTGAAGTTTTTTCTGAGTGTTGGGGATAAATTGAAAGGCATAATTTATGTTATTCTACTTTTGATGTTGTCGTTGTTGTTCTAGCCAATGACCAATAGCACCTAAAATAGAAACTGGCTTAACTTAATTAATTATATTTGAATTAAGCTCATCTGATTATCAACAGACTTTGACTGTAATAATCTGCACTTCCCTGATGGCTCAGATGGTAGAGTCTGCCTGCAATGCAGGATACCTGGGTTCAATCCCTGGGTCAGGAATATCCCCTGGAGAAGGAAATGGCAATCCACTTCAGTATTCTTGCCTGGAGAATTCCATGGACTTGGATATACAACAAGTCCACGGGTCGCAAAGAGTCAGACACAACTGAGTGAGGTTCACTTAATCTGGACTTATCTTGACTGCAATAGCTACAGTTACATTATTTTCCTACCCAAAGATATCTGTATGCAAAAATGAAGAAAAACAATGTGAGGATAACAAAATGTTTTAACAATTTAATTGACTAATATTAGAAAATATAACTGTATAAGGTATTTTTTCTGTTATCCATGGGTTCAGAGCAATAGAGCAAGCCCTTTTCTAAATGTTTAAGCACTTTATTCTTATCTATTTTTCTTCAGAAGTGTTTAGATGATTTTGTTTTCTTGCTAATCTTGGTTTTTATTTTCCATTTTAAAAGGTTTTATTATTTTGACATATGATCTTTTTTCCAGTCACTAGTTCAAAATATTTAAACATTTGTATTATATATTTTAACATTATCTATTACAGATATATTCAACTAATTTTATATTAATGAACATTTTAGCTATTTCTCACTATTTCTCACTTCATGAATTCATATTAAAATGGAAAATCAAGAGGTAGGTAATATATTCTCTAAAAAATTGAATAGTTTCAAAAGTCATATATCTAAACAAAAAGCTTTTGATTTCTATAGTCCAAAATGATTAACAATGAAATAAACTGTGATTAATCAGTGTTTTTCTATCAAATAGTCAATTCATTATTTAAATTATAAACTGTATTGCCACTTTCTGTCTTACCCACAAGGAAACTCTATACACTAAATAAAAATGAAAATGAGTGGAAGAATAAAAATGAATATGCAAATTAAAAGCTCAAACTGAGATACACTTTCTTGACAATACTAATTCACAATCTACCATTTTTAATTTTAGAAAGTATGCAAATTAAAGAACAGCCTTACTAAGCACTAATAATTAATTAAACTGAACATAAAAGTATGTTAAAGTAAGGACATGTTTTGGTGAAGAATGGTACGGGCAGATCTATGGTAGTGTTTTCTGCCATAAAAGGACCTGTTTTCTTCACTGATGTAAGATTAAGACCAAATATAACGTGGAAAAGCCTAGTATCTCCTTTCCCATGGTTATAGCTTGAATTCTCAAAAAGGCCCAGTTCTTACAGATGTTATATTTTGAATACCAAAATTACAGGACAAAATCATTCTCACTCTAACATACACATCTCAGTTTCTAAACACGTTTATGCAAGATAAAGGGAAAAATAAAGAAAAATGTCTTTTGCATTGCATATCACTACAAAGAATTTCTGCTAAAGTTACCTTCTGTTGTAAATATTAATATATGAGTTGGTTTAACAGATGTTTCTATATCATAATTTAGTCTAACTACAAGGGAAATAAGTAAAATGCATCAATTTTAAATGGATAGTCTCATTTTTCACCTGTTTTCTATACTCAGCACAAATAAAGTTTTCTTGTAAGTATAAAAAATACAGATATGATGCTGCAAAATTCAGCATAAGTTCATGAATCTTAAATTCATGTACAACTTTCAAAAAGTTTTCTCCATTTAATAAAACAGGCACCTAAGTTTGAAAGCGCTGTTATACTCAAGAAACAGTACAACTCACTCCATAGAATCTTCATCACTAGTTATTCAGAAGCACGAGAGAATCATGATTATATACATATTTACTCATGTGCTAGTAAAATGAATTATTTTAAATATCCAGACTGCATACTCTGCATCAACATTTGTTCTTTTCACTTCTGTCTAATTGAAATTCAAATTGGAAATTCAAAATAATATGAAGTACGACTATATCATTCATACTGTATTTAAATATTGTCTCTACTTGGGAAAAAAAATTAGCTCAAACTGGGGGAAAAAAATCACAAATGGGAATTAAACTACCCTTTAGGAATCCATAAGCAAAACAAACAAAAAAAAAGACTGAAAATAACTGAAGACATATACAGAAGCTGAAGAATCTACTGAGGCCATATGTAAGCAATCACTTAGCAAATGAAAAGTAACCTGGAACTTCCCTGGTGGCCCAATGGCTATGACTCCACCTCCCATTGGTTCAATCACTGGTCGGGAAACTAGATACACAAGCTATAAGTAAGAGTTTATGTGCTGCATTCAAGATCCTGCATGCCACAACTAAGACTTGGGACAAATGAATAAGTAATTGTTTTTTTAAAGAAGAAAAAAAAAAGTAGATTAAAGTAACCCACCAAGAAAAATTTCAGAAACTCCTATCACACAGCTTTACATGGCTCCTTAAACTTATCAGGGTCAGCTTCATGGATGTGTGACTTATGTCGTGGCCCAAGCCCTGCATGCAAAGGTCCTGCACTTGGTTTAATGCTCTGCTTTCCTCCAGAAATTAAACTCTTAACCATCTAGCCTTTGAATTGTGTTTTGTAAACGAAGTCTGTTCAGACAGTGAAGCAATAGCATATGCAGAGCACTATATGTATAAAGCGTGTCAGCTACAGAATGGTAACTATAGTTCCTTTTCCTCTCTCTTCTTTCTTACTCATCAATATACAGAAGGTTGGAAGCATTGGCACCATGCACATGAATCAAGAAATATAAACAGCTGAGTTAATGTGTGGAACATGTTTAAGGTTCTGAGAAGAAAACAATACATATGCATGCATGAGTGATGGAATACAAATTTTGTAATTTGGTTATTATACATAATAAGTGAAATGCTTTTATATTAGCATTTAAAACTGGTATGGCATATTGTCACCCTATTTATTTAACTTCTATGCAGAGAACATCAAGCAAAATGTTAGACTGGATGAATCACAAGCTGGAAACAAGATTATCAGGAGAAATACCAACAACCTCAGAGATGCAGATGATACCACTCTAACGGCAGAAAATGAAGAGGCACTAAAGGGCCTCCTGATGAAAGTGAAAGAGGAGAGTAAAAAAGCTGGTTTAAAACTCTATATTCAAAACACTAAGATCATGGCATCTGGTCCCATCACTTCATGACAAGTGAAGGGGGAAAAGTGGAAGCAGTGAAAGATTTTATTTTCTTGGGCTCCAAAATCACTGTGGATGGTGACTGCAGCCATGAAATTAAAAGATGCCTGATCCTTAGAAGGGAAGCTATGACAAACCTAGACAGTGTATTAAAAAGCAGAGACATCACTTTGCTGACAAAGGTCTGCAGAGTCAAAGCTATGTTTTTTCCAGTAGTCATGTACTGTTGTGAGAGTTGGACCATAAAGAAGGCTGCTTGCATGCTAAATCATTTCAGCTATGTGTCACTCTTGGCGACCCTTCGGACTGTAGCCCACCAGGCTCCACTAACCATGGGATTCTCTAGGCAAGACTACTGGAGCGGGCTGTCATGCCCTCCTCCAGAGGATCTTCCCAGTTGAGGGATCAGACCTGTGTCTCATGTCTCCTGCATTGACTGGAGGGTTCTTTACCACTAGCGCCACCTGGGAGGCCGTCTCTGTTGATGTTATTGGATACTTCTTCTTACATTTCTTTTAATACCCTCCTACTGGATTCCCCTGTTATTTTTCTTTCTCTCCTTTGATATTCCATAATGCCATCAGTGTTACTGTTCTAAAATGCAAATTCAAAGAATTAACTCTTTAGCTCCAGTGACTCTGTGTTGCCTGTAGAATGAAGTCTGCACACCCCACAAGGTTTCTCACTGGCTTGGCCTTCCTTCTATGTTCAAGTTCATATCAGAGTTTGCCTCTTCCCCCAAATCCCCTGAGTTCCAGCAATAACAAGGTGAATTAGCCATAGTTTCTTCTGTGTCCTTTTTCCATTTGCCTTTCCCCCACCCCCTATCCTCTGCCCTTAATATTCTGACATTCTTGATTTTCCTTTATGAAACTGGTGCACAATATGAGCAGAGGCTACATAGAATAGTGAAGAGAATAGGCACTAAATTATGATTATCCAGGTCATCTTGCATTCACTACTTGTAGGACACTGATTAAATTACTTAACCTCTGATCTACAGTAGGAAAAAACATTTTGATGGGCAACGTGTGATTCCCTCTAACCTTGTGGAGCTGTAGGAGGGAATACCTGAGCTCCATTGAATTGTCTTGGAAACCTATTTCCCTTCAAATAAGCCAGCAATATTTACTATCAGGAAGATATAACAGGTCTTTGGGAAAAAATTATAATAGACTATACTTGGTCTATCTTGAGTATCTTTTGACAATAAGCTTAGAATTTATGGATTGAAGGGACATGACTGCATGGAGAATGAAAATTATTCATGAAGAACCTTACTGTCCACAAGACAAGTAGAATACATAGCTGAGAAGCTTTGAAAACTTATAATACAAAACTCACTTTAAGAAAACTGTTCAACAAGCACAGTAAAATGGTCTTTCCACAGTTACACCTAAAGCAAAAGTGTCCCAGAGGGGGATAAAGGGACAGTTAGGAAACTGCATCTTCAGATTTGGCACCTCTAGAAAGGAATGCTTCATATCTGTCTGTTTCTTGCTTGTCTCCTTTGAATTATTAGTAAAGTTTGTTTGGGGACTGGGTATAAGAAGCTGTGATGCTACATTGACAATCCAACACTTTGATGTGAACACAGTGACAACACTGGCTTATTTTCTTTAAGGCTCATGAGTCATAACAGATAATGAATGCATTCTTGGGCAAGAAGAGGGAGGATGAAGATAAAGATGGTAAGTTGTTATCATGATATTTTTCCAATGCAATTTGGAGGAAATCAGTGTAGTCCTTAGAGAACTAACCAAACGGAAAGACAAAGCACAAAGCAAACAGAACGTTAGCACACACACCATTTCTTGGTCATTATTAGCAGCTCTATTAACATCATCTAAAGGGGAAAATGGAGACTTTGAAAGATTTTGAAAAAGAAACTCTACCTTTTTCTGATTACTATAAACACTTAACGTGTTTCCTTGTTCACTTAGAAGACTATATTTATGAGCTAAGTAATCCTGGTATGACCATGATTTTGGCAGTCTATTTATGACTATTAAAGTAGCTATGTCAGTTGACTGTGAAAACTGATAAGCATCTTTACTATTGTGATTATGTAACTATTACTCACTTAATACCACTGTATCATGATTGGTCAACAAAAAAATAATGGAATTCTATATCACCAAAATTACCACTTAATAGAAAAATCTGTGATCATTTTCTAAAATTCAGAATTACCTTGGGATTTTTTTTTTTTTAAATACAAATGCCCAGGTATTGCTGTTTTTTTTAATTTAGATCTCCAGATATATTTCTAATGAGCAGCCATGTTTAAAAATATCTGGACGATATGATGATCTTTTACTTTTATCTAGTTTGTTTCACCTTTTCTATTTTATATTCAGTGTTCCCATTTCATTTAGTTTATGTTTCCCAATTTCTCCAACCTTTTATTTTGATGCTTTCTCAAGACTTTATCAAGCATAGAAAAACTTTTATGTGTGTATATATATATACATATATATATAATATGTATGATATATATATTTTATAAAATTTATGCATTTTTGCCTAACTAAAAAAATTATGACATTTTGATTCCACTTGTTTGTTAGTATGAATAGAATGCTAGATTTCTGATTAAAAATAGATATGCAACAAGCAACAAAGGTTTACTGTATAGCACAGGTAACTATAGTCAATATCTTATAATAATGTAAAATAGAAAATTATTTAAAAATAATACATTGTATATGTACAACTGAATTGCACTGCTGTGTACCTGCAACACTGTAAACTCACTATGCTTCAATTTTATATGTATATTTATATATTTATATTTTATATTTATATTATAAATTTATAAAATAAGTTTATATTTATATTTATTTACAAAGAAAAAGTAAAATAGCTAGGGCAACTGCTAGGCAACTGCTAGGTAACTTGCTAAGAACCAAGATACTATACAAAAAGTTGGGAAACTTTACAGAGAAATGTCAGTAAAGACTGATTAATCCCAACTAACAGTCTCTGAATCAAACATCCAAGTGTCATATTCCTTATTTGAGAGTTTTCTATATGAAATATATTAGTTTGTTGATGACCAGTCTCCAAGCAGGTCCAAACTTCTGTGAGCAGACTCTTCTGGATGTTAAGATTGCTAACTTGTTGCCATTAATATGGGTGAGAGTTTGGCGGACTGTTTTCTTACACACATTTCCTGTCACATGATTTGTTTCCTTACATGTTAGAATTGTTAACAGAATTCAGTTCCTTGAAATTTTAGGACTAAAGTGACCTTTTCCTTGTTGCTTGTATAGCCTGGGGGTCATCCCCAGTTTCTAGACCCATTGACATTTCTTGGCTTGGGTTGCTTTATTGCATCTTCAACAAAAGCAACTTTCAAAGTTAGGGTTAAGTTTGCCTCTTGTCATGTTTCTGACATGAATCTCCTAGATTCCCAAAGGGTGATTTACTTCCTACTGTGATCTTTCTTCCAGTTTGGCATACTGATTAGAGACAACATTTAAATACAATATTAATGTTATATTCCTGCTTCATATTAGTTTGAATTTCCAAATGATTTCAGTTTTCCAGAAGCAAAACCAAATGTTGATTCTGAGTATGTAATCTGGATATTTAAAATAATTCATTTTAGTAGGACATAAGTAAATAGTTAAAACTTTTATCCTTTCTTGCTTTCTGAACAACTCTAGCAGTGAAGATTCTGTGAGCAAGTATTTAGAATCAATTTCTTGATTGTAATAGCACTTTAAAATATAAGTGTCTATTTTACTAAGTAAAGAAAACTTTTTGAAAGTTGTGCACTAATTTAAGATTCATGAACTTATGCTGAATTTTGCAACATCACATTTGTCTACTTTTTATACTTACAAGAAAATTTCATTTGTGCTGAGTATAGGAAATAGGTAAAAAAATGAGACTGTCCGTTTAAAATTGATGCATTTTACTTATTTTCCTTGTAGTTAGACTAAGTTTTCTCTGTTATTTTTCTCTTCTACATTTTCTTCCACTTTCAAAGACTCATATAATTAGATTGGGCTAATCAGGATAATCCAGGATATCTTTCCATTTCAATGTTAGATTCATTACCAATTTAATTTCATTTGCCACCTTAATTCACTTTTTAAAGGTAATTTGTACTAATTTCCACAGAATAGGTAATGCACATCTTTGGTGGGAGGCACTAACCTCCTTACAAAAATAGCTATCACAAGTATAGCTAAGAGTTGATAATTTAAGATTCTGGAGGAAAGACTGTAACAGCTGATCTTTGTGTTCTAAAGAAGCAGTTAACCACTTCGTTAGTAAACTGATCAGAGGATATATCTCTGACTCAAGAGCCCAGCCTATTCTGTGTCTAACATGGTACCTCCTGTAGGAGTGAGAACAGAACCAATATAGTTTCCAAATAAACACATAAGTGAAGAGAGTCAAGTTTCCATTTACACCAGGGTATTCTCTTTCCTGCTTATGTTAAGATTTCATTCAAAATTATTGCTTTAATACGGTGTATCAATACTCCAAAATCACTATGGATGATGACTGTGGCCAGGAAATTAAAAGACATTCATTTCTTTGAAGAACAGCTGTGACAGATAGTGTATTAAAAAGCAGAGACATCACTTTGCCAACAAAGGTCTGTCTAGTCAAAGCTATGGTTTTATCAGTAGTCATGAATGGATGGGAGAGTTGGACCATATAGAAGACTGAGTGCCAAAGAACTGATGCTTTTGAATCATGGTGCTGGAGAAGACTCCTGAGAGTCACTTGGACAGCAAGAAGATCTAACCAGTCAATCCTAAAGGAAATCAACCCTGAATATTCATTGGAAGAACTGATGCTGAAGCTGAAGCTCTGATACTTTGGCCACCTCTGATACAAAGAGTAGACTCAAGGAAAAAACCCTGATGCTGGGAAAGATTGATGGCAGGAGAAGGAGGCAACAGAGGATGAGATGGTTGGATGACATCATCAACTCAATGGACTTGAGTTTGAGCAAACTCTGAGAGATAGTGAAGGATAGGGAAGCCCGGCATGCTGCAGTCCATGGAGTCACAAAGAGTTGGATGTGACTTAGCGACTGAACAACAACAATCAAAAACAATAAAAAGATGGATTTCCAAGAGGATTAAACAACAAAGGACCTGTATATTACTTTGGGTAGTCTTGTTACTTTCTTAGAATGTAAGTATTGAATGATATCACCTAAGTAAATTAAGCTGGAAATGGTTAGAATTAATGCATACAATATCAAAGATACTCTAGGTAGACATTTTTTACATTCATATCCCACTGGTTGGACACATACTTAATCAGAAAAAGTAAGGAACATAATTTACTGAGTACTGCTTTATGTATGCCATAGAAATTTACTTGATGTAGATATTTTTCATGTTTTTATATAACTTATGTGATGTGGATTATTTTCTCTATTTACAGATGAAGAAACTGAAACTCACTATGGCTACATGACTTCGTCTACGACATTTAGATTCTAAACAAATTTAATCAGGTTAAGACTCCATTCCTGATTACAAAGTCTGTGCTCATTCTACCTCATGATGTGGGTTTCCATTCTCGGTAAAGAATCTCTGATGTTACTAAAATATTTCTGTATATGAAATAAAGCATGTGATCATGCTTATCTTTTAGAGAATTGAATGGATGTAGAGTGATTATTTTATTTGGAGATACCTTATACAATAGAGAAAAGGGATAACTGGATGATAGATTTATTATCAATATGTTAACTCTTAACTGTCATTTTTGGCGAACATTTTAAAGAATAGCCTTAGAGTTAAAAATCACCCTAAAAAGATATATGTGTATGCATATAATAATAATGCATTGCTATTATGACATATAATGTATTATTACCATAATAATGTAATAATGTGCTATTATAAAATATAAATTGTATTATAACAAAGCATTTTATATAATGTATACAATTTATATTATATATAACATATATTCATATATATGCATATATATAATAATAATATATTAATATAATAATAATGTGTGTATGCCTATAAAAATTATATACTGGAAAATCATGCAAAAGACATATTAGAGACCCCCAGTGTGACAAGTTACATAGGGTTTTCAGAGACAATGCAAGCAGAGAAGTAGCAGAACTCATGCTCACCATCAAGATCTCATTACTGCATAGTCTAAGGCATAGTTGTTCATATGTATGTCCTCAGTTCTAGGAGGTAGGGTCCTACCTGGGTAGCATGTTCAACAGGAGGCTGAAAAGCAACCAAGAAAAGAAGCTTCACTCAAATACTGTATTATATTATGTAGATGACAGCTGAAAAGGGAGTTAAGCAACACTAAGTTTCCATAGGTATCAGATTCATCAAGTGTTTTCAGTACCAAGAAATAACTAGGAAGCAATGTTCTAAGAATGAAGATTTACATATGGAGGATACAGGAATCTACCTTGCAACTTAGAATGCTGACATCACGCTAAAGCTTTGCTGTCTCTCAGCAGATTGGTTTAACCAATCTCGACCAGCTTTTTCTAAGCTATTAAAAGTAAGAAAATAAGCCTCTTGGGTCATTCAGATTTATAACTCTTCAAAAAATATAGCTTGTTATAAATATGCATATTTATAATTTATATCATATCCAAAGTCAAAATATGCATATTGAATTGATGCCTGGCAGTACCAAATTATTCTTAATTATCTAAAGTATTTCTTCTATGATAATAATCTTCATTAAGCAATAAATTAGAATAGGTATGTTAGACTTAAAAAATGGACAAGGAAAGCAAAGGGATCTGGCTTGGGGTGGGGCGCAGTATGTTAGACTTAACGGCATGTTTGCAAACAGAACATGGCACATCAGAAAACAATCTAGATTTCTACTTTCTTTTTGTTATCTGTAATTTTCCTTATTTCCTTTCAAGCATTCAGGTTTTAATTTACATTTTATTCTTCCAAAACCATTGTTATGACCAATATTTGTCTATTTACATGTGAAAGTCTTGTGCATATTGCCACAAGTAACAAAATTTTAAAAGTTTTAATGAAATAATCATCCTTAAATTAATCTATATATTTAATGCAATCTTGGTCAAATTATCAGTGGCTATTTTGTGGACATTGTCAACCTGATTCTAAAATTCACATGAGGACTTCCTTGGTGGCCATGTACCACCACACTCCCAATCAGAGAACTAGATCCCACATGCCACAACTTAAAGATGTTCATGCCCCAACCTAGACTGAAGATCCCACATCCCACATGTCACAACTAAGACCCAGCACAGCTGAATCAATAAACAAATATTTTTAAAAATTTAATAGCATTCATATGCAAAGAAAGTGGTCCAAAATAGTTAAAGCAATAATCACAATGGTGAATAAATTCAGAAAATTTAGATTATCAAATATCAAGAATATTTTATAAAGTCACCATGATTAAGGCAGTGTGATTATTTTTGACTAAAAAGTCACAATTAAGAAAATGGAAAATGTATTTTATAAATAATTTGTTAATAATTTTTTAAAAAGTGAGTTGTCAGTTAAGTTTCACTTGGGGCAAAATGAATATAATATAACATGTGAATGATGAGTTAAGTTTCATTTGGGGAAAAATGAACATTATAGCCCAGAGGACAGCCTGTCAAACAGCTCTGAGGAACTGCTCCGAAGAGGTAAAGGAGGAGGTCAGCACATATGTGATTTTGGTGAAGAGGGATACATACAGTCAAGCACACATTTTGGCAGAAGATTGCTGCTAGCCACGAGGAGCAGAAGCTTTTGCCAACAATTTTGGTGTTTTTCTGATACGACAAGATGCAATAAACTGGGCTCATAAAATCTTCTCCTGAAAGTACCTAACCATCTGAAACCCGTTCCGTTGGTTTTTCCCAGGGTACAGAGTGCTTCCTCTCTGACCTCCACCCTGAACTCCTTTCAGCGTGTGTTGAAGGTCAACTACTTCAATGGCTAGCGGTCTCACTCTTCGTGAAAGCCAATGGGCACTGACAATTTTTAGTTGGTGCTTCAGTTATATTCCAGGCACCACAGTTTCAAATTTAAAACATAATGAATAAAGTTTCTTTAAAAAAAAAACTTAGAAGACTACCATCAGGCTCTTAATTTTCTTGTACAAGTGAAATGAGGCAATAAATAACCACTGTGAACAGAACATTAAAATGGAGCTGGTATTGCTAGGAGAGCTCTAAATGGACCTGAGAGGATAGTGAGGTAGTGCAGCAAATGCACCGCTCAGCCTGGAGGGAAATTCAACTTTGACTATTTGTGGTTCTACAGATGATATTCAAGATATGTCTCAGAATCAAGAAACTCAAGACACTCAAGATGTTTATCAGACCCTTACCCTAAAATAACTCCTGACAGCCTATGTGCTTATTGGAAGCTTTGGAAATCCCATGGACAGAGGAGCCTGGTGGGCTACAGGCCATGGGGTCACAAAGAGTCAGACACGCCTGAAGTGACTTAGCACCATAAAAAACTTGTGACAGCCTATTCTGTGGGGACAAATATTTATTTTATGTCAGAGTATGACATTGTGACTTTTGCCTTTATAAGCTCCTAAATTGTTCCCTTCTCTGAAACACTCTTTCAGTTTTACCAGAAACTGTCTCTACATTGTAATTCTTAAAGACCCCAAATAAGCTCTGTGTTCTCTTCAGGCTTGTTATTGATTATTGTTTTAACACCACAAAGGAAAAACTGGGCCCTATTAAAATTCAGAACTTTTCATCAAAAGATACCATGAAGAGAGTGAAAATAAGCCTCAATATGATAAATATATTTTCAAAAGAATATCCAATAGAGGGTCCATCCTAAAATATAAACAACACTAAGTGATGAAAGAAAATATGACATAATTTCTATTTAATTCATGATGATGATTATCTCAATCTACCTCCCGATTACCTGCCCTAACTAGTAAAGGAGTTAGGGTTGAGTCTGCCTATTAAGAAGAACAGAGTAGGTATTCACCTAGTAGACGACACCAGAGGATAGATGAATACAGAGAAAAGTAGACAAATAAGTTTTCATCAATAATTAACCATTCCCTGGTGTCTCAGATGGTAAAGTGTCTGCCTGCAATGCAGGAGACCGGGGTTCAATCCCTGGGTTGGGATGATCCCCTGGAGAAGGAAATGGCAACCCACCCCAGTACTCTTGCCTAGAAAATTGCATGGACGGAGGAGCCTGGTAGGCTACAGTTCATGGGGTCGCAGAGTCAGACACAACTGAGCGACTACACTTTCTCTTTTTCTTTCAACCATTAACAAAGATAATTACTGGTAAAGAAAATCATTTCAAACTGTGGTTCTGGAGAAGACTCTTGAGAATCCCTTGGATGGCAAGGAGATCAAACTAGTCAACCCTAAAAGGAATCAACCCTAAATAATCATTGGAAGGACTGGTGCTGAAGCTGAAGCTCCAAAACTCTGGCCACCTGATATGAAGAGCAGAAACACTGGAAAAGATCCTGATGCTGGGAAAGATTGAAGGCAAAAGGAGAAGAGCAAGACAGAGAACAAGATGGTTGGATGGCATCACTGACTCAACAGACATGAGTTTCAGCAAACTGCAGGACATAGTGAAGGACAGGGAAGCTTGGTGTGCTGCAGTTCATGCGTCACAAAGAGTTGGATGTGACTGAACAACAGCAATAAAATCATTAGTAACTTTAAGGCTATCACTTCTCCTTACTCAAGTGCACTGAAGGGCATCTTCTAAGAATCAAAAGCTTGGGTCATGTTTGTCACACAAGTAGTACTATTATCTGATTTCCTACTCTCATTGTACTGGTGTTATCACATTGTGGTACTTGATTTCTGATTAGAAGATACTGAATATTTATTAAGAAATACACATGCACGACTGCTTTCTTAACCTAAATTTCAAAAATTTTCAATATGTGAAGTGTTTTGAAATATTCTTCCCAGCCATCTCCATGTTTCTTAAAACATAAAATTTAATGAGAAAATGCAAAGAGCGGACAAAAGGGATTAAATACCACAAACAAATCAATATTTGTGTACATTTCCTGGTACTCTCCATTTTGCAGTATCTTTTGCTTTCTGCATCTTTAGGATTTTAGTATCTGATGATGTGATTCTTTCTTTCTCACTCTATTGGTACTTATTAGTGGATGCCAGCCCACACAACTGCCAACTGAAAACCTTATTACACTTTTGTATTCATGCTCTTAAGATTATTTTCATGCTATCCCAAGGTCCAAACAACCATTTTATTTAGAAATTATTGTGTGAAAAGCCTTGCACTAGGTGGTATTGTAATGTACATTTAACTGAAACTAAATAAGAAGGTGATTTGTGTTAGTTCACAAATTACACAAACTACTGTTCATCAATTGTGGTTCATTCTATTTCATGTTGAGCTTTTCAGTTGATTTCACAGATTTCATCCATTTTGAATATTTATGTTTCACTTTTATTTTAGTGAAGAATAATCTTTTCAAATATAACTCCATGGTGACTTTTTTGTCTCTTTTCAGCTAGAAATGTGACTTTAGACTCAGCAAAATTCATTATCCTTTTCTTCAAGCTTCCCTTTCACATACTTTTCAAAAGCGCTTCAGGATGTGATTTCTTCTCAATTTGGACACAATTGACATATGCCACTATATAAGTTTTAGGTGTACAATGTAATAATTGGTTACTTATATATACTGTAAAATGATCACCACAGTAACTAGTTATCATTTAATTTCAAATATTTTTTCCTGCGATGACAACTTTTAAGATCTATTCTCTCGCAACTTTCAAATACACAACAGAGTATTGTGAACTACAATTGCCAACTGTAAACTGCATCCCTGACATTCACTGTACAGCTGGAGTTTGTAAGTTTTAACTGTTTTCACCCATTTTGCCCACCCCAATGACTGCTTCTGGGGACCACCAATCTCTTCAGTACATCTATGAATTTCTGTGTGTGTGTGTTTTTATTCTACACGTAAGGGAACTTATACGGTTGTCTTTCTCTGATTTGTCTCAGTAAACGTAATGCCCTTGAAGTCCGTTCATGTTGTCAAAAATGGTAAGATTTCCTTTTTTTAGGGCTGAATAATGCATCTACATCTATTTTCATTTTGTGTCTACACACACACATCCCCACACAGCATGTGCAGGCTTCCGTGGTGGCTCAGGGGTAAAGATTCGCCTGCCAAGGCAGGATATGCAAGAGACATGGGTTTGATCTCTGGGTCAGGAAGATCTCCTGGAGGAGGAAATGGCAACCCACACCAGTATTCTTGCCTCGGAAATTCCACAGACAGAGGTGCCTGGCAGGCTGCGAGTTGGACACTACTTAGCGACTGAGCACGCATGCATGTAGAGATACACAATGGAATAGATGTAGATACAGATACATAACATTGTCTACATCCATTTCTCCGCTGATGAATGCTTGGGATGCTTCTATGTGTTGGCTATTGGAAATAATGCTGCAGTGACCATGAGGCTGTAGATATCTTTTACATATAGGACACATTTCTAGGTTTGTCCTTAGCTTAGACCTACCATCCTATTTCTTTTGTGTTTTAGATAATATTATATTTACATAATATTAATATTAAAATATTTAAATGAATAAAAACATAATGTTTTTCAAGTTCATAAGAAGCATCTTACATGCTATGCTTCATTTAATAATTTAGCATGGTTACTCAAGTGAAAAAACCACCCACTATAAAATGCATTTCATTCTTCCTTAACAGTATCAAAATAGTGTTTAGGGGAAAATATTTCCTTTATTTTCTTTCCTCTGTGGACACTCATTCTTCTGACTAAACTTTATAGCTCTGTTTTGTAATAGCTGAGAAAAATAAGGAGCTTTAACATCCTCTTACTTCATAAATACAAAGATCATTGCAAATATTATATTTTTATCTTAACACACATGTATACGGTAAGTATTTAAGACTTAAAAGCCATTTAAATTAATCTACAATATACTTAATATTTAATATTATCTATAACATAATTTCATCTTAAAAGTTAGTTTAGTGATTGTATCTTAAAGATAATGAAAGTTTTGTTTCATTTTGCTGCTAACCTAACTCTTTTGCCCTGGCCAAACAGTCTAAGGATATGCTTCTTCTGTCACATATTCCTAGACTGTTTTGGCATTCCATTCCTTAAATTACAAACATTTATTTACCTGTGATTCTACACCTCTCTCCTCTGAGTCTCTTGAGGGTAAGAAAGGGATGCTAGTTGTGTTTTTATAATTCACACAGGCTTGCATATAATAAGTCTCCTGCTAAATTTTGATTAATGAATGAATGAATGCATGAACTGGAATCAATTTCTGACATCTGTCCAGGGGTCTGAGGTTACATTTTTTATGCACTTTAAATTGAACTAGAATTATTATAGGGGAATTAAGGAATTATTTTTTTGGAGTAAAGCCTACACAAAAGTGTACTAGATATTTAACATTTATCAAATATTAGGACCCCCCCATGAATATTAAATTGACTTTATGCCCCTTAATTCTACCAAGTATATTCTTACTCAACTTTTCTATTTAAAATTGTATTTCTTTTTTAAACAGACATAACTAATTCAGACTGTTAGCACTTAAGACAGCGGTTATGCAGGATGGTGGGGGAAAATAGCAGTGATGGGTTGACATATAAAGGCATGTTCTGGAATGCTACTAACACTCTCAGTGCAACTTATAAGCATATATATATATTTACTTTGTAAAAACAACCATTGTCCTGTATATTCTTATTTGGAGATTTTCTGATAAATACATTTTAATTAAAATCATTACCAAATATTCCTTTATTCCATTCAAAAATGCAACAAATTATTAATTTTTTAACTGTTCTTATAATGTTCTTAGAACAAATTTCCTTACATGGGGAATGACTATTAGTAAATCAACTAATTAAGAGCAATAACAACTCCAATTTCTACCATAGTAATTAACTTCTTCAAAACTGAGGGCTACTAAGATTATGGCTAATAGCCCTTCATTTCTCAAATTGTTCATTTATACTTTCTGCTTTTCAATCCACAGTCAATATTATCAAGTAATTTTAGTTTACCAAATCCATTTTTTTGTTTTTACATTTTATTTTTTATAAGAACACTTACCCTTTTCCTAAAGACCCACCCTCTTAACAAATCTTCAAGGGTATAATGCATTCTTGTTGTAACTGATCTACAATTACAATGTAGATCAGATCTCTATAGAGTTTGCTCATCTTAAGCAAATTGTTGCGGCTGCTATGGAACACTACTGAAGTTCCTCAAAAAATAAAAAATAGGACTTTCATATGATCTAGCAATTCCACTTATGGTTGTTCATCCAAAGAAACTGAAATAGAAGCTTCAAAAAGATATAAGTACTGCCATGATCACTCCATCACGATTCACAATAGCTAAGATATAAAAGCAATCTAAATGTACACTTGCTGATATGGATACAAAAATGTGCTATACATGTACAATGCAATTATTCTCAGCCTTAAAAAAGAAGGAAATTCTATAATATGACCAACAAAGATGAAATTTGAGAACATTATTCTAAGTGAAATATGCCAGTCATAGAAAGACGAGTCTTGTACAATTCAAATTTTACCTAAAATAGTCAAAATCATAGACTTGGAGTAGAATGGTGTTTGCCAGAGCCTGGGAGAAACAGGAAATTGGAGCTCCTAAAAAAACCATAGCATTTTTTAATCATTGTATATTTTATTTTTTAATCTTCTTTAAATTAGTACTAGAATGAGTCAATTTGCTCCCAGTTGCTCTCTTTTAAGAAACAGTCTAATTTCAGTTTTCATTGTGTTTTCATCATCATATCTGTAAATGCAAAAAAAAAAATAATAATAATAATAATTCTAGTTCTTGTCCTATGCTTCTGTTATTTCAATAATAAATGCATCAACTTTACTAATTTTAACATGCACATTTTGGCACTAAACAAGGATAATACAGACCTAGAGACTATCTCTTGTGAAATGAATGTTATTAACAAAGGATTCTTTGCATAACCACTAACATATAATTGAGAGTATAATTTTACCTATGAAAATTGCTTTCTACAACTTGTCATAGTTTTACACATTTACAGGATAATTACATCATTTCTCTCCAATGAAAAGGAAATTGTAAAAATGCAGAAATGAGTTCATTTTGGAAGTTATAATCACTTATAACAATTTAGTCCAAATTATATGGATGAATTTATGCATGAAAACTTTCATTATATGTGAATAAAATGCTTCTTTTGACAGTTCTGGGTGCTGGGATTGTCCACAAACATAACTTCAAACACATATTTGCACACATATATGAACACATATACACACACAGATAAGCATAAACTGATAGAATATTTCTAATAGTCATTTATTTACATATTTTTTAATGATTTATTGCATTATATATTGGTTTACCCTATCTATCCAAATCAACTTTGATGACTATGAATTTTTTTTATAGAAAATTCCCTTCTTCAGAATAAATCATCTGCTTTTCTGTTTTGCTACTGCATTTCATTCAACCTCTACAATTGTGCAAAATGCAGTCATGTCATATCAAGTGGAATTTTTGGGCTTATGTAACAGATTCTTCTTGATACAACTAACTCTACTAGGAGGTTATAAGCCTTACTCATATTTAAATACCTAGTTCTAAGTACAAAATTTGGCATATAGTTGTAGTTCAACAAATATTTACTTACTTGATCCATGTTCACTCTAAAAAATATAGGGTGTGATGTTTATAAAATAATAACTTCCCAAAGCTGATTCTATTAAAAGCTATACTGTATGTCTTCAATTATTATTTTTAAAAATTATGATCCATATAATTACATATGGGTGTCCCTGGTGGCTCAGACGGTAAGGAGTCCGTCTGTAATGCTGGACACCTGGGTTCGATCCTTGGATTAGGAAGATCTCCTGAAGAAGGAAATGGCAACCGACTCCAGTACCCTTGCTCGGAAATACCATGGACAGAAGGAGCCTGGTGGGCTACAGTCCACGGGGTCATAAAGAGTCAGACACGACTTAAGTGTCTAAACGACAACATAAATACATATGCATTAAATCAGTGGAAACTTTAGGCAATCAGAAATATCCCAAGAATATAAATATACATATCACATGCCTAAATGTGGCATACAGTCTAGTCAAATATGGAAATAGGGGCCACT
Source organism: Muntiacus reevesi (assembly GCF_963930625.1). Lineage (NCBI taxonomy): Eukaryota > Metazoa > Chordata > Mammalia > Artiodactyla > Cervidae > Muntiacus > Muntiacus reevesi. The sequence continues at coordinate 12,681,769 of NC_089265.1, read as the reverse complement.
GCTCTATTTTCAATTATCATATCAACACCGGGAATACTTAAAACAACACAAAAGAAGTACTTACTTATCTAAAATTAATTTGCTAAGTAAGAGTCTAAGTGCTTATTATGGAAGAAAAAGGTTGTCCTTGTCTTTAAATATAAGTAAGTAACTCATAGATTCACTAAATCATTTTTTCTATTCTTTTTTAAAATGAAAGTAATATATGCTCATTGGTTAAAAAATGACGTAGAAAAGAGTAAAGAACTGATTCAAACAATAAACTGTACCCCTATAACATAAAGACACCCATTCTAATATAGAAATGGTACATTTCACTTCAAATATTATCTGTACATAGGCAGGTACATGTGTATATTTCCTTGCATATGTGTGTGTCCTTGCATATTTATGTTTATTCACAAAAAAGTGTTGGTATGATGTGACTGATGTGAAATCTAAGGTTTTTGTAGTCTTCTCAACATTATTTATCACTATCAAGACAAAATGAGAGAGTAGCACGGAAACATATACATTGCCATGTGTAAAATAGATAGTGGGAATTTCCTGTATGATGCACGGAGCTAAACAAAGTGCTCTGTGACAACCTAGAGGAGTGAGATAGGAAGGGAGGTGGCAAGAAGGTTCAACGGGGAGTGGACATGCATATTCATATTCATATATCAACATATATGTTGATGTATGGCAGAAACCAATACAATACTATAAAGCAATTATCCTACAATTAAAAAAAAATAAAGAAAAATACTAATAAATATTAAAATATTTTAAAATTCTGTCATTAATATATTTTAATATTTGCATTACAATCTATTGAGTAGGTATCACAGTTTAATTACCTGTCTTCTTTAATCAGATATACAATTAAAAAATATCTGTCTATAAATTATTCTACCAATGATCTTTGCATCAATCTATGCTGATATTTCTGAGATAATCCTTCATGTGCCTCAGATTTAAGGCCAATATCTACCTTTGTGATGATCAACTTCAATGTTTTCATTCTATAGATCAAGTAAATCACTTGACTGAGCATGTCAAGAGAACTTCTATAATGAAATCTAAGTCTAAATATTCAAGGAAATATTTTATTGATGTTTCATATATTGTTTGTTAGAGACTAAATGAAGTATATAGGATGCTTTGCAGAGTTACACTTTGATATTCACTACCAAAACTAGATATGAGAATCAATATTATATTTCTTTACCACTTTAAATAAGATACAGTTCATTAGAAGAAAATGTATTCATTTTTATTTCCTTAAAGCTTTATGTAAATATTATGAGTTACTCTAACAGTGCAAGATAAAAAGTAACAAAATCAACATTAAATATATGAAAATAGGTCACATTATAATGCTGTGTGATACACATAATATTAATTTCTTTATTATTTATTTGTTTTATTGACTTTTCTTAGATTTTAGAAGTTATTTCCAATGACAGGAAATTGTAATAACAGAATCTTTAGATGAAATCTCCCCAGTATAAAGTGACATGAAAAGTACCCTCATTTTATAATTTCTTGTTAGGGAAATTAAGTGTGTTCAAAATTTAAAGTCCAAACCTGGAAGATGATAAAACTAGTGAGCAAAAATTTTTGCGTGACTACTGTAACCTTCACTGCTTGAATAACAGAGTGATGCTTATACAATTCAACTATGTCTGCGCTAACTGCAATACAACTTATAACACAGGTTACCTACTACTGTTCTCCAGCAAATATTTTTCAGAAGAGATTATGTAACACAATTTATCTCAGAGGCTTGTCTTTCTCTACTGTGGGTTGAGTCCATCTATTCCTTTAAACATTCAGAAAATGTGAATAATAGAGTCCTGAGTAACTAATCACGCCATATAAAAATACAATCATATTAAAAATGTATTTTTCTTCTAGCTTTAAAATTACTTCTGATGTTAAATTACTGGGAAGCAAGGCAAATAATATTGGTGCATTTGTACAGCTCTTTGACATCATGGAAAATAAGCATTAAAATTAAACTCAAGTTGAACAGGACAGGTGACTGGAGTGGAGAAAGCATTTTGATGTAAATGGAAAGAGAAAGCCTCTTGCAATAATGAAAGAAGCAATGAACCTCAGCTGAGCGTGACAGTCTATGAGAATCTTGTCCCCACATATATAGTTCACAGCTCCTCTCTCCTCTCAGACTCTGTCCAAACTCATTAGAAATGTAATTGCAACTGTCTGTTCAAATACTGGAGAACAGCAATTGCCTTTTTCCCCCTTTCCTTTCTATTTCGTTCACAGGTAATCTCTCTACTACCTCTGCTCATGATAAGGGAAGAGCAAACCTTGAATCCCTTGTAACCACTGGGCTATTCACTGCCAGAATGAAATCCAATCTCTGGTATTTAAAGTAGATTTAATATTTTTAGGCACTATAATTCTTGGTAGGAGTTAGTGTATATTAACGTTAAAACTCTGTTAAAAGAGGATTACTCTTCTATCTGAGAAGCCAAATCAATGCTAGTCATTTTTAAATACTTTTGGCATTCAAATAATCTTTTAACATGCACCGCTGCAAAAATGTATTTCCACCTTAGAGGAAAGAGTGGATTACTCACAGAGATTAGGTCTGTATCTTAACTGTCCATCATCATGACAAATGTAGTTTTGTTACTAACTTTCTAATGTAATTACCATCATTACTCTACTAAGTCATTTTTCAAGGAGCTAAACTCCATAATCTACTAAGAAGATTAAACTAATACGTAATCTAACATAAAGCCATGTTCCTTAACCTAAATTACATATGATACAATGGAATAAGCAATGGTTGGAGTTATAGTTTAGTTCTAGCTCTAACATGCGTTGGTCAACAACAACTTTAAAATGCAAGTAACATACTATCAGTACAGTACTGTTTCAACTAAATAAGGCATTTCCTTAAGTCAGACATAGAGTGGTTTCTTATTGAATTATATATACATACCTTTATAATCTTATAAACCTTTCTCAAAATTCTCTTTCATATATTTATTTTGTTGTTTCTTCCCAAAAGATCATACATATTTATGTGTAAGTTGTATCTATATTTATTTAAATTATTTTTCAAAAATTCTCTCAAATGTCACTGTGCACAGTCAAAGAATTTTGGTCCTTATATATGTCTCCATAACTTATGGCAAAGCATATAGAGAGAAATGCATTGATTTGATGTCTAAGATAGAAGAGCAATCACTATGGAACAGAGTTTTAACATTAATATGTTGTTGTTCAATTGCTAAGTTGCGTCTGACTCTTTGCGACCCCATGAACTACAGAGTATACCAGGTTTCCCTGTCCTTCACTATCTCCCTGAGTTTGCTCAAATTCATGTCCATTGAGTCAGTGATAACATCCACCCATCTCAAAATTCTGGCATAGCTAAAGGAATTAAATCTTTATTATTTATTTACATTTTCATGTAGAACTCAAAAGTAGTTTGCAAATTTCATGAGCACTGTTACTCATCTCCAATAAGTTTATACAGATTTTGCTTTTTTGTTTCTTTCTGACCCATAATTATGTCAAATAGCAAAGGATAAACTAATTTGCAAAGCAACTGTTGCAGTCATCTTAAAACATCAAATCCTATCATTTCGTTGTCTATAAAGTACAATTGCTTCCAGAAGTTTCATGATTTTAATTGTATGTCATTATTTATCAGGCTTCAATAGGAGACAAAAATACACCTAGAGATTCTCACAATATTTATGGATATTATAGCTATCTTGAAATACCTGGATTATTTATTAAGAAAGTTTGAAGCACTAATTATTCAATGGAAGATGAGTTTATAAACACTGATAATGGTATAAAGCCTGTTTTTATGTACTATTACTGAAAGCTTTAATAAACGTATTATGCTGTAAATAACTCTGATATATAGTCAATAAATTTCAATACATTTTGAAACCACAGAACAATATTGAACAATGCCATGTCTATAAATTATACTTTTCATTCAGTAGATTCATTTTTTTCAAGTAAATTTTACCTTTTGTAGGTGAGAAATGTGGTACTAAAAAACCCAACATCCTTTTGCATCAATAATTCTTAGAAAAAATATAGATATATAATATGCCTATATGTGTATGTCTCACCAAGTTTCCCCCATTTAATTTACCCATCTATGAAAGGTTAACTTTTCCTTATAAAAATCGGGAAAGAGACTATTCTACAATAAAACTTCAAAGTTACTTCTTACCGTATTAATAGTCTATTTTACAGTTAGGTACACTAAATGGAAATTAATTTTGAAATGTACCTCAGTAAATTATAAGGATCCACATTTTATAAAAACTAACAACTGGGGGCTTCCCTGGTGGCTCAGAGGTTAAAGTGTCTGCCTGCAGTGCAGGAGACTCGGGTTCGATCCCTGAGTCGGGAAGATCCACTGGAGAAGGAAATGGCAACCCACTCCATTATTCTTGCTTGGAGAATCCCATGGAGGGAGGAGCCTGGTAGGCTACAGTCCATGGGGTCGCAAAGAGTCGGACATGACTGAGTGACAAAAAAAAACAAAACAAACAAACAAAAAAAAACCAAACTAACAACTATATAAGTAACTTTTGACATAATTCCTTGATTTTCCCTTTTGCATTTTTTGCCTGCATGATTATCACAGGTAAATTAGTAGTCTATTAAATCTCTCAGAAATCATATTTCTTAATTAAACAAATAAGATAATAAAAGGTGGTATTTATTTTGGTACAATACAGACTTATCCAAATTATTAACTATAAAGAATAGTTTCACGCTAGAGATATCCAAAGCTATGGTGGTGGTTTAGTCTATAAGTCATGTCCTATTCTTGAGTCCCCATGTACTCTAGCCCATCAGGCACCTCTGTCCATGGGATTTCCAAGACAGGAATACTGGAGTTGGTTGCCAATTCCAAAAGATCTTCCCAAACCAGGGGTCAAACTCAGGCCTTATGCACTGCAGGCAGTCTCCTGCATTGCAGGCAGATTTTTTGCTGACTAAGCCACCAGGGAAGCTCATCCAACTACTATAAGTTACAATTCATAGGAGTCATGGTTCCTTTAGCTTGTACATACATTCAAAAGAACAAAAATATTCATCAATTTTATAATGAACATAAATGGACACAGGAAATCATTAAGAAAATCTATGATAGTAATTAAGCCTTTGAAAACTCACCTCCTATAATGTCTTACTATCATCTCTCCCAAAGCCTTTCTTCTTCTGGTCAAATACAGTCTGTTCTCTTAGCCATCCAATATGAGTTAAGACTTATCAAAGTCTGGGTCAGGGTTTTCTCACTGTCCAGCCAAGCACATTCCATGGCTGTGGTGATGGAATGTTCTACATATGCTCTTTCCACAGTCACTGGTCACATGTGGTTGCTAAGCACTTCAGATATGGCAAATATGATTGAAGGGCTTAATTTAAAAAAAAAAACTTGTTTAATTTAACAGCTATATTTAAATAGCTATACATGGCTAGTTGCTACTGCACTGGAAAACTTAGAAGTAGAATTCTTAAACTCTAAAATCTAGAAGTAGAGTTCTCTCCTAAAATCAAACACAATATCACAGATGTGATGTGAGCAGTACTTTTTCTAGACAGGATTTGTTCCCACTTCCCATAGTATTCTCTAGGCTATTACTATCACCTGTAACTATAACTTGGTCAAGCTGTAGCATAAACCTAGCTGAGGATATGCTAGATCTGCAAAGAGAGGAAAGGGAATGTACTCCAAAGGAGCTATTAAACGCTGGCAGTGTATACTTGATGGAAAATCACCAATTCACAGAAAAAGCAGAAAAGTGGACTAAACAAAATAAGGGAAATTAAAAAACAACCAGAAAACAATGAATAATATAAGCTTTAGTAAGTTCATATCTATACTATTTATTTAATGTTAATGAATTGGATTCTCCAATCAAACGGCAAAGAGTGGCTAGATGGATTAAAACAAGCAAAGAAAGAAACAAACAAACAAGACTCAACTACATGCTGCCTAAAGAAACTCATATTAGCTTTAAGAACACATAGTCTCAAAGTTAAGACACAGAAACTGATACTCTATGCAAGTAGGAACCAAAAGAAAGCAACAGTAGTTAAACTTACATCAGACAAGAGTCTTTAAGCCAAAAATTATAGCAAGAGATTAACAAGTTTATTATACAATTTATATATATACACACACATATATATATACAATTTATATATCTATATATATATAATTTATATATCTTCAATTCATCAAGAAGATATGGCAATCATAAATATATACCTATGTAACACTGACACAGTTACACTCATACACTCAGTATGAGGAAAATACTAACAGATCTAAACAGATAAACAGACCATGATACAATAATAGTAGGGGACTTCAAATAGTGCACTTTCAAAAATGATAGGTCATCTAGACAGAAAGTCAATAAGGAAAGGTTGGACTTGAACCGCATTTTATATTTTTTTTTATTTTTATTTTTTATTTTTCAGTGGGTTTTGTCATACATTGATACGAATCAGCCATAGAGTTACACGTATTCCCCATCCCGATCCCCCCTCCCACCTCCATCTCCTCCCGATTCCTCTGGGTCCTCCCAGTGCACCAGGCCCGAGCACTTGACTCATGCATCCCACCTGGGCTGGGGATCTGTTTCACCATAGATAATATACATGCTGTTCTTTCGAAACATCCCACCCTCACCTTCTCCCACAGAGTTCAAAAGTCTGTTGAACCGCATTTTAGACCATACAGATCTAACAGGTATACATAGACCATTTCACCCAACAGCAGCAGAACACGCTATACTCAGGAACAGATGGACGGAACATTCTCTAAGAAACATCATAATGGCAGATCAAAAAAACATTTGGTAAATTCAAGAAGACTAAAATCACACCAAATACCTTTTCTTATTAATTACCGGAAGAAAGCTAAAAAGTCTTAAATATGTGACAATTAAACAAAGCACCCATGACAATGGATATGTCAAAGAAGATATATCAAAAACATACTGGGACAAATGAAAATAGAAACAAAAAATCCTATGAGATGTAGCAAAAGCAGTTCTAAGTGGGAAATTTACAGCAACAAGTGTCTTAATTAAGGAAAAAGAATGATCTTAAAACAACCTAACATTATACCTCAATAAACCAGGCAAAGAATAAAGCAATTCCAAATTTAGCAAAAAAAAAAAAAAAAAAAAAAAAAAAAAATGAGAGCAGAAATAAAGGCAGTAGAGCTCAAAAACAATATAAAAGATCAATAAAACTAAAAGTTGCTTTTTTTAGAATGTAAACAAAACTGAGAAACCTTTAGCTGCACTAAAAAAAAAAAAAGAAATTTCAAACAAAATTAGAAAGAGGAAGCATTACAACTGATACCACGGAAATACAATGAAAGAAATTACTATGAAAAATTATACTCCAACAAATTAGATAACCTAGAATAAATGGTTACATTGGTGGAAATATGCAATCTACAAAAACTGAATGATGAAGAAATGAAAAATCTAAATGGACCAATAATGAGTAAGGCAACTGAATCAGTGATCCAAACTCTCTCATCAAAGAAAACTCAAGGATCAGACAATTCCCTGGTGAATTCACCCAAACATTTTAAGAATTAACATCAAGATTTCTCAAACTCTTTCTTTGGAAATCACTAATCCAACTTTACAAGACCAGTATTGTCCTGATACTAAAAACAGGTAAGAACTCTATGGGAAAATGAACTATAAGCCAATATTACAGATGAATGTCTATGCAAAATCCCTCAAAAATATTAGCAAACCAAATATAACAGCACATTAAAAAGAGCATATACCATAATAAAGTGGGATTTATACCTGGGAGGCAACAATGGTTCAACACAAGCAAATTGATATATGTGATACACCACAATAAGAAAATGAAAAATAAAATGTATAAGTACTTTTCAATTAATGTAGAAAATGCATTTGAGAAAATTCAACATCTTTTCATGGTGAAAACTATCAACAAATTGAGTATAGAAGAAATGTACCCTAAGATAATAAAGCCTATATGTGATAAGCCCATAGCTAACACCATATTCAATAATGGAAAGCTGAAAGGTTTTCCTCCAAGATCAGAAACTAGACAAGGGTGTACACTCCTACCACTAGTATTCAACACAGTACTGGAAGTTCCAGCTAGAGCAACTGAGACCAGAAAATAAATAAATAAAAGGCATCCAAATCAAAAGAATATAAGCTAAACTCTGTTTGCAAATATCATCTTACATATATAAAACCCTAAAGACACATCAAAAAGTTGTTGAAATTAATCAATAAACTCAGTAATAGTTACAGGATATAAAATCAACATATAGAAATCAGTTGAGCTTCAATATAGAAAAAGGAAGTTTCTGAAAAAGAAATATAGAAAACAACTTATTCACACTAGCATAAACAAGCAAAATACTTAGGGATATATTTAACCAAGGAGGTCAAAGTTTTGTACACTGAACACTTTTACCTATGGCTGACTCATCAACATGAGTTTGACATCAACATGAGTTTGACATGAGTGTGACATCAACATGAGTTTGACATCAACATGACATGACAGTTTGACATGAGTTTGACATCAACATGAGTTTGACATCAACAGGTTTGACAGAAAACAACAAAAATTCTGTAAAGCAATTATTCTTCAACATAAAAATAAATAAATAGAAAAAAGAAGACAAATGAAAATACACTTTATGAACATGGATTAGAAGAATTAACATAATTAAAATATTCAAACTACCCAAAGTCATCTATAGATTCAATGCAATTCCTATTAAAACTCCTATGCTATGGTATTTTCCACAGGAATTGAAAACAAGATATAAAATTTGTATGGGATGACAAAAGACCCTGGGCAACCAAAGAAACACTGAGAAAGGAAATACAGCTGGAGGCAACACACTCCCTGATTTTAAACTGTATCACAAATCTACAGAAATTAAAACTGTATGGAATTGGCAAAAAAAAAAAAAAAAAAATAGACACACAGACCAATAGATGAAAAAATATTTCAAAACTAAACTTGCACATATACAGCTAATAAAAATTTGACCAAAGCCAATGATGCTCAATGCAGAAATTATAGTCTCTTCAGTAAATTTTGCTGGAGAAAACTAGATAATGATAGCAGTAAAATTAGGTTAGAGCCCTATCTCACACCTCTCACAAAACAAATTAACTTGGAATAAATTAAAGACTTAAACATAAGAGCTAAAACTGTAAAACTCCTATTGGAAACCAAGGCAAAAGCTCCTTGACATTGATCTTAGCAAGAAATTATTTGGACGTAATACCAAAAGTGCAAGCATTGAAAGCTATTAACAAAATGTAAAGGTGACCTACAGAATGGAAGATGACATTTGCAAATCACATATATAAAAAAGTGTTACTATCCAAGATATTAGAGGAATTCATACAATTTAATAGAGAAGAAGCAAATATTTTTTTTAATGGACAGAGAAATCAAACAGATATTTCTCCAAAGAAGGCATATAAATGGCTGATAATTACATGAACAGATACTCAAAATCACTAACCAATGGGGAGATGACATTATAAAAACACAATGAGAAACCACTTTACATCAGTTAGAACGGCTACCATAAAAAAAGCCAAGAGACAAGTGTTAGCAAGGATGTGGTGAAAAGGAAACCCTTGTGCACTGGTGGTGGGAATGTGAAATTGGTTCAAACACTATGGAAAAATAGCACAGCAGTTACTCAAAAACTAAAAACAAAAAAATCCTACCATGTAATACAGCAGTCCTACTTCTGTGTATTTATTTAAATGAAATAAAATCATTATATCAAAGATAATGCACTCCCATGTTCAATGCAACGATTTACAATAGACAAGATGTGGAAACAGCCTAAGTGTCCATCTACAGATGAGTAAATAAAGAATATACAAAATATATACACAATGGAACATTATTCACCACGAGAAGGGGAACATCCTGCCAGTTGGGACAGCACGGATGGACCTAGGGAATAGGATGCTAAGTGAAATAAGCCAGACAGAGGACACAGACTGTAGGTATGTATATTTAGAATAATAAAAAAAAAAGGACAAACAATAGAATCAGAAAGTAGTATGGAGGGCTGTTGCCATGAGCTTAAAGGTAAGAGAAATGAGATGTTTGTCAAAGGGTATAATCTTCAAGTTATAAAACACACAAGTTTTGGGGATCTAATATACATCATGGAGATTATAATTTACAACAATACCCTACATACTTGGAAGTTTCTAAGAGGAGATTTTAAATGCTATTATGACACACACACAAACAAAATAGTAAATATATGATGGCAATATTAGCTAATGGTACTCTGGAAGTCATTTCACAATATCAAACCAGTATGATGTACATCATAAGCCATTAATAAAGCATGTGAATTTTATCTCAATAAACTTGGACAAATATTAGTGCTACTTTGCTATGCTAATAATATAGAAACAACAATTAGGCCATAGCGATCCCCCTAAAATATGATATATTGAGATTTGATATTTGTAATACAACTTGCACGTTATCTCACTGATGGCATTAGAATATTTGGAGTACACACCCAGTACCCATTGCTTTATTGCCTTCACTTTTTTTTGTTGTTGATATCCTATTAACTCACTCCAATATATCACAGTTCTGTATCCTGTAATTACTGTGCGTCCTAGGAATAATGAAATACAACACATAAAGTGAGCATATATATAAAAGCATGGGGAATTCTGCACCAAATTGACTTTGTACATCTAATTATCTCTTTAAGTGAATATTCATGTCAGTTTTTTTTTTAAATAAAAATATCAGGACCAAAAGTTGCCCAAGGCCATGTTTCAAACAGGAGGATAAAAATAGCAATTGGTCCAGATGTCTGCTGAGAGATTTTTCCCTTCAACTAGAACATAAACAAACCACCCATAAATAACTGCACTGGCAAGGTGTAAACCTTTACCCCTCAGTCTTATTTTAGTAAAGTTTTGCAGAATTGATTTATCCTTACATTGTACCTACTATTAATACTATGTCAAAACAGCTTACTGGGCCTCTTCTCTCAATTATTAACTGATTATCGTAACACAAAACTGAATAAACTAAGGGTTTCATTTAGGCATTATAAAATGACTATTCAAGAACCAAAGCCTATGATATTGCTTATTATTTTAATGTTGTGATACTACTGCATAAAATAATGTTGAGATGCAGATGTATTTATAACTGTTCTATTGAAAGACTGAGGTAGGATTTATTTTCTTCATGTATTCAATTAAAAAAACACACATACACTGCATCTTACTGCTTTCCACTACAAGACTCCAAAGGCAGTTTCAGTAGTCCATTGAGCATATGTGCAGTCCCTGATCTTCTGACATCTTATACTGTATATTTATTCATATGTTTCTGCTTTGCTGCTCAAAAAATTACTTTTATGCATTATGGTTCTGCATCATGACACACCACAAGTGGCCTTGGATAAGCATGGGTGAATCACTGTATTGGCATCATCATAAAGATAAGTGTTTTCTATATTCAGGGTGAGAGATCCTATCAAAGCAATCACCCCACCGTGTTCTTAAACAGAGAAAGAAACGTTATGATGGAATCTGAGCAGCAGCTGCCATGTTAATCCATGTCAGTTTCCCTATGGGAGAAAGAGTGGAAAGATGCCCCTATGCTTTTCTTTTTTTCCATACTCACATTTCAGCTCTATCACTTATTAGTTATGTTCTTCTACAAATGAATATCCTTGAGTCTCAGGGTCTCAATAGCAATACTCTACCACTCTTTCAGATCATCATGTCTGGCCAAAAATAATTAAGTACTTTTTTTAATGATAAATTTGGATTAAAAAAAAATAAATACCTGGTTTTTTTTTGCTAAAACTAGGGTGATTTTTTACTGATTAGTAAAATCCCATAACACAAGAGATGAGTAGAAACTACATATTCATGATCATCAACTTACCAGCCTATAAATTCTATTGCACCTTCATGGTCCCTGAATTAAAAAATGCAGTGGCCGTTACAATTAGCTACTCTCTTTAAATTTCCTTGTATCATCCTGATCCCCACACCATATGTCTCTCTTCCTGGCACTAGATAACTTAATGTTGTGTTTTATACAGATATATGGAGTTGTGAGACATAAACTCCTCAACCACCAAGCATGCAAGTGGACCTACATCTGCAAATTATCCCATTTATTTAAACACAGAAGTGTATATCAGTTAACCAAAAGTTTGTAAACTTCATTAACTTTTTTATGTAACTTTTCCTTTCTTCCTGTCTTTATTGTGTTTCTATTCCTGATTTGTTTTTTTAATTTTGATATTTAGTATTTCCCTTCTTCTACTTATTTTGCATGTAGTCTTAGTTTTCTAAACCATTTATTTAACATGGCCTTATTGATCACTGATTTATCTATTTTCTTTAATACAGTCAGTTATAGAAAAATGTCCTTGTTAGTACTACTTTAACATGCATTCAATAACATTTTGGTATGTTGAGTGTGTGTGTGTTTCCACTCATCTCAGGGTATTTTCTCATTTCTGTTGTGACTTCCTCTTTGATTCACTGTTTTTATTATAACTGTTATACTTAATGTCCATATGGCTATAAATTTCCCAAATTGCCATCTGTTATTCTCTAATTTCCTAACACTGTGGTCTGAGAACACCCATTGTATGATTTTGATCTTCTGATATTTATAACATGTTTTATGATCTAACATACAGTCTTTCTTGAAGAAAATTCCATTTACATTTGGAAAAAATGCGTACCCTGTGCCTTGTGTGGAATGTCCTATATGTGTCTATTAGGTCTAATTTATTACAGGGTTGCGTTGCTCAGTTCTTCTAGTTTGCTGTTGATCTGCCTTTTTATGCTATTTGCTATCAAAGGTGATTTATCATTCTCCTCAATTTTATATTTATCTCAATTCTCAAATTTTGATTTATATGTTTTGGTACTTCGCTATTGTATGCATTTACAAAGTTTATAAATGTTATGTTTTCTTGACTGACACTTTCATCATTTCAAAATGTCCTCTTAGTATGCAGTATCAACTTTGTCTTAAAATTTCTTCTATCTAACTATTGTTACTACAGGTTTTTGTTTTTGTTTTTGTTTTTCAATTACCATTTGCATCCTAAAGGAAATCAAACCAGAATATTCACTGGAAGGACTGATACTGAAGCTGAAGCTCCAATACTTTGGCCACCTGATATGAAGAATCAACTCATTGGCAAAGATCCTACTGCTGGGAAAGCTTGAGGGGAGGAAGAGATGGGGTTGACAGAGAATGAGATGGTTAGATGGTCTATCACTAACTCATTGGACATGAGTCTGAGCAAACTCCGGGAGACAGTGAAGGACAGCAAAGCCTAGAGTACTACAGTCCATAGGGTCATAAAGTGTTGGACATGATTTGGTGACTAAACAACAACAATTTGCATCCTATATGATTTCCCACTCCTTTACTTTCAAATAAATGTAGCAATTTTCAGACTTATTTCTTTCTTTGTGCTTCTTTTGCCCTATTGTCTTCCTCTGAGACTTCACTGTGCATAAGTTTACATGCTCACTGTTGCCCCATGGGTCTCTGAAGCTCTGCTCTTCTACACTATTTCTGTCTCAGTTTCTAAGACTGGACATTATAAGTTGACCTGTCTTCAAGGTCACTCGTTGTGATCGCAAATCTGCTGTTGACACCCTAGTACATTTTTAATTTTAGTTTTTGTACTTTGCAACATCCAACAACCAAATTTCTAGTCGGCTCTATTTTATGAGTTCTATATCTTTACCAATATTCTTTAATTAATGAGATAACTTTATATTTGTCCGTTCTTCAGACTTTTTCACTTTAATTCTTTTAACATATTTAAAACAGCCAATTTATATTTTTCATTTAGTAAAATCTAATATTTATGCTTCCTCCAGGACAGTTTCTATTGATTTTTTAATACCCATGTATTGGTCATGTTTCCTTGTTTCTTTACCTATTTAATATAATTTTCATTTGTTGAAAAAAGTGAAATTTTAAATAACATATAACAACTCTGGAACAAAGATTCTCCTCATCCTCCCCACCCCTGAGGTGTGTTGTTATGTCTATTTGCTTATTTAGGTACTTTCCTGAATTAATTGCTTAAAGTCTGTATTTGCCAGCCACAACAACTGAAGTGCAGCTTAGTTAGTTTAATGATCAGACAACGACTGGAGCAAGATTATTTTAAATGCCTCAAACAAATAATTCCAGCATTTGCTGAGGGACTCTGTGTGAAATTTAGGGCATATTCTCAATGCTCAGACAGGAAGTTTATGGGTCTAGCTAGATTTCACTTTTTGCCTGCATGGATACTTAAGATCGGCCAGAAAGGAGAGCTCTTTTCTCAGTAAACACACACCTCTGGAGATGTATGTGACCTTCTTAATTCCTAGGAATATGTTGAAACTTTTCCAAATCCCCTTTGGGTATCTCCTTCCATAGGTTTTTTTTTTTTTCTTCATTTTAAATAATCTTCAGCCTTACATCATCCTCAAAAGTTAGCACCATCTCAGGCAGCTGCACTGGTAACCAGTTGCTACAAATTGTTAAAAAAAAAAAAAAAAAACCAGGCTGAAGGCTATAGTTAGCTTTGCAATGTCTCTCAGTAAGGTCAAACAAAGAAGAGTCTAGTGAGTGGTGTTCTACAGGAAATCATTACACAGGCCCAGTATGACCACTCTGTGGATATAGGACTTTGGGGGAGCTCCAATTCTGTTGTGTTCCATTCACTGGTTTTTAAGCTCTGGGTTTTAATAACCATTTTAGGCTGCAGGTGTTCAAGGCTATCCCAGAGATGAGGGGACAGAAATTGGAACAAAAATATTTGCAATACCACTATTACAAAATTACAAAGCTCACTATTCTTACCTAGATTTAACCAATTTGTGAAGAAATGCTCCTAAGATTGTTGCACATTTTGGTTAACTTCCAAAGTACTGAAAAAGTTGATGGTGACAAATTTTGCCAATACTTTCACTGTTGTTTTTTTTTTTTTGTAAAAAAAAGATAACTTTTCTGGAAGTCCTTCCACCATTCCCAGTGGAACATTCCTATCTCTCTTTTACATCTTTGAATATCTATATTTTTAGTTTCATTTTCTTTGGAACACCAGTTTCACATTTCTTTTTACATTTGTATTTTTCTACACTTATTATCTACCCTTAATTATTGTATAGGGTGCTCCTCTACCATTTAAAGTCTTGTAATTTTCTCTGTCCTTTCCACAATATTCCTGACTGAATTTAACATCATATGTGCTTTACTGCTCCCAGTTTATTATTCAGCTCTATTTAACATTTTAATTTTTATATAAATATTTCTATTTTCATCTTTACTCCTTTGAATCTCTATTTTCTCAGAATCTCATTTCTGAGGCCGTGTAACTCTTATTTAAAAGAAAAATTAAGCCTAGCATTTCTTTGAAATTCTAGAGATGTTTTCCCTGAACTCTGCTCCTATTTCACTGAAAAGCATAATGAGAAAAATATCTTTTCATCTTCCATTTGCAAGTGTTTATTCCTACCTTTTTTTCTTTGATATCATTACCTAAGTCTTGAAAGTTCTTTTGTCAATATTACTCATTTTTTGAATGAGGGCAATTTTCCTCAAAACTATCATGATGAAGAGTGGGAGGATAAATCACAGCTTCAATTCACATTGTTATATCCAACAGCTTCTTGCCAAATATTATTTCTTTTGCCTTAAGAGCACATCTTCACTCCATTTTTACTATTCAGTTATTTAAGGTGCATAGAATGATACATGTCAACTTGATATTGTCATATGGCCATTGCTGCCTTCTCTCTCCTTTATTCATTTTGAGAAAGTCTGAAAACCTGAGTAAGAGACTATGAAACATGGTACTACCTCTGGGAATATATTCCCAGTAATGTATTCACGTAGAACTCCCTGAATTGAGTCTTGTCCAAGAGTTGGGGAATTCACTTAACTTAGATATAATTTTGAAACAGGTCTGATTTTGCTTCAAAGTTTAATCTACTGCTCTAAAAATGAAAAACTTTTTATGAAAGTGAAAGAAAATTTCAAAGAAGTATGATGCTGCATACTTAATTCAGTCACTGAAAAATATATGTCTGAAACAATTTGAGTATGTGAATCAACTGTTTCAAATGTAAATATTATGACATCTAAACACAGAACCAGTATTTCTACTAAATGTTTATGTGTGTGCTCAGGCATGTCCGACTCTTTGCAGTCCCATGGACTGTGGCCCGTCAGGCTCCTCTGTCCATGGAATTTTCCAGGTCAGAATACTGGAGCAGGTTGCCATTTCCTTCTCCAGAGGATCTTCCCAACCCAGGGGCAGAACATGCATCTCTTTGTCTCCTGCATCGCAGGTGGATTCTTTACCACTAGTGCCACCTGAGAAGCCCAACTGAATGTCTAGTACTCAAAGTAAATGGGCTGTAAATATAAAACACTCATTACAAAGATTTTCCCCAGCATCAAGGACTTTTCCAATGAGATGTCTATTTCGCATCAGATGACTAAAATACTGGAGCTTCAGCTTCAGCCCTTCCAATCAATATTCAGGGATGATTTCCCTTAAGATGGACTGGTTTCATTTCCTTGCTGTCCAAGGGACATTCAGGAGTCTCTTCTCCAGTACCTCAGTTGGAAGGCCTCAATTCTTTGGCACTCTGCCTTCTTTAAAGTCCAGCTTTCATAACCACATGTGACCACTGGGAAGACCATACCCTTGAATACACAGACCTTTGTTGGCAGAATAATGCCTCTGCTTTTCAACACACTGTCTAGGTTTGTCATAGCTTTCCTACCAAGAAGCGATCATCTTCTGATTTCATGGCTGCAGTCACCATCTGTAGTGATGTCAGAGCCCAAGAAGAGGAAATCTGTCACTGTTTTCCCCTTTTCCCCTTCTATTTGCCATGGAATAATGAGGCCGGATGCTATGATCTTAGTTTTTTTGTTTTGTTTTGTTTTAATAGTTAGTCTTAGCTGGTTCTTTCACTCTTCTCCTTCACCCTCATTAGAAAGCTCTTTAGTTCCTCTTCACTAATGAAACACTATTTAGCTATAAAAATAATGAATATGAGTCTGTTCTAGTGAACTGGATGAACCTCGAGTGAGTTATACAGAGTGAAGTAGATCAGAGAGAGAAAAAACAAATATTATATATCAACGCATATTTATGGAATCTAGAAAAAATGGTACTGAGGAACCTATTTGCAGGGAAGGTATAGAGACCCAGACATAGAGAACTCACTTGTGGACACAGTGGGGGAAGGAGAGATGGAATGAATGGATAAGGTAGCATAGACATCCCATGTGTAAAACAGATAGCTAGTGAGAAGTTGCCATAGTACCCAAGGAGCCCAGCCAGGCACTCTGAGATTATCTAGTGAGGCTGGATGGGGAGAAGCTCAGGAGAGAGGCTCAAGAGGGAGGTGAGCCTCCCTCTTGCACATATATGTACAATTATGACTGATTTGCATTGTTTTATGGTAGAAACTATCACAACACTGTAAAGCAATTTTTCTACAATTAAAAAATAAGCTAAAGATAATTAAATTGCCAATAAAATATAGTGGAAAAATCCTTAACAAAGTTAAATACCGTACTAGAAATCTTCACTTAGTGGAAAGGGAAGAAGATAAAGAAGAACTGGGGCTTCTCTGGTGACTCAGACAGTAAATAAACTATTTGCAATGAGGGAGATCCAGGTTTGATCCCTGGGTCGGGACGATTCCTTGAAGAAGGGAATAGCTACTCACTCCCGTATTCTTGGTGGGGTTCATGGACAGAGGAGTCTGGCAATCTACAGTCCATTTTCTCACGAAGAGTTGGACATGACTATGCAACTAACATTTAAGGAAGAACAGAAAGGGATAAACATTAGGCATTTCAAAAGTAAAACTAAAACGGCAGACATAACTCCAACATCAATGAGATTATTGAATGTGAGTGGTTTAAACAGTGCAGGCAAAATGTAGAATCTGTCAGACAGGATTAAAAACAAGACATATCTCTATGTTGTCTACTGGAGACAGACTTCAAATTCAATGCTACAAATTGACTGATATTAAAAGAATGGGAAAAGAGACATGCAAACAGCAAACACATGGAAGTTAAAGTTGTTATGCTAATACATGACAAAACAGACTTTAAAACCGAAATGTTATTAGAGATTAGGGATTCATTTCTAAATGATATGATAATATATCTAAAAGATTATAAATATACATTTTCCTAACAACAACTCAATGTAAAAAGCAAAAATTGGTATCGCTAAAGGGAGAAATAATTCAACTCAATCATAATATCAGAGACTTCAATACTTCTCTTTAAATAATGGATATAAAAAACAATTAGACATTAAAATAGAAAACAGAAGACTTTAAGAACATCATAAAAACAACTAGATCTAACAACCAACCACAGAGTATTATATTTGACAGCAGCAGACTACACATTCTTCTTAAGATCACAGAAAATATTCTATATAACAGGTGATATATTATTTCAATTAAATTTAAATTGAAATGATGCAAGTTTGTTTTCTAAACATTATTAAGTGAAATTAGAAATCAGTAACAGTAGAAAAATTTGAATTTGCAAATATGTGGAAATTTAAAAAAAACTTCTAAATAACTAATAGGCTAAAGATGTAAATTATAAAAATATATTCAGATGAAAAAAGTAATATATAATATACACAAATTTATTGGATTAACCTAAGATAGTGCTTTGTGGCTCTGATTGCTTATATTAAAAAAACAAAAACAAAAACAAAAAAAATCCTCAAATCAATAACCTAACTTTGTAAGTTAAGAAATTAGAAAACAAAACTAAACCAAATTTAAAGCCATAAAAGGGAAGTAATTATAAATACGAAAGTGGAAATGAAGCAAACTGAGGATACCAAAACACTAGGGAAAATCAAGAAAATAAAAATTGATCATTTGTAGTATCAACAAGAGTGACATAATTTTAGCTAGACAGATCAAGGAAAAGAGAGAGGAAAAAAAAATACTCAAGTGACTGAAACAATAGAAATTATTATTGACCTTTCAGAAATAAAAATGATTATATGAAACTACTTTGAGTAATAATATGCCAACAAATTAAATAATTTGAATGAACAGGTTGTTGTTCAGCCACCAAGTTCTGTCCGATTCTTTATGACCCCATGGACTGCAGCACACCAGGGCTTCAAAAGCAGGAGGTAGAACTCTGGACATGGCTCTTTTTTTAAGGATGTGTTTTGAAATTACATGCTAGTCTTCTGCTTATCTATTTTACCAAACTAATTGCAGGACCTGAAATACTGTAATGAGTCTGAAGAATTGAGTCTTTCATTGGGCAGCAAATTTGGGAGGCTCTCAACAGCCTAGGCCCCAGATAATAACTGAAGTTCCTTTAGTAAAGAACATAATAACTCACAAAGAGTGAATAGAGTGTAAAGAGAAAACATAACAGAGAAAAGTAAAACTGATTTTAAAGATATAAGCAGATTTGAAAGAAAGAAAACCTCAGAGACATAATCAGGAAGCTACAGTCAAACTAATTAGACTATTGAGGTTGGACACAAATAATCAATCAAAATTTTAATGCTAAAATAGAATTAGACATCATAACTCAGAAATTCTCAAATTAAAGATAGATAAGTTTCAATCACCTGACTGGATGATGACTGTCTTGATCCCTTCTGTCTCAGAAAACTGATTTAGTTATTAACCAAATATGATCATAACTGTGTAGGTATTTACAGTCTTACTCCAAAGAAGCGCTTAGCATTACAAGGAAAAAT
This sequence comes from Muntiacus reevesi, assembly GCF_963930625.1. Taxonomy (NCBI): domain Eukaryota; kingdom Metazoa; phylum Chordata; class Mammalia; order Artiodactyla; family Cervidae; genus Muntiacus; species Muntiacus reevesi. The sequence goes on along the minus strand of NC_089265.1, from coordinate 12,661,908 downwards.
AATTTAGCCTATTTCTATCTATCTATCTATGTACTTACCTACCTACCTACTTATATAAAATTAAGGACATTTAATGTTTGGAATATGGCAAACTGCAGTCATATTTTGGCCTATTTGGAATATCAAAGGACAAAGAAAGAACCCCAAATTTAATACCTGTAAAATGTCTTATCCTGTCTTTCGTAGACACATTCAGCAAGCTAAATAGTATCTGTGTTACCCTGCACTGTCTACATATTCTAGAAGCCACAAATATAGGGCAATAAAGCCTAAACATTTATAGTGTAAATGATCAAATAGCTTTGCATCTATTAACTAACTGAAATTTACTCTATCAGGTTGAAGCAAATATTATCTCTATTATGTAGTTGAGGCAACTGAAGAATACCAACAAAGTAAATTTCCTAAAATCATACAACCCCAGCTTGTAAATGATGGAGACAGGATGAAAATTTGCTCATCTGGCCCCAGGGCCTCCTCTCTCAAATACTATACAGTTTACCCTGATAATCTGAAATCCAATTGTTGATGCTGTTATGAAAACCAAAATAAAGAACCATTTGAGGAAACAAGTGATCAAGAGCTTAAAATATTAAAGATAGATAAAAGACTAAAATCTTTCTATGTAAGTGACAACAAGGAAGTCATAGGTGAGATAATAAAGTTGGGTAATTGGGTATGAGAAGGAAGGCATTTTGATTTAAATGAGTCCTCCTGATAAAAAGAAGACACAGACAAAGACACAGAAAAGACAAATAGAAAGCTCAAGGGCATGAGTAGGGTGCTGATGGCTGACATTCTTATAGTCATTAAACAATAGATGCAGAAATGACTAATAGATTAAAGCTTATCTTTGATCCCCACCACTATGTGCATAGATCTTCTTGATGACTAAGCCCACTGATAAAGTATTCTCTTGTTTATCACAAATCATTTAGCTGTGGCTCTCATAGACAACAACTTCCTCCATGCAATTTTTTCAGTTCCCCGTGTGGCTCTACTTCTGTGATTGCATTTGATGATTCTCTTAGAATCATAGGTTGTTGACACATTTAAACTTCCAATTCTACATGTACAGATCTTCCCATAGCTTTGAAGCTTTGAAGTTCTAATTCCCAACTTAAATAATTTATTTCATAACTCACAATAGAGTCTGCTACCATGATAAAATATTTATATACTAGGTATCCTCATATACCTCACAAGGCAAGTAAATAATATTTCAACATTAAGTGTGATGTAGGTGTTTTGTACATATAACTTAAAAGATTAAGAATGTTTCCATATCTGGTGTGTTAAGTGTCTTTTAAGAAATGATAATTTAATCAAATGAATTTTATTCTTTTTTGAGATAATCATCTTTTCTATACTGTATTCTCTTTGTAATAGGTAATCACATTGTTTTGAATAATAAAGCTTATATTCTCAGAATAAATCAGATATATTTATTGTAACAATTCAATTTGCTAAAGTTTTGTTCATGAGTCTGAATCTACGTTCATGGGGTTTATTTTCCTTTAACGTTCCTATAAGTGTAATATTCTCTAGTTAGTATCAGAGTTACACTGGTTTTAAATCTTAACTAATATTGGTATTATATCTTCTTTTAGTGTTTGTAGTTTTTATGAATGGGAGACTTTTAAACTAAAAATTCAACAGGTAAGAGATTAACCATACTTTTTTTTCTTCTTCTCAGTTTTGGCAAGCTAAAACTTACCAAAGTTTTATTACTTAAAGAAATAAATCTATTTTTTTCTAGATTTTCATGTTTTGACATAAATTTCTTTATTATCTTTTTTAATGTGGGGAGGGCTTGAAAATGATGATAAACACCCATGTGCAAGCTTTTGCACGAATATAACATTTTCAAGTTCTTTGGGTAAATATCAAACAATTGCTGGATTATATGAAAATAGCTTGTTTAGTCTTATTAGAAACTGCAAACTGTCTTCCAAAAGTGGCTGTACATTTTTGCCATTCCCTCTAGGAATCAATGAGAACTCCAGTTGCTCAACAACCTCACTGAGGTCCACAACTCGGCTAATCTCCTCTACGTCTCGTGGTTCCACCTGATGACCCAGGAGTTTCCTCGTGGCCTCTGGTAACTCATTGGTGCCTACCTCCCCGTCACCATTGGTGTCAAACCCTCGGAAGGCATCTCGCAGGTCCTTTACTCCAATCATATCTACTGTCTCCGCCAGTTTAGGTCCCATTAGCTCCACAAAGTCACCAAAATCTACGTGGTCACCCAGGTTAATATTGATCTGCTGAGACAGCTCCATGAGCTGTAGCTCATGGTGCGCATGCAGTTACCCAGGTCCCGGCAGTTGATGTATCCATCTTCGTCCTTGTCAAATTCTCTGATGGCCTCCCTGAGCTCTTCAATCTCCTCTGGCTGCAGAAATCTGTCAGGCTGCCTGTTCTCCGCGAAGCCCTTACGCAGAAACATGAAGGCTGGGCGCAGCAGGTTGTGTATGACCGCGCAGTTCTGGGCCAGCATCAGGAGGGGCCTGGGAAGCTCGCCGCTGGCTGCCAGCCCCTCTTCACTGGTCTGCAACACTGTGTAGCTAGTCTCCTCTTGGCACACCTTCCTTGAGAGAGACAGACCAGTGGTGACTTGACACAGTTGCCCAACCTAAGCTGACGCAGCCCCTTTCAGGATCCCGGGGGCCATGAGACCCGAGTCCCGGTCCCCGCCAACCTCTGCCTGCGCCGTTCTTCCTCCAGGAATGGCTGAGCCCTCTCTCCTGCGCGGGTGCCCTCTTACTCTTCTGCCTGCTCCAGCTCCCTGACTGTGTGTGTGTTCCTGTGTGTGGGTTTAATTTTCTGGACACTTTCTTAAGGAGATAGGGCAGGAGGGGGGAGTGGAGGCACAGAGAAAATCGCCTGGAGAGCTGATGGCGGAGGGCAGCTGAGCTGGAGAAGGCGGCAGGATCATCTACCCAGCTGTATGCATCTTTTAGAGATTTCAGAAATATTTTCTCCTAGTATATGGCATGGCTTCCAATTTTCTTCACATTGTCTTTTACTGGGCGACTTTTTTTATTATTATTATTTTATTTTAATGACGTCTAGCATATCTACTATTTCCTTCATGATCACATCTTTGCTGTTAAATATATGAAGCCATCACTATATCCAGGGTCATCTAGGTTAACTCCTTTGTTGTCTTTTAGTTTTGCGCTTTACATTTAGGTGTGTAATACATTTTTAGTTTTTTTTTTTTAAGGGTGTAAGGTCTCTGTCACATTTTCTTGTTTGTTTGCATCTGGCTATCCATGTTTTGTTTTTTGTTTTTGTTTTGTTTTTCACACGTTGTGATGTATCTTTCTGCTATCAACATATATATTTTTTCTTACATCTTGTTTCACCACAATCTTGATTACTGAGATAATCCAAGATTGAACTTGAATCCTGGAAAATGCTTGTATACTAATAGCTCACATATATTCCAAAATTATAGCTATATAGGTTCAATAAAATTGTATAAAATATATATTTAGGGAGTTATTTTGCTTTTGTTTTAAATGAGGGATAACTAGAGGTTTTCCCACCAAATGCACCAAAAGATGTAAAACTGGTAGAGATTTTGATCAAGCAAATTATATCAAGTCAAAGAATAATTGCTCTCAAGATTTATGTCTAATTGTGGCTTATTTTTCAGGATACAGTTATCTAGGAGACAACTATTACCTAAATAGCTGGGTATTCTTTAGTGTGAAAGCATGTCTCAGAAGAGATATGAGATATTCCTATGTGCATAGATGTAATAACTATCAATGAACATGTCCTATAGGGCAGTATCCCCAGTCAACTATGAGATTTATCTTACAAATTAAACATGCCTCTCTAGTGTATTAATACCATCATTTTTTTGCTATTAAAAGTAGTCCTTGAAACAAAATCTTTCATTGAAATATGGTCTGGGCTACTGATTAAAATTAGGAAATTATGTGTACAAGACTCCTAGAAATGGTAAAACTTCCGTATTCCCTCTTTTTCTTTTAGGGCAGTCGGTTATTTAAAGGTAAAGGGAAAATAATGGCATGACTTACTACAGAGTTAATGTAACATAGTGAAGCACCTACAGAACCGTGGAAGCAAAGGAGCATATAACTTGTCAGGTAAGACTTGCACCATAAGCTTAAATAGTCTGCATCCTCAATTAATCTTTGAGTATAAGTAGAGAAAAAATGAATAATTAAATGAGCTATTAATTTTAAAAGTAAAATAAAAAAAAAGCTACCTATTTACTTAATTTTATTAGATGTAGGCTATATAACACTGACAATATTATCTCTGATCTCAAGGCAATTATAAACTCACTATCAGTCGATTGCCAGTTACAGAGAAAGTATAAAGTAAAATGAAAATGTAATCCTCCATATCTATTTTTATTTAGAAAACGGAGCCCAGAAATAGAGTCACATGCTATTGGCTACAAAATCCAGAGGAATAAGTCTGATGTTTTATTGATCTGTTATGTATAAGGTGATTTATCTTCTATTCAAAGACATCTTGGGCAGTTTTTATTCTGCTGAAACTGAATGCAGTAAATAAAAAGGTGAAGTGTCTCTAGTGACTTTTTATTAGAATTGATAATTCAAATGAATATTATTTATGAGTGCAAGTGGACACATTAAAATGCCAAATAACAATCATATTTCAGGATATATTTGGTTATTTACAAGTATAAAATATGTGATTATATTATTTTTAACAAAGCTTATGTAGGACAACTTTTTGTAAAAGAATGACTATTGCAATATTCATTATAATTATGAAGTGTTATTAGCAATGGACTTAGCACATTTTGTGTGTTTATATTTGGTCTCAGCACAATAGAGAGATGTGGGCTACAGTCCATGGGGTCACTGTCAGTCACAACTGAGCATGCACGTATGCATAAGACATAGTTTTAAGTACATTTAAAATATTTCACAATAATTAAATATTGTAAATGTATAATTCATTGAGCTTATCTTGATTTTATATTTTAACAGAGATATAAGAAATGCTGATTTAAAGTTGTGTTATATTTCCTATACTTTTGTTACTGTATTTTATCAGCTGGAAGCACTAACATTGTAGGATGTCTAGTTATAATACAAATTGCTTGCAAATAGTTAAACTGGAGAGATCAATCAAGATGGCAGAGAAAAAGAACATGAAACTCACCTCACTTCATGAACACATCAAAAATACATCCATGTGTGGAAAAATCCTAACTGAACACTACCTGGAAACCGGCAGAAAGACTTGTACAACCAAGGCTTTAAGCAAAGACAGACACAGAGTCCGGTAGAAAGAGAAAATAAGCCATCAGGTTGGGATCTGTGTCCCCAGGAAGGGGACTTAGGGGGGAAGAGAGCTTACAGAAACAGCAATTCGCCCTGTGGAGTGAGTGGTTCGATTGACGTACTGAATGCTTACAAAGTGAAGATGAACCTGCTTGATTGGTTGGAGGGCTGGTAGGAGTGACAAGAGGGCTATGGAAATCCTAGACACTGCTCCTGAGAAGCACATACATGCTGACTTGCACCCAAGGCCGTGTGGAGGTGGGAGATTGAGGACTGCTCCAGGGGCTGCCTGGATTTCCATGACCATCTATCCCATGACCCAGTCTACACAAGCAAACACTCCAACCTTATTTACTCCATGTCACACTGGATCTAGGGCTGCCACAACGAGTGAGAGAGTAGGATCGTGGGCCAGAGGGGCAGACCTGGGCAGGTCATTGGTGGCCACTGCTGGTACTTACTTAGGCAGCACAACAGAAGGAGCCCGGAATAATGATGGTGTCTAGTCCACTACCGTCCATACTCAGATACATGTAAAGAGTCAACATGGGCCTTGCCTGCCCTGCAGTGTGGGGCGACAGAGGCTGGTGGCAGTAGTCAGTTGAGGCATAAAGTGATTTGGACCCAAGGTTAATTCTGAGCAGGTTGAGAGCAACACCTGCTGTCACCTATAAAGGTAGTGCATCAGAAGGAACTCAGACTTCTACCTGCAGCCAATCCACTGCAGGTCATGTCCCAGCATGATCCAATAGCCTTAACAGGACCTTCTAGCTTCAGCATTCTCCCCTGTGGGGAAAAGGTCCTGGTGTTGAGAGAGGAGAAAGGAAGCACTGAAAACTGAGGCAGCTCATAGCTGATCCTGTGTTTCTGGTCCAAAAACATGGGCTCAGGTCCCAACTGCAGCACACCAGGCTTCCCTGTTCATCACCAACTCCCGGAGTTTACTCAAACTCATGTCCATTGAGTCAGTGATGCCATTCAACCATCTCGTCCTCTGTCATCCCCTCCTCCCACCTACAATATTTCCCAGCATCAGGATCTTTTCAAATGAGTCAGTTCTTTACATCAGGTGGCCAAATACTGGAGTTTCAGCTTCAGCCTCAGTCCTTCCAATGAATATTAAGGACTGATTTCCTTTAGGATGGACTAGTTGGATCTCCATGCAGTCCAAGGGACTCTCAAGAGTCTTCTCCAACACCACAGTTCAAAAGCATCTATTCTCCAGTGCTCAGCTTTCTTCATAGTCAATTCTCACATCCATGCATGATTACTGGAAAAACCATAGGCTTGACTAGACAGACCTTTGTTGGCAAAATAATGTCTCTGATTTTTAATATGCTGTCTAGGGTGGCCTTAACTTTTCTTCCAAAGAATAAGTATGTAAGCATCTTTTAATTTCCTGGCTGCATTCACTATCTGCAGTGATTTTGGAGCCCCAAAAGATAAAGTCTCTCACTGTTTCTACTGTTTCCCCATCTATTTGCCATGAAGTGATAGGACCAGGTGCCATGATCTTAGTTTTCTGAATGTTGAGCTTTAAGCCAACTTTTTCACTTTCATCAAGAGGCTCTTTCACTTTCATCAAGAGACTCTTTAGTTCTTCCTCATTTCCTGCCATAAGGGTGGTGTCATCTGCCTATCTGAGGATATTGATACTTCTCCTGGCAATCTTGATTCCAGCTTGTGCTTTGTTGAGTCCAGCATTTCTCATGATGTACTTTGCATATATGTTAAATAAGCAGGGTGACAATATACAGCCTTCACGTACTCCTTTCCCAATTTGGAACCAGTCTGTTCCATCTCCAGTTCTAACTGTTGTCTCCTGACCTGCATACAGATTTCTCAAGAGGCAGGTCAGGTGGTCTGGTAGTCCCATCTTTTTAAGAACTTTCCAAAGTTTATTGCGACCCACACAGTCAAAGGCTTTGGCACAGTCAATAAAGCAGAAGTAGATGTTTTCCTGTCTCTGTTGCTTTTTCGATAATCCAACAGACGTCGGCAATTTGATCTCTGGTTCCTCTGCCTTTTCTAAAACCAGCTTTAACATCTGCAAGTTCATGGTCCATGTACTGTTGAAGCCTTGCTTGGAGAATTTTGAGCATTACCTTACTAGCATGTGAGGTGAGTGCAATTGAGGGGTAGTTTAAGAATTCTCTGGCACTGCCTTTCTTTGGGATTGGAATGAGAACAGACCCTTTAAAGTTCTGTCGCTACTGTTGAGTTTTCCAAATTACTGGCATATTGAGTGTAGCACTTTCACATCATGATCTTATAGGATTTGAAATAGCCCAACTGGAATTCCATCACCTTCACTAGCTTTTTTCATAGTGATGCCTCCTAAGTTCCACTTGACTTCACATTCCAGGATTTCTGGCTCCATGTGAGTGATCACACCATCGTGGTTATCTGGGTCGTGAAGATATTTTTGTACAGTTCTTCTGTGTATTCCTGCCACCTCTTCTTAATATCTTCTGCTTCTGTTAGGTCCATACCATTTCTGTCCTTTATTGAGCCCATCTTTGCATGGAATATTCCCTTGGTATCTCTGATTTTCCTAAAGAGATCTCTAGTCTTTCCCATTCTATTGTTTTCCTCTATTTCTTTGCATTGGTCACTGAGGAAAGCTTTCTCATCTCTCCTTGTTATTCTTTGGAACTCTGCATTCAAATGGGAATATCTTTCCTTTTCTCCTTTGCCTTTCATGTCTCTTCTTTTCACAGCTATTTGTAAGGCCTCCTCAAACAGCCATTTTGCTTTTCTGCATTTCTTTTTCTTGGGGTGGTATTGATCCCTGTCTCCTGTACAATGTCATGGGCCTCCATCCATAGTTCATCAGGTACTCTGTCTATCAGATGTAATCCCTTGAATCTATTTGTTACTTACACTGTAAAATCATAACAGGTTTGATTTGGTCATACCTGAATGGTAGCAGTTTTCCCTTTTCTTCAATTTAAGTCTGAATTTGGCAATAAGGAGTTCATAATCTGAGCCACAGTCAGCTCCTGGTCTTGTTTTTGCTGACTGTATAGAGCTTCTCCATTTTTGGCTGCAAAGAATATAATAAGTCTGGTTTTGGTATTGACCATCTGGTGATGTCCATGTGTAGAGTCTTCTCTTGTGTCATTGGAAGAGGATGCTTGCTCTTGGTGAAACTCTATTAGCCTTTGCCCTGCTTCATTCTGTACTCCAAGGCCAAATTTGCCTGTTACTCCAGGTGTTTCTTGACTTTCTAATTTTGCATTCCAGTCCCCTATAATGAAAAGGACATCTTTTATGGGTGTTAGTTCTAGATCTTGCAGGTCTTCATAGAACTGTTCAGCTTCTTCAGCATTAGTGGTCAGGGCATAGACTTGGATTACTGTGATATTGAATGGTTTGCCTTGGAAATGAACAGAGATCATTCTGTACTGTTTGAGATTGCATCCAAGTACTACATTTCAGACTCCTGTTGACTATAAGGGCTACTTCATTTCTTCTGAGGAATTCTTGCCCACAGTAGTAGATATAATGGTCATCTGAGTTAAATTCACCCATTCCAGTCCATTTTAGTTTGCTGATCCCTAAAATGTCGACATTCACTCTTGCTATCTCTTGTTTGACTACTTCCAATTTGCCTTGATTCATGGACCTAACATTCCAGGTTCCTATGCAGTATTGTTCTTTACAGCATTGGACTTGCTTCTATCACCAGTCACATCCACAACTGGGTGTTGCTGTTGCTTTGGCTCCATCTCTTCATTCTTTTGGAGTTGTTTCTCCACTGATGTGCAGTAACATACTGGGCCCCTACCAACCTGGGGAGTTTATCTTTCATTGTCCTACTTTGTGCCTTTTCATCCTGTTCGTGGGGTTCTCAAGACATGAATACTGAAGTGGTTTGCCCCTTTTCCAGTGGACCACATTTTGTCAGAACTCTCCACATATGTGTGTGTGTGTGTGTGTGTGTGTGTGTGTGTGTGTGTGTGTGTATGTGTACACCAAAAGGCAAACAGACTCAGATTTTGGTAACAAACTAGTAGTCACCAGTGGGTCAAGGAAGGAGACGGGGTAAGACAGGGGTATAGGACTAAGTAATACACATTACTACATATAAAATAGATAAGTCAGAGTATATTTTGCAGAACACAAGAAGTATAACCATTACCTTGTAATAAATTGAAATGGAATATAATCTATAAAAATCTTGTTCACTCTGTGGTACAACTGAAATACAAAATATTGTAAGTCAGCTATGTGTGTGCATGCTAAGTTGGCTCAGTTGCAATCGATTCTTTGTGAATCCATGGACTGTAGCCCACTAGGCTCCTCTTCCATGGGATTCTCCAGGCAAGAGTACTGGATTGGGTTGTCATGCCCTCCCTTCCCGCAGAGGATCTTCCTGACCCAGGTATCAAACCAAAGTCTCTTTTGTCTCCTATATACCCTGCATTGGCAGGTGGGTTCTTTAGCACTAATGCCACCAGGGAAGCCCCAAGTCAACTACACTTCTGTAAAAATTAAAACAAATAAATCAATCAGTCCCATATATTTCTGAATACAGTAAGACATAGTTCTGTAGCCAAGTTTCCAATGCTTATACAGAACATGGGATTATATGTAATTACAGTTGTAATAATCTTACATGAGAACATTGCTGGTTTAACTTTTCTGGCTACATTGTTTCCCAAAATTTATATATATATATATATATATGTAAAAATATCTCCACATCCAACATAAATACATAATAGAAAGCATGATATATCAATTTTAATACAGCGGAAAATATTTTATTTGTTTTCCTTTCAGGTTGGAAATATTAAAACTTGCCAAAATCATGTTGCAATGTATTAGAAAAGGCTTGGGCATGGTACAAGTGAAGCAAAAAAAAACAAGAGAGTGAACAAATATAGAGTTTTCTCTCAGTCACATGCCAATTCCTGTTACTGACTGACTCGTCTCCATGTGGTGATCCATGGAATTGTGCTTCTTTATGTTGAGGACCACATGGCCATTGCCCATATGTATCTATTCAAGTCTTCAGCAAAGAAGATGAGAGAATAGAGTCACACTTATTAATAAAACATCCTGTCCCAGATTGATAAACCCTCTGTACGCCTATGGGGCCTTCTACATATACACAGAGGCTCTTCAAAATGTCCACACAACTCTAGTTAACTAAGGACCTGAAAACTGCCCTAAATCAGGAATCTCCCCATTCATACATAGATGCCACAGAAAAGCATAAACACTAATTTGCTCAAACTGCTGGACCATAAACTCTGATCACTTGCTGATAGACCACTAAGCAATAGACCACTAGGCTAAGACGCCACTCTTAGGATTACAAATGTAAAAAATTTAAAACAAGATTAACACCAAAAGCAACAAGAAACTGAACAGTGACATCAGTGGCCACACACAGCAGGAGACAGAGATTGGATAGATTGAGACACATAAATCTACAAAGCAAAGAACAAATAATCTATAACATGAGGCTTAGTCTTACATAGATAGGAAATAAAATGGCTTCAACATGTAAATAAAGAAATTCCGCAATATTTATCAAAGTATACAACATGTAAACCTTCATTTATGGGTAAAATAAGTGATAAAAGTCATGGTCTTATGAATCTTAGTTAAAAGTTGGAGAAGCATGAGAGAGAGGTGGAGAGGAGGTATTTTATATATATTCTTCATATAAAACTATAATATGTATAGTCATATGAAGAGTTGAAAAGCAAGATAAAATAATTAAAAAGCCTGAAAGTACTGCTTTGAGATAAAAATGATGAGAGAAAAAAATCCTTTTTTAAGGAGAAGACTTTCAAGTAGTGATACAAATGAAGTCAAAAGTTGAAAGTCAAAGTCAAAGTCACTCAGTCGTGTCCAACTGTTTGTGACCCTACGGACTATATACAGTCCGTGGAATCCTCCAGGCCAGAATACTGAAGTCAGGAATGAGTTAATTTCTAGTTTGAAGGGATCAGAATGTCATGGGGATGGAATAAGACTTATTCAAGAATGAACAAGCAGTTCAGTGTGCTGGACATCATACAGAAAGGTATACAATAATAGGAGATGAAAGTAGACATATTACCCATGGATTAGGCCATATTGGGGCTAGTTATGTAATAGGCCATGGTAAATATTGCATTTTTAACACAATAAAAAAACATTTTGGATGACTTTGATAGTGATTTTAAGTGGACCCTCTCCAGCCTGCAGAGAAGAGATCAAAGGAAGCTGAGAAGGAAGGCAAAAGGATGGAATAAAAGGTTTTTGATTTATTCTAGAATAACAGACATTTTGCTTTAGGATGGGATAGTAGTAAGAGGTGAGGTGTGGTAGGTTTTGGAATATAGTATTAATGCTCTGAAGAATATGATAATAGACTGGATACAGTTTATGAGAGTAGGAGAGGGATTAAAATAGTACCAGTAATCTCTAAAAAAATTTGTGGCTCCACTTACTGAATGGGCTTTGTAGGAAGAAACAAGAATTCAATTTTATGCATGGTAACTTTAAATGCTTATTATAGAGCCACATGATGATGTGTAATAAATGGCTTGATATATGAATATTTCATTCATTTAGGGGAGAAATATTTAAAGTAGTAGAGCTAGATGGGAACATCCAGTGAAGATGCATATCTAAGAGGAGAAAAGTCTCATGGGAAGATATTTGGGACTCTCCAACATCTTTGAAGGAAAGGAAATAATAATAGAATCCAGAAAAAGAGACTGTGGAGTGCCAAAAGTTGAGGAACAAACTTGAGAATATGATATCCTAACAGCTGAGGTAAGAAAAGTGTTTGTCTCTTTAACACAGGGAGTGATCAACTGTCTCTAAACATTATTGGAGGAGTTGAAAATGATCAGTCCATTTCAATTGTGGGTTTTACTGATGACTTATCATCATCTATTTCAGTCTAGAGACAGAGATAAATTTTTGATTTGAGTGGGTTGAGCTGAAAATGGAGGGGGAACTGGCAACACATATTAGTCTTTCAGTGAGTTTTGCTTTCAATATATGGAAATAATAGCTGAGAATGGGGCAGAGGCCAAAAGTGATTTGGATGTCAATGAGTGCTTTTCTAAATTTGTGTTCTGATGAGAATGATCCAGCAGAGAAGGAAAATTAACGTTACACAAAGAGCCAGGCCTATGACCATAATTGAGTGCCTGACTGAGAAAAGAAGACAGAATTTCCAGGGAAAGTAGAGGAGGCGGTCTTCTGTCCTGGTCAGCTTTGGCAGTCATAACAAGATAGTGCAGGCCGGAGAAGTCAAAGAGCAGGAACTAGTATTCTTATAGCTCTGGTGGCTGGAAGCCTGAGATCAGGATGCCACATAAATGGTTAGTTTCTGGTAAGAGTTCTCTTCCTAGCTAGCAGGTAGCCACCTCCTCACTGTGCTTTACATGATAGAGAGAGGCCAAGAAAAAGAGAGGTTTAGAGGAGGAGGGAGGGACAGAGAGAGAGGACAGATGGAGAAAGAAAGGGAGGGATGGTTGGTCACTTGTATCTCTTCTTTTAAAAGCATCAATCCCATCATGAGGACTCCACCCTCATGATTTCATCTAAACCAAATTGTCTCCCAAGAGCTCCATCTCTGAATACTGTAATACTGGGGGTTAGGATTTCCACATAACTTTAGGGCGGGGCAGAATTCAGCCCCACAGCAAGATTGACAGAAGCAGAGGCAGAATGTTTGGGGACATACACCCTTCAATTGACAAATTTAGTAAATTTATTTTTCTCCTATGAATAAAATTACATATTTTTATTGTGTTATACTTTAAAGCCATTTTTATTTCCTTTCCTTTGCCCAGTCTGAAGAACTTCTTTACTTATTCCCTGCAATGAGTTAATCCGTGGAGAATAAAAATCCAGGACAGCATGTTGGAAGTTTAACAAAGTGGAAAGTATGAAATTATCTTCCTTATACACTAGCTTGATATGACACATTTAAGGAACACTGGCTCTAATACTAAGAGCCAAAGATTGGAAACATCTGAAATGTCCATTGATGGAAGACTGATGAAATAAACGAGTGTGTGTGTGTGTGTGTGTGTGCGTGTGTGTGTAAAGGAATGCTATAAAGAATGTAAAACACAGTGAAACTCTTAGCTCTGTAATTTCCAATATTAACACACTGAAAAACTCAAATGTTCAGAGAACTTTATATATATTAAAAACAACGATACTATTGTTGGCATAGAATACTGCCAAACTGCTAAAATAATAGGGGGGAAAAGCCATTAACAGAAATCATACCCATTGAGTTTATTTGCTTACTATAGTACTCATAACTTTGTGAAATCTGCAATTTATATTCTTTTATATACACATATATGTATAATATGAACACATTCCTTTAAAGATATTTTAGAGGGACACAAAATAGAGAAATATGGAAGAAAGAAACAGAGATTGAAGCTGCTGCTGTGGCTTCTTGCTCAATGCCATCAACAAATATTTTTAAAAATTTAAAATAATGATGAATAACAGTAAAGGATTTGAACTGACATACTATTTTGTATCACTTTCCATAATCACCTACTGACTGTTAAGCATTATCTATTATACACTTATTTAAAACAAGTCAGACTTCAAATCAAGGTTGATATATTTATAGTCTATATATTTATGCATGGAAATTTGATTTGAAGTACAAACTTTTAATACAATATCTTTCTCCCACTTTACATATTATGCCATGCTTTATCCACTAGGTCTGCTTCCTGTAACTTTTTGGATTGAACTAAAAGAAACGAAGCAGGAAAAGAATGGGATACTAATTAGAAAAAGTAGGGCTTCAGCAATCACATTAGTGTCAAATTTTAATTTTCTCATTTGTGAGGAATTTCAACTGCATCAGTAGTTGTGTTCTTCAAGCACATCCCTTTTCTGCTTTTAAATGCTGTTTGAAGGGGGTCACAGGATAATCAGTCCCTTTGAAATCTCTTGGCTAGAGCTAAACAAGTCCTAGTTCCAATTATATTAATGAAGCAGTAAAGGGAACAACTCCTTAGGGAGGTGAAATAAAGTATTCAATTGTTGCTTGTGCAGCAGCTTGTAAGATGTACATGTAAATATCTTAGAACTATGTAGATACAACTCAACTGGGTTGGACTTAATATGCCCAGGGTTAGTAAATCTGCACAATTTCATTTGTTAGTTTATTGATGAAATTCAAGTTTATATGTTTTAATAGTTTTCCAAAAGTCATCAAAATATTTTTTAATTATGAGTGGACCACTGAAACCTTGTCAAATTTTGAAGATTTCTCTGATTCCAATGGCATGTGTGGTGGTGGATGTGAATTTGCTGTGGGCTGTACTTCCATCACCCACCTCTTCCTCCCTTCATTCTTCTGTATATGGTCTAATAGAAACATTTTGTGCTATTGTATTTGTTTTATCTGAAACATAAACAATGCATCATTTGGTGAAAGATTATATTACCATTCTGATCTTAAAGAGTAAGATAAACATACAAATTTTAGTTGTTTTCAAGAATTACTCAAATGCTAACTTCTCTGTTGCACCTTTCTAGGCCTAGCAGTCAGAAAGAATCTCACTTTCAAACATTAATATTTCAGAAAATTTTCTGTAATATGTCATTTTAGAGTTTTGTTTGGTGAGCCATTAGGGAAATGTATGTCTTCATTAAATTGAACTGTAGGGATAGGAAAGATTATGTTTCACTTGAATTCCATGTTCAACTCATTGTTCTCATAGAGTGACAGTAAGATGGCACTGGGTGGATCATGTATTACAGTGAAATGACCACCTAAAGTTATACAAGTGAGTTAGAATACAGCAGATTTGCATTGCTCTACTCTATCTAATAAATCAGGTCTTATATTTTCTATATTGTATCATCCTAACAAGTTACTGAATACCTGACTCTTTCTGGTTACCTAACAAATTCTTTTTGTCCAGCCAGTTGTAAAAAATACATATTTATATTATTCAAATGCAAAATATCAGTAAGTTAGTTCACATATATCTGTTAATTCCTGTTTCCACTTTGCTCCTATGTTTCCATTGTGACAATGCTGGAATAAGGAAAGAAAGCAAAGACATTCTGACTCTAATAGGGTCAATACATTAATTTATTTGTATGTGTTACAGAAGGAATGAAACTTGGATCTAAAGAGAAATGATCAATTGTTAAATTCTTATAGATCAAAAAAAAATAAAATACAAGTATATTTAAGTAAAATCGTAATTTGTTTAGGAGTTGATATTTAAACAGAATTAATGTTAATTCTGATATGGTAGAAATCCTTTTACTATTTTTAACATGCACTGATTTTAAAATAACGGCTGAGCAGCAAAACTGAACTAAAAACTGATGCTCAAATTAGGAACTTTATGAAGTCCTGGAAAATATAACCTTCACTCATAGTAACAATAAGACGAACAACCTACAACGACACCACCAAATGTAATCTTTAATGTAATCATTAAAGATGTAGAAGTGTTTTTAAAATTTTTGCAGAGTTGAGTCTATAAATGGTTATAAGTATAGCTTTTGAAATTTATTCAGCTCTTAGATTTATTTGCTACATTATTATCAGCCAATGCATTTAACTCCTAAATATTTAAGACAGAGTTTCTATTGATAAAGTAGAGAAAAAATGATGAGAATTAAAGATGAAAAGCTCTTTCATAAATTATTACTTCTTTATATTAATGTGTATTCCCCCCACCCCCGCTCTTTTTCTCTCATTCCCTCCTTACTCTAAACCCATTTTTTACCATCTCTTTTTTCTACTTTGTTCCTTTTTTCTTCTTTACCTTCTCCTTTTCACACCAGCACAACACTGACCAAGACTTGATAGGCCTGCCTCCTACAAAAAATGCAAAGCTTAGACTATTTCTGGCCAAGCATTAAATGCAAATAAAATCTTTAACAGCACGTCTGTCCTAGTGAAGAAAGAATCCACTATACCTATAAGAACAAGACAGGAGCAGCAGAGTACAAAAATACAATTTCTTACAAATGTTCTGTTACACAAGTGGAGAATTATACCAGTTTTATACATGACTTAAAGCAGTATCTTGGAGTTAGTGATTTTCAGACTCTATTGACCTCAAGGGGACTCATCGCTCATTAATTTCTGAGAACATCACCAATTCTAGCAACTATTATTAACATGATTGCCTTCTGTCAACACATTATGTTTCCTGTGTTTTCTGAATACATCCAAATTATCCATAAGTATTTCTCTGTAATTACAATGCTACCACCCTTATACATGCTGCTGATGGAAAATTTTTTCACATACTGAGATATGAGCAAGTCATCCTGGATTATAGTTTGGCTTCAACGTTATGCTAACTAGAACAGCCTTTCTCGTGGCCTGTCAAACATGCATTGTACGTCTGCTGTGACCATTAAAGAAAATAATGCACTTAAAAAATTAAAATGGAGTAACTGTTTCAAGCATCCAAAATAGAGTTCAGTGGACAATGCGTATGTAGTTTCAGACATGTTCCTGCATCAGTAAGAACCTGACTTTTCTGAACTGTAACAAACTTAAGGACAACACCACTTTCAAAGCAAGATCTGCTAACAGCTGCCAACTTCAACTTTATGGTCTCAAGGTCTCCCACTGTAACTATACAACCATTTTGATCATCAACCAAACCTTTCTTAATGAGCACCCCTACTTTTTACCAGCTCCAATCCTAATTCTTGACAGAGAATTTATGTAACTTTGTGGTTTCTGCCTATATGAATCTCTCCCATTCTGTAGCTCAGTGGGATACAATTCAAGTGCTTCTTGAATCTGTCTCCCCCAGTCTATCGGCCTTAGTGTAGCTCAAACAAAGCTCCTTTCTATTCTCATTATTGACTGTTTACTTTTTACATCAGCATGGCTTACCAAGGAAAGCATTTTTCCAGATTTGCCTTATCTTGGCAGTTTCAACTGATGCACGAGGTTGTTATACACTTTTTTTTTCTTTTTGTTTTATTACTATCCTCATAAATGTGTCATTATTTAGTCATATCTTACTATAATCTGATAGTCAGCTGTGAGAAACTAGTACTGTAATTTTTTTTAACTCCAGAAGATATCTTGCATTTACTATGCAAACAATTATTTTTATGTGACACTTGATACTCTCAGTTTTAAAATTTTATTGTTTCTTAAAGATAATTAAGGTTATACTTATTTAACCTTTTCATGTTTTTCATCTGCTAGATTGGGCTCAGGAAGGGGGATAATTTAGGTATTTCTAAGGTAATGTGGGACCCTATATCCTTCACTGTGTTTTTAAGACTGTATTTCACAGTAATTACAGTACACTGATTTCGAGGGTGAGTGAGTACATCCTGCAATTGTTAATGCAACACTCTTTAAATTCTAAACTTTTCCCATGCCATAGGTTTTATGCAAAGTATAATTGTTAGTTTTACATGTAAACACTAATTTAGGTGCTTCTGTGAATAAATTTTGTAGCTGTGGTTAATATCCAGTCAGTTGAATTTAAGTAGGGTCTCCTTGATAAAGCAGGTGGGCTTTGTAAAATCAGTTGAAAGGCCTTTAGAACAAAAACTGAGGTTTCCCAAAGAAAAGATTCTGCCTCAGGTCTACAGACTGTCTTTATTTCAAATCCTGAGTTTTTAGCCTGCATGGCCACTCCACCAATTTTGAACTTGCCTGCTTTACAATCACTTAAATCAATGCCATGGATGGATGGTTAGATAAACAGATAAATGGGTATGAGAACATTTATCATATAAATACTATAGAGATACTGAATGAATAAAATCTGTATAATCTCTTAGTAGCTATTCTATCCATAGATAAAGACTCCCCAAATCATATCAATAATGAAAAAATCCTTTATTTAAATTTAAAGGAAGTTAAGCAGTTTGATTATGTAAACTCCATGAAAGATGCCAGATTTGGCAAAATTTAGAAGAGAGACTGTTTTCATGTTTTCCTTAGTAGAGAACAATGTTTTCTAGGAGATCACCCCAAAATTCTCCTACCTTATTGGTCACAATTAAATTACTTGCTATGCTGATATAAAAGGATCTGAGGTGAATCTAAAGTTTTAAAAAGATATGACCTTGAAGGACCAATTGCATACAAAGAGGCTGATTTGAGCAATGCTTTAACAGGTTTACTTATGGGGCAAGACCCTCATAGCATGAGACACTCCAAAATATACAGCATTTAAAACTTGTATGGTAACATATATGAGTGAGAATAGTCATATATATATAAACACATAGTGAAGTCGCTCAGGTGTGTCCAACTCTTTGCAATCCCATAAACTATACAGTTCATGGAATTCTCTAGGACAGAATATTGGAGTGGGTAGCCTTTCCCTTCTCCTGGGAATCTTCCCAACCTAGGGATCGAACCTAGGTCTCCTGCATTGCAGGCGAATTCTTTACTAGCTGAGCCACAACGGAAGCCCATATAAACACATATATATTATACAAATGCATGGAGAATATAAACTTCAGGACAGTGTTACAAAAAGAGTAGAGGAAAGTAGTCAAAGAGGACAAATGCTGGCCCTCAGTTGTATGCAATGAACTTTATTTTATTTTTCCCATTTATTTATATTAGTTGGAGGCTAATTACTTTACAATATTGTGGTGGTTTTTGCCATACAATGATATGAATCAGCCATGGATTTACATGTGTTCTCCTTCCCAATCCCCCTTCCCTGAACTTTATTTTAAAAGATTTTCCAAAGCTGAAAAAAGCCATAGAAAAATGTTGATATATTAAATATTATCTAATAAGTATTTGATCTATGTATTTTTTAATCTATGGTTGAAATAATAAGTGATAGAAAGCAGAGAAAAAAATGAATTACATGCATATAAATTAAGATGTTTAGAGGATTTATAAAAGAACGCAAGAAAAACATTATATAAAATAATACCACTATAGGAGTCAGAATAATAGTCTTTTATATTCCAGAATTTTGAAAATTCTAAAGTAATGATTATTTGTTGCAGTATATGAGCACATGACTTATAATCATTAACAAGATTCCAACTAATTAAAAGAACACAAATGAAACAATTTCACTAGAATACTAACTGGTACAGTCATTGTGGGAAAGAATATAGTGATTCCTCAAAAAGTTAAAAACAAAACTACCAATGATACAGGAATTTCAAAGCAAAGGAAATGAAATCATTACCTCAAAATGATATCTGTACCTCCATGTTCACTGCAGCAATACTCACAATCTCCAAACAAACAAAAATGGAAGCAGAGCATAACAAAACCTATGAGATGTTTCAGAAGCAGTTCTTGAAAGGGAAGTTTATACTGATAAATGCATTTATTAAGAAAAAAGAAAATATCAAATAAATAAGTGAACTTTCCATCTTAAAATACTACAAAGGGGAGCAAACTATGCCCAAGGTTAGGAAGGAAAGAAGAAAATAACAAAAGTCATAAAGGAAAGCATGAAACAGACACCAGACAAATAATAGAAAAAATATAGCAAAAGTAAGAACTGCTTTTTTGGAAAAAATTAACAAAATGACAAATCTTTATCTAGACTAAGAAAAATGAAAGCAAACAAATCAGAAATGAAAGAAGAGATATTACAACTGACATCATAGAAAAACATAGACTTATAACCATATACTATAAACAATAATATGCCAAGATTTGGATAACCTAGAAAAAAAATGGATAAATTTCTGGAAACATACAATTTATTAAGACCGAATCATGAAGAAACAACAAAGAATAAGGTGAATGAATCAGTAATGAAAAATTTTCAACACAGAAAATTCCAGGACTAGATGGTTCCATTGGTGAATTCTACCAAATATTTAAACAATATCTATTCAAATTCTTCCAAAAAAAGGAAGCAGAGGAGACACTTCTAAACAGAATTTACCAGGCCAGCATTACTCTAATATCTAAAGACAGATGAGGACATGACAAGAAAACCATAGACTAATATCCATGATAAATAATAGATGCAAAAATATTCAACAAAATATCAGTATACCAAATTTAACAGAATGTTGGAAGGATCATACACCATGATCAAATGTGGTTTATTTCATAGATACAAGGATAATTCAATATAATAATGCTAATAAGTTTTATACTCTTAATACATGAATAAAATAAAAGATAAAACTCATTCTGTCATTTCAGTAGAGAAAAAAAAGGTATTTTGAAAAATACAGTATCTTGTCTTGGCAAGAAACTTCAACAAACTGGGAAAGGTAGTAACAAACTTCAACACAACCATACTAATTTAAATGTTATACTACCTGAATAGAACGGAAGATAAAAATCATTCAGTCATCTCAGTAGAGAAAAAAAAAAAGTATTTGAAAAATACAATATCTTTTCAAGACAAGAATCCTCAACAAATTGGGAAACAAAGTAACAAACTTCAACATAGTGAAGGTCATATACAACAAACCTAAGGTGCACATTATTCTCAATGGTGAAAGTTTGAAATCTCTTACTCTAAATGGAACAAGATCAGAGTGCGCATATTCAACATAGTACTGGAAATTCTAGTTAAGAGTTATCAGGCATGATTAAAACATAAAATAAAAGGCATGCTAAAGGAAGAAGTAAAAGTGTCTTTATTTGAAGATGATATGATCTTATATATAGAAAATCCTGAAAATTTTACCAAAAAACTTTTAGTTAATCAGTAAATCCAGTAAAGTTGCAGGATGTAAAATAAACATAGATAAATCAGTTGCTACTTCTATACCCTATCAATGAAATATTTAAAAATAAATAAAACAATTTCATTCACAATAGCATTATATAATATAAGTATTAAAATAGCAACAAAATAGCATTAGAAACAATGAAGGAATAATTGAACCAAGGAAATGAATAATATGTAGAGTGAGAAGACAAACTGAAGACATAAATAATGGAAAGACATCCTGTGTTCATGGATCAAAGGAATTAATATGGTGAAAAGTCCATACCACACAAAGTCATCTACAGATTCAATGTAATCTCTATCAAAATTCTAATGGTATTTTCACATAAACAGAAAAAAAAGAAAACTTAAATTTGTATAGAACCACAACAAATCCTACATAGCCAAAGCAATCCTTAGAAAGAAGAACAAAACTGGGGGCATCACACTTTCTGATTTCTAAACATGCTATAAATCTATAGTAATAAAACAACAACAACAAAAAACGATGGTATTGGCATAAAAATTCATACCTAGACCAGTGGAACAAAACAGAAAGTCTAGGATTAAACCCCTGTATATGCAGTCAATCAGAGAGCCAAAATATTCCATGAGGAATGGAGAATCTCTTCAAAAAATGGGCTAAGGAAAAACTGATAACCACAACAGAAAAATGAAATTAAACTCCTATCTCACACTACTCACAAACTTCAAACTGAAATGGATTGAAGACTTAAACATAAGACATGAAAATGTGAAACTCCTATATAAATCATTGGGAGAAATCTTCTTAATATTGCTCTGGCAAAGATTTTTTGGTTATGATGCCAAAACCAACACATAAAAAAATAAATAAATGGAACTGTATCAAACTCAAAAGTTCTGTATAACCAAAGAAACCATGAACAAAATTAAGTGGCAAAATATAGAATGAGGAAAAAAAATTGCAAACCACATAACAGATAAAAGGTTAATATCCAAGATATGTAAAGAACTCAGAAAACTCAATAATAATAAAAGATCAAACAAGCTAATCAATTTTAAAAATGGGCAGAGTAACTGAAGAGACATTTTTCCAAAGAAGATATGAACATGGCCATCAGATACAAGAAAAGTTTCTCATCACTAATTATCAGGAAAATACTAATCAAAACCACAATGGGATATCACCTACATCTGTTAGAATGGCTATCATCAGAACACAAGGGATAATTTGGGGCAAAGATGTGGAGAAAAGGGAATCCTTCTGCATTGCTGGAAGGAATGCGTGGTGGACATTATGGAGGACAGAATGAAGACTCCTCAAGAATTAAAAATGGAACTATCATATGACCCAGAAATCCCATTTCTGAATATATATGTGATGGAAATGAAAATGAAATATTAAAAAATATTTATCTGCACTTTATGTGTACTGCAGCATTATTCCAAATAGCCAAGATATGGAGACGACCTAAATGTCCATCAAAGGATGAATGAATAAAAATTATGTATATTCAACACAATTGATAAGGCAGTCACGAGAAAAAAGGAAATCCTGCCAGTGGCAAGAATATTGATGGATCCTGAGAGTATTATGCTAAGTGAGATAAGTTACACAGAAAAAGACAAATATTGCATAATATCACTTATTTGTGGAATCTATAAAAGCTGAACTCGCAAATGGAGAGTGGAATGGTAGTTACCAGTAGTTGAGGAATGGGAGAATGGGGAAAATGTTAGTCAAAGGGTACACACGTGCAATTATATTGTGAATAAACCCTAGAGATCTAATGATCAGCATTGTGGTTACACCTAACATTACAGCATTACATCATTTAAAGTTGGTAAGAGACTAGATCTTAAATATTCTCACCACAAGAAAACATTTAATAAGTATGTGACGTGATGGAGGTGTTAACCAATTCCCCTGGTGATCATCATATTGCAATATATGAATGTGTAAAATCAGGTTGTACACCTTGAATTTTCACAATGTTATCTGTCAGTGATATCCCTAAAATAAACCAGAATAAACATAAACCTAAAAAATAATTTAATGAACATTAACTGAATGTTTAATATAAACCATTAAACCAGACATTATATACATGTTATCTCATTCAAGCCTAAAAATTTTCTATAAATTGGATACTATTAGTCCATATTTATAGATGATACTTTAGTTGAAGAAGTTTAAAAGATATGAACTACACTACACAGCTAATAATTATCAAGGCAGTATATAAAATAAGACCATTTAATTATAATGCAAGTATGTAGGGGGTACAATCTAATGTTACATACTTTATTATCTAGAATATAACTATAGTAACTGGAACTATTATATGTGATTTGGGAAATTTCTTATGAATATTTAAAACTTCAAAATAAAATTTTCACCAAAAAATATACACAGTGACACTATATTTTTATTCCGCAAGAACTAGCTATCTGAAAGACTCTCAGAATAGCTGTATGAAGAACTTGACACGTTCTCTTTTCCCCAAAACAAGAGTGTTATTTGATGAAATTGTCTTGAATAGCCTTTTAAATCACCTATGCTAAAGACAAGGAACACATTTAGAAGAATTTATTCAACTAAATCTACTCAATCCTAGTGAAAAGCACTGCTGCCATTCTACTCAAATTCAACTCCCATCTCAATTTCCTTCACCCAGCTCCATAGTCCTGCCTAAGGAGCTGACATTATCTGGAGATGATCATAGAAAATCAATGCCAAAGAATGCCGTGGAAAAAATAATAATAAAGACCTCAGCAGCAAATAAAACATTTGATAGCATCTAACACTGATTAATGCTAAAATCGTCAATAACCCAGGAATAGAAATATGAAAACACAAGGTATATAGAAAAACTAAAGCTCACATAATATTTAATGATAAAACACTAAGTACCTTATCCTTAAGGTCAGGAAAAAAGGCAAGTGTTCATTTCACCATTTTTTTAAAATACTGTACTGGAGGATCTAGGAAGTGCAGTAAGTTAAGGAAAATACATATCAATAAAATGGACTATGGAAGAGAATAAAGACTGCCTTTATTCCCAGATCACCTTATCTTATAGAGGAGTATGAAGGAGACTTACTTAATTTATCTGTTCTAAGTTGATGAGGTAAAGGCTTCTGATCAGAAACATTTTTATAGAGGAAATAATTCCTGAGCTTTATATTAAACTATGAGTAATTATCTAAGTCAAAAGGCTTTAGAGAGAAAAATCATCCAAAAGAGAGGAAACTGAGAACATGGTATGTACAAGAAACCTCAAGCTCTTCAAAGTAAACAGTGTAAGAATAGTTTTTAAAAAATCAAATTAGAAGCAAAAATATAACAGTTGTTTAGATCTAAACTGCAGCTGATGGAAATCACATGCATTTGGTGTCATTTGCATTAGAAAAACATTCAGTAAGACTTTGGAGGATTGATTTGAGAGCGACATAACTGATATCAGAAAGATGATTTGGGTGAGTGACCCAGATCTCCACATAAGTAATGGTGGAGACTTGAATCACGACCCAAGTATATAAAAAAGATGGAGAAGAAGAGATACAAGAACGTGGAGAGTATAAAGACATTTGAGCTTTATGATTAATCAGTATAAATGGGTTAGAAAATTTTTAAAAAAATACAGGAGAGAATCTGATGTTTCAAGTTTGGGGGAAAAGGAAAACACAACAGTTTAGAAAAGGATAGAGCAAGATGATACATTACATTTCAGATATGTTGAGTTTAAAATGCTTGTTGGGATTTCTTTGTCATCCAGTGACCAAGACTCCATGCTCCCAAAGCAAGGGCCCAGGGTTCAATCCCTGGTCAGGGAAGTAGATCCCACATGCCCACAACTAAAAACATCACAGAAGTCAAAATGAAGATTGAAGATTCTGCCCCCATGCCAAAACTAAGACCCGCAGCCAAATAAGCAAATACATATTTTTTTAAATGCACATCAAAGTAAAATGTATAATAGAGATTTGGAAATACAATTTTTAAAAATACATTAATGAAGTATACTCAATATACAATATAATGGAAGTTTCTGGTATACAGCACATGCATATATATAATTCTTTTTTTAGATTCTTTTCCCTTATAGGTTTTTACATAATATTGAGCATAGTTCCCTGTGTTATATAGTAGGTCCTTGTAGGTTATCTATTTTATACATAGTAGTGTTTATATGCTAATCTCAGCCTCTTAATTTGTCCCTTCCCCCACCCCCTTTTTCCCCATTGGTAACCACATTCATAAATCTATGAAGAATGATGTTGGAAATAATATTCTCAAGAGGTAAACAGAAAAACATGGTAACTAACATGTAGAGATGAAATCAGGTGTGAGAAGCCCAGACTGGAATATAAAGTATTAAAGGGTAATGATATAACCGACAGTGGGTAAAACAGGGCTAAAGCAAGAGGAGGAGGAGGAGAAGGAAGGAGGGTAGAGTGAAGGGAAGAGGCTGAGCAAGAAGAAGGAATAACATGAGAAGAAGAAATGATGACATACATGTAAGGGGAAACAGAATTTTAAGAGGGTGGGAACAGCAAAATAATTTAACATGGTAAAGAACAAATTAAATTCATTCCACATGATATTAAAAAAGTCTACTGCCTTAGTATGCAGCATTAAGTAGAATGATGGGAGAAGAACCTACGTGGCAGTAATTATAAATTAGACTGAAAATCAAGGGGAATATTGAGAATAAGCTACTAGTACAAGTGGTTTAATTTAATAATCAACTACCTACAGCTAATAATCAGCAGTGGACAATCAAGGAGCAGCCACACAGCAGATAATCAGGAGATTTCAGCTGTGGCATGTTTGCACCCCAAGAACCACTTTTGTTATCACCATTGCTGTTATTGTGTTGCTATCAATGGAGGAAAATAATAGCAGTGTAAAAAGTGAAATAAGCAGCCCACAAACAGGAAAATATTTCACATGTCAGATGTTACTGAATATGAAGAATTAGATAAGTCAGTTACAAGTGACAATCTAATTTTAACTATTTCTGATCTTTTTTAAGTTGTTTCACTGTTTATATTTCCTTTCATCATAGATATTAATCCTAAATAAATGAGGCAAGCCTCAATTTGAGTTCCATTTTTGTATGAAAAATATGTGAATGAGAAAATGAGATTCTAATAAAAATTGACTAAGAACTGCTAAACCAATCTTAACTGAGAAGACCCACTACTTACAGCTCACTAAATTTGATATGATCTTAAAGACCACAAAGAAATATCTGGGGAGCTTTGAGGCGCTTTGTTTCTCTTCTGTTTTATTATTAAGAGTGCTTTATGCTCTTTCTCTGAGTGTTTGATAAATATGAACACAAAATCCACAAAAAGTACGATTTTTAGATTAAGATAAGGTCCTTACCTTAAAATTTTTATATGACAAATGAAAACTTTTCTCTAATCCAAATATGGACATAAATATGTACATGTTAGTATGACAAAATAATCTCTTTGCAAGGGAAGCAATTGTTTTATAGGAATTAATTAAAGCAGTCTAAATTATGGAATAGGGTTTTCTTTAATCTGTTCAGGTATAAGATAAATAAATATAATCAATTTAAATTACAATGAAATTTGGGTTATTATAAAGGTGTTAATGATACATTGCTTAACTTTAGATGAAACACCTACTGCATAAAGTGTTATTTCTTTGTGTATATTGACATTTGAAGGACTGGAAGAAAAAACAAAGAATGCTGTTAAAAAGGAACTCCCTAATTCTTGTTACCATATGGTGTAATATTTGTGTACAACGACAATAATAACTGTATTACTCTAACCTCAAAGGAATTAATCACAATGATTTCCTCCCCCAAACAACATACATCTAAAACAGATTAGCTGAACTCCCCATACATTGTTTTCTGTGAATCAGAGAATATATTAGTACTATGACAGTTTGATTTTTCCAAGACACTTTCTTCACTCTAAAATTTACAGTAGTTTGTAAACTTTTACTGCAGGAAATGGTTAAAAGTTTTTCACTAGATGAAAAAATATAGAAATATTATAAGAATTTCTGAGAGGTGACAAAAGAATACTGTTTTTTTTTCCCCCTCTTATTGAATCAATCATTGCTCCCCGCTGAACATACCAATGATCAAAAAAGAGCAAAACCACCCAACAACAATGCAGGATGTGCTCTGCAGGTCATTTTCTTACAAGAAAATCTCAGAAGGCACTTCCTTTTTTGCATATCTAAACTATTATATCCATGTTTAATAGATGAGAATAATTATTTTTTCCATGGATTTGCTAGGTTAACAATGCAAAGTTTACTGAACTACAAAGGGACATGTAATTTTAGTAGGCCAATTAAGAATATTTAGTTTTCAAACTTGTGCAAACATCAATCAATATCACCAAACTCTACTTTGCCTAATATGTATGCAGCCTGGCATTTCCTCAGATCTCAATATGTTTGGTCATGTCCTTGATATAGCCATGTTGTGATAGTCAGACAGTAATTGGGAACAGAATAAGATGCTACAACAAAGAAATCATAGAGAACACTGGCCCCAAATTAAGGGGATACTTATTTTTTCCATAAACAGTAATCCAAATGTAGGAGGGGGCCAAGACTTGCAGAATAATTTTGTCATCCTCAACACATGCTTCTTTCCAAGTCCAGAACACAGTTCCTTTTATTGCAGTGTTCAGTCAATGGAAGAAGAAATGGGAAAAATGTAGAAGGAGAGCGATTCATTTAAAAGTTATGCTAAAAAGCAGCAGTTCATACCAAAATAATGGGATATAGTCCAGCACAATTTCAAAATTAATTTCTTTTTTTCCCCTCTTTTTCAAAAACTATGACTCATTTCTCAGAGAAGCTGCAGTTGTTAGGCTGAAGTTGTAAAAAAAGAGGGGAAAATATTTCTCTGCTTGCTGACTAGTCTATCCTTCTTGTTTCCAACTCCTCCAATCTCTGGAGAGACTCCTATGTATTGTCTAAATTGCCCCACCCAATCCAGGCTGGACAATTTCTGCCTGAATGATGCCACAATCTCTGATCCTTACTAGCATCATTCTTTAAGCAGGGGTCCCCAACCTCTGAGCCATGGGCCAGTACCTCATGTCAGATAATTGGCAACATCAGATTAGAATAAAGTGCACAATAAATGTAATGTGACTGAGTTATCCCCAAACCATTCCCTCTCACTCAGTCCATGGAAAAACGGTCTTCCACTAAACCTGCCCCTGGGGCCAGAAAGGTTGGGGACTGATGCAAGGAATCTGAACTTCAAGATCAAATTCAACTTCAGAATTACTGGGCTTCCCTGCTGGGGAAGTGATCACTGAAGTGATAAAGAATCTGCCTGCCAATGCAGGAGACATGAGTTTGATCCCACAAATCAAAGACATGAGTTCAATCTGGGAAGATCCCAGATGCCATGAAATAATTAAGTCCGTGTGCCACAACCACTGAGCCAGCACTCTAGAGCCTGCGATCAACAACCACCAAAGCCCACATGCTCTAAAGAAGCTTTGCAACAAGAGAAGCCACTGCAACAAGAAGCCCATGTAATTAGCAACTAGACAGTAGCCCTTGCTCTCTGCAACTAGAGAAAAACCCATGCAAACAATGAAGACCCAGTAGCCAAAAATAAATAAATAAAATTATTTTTAAAAATAAGAATTACTGAACTCCTCTGCAATTCTGCAGAGGAATATGGTAGTATCTATAGAGCATTTTCCAGGTTCTCTACTTTTCCCATGTCAGACTCATTACACAAAATTTAATGCCTCTCTTCATATCTGTTCAAGCAACTATTCCTTATCCCTCAGGTGGAGATGTTGCGCTCATTTATCTCTGCAATTATGTACTCTCTGATAAAAATGGCACAGTGGAAAATGGGCTCCACAACTCTTAAAAGCAGGCTGAGAGCTGTTAGGTTAGGGCATCTGGGAACGACTACCCACTCCAGTATTCTGGCCTGGAAATTCCACGGACAGAGAAGCCCGGCAGGATACAGTCCATAGGGTCACAAAGAGTTGGAGAAGACTGAGATACTTTCACTTTCTAATGGTTTGCTCAGAGACTGGTCTAGAACTCAGGGCAAGTCTCTAACTCCAGACTCCCTTGCTTCAAAGGAAAACCAGAGAGGGGCCCGCTCAATACATGGAGCTACAGCAGGACCCTTCCTATTTGTTAGGGTCAGTGCTGGTACTATCAGACTACACAGAAGACATCCTTAACCAGACGGAAAAGGGGTGGGCAGAACACTGCAGAGGAGCAAGGACATGGGCTTGGTTTCCACAGGTGAATAAACTGTGGGGAGTACACCTCTTTCTGAAAAGCCATAACTGCTCAGGATCCGTATTCCAGTCTCAGTGGCAATTAGTCTTCCGGCCATTGCCTACCTTCTCTTCAAGAATATTGCTTTTAAATACCAGAAAAGCTGAGTGTTCAAAGCTTCTTTTTCAGTCAATCTTATTTCTATAGTTGTTTTTTCTCTCAATTTTTTTTACTTTATTTTCTATTTAAGTTTAATTTGATTCTACTTTTCTTAACATCTACATCTCCTTTGATTCACATTCTGTTTCCCTTACCTGTGAACTTTTACAGAGTCAGTTTTCCTTTCAGAGATCTCCATTAACTTTCATTAATATGTGGTAATAAGTGTCGATCATCAAGAATTTGAAATAGGGAACAAAATAAATATGAAAAAAGGGAACAGAAGCAATGGACTGGGTTTTCTCCGATTCCTATGGTAATCTCTAACCACTGATAATCATCAATTTGGATAATATGTGTCAACACAAAAGTCCCTTAAATTAATAACAAACATACTTTACTACAACTCTTTAATACATTTTAAGAATATTTGACACTAAGAATATCACAAACAAAAGCACAAATCTGTTTCTTACCACGCTTCACCTTATATTATTTATAGTATTTTGAGTGTCTCAATAGATTGTAAGGAACTTAGTGTCAGATACTGCATCTCATCTCCCTGTAACAAAGTACCCTGGTACATGGTACATAGGCCAGGCTAGTTGATTTTAACTCATTTGTTTTTGCAGTTAATTAACAGAATTAAACCAGCAGCAAATACATAGCCACTAGCATAATAAAAGCAGTGGTTAAAAGGTAACAATGAGCAGTTTAATTAAAAGGTAAATGCATTTACTTTCAGATCCCAAAATTAACATTCTGAAAACTGTTAGAATGAAATCTTAAAAATAAAAAAATATTTCAATTGTTAGAACATTTGCATAAGAAGTATAAGGAATACTGTGAAAATCTCAGCCTTCAAAAGGGAGTGTGTGAATAGCTGAAAGAGTGGAAAAAGAAAAGGCTTTCAAAAATCACAAGAGGATAGAGTTTTCTGCAATACTAGATGTTATCTAGGAATAGATACTACAGATAGTTAATGCCACAAGGACAGAGGAAGACCCATCCTCATTTCAAGATGACTTATTTCTGAGTGGGGAACAGCAAGGGAAGAACAGAACCACGAAATGGCATTGTACATCACCCCTCACACCATGGTACATTGCCAGTCTTCTGGCAATCCATATATCACCTGAGAGAAGGAAAATGAATTGTAGAAACATGTGAATACTGACTCATTTAATAGGGACAAAAGAGACAGCGAGTATAAACTAGATATGCCTGAGTTTACCATGAACTAGCAAAATTATTCCATGAAACAAGTAAATTTCAGTCACAGGAAATCAGAACTGAAAATGTTCACAGGTGAAAAGTATGTTTTTATAATTACTCAGCTACTAAAAAGACAGCAATGATCGGATAGATTTCATAAACTTTAGTCTGACTCAGGGCCGGATCTCCTGTATCTGATACACTCAATACACTTCTCATTTTAACTCACCTCTTGTGTGACCCAGCCTTTCACCTTCTTTCCCAAAATCTAAGTGCTCTTCAATATTAACATGTCCACTGGTAAAAGTCCTTGTATCTATTTGTTAACCTGTTGTTATGATTTCTTCCTAATTTCCTTGAACTTTTGTACCAGTAAGACACTTTCAACTGCAAGCAATAGAAGCCTAATCAATGGAAGCATAACCAACAGAGATATTATTTAGGAAGAAGTCTGAAGGCTGATTGTCTCAGAGTTAATCACAATAATCCTGTGAAGAAACTAGTCTGTCTTCAGATTCCAGCTCAACCATAATAGCTGTTGATCTTTTTCACATTAAGATTTTCAACTCATGACAACAAGATATTTGTTTTGATTCCAGACAACTTGTCAGCTATAAGGTAGGAATAAAGGAAAAGGAATGATGCCAGTGAAGAATCATCCAACATCTGTCTGTGTCAGAGTTTGGCAAAGGATATCCTCAAATTATCCTATTATATTTCCCTTTGTGTTTCATTGGTCATGAGTTATTGTTGCTGCTCAGCAGCTCAGTCATGTCTCTTTGTGACCCCATGGACTGCAGCACACCAGGCTTCTCTGTCTTTCACCACCACCTGGAGCATGCTCAAACTCATCTCCATTGAGTCAGTGATGCTATCCAACCATCTCATCCTTTGTGGTTCCCTTCTCCTCCTGCCTTCAATCTTTTCCAGTATCAGGGTCTTTTCTAATGAGGTGGTTCTTCGCATCAAGAGACCAAAGTACTGGACCTTCAGCTTCAGCATCAGTCCTACCAATGAATATTCAGGACTGAGTCCTTCAGCACTGACTGGTTTGATCTCTTTGTGGTCCAAGGGACTCTCAAGAGTCTTCTTCATCTCCACAGTTCAAAAGCATCAATTTTTCGAAGCATTAATTTTTATTTATGGTCCAACTCTCACATCTATACATGACTACTGGAAAAACCATAGCTTTGACTAGACGGACCTTTGTTGACAAAGTAATGTCTTTGCTTTTAAGTATGCTATCTAGGTTTGTCATAGCTTTTCTTCTAAGAACCATGTGTCTTTTAATTTCATGGTTGCAGTCATCATCTGCAGTGATTTTGGAGCCCAAGAAAATAAAGTCTGTCACTTTTTCCACTGTGTCCCCAACAATTTGCCAGGAAATGACGGGACTGGATGCCATGATCTTAGTTTTCTGAATGTTGAATTTTAAGCCAGCTTTTTCACTTTCCTCACTTACCTTCATCAAGAAGCTCTTTAGTTCTTCTTTGCTTTCTGCCTTAAGTAGGTCGAATAATGATCCTACCCATCAAGAATAAAATATCAGGTAATAAACTATCTTCCCTGAAGATTGCTATATTGGTATTGAACAAAATTGGAATAAAAAGATTTGCGCATCAAGGAAGTGTTTTCATTTTGTTTGTGATGAAGTCTAAAGATTATGTCTCTTGGTTTCCCAACACAAAGTTATATCCATTTTCTTCATTCTAAAAGTTTACAATTTGAAATCATATTCCAAGTGAACCTGTACAATATCTTTCCCATTTACACCTGCTGAGAAATGTTTATCTTTTCAGAATTCAACATGCTAGCCTAAGGAAAATGACTATATGAAGCAAATTGGAATAGGATTATCTCCTTCCCAAACTGCCACACGGTTCAGAAGTAAATCCTTCCATATCATAGCACTTATCGACAATACCTCTGCTTTCCAGATGTACATTAAAACTTTAACATTCAAGAGCATGTGCAAATACATGATTCAGATGGTTGCCTATAATTTCAATGACTTCTGTTATGTGAAACGTTTTCATTGATGACATCAAAGAACTCCTAATTGTTTTAACACTAAGAGAAGCCTCTTAAATTCTAGAAAGAATAATTTTCCATTTTGGCTTCAGACATCAAAATGAGAATTATTTTTGTTTCACCATCATGAAAAAACAGTGTACTAAAATTATCTAATAAACACATGCAAGGTGTGTCATCAATTTTAATTTGTGAAGAAATTAATTGTACATGTTTAGTAAATGCCATAATGTAAAATAATATAACAAAATGTTACCATTTACATGTGTATTGAGAATACAGATAACAGACCACCTTAATTTTTACTAAAATTAATGAACATGATTATTAAGTGTTGCAGAAAAAGCAAGTTAATCAGATAGTGAGTGTTCCAATGAAAGTATTTACTACTTTATAGTTATTTCTAAAATAAACCCATATCTAATTATGTGTGAGGAAGAGAGGAAAAACTTATATTACATCATGGGAAACTTGCAAAGTCACTGACTCATTTCAGTCCAGTCAGTCATGTCTGACTCTTTGCAACCACATGGACGGCGGCACACCAGGTCTCCTTGCCCATCACCAACTACTGGAGCATGCTCAAACTTATGTCCATTGAGTCAGTGATGCCATCCAACCATCTCATTCTCTGTCATCCCCTTTGCCTCCTGCCTTCAATCTTTCCCAGCATCAGGGTCTTTTTTCCAGTGAGTCATCTCTTCACATCACATGGCCAAAGTATTGGAGCTTCAACTTCAGCATTAGTCCTTTCAATCAATATTCAGGACTGATCTCCCTTAGGATTGACTGGTTTGATCTCCTTGAGTTCAAGGATCTCTCAAGGGTCTTCTCCAGCACCACAGTTCAAAAGCATCAATGCTTTGGTGCTTAGTTTTCTTTATGGTCCAACTCTCACATCCATACATAACTACTGGAAAAGTCATATCCATACATGACTAATGGAAAAATACAAATGATATCTGAGTACCACAAAAGTGACTCATTTATCCCTGTACAATTTTTAAAGAGAACAATCTAAAATAGATCATTGTGTTCTTACAGAAGACTAGAGTCCAAATCATTATGATTGGTGTGTTGTAAAGTCCAAATGTCAGTCTATATTCAAAGTTAGTTACTGTCCAGTACCTAAAGATTTTCATTTATTTTATGTTTATAGTTTCCATCCTCTAGTAAAATTACACTAGTTACAGCACTTTATTATTATATTTAAACATTTCATAACTACATGTTAAGGTTTGGTCCCAGATTCTTAAATATTTTCCTTAGTTCACAAACACTATTCTGCAAGAAACATTATAAACTTCACAAAATATTACTTGTTTCCACATACCACTTTCATTATAAATTTTCTTAACCTTTTTTTACCTTCTTCTGTCCTTACTTGAACCAACTTCTGGGAGAAGCATTTTCTCTTAAATCATCCTGTCTCCCTCTCCCACAAAGTCTTGGTTAGTCCTATTTTTTTCCTTCTCTTTAAAATAAAAGCTTTTTCCAGTTTTATTTTTGAGACACTTGTACATCTTGTACATCCTGAGATCAGTAATTTATTTTGTGAGTACAGTTTCTTTATATAAGTTCTTTATATGGTTTTATTTTAAATGAAACCAGTGAACTTGGAAGAAGATCTTCACCTCAAATGTTGATTTCAGCCTTTTTAAGACACCAAGCTAAGTTGTGCTTAGATTTCTGACATAGAGCAACATGAAATAATAAACTTATATTGTAATAAGTTACTAAACTCATAACACTTTGTCACTCAGCAATAGAAAACCAATATGTATTGAAATGCACAACATGAACTTAAGTCCCACTCTAGATCACAACTTAAGGATTTGTTTTTCTTTTTTTAAATAGAGAAGCTTCCCTTTTACATTCCTACCAGAAACACACAATGGCTCTAAGCTAATGGACTAGATAAACAAATCTGTATGCACATAATATTATTTAGTCTTAAAAAGGAAGAGGATTTTGACACATGCTACAACACTGATGACCCATGAAGACATTATTCTAAGTGAAATAAGACAATGACTAAAGTACAAATAATGTATGATTCCTTTAATATGAGGTACTGAGAGCAGTCAGACTTATAGATGATATAGAATGGTGGTTGTCAAAGGCTGGGGCATTATTATTCATCAGGTTACAGAGTTGCTGCTGAGGGAAGCTTGTGGAGATGGATATTGGTGATGCTTAAACAGCAGTGTGAATTTACTAAATGCCACAGAATGTTTAAAAATGGTTACAGTGGTAAATTTTATATGTATCTTACAGCAGTTATAAAGAAAAGAGTAAATAAATAAAAATAGACAACAAAAAGAAAAAACTTCCTTAAGTTTTTAATATATTCCATAAAATTTGTTTTCCTCTATTTTATTTGATGGCAACTAGAAAAAAACTTTAAATGTACTACAGTTATTATAATGACTGATACTCATTTAAATAAAATATTACATTAAAAAATCTCAAAAGTTGAATTATAACATTTAAAATAAACTCTCCCAGGACATGCCTAGATACTGGTGTTATTTCATGATCAAAACATTTCCCATGTACACATATGAGAAAATATGATAATATCTATACAGCATTGTTATTACACTCAATATTTGGATATGGAGCTTTTCCTTAATGAATTTCACCTACAAAGGAGAAGAAGTGTTCTGTTGATTGACCAACAATATTCAATTAAAGTAAATATTAGCAGACATGACTTCTACATCATTTTCATTACTAGACCCATTTCTAGATTGGAAAATAGGGACAGAACTTAGTAGAAAGGATAACGTTTATCCTAAGATGAGAGGACTTAGTATAACACTGGTTCTGACATTCAGTACAGTAAATATTTTTGTGAGATACCACAGCCAAATTTTGGAGATTTAGTTTTGACCTGCTAATAAGCAGATATTAATTTTCACCAGTGGTACAGTAGTTTGTTAGATCATCCCTGTGATGATTTATGGAAGTTCATCTATTTAATCTTATCCAGAGGAATCCATAGAGTTTTTTTTTTATAAATCAAGATTTTAGAAGATGATATGTCTAATAATCTGCCATATTGGGTCATACTTTGAATCAGAAGCTGTTTTTACAGATATTCTGTAACCTGCTGAACTAATACACACTCCTATGTCCCCTTGGTCCTTTGCAGGAGATGTTGAAGATATTTAAGGCAATAGCCAGTCAAATACTGGGACACAGTCAAGTTCTTCACACTAGCAAAGTATCTCAGAGGAAGCACAGTACACTCAAATTATAACAACAATGACTTTTTTCAACTGCATCCAAAGAAAGAGTAAATTGATCATGTGAATGCTTCATCACATTCTTCTGTGTTTGCTCCAAGAAATTTAAGGATAGTAGTTGTTACTGTTCAATCTCTAAGTCATGTTATTTTGTTAAGGCAACAAATACCCAATACTCTATTCCAGCTTTGTGGATTAAATTTGCAGATTGAGAATAAGAGAATTGTTATTTCTGTCACAAGGATAAAACTTAAAGCTGATATTAAAAAGGGTTACAAACTTGCATAACCACACGCACAGTTAAAACATGCCCAGCATATAATTTTTAAGAGGAAATATATATTTGCAAATTTTTAACAACGAATATGTCCAATAAATTGTAAATGGTACATGAACTTCATACTAAATATCTGGAAACTGGGACACAAAGAACACAAAAAGAATAGCTAATATCTTATAACTGATTCATATTTTGAAATTTTTTATATAAAATAACACTTTTTTAGAAATGTTATAAGAAAAACTTAAAAAGACAGCTGATTATAACAGTGTTCTGTTTCAAATAATCAGAAAAAAAAATTTTAGGCTTTTATTGAGGTAGCATCTGTCATTGATGAAAAAAGTAATACAAAGACAGAAATAGAGATCAATGGAACAGAATAGAAAGCCCAGAGATAAATCCACGAACCTATGGACACCTATCTTTGACAAAGGAGGCAAGGATATACAAAAGAAAAAAGACAACCTCTTTAACAAGTGGTGCTGGGAAAACTGGTCAACCACTTGTAAAAGAATGAAACTAGAACACCTCCTAACACCATACACAAAAATAAACTCAAAATGGATTAAAGATCTAAATGTAAGACCAGAGACTATAAAACTCCTAGAGGAGAATATAGGCGAAACACTCTCTGACATAAATCACAGCAGGATCCTCTATGACCCACCTCCCAGAATATTTGAAATAAAAGCAAAAATAAACAAATGGGACCTAATGAAACTTAAAAGCTTTTGCACCACAAAGGAAACTATAAGCAAGGTGAAAAGACAGCCCTCAGATTGGGAGAAAATAATAGCAAACGAAGCAACAGACAAAGGATTAATCTCAAAAATATACAAGCAACACCTGAAGCTCAATTCCAGAAAAATAAATGACCCAACCAAAAAATGGGCCAAAGAACTAAACAGACATTTCTCCAAAGAAGACATACAGATGGCTAACAAGCACATGAAAAGATGCTCAATATCACTCATTATCAGAGAAATGCAAATCAAAACCACAATGAGGTACCATTACATGCCAGTCAGGATGGCTGCTATCCAAAAGTCTACAAGCAATAAATGCTGGAGAGGGTGTGGAGAAAAGGGAACCCTCTTACACTGTTGGTGGGAATGCAAACTAGTACAGCCACTATGGAGAACAGTGTGGAGATTTCTTGAAAAACTGGAAATAGAACTGCCATATGACCCAGCAATCCCACTCTTGGGCATACACACCAAGGAAACCAGATCTGAAAGAGACACGTGCACTCCAATGTTCACCGCAGCACTGTTTATAATAGCCAGGACATGGAAGCAACCTAGATGCCCATCAGCAGACGAATGGATAAGAAAGCTGTGGTACATATACACAATGGAAGTTACTCAGCCATTAAAAAGAATTCATTTGAATCAGTTCTAATGAGATGGATGAAACTGGAACCCATCATACAGAGTGAAGTAAGCCAGAAAGATAAAGACCAATACAGTATACTAATGCATATACATGGAATTTAGAAAGATGGTAACGATAACCCTATATGCAAAACAGAAAAAGAGACACAGATGTACAGAACAGACTTTTGGACTCTGTGGGAGAAGGCAAGGGTGCGATGTATCGAGAGAACAGCATCGAAACATGTATATTATTTGGGGTGAAACAGATCACCAGCCCAGGCTGGATGCATGAGACAAGTGCTCAGGCCTGGTGCACTGGGAAGACCCAGAGGAATCGGGTGGAGAGGGACGTGGGAGGGGGGATCGGGATGGGGAATACATGTAAATCCATGGCTGATTCATGTCAATGTATGACAAAAACCACTACAATATTGTAAAGTAATTAGCCTCCAACTAATAAAAATAAATGAAAAAAAAAAGAAAAAAGATTCATTATATAAAAACTTATTTTGAGAATTCATCATGGTATCAAGTGTTAATTTTGTATAGAATACTAGTTTAACCATATCATAGTACCAAAACTGATTCTAATTTTGAGATAATATGCTACTATTAGTAATAATAATATTGTTTCAATGTTTAATTACAGGGTTATATTATAGGCACTTTAAATATACTTTATTTTTTAATCTTCAAGCAACCTTAGAAGGTAGGTGTCATTATTAATAGTCCTATTTTACAAATGGGTTAACTAAGGCTCAGAGAGTTTAAGATTAATTCACCTAAGATTCATGACCAGCTATGGAAGTCTTCACTTATTCTTTCTATCCACTATCACAAAGATCTGCTAAGACCAACCACAGCATTGCAAAATAAGGAAACTTTTCTTCTCAGTTACTTCCTTTCCTGCACGCTCCCTTACTAGCAACCATCACATACTATGTCAGGATTCATGCATAACCACAAGCCAACCATGTAATATTAAAACAGAAAGGGATTTGGGAGACATTCTTCTATTAAAATTCACTCATGGCAGTGTATTTCTCAGAGAAGGTGGAGTTTTAGCCTTTTTTCTGTAATTCTGAGAGTGGCCTGTTTTTAAAGTCATTTGACCACAAACAATATATGGGCAAGTTATTAGGAAAAGGATCTGAGAGCTAGACTATTTGCAAAACTGCACATGACGGCCATGTTGATAGTATTGCTGCCCATGGCCTCTTCCTCTTGCTCTATAGACACCTCTCTTCTTCTTCTAACCTCAAATGCCCAGATACCACAGATGATGGTTAGGCTGTGGTGGTATAACGTTTGTGGACTTAGGTCCCAGAATTTCAGCTGCTTCAAGCCTTCTAAGATCCAGGATAGAAAATATTGTTGTACAAAGCTATGGCCTCACTGGTATAGATCTGTGAAAGTCATAGAGAGAAATGTTATGGACTGAAATGAGAGAATACCCAGAGATGGCAATGTTTTACAATGACTTCCTTGCTGATGGCCTCAAAACTACTTTGCTTTGTCACCTAACTGCTAGATTTTAAACACATCCTGCCTTGATAGGCCATATTAATTTATGAATTGCACATGCAGGATTCTATTATATACATTACAATTTTACAACGGCAGAACTTATGACAGATAAACTAAAAATTATTATTTATTCCAGAACCCCTACTCATCCCTTCGTCTATGCTAAAAAATGCATACAATGCACATAGAAGACTACCACGACAGAAGTCTCAAGGGTTTCTCTGCCTGTTTCTCATAAACACATTTTTAAGCTTTCTTGCACTTATTTCCTTTCTGCTTTACCATGAATGGATTCTTTCTCTTTAGAGTCACTCTGGATTATCCCCATGATTTTACCTTCAATTTTATGTTATTTATGGGATTATGTGGATTCATATTTTGCTCCATAGGGACCCACTAGAGAAGACTCCAGAATCTGAAGTCAAGAACATAATACTGTCAAGACACAAATGTGTGGAAATAACATAGATAAACATCACAGATAATAATGGCCCAATGTTGTAGAGCCTATTAAATAAATTGATACATGTAAAACACTTAGAATAGAGCCTTGTGGGTCAGCTGTACTGCAATATACATCATATAAAATGACAAAGAAAGGGAATAAAAAGCATACAGGAGAATAGTGTGAAGTTTTGGGAAATATTTTATATAAGACAGTCAAGGAAAATCCTGAGTATAATGAGGATATACTGTACTTGATCACAAATATCTATATAGACCTTTTTAATATGTAGGGCTATGCTAGTTTCCCAGATATCTGAAACAGTAGGGATTTCTCCCCCTTTTTCAGTCTAAAAATTTGATTCCAGGTTGAACAATTGAAATGTGGGTTTATTCTATTTACATGTAATGGGAAACTAACCCTTTGCAAAAAAAAAAAGGCAAGCTACATAATCATTCAGGATGTACAGAAGTTACAACTGTTAGCTTTTGTGTTGATGGATAAAATATATGCATTAAGTTGCCACTCAGATAGCAATATATATTTATGTTATTTAATACTTAAGATTATTTATTTCTTTTGAAAAACATGAAGGATCTTAATAAACTCTCACTCTATGTACTGACTGGAAAAAGGATACATTATATAGATCTTTCAAAAAAATTTATCATCTGACAAACATCTGTCATTTAACATTAAAAACAGACATATATTAAAAAAGCAAAATGGATAAAGTTAGGAAAATGTAAGTAAAGAAAATGAGCTGATTTTGAAAATGCACAGAATAAGAACATTACTGTTTGACTGTGGACCAGACTTAAACCGACCCCAGCATCAAAGTGTAGGTTATGAAATTCTTCCCAGATTTGGGTCACTGAGATGTGCTTCATTCCAATAGAAAGTTAAACACATATAGGAACAGTCTTCAGAATTTGAGACTCAAGCTATGTTTCTCTATCTACAACAGTCACAAAATGAGAGGTGGCATTACTCTCTACCTAGTACCTTCTTTTGTTCTTCTAATAACACTAAAACTTGTTCACAGACACTGAACAGGAACACTAAGTGACGCTTAATTACTCCTGCCCCAAAGAATATTCCTTTTCTTCTTCTCCAACATAAGTGAGACTAATCAAACTGTCACTCAGCATTACCTTAGTTTTGGATAGGCAATGTCTTCAGAGTCTTTTTTAACTTTGGAAAACAGATTACTATCACAAACCATGAAAAATGACCAATTTTAATTTAACACAAGAACTGCACTGTTATACTCGACAAAATATCGATGTTTTCAGAAACCCATGACTTTGCACAAGGTATACAAGTAATTTTTAAAATATATAAATATATACATATGTTTTATATGTGTGTGTATATATATATATATAGTTAAACATTTGATACTGAAAAATATCCAGTCATATAAATCAAAACCTGCCCCGCCCCCGCCCCAAATTAAAAGGTTAGAGATCCTCACTGTCATAACATATCAAACTTCTGTTTTATCACACACGACCTTACCTAAATATGAGGACTCCAAACTCAGGTTCGCTTCCCCTTTCCACTGTTGAAATTTAGGCTGATGTGTCTTCCCAAAAATAGCAAGAAAAACAAAACAAAATCAACCAAACTGCTTGTTTTCATTGGTTTCTCAGAGTGGTCTTTCTGAACCACAAACCAGCCAGACTGCACGCTGGGCCCCTCAGCGCCGCGAGGCCCCTCAGCGCCGCGAGGCCCCTCAGCGCCGCGAGGCCCCTCAGCGCCGCGAGACTTAGGCTGGGCAGAACTAATAGCCTTGGGAGCCGCAGGGCACGCTGGGAAATTCACCTGGCAATTCTGCAGCACCAAGTCTTGCTCAGGTGTAGCTCATTAAAAAAGGCGAGCTTATTGGAGGTAGCTGCAGAGATAGTAGTATCAGGACAATCCTACGGAGAGGTAGCAGAAAACTCGGTGGAGGAGTTTGAAACGAAGGAAAAACCTGTTGTATGACCTCTAGGACTCCAGCAAGACCTCCAGCTTGCTACATAATTTAAGAATATTTTCCTTGCAGATGTACACAATTAATTAGGACCAGTTACTGCAATTTGACTATTGGCCAAGCAGGTGGAGCTTCTGAGGAACAATAAAGAGCTCGCAATTGTTAAGCAATTAGATGTTATAGCAAGGGAAATAGAGTGAAAAAATCAGTTTGCTATTATCAAGGAAACATACTGTAAGAGTCTATGTCTGTCTGAAACAACTGATGCCTAAAAACCCACACTGGTAATCTCTACAACTAGATAGAGGAAATTTGAGACTTGTGGTCAAGGGAGAAGGATCAAGGAGAAATATGATCACGAGAAATCAGTGGATAATTTCTTATGTCTGACAAAGTTATCATACCTCTGTGGAAAAAACAATTGAAAACCACCACAGTGCAAATAAATCCTCCTCTTCACTCCTTATAAGATGAAAGAAAAAGATAAGATCATATAAGATGAAAAACAACAACAACTACGGAAGTGTGGTATCTGCAAACATCATCGTGAAGTTTTTGAAGATTAAATAGAAAATTTGGACAAAAGACACCAGAAAAAGCAATTAAAAAAAAAATCTGAGTCAAGATTGTTGGGTCAATGGAATGGCCAAGTTCCAGAAGACAACTGGTTCATAATGTGAAAGTGAATGAGAGTATAATAAAGGCAACAGAAGCAAGAAGGCCAAAGACAACAATAAAGGCCTGAAAAATGGGAATATTTTTGTCGTTTCTGTTCAGTTGCTCAGTGCTGTCGTACTCTTTGTGAACCCATGGGAATGTTTGGCATGTAATCAATACGGAGTCACCAAAGATGGATGCTGATAAATCCTAGGAGTGATATTCAGTTCAGTTCAGTCACTCAGTAGTGTCTGACTCTTTGTGACCCCATGAATCGCAGCATGCCAGGCCTCCCTGTCCATCACCAACTCCCAGAGTTTACCCAAACTCATGTCCATCAAGTTGGTGATGCCATCCAACCGTCTCATCCTCTGTCATCCCCTTCTCCTCCTACACCCAATCCCTCCCAGCATCAATTTTCCAATGAGTCAGCTCTTCACATGTGGTGGCCAAAGTACTGGAGTTTCAGCTTCAGCATCAGTCCTTCCAATGAACACCCAGGACTGATCTCCTTCAGGATGGACTGGTTGGATCTCTTTGTAGTCCAAGGACTTCTCAAGAGTCTTCTCCAACACCACAGTTCAAAAGCATCAGTTCTTCAGCACTCAGCTCTCTTTATAATCCAACTCTCAAATTCATACATGACCAATGGAAAAACCATAGCCTTGACTAGATGGACCTTTGTCGACAAAGTAATGTCTCTGCTTTTTAATATGCTGTCTAAGATGGTCATCACTTTCCTTCCAAGGAGTAAGTGTCTTTTAATTTCATGGCTGCAATCACTGTCTGCAGTGATTTTGGAGCCCAAAAAATTAAAGTCAGCCACTGTTTCCAATGTTTCCCCATCTATTTGCCATGAAGTGATGGGACCAGATGCCATGATCTTAGCTTTCTGAATGTTGAGCTTTAAGTCAACTTTTTCACTCTCCTCTTTCACTTTCATCAAGAGCTTCTTCAGTTCTTCTTCACTTTCTCCCGTAAGGGTGGTGTTATCTGCATATCTGAGATTGTTAATATTTCTCCTGACAATCTTGATTCCAGCCTGTGCTTCCTCCAGCCCAGCATTTCTCATGATGTACTCTGCATATAAGTTAAATAAGCAGGGTGACAATATACAGGCTTGAAATACTCTTTTTCCTAATGGAACCAGTCTGTTGTTCCATGTCCAGTTCTAACTGTTGCTTCCTGACCTGCATACAGGTTTCTCAAGAGGCAGGTCAGGTGGTCTGGTATTCCCATCTCTTTCAGAATTTTCCACAGTTTATTGTGATCTACACAGTCAAAGGCTTTGGCATAAATAAATAAAGCAGAAATATATGTTTTTCTGGAACTCTCTTGCTTTTTCAATGATCCAGCTGATGTTGGCAATTTGATCTCTGGTTCCTCTGCCTTTTCTAAAACCAGCTTGAACATCTGGAAGTTCTCT
The DNA here is from genome assembly GCF_963930625.1 of Muntiacus reevesi. Lineage (NCBI taxonomy): Eukaryota > Metazoa > Chordata > Mammalia > Artiodactyla > Cervidae > Muntiacus > Muntiacus reevesi. Next base: position 12,618,347 of record NC_089265.1, on the reverse strand, counting down.
GTTCACATATTGCTGAAGCCTGACTTGGAGAATTTTAAGCATTACTTTACTATCATGTGAGATGAGTGCAATTGTGCGGTAGTGTGAGCATTCTTTGGCATTGCCTTTCTTTGGGATTGGAATGAAAATGGACCTTTTCCAATCCTGTGGCCACTGCTGAGTTTTCCAAATTTGCTGGCATATTTCACAGTGTCATCTTTCAGGATTTGAAATAGCTCAACTGGTATTCCATCACCTCCACTAGATTTGTTCATAAAGATTCTTCCTAAGGTCCACTTGACTTCACATTTCAGGATGTCTGGCTCTAGGTAAGTGATCATACCATCGTGATTATCTGGGTCGTGAAGATCTTTTTTATACAGTTCTGTGTATTCTTGCCACCTCTTCTTAATATCTTCTGCTTCTATTAGGTCCCTACCACTTCTGTCCTTTATTGTGCCCATCTTTGCATAAAATGGCCCTTTGGTATCTTTAATTTTCTTGAAGAGATCTATAGTCTTTCCCATTCTATTGTTTTCCTCTATTTCTTTCCATTGATCGCTGAGGAAGGCTTTCTTATCTCTCCTTGCTGTTCTTTGGAACTCTGTGTTCAAATGGGTATATCTTTCCTTTTCTCCTTTGCCTTTTGCTTCCCTTCTTTTCACAGCTATTTGTAAGGCTTCCTCAGGCAGCCATTTTGCTTTTTAGAATTTCTTTTTCTTGGGGATGGTCTTGATTCCTGTCTCCTGTACAGTGTCACAAACCTCTGTCCATAGTTCATCAGGCATCCTGTTTATAAGATCTAGTCCCTTAAATCTATTTCTCACTTCCACTATATAGTCATAAGGGATTTGATTTAGGTCATACCTGAATGGTCTAGTGGTTTTCTCCACTTTCTTCAATTTCAGTCTGAGTTTATCAATAAGGAGTTCATGATCCAAGCCACAGTCAGCTCCTGGTCTTGTTTTTGCTAACCGTATAGAGCTTCTCCATCTTTGGCTGCAAAGAATATAATCAATCTGATTTTGGTGTCGACCATCTGGTGATGTCCTTGTGTAGAGTCTTCTCTTGTCTTGTTGGAAGAGGGTGTTTGCTATGACCAGTGCATTCTCTTGGGAAAACTCTATTAGCCTTTGCCCAGTTTCATTCTGTACTCCAAGGCCAAATTTGCCTGTTACTCCAGGAGTGATATAATATGCATCTATTTAGTAAAGTCAACTTTACTATTTTGTCTAACAGCACTCATTTGGCTTGCTAAATAAGGGTAAGTATACCTTCAGAGGGACATCATGATATCATAAGGTAATACCGTTAAACCAAATCACTATCATGGTAATGATTCCAAAAGGACTGGTGAAGCAGGAAAGGTAATGCCTATAAGGGAACATTATGGAAATCTGATAACTTTAGCAGCACTATATCTTAAAATTATCTCAAAGCTATCCAAAATCAGTTAATTCAGAACTTTTGGATAATTAGATTAAAAATGTCTAAGGAGAAAAGAAATAGGATTATCCCAGCAATATGTGACTACTCTAAAAATAATCCCAAACTTGTTTCTGTCAGGTAACCAAAGATGATCAATAAAAAGTTCACTTTGTTTTAAGAGTAGCAGTAGGCATGTATGCTGAAACATTAGTTGTAATAGCTCATACTGTACCAACAACTAATGCTTACTCAAACACTCCGTGTTAAGGCCCTCAGATTGTTAGCTGATCTTAAACTCAGTCTCTCTTTTTAAACTTACTCTCTGCTTTCTTAACTATTCTCTGCCATGCAAAGTTCAGGACCGAGTGTTTGCAGCTAATAAATGGGCAAATGTGCTGGAATTCCCTTTTGATGTCCATGTTTAGTCACCAAGTTGTATCTGACTCTGTGGCCCATGGATTGCAGCCCATGACACTCCTCTGTCTATGGGATTCTCCAGGCAGGAATACTGGACTGTGTTGCCGTTTCCTTCTCCAGAAGATCTTCCTGACCTCGGGATGAACCCTGGTCCTCTGCATGAGCAGGTAGAATCTTTACAGCTGAGCCACCAGGTAAGCCCTAGAATACCTCTTAGCAAAAAACTTAGTATGTCTTGTTCTTTCTTAAATGTACAATCTACTATTTCTGTTACGGTCAATGCCTTTAATACTTTTATAATTACTCATGCTTTTCCTAAGATGGTTAAGAAGTAAAAATGAAAAGATACTTGTATGCTGATATGCTATGCTGCTGCTGCTGCTGCTGCTAAGTTGCTTCGGTCGTGTCTGACTCTATGCAACCCCATAGATGGCAGCCCACCAGGCTCCGCCGTCCCTGGGATTTTCCAGGGAAGAGTAGTGGAGTGGGTTGCCATTGCCTTCTCCAGATATGTTATGCCTAATCCTCAAATTTATTTTTGTCTTTTAGAATCCTATGTCACAAATACACAAGTTTTAGGAGCAAAATATGTTTTATTTAGTAGAGATATTTTTTCAAAGACAGCCTAATGTTCAGATTTAAAAAAAAGGTCTTGTATCTGCAATGATATCAAAGCAAGATAATTATATTTTTTGTCAACGAAGTAAATATAAAAATAACAAAACAATAGATATAACATTTACTCTTGTAAGTCATTACTCTAGAGAAATGTTGAATATTTTTAATAGGACTCCTCAATTAATATTCATTTGTGCAGTAAAATTATTATAATAAACAATGCAAAGCAATGAAGCACTGTAAATGAAGGTAAATTTCTTAAAAGCTTAAAGAAATAAATCATTTTTGATTGTTTAAATATGATTTATATTTCATGGAATTATGATTTTGCTATGTTAATATATTCTGTTAGCCACAGAACTTATTTCAAACTGGCAATATAACAAAGTAATTTTTGGATCATTAGGTGTTCTAATTTTTCAAACATCAAAAAAGCTTATTTTTTTTTTAAAACTTTGGGATTTTCATTTGTATTTTTTCATAGCTTTTCATTTGAGTTTTAAAAACTATAATTTTTACTTGAATAAAACACACTTTCTAATAGTAATTGTAATTGCATTAATAAAAAATAATTAACAATTGTTTGTCCCCTGCTATGAGTCAAGACATGAGTTAGATACTTTCTAGTGGAAATTACTTTGAATCATCACAACCCTGTAAAGCAGATAATTTACAACTACTATTTTATTATTAGGGAATTTTGCGCTAATAAAGATAATAGGAGTCCAAAATCCTGAAGCTGATGAATGGAAAACCCAGGTCTGTTGGAAACCAATATGTTTTCTTCATCTATAAGCAATGCTATCTCAAAATATAAATCTGCATATGTATAAGAATGTAGAGAAAAATGTAACCAACTAAAATATAATCAAAAGAATCAGTCAGGTATGATTCCTGGACCCACTGGCAAAGCTTATTAGGAGTGGTGAAGATTGTATATGATGGTCATGGGTATGACTACCATCAGTTCATTGTCGTCACTGTTGATGTCTGCTGTTGATCATTCTTGGAATTCTTGGAGCCATCTGTAATCAACCTCATTAATAAATATAATTTCAGGTCATTATGTGGTAGAAATGAACTGCTGTTACTTGCTGAAAAACAACTCTTGCATTTTTTATTTCAAAATGTTTACATTTGAACAGTTATGTTATTTTGTGGGAAAGAAGTTTTATTATTTTTTTCCTTCCAAAGCCTGTCACATGGCTATACACATTGAAGAGCTGACAAATTCTATTCCTATGTATAGTTTGTGTATAAATAATGCATGCAAATGAAATGAACTATACATTGTCAGTTACATGTATTGTAACTATAGCATTGTTACATGTACTATAACAGTGAACCCCAAGGCTGAAGTGAACTTTAACAAGGTAATCTTTTCAAAAAGGAAAGCAGAATATCCTGATTTTATGCTTTATTAGTATTAGAATATAGATTTATGAGTGAGGAAGCCAAGAGGGAAAAGAAAAATACAAATTTTCCTTATTTATTTTGTGAATAGTATGTTTTTCTTCTTTGAAAAGTTGTTTATGGATAAAGCATAACAATGCTTTTCCAATGCAATTCCAACATAATAATGGTTTTGATTCAGGTCAGATGAAGCATGATTCCAGAGAATACCAAAAGGTAACAGATGATAAAAACAACTTATTCTTTTGTTAGATTACAAATATATTTTCACTAAAGTTCATTCATCCATTATGAGTTTTTGAAGTATAGATGCACAGCACATGTGTTTCCTATTATTATTTAAAATAAAAGAACCCACAGTCAAAATTATGGCTCCAACCTGCTTTTTTTCCATTGCAGTGACTGTATTTGATTTGAAGCCAACACAAAGCCTTATAAATTTGAAGCCTTATCAATTAAAATGGTCAATAAAACTTCCCAAATATACATTTCTAAACTTCTAACATTAATATATTATTAATATCAATGTTATGTTTCTTGTCATCTCCCCAGAACTTCTGCAGTGAACTTCCATTGAGAGGTCCTGAAAAGGCCTCACAACAGCACTCTAGAAGTAATTTTTTATTTCCCCTCTAACTTCAAACGTTGGTTCTTATAGTTCTGAGAATTGAACCACCATTCTCCAATTCAGCGAGGCTAAAAGTCTGTTATTGGCATTGTTAGCCCCATAGCTTTCTCTCTGCTTAACTAACTAGTCAAAAGATCTTGCTGACTGAGTTTTCCTTTAAAATCTAGAGTCATCTCATTCTATGTCCTCTGCCACAAACAAGATCCATGTCACATGCATCTCTTATCACATATACCACAATAAACTCAGTGCCATTTTAAAAAATAACATACACACACACACATTTGCCTATCTATAGAATAACTAGATTTGAAAGATATTTAGGGCTTAGATATCATTTAATACCTGTAACTTTTGGAAAACCAGTTAATCCATGAAATTCATTTTTCTCAACTAGTAAATGATAATAATAATACTTAACCAAAACATCTAATATAAAGCTTAAAGTAAAATGATTTTATAAACATATTAGTCTTATGGAATAAGGCAATGGCACCCCACTCCAGAACTCTTGCCTGGAAAATCCCATGGACGGAGGAGCCTGATAGTCTACAGTCCATGCGGTCCCTAAGAGTCGGACACGACTGAGCGACTTCACTTTCACTTTCACTTTTCACTTTCATGCATTGGAGAAGGAAATTGCAACCCACTCCAGTGTTCTTGCCTGGAGAATCCCAGGGATGGGGGAACCTGGTGGGTGGGGGAGCCTGGTTATGACTGTGGGTTCTTTTATTTTAAATAATAATAGGATGGGGTCACACAGAGTCGGACATGACTGAAGTGACTAAGCAGTAGCAGTCTTATGTAATATGCCCATAATTGGAAATATCTTTTATTGACCCTTTTGTTTTTAGTGTTTTCTTTCTTTAATCAGCCAGTCATTCATTTAGTCATTCATCTATTTATTTATTCAACGATAATCATTTGTTTGGGAGGCACTGAGCTAGGTCCCGGAAGTACAGATTTATTTCATGTGAATATAGGGTTACACTGTTAAATCTCTTATTCCTCAAAAAGAATTAAAGACTTTTCAATTCCAGAGTCCACAAGCATATAATTTTTTGCCCTCTCTAATTCAGTCTTTGCCTCAAGGATAGGCACTAGGATAACCACTGTATCTGTTAACACTGTGATGTTTAAAATACTATTACAAAAGCATTTACAGTAATTTCCAATTCATACAACATATATTAGTCTGCATAAAAGTTAGGGAAAGACTTTAAAGAGGAGACACTGACACTGATATTTAATAGACAAGTATAAATTAGCTAAAAAAGTAAAGGGTCGGCAGAAGAAGACAGATAAAACCACATATCAGGATGCAGATATAGGAAACAGTATGACATATTCAGGGATTCCAAGATGGATCAATGGTGAAGAATCCACCTGCCAATGCAGGAGACAAAGGAGGTACCAGTTCAGTCTCTGGGTCAGGAAGATCCCCTAAGGAGAAAAGGACAACCCACTCCAGGATTCTGGCCAGGAAATCTAACAGACAGTGGAGCCTGGCTGGCTACGGTCCCTGGGGCCATAAAAGAGTTGAACACAACTGAGCATATAGCATATTCACATCCTTAGTTATAGAATGAGGTTATAACTATTTAAAGAGAGTTTTATTGATATTATTAGAGTCTAATTATGAAGATAGTATACTTCATTTTTAGTTGTGTGTGCAGAAGAGAATTATTTTGAACTTCAAAGTGAATATATACTAAATATGAATATGTACTGCGAGCATTTTTCTTTTTAAGAAAGCAGACTACCATAGTTTGTATTCCTAGGAAACACCCTGAGACAGTAGTTTGCCTGAAGGAAGTTTACTTAGAATGCTCTGGCCATAAGACTTATGAGAGAGTGAGAGAGGTGATCCGTTGTTGAGTGCCAGCTGTTCTTGGGGAGGCGATTTACTCTGGGTGAGGCTGTGAAGGTCAGATCTAGGATAAGGAGTCAGCTGTGAAGCATATACACATATCTTTTTAGCTGGAAGAAGTGCCTCTGTCCTCTGTCCTTAGGAGGGATTTGTATGAGAAACTACAGCATCTAGAAGATATTACCCATTGCCCATGTAGGATCCACTGGCTACATACAATACAGTCATCCATCTGGGAACAATTTTTCCAGGATCTATATGGCTCTCTTTTTCTGGGTAAATTTAAAAAAGGAAAATCATGAGGATAAGTTATGTTCCTACCCCTGTATCTGGTCTTGACATCTCAACTGATACCAGTTGGCTCCCTCCATTATTCTAGATCGTCTTCAATGTAAATCCCCTTCCCATTTTGCCAGTACCTGGGCTAGACTACTGAAGAAGGCAATGGCACCCCACTCCAGTGTTCTTGCCTGGAAAATCCCATGGACGGAGGAGCCTGGTGGGCTGTCGTCTATGGGGTCGCACAGAGTCAGATACGACTGAAGCGACTTAGCAGCAGCAGCAGGCTAGACTACATAAGACTGGGTGAGTTTACTTTTGATGTGACTCAGATGCAGATACAGATCCTCAGAACTGTCACCTTCACCTTCTATGTTTATAACTCCTATACTTGTCCATCTAATGTCCAATTGGATAGTTAAATAATAAACCCACTCTCATGGATCATTTTGGTTCCAAATGTGTTATTTCTTCTTTACATTGCATATCAGTATCCCTAACATTCCCCAATAATCAATTACTATACTGGTCGTGTACTCTTTACTTTAGCCAAGAGATGGTGACTCCTTTCTGTTTCCTAGGATTACTTCTTGACTAACTACCCTGAAAGTGATGGTAGGGGAGGCAGCATAGCTAAGGAAATTTTTCAGCATTAAATTCATAAATACTTAGGATGCTAAGTAGACCTAGGTCAATACTTGAAATACAAAAAGATTTCAAAAATAATATGCAGCCAATTAAGCATCAGTGCACATCTAAGATGGTATAATGTCTTCTGTATCTACAGAAGATGCTTTAGCTGATGCTGACATTATATGTTGTGCAGAATTTTTTTTCTCTTCTTCATTAAAATATCACATATTTAAATCTTTAACTATAACAGAAAGTTATTGAAATATTCATAAAAGACTGTTCTTAGAGGAATAAAATGAAAGCTGACATTTTAATCCTATGGCACTATTACTCACTGTTTTCATAGAGAAAGGGGAAAACACTAACTATAGAGTATTGAAGAAAAAGTTCTGTAACCAGGATGGTGGTGTTAGATATAATAGACAAAAAGTTGGTGACTACTGAAGAGACTTAACAAAGTGTTCATAAACTATAGTGCAATGCTATAGTACATAACCTTTGTGAAGCAGCTTATTTGATATACTTTTGTGACTTTTCTATTATTGTTTTCATAATTTTTCTTTAGTATTCAAGGTATAATGTTATCACATCTCCACACTTCAAACAACATCATCTTTGGAGAGCACACTTATGAAAAACTCACCAAGGCAACCTAGATCACTAGATTTAGTGAAAATTTACAAACTAGCCGAGATTTCATTTGTGAGAGTGCATTTTCTTGTACTCCTTAATTAGCTAGCAGTCATTTACTTTAGGCCAAACTGTGGGGCTTCTGTCTCTGTCACATATGAAAGGATACTATTATACTTATTTTATTTTATTTTATTTTTTTTTTTAATTTTATTTTATTAGTTGGAGGCCAGTTACTTCACAACATTTCAGTGGGTTTTGTCATACATTGACATGAATCAGCCATTGAGTTACACGTATTCCCCATCCCGATCCCCCCTCCCACCTCCCTCTCCACCGGACTCCTCTGGGTCCTCCCAGTGCACCAGGCCCGAGCACTCGTCTCATGCATCCCACCTGGGCTAGTGATCTGATTCACCATAGATAATATACATGCTGTTCTTTTGAAACATCCCACCCTCACCTTCTCCCACAGAGTTCAAAAGTCTGTTCTGTACTTCTGTGTTTCTTATTTTAAAATCTGGTTTTCTTAAGTGTGCAGAGGATGTTTTCATGTCCTAAAGAAAATCATCAGCATATTTTACAAACTACATTATTATTGCTTATTTTTGTGTATATTTGGACCTCATGATGATTTCAAAATGTATAAGTAAATTACTTCATTTAGAGACAAAATAATGTTTCAGATAGGTTAGGAGAAAAACCAGGTTTTGAATTCTAAGTTTGCATGTTTTGAGTTTTGAGTTTTTTTGAGTTTTTCATTTTTTAAGTTCTCACAGATACACAAAAAAGAAAGAATGCTGGAAAGAGGAACAGTTCTCTGTGCGAAAAAATCAATACTAGTTACCATCCAGACAATCTATGAACAACTTTGAAAGATAGGTAGTCTCTTATTCACCTCTTCCTCAGAGATAAAATGGGAAGTCAAGGCAGATGGCAAGATTGGACTCTTACCACTAAACATTCAGATCCACAGGAAAATATAGTTTTATTCTATAATTTTAACTCTCAGAAACAGAAATCCACTCCAGTATCCTTGTCTGGAAAATTCCATGGACAGAGGAGCCTGGTGGGTTACAGCCCATGGGGTCGCAGAGTTGGACATGACAAAGCGCACATGCACACATGTGGGTATACACACACACACACACACACACACACACACACACACACACACACAAAGTCACCATTAAAGGTTGCCTTCCTCAAAAACACTTTAGAAATATGAAAATTTGCCTGATAAGACTCAATGAAGCAAATGTTTCAGCATGTATTTTTTACATACTTGCATATTTTTTTTAATAAAAAATTGTATACTCTAATTTTTAAAAACAATGTATTGCAAGCCTTGAAAATTTTCATTTGAGACCCATAGAGACAAAAGACATCAAGGCCTCAGATCTAGGTTCAGCAACCAAGATTTACAGAAAATTTTTACCAATATGCATGAAAAAAAGACAGGAGAATCATTAGAGTGGATTAATTCAGTGTTCATGTTTGGGTTGCTGCTGCTGCTGCTAAGTCGCTTCAGTCGTGTCCGACTCTGTGCGACCCCATAGACGGCAGCCCACCAGGCTCCCCCGTCCCTGGAATTCTCCAGGCAAGAACACTGGAGTGGGTTGCCATTTCCTTCTCCAATGCACAGAAGTGAAAAGTGAAAGTGAAGTCACTCAGTCATATCTAACTCTTCACAACCCCATGGACTGCAGCCCACCAGGCTCCTCCATCCATGGGATTTTCCAGGCAAGAGTACTGGGGTGGGGTGCCATTGCCTTGGGTTAAGTGTACTGAAACACACAAACTGCAACCTCTTTAAGAAGGTATTACTTTTTAAAGTGAGAACAATGTCTAGTCATGTTAATACCATATAAAATTAGGATAAAGGGGGAGGGGTTACAGCCACTATGGAGAACAGTGTGGAGATTTCTTAAAAAACTGGAAATAGAACTGCCATATGACCCAGCAATCCCACTCCTGGGCATACACACCGAGGAAACCAGATCTGAAAGAGACACGTGTACCCCAAAATTCATCACAGCACTGTTTATAATAGCCAGGACATGGAAGTAACCTAGATGCTCATCAGCAGAAGAATGGATAAGAAAGCTGTGGTACATATACACAATGGAATATTCTCAGCCATTAAAAAGAATACATTTGAATCAGTTCTAATGAGATGGATGAAACTGGAGCCTATTATACAGAGTGAAGTAAGCCAGAAACATAAAGACCAATACCATATACTAACACATATATATGGAATTTAAAAAGATGGTAATGATAACCCTATATGCAGGACAGAAAAAGAGACACAGATGTATAGAACAGACTTTAGAACTCTGTGGGAGAAGGCGAAGGTGGGATGATCTGAGAGAATATATTGGAAACATGTATATTATCAAGTGTGAAACAGATCGCCAGTCCAGTTTGGATGCATAAGACAAGTGCTCGGGCCTGGTACACTGGGATGACCCAGAGGGATGGGATAGGGAGGGAGGTGGGAGCGGGGATCAGGATGGGGAATACATGTAAATCCATGACTGATTCATGTCAATGTATGGCAAAAACCACTACAATATTTTAAAGTAATTAGCCTCCAACTAATAAAAATAAATGGAAAAAAAAAGGGGGAGGAGGGGTATCTGCACTTACTTATAGTTAAAAACAACATTATCATCTATCATATGAATATGCCATTTTTATTTTTATATAATTCCTAAAATATTACTCCAAAATTGACTATTATAAACAGTGGGAAGCATAAATCATCTCATTTATTAGTTAGTTCAGGCCCTGATGATTGGACTTATGTTAGTGGTTAAATTACTTAGCCTTCCTAAACTTATATCCCTCCAATTCCTCCAGCCCATGAAGTGGCTAATTATAGTAAAATACTTTGCATACAGATGCATTTTGTCTATATGAGAAAAAATTGTAAATGTTTTCAAAATGATTCACAATGTAAAAATGTGACATACTTTCCATTTTTAACATGAAGAGACCTATGTGGTTCCTTAACTAGGTATGATCCTTTGATTCACAATTAATGTAATTCCTTAGGAATATTGGATCTCTTCATAAAAAAAAAATTTTAAGCATTTGAATATGTTTACTTATATCTATCACATAACCCTTGATTTCAACTTTAAACCTGTTATGATATTTTACTTTCATGAAAACATTTGCTTTGTCCCTCCCTGAAGTTATGTTAGCTGCATTTATATTAAGCCATGATTCAGAATTTCTAAAGGTCAATAACACTGCCTTTAATCCTATATTAGCTTTCCCCCCCATCTGTGATTAGTAGCTTCAATGGGATAAGAATTATCAAGCCACAAGAAATGTGTTCATAATAAGACCATACAATGTACCACCCATCTATTTCTTTCTGAATATAAGGGCTGTAAAGTTCTGGAAAAAAAAATAAAAGTAACTATGATGATGTTGCACTAGGTTTCTATTATAGGAGATTTGCAACCACCTAGTTTAGTGAGCTTTGACCAGTCACATTATTTCTCTGGATCTTTTTTTTCCCCATGTAATCAAACCTGTTTCTTTCTGTCTTGAAAGAAACTTTTTCTCTGAAGATATTTTGTTCACCTTATATTCTTTTATAGCTTTTCTATCCAGATAAATGAAGAAGGAAATGGCAACCCACTCCAGTATTCTGTTCTGGAGAAACCCATGGACAATCCCATGAGCCTAGCGGGATACAGTCCATGGGGTCACAAAGAGTCGGACACGACTGAAGTGACTAGGCATGCAGCACACATCCAGATAAAAGATTTTGTTTCCAAAAATAGCTATCATATATTGCTACACTTCTGACAAGTTTTCGAGAAGAAAATCTAAATGGAAATATATTATTAAGAAATATTAAAGGAATAATAACTTGTATTTCATCACTTTAATTATTTACCAAATATGAAGTAATGAAATACTAGAAAAATGGGTACTTGATTTACATTAAAAATATACTCAATTTTTTGAGTTTTAAAATACTTCTTATTCCTGATAGTGTCGAGGTGAACATACACATATAAAATTGACTAAGAATAGAATGATGATATGTCTACAAATAAAAAAGTCATAAACCTTTCTGAACTGGAAGCAACTGAAGAAAAGGACAATACAAAAGTATTCTTTTGGAAACTGCCAGATGGAATTTATCTATAACTGATTTAAAACATGCAGGTAAAAAAGAAAACTAAGCAGGATAGGAAGAATAGAGAGTAAATCCTATTTATATAAATCACTTCCTCAAATCCCAGTAGTTCCAGAAATAAAAGCAGAGGGAAAAATTAAAAAAAAATAGCAATAAAATAATTTGAGACAACTTTCCAACATTAAAAGCAAAAAGTTACTAGAGAGAAAGGACCTACATGTGTCTGAAACATTGCTTAAACAGAAACTCAGAGAGAAGTATGTAGGACATTCTCAGGGAAAATAGAGGTAAAGAATATATATATATGTATATACATATGTATATATACATAAGGAGTATTGAATGATTTGAACTTTGGAATTCTCATTGATAACATTGGAAGTTGCGAGTCATTGCAACAATGCTTTCAAGTTCTACAGAAGTATGTTTTCTAACCAGAATCTAGAGTTCTATACTCAAACATCCATCCAATCAAATCTCAAGTTTAATTACAGACATCAAATATTTAAGTTCTGAAAGACTGACTGCCCACATATAGCCTCTCTTAAGAAGTGGATGGAAATTAGCATCTATCAAAATAACAAAGCAAAATGAAATTGATAAATATGGGATATAGAAACTCAGGTTCAACACAGGAGAGAAGTAAAATGATATCCTCAAGATAATGGTAAATGCATATCTTGTTAGTCAGATATACAGATTAAGAATGACAATTTGAAGTGGGTCTAAATGCAAAAGCTGGGACACAAACATAAATGTATGCCATCATTATACACACCTCTGACTTGATGGAACTAAAGAATTAACTTCAGTGTTCTTCATATTATTCTGTTATTTATGATTCTAGACATTTTTTCCCCCATGACCAGCAATAAATGTGGATAAGTCTAGAAAAAAAAATAATGCTTAGAATTTTAAACCAAATCACTGTTATTCCATATGTAAATTTTATGTTTCTCCTTAAAACTTATGTCAATAATAGTATAAACACTATAGTTGCAATGTCCAGAGAATAGTAACAATGGGATTTTTATTTCTAACAGACTAAAAACCCTTTTACATCTTTATTGAGGTATTTGGGATTCACCTGACAGTCTCATAAATAATAAAAATATACCTAGAAGTTCATTTTGTTGGAATATTTCAAGAGTAAACTATGGAGGCTTGGTCACTGAAAACTCCTTCATGCATAATAATATAATAAAATATTTAAGGAAATTCAGGATAATCAATAATACCATGAAGATACTGTGTTTTAAATACTGACAACCACAATGTATGTAGTAGTGGTTTTTCATATGTAGATCTTATAATTTCTATTAATAGTTTTTGAAATGCTCTATTTAAATTAACAAGAAATTATACATTAAATATTTTAGCAATAAATTATTTCTTTGAAGTACATACTTTCTGTCTTTCAGTCCTCAAATATAGGTTAACTGAATAATTTATTTCAGACATGTTGGGAAAAAACATCTGAATTATTATATTTGCTGTTCAGTTGCTCAGTTGTATCTGACTCTTTGTGGCCCCATTGCTGCAGCATGCCAAGCTTGTATCCAGAAGTAAAGCTGATCAATTCCATTAAAATGAGTTATTACAAAAGTTAGATCCAACTAGCTTTTTTCCCCCTGCTTTGTTATTTTGTGGCTAACATATGTCTTAATTTAAATTTAGCTATAAATCTAAGCAATTAGGGAAATACACAGAATCCTAACTGCTTGTCATTAGTACATGGAAAAATAAAGGATGCTTATAGAGCTTTTATTTTTTTAATAAATAGAACTCCAAACTGTTTTTTTTTTCAATATAAAAAACTAAGTATGTAATAGAAATGAATATTATGTGAAGAATCTAGTTTTATTTCTGGGAAACGGCCATTTTCAGCTAGAAGGATTTTTTTTACATTTGCTGAAATACGATTGCATGACAGTTAAGTCTGTAGGGAAATTTGTGAGTTCAGCTTTGAATAGCTCAATTGGAGACTGTGGATTGTAAATATATCCATTAAGCAACTGGATTCTAGGTTAGTACTATGAGAGAGATATGAATTAGGAAGTAGATAACTCATAAAGGTAAATCCATTAAATAATCCAAGGGAGTATATAGATTAGTCCTGGACTGGACTAAGATAGAATCGCAAGACATATCGATAGTTAAGTTGTACTCTGGCACTCCGTTGTGTGACACTCGTTGGGACCCCGTGGACTGCAGGCTGCCAGGCTCCTCTGTCTGTGGGGATTCTCCAGGCAAGGATATTGGAGTGGGTGGCCATGCTCTCATCCAGGAAATCTTCCCAACCCAAGGATAGAATCCAGGTCTCCCACATTGCAGGCAGATTCTTCACCCTCTGAGCCACCAGGGAAGCCCAAGAATACTTGAAGAGTAGCCTATCTCTTCTCCAGGGGATCTTCCTGACACAGGCATCAACAGGGGTCTCCTGCATTGCAGGCGGATTCATTAGCAGCTGAGCTGAACACACACACACATGCACACACATACATGCACACGCACACATTAGCATCCAGATAAGTAAAACACAACTCAGTATAAAATAGCATTATGGAAGCCAGTGAAAGAATGTGTTTTGAGGGAGTATGACCAAAAATATCAAGCACTTCAGAGAAAACTTTGATAGCCTTGGTGACACTAATATAGAAGAATAATGGGCAAGGAAAATTAGATTTTATCCAGGTTGACAACTTATACAACAAAGTGACAAATAGATTCAAGGGATTAGATCTGATAGACAGAGTGCCTAAAAAACTATGGATGGAGGTCTGTGACATTGTACAGGAGGCAGTGATTAAGACAAGCCCTAAGAAAAAGAAACACAAAAAGGCAAAATAGTTGTTTGAGGAGGCCTTACAAATAGCTGAGAAAAGAAGAGAAGTGAAAGGCAAAGGAAAAGGAAAGATATACCCATTTGAATGCAGACTTCCAAAGAATAGCAAGGAGAGATAAGAAAGCTTCCTCAGTGATCAATGCAAAAAAAAAAAAAAAAAAAAATAGAGGAAAATAATAGAATGAGAAAGACTAGAGATCTCTTCAAGAAAATGAGAGATACCAGTGGAACATTTCGTGCAAACATGGGCACAATAAAGGACAGAAATGTTATGGAACTAACAGAAGCAGAAGATATTGAGAAGAGGTGGCAAGAATACACAGAAGATCTATATAAAAATGGTCCTGATGACCCAGATAACCTTGATGGTGTAATCACTCACCTAGAGCCAGATATCCTGGAATGCAGTCAAGTGGGCGTTAGGAAGCATCACCATGAACAAAGCTAGTGGAGGTGCTGGGATTCCAGCTGAGCTATTTCAACTCCTAAAAGATGATGCTGTGAAAGTGCTGCACTCAATATGCCAGCAAATTTGGAAAACTCAGCAGTGGCCACAGGACTGGAAAAGTTCCTTTTCATTCCAATCCCAAAGAAAGACAATGCCAAAGAATGTTCAAACTACTGCACCATTGCACTCATCTAACACACTAACAAAGTAATGCTCAAAATTCTCCAAGCCAGGCTTAACAGTCTGTGAAATGTGAACTTCCAGATATTCAAGTTGGATTTAGAATAGGTAGAGGAACCAGAGATCAAATTG
The DNA here is from genome assembly GCF_963930625.1 of Muntiacus reevesi. Lineage (NCBI taxonomy): Eukaryota > Metazoa > Chordata > Mammalia > Artiodactyla > Cervidae > Muntiacus > Muntiacus reevesi. The sequence goes on along the minus strand of NC_089265.1, from coordinate 12,602,682 downwards.
ACAACATTCACTGGATCATCAAAAAAGCAAGAGAGTTCCAGAAACACATCTACTTCTGCTTTATTGACTATGCCAAAGTCTTTGACTGTGTAGATCAAAACAAACTGTGGAAAATTCTTTAAGAGATGGGAGTACCAGACCACCTGACCTGCCTTCTGAGAAATCTGTATGCAGAGCAAGAAGCAACAGTTAGAAATGGACATGGAACAACAAATTGGCTCCAAATTAGAAAAGGAGTACATCAAGACTATATATATTGTCACCCTGCTTATTTAACTGGATGAAGCACAAACTGGAATCAAGACTGTTGGGAGAAACATAAATAACCTCAGAAATGCAGAAGACACCTCCATTATGGCAGAAAGCAAAGAAGAACTACAGAGCCTCTTGATGAAAGTGAAAGAGGAGCATGAAAAAGTTGGTTTAAAACTCAACATTCAGAAAACTAAGATCATGGAATCCAGTCCCATCACTTCATGGCAAACAGAAGGGGAGAAAATGGAAACAGTGAGAGACTTTCTTTTTCTGGGCTCCAAATTCACTGCAGATGGTGACCAGAGCCATGGAATTTAAAGACGTTTACTCCTTGGAAGGAAAGTTATGACCAACCTAGACAGCATATTAAAAAAAGAGACATTCCTTTGCCAACAAAGATCCATCTCGTCAAGGCTGTGGTTTTTCCAGTAGTCATGTATGGATGTGAGAGTTGGACTGTAAAGAAAGCTGGGCACTGAAGAATTGATGCTTTTGAACTGTGGTGTTGGAGAAGATTCTTGAGAGTCCCTTGGATTACAAGGAGATCCAACCAGTCCATCCTAAAGGAAATCAGTCCTGGGTGTTCATTGGAAGGACTCATGCTGAAGCTGAAACTCCAATACTTTGGCCACCTGATGCGAAGAACTGACTCATTTGAAAAGACCCTGATGCTGAGAAATATTGAAGACAGGAGGAGAAGGGGGCAGCACAGGATGAGATGGCTTGATGGCATCACCGACTCAATGGACATGAGTTTGTGTAAACTCCAGGAGTTAGTGATGGACAGGGAGGCCTGTGTGCTGTGGTGCATCGGGTCACAAAGAGTTAGACATGACTGAGCTACTGAACTGACTGAACTGAACTGAACCTAGACAGCATATTAAGAAGCAGAGACATTAATTTGCCAACAAAGGTCTGTCTAGTCAAAGTTATGGTTTTTCCAGTAGCCATGTATGGATGTGAGAGTTGGACCATAAAGAAAGCTGAGCACTGAAGAATTGATGCTTTTTACTGTGGTATTGAAGAAGTCTCTTGAGAGTCCCTTGGACTGCAAGGAGATCAAACCAGTTAAGCCTAAAGGAAATCAGTCCTGAATATTGATTGGAAGGACTCCAATACTTTGGCCACCTTACACAAGAACTGACTCATTGGGAAAGAGCCTGATGCTGGAGGACAAGATGAGATGGTTGGATGGCATTATCGACTCGATGGACATGAGTTTGCGTAAGCTCTGGGAGTTAGTGATGGACAGGGAAGCCTGATGTGCTGCAGCCCCTGGGATCGCAATGTGTCACCCACGACTAAATGGCTAAACTGAAGTATAGATAATTCTAAGCATCAGGAAAGCAACTGAGAGTTAACCCTGCTCTGTCGTTCCAGAAATGAAGACTTCTCTGAAGACCTCAGCAATGAAGCTGGGATTCCCATAAACTTGTCATAGTCCCAGAGATGATTTGTGAGTAAAGACAGTAGAATCATAAAGAACCAAGAACCAATTCTATGCTACAAATTTCATAATGTTCTGATCCTAGATGGTATGTATATAGTACAGTAGTCACTTGGCTTCAGGCACTCTTCTACATACTAAACTTTAAGATGTACACTTGTGAATATTACTATATGAAGCAAATAGTAGTTTTACCATTATCCCACATCTTATATTTGAAGAAACTGAGGTGTAGAAATGTTAATCACTTGTTCTAGAATTCAAAAGAAATGAACAATAAACCATGACTTGGTCCTACCCTATTTGATCCAGAAATTAGGACCCTATCCATATTTTTGAAGTCCCTGGCTATTCATATGGTAAATGATCTGCCTGCATTGAAGAAAACAGAGGTTCAGTCCCTGAGTAAGGAAGATCCCCTGGAGAAGGAAATGGCTACCCACTCCAGTATTCTTGCCTGGGAAATCCCATAGAAAAAAGAGCCTCCCAGGCTACAGTCCATGGGGTCACAAAGAGTTGGTCAGACATGACCGAGTGACTATCACTTTCACTTTCATCCATATTTTCACAGCCCCCTTTTAATAACAAACAATACTTACTAGTTGATGAAAGGAATGAGGACATGGTTAATGGGGTTTAGAAAAGAACTATGGCTTACTTTAGAAGTTAATGTCAAACAAATTATTTCTAAAAATGCGAGGGTATATATTGGGCTTCCCAGGTGGCACAGTGGTAAAGAATCTGCCTGCCAATGCAGGATATGCAAGAGATGTGGGTTTAATTCTGGGATCCAGAAGATCCCTTGGAGTAGGAAATGGCAACCCACTCCAGTATTCTTGCCTGGAAAATTCCATGGAGAGAGGAGTCTGGTGTTCTACAGTATATAGGGTCCCAAAGAGTCTGATACAACTGAAGCAACTTAATATATATATATATACACACACATATATATGCACACGTGTATATATACACACATATATACATGTACATGTGTATATATACACACATATATATACACACATGTGTATATATACACATGTATAACTGATTCACTTGGCTGTATAGCAGAAACTAATGCAACACTGCAAAGCAACTATTCTCCAATAAAAATTAATTTTAAAAAGTTCAGCAATGAAAGTGTTCCAAAAATAAAAAGATTTACCATCAATTGTCTCAGATGGACCTTTCTTTTATCTGCCTTTCCCTCTCTGAAGTATTTCTAATAGTCAAATGTAATCAAGCAATTACATAATCATCTTCAGCTTTCCCAAATGACAAAATCTTCTGCTTAATTTGTAAATGCTATAATCATGGAATCACAGTTTACTACATAACCACCAGCTCAAATTACAGAAGTTGATTTTTAAAATAGCTGTTTAATAGAAAATATGTCCAAACATTGGGAGTTTTGATTTGTGAGAATAGAAAAGAAAATTGAGCTGGTCTAAAAATAGAGAATGAGTATTAAAAATAGCAGAATAATGTAAATTCCCAAAGCTTATGTTCAGTTTAATTTATACAATAAATAATGTATTTAAGAGAAACAATAGGCTATCATTTTAAAATCTGTGAAGTTGATAGTAGAACATAATGGTTTTTAGATTCGGTTCAGTCGTTCAGTCGTGTTCGACTCTTTGCGACCCCATGAATCGCAGCATGCCAGGCCTCCCTGTCCATCACCAACTCCCAGAGTGCAGTATACAATTAATAATAGAGTAATCAAGACATTATAATTTGATAGATAAATAGGATAGATTGATGGATGGGTGAATACATATATAGATAGATAAACATTTCAATAAAGATAAAGACATTTCAACAAAAGCAACAGATATTTATTATTACAGTACCTCAGTATTTGTTCACTAGGCTTCCTTAGCAAAGTACTGCAAACTAAGTGGCTTAAATAATGGAAAGATTATATCTAATATAATGTTCACAAGCTGGAAGTCTGAGATCAAAGTGTGAATGTGCTTATGTTCAAACAAGTTTAATAAAAACAAAATTCTTCATAACAGTTACTTCTGGGAAGAGATGAGATGAAATAAAAATAAAGGAATGTATAATATAACAAATTTCTAGTAATAACTTAGTTATTAGGTAATACAGCCAATCAAACTATCATCCTTCTGATGCAGGATAGTATTTTAAAAATTATACTCAGGATCCTCAATCCCTGCTTTTAAATTCTAGTATTTATGCATTGTAGTTATACATTCTGAGAAAGTTTAGTTATCTTTCTAAATTGGACTGCTTTTAAAAATCTAAATATAGTAATATCGTCCTTCTGCAATATTTCAAGGATTTAATAAATTAGTATTTGTGAAATACTTGGAATTGTGCCTCATACATTGAGAACATTGTAGGAGTACTCATAAAATAAAACATATCATTATTTAAATAAGATAAATGCAATGAAAATGTAATTTACCAACAATTATAATTAATTCAATATTTTATGACTAATTTCCACAGGATGAGAAGGAATGTGGTGAGGGAAAATAGCAGGAAAGTTTTTTTACATTCCTACATTCTATGTACTTTCAGATAGAAACACACAATTTAGAATTGTTTTTAAGGGAGTGGTCTGAAAACTGTCAGTTGTTTCCTACAATTTATTTTAACTAGAAAGGTGTAAGCTGTTCACAGCAGAGAAAATGCTTCATTTTTCTGTTGACCTTTCCTTAGATAGTGTCCTGAAATCTTCTGCATGAGGAAAATTCAACCAGTGCCATTCTCTGATTGTCTCAAATCCTAATGTTTGTTTAATTAGTTATTCAACTGAAGACCAGCAATGGAGCCCTGGACAGTGACAGGTGAGGACTAAATGCATCATGCTCTATCTATCACCAAGAGAACATTATAATGAATGGGCAGGGAATAAGGCTCCTTTTATGCACCTTAGATATCCTATCATGTTCTTAACAGACACCATATCCACACCTCACTCTCACTTTTCTATAGCTGAAATCCATAAGGGTATGTGGAGGGTGGGGGATTGGGTTCTTGTCCTATAGATAAATTGCCCCTTTATTTATACCTCTTCCTGGGTCAGGATTTGCCTACATGTATATTTCATTTTTTGATTAAATAGCACTTAGCAATCTAATTCTAAACTCATTTATAGGCTTGGAATTTGCAGGCCTGGAATAGCAAATAAACACTGATGGGCAGGCATTGAGGATATTGATGAAAAAATTATCTACATGAGCGAGTAGATAATTTTAAGGAAAGCAAGGCATAATAGAGCCCTGTTGAAAAGCAGAAGCTTTTAGGGGTATGAAGATTCTAAGAAATCAGAGAGCAAGGAGAATGGAAAGAGGTAAGGGGTGACAAGATTGCTATAATCAAAGATTGGGATATTGAGTTTAATATAACATTCTTTATTTATTCATCAACTATTATTTAACTGTTGTATACTAATATGTATTAAGACTTGTTCTGTACAAAGTATTAAACGTAGAATACAAACATCTTTAATTTCTGAAGTTTAAAATCTGTTAGAGGGAAACAAATAAAATAACATATTCAGACTATATTATTGGAGAAAAAACTGCAGTGATGAATATAGAGAGTCTCAGGAAAGGTTAGTAATTTTAAATGGGGTGGTTAGAAAGACTTCACTGAAGAGAATTTTGAGTAAAATATCTGAAGAATTTCATGTGAGGGAATGAACCAAGCAGGTATCTTGCGAAAGAGCACTTCGGGGAGAGTGAACAGCAAGCGCAAAAGCTGAGGGCAGGAGGTATGCCTGGCAAGTGTGAGATGTAGCAAGCTGACCTATGTATCAGCTGGAAATTTAAAAACACATCCATTAACATTTCTATATTGGTGTGCTATGATGGGGAAAGAGACTGACACAGAAATCATAACTTTAAAATATATAAATTTTTTCTAAAAATAAGAGTTTTAACTTGTCCCAAGATTATTTGATTGGCATGCTCTTTAAATAAAAGACTGGTTATGAGCTTTTGGTCAAATAACAGGTTAAGAGTGCCGTGGTCTCCTCCCTCTTGTGACATCACGCAGAATAGCAGCAGAAAACCATAGGGGCACTAGAAGAAAATTGCAGACAAAAAATTTACTCAGAGTTTAAAATTTTTCCTTTTCTGTATTTTAATTCTGACATGGACTGATATGCAAATTTAAGTGCCTCTGGAGACCCTAAATCACTGCTCCGCTCTGTCCACTCTTGTATGCTTGGAGTTATGATAAAACCCGATTAGAAACATTCATTACATCTGCCATTTTATTCCTTACTCATTAATTCCAAGGGAATACATTTGTCATATTCCAGTTTCCAAAGAATCCTTGTCCTTTTGATCTAGCAGACAGAGGATACAATGGAAGATGTTCTTCTTTGTTTATACTCTAGTTATTAGAAATATAACCTATCTCTCTATTTACTCCTACTGGGGAGATATTAAAAAGCCAGGTATAAAGGAGACAGGCAGATGACATCTATTTAGTCAGATCAGGTAGAAGATAGCCCTAACCATCTCACTTTGAATAAGGGCTTAGTCTTTTGTCAGCTTTTTTTCTTAAGGGTTCATTATTCAATAAAAATTATATGCAGAGATAAAATAATTACAAGATTAATAGTTCATGTTTATCCCGAATAGAAATCCCCTTTATGTTTTAAAACAATGCAATAGCAGGAGATAAATACTGCAGGTGTGCATAACACACACACACACAAAAATACACACACAGGCAGGCATAAACACACACATCTTTAAAACAGTAGTCCTGAACTAAAGTTAGGACAGGACTGTAGCACTGCATTAAGAACTGCCTCTCAGCAGTGTGTAATCAATGCATAACTGTTGAGTATGTGTGAAACAGACAGAGTAATAGGGGAAAGAGTTTAATAATTAAACTTTACATGATAATAAAAGACATATGAATTTTTTAAACTAACTCAGTTTAGCTAATGAATTAATCACCAATTAATACACTAATGAGAAACATTAGAGAATAGCTCCTATATTTGACTCCAGTTGCTTGTTTTGCATACAGAAATTTGAAGAATTGAGAGGCATAGTTGAAAATCTTGCCATAATAATAAAAATCTTAAATATTTAAATAAGTAAGCAGAGTTAGACAATATTACGTTTGGACACTTAAAAAATGAAGAAAGGTAAAAATGAACTTTCAGGAGTTAGGCATGTATCACATATTAACATTTAATTAATAAACATTTTTAACAAAAATAATAAGAAAGTACTATTTTAAAGCTATCAGTAAATGATGTGCATGAAGGAAGAATAATGCATTTGTTTCTTAGGTTCTTTCCTTAAATTCTAAGTGTGGTCAAGTTATTTGTCTTTGCATGATCTTTTAACTATGACTACCACTCTCTCCATAGATAGATAGGTATAAATAGATAGATAGATATAGCTATATACTATATAATGACATATATACTTTATATATCATAAAGTTATATCATATATCAAATAATATCATAAAATTATTTGCCACACAGTGTTTTCCTTCCCCAAGCACACATTTATCACTACATATATGTGTGTGTATATGCGTGCATGTGTGTATGAGGCTTCCTTGGTGGCTCAGATGGTAAAAACTCTGCCTGTAATGGACATATATATATGATATTTTGCCAAATTAAGATTGGTTATAGGATCACAGGATTACATGTGATTTTTAAATTGTAGTAACATTATTGGATAGTACAAGTAAAATATATGTACACAAAAGTTATCTAAATTTGAATACAGAATAAGATTTGTGTGGTTTACAAAAAGTACAGGCAGAGTACGTTCAGCTATACTATCACTCTCATATATGATGTAAGGACTAAGGGGAAAAAATTGGTACATGACTTAAAATAAATGTATTTTAAAGGAGAAAATATTTCTGAAGAAAAGATCCACATTTAATACATTTTGTAAAAAGAGATACTTTACCAGCCAAAAAAGACTCTATATTTTCTCTATTTGTTTCCATGAAAAAGACCCAGCCTTTTGATAACTTACAACTGTCTGTACAAAGTTCACTCCTTTCTGCCTTCAGCTCCCTAAGCTTTCTCTATTAGAGAAAGAGTGTTCCAGGTGTGTTTCAGAAAATAGAACCTATATTTATTAGGAGTCATCTTTTCAAGCCAAGAAATGACTAGGTAATTCTTGAGAATTTTCTCCTACAGACTGTTACTCTGATTATACTCTCTCAACTCAATTAGTTTTCTTTCTGGATTCCCATTTCCTAATTCTCAGAAACAAAAAATGTAACTTTAGAGAATTTTAACTATTAATAAAAGTTTTCCTTTTAGTACCTTGGCAGCACTAAATTGAGCAAACTACAAAGCATAATGCATGTTTAAGCTCCTGGAACCTCCAGTGGTTTAAAAATAGCAGTGAATATAATGACTAACCTTGACCTAAAATAATTTTAACTTTTTCTCTAGAATTCAGAATTGTTTCTATTGGAAAAGTAGGTTCATATTTTTAGCTTATCTTTAACCTGCATGTAAACCCTTCTGTTTATTAATAGCAATACTTTTATTGACTAAGTTACTCTTTCCACAAAGAAAATGTTTCAGAAGGGGAGCACAATTATATAGAACAATGGCTACAATGGAGGCAAAAATCAACGTCATTTCTGAAAATGTATCTTCCACATAACAGAAACCTTTAGATATCTCTGTAAGATATTGTAAAGCTGTGTGTGTGCGTGATAAGTTGCTTCAGCTGTGTCTGAATCTTTGCAATCTTATGTACTGTAGCCCACCAGGGTCTTTTGTCCATAGGATACTCCAGGCAGAATACTGGAGTGCATTGCCATGCCCTCCTCCAGGGTATCTTCCCAGCCCAGGGATCAAACCCATGTCTCAAGTCTCCTGCATTGGCAGGCAGGTTCTTTACCCCCAGCACCATCTGGGAAGTCCTATTGTGAAGTTAATACCAAGTTAAAGATAGAATTAATCAAATATGTAACTAGAGACCCAGAGCTTTCAATGTTTGCATGCAAAACCATGCAAATAAAATATTACTACATAATCAGATCCATGGCCAAAACCACAATGCATCCTTCAGATGCAGTCTTCATTCTTCAGCTTCCTTTTTGCCCCAGAAATTTTCTATTTGGATTATATCAAAGGATATGACCTCTGGCTTCCTTATTATTTTATCCTTTTAGCAGCAAAATAGCCTGAAAGTGACCAATTACCATTTATCAGTTCAGGGAGGCCAATCATTTGACCCCTTTGAAGCCCAGTTCAAGTGTCACCTGCTGTGATCTGTGAAGTATCACACACAGATTAACTGCTATCAACTTATTCTCATATACTTACACCTTCATAAATAGCTTAAAAAAAATCCTCCTTGAGTTTTCCTGTAATGAATTTTCTAAATGTTTTCTATTGGGATAGTAGCTTACATTCTAGACCTGTTACACTGAGACTACTCACCAAAGACCTTATTTTCCAGGTAAATTACTAAATATCAGCAATGTTAGAAACAGTGGATCAATGAAAACAGTGAGAGACTTTATTCTGGGGGCTCCCAAACCACTGCAGATGGTGACTGCAGCCATGAAATTAAAAGATGCTTGCTCCTTGGAAGATAAACTATGACCAACCTAGACATCATATTAAAGAGCAGAGACATTACTTCATCAACAAAGGTTCATCTAGTCAAGCTATGGTTTTTCCAGTAGTTATGCATGGATGTGAGAGTTGGACTATAAAGAAAAACAAGCACCAAAGAATTGATGCTTTTGAATTCTGGTGTTGGAAAAGACTCTTGAGAGTCCCTTGGACTGCAAGGAGATCCAAACAGTCCATCCTAAAGGAGATCAGTCCTGGGTGTTCATTGGAAGGACTGATGCTGAAGCTGAAGCTCCAATACTTTGGCCACCTGATGTGAAGAACTGACTCACTGGAAAAGACTCTGATTCTGGGAAAGACTGAAGGCAGGAGGAGAAGGGGATGACAGAGGATGAGATGGCCGGATGGCATCACCAACTCAATGGACATGAGTTTGATCAAGCTCCGGGAGTTGGTGATGAACAGGGAAGCCTGGCGTGCTGTAGTCCATGGGATCACAAGGAGCCAGACACAACTGAGTGACTGAACTGAGCAATGTTAGATAACTTAAAGAATGGTCATGACCTTAATCATTCAGTGCAGTTCAGTTGCTCAGTCGTGTCCGACTCTTAATTATTAATGAATTTCAAAATTTTATCTATTTTTAAAATATTTTTAGAATTTTTTTAAGTTTTACTATATGTTATAATACACTGTGTGTGCATGCTAAGTTGCTTCAGTTGTGTACAACTCTTTGTGACCCTATGCACTTTGCGACCCCTCACTCAGTTCCTCGTCCACGGGACTCTCCAGGCAAGAATACCAGAGTGGGTTGCCATTTCCTCCTCCAGGGGATCTTCTTGACCCAGGGATTGAACCTGCGTCTCATGAGTCCCCTGCATTGGCACCAGGGTTCTTTACCACTAGGGGCACCTGAGAAGTTCCATAATAGACTACTGAATGTTTAAGCAAGAGAATCTCCATGTCTACCCTACAGAACTGCCTGCAAAGCAATCACATCAAATTGGAATATCAAGGTATTTGATATTTCATAACACAGCTTGAGAGATGTAGTGTTTAAGGATACCTATAGAATTACATTTAAAGGAAAAACAAAGTCTGAAAATTGATCATCTAAATGTGCAATTTACAATATTACGAAACAGACAAAGTAGAAGAGAATAGTAGGAAGAAAATTATTATAAGGGGACAAGATAATTAATTGGTTGCCCAAGGAGCAGCAGAATTAAGATTTTTTTAAATGTTCTTTTTCTTACCAAATTTCTTACCAAATCACTTACCAAATTACCAAGATTACCAAAGCACTAATTTTATAGGAAAAGAGGTTTACTAAATATAAAGAAAATTAATGGATATATTCTTGTAAAACTTTTGAATATTTTCTGAACTGAATCTAGAAATATATAATTAAAATAATTCTATAATCAAGAAATATAGTTCTATAATTAACCATATATAGGTAAAGAATTATAACAGATTGATGATAAGAGAAGGATGATAAGTGGTTAGGTATAGTTATACTTCAGAAACACAGTATGGGACAATCTACTAGTGTAAGAGATTTTGATACATAATCACAGAATTAGAGGAAGAATAAGAAAGGTACAGCATTACAGAAGAAAAGCTAACCAAAATTTCAAGCAAACTGAATTTTCAACATGGGCAAAGATTGTAGCATGAGCAAAAAAGAATGAAGATATGGTTTCAAGAATTTTTTTAAGTTAAAAATTAATAAGCATTTCTCAGGGAAAATGCAAATTATTTGATTTTCCATATGGTGCTCTTAAAAATCCATTCTACTAGCTATTCATGGGTTGTTTTCCATAAGCAACATCAATATTACCTCAAATGTGTACCTATTTTATTGTTTGAAAAAAGAGGGGAGAAATATATATTTTGATTTTTATTGGAATAACAGAAAGCTCAGGCCAAAATTATTGATCTTCAGTATTAATATGTACATTAATGTTCATTTTTATAGTGAACACTACATAAAGGTGTTAAAAAATAATTATTTGCCTTGATCTTTAATAATGCATTTCATTACTTTTTGTATGCTAACATCTTAGAAGGGATGAAAAAATAACCCTGAAGTGAAATATTTAGGTCATACTTTAATACTTTCTTTCCTAAAACCACTCATCCTGCTTAGTATATTCACATATTATTTTCAGTCAGCTCTTGCAATGATTCATCCTGGAATTCCATAGCCATAGAAATGCATTTCTATGTCCCACAGCAATAATGAAATTATAAAACTAATTTTTTCTCTCTTTTCTCCTTGGGTAGAACTATCTATTTGTAAAACCACAATTGTCAATATTTATATTCAACTTAAATAAATATATTTCTAAACCTTAAAAGGGAAAAAAATTACAGTATAAACTTGAAGGAGTATAACTTCTTATAGATACACACATTAATCTCTTTTCCTAAGAAACTGAAATTCCATTATTGAAAGTTTCCTGTGATTTGCTTGCTAATTAGTGTTGCTAAATTCTCCATATGACCACACTAATGCCTTTGTGTTTATTGTTAAAAATATATTATGCTCACACTGCTAATCTAAGCATCTGAGTATGTTATGCTCATGAAACAAAAATATATGACAGGAGTACTCTCCACATTATCTAACTTAATCTCAAGACTTCATGGAGTTTTTTGTTATCTTACTCTATAAAAAGCTTCCCTGGTGGCTCAGATGGCAAAACAAAACAAAACAAAAAAACAAAAAACTACCTGCAATGCAGGAGACTCAGGCTTGATCCCTTGGTTGGGAAGATCCCCTAGAGAAGGGATCTTACACACTCCAGTATTCTTGCCTGGAGAATTCCACAGAGGGGTATTCTGTATATTATCTAGCTTAATCTCAAGACATGGAGTTTATTGTTATCCTAGTTCTATAAATGAATAAACTGAAAGTTATAGTATATTAGATTGCCAAATAGGCATCTAGTTAAGTAGTCAAAATACAATTTGAAATCAGGTCTTGACCTCAGAATTCATTTCCTTCCAGTGTATCTTGCTGAACCACAATTAATTGTCTGTATTTGTTGTACAAAGGTGTATTCTTGATCAAACAGTAAACTCACAGTTCTTAATGAATGTTTTATCAAGGAAATCAGTAGGCAAGGAAGATAAGTCTCAATTTGAGTAACAGTCTAGTTGGCAAAGTTCTTTCACAATCATCGTTATCCATTGACTCTACAAGTTTTGGTTTCTAGGCCATTTTACAAATGAGATTGCTTGGATTGAAATATCAATCCAAGCAATTACTTCAAGTTTCACAACTCTTAATTTCTATGTAATGTAGACTTGGAGACACAGTGTCTCCCTGACCCCCCAAAAAATCTAAATATAACAAGACCAAAAACAAAAAAAGGCCTCTTTCCTTAACTCAATCTCTGAAACTCTATCCCCCGCCTACAAAATTCTAAAATTGTCAAAGGAATATAAAGGTATATAGAAATTAACAAAAGGAAAAAAAAACTGCATTCATTTAAGAAACTAAGAGTGTAACAAATTTTGAGGAACATCTACATTTAATGGGATCAAAACAAAGGATATCAATGTAAGACAATTCTTATATTTGTTTCTTAGAAAGTCATCTAATGACTTGTCATGGGGGGTTCAGCAGCAAATAAAATGCACTAATTACCTTCTAATTTGTGGACAGTAGGACCATAGGCAAGTTTCATTTGTAAGACATACAAAGACTATTATTGAATTACCTTTGCCACTACAAATGGGAGCATTAATATTGATATTTTCAAAATTAAATGTTTGCTAGTGATTTTCTTTAACATCTGATGTCCTAGAACAAGATTCAACAATGAAGATCTCCATTAATTCTCAGAAAAACTTTTATTAATGAGTGATTTAGTGTTATCTTTCACTTACAATAGATCCCTTTGTCCTTTTATAGACAGAGGTAGGGTAAATAGAGTGACTTTTTTCTATGACAATTGAGACATTTCAGAGAAAATGGAAGGAAAGGAAAGATAATGAACCACTTACCTTTTTCTCCTCAATCCCCACCCCCACCATATCCCAACCTGTTTAGCCTCAGGTATTTTTCCTTAGTGCATAACTGAATGGAGTCTACCTAGAAAGTTCCAGTGACTAACCATGATCACTATTCTATGGTAGATCATCTTTAATATGTAATTAAGCATCTTCAAACTGTAGCTGAGAGTTAGGAATTAATCCATAACTATGAAAGTAAAAGAGGAGAGTGAAAAAGCTGGCTTAAAACTCAACATTCAAAAAACTAAGATCATGGCATCCAGTCCCATCACGTCATGGCAAATAGATGAGTAAGCAATGAAAACAGTGACAGACTATTTTCTTGGGCTCCAAAATCACTACAAATGGTGACTGTAGCCATGAAATTAAAAGATGCTTGCTCCTTGGAAGAAGGCGATGGCAAACATAGACAGTGTATTAAAAAGCAGAGACATTACTTTGCTGGCAAAGGCCCATCTAGTCAAAGCTATGGTTTTTCCAGTAGTCATGTATGGTTTGTGAGAATTGGACTCACAAAGAAGGCTGAGCACTGAAGAATTGATTCTTTGGAACTGTGGTGTTGGAGAAGACTCTTGAGAGTCCCTTCGACTTCAAGGAGATCCAACCAGTTCATCCTAAAGGAAATCAGTCCTAAATATTCATTGGAAGGACTGATGCTGAAGCTGAAGTTCCAATACTTTTGCCACTTGGTGCGAACTGACTCATTAGAAAAGACTCTGATGCTGGGAAAGATTGAAGGCAGGAGGAGAAGGGGACAACAGAGGATGAGATGGTTGGATGGCATCATTGACTCCATAGACATAAAGTTTGATCAAGCTCCAGGAGTTGGTGATGGACAAGGCAGCCTGGCATACTGTAGTTTATGGGGTAGCAAAGAGTGGGACACGACTGAGCAACTGAACTAAACTGAATTGATGCTTTCATCTACATATCAACCAGGATTAGAAGTCACTGAGTGTCCTCAGTTCTCAGTACACTATCTTATACCAAGTCATTAAAAAACGTACATTTATTGAATTAATGTTGAATGCTGTCTTTCTCTCTAAGTTAGGTTAAAATTTCTGCAGATAAATGTTTAAAGTGGTTGAATAAATGCATTTTAAAATTTAAAACTAGCACTTTTTTATCAAAGGAAAAAAAACACATAAAACTTGTTATATTCTAAAATAACTATTGTCTGCTGTGAAACATCTTTGCTGAAATCCAGATATAGGGGTTTAAGCACTTGAATTTCATAAAAGTAAAAGCTTCATATACTTACTTATATTTTGAATGGCCTCTGTCCTTTCCATATCAGAGAAGCAGGCAAGTTGTATTGTCTTTGCCCTGATACATCTAAAATAGGGAACGTATTGCCTTTACAACTTCCAGGGTATAGTCTGCTTAATCAAGAAACTTGAAGTAAGCATTAAAGGAGTAACATAACATTATTGTTAAAAGAGATATAGGGAAACCTGTATACAGACTTATATAATTTTTGCATTTTTATTAAGAATCAAGACAGTTCTCTTTAGTGGACTTCAATACAATGTGTGTTCTTTCCCGAAACTAAGGTATCGAGGGTAGAAACACACAGTTCTGGAGGGGGATGGCTGTATTTCTTAACTACATTGACTGTATTTCTCAAATTAGGTAGAAATGTATCATTTGTGAAACCAAATGTTCTCTAAATCCTTTCAAGGCAGTGCAGTGAGATCCATTACTTTTTATTATGACTAGTCATCTTTCAATGCATTTGAACATTATCTCACCCACTTGCAGCTCCAGTCTATCTCTAAGATTGATTATGGCTGACATCTCAGCAGTCAAAACATCTTGCAAATGACTTCTTAGCCTGAAGAGGCCAACCAGAATGTTGTTCACTTTACTTCTTGCCTAGCTTGTCTCCCATCTAGCCGTTGAAGCATTTACAAGAACACATTTTATTAAATTTGTTCTGATGTATTCAATTAGATGAAATCTTCTTAAATATTGCACTAGATGTGAATTGGGAAAATGCTAAATCATCTCTGTACTTGGTAACTGTATTCTCAAAGGTACATGAAGCTATATTACATCATTGAATTCAAGCAGTAAAGTAAATAGAAAAAAAAAAAAAAAAGGTGTTCTTCTAGTTTGGTTAAATTTATACATTGTTCTCTTTTCTAGATACATTAGAATCTATTAAATAAGTGGATTATAAAGTGATAGCCCTGGATAAAATGTCACACTTTATTTTCAATGCATTAATTTTATATGAGGGTAGAAAAATAAGCTCTCACATCTAATACAAAAAAGAAGGGCTTCCCTGGTGGTTCAGTGGTAAAGAATCTACCTGCCAAAGAAGACAAGGATTTGATCCCTGGGTCTGGAAAATCCCCTTGAGGAAGATTTTGCTTGGGAAGCCCATGAACAGAGGAGCCTGATGGGTTACAGTTCAAGGGTTTGCAAAAGAGTTGGATATAACCTGGCAACTAAGCAACAACAACAAATGGGGGGAAAGAACTCAGAGTCAGCTTAGTAACAGTCTTCATTCTCCTTATTTGATAAATGAGAAATTAGAGTCCATAATTATTTTGTCACACAGAGAATATATTTTGTATCAATGCTTTATTCCTTGGAAAACAGAGCATGCATTTCAAATAACATACAGATTATGATAGTCTATATAATGTACTAAATATCAAATATGATCAAATATGTTTGCTTTTCTTAATATTAGATATTATTTAATGAGAAGTGTCCCTTTTAGTTCAGTTGCTCAGTCATGTTTAACTCTCTGCGACCCCATGAACTGCAGCACTGTCCATCACCAACTCGTGGAGTTTGTTCAAACTCACATCCATTGAGTTGGTGATGCCATCCAACCATCTCATCCTCTGTCGTCCCCTTCTCCTCCCGCCCTCAATCTTTCCCAGCATCAGGGTCTTCAAATGAGTCACTTCTACGCATCAGGTGGCCAAAGTATTGGAGTTTCAGCTTCAGCCTCAGTCCTTCCAATGAATATTTAGGACTGATTTCCTTTAGGAAAGACTGGTTTGATCTCCTTGCAGTCCAAGGGGCTCTCAAGAGTCTTCACTAACACCACAGTTCAAAAGCATCAATTCTTCATTGCTCAGCTTTCTTTATAGCCCAACTCTCACATCCATACATGACTACCTGAAAAATCATAGCCTTGACTAGACAGACCTTTGTTGGCAAAGTAATATCTCTGCTTTTTAAGTGTCCCTTAGAGGCTATCTAATACAAGCAGTGAAATAGCTGGACTTTTTCAAAGAGAAAAAAAAAAAAAAAAGAGAGAGAGAGACCTAAACCGGGAAATTCAAAATATTTATATTGGAGAGGGGCAAATTGCCCATGCTTTATTTATTTGCTTATTTTCTTAGACAGGTTTTTGTTGCTTTTTATCTCGTTGTGTATATGTGGTGGTATGTGCGTGCTCAGTCCTCAGTTGTGTCCAATTTAGTCATGTCTGACTCAGTCCTGTCCGACTCTGTGACCCCATGGACTGTAGCCCACCAGGCTCCTCTGTCGATGGGATTTCCCAGGCAAGAATATTGTAGTAGGTTGCCATTTCCTCTTCTAGGTGGCCTTCCTGACCAGGGATCAAACCTGTGTCTCCTGCATTGCTGGCAGATTCTTTATAATTGAGTCACCTGGGAAACCCCCAATGTGTATATGGATGCATCTAAATAACATACTGTGCTAAATGTAGACAGCTCTGTAACTTTTTAAAAATAAACACTTCAACATGATTATCCCTTCTCATATCAGATATTTACTTGTATATCTGTTCACTTCTGAGGATCTTAATTGCTGATCTGTGAGCCAAAATTGAAATTATAGCTGCATATTTGTATTTGTTTTAATTATGTGTGGATTTTGATTATGTTTTTGAAGAAGAATGTTAGAGCTTCTATGAGATTCTTTGTAAGTTTGCGACTCTAACATAAAGGACCATGTTTCTAAATATTTTACGATGGACATTAAATCTTGAATTAATTGGAATGCATTATACATACTTAAATGTCAGATATAATTTCATTACTTATATTTGAAAATGATTTACTTTTTTCCTTTGTGCTTTTATTAATTTGGTTTAATCTTTACCCTAATTTTATGTAAGCCTATTTTGAAGCAGTTTGTAAAAGACAAAACTGAATATGATGAATCCCCAACAATGACAAATTTTTAGGGTTTAAAGAAGAGAAATAACAAATGTCTTATTACATTATTAAAATGGTTTTAAGTTCAGCTCTCAAGCTCCTACTAAGCTAAATTAAAAAAGTATGATGGATTACAGAAGTCAAGATAAAATAATACTAACAGGTTAGGGAATTCTTTTCTGTGAATTTTTCCCTGAGCATAAAATAGTTAAATTACAAGGATTCTCATCTCCAGCTCGTCCTTGTTCTATGTAACTTGCTCCATTTCAATTTACATTATAATAAAGAATACAGGTTAAGAAGAACAAAACAGAAGAGCCAACTCTGCACATGGAAGTTTGACAGACTAAATGTAGGGAGAGGAATGCTATTCATGGCACTTGAGAAGAGTTTGAGGCAAGAGCTGTATAAGGAGAACAACTACAGTTACAATGAGAAAATTACAGAACAATGAGAAAGATGCCTTTAAGATTTTACCTCTGGACTTTGCAATGCATTTGCCGCCTTTGGAAGAAAACTAGCTTCCTGAGCTAGCCTTAGGGCTTTTGGAGCTGTACTTGGGGTGAAGGGTGTTGAATTAATTAACCTAGGAGAACATTAGATGGAAATGACTCTAATGCCATGGCAATCTATATAAAAAGATAAAAATCTTCTGTAAAGCAATTATCCTTCAATAAAAAATAACATTAAAAATTAAAAAAATAAAAATCTCAGCATGTAAATGACTTAAGGGATCAAAACCTAAAAGGTCAACAAATAGCAGACAGGGAGTAGGTTTTAAGCTATAGTGAATCAATAATTTCCTTTGCTTCAGTATTTCTCTGTAGAAGTGTCTTCCAAAGCTCCTATACATGGAACCCTCCTAACTACACTTGGTTTGGCACTAGCCTCTTCCAATAGATTTTTTCCTCAAAGTTTTAAAATTAACATAGCTCAGTTTATCTTTAACAAGTGATTGGCCATATCAATTTGCCTTAAACAAAAATCTGAATTTACAGAAAAAGACTACTTGGGTTAAATGAAAACTGCTAATAATCTAAAATGTTATGTTAGCCGGTCCAGTTTTTTTTTTTTCTCCACTCACTCCTTGATCCTACTTTGAAGGGAAAAATCAATGTTTCTCTATTTAAATATAAGGCTCTAGGGAAATTTTAAGAAAATGGGCAATGAATGGGCAGCAGCAGATGTCAGAGGCCAGCAAATGATATGTCAGATGATAAACTCCTCTGGAAATCCCAAAGACCTTGTTTATTTCACACCTGTAACATATTCAGTTCAGTTCAGTTGCTCAGTCGTGTCTGAATTTTTGTGATCCCATGGGCTGCAGCACTCCAGGCCTCCCTGTCCATCAACAACTCCCAGAGTTTACTCAAACTCATGTCCATCGAGTCAGTGATCCCATCCAACCACCTCATCCTCTGTCGTCCCCTTCTCCTCTCACCTTCAATCTTTCCCAGCATCAGGGTCTTTTCAAATGAGTCAGTTCTTTGCATCAGTGGCCAAAGTATTGGAGTTTCAGCTTCAGCATCAGTCCTTCCAGTGAACATTAAGCATTGTTTTCTTTAGGATGGACTGGTTGGATACCCTCGCTGTCCAGGGACTCTCAAGAGTCTTCTCCAACACACCAGTTCAAAAGCATCAATTCTTTGGTGCTCAGCTTTCTTCACAGTCCAACTCTCACATCCATACATGACTACTGGAAAAACCATAACTTTGACTAGATGAACCTTTTCTGGCAAAGTAATGACTCTGCTTTTTAATATGCTGTCTAGGTTGGTCATAACTTTTCTTCCAAGGAGCAAGTGTCTTTTAATTTCATGGCTGCAGTCACCACCTGCAGTGATGTTGGAGCCAAAAAAAATAAAGTCTCTCACTTTCCACTGTTTCCCCATCTATTTGCTGTGAATTGATGGGACTAGATGCCATGATCTTAGTTTTCTGAATGTTGAGTTTTAAGTTAATGTTTTCACTCTCCTCTTTGACTTTCATCAAGAGGTTCTTTAGTTCTTCTTTGCTTTCTGCCATAAGTGTGGTGTCATCTGCACATCTGAGTTTGCTGATATTTCTCCCAGCAATCTTAATTCAAGTTTGGGCTTGTGTAATTCTAGTTTGTGTAATGTATTAGCATATTTATATATATTTTTTTCAGATGTTCACTTAACTCTGTACATGTGTTAGCATGTGTTCAAAGTAGATGGTTTTATTTTTTAAGCCATATCTTTATTAAACAAAATAATGAATAACCAAAAAAGTATTTCATATAATTTCTTGTATTAATTTTCAGAATTTTTCTCTAATTATCTAGTTTGTAATAGTTCTAACTGCATGCTTTTATTCTTAAGATGTAACATATGCAACTTCTTAAATAATTATAAAACAATCAGTATAATAAGACATATTTTCTATTATTTTATTCTATAGTCTAATGCCAACCTAAGCTGTTTGGTTTATTGTATCTTAGCTTGATATAAGAACAGCTAATTGTACTACTTGCTTTATTGAGTGTGCAATTGCTTAATTTCCTTTCATTCATAGTTCATCCACGTATGTTCTGGATAAATTGAAAATATTAACATCAAGAGGAACATACATTTTAATAACAGCAGCAAGTCCACTGAAATTAACACTATGAATTGTTAGTAATTTATTCTATTGGCAAAATAGAATTTTAAATATTTTTCCTTTCAGATCACTTTTTCTATATCAACAACATATACTCTACAATCACGTCATAAAATTTCTGTCAGTATATGTGATTAATATTATATATGTATATTGTAAAAATCCAGCATTTATAAAGTAATTCCTCCTAAGTTAGAACATTTTTTTTTCCTTTTTTCACTTTATAAACATGTAAAAGAATAGAAACACATGAAATGATAAAATGTTATGTTAAAATGTCCTGCTATATTTAGTTGACTCACTATCCCTTGAATGAGTTTTCCAACATTTATCCTTTTTGTTTTAAAATCATGTATAAAATTGAATTGAAAATGTAATTAGGATGATCACATAACTTCTATATTTCAGAGCACAAATATCAACACTTTTTTTTCACTTAATATCTCCAGTAATTGCAGATTGGAGAAAAATAATTAGCATTTGATAAATATTGATAAACACAGAAAACTAGGTTATGCAATAAGACTCATAATAATCGATAGAAAATTAAGATCATGTTCTACAAATACAGTTAAAGACAAGTATTTTACAATCACATACAAAATAGAAAGTAGTTTAGGCCCACCAACACATCTCCCTATAGCTTCCTTTGCATCTTAAGATGAGCTCTGGGTCAGATTAAAATATGAGACATGTCACTCAGACATAAGCTGTTATTGCTTATGAGGAATATTATTTTAATCATGGTACTCTCCATTTTCATATGAAGTTATAGAACTTAATTGACATTTTACAGCAAAATATAAGCCACAAAACTATAGATTCACATGTACTAATCCCACTAAACAATCCAGACAAATTAGGTACATACTGCAATGGCATTCCATAAAGGAGAATTTGCTAGGGATCTGTCATTAGCATATCTATGGGCCATTTAATAGTATCTTTTTTCCTTTATTTCCTAGGAAGTTTCTTCCAAAAAAGAAGATAGATGAAGGGTTTCCTGCTAACCTTTTCCTTTACAAAGACTATTAACTTGTCCAGCACTTACTGTATCATAACTCTAGATTCATTCTCAAAATATCCTCATAAAATCTGTCATTGTTTTAATTATCTTAATCACTTTTTTAAATTAGCAAACTGAGGCTCAGGGATATTTAGAGATTCATTCAAGGACAGAATTGGGATTGAGATACCAAACTCAGATACACATGATATGTTACATTTTCAAACATTTAAAAACATCTTAGACAAAATTAAGCTCAGGAAAAATGTGTATTCTAGAGGACAGAATAATGTTTAGGTCTTGGCTTTCTGAATATCTGACATATCTTCTCTAGGTGAGTCCAACAAGAAGAGAAAAAAAAAATAGACATAGATATGGGAAATAAGAAAAATGGAGAAACCAAAGAATGTGCAGGAATTCCAATTTTAACAATTTAGTAATCACATACATTGTAGAATTGGAACAATATTGCATAGGGACCTGGAATGTAGGGTCCATGAATCACGGGAAATTGCATGTGGTCAAGCAGGAGATGACAGGAATGAGCATCAACATTACAGGAATCAATGAACTAAAATGGATAGGAATGGGCAAATTTAATTCAGATGACTATTATATCTATTACAAGGACAAAGATCTCTTAGAAGAAATGTAGTAGCCCTCACTGTCAACAAGAGTTCAAAATGCAGTACTTGGGTGCAACCTAAAAAACAACAGAACAATCTCACTTCATTTCCAAAGCAAACATTCAACAGCATAGTAATCTAAGCCTATGTCCCAACCACTGATGCCAGAGAAGCTAAAATTGTACAGTTCTACAAAGATCCACTACACTGTCTAGAACTAGCACCAAAAAATCATGTCATTTTTATCATAGAGGATTGGAATGCAAAAGTAAGAAAGTCAAGAGATATCCAAAATAACAGGCAAGTTTTATCTTGGAGAACAAAATGAAGCAAAAACTAACAGCTTTGTTAAGTGAACATTCTGGACAGAGAAGCATTTTTTTCCATACAGCATAAGAGAAGACTCTACATGTGGGCATCACCACATGGTCAATACTGAAATCAGATTGATTATGTTCTTTAAAGCTGAAGATGGAAAAGCTGTATACAGTCAGCAAAAACAAAACTGGGAGCTGACTGTGGCTCAGATCATGAGCTCCTTATTGAAAAATTCAAGCTTAAACGGAAGGAATTAGGGAAAATCATTATGCCATTCAGGTATGACTTAAATCATATCCCTTATGATTATACACTGGTGGTGCAAATAGATTCAAGGGATTAGATTTGGTAGACAGAGTGTTTGAAGAACTATGGACAGAAGTTCATAATATTGTACAGGAGGCAGTGACCAAAACCATCCCAAAGAAAAATAAATACAAGAAGGCAAAGTGGTTGTCTGAGGAGGCTTTACAAATAGCTGAGGAAAGAAGAAAAGTGAAAGACAAGATAGTAAGGGAAAGATATACCCAACTGCATGCAGAGTTCCAGAGAACAGCAAGGAGAGAGAAGGCCTTCTTAAATGAACAATGCAAAGAGACAGGAAAACAATAGAATAGTAAACACTAGAGAACTCTTGAAGAAAATTGGAGAGATAAGGGAACATTTCATGCAGGGATGGGCACCATAAGGAACAGGAATGATAAGAACCTAACAGAAGCAGAAGAGATCAAGAAGAGATGTCAAGAATATATAGAAAAAAATATACAGAAAAGTCTTAATGACCTACGTAACCAAGATGGTCTTTTCACTCACCTAGAGATGGACTGTCTTGAGTGTGAAGTTAAGTGGGTCCTAAGAAGCATCAGTACTAACAAAGGGAGCAGAGATGATGAAATTCCAGCTGAGCTAATTCAAACACTAAAAGATGATGCTGTTAAAGTGCTACACACAATATGTCAGTAAATTTGGAAAACTCGGGAGTGGTCACAGGACTGGAAAAGGTCAGTTTTCATTCCCATCCCAAAGAAGAGCAATGGCAAAGAAAGTTCAAACTACTATATGACTGCACTAACATTACAATGCTACCAAGGTTATGCTCAAAATTCTTCAAGGTAGGCTTCAGCAGGACATAAATCAAAAAATTTCTGATGTATAAACTGAATTGAGAAAAGGCAAAGGAACCAGAGATCAAATTGCTAACATTTGTTGGATCATGGAGAAAGCAAAGTGGTTCCAGGAAACATCTATTCTGCTTCTTTGACTACACTAAAGACGTGACTGTGTGGATCACAACAAACTGTGGAAAATTCTTAAAGGATGGGAGTACCAGAACAACTTACCTGTCTCCTGAGAAACCTATTTGTAGGTCAAGAAGCAGCAGTCAGAATGAGACATGGAACAGACTGATTCCAGATTGGAGAAGGATTGCCTCAAGGCTGGGTACTGTCACCCTGCTTATTTAACTTATATTTAGAGTGCACCTTGTGAATCATAAGCTGAAATCAAGATTTCTGGTAGAAATACCAACAACCTCAGAAATGCAGATGATACCACTCTAAAGGCAGAAAGTGAGGAGGAACTAAAGAACCTCTTGAGGAGAGGAAAAAACCTGACTTGAAACTCCGTATTCAAAAGACTAAGATCACTGTATCCAGCCCCATCACTTCATACCAAATAGAAGGGGGAAAAGTGGAAGCAGTGATAGATTTTATAATCTTGGGCTCCAAAATCACTGAAGATGGAAACTGCAGCCATGAAATTAAAACACACTCCTTGGAAGGTAAAATATGACAAACCTAGAGAATGTATTAAAAAGAAGAGACATCACTTTGCCCACAAGGTCTGTCTAATCAAAGCCATGGATTTTTCAGTAATCATGTATGAATAGGAGAATTTGATCATGAAGGAGGCTGAGTGCCTAAGAAATGAAGCTTTCAAATTGTGGTCCTGGAGAAGATTCTTGAGAGTCCCTTGGACTGCAAGGAGATCAAACCAGTCATCTTCTGGAAATCTACCCTGAATACTCATTGGATGGACTAAAACTAAAGCTCCAATGCTTTGGCCACCTGATGTGGAGTGTCAACTCATTGGAAAAGATCCTAACGCTGGGAAAGACTGAGGGCAAGAGGAGAAGGGGTGGGGCAGAGGATGAGATGGCTAGATAGCATCACCAACTCAATGAACATGAATCTCAGCAAACTCCAAGCAATGCTGGAGGAGAGGGGAACCTGACATGCTACAGTCATGGGGATGCAAAGAATCAGACATGACCTAGTGACTGAACAACAGAATTAGAAATTGTATATAGATTTCACTAATTAGCTTTAGCTTTCTGAAACATGAAAAAGATATTACTAAATATATTGAAAGGTATATTTTATTTTAACATTGAATAATATTTTTGAAATCTTTTGAATTGCATCTTTTCTAGTTAATAGTTCTTTTTTGTCTTTATTATTTTTATAATATTATTTTACTGAGGTAATTTTAATTTCAGTAAAATATATTAATCTCATATTTCTATAGTAGATAGCTTCAAATTAATTCATTATGAAAGTATTATATAACCAGTACCTAAATCTCAGTTTATTTATAAAATAAGATTAAAATTCACCTTATTGATTTGGATAAATAATAATAAGAAATCAATGGGAAAAATTTTTCTTATACCTTATGCAAATAAACTCACAGCACTTTCCCAAGGTCATGTGCATGCATTACACCTAGCACCAATCATTCCCAAATACAGCAAATACTAGGCAATAGTCTTGGTGCCATATGGAATGTTTATACTCTGTGGTCCAGAAGAGCATGAGAAGATTTGCTTTATTTTTTTTTTCTGAACTCCTTTAAAATCATAAAGAAATATTCAATTAGAGAAGTTCTGAAGAAATGATATTAAAGCACATTCAGAACTTCATAAAAAGAATTGTATGTAGTTAGTTAGTTTCCTAGAAATTCTATTTTTTAAATTTCATATTAGATACTATTATCCTTTATAACTATCCACTTTCTTCCCTTGGAGAGAACTATAGATTCTATCTAAAAGGACAAAAGACTTGACCTTTTGAAATATCTTAGATGTGGAATAAGAAGGGAAATCACATGTCTCACTCCCGGGTACAAGTCAAGAGCTGATATTTTCTCCCTTTAGTTCAGCTCCCAGATTGAAGATGTGAAACAGAGCCATGGCCAAATCTTAATAGATATGTAACTTGATGAAATCTTTATTATTTTAAATCACTGAGGTTTGTTTATTACATGAAAACCTAAACTACTGTAAATTATAGTCATGTTTATACAGTCTACCCACTCAACTTTTCACTGTTGGGTCCAGCAGTTTCATATTCCCAAGTGATTTATCCCTGAATACTAACTTGGATAGAGGGCATAATAAACAGTTTCCTTTGTTAAGGTCGATGGAACTCTGCTAATTGTGATAATGCAACAAGTCTCTAATGAACAATAGAATTACACAAATAATTTCCTATCCTGATATCATATTAGTCATTAAATGAAAATTTTATATTCTGGTTCTCAATTCTTGATAATATATCTCTTCTATACTTGGAATCGTGTTGCTGCTGCTGCTAAGTCGCTTCAGTTGTGTCCGACTCTTTGCGACCCCATAAACGGCAGCCCACCAGGCTCCCCCATCCTTGGGAATCTCCAGGCAAGAGTACTGGAGTGGGTTGCCATTGCCTTCTCCGTGGAAATGTGTTAAGTGATACTAAAATACTGTTTATTACATATATCACTTCATTTAATCTTCACACAACCCTATGAAGTAGATGCATGCTTTTATTAAGTATATTACACAGTCAGGGCATGACTCGGCTAGTGTCTCACCTGGCCTCAATCAGCATGTTTTACATTCTTCTTTACATACCCATCACAACTGTACTAAGTCATTTAAATCTTACGGGTTTTTTCCTGCCAGACTATGAGCTACAATTAGATCCTGACAATGCTAAGTGCTGTTATTATTTGCTGCAAGAATCAATGGATTGGAGATGCAATTAATTAACCAAATATGCTCAGATATTTAAAGTAGGATACAATAGGTTTGAATCGCGGTCTGCTGAATCAATCCTCTTTGTATAATGCCAGTTTTTCTTGAGGATTATATAATGACATGCTATAAATGCTTTGATGCTTTTGCTGTATAATGTCCATTGAAGCTGAAATCTGAGAGTCTGCACCTACTGAATGATTTGGAACAGTTATTTCTCTAATGATCTTGTCACACACTCATTATTTTAAATGAACTTGTTCTCTTATGGTTTTAATGTTGAAAAACATTTTAAAAATATACTCCCATTAATGTGCCAGTAGATTAAGCCCGAATAATTATTGTCAATAACTTTGCAGTTCTCCTCAACCTAAACACACTGATTTTGAAGGAAAATTTCAGATGTACATGAGCTACTTGTCTGTGAAAATAATTTCTAAATTATGCTGAAAGGATAATAAAAGGAAAAGTATATGTTTTGCTTTTTTTTCTGTCTTATTCATGTAATATCCCTTCCATTATCATGCTTAATATGAGGAAAGACTACAACTTAAAGGACAGAATTTAGCAATTCTTTTTGCTTGAAACCTCTGATTTTTAAACCCGTCATTAAACCTGCTTTTTGTAATCAAAATTCACAGGTTCTTACATGAATAAATAGCACTTAGTAGGTCAAGAAGCAACAGTTAGAACCAGACATGGAACAACAGACTGGTTCCAAATTGGGAAGGAGCATATCAAGGCTGTATATTGTCACCCTGCTTATTTAACTTATATGCAGGGAACATCATGCAAAATGCCAGGCTGGATGGAGCACAAGCTGGAATCAAGATTGCCGGGAGAAATATCAATAACCTCAAATATACAGGTGACACCACCCTTATGGCAGAAAGCAAAGAGGAAGTGAAGAGCCTCTTGATGAAAGTGAAAGAGGAGAGTAAAAATGTTGGCTTAAAACTCAACATTCAGAAAACTAAGATCATGGCATCTGATCCCATCACTTCATGGCAAATAGATGGGGGAAACAATGAAACAGTGGC
The DNA here is from genome assembly GCF_963930625.1 of Muntiacus reevesi. NCBI lineage: Eukaryota > Metazoa > Chordata > Mammalia > Artiodactyla > Cervidae > Muntiacus > Muntiacus reevesi. The sequence goes on along the minus strand of NC_089265.1, from coordinate 12,575,618 downwards.
AGACTTTATTTTCTTGGGCTCCAAAATCACTGCAGATGGTGACTACAGCCATGAAATTAAAAGATGCTTCCTCCTTGGAAGGAAAGCTATGACAAACCTAGACAGCATATTAAAAGGCAGAGACATTACTTTGCCAACAAAGGTCCATCTAGTCAAAGCTATGGTTTTTCCAGTAGGCATATATGGATGTGAGAGTTGGACCATAAAAAAAAAACTGAGCAGCGAAGAATTGATGCTTTTGAACTGGTGTGTTGGAGAAGACTCTTGAGAATCCCTTGGACTGTAAGGAAATCAAATCAGTCCATCCTAAAGGAGACCAGTCCTGAATATTCATTGGAAGGACTGATGCTTAAGATGAAATTCCAATATTTTGGCCACCTGATGTGAAGAACTGACTCATTGGAAAAGTCCCTGATGCTGGGCAAGATTTAAGGCAGGAGGTGAATGGGACAAAAGAGGATGAGATGGTTGGATGGCATCACTGACTTGATGGACATAAGTTTGAGCAAGCTCCAGGAACTAGTGATGGACAGGGGGGCCTGGCGTGCTGCAGTCCATGGGGTCACAAAGAGTCAGACATGATTGAGAAATTGAACTGAACAGAACTGATTTTCTTTTTTTATAAGTGCTTGCAAATTATGGCCTAGGATTTTAGTGTTTTTTTTTTAATACTTAAGGTTACATCACTAGTAAAGAAAGGCTTTCCATGAAATCTAATCATACTGTCATTTCAAATCTCTATCATAGATGTATAAAACATCAATACAGAGAAATGAATATAACCTTTGCTACATTAGAGATATATTTTCACTTATAGAAAGATTAATATAGGATAAGAAAATGATAATCATGCTTGCATTCTGCTTTCTGAGTGTGCCTTCCTAAAGCCAAGTAAGAATACATTCAATTTAGCCGTATGACAAGTCTGACACACGGTTATAATATAAGCTTCATTGGGTTGGAATTTGATTAATTTGTACTCTACAGTATCCCCAACAAATAATATATGGCAATGTTAATGCTTAATAAATATTGAAACAAAAATAAAAATGAGTATCTCCTAAGGAAGTTATTATTGTAGATATTAAAGAGGCTTCCTAGCACAAAGAAGGGAGAAAAGTCTTCAAAACACTGGAATTAACACATGTCGAAAAATAAAAATGAAAACATGTTTTTAAAATTCAAGGAGTACCAAGTTTGGCTGTGCATTGAAACCTTGATTGGAGTCAAAAAGATGAAGCTAAAGAGAAGGAATTGATATGAATGTCAGGGGTAGTGTCTAAGCTAAGAATCAGGATGAAGAATTATACTGGTGAAGTCAGCAATGAGAAAAGTCAAGAGGGAAGTATAAAACAAAATAAGAGCAAGTAGACAACAGTGCAAAAATGTAGGAGAGGACACTGGAAATTCCAAATAGTCAAAGGCAGAATGAGAATGAGATTGGGTGTCAAAGTAAGACTTCAGAGTAGAAACAAAAATGGTGTAAGAATAAGAATAGTCCAGGCAAGACTGGGGAATGCAAACAATAGAACCAGGGTGGTAGATTTTATAATACACATCTAGTGGTTGTAATGCTAGTAAAGAGCAAGCCTGAGAGTCAGATCATGAATTATCTGTGGCCAAGCAATGAGATTTGCACTTTATTTGGAAGGCTGTGGGGAGCTCTTGAAGAATTTTTAGCTAGGGAGTGACATGATTAGTTCTGTGTTGTATAAAGTTCACTCTGGCAGCTGTGCAGAGTGTATAATTGAAAATGGTAATAAACTTGCAGAACAGAATTTAGGCTTTCCTGGAGTAATTAAATGAAACCTTCTTTAATGAACAAGAACACTATTACCCAACATCCAGATCAATATATAAAACTTAATCAATAAAAGCACAAGGATTTCTGCTGTAGAAGTCAAATCAACAGGTCTGTTAATGTAAGTGATTTTAGTGTCTATTTAAAACCAGAAATACATAGAATAAACATGCTCTATCTTTGTCTTATCGGAGCTCTAGCTCAGATATATGCTACTTAAAGCTAGTTACAAAATTCATATTATGAATGGTAATTTACTAATAAGTATTTGTAAGGAACTTGAGCTTCCTAGGTGGCACTAAGGGTTAAAGAACCTACCTGTCAATGCAGGAGATGATAAGAGATGAGTGCTTGATCCTTGGGTCAGGAAGATTCCCTGGAGTAGGGCATAGCAATCCACTCTAGTATTCTTGCCTGGAGAATCCCAGGGACAGAGAAGCCTGGCGAGCTACAGTTCATAAAGTCACAAAGAGCTGGACACGACTGAAGCAATTTAAGGTGCACGCACACACACATGTAAGGAACTTATTCCAAAGATTAAGCCCTTCATATTGCACAAGTATCTTCATCCTACACTGAAATTATTAAGGACTCCAACACGTCCGTTCCTTATTGAATCTTATCTTTCAATAACAGAAACATGACATTCTTTTCCTTTTATCCATTGTTTCAGAATGCATGCTAGGGATCAAAATACAATATTTAGAGGGGAATCTGCTGTCGATTTCTTAAAGGAAGATGAAATATTAATTTCCCTTTCAAATAATAGCTGTTTTCCAATGACTCTTGAGTTATCTATATATTTAAATATATCAACAGCACTCCTCAGTCACTATGCAGAGTACCAACAGAGGGAAGGCTAAATTAGATAGCCAAACATGTTCATTTCTGATCTCCAGAGTAAACTGTAAAATTTTCTTAAGAAATTTTGCAGTAAAGAAGCAAAGGTCCTTGCAGATCTCAGCCAATCTAAACTGGACATTTGTTATATTCATCTCTCTTTTACACATTTAAGGAAATGCAATATTTTGACATGTCCCTTGTTACCTAGTCCAAGTTTGTTGTGGCTGCAGCACTGCAGACCAATAAATCTGAGAGATGAGATGTTAAGGCAAGAAATACGACTTTATTCAGAAAGCCAGCTGACCAAGAAGACAGCAGACTAATGTCTCAAAATAACCATCTTACCAGGGTCTGAATGTCAGGTCCTTTTATGGAACAGAGATGGGGGACAGTGAGGAAACAAAGTAAAAACTCATTAATTTTGCTTCCCAGGTGGCGTTAGTGGTAAATAAATAAATAAATAAATAAATAAATAAATAAACTACTTGCCAGTGCAGGAGACACAGGAGACACAGATTCAATCCCTGCATCAGGAAGCTCCCCTGGAGTAAGAAGTGGTAACCCACTCCAGTATTCATACTGAAAAAATCCACAGGAAGAGGAACCTGGGGAGCTATAGGCTATAGGGCTGCAAAGTGTCAGACAGTATACACACAATCTTGCAAATGTCTCCTAGAATGGCAAGTCTCAAGCCAGGGATGTGCTAAGTTCTTCCTTCCTGCTATCCACAGGTGGACAGGGTCCTAAACAAAGGTTCTTTAGTTTAACATTCAGGCAGAGGAGCAGGATTCTCTGAGGCAGGTAATTACATATGATTATAATAACAAAAGCAATGAAAAGGAAGTCAAAGAAACAGCTCTAACATGGAGTATATTTTTTTTTCCTTGCAACATCTATTGGACAAGAAACTGGTATTATCTAGTATCCTTGGGCTTTCCTGTGTGAAAATAGTAATAAAGATCCTACTGCCCAAGGTTACTAATAATATTTTACTCTTCATTTTTTTTTCTCTTTTATTTTTTCTAAATCAAACAACAACAAAAAAGGGTTCAGCCTCTTTCAAGAAAATGGTGGTTTTTCTTAGACTTAAGTAACCTACATATAAACCTAGGTTGAAAGCCCATGAGAAGAACTTGGCATTGCAAACTAAGATGACATAATAATTGTATTTCATTTTTATTTTATTCAACTATTAGCAACCTCCTTACATGCTGTGAGAAGAAGAACGGGTCTCATGTTCAAACCTAAGAATTAGAATTACAACCGTATCTTTTCCACAGAATCTATATGAGGATTTGTTAGGGGCATCCTTTAAGATACTGAGGAGTCCCTGGCTGAATGTGGTATTAAACAAGGCCACAACTTGCTAATTCATACTGCCTCTGGCAGAAGAAGCAATAATTGTCCACACTGAAAAATTTATTAAAAGTTTCACATTTACAAGACACAATTCACTTTTCAATAGAAAGCTAGAGGAAATTGAAACTATCTCATTTTAAAATCCAACTGAGTAGTTTTGCTTCCATTTCCCAAAAAGAGCCAATGTATTACTTCATCCAGTGGTAAAAGTGACAGGAGGGTAATAAAACAATGGAAACTTAATGAAAAAAACTATAAACAACTTGTCTAAGCAATAGAATATTTTCTATTTCCAAAAGTGTTCTTTTAATTTAATGATTAGCAGGAATGTATAAGGAATTTAATAAACACATAAAAGTAAAGATGTGCTATTTTAGATGTCAGTTAAATTGAGTTGTATTAATGATACAGTATTAAATATCCATTTTACTTTTGGACATGAAATTCCAAATACGTTTACGCTATTTTAAGACACATTTTGGATGGGAAGTTTAAAATTGTGAACTTGGTGAAATCTTCAGAATAGATCTAATTGGAAAATAAATAAATAACAAATTTAATTTCAAATTTCAGGATCTAAGATGGAATACTCTGAAAGTTTCTTTTTGATGTTGTCTTATGGTATTTTAAGTGGCCTTAGGTCAAACACTTCATTTTTGTTTGGTAACTCATCACCTTTAGTTTTTATTACCTATCTTTGATGTATTAATTCCACCCAGTAAGTGACAATAAATTTCACTATATTTAGAATTACTACTTTAGTTAAAAAATTTGTCAGTAGAAAACCTGGAATCCTTTCATAGTCTAAAACCTGATTTATTTATTTTAATGCATTGTTTCAGGATAGCAGAGGCTTTCAGGACTGCACATCTCACCTTGTAACATGGTCCTCATTATTATTCATTTATTATGTGTGTGTTTAGCTGCTAGTCATGTCTAACATTTTGTGACCCATGTAGCCCACCGGGCTTCTCTGTCCATGGAATTCTCCAGGCAGTAATACTGGAGTGGGTTGTCATTTCTTCCTCTAGGTGATCTTCCCCACCCAGGGATAGAACCCATGTCTGCATTGCAGGTGGATTCTTTACCACTTAGTCACCTGGGAAGCCCCCATTTAGGATGTGATACAACACAAATCAACAAAAGTTCATTTTAGAATTTGCTTAATCAGGCTTTGCCTGATACCTTTTCACTTTTTGTCATAGATCTCAGTTCCGAGGGAAGAGTATGCAGATTCACAGGCAAGGGATATACTGAGGAGTTTCTCAGGCTCCAGATCTGTGAGGAAGGGATCTAGGGCAAAGGTAGGTATGGAAATGTGATGCAGGTTAACAAAGACTTCACCTGATCCTGTTCATGACTGTCCCTCCTCCGGGCAAGGGGCTTAGCTACTTTACTTCACACTGTGGCCACTTGGTTGATATGGGCTGCTCTCTAGGGTTTTCTGTTTGTTTGTTTGTTTTCTCTAGGGTTTATTATTTTGTTTTCCAAAATATATACTAGGAAGTCTCGATGATAGTGAAAGAGGTGAGTGAAAAAGCTGGCTTAAAACTCAGCATTCAGAAAACTAAGACAAAGGCATCTGGTCCCATCACTTCATGGCAAATAGATGGAGGTCAGTGGAAATAGTTACAGACAGTATTTTAGGGGGCTCCAAAATGACTGCAGATGGTGACTGAAGCCATGAAATTAAAAGACGCTTGCTCCTAGGAAGAAAAGTTATGACCAACCTAGACAGCATATTGAAAAGCAGAGACATTATTTTGCTAACTAAGGTCCGTCTAGTCAAAACTATGGTTTTTCCAATAGTCATGTATGGATGTGAGAGTTGGACTATAAAGAAAGCTGAGCAGCGAAGAATTGATGCTTTTGAACTGTGGGGTTGGAGAAGACTCTTGAGAGTCCCTTGGACTGCAAGGAGATACAAACGGTCAATCCTAAAGGAAACCAATCCTGAATATTCACTGGAAGGACTGATGTTGAAGCTGAACCCCCAATACTTTGGCCACCTAATGCAAAGAACTAACTCATTTGAAAAGACCCTAATGCTGGGAAAGATTGAACGTGGGAGGAGAAGAGGACGACAGAGAATGAGATGGTTGGATGGCTTTGCCCACTCAATCGACATGAGTTTGAGTAAACTCCAGGAGTTGGTGATGAACAGGGAGGCCTGGCATGCTACAGTCCATGGGGTCACACAGTCGAACATGACTGAGGGACTGAACTGAACTGAATTAAAGGTCTTTCAAATGGACAGTGTCAAAATAATTTGGTTATAACTGTTAGAAGCAACATTTCTAGCAGCTAAACATCTCAGGACTTGAAAGTAAAATTCCAGTTATGTATGTTACCCACTATGGGCTTCCCTGGTGGCTCAGTTGGTAAAGAATCTTGCCTGCAATGCAGGAGATGTGTGTTCTATCCCTGGGTCAGGAAGATCCGCTGGAGAAGAGCATGGCAAACCATTCCAGTATTCTTGACTGAAAAACTCCATGGGCAGAGGGGCCTTGTGGCCTACAGATCATGGGGTTGCCAAAGAGTCAGACACAACTGAGTGACTGAGCACACTCACAAAGTAGTAAAAGAGGGCTAGGAGTCTTATAAACTTCCATAAAACAATCATAATTATCTCTTAATATTTGTAAAAGTAATAGCCACACTTTTCCAGCCTTTTCTCAAAGTATCTGGCAGAACCTCTGCATATAGTCTCTTTTGAGCACAAATGATAAAATAAGAGCTGTAAAAAATAGCCATACTTAGGTAGGGTGACCAATTAAGAAAACTTTCCATATCACCTACTATTTAGCAATAAATTTTCTGATCTCCATCTGTTTCAATCCACAATCTGAAAAACTGTGGAAGCCCTTGACTTTCTGTGGTGTGAGAAGGCCAAGAGAAACAATTAAGATTATCTTACTTATATAATTATGCATTTTTATTGCATTGTAGCTAATTATAACTAAATAGCTATCTTCTAAATTAAAAAAGAAATTTAACATCATATAACACATTGTTTCTTTTTCATTCTCTTTTTGGCTTTAAGTAATATTTTATTGTGTCAGGTCTAGTGCAGCTTTTTCTGTGTTTCATTGCTTTAGAAATCCTAGGAAATATTCCTGTACCCTCATAGCTCTAAATCCCAGGGAGACCTCAAAAGGAATGTGATTGTTTCTCATGGTACTAGTTATAGTTTCCAGCTACATCACAATCCAGGGCTTCTCTCTGACGGAGAAGTCTCCTTATCAGAACCCAGGAGGAGACTGGGACATCTCACCCCTTCTCCACTGTAACTTCATCTTTGTACCTTCAGGGAGTGAAGTCTGCCACTCTAGGTGCTTATGTGAATTGTGCTTTCTGGAGCTCTCCTCTAAATTATTTCCTTTCTGGATGAATTTGCTTAAATAAATCCTGTCTAAAAAGTGCCTCCTCATTAGCCTTCTTTACTCTCTCTTCTCACCTTATCTTTGCCTTCCAGACCATATCTCTTTGTATTTTAAACACAATGGACACTGCTGTTTACTAAATCTGTGCGAGAAAAGTGAGGACTAATGCATCACTTATGCAAACCTTTGCCACTGATGCAGTCTGTAAAACAGCAGGATATACACATTTTCATTTCTGCCACTCTGTATATTTCTCTAGGGGCCAGCCAGAAAGCTACGCTTCCTTTCAATATATGATAAGCCTGGATTCTATTTTAGGTTTGTAAAAATAAGAAGTGTTCTCCAGAGGATTGTTTATATCATTTCTGTGCCACACTCTAAAATGGAAATGACACTTGATATCCATCCCTTACAGACATCAGGGGAACTTATTTTTCAGGAGCAAACAACCTAGCTATGCAAAATGACTGTATCTAGATACCAAGGCTGTCAAAAAGACACTTATTTAGTAGATTACATATTAGAATTCTTTGTTGTTGCTGTTGTTGTTTTTTCTAGGCTTCCTATTCCCTCTCTTAAAAAAAAAGTTCACACACATTTTTGGATTATTTTTTCAATACAGGTTGATACAAAATATTAAATATAGTTTCTTGTGCTTATATCTATTCTTCTCAAACTATTCCAAAGATGTAGGAGGGAAGCCTTGCAAATTCATTCTATGAGGCCACTATAACCCAGATATCAAAACCAGATTAAGATATCACATAAAAAGCAAGTTACAAGACAGTATCTCTCATGAAAATAGATGAAAAAATTCTTTACAAAGTATTAACAAATGGAATCCAATAATACATTAAAAAGATCACACGTCATGATCAAGTAAGATTCATTCAATGGTCACAAGGCTGGTTCAACATAGACGAATCAACACTTTGACAAAAGAAAATACAAAAAAACACATAATCATATCAACAGACACAGAAAAAAGCATTTGATAAAATTTAATGTCCACTCATGACAAGCACTTTGGTATACCACCAAAGTGGTATAGAGTGTCTCTATACATTCATGGCAAAACCACAGCCAACAAAATACTCAATGGTAAAAAGCTGACAATCTTCCTGCTAAATTCAGGAAAGAAGAATTCCAGTTTCACCACTTTTATTCAGTATAGTACTGGATGTCCTAGCCATGGCAATAAGATAAGAAAAAATGAATAAATAAAAAGTATCCAAGTTGAAAGGGAAAAGGTAAAACTGTCACTCTTTGTAGATGACATGACAGTGAAGAATCTGCCTGCAACATAGGAGACCCAGGTTTGATCCCTGGATTAGGAAGATCACCTGGAGAAAGAAATGAAACTCACTCAAGTATTCTTTCCTGGAGAATCCCATGGACAGAGGAGCCTGGTAGGTTACAGCCCATGGGGTCACAAAGAGTTGGACACAACTGAGTACTAAGCACAGACATCCTAGCCACAGCAATCAGATAAGAAAAAGAAAAGTATCCAAATTGAAAAGGAAGAGGTAAAACTGTCACTGCTTGCAGATATGATATTCCATATAGAGAACCCATTGTTTATTTTATTCACAATAACTAGAGGGTCTAGGAAAGTAGAATTAGTCTTTGAAAAGTTTTCAGGGGACTTCTTTCACAAGATTCAAAGAGACAGATTTCTATTCACATGCAGGACAAGAAAAACTAAAGATTGGAATAAAGGGTGTGAATAAAGTATTCAGTCCTAAATCATGCTAGTCTACTATTATTAAGTTAGAGTTCATGTGAATTCATTCAGTCTGTCAATGTGTTTTCTTATTGAAGCATTTATACCATTTACATTTAAGGTAACTTTGGATACACTAATGCTTAAATCTATCCCTTTGTTATTTTCCTTCTGTCTGTTTCCTTTAGTTATTCTTTTTCCCTTTTCTCTCTTTTTTAAAGTTCTTGTTACTTTAACTCTCCCCTCTGCCATGTATTTGATGTTTATTTATGGTCTGTAATTAAATCAGTATCAAAGCCATATCTCTGTGTATGGTTTTATATACCTTCTCACACATCATATATTATATGTCTATCCATAAATATATATATATGGTACACAATCTTCCAGTGTCAACAGTGTACTGCTTTAAGTGAAGTGTGGAAGTGGCACTTTCATTTAGATCCCTTTATCTCCCTCACCTTTTTAAAAACTAATTGATAAATTAATTAATTTTGGCTGTGCTGAGTGTTTGTTGCTGTGTACTGGCTTTCTCTAGTTGCAGCAAGCAAGTACCTCTCTCTGCTGTGGTGCAGAAGATTCTCATTGTAGTGAGCTCTCTTGTTATGGATCACAAGACCTAGATACATAGGCTTCAGTACTTCTGGCTTGAGGGGTTCAGGAGTTGTGGCTGTTGGGCTCTAGAGCACAACTCAATATTTTCGGTGCACGGGGCCTCCGTGGCATGTGGAATCTTTCCAGACCAGGGATTGAACTCTTGTCCCCTGCATTGGCAGCCGGTCTCCTATCCACTGTGCCACCAGGGAACTCCTTCCTCAGTTATAAATACCACTATTTTGAGTATGAAATGATGTTTCTTTTTGTTTAAATCATAAAATATATGAGGGAAAAGAACAGTCTGTTGTGAAAATATCCCTTGTTATTTCCAGTGTTTATCCTTCTTTCCTGATATTATAAGATTCTTTCTCTCATCATTTCCTATTTATTAAAACTCTCTTCAGCCATTTTTAAAGAACAGTTATGCTAGTGATAAATTATTTTTTATTTTTCTTTGCCTAGGAATGTATTTATCTCATCTTTGTTTTTCAAAGATGACTTTAGTAGATATGGAATTCACAACTGGCCGTTCCTTTCCTGCAGAGCTTCCTTCTGGCCTCCATGGTTTCAGATGAGAAATCCATAGTTGTATGAACCCTATAAGCAATACATGTTTCTCCTTAACTGATTTCAAGACATTTTCCTGGTCTTTGGTTTACAGAATTGTGATTATGATGTGTCTTGTCATGGATTTCTTTGGGTTTATCCTACTTAGGATTCATTTAGCCTCTTAAATCTGTATATTTTTGTATTTTGACAAATTTGAAAAGTTTTCAGCCATTATTTTTTTTTCAATATTCTTTTACCTTTGCTATTTTTCTTCTCTCCTCTGACAATTTGATGAAATAAATGTTTGATATTTGTTTCTCCACAGGTCCATGAAGCTCTGTTGTTATTAAGTATATATATATATATATATATATATATATATATTTCTGTTAATGTATTTTTCAGTTCCATAATTTTCATTTGCTTCTTTTTTAATCAAAAGTTGAGAATGTGCATTTTATTATTCTGAGATTTTTATCTTATATTTCTTTTAAAAACATTTAAAAATTTGAGTATACTTACTTAACAATTTTATGTGAGTTTCAGGTGTACAATAAAGTGATTCAGTTTTATATATATATATATATGTATTCTTTTTCAGATTATTTTATAGGGTATTACAAGATATTGAGTATAATTCCCTTTGCCATATAATAGGACTTTGTTGTTTATCCTTTTACATATAGTATTGTGTATATGTTAATCACACGCTCCTAACTTACCTGCCATTTGCTTCTTTTATGTAATGTATTTCTTTGTTCAGACGTTCTATTTCCAAAGCAATTTGTAATAAATTGCTAAAAAAATTTCCCATTAGGTCTTCTTTAAAATTCTTGTCAGATAATTCCATCATATGATTCACCTCAGTGTTTGCATGATTGTCTTATATGCAAGTTGTCATTTTCTTGTCATTTTTAGCATAATGGATTATTTTCTACACATACTGAACATTTTTTTTTTCATATTATGTTACAGGAGACTCTGGTTCCTGTTTAAATATTTTAAGAGGAGGTCACATTACTTATGTTTAACAGACAGGTCTTCTGTGTATTAAAGTCCCAATGACCCATTTAATTTTCTGCATTAATTAATGTAATGTTCTTCTGGTATTTTTGGTATCTGATGCTGCTGGAGCACCCCACTGATCGCTGCTGAAGCTGCCTACAGGGCTAGAAGGGGTTTCCACAGACAGGGTCACCAGATGTCTCTTGGTGTGTGCGTGCTAAGTTGCTATAGTCATGTCGGACTCTTCGTGACCCCATGGACTGTAGCCCATCAGGCTCCTTGGTCCATGGGATTCCCCAGGCAAGAATCCTGCCGTGGGTTGTCATTTCCTTCTCCAGGGGATTTTCCTAACCCAGGGATTGAACTCACATCTCTTATGTCTCCTTCATTGGCAGGCAGGTTTTTTACCACTAGCACCACCTGGGAAGTATCTCTTCATGGTGTAATTAGTAAATTCTCATGACCTAAGATGGGTTTTCCTGGTGGTTCAGTGGTAAAGAATCTGTAATTCAGGAGTCACAGGTTCAATCCCTGGGTCAGGAAAATCCCCTGGAGAACGAAATGGCAACTCCAGTATTCTTACTGAGGAAATCCCATGGACCAAGGAGCCTGGCGGACTAGAGTTCATGGGGTCAAAAAAGAATTAGACATGAGTTAGCAACTAAACAACAACAACAGGGACTCAGAGACTTCCCAGGCTGGATGCTTGTCTTGGTGAGTCCATCTTACTGGTCCTTCTTCCCTATCCTAAGGTCTGCACATGTGACCGGGTAGTTTCAGGCCAGTGGCGATGAAGAGTTTTTCCGGCCAAGTCAATTGCTGTAGCTAAGTACCCCTTGTCTGTTTTATCTTCCTATCTCCTTGTTTCCCATCAAAGAAAGGAATCCCTGGGCCTGGTGAGAAAAGGAGTGCTTCCTTGGTTATTTCTTTGTGTCAGGTCTCCCTACTGATTTTCTTTCAGGTGACTCAGCTGGCAAAAGAAATTCTGGGAGACTCTTAATAAATACAGGGAGGGAGTAAGACCATCTGAGTTGGTGTTTGTTTTTATATTGGAGATCAAGAAGCAGGTAACTGTCCTGTTGGACAGGAATATATAATACAACCTGCTGCTCTATTAATTCTCCAGTCCTGGATCCAAAGTAAGTTTACCCTATTTTTACCACCTTTCTTCTTTGGTTCACTCTTGTGTTATTTCCATGATTTATAACTGTACTTATCAAGTAGGAGTGGGGAGGAACAGGGAGAAGCAGCTCTACATAATCTTGTATCAACTGAGATAATATTCAATTTGGACACCTAGATAGTGATATAAATATCCATCTGCCTGAAGTAGTGCATAGAATGCCTCTCCCAGTGGGATGGTTGAGTTAACCTTGGACTTTATTCCAGTTCAGTACTTTCTGGCATTTCAATCTCCAGTAAAGTTCATTAAGAAAGAATATATGTACATTTAAGAGCAAAGAAAGATTTGCTTAACTAGAAGATATTATTTTCCATTATGTTGGAAACCCTAAACATGTAAGGCAGTTTCCTCATGGGGGCCTCTTATGTAAAATAAGATATATCTCTCAGTTTTATGCAGCAGATTTTACTGTACAAAAATTCTCCATAAAGAATTTCCACATGTCAACCTCATAGAAGCTCAGAAAGGTGGAAGAATAGTCCAGGTACCTGCCACTAAAATTCAAAAAACTTTTGCTTCAAAGTTTAAAGCACTGTTTAAAATGCCTTCACATGCAATGTTCTAAGCCTTCTGATATTCCCAGGTTCTATCATCTCTGGAGCTTATTCAAAGATGTAATAGTTACTGTCAATGCATAATAATGCTCAAAGTATGCTCAAACCACTGCACAATTGCACTCATCTCACACACTAGCAAAGTAATGCTCAAAATTCTTCAAGGCAGTCTTCAACAGTACATGAACCGTGAACTTCCAGATGTTCAAGCTGGATTTAGAAAAGGCAGAGTAACCAGAGATCAAATTGCCAACATTCATTGGCACATCGTAAAAACAAAAAAGTTCCAGAAAAACATCTACTGATGCCTTATTGACTATGCCAAAGGCTTTGACTTTGTGGATCACAACAAACTGTAGAAAATTCTTAAAGAGATGGGAATACCAGACCACCTGACCTGGCTCCTAAGAATTCTGTATGCAGGTCAAGAAGCAACAGTTAGAACTGGACACGGAATAATAGATTGGTTTCAAATCGGAAAAAGAATACATCACAGCTGTATACTGTAACCCTGTTTATTTAACTGATATGCAGAGTACGTCGTGAGAAATACTGAACTGGATGAATCCCAAGCTGGAATCAAGATTGCCAGAAGAGATATCAATAACCTCAGATATGCAGATGACACCACCCTTATGGCAGAAAGTGAAGAAGAACTAAAGAGCCTCTTGATGAAAGTGAAAGAGGAGTGAAAAATCTGGCTTAAAACTTAACATTCAGAAAACTAAGATCATGGCATCTGGTCCTATCACTTCATGGCAAAAGGATGGGGAATCAATGGGAACACTGAGAGACTTTATTTGGGGGGGGGGGCTCCAAAATCACTGCAGATGGTGACTGAAGCCATGAAATTAAAAGACGCTTGCTCCTTGGAAGAAAAGTTATGACCAATCTAGACAGCATATTCAAAAGCAGAGACATTACTTTGTCAACAAGTTCTGTCTAGTCAAAGCTATGGTTTTTTTCAGTCATGTATGGGTGTGAGAGTTGGACTATAAAGCTGAGCTCCAAAGAATTGATGCTTTTGAACTGTGGTGTTGGAGAAGACTCTTGAGAGTCCCTTGGACTGCAAGAAGATCCAGCCAGTCCATCCTAAAAGAAATCAGTCCTGAATATTCATTGGAAAGACTGATGTTGAAGCTGAAACTCCAATACTTTGGCCACCTGATGTGAAGAACTGACTCATTTGAAAAGTCCCTGATGCTGGGAGAGATTGAAGGCAGTAGGGGAAGGGAATGACAGAGGATGAGATGGTTGGATGGCATCATCAACTCTATAGCCATGAGTTTGAGAACCTCTGGGGGTTGGTGATGGACAGGGAGGCCTGGTATGCTGCAGTCCATTGTGTCGCAAAGAGTTGGACATGACTGAGCAACTGACCTGCACTGAACTACATCTCATAACAATAAGTCCATTTCTCTGTCTTTCCTCATCTCAGTCACAAGGGAAAACTAAACTGCAACAGCAATATAAATTAAGCATTCCTGCTAACTGGCAGGAAAAAGAAAAAACAAAATAAAACAGAAAGCCCTCTTGTGGCCCAAGGGAAATTTGTGTGCCAAATAAAAAAAGAAGGATTAAACGACATCTGTGTCTGGGTCAAAAAGAGATATTTCTATGCCTAATCTATGGCTTGGCCTCAAATGTTTGTTATTTGCATATCATGCTTATTGATGCTTCAAATGAAAAAGCACAATTGCTAATCCTAAACTAAGATTACACTACAGTGACGTTTGTTAATGGGCAGGAAATTTAGTGTGAACAGGGCTTAAAAACTGAAATTTGATATTCAGCATCTGCATTCAGTTTCCCCTGCCACCAGCTGGCATGCAATAGGTAGTCCTTTATATATCCCACCCAAGTGAGAGAAGAAATTTCAACTAAACTCCATTGAATCATCACGTGCAGATGACAATGAAATACAGGGACAAGTGAGGGTTCTTGCACACCATCTTTTCAGTAACCTTGGCAAATAACAGGGTAAAGGAAGAGGGTAATGTTTCCTTTGGAAACCTAGGTATTGATATAAATATCCATCTGCCTGAGGTAGCACATAGAATACCTCTGCTCATGGGATGGTCAAGGTAACCTTGGACTTTGTTCCAGATCAGTAGTTTCTAGCATTTCAGCAAAATAGAAGATGTGGCAGGGCTCACACTTAAGAATGCTGAGCCAACCATTCTGTGATGCTTATCCTGAAATTTCTCTGGAGAGACACCACCTGTCCATGTCAGACAGCCCCTGGAAGCTTCTTATGTCTCTACGTCCCTTGTTGATCATATGCTTTTGATGTTTACCTCAAAGTCATGGCAGGATGCTGTTTGTGCTAAGCTGGGATACATGCACAGCTACCTTAAAACAATTGGTGTGGATTTCTCTTTAAAAATTGTCCCCCATGCTTACACCAACATTCATGTCCATCTAGCAATGTTTTCTGATATTTCTGTAATGTGAAGTGACTTCCCTGGAGCCAATATTTCCAAGCTCCTCTAGTTCCTTCAGGGAGATGAGCCATAAGGTTTAGAAGCCAGTGCACTAAGGCTGAAGTCTGCTGGCCAGCAGCCTGAGATGGTGCACACTGCCAGTTAGCTTACTCGAGGCCAGCTGGCAGAGTGAGACGTGGGGACAGCTGCATCTTATAAATGGACATCTGTGGCAAGGCTGCACTCCAGGCCTTCCAGGCTGGCATGGAATTAAAGGGCCCATTCTTCCTCAATGATAGGAGTCACCACCTAACCAAAGATGTGATACCCACTTGGCAGAGGAAAGAAAGAACACACCCAAAGCTGAGATGTTTAAAGTATTGAAGCTGCACTCTCTCAACCCTATGAGTTTAACTGGAAAAATCCTATTAGAGTCATTTTTTTTTCTTTACTTCACAGATCAAAGCAATAGTGAACTGTGGACAAAAATCAATTTTGTTTTGTGTAGTCCACCAAAGAATAAATATTATGTGTGTGTTTTTATATACATTGTTTATATGTATATATATATATGTGTGTGTGTGTGCATATAAATAAATATATGCATAAGGAAAGGAAAGTGAAGTCACTCAGTCATGTCTGACTCTTTGCGACCCTTATGGACTGACTGCAGCCTCCCAGGCTATTTGGTCCATGGGATTTTCCAGGCAAGAGCACTGGAGTGGGTTGCCATTTCCTTCTCTAGGGGATCTTGCTGACTCAGGGATCAAACCAGGGTCTTCGGCATTGCACACAGAGGGTTATACAAATATGAATATATATACATATATACACACATGTACACAACTATATATATACTTATACATCCATACATACTTGTGTGTTCATTAAGAGAGTAGATAACAGTTATAAAATTTCACACTGAAAAATCTCAGTTGTTTAAATTTTTAAGTTTTAACCATGTCTGGGCAATAACAGGTGAATGGCTTTGTTCAATGGAATTCTCAGAAGTCTTTCTCCAGGAGAGATTGATTATTGATTATATTCCTATGAAATATTACTAATAGTAGAGAAGATTGTCCAGAAGACAATGAGGTCCCATAGAAAAAACTATTATAGTGTTTCCACAGACACTGACTCTATCAATATGCTTAGGTACACACACACACACAGAGCATCCTTCAATAAAATAACTGTAATGCAGTGGATAAAAAAAAGTCTTTCTGATTTTTTCCTACAGCATTTTACAAAGGTTTTTACAAGCACATGTGTGTTTATATAAAGAATGTCCATGATGAGGGTGATGCTGCTAAGTCACTTCAGTCGTGTCCGACTCTGTACGACCCCATGAACTGCAGCCTACCAGGCTCCTCCGTCCATGGGATTTTCCAGGCAAGAGTACTGGAGTGGGGTGCCATTGCCTTCTCCTATGATGAGGATATAGTATGCCACTTATCTGATGGCTAGAATGTCATGGGGCAACGTTAAGGAAATGCCATCCTGATCTCTGTCACTTCAGAGAAGGAAGTGTGATTTATGGCAGGAAATTGAAGAATTAAACATGTCTCTTGATTCAGTCATGTAAAAACTACTGTCTGAGTACTGGTTACAGGAGGACGAAATAATGAAGGAAAAGCAGGAGGAGATCCTGTATTGTTCATAGACCTGTGTAACTTTGGGGCATTAAGAGATGCTCTAAAAGTGCTTGGACCTATGTCGCTAGGTTTTTAGTGCTGCCTATGGAACACAGGTCCAGATCAGGACAAGGAAGACTCCAGAGAACATTATCTCCTTAGGAAGCTCACACACCACAGTGGGATGTCTAGTGGAAGCTGGTGGTGTCTCTTCCCACCAAGAACTCTGATTCTCAGGACCACATAACTGGAACCACATGCAGTGATTCTTGATGGACATCTTGGTCTTCAGCAGTAGACTTGGTGTATTAAAGAAAGAAAACAATGGTAGCTAGTCATGGTGATGGTGCTTAGGAAGACACAGTGGCTGTTATGAAGGATCAGTGCTCTGACAAACAGCTAGAAGTCATCTCTTTAACCCCTGAAACTGTGAACTTTCCTGGCTGAGGTTAGTGATAGCTGGGGATGTAATACCATTTAGCTGCATAGACAGTGACTATGGGAGGTGGTGTGTTAGTTGCTCAGTCATGTCTGACGCTTTACAACCCCATGGACTGTAACCTGACAGGCTTCTCTGTCCATGGGATTTTCCAGGCAAGAACACTGGAGTGGGTTGCCAGTTCCTTCCCCAGGGGATCTTCCCAACCCAGGGATCGAACCCAGGTCTCCCACATTGCAGGCAGACTGTCAAAAACAGGTGCTGCCTGTTCAAAAAAGCCCATTTGATGGGAAATACGTGTAACTCTATGGCTGATTCATATCAACGTATGACAAAACCCACTGGAAAAAAAAAAGCCCATTTGGGAGCAACAGCAACACTCCACAGAAGATGTTTCTTTCTCTCACTCTCTCCTTTTTTCTCTCTTAGACAAAACTGTGTGATTTGTGGGATCTTAGTTCTCCAACCAGAGACTGAATGGGCCAGAGCAGTGAAAGCACTCAGTTTCAACCACTGGACCACCAGAGAATTCCCACAGCAGAAATTTCAAGCACAGTCAGGCATGAGTGCCCAGGAGAGTGGGTTTTGTCTTAAGCATTAAGAGAAACAGGGTTTCATTTGTGATAGGGAATCAATTGCCTCTTGTGTGCCCTCTGAACTACTTTTGGCTACCAGTGGTATGGAATGGATTCTGCAAGTAGCTCTGTAGTTTTATCCATCAAACTCAAATGAATTTTGTTTTATACAGTGAAATCATATTTCTTAACAATGTAATTTTAATAACATGATTTGATATGGAAATAGTACAACAAAAGTGTTGTAAACTATATCTGGGATATTATCTAGAAAATAGAATAACATAGAAGACTGGAAAAACTAAAAAAATATTAATGTAGATAAAGTTGATATTGGCAGAATTCTGAAAGATGATTATTTATTATGTATATAAAGAGGGCTATTGCTTCAAAGAAGGAATATTTGACCATAACATCACATATGAAAGCTTTCTTATTTTAAAATTTGTGAAGATTTTCAAGAGCTCTACTGTTTGGCTACATTGGAATATATTTGGGGCAGGAAATCAGGCATGTGCTCATGCATTCGAAAAAGATTTCAAGCATTAATTTAGAACTGACTCTATCTGAAGCTCTCTGCTTATCCCCAGGGAGAAAAAGTTGAACAATATATAGTCCATGCATGGCAGAACCTCAGAGAGCAGCAGGGCTGTCAAAGAGGGAAAGGGTGCATAAGCAAGCCACTATGATGTGTTTTGATAGGTTCCATGGTAGATATATGTACAGATTACTGTGAGAATACAGAGGAAGGAAACCATATTCTTGCCAAGGGTACAAGGAAAGATTTCAGAGAAAGGTGACATTAATGCTGAGTCCTGAAGGGTAATTAGAAATCCTGCCAGCAGATTGTGAATGTAAAGTAGGCCAAGCAGTGGGAACATTGCACAACGGGAACAATTTGTCAAAGGGCACACAACATTCGGGGAATTCTAAATAGATAAATAAGACCAGAAGACAGGCTATATCCAAAGGGACAGAGGGCAGGGGAGTAGATATGATGTATAGTAAGTGAAGAGGAGGGTAGACTTTAAATTGTATTTAAATGTAAACAGAGGAACTGATTAAAGGGTTACTGTAAAATACCAGGTTAGAAATGATGAAGAGCTGAAATAATAAGATAGTGGAGATCTGTGAAGGACACAGAACTTAGATATATAGATCAGGTAGACTCTGTGTTAATAGATGATGGGGCTTCCCAGATGGCGCCAATGGTATCCATTTGCCAATGCAGGAGAGAGAAAAGATGCAAGTTCATTCCCTGTGTCAGGAAGATCCCCTGGAAGAGGCATGGCAACCCATTCCAGTATTCCTGCCTGGAGAATCCCCATGGACAGAGGAGCCTGGTAGGCTACAGTCCACGGGTTCTCACAGAATTGGACACAACTGAAGCTACTTAGCAGTCAGCACAGGTAGATGCTACGACTGATTGATAGCTTAGGGACAGTGAAGAGGGAGCTAGGATGACTCCCACGTTTTAGCTGGATCTGTAGACAAACTCCCTTAACAAAGTATAAATTCTAAGAAAGAACACATTTGAAAGAGAAAAATAAGTTCTCTTTTGGACATGCTAAGTTTGGCATTTGTCAGTTTGATGTCTTCTGTTGCACTGTCAATTAAGGATGTGTTCAGTGGTAACTAGATTTACTGTCATTATTTCACAATGCTGAATCATTATGCTGTGCACCTGAAAATCACACTAATAAAAGGATATTAAAAGGGTGATTTCCCTGTGGCCCAGTGGTTAAGACTCCTCACTCCTGATGCAGAGGGCCTGGGTTCAACTCCTCATCAGGGAACCTGATCTTGCACACTGCAACTGAGAGCCTGCATGCTGCAACCAAGACCCAGTGCAGCCAAATATTACTAAATAAATTTTAAAAAAGAAAATAAGTAAAATAGCATTCGTTTTCAGGGGGAAAAAAAGGTGTTCAAATCAGAAGTTGGAATCTGTAATTTAGGAGGGTTGTGATTATAAGACAAGTGAATTCTGAAGTCATCCAAATGGTACATATATACAGTCACTGAAGACATAGGGAGAGATGAGATTGTTGAGTGGGGAAGTAGGAAGTATGGATGAGTGCTATGGCCTCAAGTTTGATCCCTACTCCTGCTTTGCAAAACCTCCTTATCAGTCGTATTTGGACAATCCTCATCTCCCCTTCATAGTCCTGGGTTTACCTGTGCAGTGATGGGTTTAGGAATCAGCATGTGATTTATTTCTAATTTATGACAATGGGGAAGAATCTGTGCATGTTTGGGCAAGACAGGAAAGGCTGACAGCTTATTTTAAAACTTCCTTTGCTACTAAAAGAGACAGAAAGGAAAAGATGAAAGCTAAATACGGCATTTTCAATTCTTACCAAGAAAAAAGTTACATAAGTTTATTTTAGGAACATAAGTCTAATCAGTAGCTTCAACACTCTCTTCTATTAAATGAGTACATGTGTATCTGTTGTGAGTATTTATGTCAGTGGCAGAGACGAATGATCCATAAATCATGCATGTATTCAGAAAATAATGTTCACTAAGTAGAAGCAGGGTTGGGGTTTTACAGAATGAGGAGAAAAGAGGGATACTTGTTCTGCTGACATAGTTCAGGTAGCAGTTTTCATCTTTCACTGGAAATTTGTGGTTGAAATATTTGCAGATGTGAGTATTTTTCCAGTTTTCCTGCGTCTTGCTTGGTATATCTGACACACAATCCCATCCTGATAATTGACAAAATAGTCTTTTCAAGAGCTTTTTAAAAATGTTTATCTATTCTATCTTTATAAATACATATTTCTGAATATATTTATTTGGCTGCACCAGGTTTTAGGTGCAGCATGTGGGATCTAGTTCCCTAACCGGGAATCAAACCAGGGTCCCCTGCATTGGGAGTCACTGGACCACTATGGAAATCCCTATCTATTTTTGACAAGCCTGATTGCTTTCAAAGTTCAAAATCAACAAAGCGAGAATTTCAAAAATAAACGAGGTAGGGGGAGTAGACATTTATTGAAAAAGGAAAATGTATCAAGGATTGAAGACAAAGGGACCTGGAGACTCTCTATCACATCTATTCTATACTCTTGCAGTTTGACATCAAATATCTTTCCTCTGATGCTTCTCTTCCACACTGCTCTGACATTAACCCATGGCTTCTAGAATATGCAGTGTGAATTGAGAAGGCAGCAAAAATAGCTGCCTGAGAGAGAAGGTTCAGGCTTTAAAGAGGAGATAACATGGGATTTAAAGCTGTAGAGATAAGCAGCAATTCATCACTTAGATGAAGTGGAAGCAGAGGAACCTCAACCAGCATGGTTTCTTGTAGAAGAGTCCCATAATTATAAGCATAAGGACATCAAGTTGAATGACAGAAAATGAGGTCAGAAATATTATTTGGAACCACTGAAATACAATGTGACAGAAATGAAGACTAGAGGCATGCTCAAGGATTCATAATTTTCTAATCACAGTCAGATTTAGTATGTGACTTAAAATCCATTGACTTAGGCAGGCAGGAAAGGTCAATAAAAACTTTGAAGAGATTCATTCCAGGGGTAATTTGAAAGCAGGAACAAAGCTGAACTAGAGATGTCAGAGGGAAGAAAAATAGCACATGGGAGAAATCTTTAAGTGAGGAGAGGTTTACTCAGATAAATTCTTTTGATGCATGAAAAGCAGCTCAAAGTCATGATAAAGCACATGGAGTCTTGTGCTCTGAATGGATTCTAGAGACAGATTGGATGGTTTTGAATCGTAGCATTGGTATTTACTAGAGGGCTAAAAGTAGGTAAATTACTAAAATCCTGGAAAATTACAAACCTATCTCATAAAGTTGTTATGAAGTTTCATATAATCTAATATATAATACCTAAATTCTTAAAATACTGTCAGGCAATTTATACTATCTCTTATTAGTTTATCAAAGGGATCACATTAGAGGTGGAATGGGGGCTCAAGAGGAAGGTGATATATGTATAAATGAAGTGAAATTTGCTCAGTTGTGTCTGACTCTTTGCGACCCCATGGACTAAACAGTCCATTCTCCAGGCCAGAATACTGGAGTGGGTAGCCATTCCCTTCTCCAGGGAATCTTCCCAACCCAGGGATTAAGCCCAGGTCTCCCACATTGCAGGTGGATTCTTTACCAGCTGAGCCACCAGGGAAGCCCGGTATATCTATACATATAGTTGATTCCCATTATTCTACAGCAAAAACTAACACAGGACTGTAAAGCAATTATACGCCAATCATAAAAATGGTGGGGATCAGGAATGCAAATTAATTAAAATCAAGTAGAGTTAGCTGGTAGAAATAAAATTTGAAAAAAAGTGATCATATTGACCTGAGAGCTGTAATTCCCAAAGTATAATCCACAGACTAGGACAAGAAGCAACAGTTAGAAACAGACAAGGAACAATGGACTGGTTCAAAATTGGGAAAGGAGTATATCAAGGTTTTATATTGTCACCCTGCTTATTTACCTTTATGCAGTGTGCATCATGCAAAATGCTAGGTTGAATGGCTCACATGCTGGAATCAAGATTGCTGGGAGAAATAACAACAACCTAAGATATGCAGACTACACCACTCTTACGGCAGAAAGCAAAGAGGAACTAAAGAGCCTCTTGACGAGGGTGAAAGAGGAGAGTGAAAAAGTTGCTTAAAACTCAACATTCAGAAAAGTAAGATCATGGCATCCAGTCCCATCCCTTCATGGCAAATAGATGGGAGAAAGGGGAAACAGTGACAGATTTTATTTTCTTGGGCTTCAAAATCACTGCAGATGGTGACTACAGTCAGGAAATTAAAAGATGCTTGCTCCTTGGAAGAACAGCTATGACAAACCTAGATAGCATTTTAAAAAGCAGAGATGTTGCTTTGCCAAGAAAGGTCCATATTAGTTAAAGCTTTGCTTTTTTTTTCCAGTAGTCATGTATGGATATGAGAGTTGGGCTATAAAGAAGACTGAGCACCAAAGAATTGATGCTTTTGAATTGTGATGCTGGGGAAGACTCTTGAGAGTGCCTTGGACTGCTAAAAGATCAAACCAGTGAATCCGAAAGGAAGGTAACCCTGAATATTTATTGGAAGGACTGATGCTGAAGCTCCAATACATTGGCCACATGATGCAAAGAGCTGACTCATTGGTAAAAGACCCTGATGCTGGGAAATATCGAGGACAGGAGGAGAAGGGGGCAACAGAGGATGAGATGGTTGGATGGCATCATCAACTCAATGGACCTGAGTTTGGGCAAATTCCAGGAGATAGTAAAGGACAGGGAAGTCTGGTATGCTGCAGTTCATGGGGTTGCAAACAGTTGGACACAACTTAGTGACTGAACAAAACCGATTCCTAGACCAGGAGCGTCAACACCTCCCTGGAACTGTTGGAAATGGTAATATTTGGATCCTATTCAGAGTTATGGAATCAAAAACTGGAGGATGGACAGGAT
Organism: Muntiacus reevesi; assembly: GCF_963930625.1. Classification (NCBI taxonomy): domain Eukaryota; kingdom Metazoa; phylum Chordata; class Mammalia; order Artiodactyla; family Cervidae; genus Muntiacus; species Muntiacus reevesi. The sequence continues at coordinate 12,552,109 of NC_089265.1, read as the reverse complement.
AGCAATCTAAAGTTTTATGTGCCCTCTTGGTGGTTCATGAAGCCAAACGCTTGACACTCATTGCCTTAAAGTACCTTAAAGTTCCAAGAGGACTTACACCTATAAGAAAGTAGAATCATTTTAAAGTAGGTTTTAAACAAAAATTGTGGCAAGATAAATTATGTCATATTATGGCTGCAATATTGGCCATATAGAAATATATACAAAGATTTACGTCTTTTACTAAGTGTCTAGAGATTTATGGCTTTGAGTTAAGTAACACCTGGTACAAATATCCTACTATTTAAAATGCAAGTGGTCTTGAAGTAAATAGCATTGTCAGGTAAACTGTAAGATAAATTCAATTTAACAATAATAGTATCATTTATCAAGTAAGTTTTCATAATAACTTTAAGATTTACACAGGGGAAACACCATTACTATCTCTATTTTTAAAATGAGAAAACAGACAAATTTAAAATGATTTGCCTAGAGTTATTTCCATGTCTTCAGACACTAAATCTCATGTTTATTTTATGTGCTAAAGTAATATAGTGCTTACAATGTACAGTTTCCAGTTGTTCTTAATAATTATTAATAAATTATCCTACTACTCCTCTAAATTCTTAATATTACTAGGGTGTTCAGTTTTCCCTCCTTGCAAGAGAACTGAAGCTCTGGAGTTGGAAGATAAGAAATCTGGATTTAATTAATCTAAACAGAGATTAACGTGTGCTTTGTACTAGACACTGAATATACTAAGACTACTGGATATAACACTTTCCCTCAGAGAGCTTATATATTGATACACGATTTTACAGTGTAATGACAAATAAGTTAGGGAATTGAACAGAAAATGTTACTGGAGATTATAACTATTACTAATTTTATTATGTTCCAATGATGTTGCCTTAGATATTTGGATATCTTCTGCCAATTAAAATCATAGTTCATTGAATTAAGTTGACCACTGAACCTAGGATATTTGGTTGACATACTAAGAATATGTGACTTTATAAGTAAAACATCTGTTAATATCTTAGGAGTTCCCTATACCCAAAGTTTATTAGAACTGTAATATTTAGCTTCTTTCAATAACTTTAGATGTTATAATTGGGTAGCTTTCATTATTTGGGGGGCATTAAAGAGCCTGATTCTTTAAAGGCTAGCTCTTATAACTACTGCCTTCTTGCCTCTTACAAGTCTATGCATGTATGCAGGTGAATTTGAGGGATAAAAGTTGTCATACTCTAGTTTTTATTTCATGCATTATTCTACTATTGTTATTTAAATGGTAAATAAGATGCTATTCTATTAGATGCCACACTTTCAGGTTGACTAGTTTGCATGTAATCATTATTTTTATTTTTATTGGTCACTTCTCACATTAGATGTGCCTGTCCCATGACTGTCATCTACCAATGTTCAATCTAACCATCCAACTTGCTTGAGAGACTGAGCTAATCATTTGATAAAAAAAAGAATACTAACTATATCAGGTACCTAGAAAACAGAAAAACTGATAAGCAATTCCACTCATATGACAGATTAAACTGACAAAAACAATTTCTTTCATTTCAAATACTGTTCTCTGCACAGGAACTTCATGTACCTAGAAACTAGAATACGTTATAAAGGTTAAAGGGATAAATGATTATAGACCTAGAGTTCTGTACCAATTGTCATTCAATATTGAAAAAAAAAAAACATTTTTAGACTAACAAAAACAGTTTTCTACTCAGATCCTTGCTAAAGAAACTAGTAACAACTATGCAAAGAAAGGGGGAAATACGAGAGGAAGAAGAAATAATTACAAGAATCAATGGTGGATAATAAAACTGGCAAATATTGGGAAGTCTAAATTAATATTGGCTGTAACAATGGATGACTAGTGTCTGGGATATGCTGCTAATAAAATGATATGTAGGAAAATGATCAGATTTAAAGTATTCTAAGGTCCTTGTATAAACTGAGTAACATGAGAGCAATTCTATTAAAATATCCAGGATAAAAATTATAAACATAACTAGTTATAGATGGGAAATAAGTCAAATGACTTCCAAGTGAGCAAAAGAAAGAGGAAAAGGGAACATTGTCAAATAGAACACTGGAAACACTAAAATAGATAAATATTGAATGCTTATTTGGGCTTCCCTGGCGGCCCAGGTGGTGAAGGATTCACCCACAATGCAATGCGGGAGACCTGGCTTTCACCCCCAGACTGGGAAGATCCCCTGGAGGAGCGCATAGCAACTCACCCCAGTATTCTCGCCTGGAGAAGCCCCATGGACAGAGGAGCCGAGGGGGCTACAGTCCACGGGGTCACAAAGAGTCGGACACGACCGAGCTACCAAGCACAGCAGAGATGTTTATTTAATACCGAATGTTAAAATAAATAGAGCCAGAAAAGTAGATGGTGACTATTATTATTTATGTGTATATGTTCACGTGTTAAATATAGGAAGTTGGGCTTGCAAGACTCTTACAATGTTTGAGAGTTGTTGTTAGGTTTGATAGAAGTGCAGTATGCTTGGGGAGGGAAAGAGTTATTTAGACTCTGCAGGCTTCCCAGGTGGCTCAGTGGTAAAGAATCCGCCTGCCAGTGTAGAAAACTCAGGAGAAATGGGTTCAGTCCTTGAGTTAGGAAGATCCCCTGGAGAAGGAAATGAGAACCCACTCCAGTATTCTTGCCTGGGAAGTCACATGGACAGAGGAGCCTGGAGGGCTACAGTCCCTGGGATTGCAAAGAGTAGGACACAACTGAGCTCACAAGCAATATTTAAAATATTTATTTAAATAATACTTAAAAAGTAAATATCAATGTTCATTAATTTGGGATAATCGATATTCTGTAATTCATTAAAGTATTATCTATACTTTTATACATTTTAAAATTTTAATAGTATCAAGACTGTGGTACTTTTTTTTTTTTGACTAAATAATGTTATTAAGTTTACATATGATCAAAGAGTCAAATGGCTAGGTCTAAAGTTGAACCCTATGAAAATTTGATTTAAATAATTTTAATTCAAATTATAACACTATTTTCTGACAACAATAAGAAGACATTTCCCTGGAACTGGCAAAAGTCAGAGTGCTCTATGGCTACATTCTAACCTTAGACTCTCTGAAGGGTAGACATAGACCTACATTCCTTGTAAGGATGTTTCTACTTTGTGCTTAAGGAAAAAAAAAGTCTTGACAGATTTCCCCCTTGTTTGGCTAATTATTGTTTAGCATACTAGGTGTCACTATGCTGGGAATTTGAATGAGGTGGAAATTTTTATTTTAGGAGAATGCACTTGTAAGGTAGTGCATCTTGAATATTAAAGATATACCAGTTTATCAGCACTGTAACTGCCTTTCCCCTCAAAAGAGAGAATTAAACATATGCTCAGTGGAACAGTAAGAAAAATGGAAGAGGGATAGATTGGGATTGAAAAAAATTAGTGCTCAGTATAAATAATGTGTGCATATAATTTATCACACAATGTCAACTACATTTGGCAATAAAAGAAGTTCAGTTCATTCGCTCAGTCATGTCCAACTCTGTGCAAGAAAAGAAAGTATTACAAACAAGAGTAGAAAACAGGATAAACCGAGTCTCTGCAAACCCCAAGTATAAAGGGTTTTCTAACTTCTCAAATAGTCTAGATAGTGCCACTTCAATAAAGCTAAAAGAGGAGATGGGAAGTTATATTTCAATCAAAGAGAGGAACTCCAGGAAGTTTTAGCAGTTTTTGTTGTTTAGTTGCTACATCATGACCGACTCTTCACAACTCCATAGACTGTGGCTAGTCCAGGCTCCTCTGCCCATGGGGTTTTCCAGGCAAGAATACTGAGTGGCCATTTCCTCCTCCAGGTGATCTTCCCCACCCAGGGACTGAACCCAAGTCTTGTGCATTGCAGGTGGGTTCTTTATCACTAAGCCACTGAGGAATTAATATAGATTGCTGGTGTGGAAGTTCTTCCAGTTATTTATTTTAGGCATCATTGGCCATAGGAGTTAAATAGATTCACAGTAGAAGGGATACTCTAACAATTAAATAACCTATACTCCATAATGTTTAACTTGGTAATTTCCAATGATACTACAGGCAAAATATAACTGGGATAAGAGAGAATTTATTTGTTGTGTTTGATGGTTTAATCCTTTTATATGTGCCAGTTATTGTTCAATCACTGAGTCTTGTACAACTCCTTAGGACCCCATGGACTGCACCTCTCTTCCCAGAAGACAGAAAGACTTTTGTCCTTCACTATCTCCAGACTCAATCTCAAAAAATGATTTGAAGCCACTTACAATAACCTTATACATATATGTGTGTGTGTGTATATATATACAAATAGAAAAAATATAAATTTAAATATCTAGGGAATGTAAAGCTAGAATAGATGCCAGAACTGGGGCAAGAGGAGGAGTGTTCATACATATTTAGAATATAAGGGTGAGTGGTATTTTTATATTTGAATCTCAAATTTAAAATTGTCTCACCGAAGAAAAATGTTTATATGTATATATAGACATGCATGTCTGTATATGTGGTGAACATAGGTATATTTTTCTCACAGCTACACAATGGGTACACACACACATACATACATACACATACACTAGCATACACATATTCACACACATGCACATGTGGTTGAGTTCTAATTCCTAAAATAAGTTGTTTAAATGAGAATTTCCATTTAGAGGATCTGAAAGGTGTAATAAATAGTGGTTTCTGTTTTTGTTTTTTTTCCTAAAGCTGTTTCATATTCTGTCAATCATACATGTGAATATTTAATCATTCATTCATTTACTCAGGTATCAGGTGTCCATTGACTGTTAATGTATCAGAGGCAACATGCTAAGTACTTACATGCAGTAGTGAGCAAATTAGATATGTTTTTATATGCATGGGGTTGGTCTTATTTGGAAAGCTAATTATATAATCACATACATAAAATATATGCAAATTAAAACATATATTTATATCCACACAGATCTATATCTACACAACTCTATATATCTAGGTCTGTCTCTCCATCTCTTTTTCTATCCATCTGACTCTTTCTTTCTATATATTTATAGACATATGCTGATAGTTATAGATAAGGTTATAGATTTAAATTTATCCCTTTACCTATCTATCTAAATACTAGGTCTGTGTTGACACAGACTTGGGGTAGTGTGTTTATATATATACATACAGATATATACTTATGCATACCTACAACTATATCTATGATATTATTAAATCCATAATACATTCATCAAGGAAATGGGGCTCTTCACAATATACTATACTTAAACAAAAAGATATTCACATATATATTATGTCTTTTACCATAGATTATGATATAAAAATAAAAAAATATTTCAACTGTTATGTTGAAATCAATGTTAAAATGGAAACCAATGATAAATTTTTCCTTAGTTTACTATAACTCATTTTATGTTTTCACTTTTCTCTGTCATCGATTCTTGACCAGATGGGTCAAGTGCACATTCCAAATGCAAAGATTCTGTTCTCCTAGTAGTTCTAAATATTGTTCACAAATAACTATTAGATACCTAAGCATATGAATTAATTAAATTTAATTCAATGATTATTAGTTAAGCTGAAAGAATGAAAAATAAACCTTAACAATTAATTACAAGAAACGAAGCTTACATGCAATCCACCTGGAAAAACAGAAGTTCCAACTATGAGTATTTCAGTTAAGTATAAGACAATAATATATAGATCACCTTGATGTTTGCCAATGTGCAATGTAAGGATAAAAAAATCCAGGAGATAGGGAAATTCATACCAAGCAGGGAAACAATGAAAGAAGAAGGGTGCTATAGTACAAAAAATGGTTTAAAAGACATGGCTTATTTTTTTTTCTTCTAGATAAAACTATTCTCATCTTCCATTTCACTGGCAACTGCCACTCAGATTATTTTAATTCCTAAATATTTTAAAATAAAATTATTCTTATTCCTACATATTTCAAAAGACACTTGTTACTTGGAAATAAAGCTATGACAAACATAGACTGCATATTAAAAAGCAGAGACATTACTTTGTTGACCAAGATCTGTATAGTCAAAGGTACGATATTTCCAGTAGGCATGTACAGATGTGAGAGATGGACCCTAAAGAGGTCTGAGTGCTGAAGAATTAATGCTTTCAAACTGTGGTAGTGAAGACTCTTGAGAGTCCCTTGGACAGCAAGAACAAACCAGTCAATCCCAAAGGAAACTGACCCTGAATATTCACTGGAAGGACTGATGCTGAAGCTGGAAGCTCCAATTCCTTGTCCACCTGATGCAAAGAGCCAACTCATTGGAAAAGACCCTGATGCTGGGAAAGATTGAGGGAAGGAGGAGAAGGGGATGACAGAGGATGAGATGGTTGGATGGCATCACCAACTCAATGGACATAGGTTTGAGCAAACTCCAGGGATGTGGTAAAGGACCGGGAAGCCTGGCGTGCTGCAGTTCATGGGGTCACAAAGAGTCAGACATGACTGAGAAACTGTACAACAAAATATTTTCAAATAATTTATGGTTGTAATTTCTTGATTTTTCTCATATGCATATATATCCTACATATATTATATACACATAATCCTGTAATTCATATAATTCCATTTTATATTCTCCTTTTTTCTCTTAAAAGTACTGTTTACCCTCATCCATTTACTCTTTTCCCAGTTGTTTCTGTATGTTAGCCTCTGTATTTTACATTTTGAAGAAGCAAGTGATGCTTTTCTCTCCCTATGCAACCTGGTATTTTTGCTGTTGCTATCAGCATTGCATATCTAGACTATGACAACCAAGATATTTACTTATTCTGAAAGCCAATTACATTAATAGTCTTTATCTCATTGTTCAGTGCCTCATAAGGACAAACATGCCATAAAACAGTAAGTATAAATCAAATTTAAGTGTACTGCAGAGGTAATGGGGACTGTAAAAATGTCATGCTTTGGCACTGTTTGAGTGCAGAATGACCCATTATCATGTTAAAGTGATAAAAATCTATGTGATAAAACACATAAAAGCTGTAACATTTTTGATTCTTGGTAACCCAGCAGATTTTAGATCAAAGCTATAGTGTCAGATTGACTCTCAATAATTAAAAATAAAATAAAATAACTTGAACCCTCAACAAAATTAGGGAATTTTAAATTATTTATTTTCCTTTGCATGAGATTTAGATTTATGAAACCAAATAACCTATATTAATGTGTAATACATTTATGAGGACATGTTTGTGATCTTTTTTTCTATAAATTGCTATATAAAATAATAAGGAACAGAGGAAATATTTGGAAGCATTGTTGAGTTACCTTCAGAAAAATGTGGTATCCAGAATGAACCACTTTCACATTAAATAAATAAAAACAAACATATAGTTGTTGACAGAACATGTTGACATACAGCTCGGTCAATACATAATGTTAATGTCTAGTTGAATTGAAAGCAGATAAAGAAGTGAGACTTATTAATTACAACTTGAAAAAAAGCACAAATGTTACTACAGACCAGCAGTGAATACTACAAATTTCTCCCATTAATATTAAAATCCTCCCAAAACAAACAAATGAAAAACAAAACCAAAAAGCTATAGTTTTTCCAGCCTCAAGCAATTTCATCCAATAATGAAATATTGCATCCTTCATCACTGTCCCATTAGCTGGCTTTTTAGGTCAACAAAATTACATCAATTACACTGCTGACCTCAGAAGCTTTAAGTAAAAGACCGTTCTGTTGAAAGCATCTAATTGGGTGGCATACATACACCCCATTATGAAATCAACATGAAATTAGAGCATGTGCACACAGAAAAAGGGAAAATAGTAGCTTTCTTGCCCAAATATCTAATTAGTTACAAATTCTAGCTTATTGTTAAATAGACACAATAAGGAAGGTACTTCCTAAACAGATACCATGCTCTAAAAAAACTTAAGAAGACTATTAGAACAAAAATGATTCACATATGACCTTATCCAAATATTACTTTTCATAAGAACAGCTGAACTAAATGATGCATTCTACTACAAACATGAATTTTGAAAACGGAGAAAATTCCTATTTGCTTTTTACACAGGGATGTGCATGAATAAAACATACTTTTTACAGCACTTACTAACGCTGTAACATACAATGTTTTTGGTGGAATACTTCAGAAATAGCTTAGTTTTCGATCATTCAAACCTGGCCTAAAAGCAGCACTAGAGGAAGGATAAGCTATTTACTTTTTTGGACCAAATTTTCTCAGAGTGGGTAAATACTAGATGATGCAAGACTGTCGATAAGCAGTTACAAGGTATCTTTTATTAATTTAAGCTTTTCCATTTTGGGACACAATTCTCCATGTTTCCCTTACATTTATGCACATCTTAACAAGCAGAGGCACTGACAACTTTTCTTTCACGTTGTCTTTTCAAGAACAATTGAGTAGTGAAAACCTGGATGACAGAAATAGTGTTATTAATACTTTCCAGAGCAAAGGGCTCCCTCCAGGGTAAAGATCAAGCAGGTTTATTAAAGCATATTATCAAATGTCCATAGGCTGCATTAGATTCTTTAGCTCTCACACAAATGCACTGTGTATGGGGTATCCACATATTTTCATTTAAGTCTCTGCTATAGCACTAAGGAGACATGGCAAGCCACCATGAATACAAGGCTTATGCTTTTTGCTCTGCAGTGAGTAATAAAAATCTTTGTCTTAGACCTGGGAATCTCATGTCTCTTGTCAGTATATTATGAAACTGTCAAGTTAATATATTTTCTTGTAGGTAAAGTAAAATCTTAGGCCCTCTACAGTTCTTGAAACCACCCATCGATAAAGTCCTAGTGGTTGTCAGATGATGGTAACTTAGACAAATGAGCCCAAATCCTAGGGATTCCCCAGTTGGTAAAGACTTTGCCTGCAATGCAGGAGACCCAGATTCAATTCCTGAATGGGAAAGATCTCCTGGAGAAGGAAATGGCAACCCACTCAGTATTCTTTCCTGAAGAATCCCACGGACAGAGGAGTCTGGCAGACTACAGTCCATGGGGTCACAAGAGTTAGACATGACTTAGCGACTAAACCACCACGGGCCCCAATCCACCCAGTGTGACAACAAATTTATTTTTTTAAATGCACATAAGCAGTTATAATGTGCCCAAGGCCTGCTACAGTTTACAATCTAAACATGAAGTTTTGATTGGCTTCCTTGGTGGCTCAGTGGTAAAGAGTTTGCCTGTCCATGCAGGACATGTAGTTTCAATCGCTGGGTCAGGAAGATTCCCCTGGGGAAGGAAATGGCAACCCACTCCAGTATTCTTGCGTAAAAGAAATCGCATGGACAGAGGAAACTGCTGGGCTATAGTCCATGAGGAAGAAAGAGCTGAACATGACTGAGAGATTCAATACACAAGCATAAGCATACACAGTAAACAAATGAAGGTCTTCCCTGAAGAAAGCACAGTGATAAGAATCTGCTTGCCAACGCAGGAGATGCGGATTTGATCCATGGGTCTGGAGATTCCCTGGAGAAGGTAATGGTAATCCACTTCAGTTTTCTTGCCTGGGAAATTCCACTGATAGAAGAAGCCTGGAGGGCTGTAGTCCATAGGGTGGCAAAGACTTGAACATGACTTAGCAACTAAACAACAAATAAGCAAATGGTCATGTCATAGTAAAAATAAACATTGTTTTAGCTGAATTATAAACTGATTGAGATCTGCACGATTACATAAATTCTACTTCAGAGTCAGAATACAACAAAGCAAATCATCTCAAGAATTGGCCTATTTTGGAAGGCATATTCAAAGCAAACAAACAGATAGTGCTTTTGTTTTAGCCTTTTTTGTGTGGAAAAGTATAAACTGCATGTGCTAAGGAAGAAACTGTTACTAACTATTTGGCATATGTGCTAGGGAATAATTGATAGTTTTCTTTTCTTTTAATGAAGCGAAACCCCCCTAACCTGTATGTTAGTGATCACCAAGAGACTATTGCAAGGAACTGACACTCGGCGTGGCTCTACCATCGCGTCTCTGACAGCTTGCTGAAGAAATTTGATCTCCTGCTGTGGTCTGAATTGCCTCTCTCCTCCCAGGGCAATTCATATACTGAAGTCCTAACCTCCCCAACTCTAGAATATGACCATTTTTAATAGAAATAAAGTCTTTAGAAAAGTAAAATAAAGTCCTTAGGGTGGACCATCATCCACTGTGAGTGGAGTCCTTATAAGAAGAGATTTGTGCACGGATACAAGGTGAAAGACCCTGTGAAGGCCCCAAGGAAAAGATGGCCACTCATAAACTAAAGTTGGTGTACTCAGGGCAGTAACCCTGCCTACGCTTTGACCCCAGACTTCTAGCCTCTTCAACTTCAAGGAAAATACATCCTCTTCTTTAAGCCCCCCAGTCTGTGGTTTTTTGCTATGGCACACCTAGGAAACGAATGGCCTTCCCTGTGGCTCAGATGGTAAAGAATCCACTTGCAAGGCAGGAGGCTTGGGTTCGATCCCTAGGTCAGGAAGATCCCCTGGAGAAGGGAATGGCAACCCATTTCAGAATTTTTGTCTGGAGAATTCTATGGACAGAGGAGCCTGGTGGGTTACAGTCCATGGGGTCACAGAGAGTCAGAAATTATTGAGTGACTAACATTTCACTTCAGCTCACATCAAATGAATACACCTTCCTTATATCTAAATTCTGGCACTGTAGATAAAGAAATAATACTATATATCTTTTTTAACATTTCTGGGAAATTTAAATAATGCAATACAGTTCAAGCATCTACAAAATCTCCAATAGAAATGGGAATGCTCAGTGAAATCTCAGAATCCTTCTCTAAGAATTTAAACAGCATTCTATGCTCACGGAGAAAATCCTGAAGATGAGTACTATGTGTCTTGCTGGCAATACAGTCAAGGGAAACATAACTTGCATATGTGGAAATGAATAAAGATATTGTATATATCTGATATGGTGATTTAAACCCCAAAGGAGAAGAAGGAAATTTCGAGTATCATATCTAGAGAGAAAAATGGGTATTGATGGGTATTCTGAAGTTTTAAGGGTAAGAATATTTAGAACTATGAAACAAAGTCAGGATTGTAAGAGAATTTTTCAGAGATATCTACGTAGTTCAAATATGATATGTAAATAACTAAATGAATATTTATTAAGCCATCCAATGTAGTTGCCCAGAATTCTATAAAGAGGTGTGAACAACTTATAAAAGTTGGAAATCTAATATTTACAGAAAAGTGAAAGTGTTAGTCGTTCAGTTGTATCCAACTCTCTGGGACCCCATAGACTATAGCCCACTAGGATCCTCTGTCCACAGGATTCTCCAGGCAAAACTGCTGGAGTGGTAGCCATATCCTTCTCCAGGAGATTCTTCTGACCCAGGAATCAAACCTGGGTCTCCTACACTGCAAGCAGATTCTTTACCATCTGAGCCACCAAGGAAGCCCACATTTATAGAAAGGGGTTTGTGAAAGTTCTAAGAAGATCAAGTTGTCAGAGGAAGGGTGTTTAAAAAATCAAATCCTCATGGTTCACAAATAGAATTGGGTGACATGAGGACACTCCAGTAGTCGCACAAAGGAAGAAGCTTAATGAAATGCAACAAGGTATAAGAAGATACAGAATTAGACTCTAAACAGAGAAGCAAATCCTCAAGAATTTCTAAACTGCTGAGGCAGAACTGTAGCTGTCAGAGCACTGTGTAAGGTATTAGAGGAGGACCTCAAGATAATGGTCTGTACCCCTGTGGTAGGAAGTGTTTTGTCATTGTTTTCCTGGTTTGCTCTTCCATCTCCCTTTCAGTTCACAGGAGGGAAGACTTCAATACCCTGACGGACTCTGTTTGGCAGAGCACCTCTCTAGGTTTATATAGACAAATTTGCAAGTGGTAAATTTCCTAATGACAAACCTGGTGTCCCTTGATACCAAAGCTTAAAGAAAATGGAAAATCTTCTTCCATAAAATGGGGGACAAAATAAAAGTACCTGAAAAGTGAAAGGAGATAAATGAAAAGGAAGCCTAAGGAGCAAAGTGAAATTCAAAGAAAGCAGAACAGTTAGCAGTGCCTCTACTTTATCCACCAAATGGATACACCAGACTAAAACTCACACCGTGGCTTTCACAGAAAAACCTCTAAAGTGAGTGCACACTGTGTTGAATTCTGAAAATAAAGACAACCTCAGGACATAAGGAAGCAGACACCATCCTCACAGAAAAGTGAGCACCAGAAATCCAAAAAATGCAAAGAGAGAAGGTCACACATTTACAGGTTATGGAATTGAATGCTGTCCGTCATGGCATACTTGGATTTTCCAAAGTGATGCCAAAGGGCTACTTCCTGATGGCTAATTTAGAGTTGAAAGGACAAGACAGAGGCAACAGGGTAAGATGGCTATGGTCACATGTATCCCAGCAATGGGTGTTTATGCTTGAAATACTAATAATTGAAAGCATGTTTAAGTTTTCATAGCTAATCCTTGCTTTCGATGTTAGGGATGAGGTATGAAAAGGATAGTTCTGCTATCCATATTGAAATTTAGTGCTAGAATGATAGCTATTTTGGAAAAAAGTTTTGCTTAGCTCAAAATAATCTTTTTAAGGACCATGGGACTCCATTGTCCCAAGGGCAAGAAATAGATTAGGTCAGAATTCTATACAAAACTATTCTCTATCCATGTTATAATCTGCATGAATTTGAATTTTCAGCAAAAACATTTCTTTCCAAACAACCCCAAACATATACCTATGAGAGAAAAATAGAACTGATTTATTGGCAAGAAGTACCGAGTAAAGGATTCTTAATTTTAAATGCATTTTATATAACCACAAAGGTAATTCATACATTCTCTGATCATGAACAAAAATCTTTGAGAGAGCAAGAAAAGTAACTATCTTATAGGAGACGATACTTGGATCCCTGGTATGATTAGGATGATATCAGCCATGTCTTTCTGTGATGGCCATAGCTGAAATTATTCAAGATTTAATGAAATCAACTTTTGGACCAGTGATAATCCACATTTTTATACCTTTTAATTATGTTTGTATATTTTACAACACAATATTTTTACCTAGTCTTATACATGTACATTATAAGCTACTATTTATACATATACAAATACAGCTTTGCGCAGTGGCAGTATCGTAGCCAATGAGGTTTATCTGAGGCGCGATCATTGCTAATATACATATACAAATACAAAACACATGCCTAAATCTTAATATACAAGCCTAATTATACATGCCTAAATCTTAATATACAAGCAGTAACAAGACTTCATCTTTTCTTTTTTGGCTATCAAATTTAAGATAAATCTGCTTAATAACTAATTTTTATATACAGCTTTTGTGTTCTTTCAATTGCCATTATGAATATGCAAAATAGCTTTGCCTCATCATTGCTCAGAATTTGTTCTGAAAATGGACACACAAGTCATTGTACCCTTTGAAAACTGTCTGAAAATGGAGCTTGGGTCATGGGATGAATGGGATAGAAGGACAGATTAACTGACATAGAAAATTGAGTCTCTATAAAATTATTATTTCTTTTAAATTTTTCAAATATTGAGGTAAAAAAAAGCTAAGAAATAGCTATTGCTTTTCTTGTCAGTATATCTTCTATTTATATAAGGCAAAAAGAAATGGCAGAAATGACAAGATTAATTAACTGATTAAACAAATATTTGTGTTCTAATTCTTCTCCAATTTCTATGTTAGGTAAAATAAAAAGCAGTAGTTGTCATGTTTTTAATGTTATATTGTAGATAATGACAGGAAAGTAAAAGATAATTATATTTCAGTAGAATAAATACCAGTGGAAATGATTTTTATGGAGCTGATTGCTGTATTAGGAAACATTTATAGGAATGAGAACCACAAGTGTGAAAGGATATTTATAGCCATGGGGTGTATAGGTTTGTGTTTTCAGTAACTTCAGTCATGTCTGACTCTTTGTGACCCTATGGACTGTAGCCTGCCAGGCTTATCTGTCCATGGGATTCCCCAGGCAAGAATACTGGAATGCATTTCCATGCCCTCCTCCAGGGGATCTTCCCGACCCAGGGATTGAACCTGCATCTCTTATGTTTCCTGCATTGGCAGGCAGGATCTTTATCACTAGTGCCACCTGGTAAGTCCAGTTATAGCCATGAATCATTGTAAAATTAATTATCTTGAAATATATATTAGAAATACTTTTCCCTCAAACTTTTATCATTGTGAAATCATGAATACCTGTCAAGTCTGATATAATGTAAACACTAGAATTAAGAAGCAAGAATTCAGCCTCCATATCTAGCTCTGCCGGTATCTATTATGCTGTTCTTATGAAGAAGATTTCTTCATTTAAAAAAAAAAAGGCATCACTGTACTTCATCAGGATCTGAGCTCTCAGATGGCCCAGAGATATCCAAGTCCCCAGAGATAAACTAATTACCACCCTTGCTTTGCTAAGAACAAATCTCCTTTAATCTATTTTCCATAATGACTGGAAAATATTTCCCTTGGAAATAACAGTTCCATTGGTTAAATTAATCAGAAAAGCAGTAAATGATGATATCTATGTCCTTGCTAATCCAAACACAATGAGATTCTAACAAATTGCAAAAATTTCTATGACAATCAGGCCAACAAATGTCAGAGTAAGCAAATTTTAATTTTTGAATAAAACAACCTAAAATCATAAAAATAACATCCATAATCAAATCAAGGACATTTGATATACTTTTAGTGTTGTATCTATTTATATGGATAGTCAAAGTAGGAGAGCTGAATGACAAATATATTATTTGCTAGGTAAGATTAAGATTCACTCTGTTGTAAGTGTAAGAACATGGAAATTTTCACACTAAGTCTTTACTGAAAAGACTATGTCATGTGCAATCCAACATGTAGAAACTTAGGGATGCAGTCTTTTTTCTTTTTTTTTCTTTTTTTTTTAACTTTGGAGGAGTTGTTCTATTACACTCCAAACCACCAAATACCTAAAATTTTGGTTAATGTGGCAAGTGCCTGAAACCGAAGGGTTTATTACCCAATTTGCGGCTGACAAAGGTCTGTATAGTCAAGGCTATGGTCTTTCCAGTAGTCATGAAAAGGTTGTTGCCGAACGATAAGACGCTGGGATTCTTGGCCTCCCGAGGAGACGAATTCAATCCGGGGCCAGAGACGAGGCTGGATCTCTCAGAGCTTTTGTGTAATAAAGTTTTATTAAAGTATAAAGGAGATAGAGAAAGCTTCTGACATAGGCATCAGAAGGGGGCAGAAAGAATACCCACCTCCTAGTCTTTAGCTGTAAGTTATATAGTCACACACAGTCTGTTAATGAAAAGAAAGGAATGTCTTAGAATTTAGAATGGCACCAGATAATTCATCCCTGGCCATAAAACGATTGATTTGAATCTTGTAGAAGGGTAGATTACCAAACAAATAGTTTCGTTTACATAGATTAGGGAAACAATATCTGAGTAAGTAGGTTAGGCCATTTGGTGGAACTTACAGAGTCTGGGGTAAATTGACATATCTTAAGACAAACATTTCCATAAAAAAATGTATTGGTTAACTCAAGGTTTAAGAATAGTTAGCTTCAGGTGAAACCAGGTGTCAAGGCAACACAAAATTTTAAGAGAAACCTCCTTTTAAATTTGTATAGAGAAGAAAAAAATATCGCTGGTTTGTTTCCTCCTGCCCCTTAAGAGAGATAAGAATGTCTGGCATTTGCAGCCTATTTCCTCTGTTTGGAGACCCCTGGCCTTCCTGCCTGTTACCCTCTCAGTCATGTACATATGTGAGAACTGGACCATAGAGAAGGTTAAGCGCCGAAGAAATGATGCTTTTGAACTGTGGTGCTGGAGAAGACTCTTGAGAGTCCCTTGGACAGCAAGGAGAACAAACCAGTCAGTTTTTAAAGGAAATGAACCCTGGATACTCATTGATAGGACTGATCCTGAAGCTGAAGCTCTAATAATTTGGACACTTGATGCAAACAGCAAATGATTGGACAAGATCCTGATGCTGGGAAACATTGACGACTGGAGGAGAAGAGGATGACACAGGATGAGATGGTTGAATGCCATCGCCGATTCAATGGACAGAAACATAGGCAAACTCCAGGAGATGGTGAGGGCCAGGGAAGCCTGGCATGCTGCAGTCCGTGGGTTTATAAAGAGTCAGACACGACTTAGCAACTGAATAACAACGTCTACCATCATGGCATCTAGCATACTAAGGTACCTCTGGCTTAATCCCAGTCAATAAACATGATTTTCTTGGCATATTACATTCATGTGATATTAGGGTATTCTTCAGGATATTTAAGTGGTCTAGATGTCTTGTGGCTATATTATGACAGAGGCTAAGAGAGTTAGCATAAACCTAGTTCAAAACTGTGAGTAAATACTGACGTCCATTCAACACAAATGATACGTTTCTGATTCTCTCTTCTAAATAGAAAGCAATACATTTGTCATATCAATGGCCATATATCATATACCTGAGGTCTTATTAATCTGAGCAGCAACACACGTGTTCTGTAGGATTGCTCTGATGTGGATTGCCACTGGTGGCATAATCATCCTCCTGGATCCTTCTCATGTCAGCAGAAATCAGACATGTCCATTAAATGTAAACATAAGAACAGCCATTCTTACATCATTCAGATCTTTAAAGGTGGAACTTATGACCACCATCTTCATTTTCTTCCACTCTGAGATGCAGTATGACATTTATTCTCTAGGCGGGTGAGAAGAATAGATCCAGAGGCTTCTACTTGGCCTTCTCACTATAACAGCTCTTACACAACTCGTCAAGGACTCAGTGTAAGGACTACACATTCGGGGCCTAGGAAAACTACAAATGGGCGAATCATTGAACCAGTGAACTTTATCTGGGACTCCATGTATTAATTAGGCCCCTGTATGCTCCTACTCTAAGAGGATATGGGACTGATGCTTCAGACCTCTGGTTGTCAATATCAATGCAGACACACCATGCAACATTCTTGAAATGTCCTAGTGTTTCCCTGTCTAAATAATAAATATGATGAAATAAATGGCTACAGATTTATTTGGGTGCAAGGCTGGAATAATCATCATAAGATATACTTGCTGCAGTGTTGTGGGGTCATTTCTCTTGGGAGCTGACTACCTTTTCAATCAATAATTTTTGTAGCTGAATGCTGGCTCAGGCTAAGGAAGTACTGTGACTTATTAAAAGAGAAGTTGCCTTAAACATTTTGCTCTTAAATTCATGCTTTCTTCTAGCTGCAGATATTAAGCAGCATCTTTACTTGCTTCATGTATTTTGCCCTAGTAACATCACTGTGTTCACATTAACCGTCTCTAGAACTCTCTGCAGGTGCATTCTCATGGCAGCACCTGTAAGCTTGTCGTTACTATGGTAAATATGGCACTGTGGCTTCAGGCAGTTAAGGGCTTCCATTTGACCTCTAGTACTCTGGGGACCTATCATCCCCATCACTATTAGCAAGTCAAGTTTTGTGACTACCTCTGGCAGCCCTACTTTAGAAAGAACTAACACCAGATTTAGTGAAGCTGGCATCCCTTGGTGCATTCTCAGACTGGATCAGGTTATGGGAACTGTCCGAACCATCCTTGAAAATTTTCTGCAAATAAAAAGCATTTCTAAAATAAGAGGTTTATTAAATATTAAAAATCTATAAAACTTATAGAGCAGATTCACATACATATTTATATCTAAAATGTAATATATTTATATAATCTCTGAAAATATTTTACATGAGATGAAACCTTTTTAAAGGGCAACTATGTATTCAGGTTACTTTATCTTAATTAAGTATTTGTATGCCTTTTGTAAATAGGAAGATAGGGAATTTCCAGCTTGGGGAACTTGTGCAAAATGAGAAGCACATGCACAGAATTCCCTTCTGTTAACTTGAACTTGATATTTATTTTCTTTTTTTTTTTAATATTATCCTCTATTAGAAAACCAAGTTTGCTAGTTCACTACTGAGACTATTGAAATTTTAAAGACACAGAAGTCAGGAAGTTCTAAATTAAATTGTCTTATCACCAAATTAAATGTTGCTGAATTTCCAATTACTTCATTTTAAAGACATTAGGGCTGGTTATAGCCTTGAAATTGCTCAGAATAATCAATCTTTTGCTGAATCACTTGTTAAGATACAAGAAAATGAGCTTTCTTCAGTACATATTATGTGCATAATTGGTGGCCTGTTTACAATTTCTAAAGATAAGATGCTCTGAGGAGAATGTCTTATGTTGAGAATGCTGGCAGAGTGAAGAATTCAAGAATACTTAATATTTGATGAAAACATTGAAAAATCAATATTGTCTAAGAATAAGATTTACATGGCTTTTCTATATTTAATGATATCATAAATTGGTGAGATGATTTGAAAATTTACTATTGTTTCAGTTCAATGTCTTATAAAAAATGCCACAAAAACACTGATGAAACAAAAGTATTTACTTGGGTGATTCTATTTAGCTTAATGCTTGCTCTATACACTTTTATTTTTAAAATTATGTGAAAATAAGTTTAGATCTTGTATGTTATGCACATATGCTCAAACTTTTTTACATATATGTTCTTACATTAATTAATCAAAAACACTTTCACAGAGTATTTACTATAGTCTGTTCATTAAATGCATTTTGAGGCATAAATAAACAACATATCGTGTTAATCTTCAATGATTCTCAGTGTACTGGAGAAAAGAGAAATACAAACAAGCACCTCAGGTCACTAGTTTTTACACTTAGCTAAAAAATCATGCCTTGAGAGATAAAATAATCTATCCTAAGAAATCCAGAAAAACTGTACAGAAAGGGTAGAGTAGGTATAATAAACAAAGAATAGGAGAGTAGGCAGAAATAACATCTGATGTACCTGGTTTGCATGACTCAGAAGTCTGGATTTCCTTTCTTTAGAAAGTAGAAGACTTTTGAAAGATGTGTACAGATGCAACATAATAAATTGTAAAAAGATAACAATGGTAATTGTACAGATATTAAATTATTAAATAATATATCAAAGGTAAAAAACAATAATGGTGTGCTTATTGCAAAAAGCCAGGTGAACAATATCGCAATCTTAAACAATAACTTTTAAAAAGGAAAAATAAAAAGTAAGAGAAAAGAAAATCTTGAAAGATATTTGAGCAGTAAACTGGAGAAAGTGTCATCAGGGAAAGGGAATGTGAGTGCCTAAAATGACACAGAGCCACCCACACATGTCAGAGATAAGTTATGTCAACTGTGTCCAATGCTTTTACCTAGGTTACTGGTGTGCACATGTGTCTTAAAGTCATTTTAGCAGCAATATGTATGGAAGTCCTCAGATTTGATTATATAATTTGTTTAAATGCAGCTAATCAAATTTTAGAGCTTTGTTGATGGCTCAGACTGTAAAGAATTTGCCTGCGATGTGGGAGACCTGGGTTCAGTCCCTGGGTTGGGAAGATCCCCTAAAGGAGTGATCACAACTCACTCCCAGTATTCTTGCATAGAGAATCCCCATGGATAGACCCTGGAGGGCTACAGTCCATGGGATCGCAGAGTTGGACAGGACTGAGCAACTAAATACAGTGCAACCCAGCAATCAAATTTTAATTTGACATTTTTTAACTTACAAATGTTGTTAAGATATTTTTTTAATATTTGAATTAATTTAGCTATCAAAAATGAAAATTTCATTTATCAATATAGACCAGACTATAGCATTTGTAATGATTTGTTGAAAAAATCTACACATTTTATAATTTTTGAAATTAAGTTTATCATATGTGCTTTCTTAATGAATAACAAATAGAAAAAATATTGGCTGATATCTTAATTGCGGAAGCATTATTAACAGTAATTTACTTGTTAAGTAAAAAAGCAAACATGCCTACCATATAAAACATAAGCAAGTTTTGGTTACTCAGTAATGGAACAAACATTTATACAGGCAAGTTGAGAAGAAAATCATGTTTACTTCTATAAAATATGTGGAAAAATGAAAAAGTTTTAGTCAATCATCATCATATACAGCTGTGTAATTTTTTTTTTTTTTTCTTTCTGAAGGGGCTATCCAAGGGTCCCTTTATATTGATAGGTTGAAAAGCACCATCTTGATTTGGGTGTGTTTATTAGGTGAACCAATGGTTTGTGCTTATTGATAAATGTACACAAATTGCAATCTAGTATAAAATTATAACGTGGGCTTCCTTACTGTCTCAGTGGTTAAGAATACGCCTGCCCATGAAGGAGATGTGGGTTTGATCCATGGACTGGGAAGATCCCCTGGAGGAGAAAATGACAACCCACTCTAGTATTCTTGTCTGAGAAATTCATGGACAGATGAACTTGATGGGCTAGAGTCCATGGGGTCACAAAAGAGTCAGACACGACTTAGCACTAAACAACAATGGCACTGAATGTGTAATGTAGTGAAACATTTCTAGGTAAAGTTTCAGGAGATATAAATTTGAACCCTGGTTTTTAATAAATATCTATATGACCTGGGTAAGTCAATTTTTGTGAGAATGTTATTTTAAAAAGTTGAAAATTCCTAAGGTTGAAAATGGAGACTAGGCGAGGCAGCCCATAATATTACAGGGCAGAATTGAATATGTATATCAAATAACAGCACAATTATTTGCACTTCACATAACAAATAACTTCTCAGTGATACTCTGTACAGAGCAATATTGAATTCATTGGTGACTCAGCAAAGAAAGGAGCTTCCCTGATGGCTCAGCTGGTAAAGAATCCTCCTGCAATGTGGGAGACCTGGCTTTGATCCCTGGGTTGGGAACATGCCCTGTAGAAGGGAACTATGGCTACTCACTCCAGTATTCTGGTTTGGAGCATTTCATGGACTGTAGAGTCCACAGGGTCTCAAAGAGTCAGACATGACTGAGCCACTTTCACATTTTAGCAAAGAAATAAGACAAACTCTATGTCTGTATGGCCCACATATTCTAATGGGGGGGGGGGCTTAATTGGACTTCATATGAAAGTATCTTTAAAAATTTCCACAACACCATTATCTGCAGTTTGATGAGCATGTGAATATTTATTAAGAAGATGATAAATATTAATTGTTTCATAGTTCTTAGTTCTAGCATAATGTTTGGTATTGATTAGTGCTTAAAAGATTCTCAGCCCTGGGAACAATTCACAAACTGCTCAGTTTACAGGTTTTGAGTAGTCCTTTGTGAAGCTGTGTAATGTTTTTCTCTAGACATCACATTGACTATTCAGTAACATTCTCAAGGGGAACCGATGTAGATTTCTGGCCTTTCTGTCTATATGCATCTCTTCTTTAGTATTCCCTGGAAATCCAGCTAACTCAGATTTTTGAAACTCCAAACTCCTTTTCTTCATCTTAATGAAATGGTCTTTTTCAGCTTGGTTTATCTCTCCTTGTGTTGAAGTCTGGGAAATGTCCTTTAGGGAGAACTTGGGAGGCCCTTAGAATTCCAGCTGTTCAATGTTTAAAAATGAATATTTTCTTTGGTTTTTCTAGTTGTTTAGAGAAGGAGGTCAAACCTAATATCAATTTACCTATCTGGGTCAGACACAGTTCTTTGTCTCTTTTTCAAGTTATCTGTTTGACTCTTTTTATACAAGTAAATTCTCTTTTGAACTGATCAGTGTATTCATTTCGTTGTCCATTTTTATGAATTCTGATTGAACATATTGATTATAGTCATTTTAAAGTCTTTGTCTTCCAAATATAGCCTGTGAGTCATTTCTGGGTCTGCTTCTATCGTTTTTATTTCCTCTTACTTGTCAGGGATAGTTTCTTGCCTCTTTATATCTAGACACGTTAGACTGTAAGGTGAACTTTACAAGTCTTGTATGAAAGACCCCCTGATCAACCGCCAGGGAGGCTTGGAGATAGTAAATAACACCCTTATAATACTTAGGCATTGAGTTTTGTTGTGTTTGTTTGACATTTTAGGAGACTAATGAGCTTCTGCTTCACTTTTCTAGATTGTGATTTGCCCAGGTATTAATTAAGAGTTTATAGGTTTACTTCTTTTCAGGCCTAAAAACTGTGAGAAACATAATTTTGCCCTTCAAATATTCAGTACAACACTCCAGACTCCTGACCACTTCTTTTCAAAATCTGCCAGATTTCTTGAGTGGAAAACCAGCTATGTGCTTGAAGCAGGTCTCCTCCTTCAGGTTTTTTTGTTTGCTTGTTTTTTATCTGAGCCTCAGGAGACTGTAGGAGATTCCACTCTGCCTTTTCTCTCGACTTGGCCTAGCTTCCCAACCTCTCTTGCTGATCAACACTGAGCAAATGGCCTGTGGGCATATCAGTTCATCCTAAATGACATAGTTTTACAATTTATGTTCAAGTCTCTTGAAACCACTAGAAGATTTATTAGTTTCTCTTAATCCATCAATATTAAACAGTTCACTTGGGGGAAACCTTACAAATATACTGTTCTCAACTCCCCAGACAATGAGGAAAGGAGAAGCCCAAGATTTCCTCAAAAGTATGTAGAGGGCTTGCTTACTACCAAGGCTTTCTGTGACTTTGTATTGGGACCTATAGATGGCTTAATTTGATACCAGCTTCACAATATTATTATAGATGCAAAAACATTATTATACATGCATGTGTGCTGCATGCTAAGTCATTTTAGCTGTGTCTGACTCTTTGCGACCCTATGGACTGTAGCCCACCAGGTTTTTCTGTCCACGGGATTTTCCAGGCAATAATACTGGAGTACGCTGCCATGCCCTCCTATAGGGGATCTTCCCAACATGTGTCTTTTGTGTCTCCTGAATTGACAGGAGGGTTCTTTACTACTAGAGATACTTGGGAAGTATATATGTATATATATTCTACATATGTGTATATGTGTATATTATTTCAATTTGGTTTAGTTCAGTCACTCAGTCATATCTGACTCTTTGTGACCCCATGGACTGCAGCATGCCAGGCTTGCATCCAGCCCCAAATCCTGAAGCGTGCTCAAACTCATGTTCATCGAGTTGGTGGTGCCATCCAATCATCTTATTCTCTGTCATCCCCTTCTCCTGCCTTCAATCTTTCCCAGCATCAGGATCTTTTCCAGTGAGTCAGTTCTTCCAGTCAGGTGGCCAAAGTATTGGAGTTTCACCTTCAGCCCATTCCTTCCAATGAATATTCAGGACGGATTTCCTTTAGGATTAACTGGTTTGATCTCTTTGCAGTCCAAGGGACTCTCAAGAGTCTTCTCCAACACTACACTTCAAAAGCATCAATTCTTTGGCACTCAGCTTTCTTTTTGGTCCAACTCTCACATCCATACATGACTACTGGAATAAACATAGCTTTGAATAGTTGGACCTTTGTTGGCAAAGTAATATCTCTGCTTTTTAAAATGCTGTCTAAGTTTGTCATAGATTTTCTTCCAAGGAGCAAGTGTCTTTTAATTTCATGGCTGCAGTCACCATCTGCAGTGATTTTGGAGCCTCCCAAAATAAAGTCTCTCAGTGTTCCCATTGATTCCCATCCTTTTGCCATGAAGTGATGGGACCAGATGCCATGATCTTAGTTTTCTGAATATTGAGTTTTAAGCCTACTTTTTCACTCTCCTCTTTCACTTTCATCAAGAGGCTCTTTAGTTCTTCTTCGCTTTCTGCCATAAGGGTGGTGTCATCTGCTTATCTGAGGTTATTGATATTTCTCCTGGCAATCTTGATTCCAGTTTGGGATTCATCTAGCCCAGCATTATGCATGATGTACTCTGAATATAATTTAAATAAGCAGGGTGACAATATACAGCCTTGACATACTCCTTTTCTGATTTAGAACCAGTCTGTTGTTCCATGTCCAGTTCTAACTGTTGCTTCTTGACCTGCTTACAGATTTCTCAGGAGGTAGGTCAGGTGGTCTGGTATTCCCACCTCTTGAAGAATTTTCTACAGTTTTTTGTGATCCACACAGTCAAAGGCTTTGACATAGTCAATAATGTGCAATATTTATATATATGTAATTATATATACAAAATTCAATATTTTTATTTTATTTGAGATAGTTTTCAAGTTATCTAATTAGCCATATTACTAGAAAGGACAATTTATTTTTATTTAAATTTCATTACTTGTCTGGTAGCTACCATTATCGTAAACTACACAAATTTAAATATGTAATAGAATAAATTTTAGATTTTTTTGGAATTATAATAGATTTGACACATGTCTTATTTCATAGCTTATACTTTTAAACACCAGACTACACTGGCTTGAATAAATAAACTCCTTCAATAAAAATTATAAATGTTAGGATAAAAGAGAAAACTTTTTTTTCCATCATAAGTTATCTGAGAATAATTTAATTCAAATTAACATCTCCCTTTTAGTAGCAAATGCATGAAGCTAAAGATCCTTGTTAAAACATGAGAAAGTGATGTTTTACTGAAAACAATGTGTGCAAATAAAAAAAATGGTTTATAAATTGATAGGAATGTGGCTGATGGTAAGAAACTATAGTTGAACTCATATCTGAAAATCTGCTGAAAGTTGGAAATTTGAAACTGGCATTCCAAAGTGTAAAGTGGATGGTAATTGCATTGCAATTTGGCAGTATAATAGAATATAAAAGTACTGTTCCTCATACTGATTAAAATTCAGACAAAATAATAGATTCATGCATCTAGGCTTTTTTATTGTACTGCTGTCTAATGATGTATTTATTTCTAAAGTATTGGGTACTATCTAGTATGCCACAGATATGAATAATGATCAAAGAAAACTTCCTTGGATATTTTATGCAAAAAGAGCACAGCATGGGACCCTAGCTCTACAACAGTTTTTAACACTTCAAGAGTCATTTTTTTGCTATTAATGTAATTCATTATGCACTTACTATCTTGAGAGAAATTTGAATTTAACTGTATACTAGAGGTCACCTGTGTACATGATAAGTTGCTTCAGTCATGTTCGACTCAGTGTAACTCTATAGGCTATAGCCTGCCAGACCCCTCTCTCCATGGGATGCTCCAGGCAAGAATACTGAAATGGGTTGCCATGTCCTTCTCCAGGGGATCTTCCTGACCCAGGGATGGAGCCCATGTCTCTTGCTTCTTGCATTGGCAGGCAGGTTCTTTACTGCTAGCACCACCTGGAGAACCCAAGAGTCACCCTATAGTTGAAACATTACAAAATAAAATATTTATTTTATTATCTAATTTCTTGTATTATTTAATTATTTTATTTGCTAAAGTATCATTTCCAAAGAGATAAAATCATGACTTTGGTCAAAATATAAAGTAAGAACATATTAAAAATAATATTAAATGTACTACGTGATGAGGGTTCCAGGAACATGTTAAAATCATTCCAAGGGACACTTAAGAATTAGTTGTTTACAGTCAGTTCTAAGATAAGATTTTCAGGTTAGTTTTAAATATGATCTGTGACCAGTAGGACCAGAAGCCATAATCCTTGGGAGTTATCTGTCCCATTGACTAGAAATCATTTTCTTCTATACCAAACAAAAATTCTCATTGTTTAACTGCTACACATACAAATACCCCTCAATAGTAAGACAAGTTTAGCATGCACTGAAAAAAATACTACTTATATCTCTGCCCTATATATTTTTACTTGTTTTTTTACTTTATAAATTAAACACTTTGTTGTATTTTATATGTGTTTTTATTTAAATATAGTAAGATGGATATGAAATGAATTTCACGAGGAATTTTATAGCTTTGTTTATGTGTAATTGCCATATCATGCTAACACATTGCTCATATGTGAAGTGTACAACGAGATGAAAATTGCAATGTATAAACTCATTAAATAATCACTCTATGAATAAGATAATGAACATGTCCATCACTTCAAAGGCTTTGCACTTCCATAAATGTCTAGAAATAATTACCTAGTACAACCTCCCAAGGCAGACTCAAGAAGAAATACAAAATATAAACAAAAGCTTCCCAGTTCCCCTTTAAAATACTCTCCTATTCACTTGTATATGGGTATCTAGATGTTTCAGCGTCATTTGTTCAAAATATGATTCTTATGTCATGGACTGCCTTGAACCTTTGTTGAAAATCAGTGCCTGTAGGTATATTTCTGAATTATTTATACTTCTCCTTTAATCTGTTTTCTATCTTTAATCTGCCACTACACTAACATTGCTATAACATTATAATAAGTCTTAAAATCAGGTGGTATTAAGTCACCTGATTTGATCTCTTTGAAAATGATTTGGCATTCTAGATACTAGGTCCTTTGCATTTCTTTGTGAATTTTAGAATAATAAAGTGTTTCTTCCCCCAAAATATCTAGGATTTTGATGGTTATCATTATAGATTGATTTTAGAATATTAGACATCTTCATATTGCGTCTCATACCTATGACTCCATATGCTTAAATGATTCTAGTTTCTTTAAGCAATATTTTGTAGACTTTAGTATACAGATGTTTCCCATATTTTTCAGATTTATCCTTTACACTGCACATTTTCACACAATTGCAAATGTTATTTATGGTTTTTTTAATTAACTATCTTATTGTTGATTGCAAGTATTTTTAAATGACAATTTAACTGGATGATATAATTGAGTCTCAAAAATAACTATTTTTTTTTCTTCTAAGTCTAGGAGACTGCTATCATATATTAAGTTATAATTGTCCTCAGTAACACTCTTCTGGCTCTCAAGGATAATATATTCAAACAAAAGTCACATTTCAGCTTATAAGCAATATTACAAAACTGTAAAATTGCATATACCTTTAGAAAACTAGAATAATAAAGGAACAGAAATACCAGCTCATAGGCAGGTATTACTACATCTGAAAATTACCTATATGCTGCTTTAACCACTTTTATTTATTTATTATTTTTTTGGAAAAGTAACGTCTCTGCTTTTTGTTTTTTAAATTTTTTATTTTTCAGTGGGTTTTGTCATACATTGATATGAATCAGCCATAGAGTTACACGTATTCCCCATCCCGGTCCCCCATCCCACCTCCCTCTACACCCGATTCCTCTGGGTCTTCCCAGCCCACCATGCCCGAGCACTTGACTCATGCATCCCACCTGGGCTGGTGGTCTGTTTCACCACAGATAATATACATGCTGTTCTTTCGAAACATCTCACCCTCACCTTCTCCCACAGAGTTCAAAAGTCTGTTCTGTACTTCTGTGTCTCTTTTTCTGTTTTGCATACAGGGTTATCATTACCATCTTTCTAAATTCCATATATATGTGCTAGTATGCTGTAATGTTCTTTATCTTTCTGGCTTACTTCACTCTGTATAATGGGCTCCAGTTTCATCCATCTCATTAGAACTGATTCAAATGAATTCTTTTTAACGGCTGAGTAATATTCCATGGTGTATATGTACCACAGCTTCCTTATCCGTTCATCTGCTGATGGGCATCTAGGTTGCTTCCATGTCCTGGCTATTATAAACAGTGCTGCGATGAACATTGGGGTGCACGTGTCTCTTTAACCACTTTTAAATTGTATGTTGATATTCTTTCCCTACATGTCTTGAAATTCTCTTACACTGATTATTGACTTGTTTCAATTCCTCTTCTTTTCCCCTGTAACCTACTTTCTAATATTTTAGTAACGTTGTGCTTTTTTATTTTGATACAGTTTTAAAATGTACAATTCACTTTATATTAAAAGTGGGGAGATGTATCTATGTTTGTGCATTCATGTGCACTGTCAAAGATCTGAAGCAACTCAAGTGTTTATGGACAGATAAATAGATATATAAAATGTGGTATATACATGCAATGGAATATTATGTAACCTTAAAAAAAGTGGCACATGCTACAATATGGATGGAATTTGAAGACAGTGTGCTAAGTGAAATAAGCCAGTCATAAAATATTGTATCATATCACATGAGTCACTTAATGTAATCAAATGTATACAGACAGAAAACAGAATGGTGGTAACCAAGAGCTGGGGGAAGGAGTGAATGAGGAGTCAGTGTTTAATGGACAGAGTTCTAGCTGGAAAATTAAAAAAGTTTTGGAGCTGGATGGTGGTGATAGTTGCACAACAATGTGAATATTAAGAATATTAAGAATGCCACAGAACTATACATTTTATTCCCATTTATTTTCATTAGTTGGAGTCTAATTACTTTACAATATTGTAGTGCTTTTTGTCATACATTGACATGAATCAGCCATGGATGAAGACGAGGGTGGGATGTTTCGAGAGAACAGCATTTTAAAAATGTTTAAAGAAATGCATTTTATTTTAGGTTTATTTTACCAGATTAAAAGTGCACAGTTAACAAAAAAATAGAATATATTTTATAGAGTGGTGATGCTATTTCATATGCTTGCATATACTTAAAATTTCAAGAGCTCTACTTTCAGATGAGGTCATTCAAGATTTCCCAGTGTAGAGTAAAGGAAAGCTATAAACCATTCCCATTTTCAATGAGATTTGTCTGGAAAAAAATTATAAAACTAGCCAATTTTGATTATCATTATCATTATATTCTTATTTTACTAACAAAGTGTGCAAAATCACCATTTTGCAAACCAACACCACATTGCTATATAGCTCATATATGTGAAATAGTGAAGGAAATGAGACAGAAATAATAGAATTTAATTTAAATAATGCTGACTAGACTTCCTTATCTGATAGCCATTATTTTTTTTTTCTAATAGTAATTAAGAACTTCATATAAGGCATCTAAGCTTAGCTTACATGTGCATTTCATGAGGTGCTGTAGAAACCTGATTTAATGACAGAATGACATTAATGACAAGATCCCCAAACTTCTTTTGGGGATTATTTCTTTTTAATTTTTTTCTAAGCTAAGCTACCCAAGAGATAACTGGTTCTCCTACTTTTAGAAGATTAAAAAATATGTGTTGGGCATGAAGTGTTAGCTACAGTATTAGCTAAATAAATTAAACATGAAATAAAGTTTCTCTCTTAAAAAATATTTACCAGAAGATCTTGATATTTGTTTTCCTCAAGCAATACGTTCTAATAAATAATTCTATTTGAGAGAAAACATCTGGGGAAAATGGAGAAACACTGAAGGGCTTTAAGCATATTTGGCAAAGCTATAACCTTCACAGCTTCTCTTCAGATGGATCTGTGTTTGGTCAGGCTCTGAAGGATTCCAGTGGACACAGGTGGCTGAGATTCCTGAGTGCAGAGCAGAAATTCTAAGTGGAACCTTTCCTGCTTATGGAGCCTTAGACAAGTACAAGCTGCAGTTCACTATCTTCATCCCTAATTGTAATAAAAAATTGTCATCCTAAGTGAAGCACTTCCTTTGTATATTTGGTTTAATTCTCAGACTCATGTATTTACTGAGATCCAAAAATTGTCCATACCTATAGAATTCTAAAAACAGTCGATACTTAACAGAATTCTAAAAAGGGTTTCCCTAGTGGCTCAGATGGTAAAGAATCTGCCTGCAATTCAGGTGACCCATGTTTGATCCCTGGGTTAAGAATTTCCCTAGAGAAGGGAATGGTAACCCACTCCAGTACTCTTGCCTGGAGAATCCCATGGACAGAGGAGCCTGGTGGGGTACAGTCCATTGATCCCAAACCTCAGAACCAACTGAGCAACTAACACTTTAACTTTCACATAGAATTCTTTTAAAAGAACCTAGAAATATTAAAAAAAGAGAGAGCAAGAGAGTAAAAGTGAGGAAAAGAAAGGAAAATGCATGGCCTCTTTTGTTATGTTAACTAAAGATCAGAATTATTTTTTAATCTAATTAGAGATATTATTTAACATTTTTATCTTCAACACAAATTTATAATCATGAAAAAGAAATTTAATTCGCTGAAGTATCTGACTTGAAATTTCAAAATATCATTTTCAATAAAGCATTATAAGGTGAAGCAAATGATACAGAAAACTGTATCCCGCCTTGAGCACAATCTCAGAGTTATATTGAAGTTGAGCCCGGTACCGGAAAGTGTGTCTGACACCTAAGATGACTTGTTAAACCATTTCACAAGAATTGATTTTCCTGTCATATGCCCAGCATGGTGAGAATTTCAGAATTCCAGTATTCCCTGTGCTATTTGGGCCAATTACTTTATATCTCTAAGACCCAATATGCTTAACTGTAAAATAGGGATAGGAAAATAATAGTACCTAGTTATTCAGTTCTTACAATGTGAAGTATATCAAATGAATCATGGTGTCTGGTGTATAGTAGTTCCTCAATAACTATTTACCATTGTTTCTAGCACAAGCAGAATTATCAGGTTATGATGATAATGATGGTGTTCTTCTCATGCTAGATTGTGGATAAACACAAGTTACGTAAAATATTTAAGGGTCTCTAGAAGAAGGTGTTTCTAATTTAGGGTACTGTTTTCAGATTAAAATATTTTATACTCAGATTGAAAAAAACATAAGTATTTGAGTGTTTTCAAATCAGAATACATTAATGAGCTTGAGCAAAAAAGACAGGAAATGATGTAAGTTCTTACTGCTGCATAAGAGAGATTTTTTGGAAAACTTTAACCTCTACTTGGATTTGAAAGGAAATTCTAAGAAATTACTTAGAATTTAGGCAGGATTGACTCTGATGAGTCTGTGAGGAAAATATGGTCCACCATTGTTCAAGATAGACTACTCAGTCAAAGTACTTCTTAAGGAAATGTTTTGAAGGAAGAGAATGTGAAATAAGGAAGATGCGGGAGGTAATTATTACAGTAACCTAGGAATGTAATAATCAGCATTAAGAATGGTATTTTGTTGAATGGGAATACTTGAGGAGCCATTTCTTGTTAAGGCTAGATGGGCTTTTACATTATGGTGCTAAGAAATACACCAGCACCTTTATTCTCAATCAAAATACTTTATTCACATAACTGATGACTATCTACACTCGATTTAGTGCTGAAATGACAAAGTGGAACTTAAGAGATATAAAAACATCAGAATTGCAAGACACTTAAATTGAAAATAATAATCCAATTCAACTCATCATTATTGAAATAAAGGAAATCAATATGCACGATATACAATTACATGAACATTTACTTCTCTACAAGGAATGGAAAATCATAAGTGGCTGAGGGAGGGCTAGGCAAGCGTCTGGTACCATAAAAGCAGGCAAAAGTCCACTGTTTCAGAGGGACAGGTAGAAGAAAACACACCAAACTTTAGGGAAACTCAAGAAATTCCATGGTACCCTCCCTTGATCTTGACCTTGTGCAGCAAAAGGAATGCTAATTATGGAAGGAAGTGGAGAAGTAAGATGCTTCCATCTCATCAGAAGGATGGAAATATTTGGGGGTCAAGGATCCTAGAGTAAAGGATGCAGAGATGACTACTGCTGTGGAGACCAGTGACCTCCATCCAGTGGTCTCAGGCAAAGATACAGGGCTCCTAATGAAAGAAAAGCAAAATTGTTCACACATGTGGAGGGTAAAAAGTGTTAGTCACTCAGTCATGTCTGACTCTTTGCGACCCCATGGATTGTATCCTGCCAGGTTCCTCTGTCCATGGGATTTCCCAGGCAAGAATACTGGAATGGGTAGGCATTCCATTCTCCAGGGGATCTTGCTGATCAGGGATTGAATCTGGGTCTCTTGCACTGCAGGTGAATTCTTTACTGTCTGAGTCATCAGGAAAGCCCCCCGTGTAGGGTAAGGTACTTTTAATGCTACAAAGCAGAGACTTGCTACCACTGAGGACAGGCATTAAATCTTTTCTTGAGAAAACCTAATATAGATAAAAGGCATAGTCTGGCTTCCAAGTGAATGAAAGGGAGTGCTGAGGACTCCCTAGTCTGAGTTTGACTCAGAGGCTGGCTCATGGGTGCCATGAGTTATCTTCCTGCCTCCAACATGAATTTTGAGCTAGTTATAAGCTGTGGTGTTCTATGGCTGGAAGCGCAGCAAGAATGTAAAGACAGCCTGTCTGTGACACAGGTGTACTGAGATTGCTAAATGTTAAAAGTGCAACAAGCATAATGACATATACCCTTCAGAGCTTCAGGCCCCATCATGTGCACAAGATAATAGCAACCTACTGCTGGAAGAATTTTAATAATGGCTCACCAGATATTATAGCAACCAAAGCAAAACCAAGCCCAATTCAATGATTAAATATAGTCATTCAACCCTTGCCCTTGCCCACACTGGCAGCAAGACAACCATAACAATGAATAATGAAAATGAAATCTCTGGGCATAAATGATAATCTTGTGGCTCATATAATTTTGTATATCTGATGCTTTCATTCCTTCAGAATTAGAAGACTCATAAAAGCAAGTCAAAAACAAGTATCATCAACAACAAAAAATTAATTTCCAAAATATACAAGCAACTCATAAAACGCAATATCAGAAACAAAAAATCCACTCAAAAAGTGAGAATGAAGACCTAAACAGACATTTCTCCAAAGAAGACATCCAGATGAGTAACAAACACATGAAAAAATGCTCAACATCACTCATTATTAGAGAAATGCAAATCAAAACTAAAATGAGATACCACCTCACATCAGTCAGAAAGGCCATAATCAAAAAGTCTGCAAACAATAAATGCTGGAGAGGGTGTGGAGCAAAGGGAACCCTCTTGCATTGCTGGTGGGAATGTAAATTGATACATTCACTATGGACAATGATATGGAGATTCCTTAAAAAATTGATATATACACTATGGATGATGGTATGGAGGAATAAAGCCACCATATGACGCAGCAATCCCCCTACTAAGCATACACCCCGAGGAAACCAAAATTGAAAAAGACACATGTACCCCAACGTTCATTGCAGCACTATTTACAATAGCTAGAATATGAAAGCAACCTAGATGTCCATTAACAGATGAATGGATAAAGAAGCTGTGGCACATATGTACAATGTAATACTACTCAGTCATAAAAAGGGATGTATTCAAGACAGTCCTAATGAGGTGGATGAAACTAAAGCCTATAATACAGAGTGAGGTAAGTCAGAGAGAGAAATATAAATATCATATAATGACACATATAAATGGAATCTAGAAAGATGGTACTGATGGATTTATTTCCAGGGCAGCAGTGGAAAACAAACATAGAGAATAGGCTTATGGACACAGGGAGAGAGGGGGCAGGTGAGGTATGGATAGAGCGACATGGAAATTTACATTACCACATGCAAAATAAATAGCCAATGAGAATTTGTTGTATGACTCAGGGAACTAAAATGCGGGCTCTGTGACAATCTAGAAGGGTGGGATGGGGCAGGGGATGGGAGGGAGTTTCAGAAGGGAAGGGACATGGGTGTACCAATGGCTGATTCTTGTTGTTGTATGACAGAAAGTCACAAAATTCTGTAAAGCAATTATTCTTTAACTAAAAACAATAATAAAGTGGCAAAAAGTGATAAAAAAGAATAAATGACTTGATTAAAGACAGTCAATAATAAAATAATAATAAAAATGTATCATCAACAGATATAGAAATCAACAGAATAGACTCAGATAACCAAGATACTGGAACACACATGCCAATACTTTAAAATAACAATTGCTAAAATGTTAAATGAGCTAATAAAAAATAGACAACATGCATGTAAAAAACAGGGACTTCCCACAGAAACAGAAAAAATAAAGAGTCCAAAGCATATGCTAGAAACGTGAAGCTGAAGATATGATGACAAGATGGATGACTACATCTGCAAATTCATCAGTAAACTAGTCAGAGCAGAAGAAAACTTAGTAAATTTTATAATAGGTTAAACTAGTTTATAAAAACTCAAAGGAAAAGAGCAAAATGAAACAAAGCAAGCAAATAAGAATCTTAGAGATTCTAAGATTTCAGTGATAATACAAGAGAGACTAAAGTGCATTTTGCTGAAATCCAGAAGGAAAAAACACCAAATGAAGCAGAAAAAATATTTAAGGAGATGACTGGGAATTTTGAACATTAATGGAAGAAAACAAATTATAGATCTAGCAAAATCAGAGAGCCCCTGAGAAGAATTAATGTAAAAATTAAACACATCAAGAATAATGATAGCTAAACTACTGCAAACTAAACACACACACAAAAAAAATCTTAAACTCAGCCACAGCAAAAAGGGAACATTATCTAGAGGTAAAAAAAAAAAAAATCAAATATCACAACAGCTTGTTTATCAGAACATATACAAGTCTGAGTCAATGATATAAAATCGTGAAAAGAACTGACAGAAAAAGTCAACCCAAGATTTTATACCCATTATATATATATATATATATATATATAGCTTAAAAATAATAATGAAATGGTGACATTTCAGAAAAATAAATGCTGTAAGAGTTCATTGACAACAGATCTGCACTAAAATAAATGCTAAAGGAATTTAAGGCAAAAGGAGTATGGAAATAAATGGAAATTGAAACTAAATGAAGAAATCAAATGCACACAAAAAAAGATACAAATATGGATAAAAAGCCCAGTTATTTCCATTATTATAACAAAAATGTATTATCTAAGTGAGAACAGTAATGCTATACTATGGAGATTATAATATTTGAGAGTATCATGCATGATAAGAATAGTAGAGACTGAGAGAAAAGAAATAGAAATTATACTTGAAAGGCTTTTACACTATATAGGAACTGGAATAATATGGATTTTAGGTCACTGCAATAAGTTAAAATATATATTGAAATCCCTAGAGAAATCACACAAAAAATTAAAAACTAGTACATACAATATTATTTTTATAAAATTTCTAGTTTTTATTTTTTTAAGTGCATGCATGCTAAATATCTTCAGTCGTGTCACTCTTTGTGACCTTATTAACTGTAGCCCACCAAGCTTCTTTGTCCATGGAGATTCTCCGGGCAAGATACTGGGGTGGGTTGTCACGCCCTCCTCCAGGGGATCTTCCTGTCTCAGGGATCAAATCCATTTCTCTTAGGTACCTTGCATTGGCAGGCAGGTTCTTTACCACTAGCACCACCTGAAGAATTGTTTGCTTCTGGAAGATCCCCTGGAGAAGGAAATGGCAACCCACTCCAGTACTCTTGCCTGGAAAATCCCATGGATGGAGGAACCTGGTAGGCTACAGTCCATGGGGTCGCAAAGAGTAGGACACGACTGAGCAACTTCACTCTTCACTCATATATGTAGTAAGATGATTTCTTAAAATCAATACAACGAGGATTCATGACAATTATAAATTGATTTCTTTCAATCTAAAGTAATAATAAATATTAAAACAATTATTTAAAAACCCCATTCTAAAAACAGCAAGCTAAAAGTAATAACTTAAAATTAATATGGATCATGTTAAAGTTTTCTGTTATTTCTTCAGGTCATTTTAGTTAACTTCAGTCTGGCACATAATGTAGATCTGGCGATCACATAAAAGTCACATAAAGGAATGGCCAATATGGGCATGCTCAGAAAAGTTCTCAAACTAAAGAGTTCCTGAGGGACTTCCCTGGTGGTCTAATGTTTAAGAATCTGCCTTTCAACGCAGGGGACATAGGTTCAATCGTTGGTAGGAGAACTAAGATCCCATATGCCATTGGGCACCTAAGCCTGTGTACTGCATCTACAGAGCCCAGGCACTCTAGAGCCTGCAGACCACACCTAGAGACACCTGTGGGCTACAGTGAAGATCCCCTGGCAAGGCAGCTGAGGCTCAATGCAGCCAAATACATGAATAAACAAACACATAAGTATTTTAAAATGTATATTTTATATAGATATATTTATATTTATAAATACATTTATATATATATTATTTAAAGATATAATTATATATGTATATTTAAATTATAGTTAATATTTATTATAATTATTATAAATATATTAAGTAAAACATTAAATAGATTTAAATATACATTATAAATTATATAATATAAATATACATTTATATTATATATAATCATATAAATTATATAGTATAAAATATATAAGTTATATAAATTATAATTTATAGAAATATATATATATATTTATAAATACATTTATATTTATATGCAACTCCTACATAGTTTAAAAGCCTTTCAAGTATAATTTCTATTTCTTCTCTCTCAGCCTGAGGATATGTCCCTTCAGT
The DNA here is from genome assembly GCF_963930625.1 of Muntiacus reevesi. NCBI lineage: Eukaryota > Metazoa > Chordata > Mammalia > Artiodactyla > Cervidae > Muntiacus > Muntiacus reevesi. Next base: position 12,516,108 of record NC_089265.1, on the reverse strand, counting down.
TAAGTCTTGCTACAAGTTTCAAAAAGTAACAGATCATTCTTTTCCCCTGAAGATGAATTCTGTAGTATTTGGAAAAGGCCTTATATTTTGATCTCTTTTTCCTTCACAGCTTTCATGAATATCTAAAACACAGGCAGATGATTTAGTAAAGTCAAAATCTAAAATATTTTTCTGAGTTTCTGTGTTGTCCTGATATATTTTTCTTTTTGCCAGTATATTTTATCTTTGGTTCACATCACGCCCAATTCCTTTACTTTTTAGCGTCCTGGTCAATCATTTTCTGAAAATTTTTATCACACTGAATCTCTCAGCATGAACAGTTCTTACATCCCATAAGCATCCTTCCAGAATTCTCAATCTTTCAAAAAGCATGACATGATCTGCATGTTGTATTAGTCTAGGTTATCCAGAGTAACAGAATCAATAGGATATACATACATAAATATAATTACATATATATATATATAATTATACACATACACATATATATGAGGAGATTTATTATAGAAATTGGCTTACATAATTATGGAGGCTAGGAAGCCACAGGATCTGCAGTCTGTAAGCTAGAGAACCAGGGGCAGTTGGTGGTATAACTCACTCAGAATTGAAGGTTTAAGAATCAGGGGATAGAAAAAAAAAAAAAAAAGAAAAAAAAAAAAAAAAAAAGAATCAGGGGAGCTGATTGTCAAAGTCCCAATCCAAGTCCAAAACCCCTAAGAACCCAGAGTGCAGACATCTAAGGCAAGAGAAAAACTCAAGGAGAAAACAGCTTCTCATTTCTTCTACCTTTTTGTTCTATGTAGACTCTCAAGGGACTTAATAATGTCCACCCTCATTAATGTGGGTAATCTTTACTCAGTCTACTGATGCAAATAGACTCAACTCTTCTAGAAAAACTCATATAGACATACCAAGAAATGATGTTTACCAATTACTTGAGCATTACTTAGCCCTGTCAAGGTGATATATAAAACTGATCATCAAAGATGCTTACATGACTATAAAAAGTAAAGGTCTGGCTAGAGTATTAGTTCACTCTATGAATTACTTTTTTTATTATAGGTGTCACATTCAAAAGATTATTGGAATGAACTGATGTTAGACTTGATTCAAATTAGGATGGAATAAAAGAGGTCAGCTTTATCGTTATACATGAAACAACAGACAGAATATATGACACAATGATTTATAAATCAATGAGCATCAGGCAAAAAAGCACAGCGATTCCAGAGATATGAACAATACACAAGGTGAGCTCTGCAATTACCCTGGCTTACTGCTTGGAGAGTTTCCAGGCTGTGGTGAATCATTTTGGGAGTGTGGGGTTGTTGGAGGCTGGTGTTCTCCTTGAGTTAAGGAGGCAAAATGGATAATCTGGTGAGGTATGTGAATAAAGGTCAGAGAGAAGAAAAATGGAGATTAGAGAGGTACACAGAGTAAAAACTTGAAAAATCTGCAGAGGGAACCCTTCAACTGTTCAACAGAATAGTGATTGACACATACATGTATATTAACCAGTAGTAGCTGGAGAAGGAAACACCTACAAAGGGTTAGAGGTTCATATTCCACAGGGCTCATAATCTACAAGATTGACAATGGATTTGTGTTAATACTGGGAAATTGTTGCACCCCTGAAAAGTACTACTTAGTTCATAAGTAACAACTTTTTTTAAAAAAAGACTTATAAATATCAAACTTTTTCAAAGTAAGTTAACCCTGTCTCAAAGAAAAGAGTTCAAGAATGCTTATAGGTATAAATAAATATAACACTCAACAAGGTGAATTTCAGGGTATTTGAAATCCAGTAAAGCAGTACTAGATTTGCAATGAACAAGACAAGGATGGCTCATAATGAGGAGAAAAATCAACCCATCAAAGTCAACTCAATAGAAGCTCAGGCTTTTTTTAAACATTAGGCTAGGTGTGTGATGACATTAGAACAGATATTAAAACTATTCCAGTTGTTCAAAATGCTAGAATGAAGAATAATCAAATATATTAAGTAGATAAAGGAATTAAGTTAAAAAAGACATAAAGTTTTACAGATGAAAACTAGAACATCAGGGATGGGAAATAAAATGATGGGAAATAGCAGATTAGACATTGCTGAAGAAAATATTAGGGATCTTGAAAACTTAGCAAGAAAAATGATCAAAAATGAAACAAAGACAGAAACAAGATCCTCTTATCAGGAAAGTAAAATGAAGACAGTTATAGTTAATTGTAGAAAAACTCTAAGTTGCAAAATAGACAAGTAACTGAATTATTTGAGAAAATATAGAAGGGGGGGAACTCTAATCATAAGACATAGGAATGATACTATATCAAGAGACATCAAAATCAAATTTCTCAAAAATAGTGATAGAAAACTGTAAAGGGAGCCAGAGAAAAATGGCACAGTATATACAGAAGATTAGATCTAAAGATGAGAGTAAGTTTCTAGTTAGAAACAGCAGAAATGTTATGAAAATAGAACAACATCTTTAAAAAAGTTAAAGGAACAATGCATGTTGATTTAGTATTCTATACACAATAAAATTTTACTTTTTTAATGGAGGCAAAATGAAGACTATTTCAGGTATACAAAAACTGAAAAAGAAAATCATTACTACCATTGCATGAAATATTCAAAAAGTCCTTATGTGGCTGAAAAATGACACCAGATGTATGTATGGACATGAACATGAAAATAAATAGCACAAGACACTATGTGTGTGTGTGTATTGTTTTTCTTAAAATTTAAATGTCTTTAAAATATAATTCTTTCAAGAAAAATAAAGACTACATATGTAGAAGCAATGTGTATGGTCACCACAACACAAAGGTTATGAGGAGAGAAAAGGAAATACACTGTCATAAATACTTTGGCCACCTGATGCAAAGAACTGACTCATTAGAAAAGACCCCAGTGCTGGGAAAGACTGAGGGCAGGCGGAGAAGGGGATGATGGAGAATGAGATGGCTAGATGGCATCATTGACACAAGGGACATGAGTCTGAGCAAGTTCTGGAAGTTGGTGATGGACAGGGAAGCCTGGAGTGCTGCAGTCCATGCGGTCGCAAAGAGTCAGACACAAATGTTTTTATATAGGATGTTTTACTATCACTTAAGGATAAACTGGCCTGGAGGAGGGGATGGCAACCCACTCCAGTATTATTTCCTGGAGGATCCCACGGACAGAGCAGCCTGGAAAGCTCCATAGGTTCCAAAGAGTCAGACCTGACTGAAGACTTAGCAGACATCAAGGTTAAACTGAGGTAAGTTGTAATAGTATACAAAATGTATACAAAAGTATACAACTTTAACTTGTCTCAGTGTAACCTTAAGTAATAGTATATACTTCTGCCTCATTGACTGTACTACAGCCTTTGACTCTGTAGATCGCAATATATTGTGGAAAATTCTTAAAGAGATAATATCAGACCACGTTACCTGCCTCCTGAGAAACCTGCATTCAGGTCAAGAATTAACAGAACCAGACATGGAACAATGGACTGGCTCCAAACCAGGAAAGGAATACTTCAAGGCTGGATATTGTCACCCTGCTTATTCAACTTATCTGCTGAGTAGATTGTGACATCTGGGTTCATCACTTCAAGGCAAATAGATGGGGAAACAATGGAAACAGTGAGAGACTTTATCTTCTTGGGCTCCAAAATCACTGAAGATGGAGATGGCAGCCATTAAATTAAGGCACTTGCTCCTTGGAAGAAAAGCTATGACAAACCTAAACAGCATATTAAAATACAGACATCACTTTTCTGAAAAAAGTCCATCTAGCCAAAGCTATGGTTTTTCCTGTAGTTACCTACAGACATGAGAACTGGACCATAAAGAAGGCTGAGCACTGAATAATTGATGCTTTCAAATTTTGGTGCTGGAGAAGATTCTTGGGAGTCCCTTGGTCAGCAGGGAGATCAAATCAGTCAGTCCTGAAGAAATCAACCCTGAATATACATTGGAAGGAATGATGCTGAAGCTGAAGATCCACTTTGGCCACATGATGTGAAGAGCCAACTCACTGAAAAAGACCCTGATGCTGGGAAAGATTGAGGGCAGGAGAACGGGGCTACAGAAGATGAGATGGTTGGATGGCATCATCTACTAAGCAGACATGGGTTTGAGAAAACTTTGGGAGATAGTGAAGGACAGGGAAGCCTGGTGTGCTCAGTCCATGGGGTCACAAAGAGTCCAATACCACAGTGATTGAACAACAACTCTACACCCTAAAACAACCAATAAAATTTTTAAAAGGTGTTAGCTAATAAGCCAGCAAAGGTAGCAAAATTGAATCCTAAAAATATTCAACAAAAAATTAATCAGAAAGAAAGGAATAAGGGAACAGAGAACTTACAGGATAGATTGAAAGCTAATGGAATTAAACCCAATAATATCAAAATTTAATTAATTATATCATTAAAGGTAAATGACCTAAGTGTTCCAATTAAAAGGCAGAGATTGTCAGATTGTATTAAAAAGTGTGAAATGACTATACACTGCCTTCAAGTCAAGAAACAACTAGATCACATGTAAAAATATGGAAAATCTGTCATGTTAATAGTATTCACACGAGGACAGAGTAGCTCTATAAATATCAAAGTAAATTTCAGATCAAAGAATATCACCAGGGATAGAAATCATTTCATAACACTTAAGGGGTCAGTTCAATAAGTAGATAAAGTGACCCTAAGCATTCATACATTCAATAATAAGATTTCAAAATGTATGTAGGAAAATGGGTAGACTTTTTAACAAATACTGCTGAAACAATAGAAGAAAATAATTGCAAGAAAAATACTGCAAGAAAATAAACTTAAATCCAGACATCACATTATATACACAAAAGCACTCAAGGGGGATAATACACCTAGACATAACATTTAAAAGTTTAAAATGTCTGTTAAGAAAACATAGGATACAATTTGGTTATCTTGCAGTTAGACAAAGAATTCTTAGGTTTGACATCAAAAGCACAATCCATAAAACACGATTGCTAATTTGAAGTTCATCAAACTTAGTAGCTTCTGCTGTTTGAATGAAAATGTAAGGGAATAAAAACTGAAGCCCCAGACTGGGGAAACATATACAAATCATGTATATGATAAAGTACTTGCATATCAAGGATATATACAGAACTCTCAAAATATAATAAGAAAATAAGCAATCTAATAAAGCATGTAAAATATATGGATGGCAAGTAAGTACACTGCGAGATGCTTAATATCATTAGTTATTTGCTGCTGCTGCTGCTAAGTTGCTTCAGTCGTGTCCGACACTGTGTGTTATTTAGAGAAATTCAAGTTAAAACCACAATGAAATATCAGTATACCTGTTTTAAAAGCCCGAATTAAATAAATAAATAAATAACTGAACACATCAGTAAGGATGAAGGAAAGGGACTCTTACATACTAATAGTGTGAGTGTAAACACTTTGGAAAACACTTTGTTAGTTTATGTACTTTTTGATTAAACACATGTTTACTACATATTACAAATTAAAGCATGTAAGCATATGGCCATTCAAAGATTATGCATAAATGTGCAGAGCAGTTTTATTTGTAACAACCAAGAATCGCATGTCTATTGACAGATGAATATGCTGTTGATAAACACATGTGGTATATGTATGTAACAGAATATGTTCAGCTGCTTCAGTTGTGTCTGACTATGCAACCTTACGAATGGTAGCCCTATAGGCTCCTCTGACCATGGGATTCTCCAGGCAAGAATATTGGACCAGGTTGCCATGTCCTCCCCCAAGAGATCTTTCCAACCTAGGGATCAAATCCATATTTCCTGTGTCTTCTGCATTGCAGGCACATTCTCTACCTGCTGAACCATCCAGAAAACCCATGTAATAGAAGAGTAACCAGTGTTAAGACTAGAAGTATTGATACATGCAGCAACATAGCTGAATCTCAAAACAATTATGCTCATTGATCAACAAGGTAAAAAAAAAAAAAGCATACCTACTGTATGATTCCATTTATATGAAAATTTAAGCTCATATATAGTGACTAAAGGTGGAACAACAGTTGCCAGAGGATGGGATGGGATTGAGCAGGATGAAGGGAACAGAAAGGGAATGGAGAAAACTAACAGTATGTCAAAAACATGCTCAGGAAATTTTAACATCTGTTTTCTGAACCAAGTAATAATAAATTGTAGTAATAGTAATTATATAGAATATTGCCATATTTTCATGTAGCTACGCCTAATCCAAATTAAAAGATGCTTACTCTTTGGAAGGAAAGTTATGACCAATCTAGATAGCGTATTAAAAAGCAGAGGCATTACTTTGCCAACAAAGGTCCGTCTAGTCAAGGCTATGGTTTTTCCAGTGGTCATGTATGGATGTGAGAGTTGGACTGTGAAGAAAGCTGAGCGCTGAGGAATTGATGCTTTAGAACTGTGGTGTTGGAGAAGACTCTTGAGAGTCCCTTGGACTGCAAGGAGATGCAACCAGTCCATCCTAAAGGAGATTAGTCCTGGGTGTTCATTGGAAGGACTGATGCTGAAGCTGAAACTCCAATACTTTGGCCACCTCATGCGAAGAGCTGACTCATTGGAAAAGACCCTGATGCTGGAAGGGATTGGGGGCAGGAGGAGAAGGGGACGACAAAGGATGAGATGGCTGGATGGCATCACCGACTCGATGGACATGAGTTTGAGTAAACTCTGGGAGTTGGTGATGGACAGAGAGGCCTGGTGTGCTGTGATTCATGGGGTCGCAGTCGGACACGACTAAGCGACTGAAGTGAACTGAACTGATACCTAATTCTGATCTTGCACTAACTGGACATCTTAAGTCAATTATAACTTAAGAAGCCTTTTGCTAAAAGAAATAATAGCACTTTTTTTTTCTTATTGCCTTTAATTATTGTGAAATCTCTTTTTTTTAAAGCTCTGTTTGGAAATTAAATGTTTAAAATGCTATTTAAAACCATATAAATGCACTAATGGAAAATTTGTGAAAGAAATAATAAGCATTATTGTTATTTCCTCTATTGAGATAGTGTTTCTATACCTTTAAAATTAGCTGTGATAGAGAATTAAATTGTTTTCAATTCCATTTTTTAAATAAAATATATTACTTATATAAAAGCAGCCTTAAAAATATTGCCAACCTATTTTAAAGTCTAGTTGCCAAAATGAAATAAACTGTTTTTTCATTAAAAGAAGCTATTTAATTAATCATGTAGTTCCTAATTTACTCTTCAAGCAATTAATACTATCCAGTTGTAATCAGTAAAGTTAACTGCTAAATATCATTATCAACTTTTCAAAAAAGACTTTACAACCATATACATTGCAGTTCAATTTGTATCACTGGGTTTAAACCACAGATAATTGATACTTCATGTTGTCACCAAGGGCTTCCCCAGTGGCTCAGAGCTAAATAATTTGCCTGCAATGCAAGAGAGAAAGGAGATAAAGGTTGGATCCCTGGGTGGGGAAGAATCCCCTGGAGGAGGACACAGGAAACCCACTCCAGCATTCTTGCCTAGAGAATCTTATGGACAGAGGAGCCTGGCAGGCTCCATGGGGTCGTATAGAGTTGGACGCGACCAAAGCAACTGGACACACACACGCACGTTGTCAGGAAGCCTATTTTACAGCAGCTGACAGGAACATTTCCTCAGTGAACCTTAGTTTAATCAGATTGCCCGACTTCTGTGTCAGATGCTGTTGCTGCTGTTCGGTCAGCCAGTCGTGTCCGACTCTGCAACTCCATGGACTATAACTTGCCAGGCTCCTCTGTCCGTGGGATTTCCGAGGCAAGAATACTAGAGTGGGTTGCCATTTCCTTCTCCAGAGGATTTTCCTGGACCAGGGGTCCAATCTGCTGCTCCTGCATTGGCATGCGGATTCTTCACTACTGAGCCACCAGGGAAGTCCCCTGTGTCAGTGGAAGTTGCTAAAAGTATATCACTATGCTTTGAATCTATTTCAGTTTTCCAAAAATCTACAGTTTTAAGATGTTTGGAATATATCTCATATTTTCCCCTGAGGTCATCTCTTTCATGTTCCTCTCCATCCTTGTCAATATCTGCACTGAACCAATTGCTTAGGAACTTTCATTACATTTAAAATGTGAAAACACAATTGATGGAGGGAGGGAAGCCAGGAAAAGTCTGCTTTGACTGACCTATGGCTGTGGTCAAAAGCACTTACCATGGAGCATAGCTTTCTGTATTCTAATAAAATTCTGAAAAAATATGGCATGAACTCCTTCTTCCTGGGACTAAACAAGCTTTCAATAAATTAAGAGATTAGGGGAAACAAAAGGTATTAAATATGTTAAATATGGACAAAAATTAAAAATGTTACCAGCTAATCAGAAAACAGTGTATATACATATATACACAGTTCTGTCTCAATAAAAGTAATATTTAATATAAAATTTGCAAATAAATTGCAATTATTCATATTAAGCTTGAATTTTATATTCATATTTATGTATAAATAGAAGAGATACTATAAATAGAAGAGACTCTATAAATAGAATAGTGACTTTGGAAAAAGCCATTTTCATTTCAGGTTTAATACTGTAGTTTAAGGAAAATGAGTGAGGTTAGTATCAGAAAAGAATAATAAACTTTTTTCTACCCTTTTAAATAATTCTGGCTGGTCAAAGAATTGAGTTGACATGGGACAGATTAAGAGGAGAAATTCAAATCCAAGTTTAATAGCATGTATACATGGGACAGACCCAGGAAAGTGGAGTCACTCACCAAAATGGCTAAAGCCCTAACCTTCAGTACCATTGTCAGCTAACTACAAGAGAGGAGGTTGGGGGTGGGCTTTGGGATTTCAAAGGGGAGGAAGACAATTTATGTAGAGATGGAAAAGCTAATCTTCGTTAAATAAATGTCTGCTGGGCCATGAGAGACAATGAGACACAGAGAGGATATGATCTCTAAGGCACTTCCCCCACCACATACAGCTCATATTCTTTGCAGATATCACTGGCAATAGCTCTATTCCAGGAAAAGCCCCTCTATTAGAACTTTTCTTAGGCAATTAAGGAGAAGGTGAACATTTTTTTTTCCGTAATCTTTAGGACCTTGACTGCTTTCAGCTCAAAATAATCCACATGCCAAAAAGACATTTTGGAGTTAGAAGTTTTCCTCCCCTACACTAGTCTCTTTCTGTACCTCAGGTACACGAGAGAGGGAAAACGTTTAATTATGTTTGGATGAAACTTAAATGTAAGAGTTTCATGAATGGGCATACAATGGATTTGACAACTAAGAGCTGGGAGTCATTATTAACACCAGGCTTGGGAGGACCTATTTGACTACATGACATCTTTTAATCTCTGAACATTTGGCCTTTTATGAGTTCAGTCCCAACAAACCAATTAGAGGTATGCACATATTCCTTACAGGAAGCTAAGGTTTCTCTGTCCTAAGCCATATTGTTTGAGCTGACAGGCTCCTTTCTCTTTAATGAATGTAAGTGTTTTGTTCTTGATATGACAATGCTCTCTGTGGGTTAGCAATTCGGAAATAAAACCTTTTGACTTTAAAAGTAGCTCAGCAAGAGTCTTGGGACTAGAGAGAATACCAGAGGCAAAGTGGAACTGTTCAAGTAAAAGCTTAGTTGCCCTTCAGAGAGAAGCCCCAGCTGCTCCAATATTGGTGAGACTTATCACTTTACATCATCAGTCTAGTGTCCTTGAGAGAGCTCTAGTAAAACTTTGGAAATAAGACTCTTTTTGGCAGCTCTTCTAATATTTAGCCTTTGCTGACTCTTAAAATGCATGTATGGCAATTACATTTCTTCAAGAACCTACTGACCTCTGTACTTAATACTCACCATTTATTTCAGAGAAAATTCAATTGAAAATAAGAAAGCAGGTTACTCTCACCTTGTGAGATGATGTCTGAGAACAGAAAAATGGGAGGAGCCCCAAGGCTTTGACCATTCTGGTAAGTGTAATGGACCATGACAGTCTTTCTCAAACTTACAAAGACCCTTGTTAATATTTTCACATTATACAAAGGCTTTTTCACCCCTTAAAAATCCCAGAACTTTCTCCACAGTAGCACTTCACTAATCATATAGAAAGCATGAGCTTATATATGCAGATGGAATTCAGATGTTAAGTCTGAAGTAAATTTTCACTGAGGCACTTAGGAAAGACAAGCAGTTTGTGGAGAATTCCCTAAACACTGTGGTTTAGAGCAAATATGACTCAGATCTGAATGCTTTGGAGAGTAACAAAGTTCAGAATATTTTCTTCTTCCATGGTTTCCCAAATGCAAAATGAAAATGCAATTCTTAGTATAGATAGCAATTCTTAGTATAGATCCCTTAACTTTACATGTACTAAGTAGCACAAAATAAAAGGAAGGAAATATATCACTGTTGCATGAAAACAATTGAAAAGAGAAAGAGTCAAGCCCTAGCTAAAAAGAAAGAAAATGTATACTTTTTACTGAGATAGGGTTGTGCAAATTTAATGTTGCCAAATATTCTAATAAAAGTCCCTCTAATTTCTAGACTCTTGTTAATATAATTTCAAAGACCCACTTAATAAATAAGCAACACTAGTGAAAAATAATACATTAAAAAACAAAATTTGAAGGAAATGAAATTTAAAATCTAACCAACTATGTATAGTTACTCCCATCTTTTAAGGAAATGGATTTTAGCTGAAGTATGAACTTTGGAGAAGGAAATGGCAACCCAATTCAGTATTCTTGCCTGGAGAATTCCTTGGACAGAGGAGCCTGGTGGGGCTACAGTCCATGGGGTTATAAGGAGTCAGACACAACTGAACAACTAACAGTTTCAGTTCAGTTTCAGTATGAGATATTTACTTTGATATAGCCATCTATACAAATTTAGAATCATTGTACTCTACACCTAAAATTGTTGTAATATCATATGTCAATTATACCTCAGTCTAAAAAGAATTTAATGGATACCTAAATTACTGGCTGTCTAAGAGAGCTTACTAGGATTTTATTTAGAGAAGGTTAGTAATAGGATGATAACCTTTAAAATGCATCAGCATATATGCAATACCATGTGTAAAGTACTAACAGATAGCTAGTGGGAAGTTGCTATAAGAATATATACATATATATATATTCTTAGGGGTGAATCAAATTACTATATGGTAGAAACCAACTCTACTTTATAAAGCAATTATCTTCCAATTAAACATTTGAAAATACAATAAAACAAAAACAATTCTAAATTGGTTTTAAAATTAACACAGAATTTTTTTTATGTGCACACAGGGTGTGATATGATGATAATATGAAGCAATAAACAATAAACAGTTTTCTCTATCTACATTTCTTTCATCTGGTGAATGTTTCTCCTTTCTGGGTTACTTGGCATGAAGGCTTATCTAAAAGTCAATAATCAGAAAATAATTTAAAAAAAGTATCAAATATTAGCTTTTAGTTTAAGAAATATTTTCCTAACTATAGAGGAAATATATTAAAGAGAAAAATTATGAATCAATTCGCCTTGATTTCCTTCCTTTCAGCTAAGGAAGAACATGTTCCTCTGGGTTACTGGGAAAATAAAAATCAAACATAGAGAAATGACAGACTTCATGATGTGAGAATTTTAGAAGACTGGCACAACTTTTCTCTTCCCCAGTGAATTAGCTTCCCTGGAACTAGTGACAGAAATGGCAACCACAGTAGACCTACACCTCTATCCCATGTGGATACATGGGAGATGGAGTCTTTTACCAGAATCATTTCAGCCGCTCCAGCTTCCATTCAGGTGAACAAAGAATGGAACAGTGATGACATCAGAGAAAAAGAGGGAAAAGTCAACACCATTATTATTATTGTTTTTCTGCAGTCCCAGATTGACAGAATGTGGTCCACTGGTGAAAATAATGGCAAACCACTTCAGCACTCTTGCCCTGAGAATCTCACTAATGGTATGAAGAGGCAAAAAGATATGACACTGAAAAGTGAACTCCCCAGGTCAGTAGGTGCCCAATATGCTACTGGAGGAGACTGGAAAAATAGCTCCAGAAGGAATGAAGTTGTTGTTCAGTTGCTCAGTTGTGCCCGATGCTTTGAGCCCCATGGACTGTAGCCTGCCAGGCTTCTCTGTCCTTCACTATCTCCCGGAGCTTGCTCAAACTCATGTCCCTTGAGTCGGTGATGCCATCCAACCATCTCATCCTCTGTCATTCCCTTCTCCTCCCTTCAATTTTTCCTAGTATCAGGGTCTTTTCTAATGAGCCGGCTATTCACATCAGGTGGCCAAGTATCAGAGCTTCAGCTTCAGCATTAGTCCTTAAATGAATATTCAGGATTGATTCCTTTAGGATTGACTGGTTTGATCTCCTTGAATGGTTTGGCCTCAGACAAAACTATAGGGAGGGAACACAGCCCCACTTTGTTATGCCCGATGTCCGAATCCCCGAGCGGGAAGAGAGAAGGCTTCCAAGGCAATGCAACTCGCAAAAAAAGGGAAGTTTATTACTGACTCGAGCCAGGGCCTTCTGCCTCCGCCATCACAGTGGTGAGGGTCAGAAAAGCCCTGAGCCCAAGCTGTTACAGAAATTTATAAGACATGCATAATCAATTAGTAGCTGGCTTAAGCGGATTGGTTACATGTTTACAAAGCAATTCTATTGGTACAGACTTTCGCGGGCTTTTTCAAACCTGGGCTTTCGCGGGCTTTCTCAAACCTGGGCTTTCGCGGGCTTTTCAGCTTTCCCCTTTGTCTCTTACTGGGCGCATATTGATTGGCTGGCTTCAGGTTACCTGATGGGGGTGGGGAATCTTACCATTTCGGGGAAAGCTAGAACTTAGGTCCAGGCTGCCTGTCATGGAATTAACCCTGGCAGCCTCACACACTTATCTGCAGAAAATTGGATTAAAGATTTACTGAGCATAGCCTTGCCCACCAGAGCAAGACCCAATCTTCCCCACAGCCAATCCCTCCCGTCAGAAAGCTTTCACAAGCCTCTTTTCCTCGTCCATCAGAGGGCAGACAGAATGGAAACCACAGTCACAGAACACTGTTGGAACCATGTTATACTGCTTTCTCAGAAATGTCTCATGGAATTTAATCTTACTCATTCTCTCTCCTTTTCTTGCTCTTTCCCCACCCTTAAGTTAGACAGTCTGGCTGACAAGTTAGCATTAGCCAGATGCCATTCTGCATGCAGAACAAACCCCCTTATCTCCAAAGACCTTTCTTTACAACTCTCATGTGATTACTTCCAGACCTCCAGGAGGAAGCTTCCTGAATCCCAGAGTTCTGGCCTCTGTTTTGCTTTGCTGCTCTTAGTTAAAGATTACAAGATGAGTTACCAATAAACATATGCTCAGTGTTTTCTTGGGGAGTTGCTCTTCAGCAAGTTCTCCTTGCACTGTGTCTCTCATAATCCTGTGTGTTTGTGAAGATTATTCGTGTCAAACCATTACAGCTAACCAACTGATCTCATGGAGCACAGCCTTGTCTAACTCAATGAATCTATGAGCCATGCTCCGAAGGGCCACCTAAGAAAGATGGGTCATGGTGGACAGTTCTGAGAAAATGCGGCCCACTGGAGATGGGAATGGCAAAGCACGTCAGCATTCTTATCTTGAGAACCCCATGAATAGTTTGAAGGAATGAAGAGGCTGAGCCAAAGTGGAAAAAACAAACAAACAAAAAAACCACCCAGTTGTGGATATGTCTGATGATAAAAGTAAAGTCCAATGCTGTAAAGGACAGTATTGTATAGGAATCTGGAATGTTCAAAAAGCACGGTAAATTTGAAGTGATCAAAGAGGAAATCGTGCCGGGGTCCAGCCTCAGCAGGATCCAGGGGGTACCCTCAGGATAAACAGTGTTGGCGAGGGAAGACACGTGAGACCAGCCTTGATAGGGCCAAGTCTGTGAGGGAGAGGGAGAGAGAGAGAGAGAGAAAGAGAGAGAGAGAGAGAATGGCCAGACGGGGGGTGCAGCAGAGTCTGGCAAATCTTTATTTTTTCCGTAGCTTATATTTTCTAAGTTAGTATAATTTTTAAGGGGAAGATAGTTTAATATTACATCAGCTTGTCCTACACGAAACCAGGGTGTTTTCTGCATACTTCTTTGTGAGAGTCTTGTACATTATCTTCTGGCCTTGGGGCCTATTGACATTTAATGACCTAGGTGAATGCAAAGCTGTTTTCCGTAATCTATTCTTTAATGAACACAAAGGTCAGTCCTTTTGCAGAAGTTATCAGCTAAATTTATCTAAAAGGTTTACCACACAAAGACTCTGTAGCTCCGGTGAGGCAGCCCCTGTTTAGCATTCCTGGTTAAAATTAACAATTCTAAACTCTTATTTTTCTAAATCTTTAACTATAACCACTTTTAGAATAATATTTTTATGTTCTCTAATAGGGTTTTCTCACCCCCGAAGGACTCTGTGCCTATTAAGGCCTTTTGTGTGATCAGGTTCTTTATATTGTTTCTGATTAAGGTGTTGTGAGCAGTCATGTGCATTAGTATGCATTTGCCAAGCAGGCTAGAATGCCAGCAAAGGGGTCTAAATTGGAACACTCCTTTCATCCTGGATAATCTTATAGGATACCACTGTCCGGCGGACATATTAATTAAAGTTCTAAGTTGATTCTGCTTAGAGAGAGATTGGGGAAGGCCTTCTACCTGTGTCACAGAAATTAGGGAGTAGTCTAATACAGCAAGCATCAGAAAGACAGAGATCATCTTTAAGGTGAGCGCCGGGGCAGCTTTTCAAAATCCTTTAAGTCCTGATCTGCCTTGCCTGTCAGGTCTTCTCCTCATGACCTTGTCATGGGTGGGATCTCGTGTGCTGGCTCCCAGCAAAATGGCAAGAGTGAACATGACATTTTGATGTTTCTGAATCAAGGTAAACTGAAGTGGTCAAACAGGAGATGGCAAAAGTGAGCATCAACATTTTAGAAACCAGTGAAGTAAAATGGATGGGAACGTGAGAATTTAATTCAGATGACCATTATATCTACTATTGTGGGCAAGAATCCCTTAGAAGAAATGGAGCAGCCCTCACTGTCAACAAAAGAGTCTGAAAATATAGTATTTGGGCACAGTCTCAAAAATCACAGAATGATCTTGGTTTTTCTCCAAGGCAAACCGTTCAATATTACTGCAATCCAAGTCTATGGTCCAACCACTAATGCTAAAGAAGCTGAAGTTGAATGGTTCTATGAATACCTACAAGACCTTCAAGAACTAATGCCTAAAAAGATGTGCTATTCATTATGTGTGCTTAGTCGCTCAGTCATGTCCTATCCTTTGTGACCCTGTGGACTGTAGCCTGCTGGGCTCTTCTATCCGTGGGATTCTCCAGCAGGTTACCATGCCCTCCTCTAGGGAATCTTCCCAACATAGGGTTCAAAGCCAGATGTCCCACATTGCAGGAAGATTCTTTATCATCTAAGCCACCAGGGAAACCCCCAAATACTGGAGTGAGTAGCCTATCTCTTCTCCAGGGGATCATTGTGACTCAGGAACTGAACTGGAGTCTGGGTCTTCTGCATTGCAGGTAGGTTCTTTACCAGCTAAGCTATCAGGGAAGCCCTATTCATCATAAGGGACTGGAATACAAAAGTAGGAAGTCAAGACTTACCTGGAATAACAGGCAAGTTTAGCCTTGGAATACAAAATGAAGCAGGACAAAGACTAAAAGAGTTTTGCCAAGAGAATGCACTGGTCATAGCAAATGCCCTCTACCAACAACAGAAGAGATGACTTTACACATGGGCATCACCAGATGCTCAATACCAAAACCAGATCAATTATATTTTTTGCAGCCAAAGTTGGAGAAACTCTACAGTCAGCAAACACAAGACTAGGAGCCTACTATGTCTCAGATCATGAAATCTTTATTTAAAAATTCAGATTTAAATTGAAAAGAGTAGGGTAAAGGACTAGACAATCCAGGTATCATCTAAATTAAATCCCTTCTGATTATACAGTGGAAGTTACAAATAGACACAAGGGATTAGATATGATATAAGAAGTATCTGAAGAACTATGGATGGAGTTTGGTGACACTGTATATAGAAGGCAGTGATCAAAACCATCCCCGAGGAAAAGAAATACAAAACAGCAAAATGATTGTCTAAGCAGACATTAAAAAGAGCAGAGAAAAGAAGAGAAGGAAAAGACAAAGGAAAAGAGAAAAGATATCCTCATCTGAATGCAAAGAATAGCAAGGAGAGATAAGAAAGCCCTTTTAAGTGAACAATTCAAAGATAGAGGAAAACAACAGAATGAAAAAACTAGAGATCACTTTAAGAAAATCAGAGATACCAAGGGAAAATTTCATGCAAAGATGGACACAATAAAGGACAGAAACGGTATGAACTTAACAGAAGCAGAAAATAATAAGAGGTGGCAAGAATACACAGAACTATACAAAAAAGATCCTAATGACCTGGATAATCACAATGCTGTGATCACTAACTTAGAGCCAGACATCTTGGAGTGTGATGTCAAGGGGGCCTCAGGAAACACCACTATGTGAGTGGTGATGGAATTCAGGCTGAGCTGTTTCAAATCCTAAAAGACGATTCTATTAAAGTGCTGCATTCAATATGGCAGCAAATTTGGAAAAATCAGCAGGAGTCACAGGACTGTAAAATTTCACTTTTCATTCCAGTTCCTAAGAAGAGCAATACTAAAAATGTTCAAACTACTGCACGATTGCAATCATTTCACATGATAGCTAGATTATGCTCAAAATCCTTCAAGTTAGGCTTCAATAGTGTATGAACCGAGAACTGAAAGCTGGATTTAGAAAAGGCACAGGAAACAGATCAAATTGCCAACATCTTCTGGATCATAGGAAAAGCAAGAGAATTCCAGAAAAACATCTACTTTTGCTTCACTGATTATGCTAAAGACACTGAGTGTGTGGATCACAACAAAATGTGGAAAATTCTTAAAGAGATGAGAATACCAGACCACCTTACCTGCCTCCTGTGAAACCTGTGGCAGGTCAAGAAGCAACAATTAGAACAGGATATGAAACAAAGGACTGGTTCAAAACTGAGAAGGAAGTACATCAAAGCTGCATATTGTCACTCTGCTTACTTAACTTATATGCAGAGTACACCATGTGAAATGCCAGGCTGAATGAAGCACAAACTGGAATCAACATTGCAGGGAGAAATATCAATAACTTAAGATATGTAGATGACACCACCCTAGTGGCAGAAAGCAAAGAGGAACTAAAGAGCTTCTTGATGAAGGTGAGAAAGGAGAGTGAAAAAACTGGCTTAAAACTCAACACTCAATAAAGGAAGATCATGGCACCATTTCTTGGCAAATAGATGGGGAAACAGTGGAAACAGTCACAGATTTTATTTTCTTGGGCTCCAAAATCACTGAGGACTTCACTGCAGTCGTGAAGTTAAAAAATGCTTTCTCCTTTAAGAAAAGCTATGACAAAGCTAGACAGTGTTTTAAAAAGCAGAGACATCACTTTGTCAACATAGATTCCTATAGTCAAAGCTATGTTTTATCCAGTATTCATGTACAGATGTAAGAATTAACTATACTAAAAGCTGAGCACAAAACAAATGGTTCTTTCAAACTGTGGTGCTGGAAAAGACCCTTGAGAGTCCCTTAGACTGTGAGGAGACCAAACCTGTCAGTCCTAAAGGAAATCAACCCTGAATATTCATTAGAAGGACTGATGCTAAAGATGAAACTCCAATAATTTGGCCACCTGATGTGAAGAGTCGACTCATTAGAAAAGACCCTGATGTGAGGAAAAATTGAAGGCAGGAGGAGAAGGGGACAACAGAGGATGAGATGGTTGGATGGCATCACCAAATCAATGAATATGAGTTGAGCAAACTCTGGGAGATGGTGAAAGGCAGGAAAACCTGGTGTGCCACATTTCATGGGGGTCACAAATAGTCGGACACGACTGACCAACTGAACAACAACCAGATTGGCAAAGGGATTAGAACTAACACTTTATACTCCAAGGATGTAAATGGATAACATAACAGAATTAGAAAAATGAATCAACAGAAGATGGTGGAGGAATTGGATGGGGGGACCACTTTCTCCCCCACAAATTCATCAAAAGATCATTTGAATGCTGAGCAACTTCCACAAAATAACTTCTGAACACTGGCGGAGGGCACCAGGAACCCAGAAAGGCATTCCATATTCTTCAAAAGGAGGTAGGGCAAAATATAAAAGACAAAATGAGAGACAAAAGAGTTAGGGATGGGACCCGTCCTGGGGAGGGAGTTGTGAAGGAGGAGATGTTTCCAAACAGCAGGAAACCTTCTCACCAGTGAGTCTATGGGGAGTTTTGGAATCTCAGAGCTCAACATAATTGGGAGGGGAAAAATAAAGCAAAACACAGAATACATGTCTAAGCATAACTCCCAGGGGAGAAGTAGCCCAGACTCTGGTGTCTGCCACCAGCTAGCAGGGGCTGGACAGGGAGGCGTGGGTTGTATGCTTAGGGTAAGGACTGGGTCTCAATGGCCTGGGGACAATATGAGAGAGTTAACGTGAGATAGCAACCCAAACTGTGGAATAGCCAGAGAGAGCGAAAAAATAAAGAGAGAGGGAAAGAGAACTTTCCTGTGAAAAACTCTAACCTAAGGTGCAGCTTGGCCCACTTGCAGAACAAAGGATCGAGTGAAGACCAAAGGAGAGCTAGCCAGCTGCGGACTGGCCCCTCCCACAGCTGGAGGCAGAGAGGAAGGCGGGTGACCTCCCAAGAAGAGGGGCAATCTCGGCCCTAGGGAAGGCATCCTCCACCAAACTGCAAGCAGGCTCCCAGTTGCGAACCAAGTCTTCCTGAGATCCTGGATGGTTGACATCTGCCAGGAGGGTCACAGTCAGAGATCAGCTCCCTAGAGAAACATACAGCACACCTGAAATGGTGCTCTTGCTGCATACCCAGGAAACTGAGCAGCTGGGACTGGGGAGGTGATTAATATGCACAGTGCACATGGGACAGTGCACTCACAAAGCACCTGGTGGACTGAGTTACTAGGACCTGTGAGGGGCACAAAACACATGCCAAACCGAGAACCTGAACCTGAGCAGCTTAGACCTGCGAAGTGCATGAAACCCAGGGCCCACTTTGGACAGTTTCCCTGCAAAGCAACCTGGAGTCTGAGCAGTGTAGACCTGGAAAGCACATGCCACGGTGAGCTGGGGCAAACCCAGTGTGGTCCATACACTGTGAGCACTCCCCACACACACCCGCGGTATTTGTTTGCAGTCTTCCTCCCTCACCACAGCACAACTGAACAAGTGAGCCTAAATAAGTGACCACCTTTGTCCCTTGCATCAGGGCAGAAATTAGACACTGATAAGACTTGCAAACAGAGAAAGCCAAAATAAACAAAGAAGAGGGAACCTCTCTGGAAGTGACAGGTGCAACAGATTAAAACCCTGTAGTTAGCATTGACTAAGCACTGGAAGGGGTCTATAGACCTTGAGAAGAAGTATAAGCTGGAACAAAGAACTATCTGAAATTAAAATGACCCCACACTGCCCTCAACAGCTCCAGAGAAATTCCTAGATATATCTGTACTATTATCATTTCAATTTTAATTTTTTTTAATTTTAAGTTCTTTTTTACTCCTTTAATTTTCATTTTTGTAACCTACTATTCCCCTACAAAAAAAGACCCTATTTTTAAAGCAAATTTCATATATATATATATACATTATAATCTTTGTGATTGATTTTGTTTTGTAATTTTAATATTGTATTTTTCAGAGTCTAACCACTACTCTAGACTTTTAATCTGCTTTTTTGGTATTTGTTATCAATTTTGTACCTTTAAGAATCTAATGTTCAGTATCCATTTTTTAGTTATGGATGTGACTACTGACTTGATTGCTCTCTCCGCTTTTGATTCCCCCTCTTCTCCTGGTCACCTCTATCTCCCTCCTCCCTCTTTTCTTCTCCATGTAACTCTGTGAACCTCTCTGGGTGTCCCTCACTGTGGAGAATCTTTTCACCATTAACCTAGATGTTTTATCACTGTGTTGTACAGTGCTGAGGCTACTGTAAGAATAAGACTGAAAGCCAGAGGCAGGAGACTTAAATCCAAAACTTGAGAACACCAGGAAACTCCTGACTTCAGGGGACATTAACTGACAAGAGCTCATCCAAAAGCCTCCAAACCTACACTGAAACCAAGCTCCACCCAAGAGCCAACAAGTTCCAGAGCAAGACACACTGTGCTAATTCACCAGAAATGCAGGAACACAGGCCTGAGCATTAAAATACAGGCCGCCCAAAGTCACACCAAATCCACAGACACCTCAAAACTACTACTAGACACTTCATTGCACTCCAGAGAGAAGAGATCTAGCTCCACCCACCAAAACACAGACACAAGCTTCCCTAACCAGGAAACCTTGACAAATCACTAGTCCACTCCCACCACCCCCCACCACAGGAAGCAACCTCCACAATAAAGAGGAACCACAAACTTCCAACCTACAGAAAGGCCATCCCAAACACAGCAATCTAAACAAAATGAAAAGGCAGATAAATATTCAGCAGGTAAAGGAACATGATAAATGCCCACCAAACCAAACAAAAGAGGAGGAGATAGCAAGTTTACCTGAAAAAGATTTCAGAACAATGACAGTAAAGATGATCCAAAACCTTGAAAACAAAATGGAGTTACAGATAAATAGGCTGGAGACAAGGATTGAGAAGATGCAAGAAATGTTTAACAAGGACCTAGAAGAAATTTAAAAAAAGAATCAATCAATAATGAATAATGCAATAACTGAGATGAAAAGCACTCTGGATGAAAGCAACAGTAGAATATAACTGAGGCAGAAGATAGGATAAGTGAGGTGGAAGATAGAATGGTGGAAATAAATGAAGAAGAGAGGAAAAAAGAATTAAAAGAAATGAGGACAAACGCAGAGACCTCTTGGACAATGTTAAACTCCCCAACATTCGAATCATAGGAGTCCCAGAAGAAGAAGACAAAAATAAAGGCAATGAAAAAATACTTGAGGAGATAATAGTTGAAAACTTCCCTAAAATGGGGAAGGAAACAGCCACCCAAGTCCAAGAAACCCAGAGTCCCAAAGAGGATAAACCCAAGGTGAAACACCCCAAGACACATATTAATCAAATTAATGACGATCAAACACAAACAGCAAATATTAAAAGTATCAAGGGAAAAGCAACAAATAACACACAAGGGGATTCTCATAAGGATAACAGTTTATCTTTCAATAGAAACTCTTCAGACTAGAAGGGAAAGGCAGGACATACTTAAACTAATGAAAGAGGAAAATCTACAATGCAGATTACTATACCCAGGAATGATCTCATTCAAATATGAAGGAGAAATCAAAAGCTTTACAGACAAGCAAAAGCTGAGAGAACTCAACACCACCATACCAGCTCTTCAACAAATGCTAAAGGATCTTCTGTAGACATGAAACATAGAAAATGCTTATAAACTTGAACCCAAAACAACAAAATAAATGGCAATGGGATCATACTTATCAATAATTACCTTAAATGTAAATGGGTTGAGTGCCCCAACCAAAAGACCAAGACTGGCTGAATGGATACAAAAACAAGATCCCTATATATGCTGTCTACAAGAGACCCACCTCAAAACAAGGGACACATATAGACTGAAAGTGAAGGGCTGGAAGAAGATATTTCATGTAAATGAAGACCAAAAGAAAGCAGGAGTAGCAATACTCATATCAGATAAAATAGACTTTGAAATAAAGGCCGTAAAAAGGGACAAAGAAGGACACTACATAATGACCAAAGGATTAATCCAAGAAGATATAACAGATATAACAGTTATAAGTATATATGCACCCAACATAGGAGCACTGCAAAATGTAAGGTAATGCTAACAAGTATGAAAGGGGAAATTAACAGTAACACAAAAATAGTGGGAGACTTTAATACTTCACTCACACCTATGGATAGATCAACTAAACAGAAAATTAGCAAGGAGGACATTTCACCCCAAAACAATGAATTTCACCTTTTTCTGAAGTGCACACTAAATATCTTCTAGGATAGATCACATCCTGGGTCATAAATCTAGCCTTGGTAAATTCAAAAAATTGAAATCATTTCAAGCATCTTTTCTGATCACAATGTGGTAAGATTGGATGTCAACTACAGGAAAAAAGCAATAAAAAATACAAACATATGGAGGCTAAAAAACATGCTTCTGAATAATCAAAAATTACAGAAGAAATAAAAAAAGATATCAAAATATGCATAGAAACAAATCAAAATGAAAACACAATAACCCAAAACCTATGGGATTCAGTAAAAGCAGTGCTACAGGGAAGGTTCATAGCAATACAAGCTTGCCTCAAGAAACAAGAGAAAAATCAAATAAATAACCTAACTTTACACCTAAAGCAACTAGAAAAAGAAGAAACGAAGGACCCCAGGGTGAGTAGAAGGAAAGAAATCATAAAAATTAGAGCAGAAATAAATGAAAAAGAAACAAATGAGACTATAGCCAAAATCAATAAAGCTAAAAACTGGCTCACTGAGAAGATAAATAGACAAACTGTTAGACTCATCAAGAGAAAAAGGTAGAAGAATCAAATCAACAAAATTAGAAATGAAAATGGAGAAATCACAACAGACAACACAGAAATACAAAGGATCATAAGAGACTACTGTCAGGAACTATATGACAATAAAATGGACAACTTGGAAGAAATGAAAAAATTTTTAGAAAAGTATAACCCACCAAACCTGAACCAAGAAGAAATAGAAAACCTTAACAGACCCATCACAAGCATGGAAATCAAAACTATAATAAAAAATCTTCCAACAAACAAAAGCCAATACCAGATGCCTTCACAGGAGAATTCTATCAAAAATCTAGAGAAGAGCTAAGACCTATCCTTTTCAAATACTTCCAGAAAATTGCAGGGGAAGGTAAACTGCCAAACTCATTCTATGAGGCCTATTAAGGTGAGCCCTAATACCAAAACCAGACAAAGATGCCACAAAAAAAGAAAACTACAGGCCAATACCACTGATAAACATAGATGCAAAAATCCTTAACAAAATTATAGCAAACAGAACCCAACGACATATTAAAAAGATCAGACATCATGACCAAGTGGGCTTTATCCAAGGGACGCAAGGATTCTTCAGTTTCAGCAAATCAATCAGCATGATACACCACATTAACAAATTGAAAGATAAAAAACATATGACTATCTCAATAGATGCAGAAAAAGCCTTTGACAAAATTCAACATTGATTTATGATAAAAAATCATCCAGAAAGCATGCATAGAAGGAACATACCTCAACATAATAAAAACCATATATGATAAACCCACAGCAAACATTATCCTCAATAATGAAGAACTAGGCATTGCCCCTAAAGTCAGGAACAAGACAAGGGTTCCCATTCTCACCACTACTATTCAACATAGTTTTGGAAGTTTTAGCTACAGCAATCAGAGAAGGAAAAGAAATAAAAGGAATCCAGATTGGAAAAGAAGTAAAACTCTCACTGTTTGCAGATGACATTTTCCTCTACATAGAAAACCCTAAAGACACCACCAGAAAATTACTAGAGCTAATCAATGAATATAGTAAATGTGCAGGATATAAAATTAACACACAGAAATCCCTTGCATTCCTATACATGCATGAGAAAATAGAAGGAGAAATTAAGGAAACAATACCATTCACTATTGCAACAAAAAGAATAAAATACTTAGAATTAAATCTACCTAAAGAAACAAAAGACCTATATATAGAAAACTATAAAACACTGATGAAAGAAATCAAAGATGACACAAATAGATGGAAAAATATGCCATGTTCCTGGATTGCAAGAATCAATATAGTGAAAATGAGTACACTATCCAAAGCAATCTATAGATTCAATGCAATCACTATCAAGCTACCAATGGTATTTTTCACAGAACTAGAACAAATAATTTCACAATTTGTATGGAAATACAAAAAACCTCGAATAGCCAAAGCAATCTTGAGAAAGAAGAATGGAACTGGAGGAATCAACCTGCCTGACTTCAGGCTCTACTACAAACCTATAGTCATCAAGACAGCATGGTACTGGCACAAAGACTGAAATATAGATTAATGGAACAAAATAGAAAGCGCAGAGATAAATCCACACACTTATGGACACCTTATCTCTGACAAAGGAGGCAAGAATATACAATGGAGAAAAGACAATCTCTTTAACAAGTGGCACTGGGAAAACCAGTCAACCACTTGTAAAAGAAAGAAACTAGAACACTTTCTAACACCATACACAAAAATAAATTCAAAGTGGATTAAAAATCTAAATATAAGACCAGAAACTATAAAACTCCTAGTGGAGAACACAGGCAAAACACTCTCTGACATAAATCACAGCAAGATCCTCTGTGACCCACCTCCCAGAATATTGGAAATAAAAGCAAAAATAAACAAATGGGACCTAATTAAACTTAAAAGCTTTTGCACAACGAAGGAAACTATAAGTAAGGTGAAAAGACAGCCTTCAGAATGGGAGACAATAGCAAATGAAGCAACTGACAAAGAATTAATACCAATAATATACAAGTAGTTCATGCAGCTCAATTCCAGAAAAATAAACTACCCAATCAGAAAATGGGCCAAAGAACTAAAGAAACATTTCTTCAAAGAAAACATACAGATGGCTAGCAAACATGAAAAGATGCTCAACATCACTCATTATCAGAGAAATGCAAATCAAAACCACAGTGAGGTACCATTTCACCCCAGTTGGAATGTTTGCTATCAAAAAGTCTACAAAAAATAAATGCTGGAGAGGTTCGGGAGGAATGGGAACCCTCTTACACTGTTGGTGGGAATGCAAACTAGTACAGCCACTATGGAGAACAGTGTGGAGATTCCTTAAAAAACTGGAAATAAAACTGCCATATGACCCAGAAATCCCACTGCTGGGCATACACACCAAGGAAATCAGAATTGAAAGAGACACATGTACCACAATGTTCATCACAGCCAGGACATTGAAGCAACCTAGATGTCCATTGAGAGACAAATGGATAAGAAAGATGAGGTACATATACACAATGGAATATTACTCAGCCATTAAAAATAATTAATTTGAATCAATTCTAATGAGATGGATAAAACTGGAGCCTAATATACAGAGTGAATTAAGTCAGAAAGGAAACCATCAATACAGTATATTAAGTCATATATATGGAATTTAGAAAGATGGTAATGATGACCCTATATGCAAGACAGCAAAAGAGACACAGATGTAAAGAACAGATTTTGGACTCTGTGGGAGAAGGCAAAGTGGAATGATTTGAGAGACTAGCATTGAAACATGTATATTACCATATGTGAAATAGATTGTCAGTCCAGGTTCAAGGCATGAGTCAGGGTGCTCAGGGCCAGTGCACTTGGAAAACCCTGAGGGATCTGATGGGGAGGGAGGTGGGATGGGTGTTCAGGATGGGGCACCCATGTACACACATGGCTAATTCATGTCAATGTATGGCAAAAACCACTACAGTACTGTAAAGTAATTAGCCTCCAATTAAGATACAGAAAGAAAGAAAAAAAGAAAAATGAATCGACAAAGATGATACATACATACACACAAATACACTCACAAGGGGAATACTTTTTAGCCATACAAAAGAATTAAACTATGTAATTTGCATCAGCACCATGGAGGAACTTTGAGGGCATTATGATAAATGGAATATGCCAGAGTAAAACAAATACTATATGATATCCCTTATATTCAGAATCTTAAACATAGAACAAGTGAATATAGTAGCAAAGAAGCTAACTTGTGTGTGGGCTTCCCAGGTGGCGCTAGTGGTAAAGAAGCCACTTGCCAATGCAGGAGACATAAGAGATGAGAGTTCGATCTCTGGGTTGGGAAGATCCCCTGGAGGAGGGCCTGGAAACCAATGCCAGTATTCTTGCCCAGAGAATCCCATGGGCAGAGGAGCCTAGCAGTCTACAATCCCAGGGTCACAAAGACTCAGAAACAATTGAAGTAACTTAGCAAAACAGGGAGAAGGAAGATCCAATACAGGGGAAGGGTAGTATGAAATACAAACTCTTTGTATAAAGTAAGCTACAAGGATATACTGTACAACTTGGGAATATAGGAAATATTTTCTAATAACAATAAATGTAATATAACATTTAAAATTGTGAATCACTACATTGTATACCTTTAACTTACACACCAACTATATTTCAATAAACAGAAAAACATCACCATAGTGAAAACAGATACCATGGGGTAATGTAGCCTACAAATTAAAGAACCAATTAGGAATGCAAATACCACTGTATAGAGAGAACTGTACTTCAGCATGATCTGGTCCAGCCATGTGCCCACAGTGCCATACTGTCACTCAAAAACCAACTTGGAATTTAGAGATTTCCTTAAGTCAAAAAAAGGCTAATAGGAATTCTAAACAGATTGAGTTTATTGACTAAGAAAATTTTAAATTGACTAAGAAAATCTTGGTGTTATTGAATTTATCATTATATAGCAAGGTAAAATGTTTTATTTTTGCACAAAATACAGGCTTAAAACTATTAAAAATATAAAATCTCTATTTCTATATAATTGAATTTATGACATGAGAAATCTATTAGCAATGTATAGTGATAACACATTAAATTATGTAATATTTATAGAATGTGCCAACTTCTGAAGTATTCATTTAGATCCTTCAAAACAAACCATAAGACAATGATAATGATTATATCCATTTTACAGCTGAGAAAACATTCTCAGAGAGATGAAGAATGTAATTATCCCAGGCTACTAAGTAGACAGAGAAACAAGGTTTTGAGCTCAGACGGTCTGACTTGAGACTCTGAATTCCCAGTGTTGGGCTATATAGAAGAAGTGATATAGTATGAACTAAAATTTCAGATAAAAAAAACCAAGTGTAATTTGTAACACAGAGGTAAACTATATGGTGTTACTGTGTTATATATAGGCATTTATAATAAACCAAAATATTTTGAAAATTTGTTCATGTTTGTTTATATTTTAATTTACCTAGAGCCTTAGAAATAGATGATAAGGTATTTTTCCCTGAATACTCAGGTTTATTGTTAGGCTTTTTTTCTTTATAGTTTCATGGAATCAAGATCTTTAAATCACCTGGCTGTGGATAAGTGGGATAAAAAAGTCATGCATGAATACTAGTTTGTTTGTTCATTGTTTTATTCAGATTAAAAAAATATGTTGAATAATAATTGCATTTATTGAGGAAAAACACTTGTTAAAAAGTGCTAGCTTTGGGTAGAAGATGCAGCTTCCTGAATTTCAGAAATTTAGCATCTGAGGTAGCATTGACTTATATAAGTAAAATTATCTAGTCACAAATTAACACAAAGTTTTAAGTTCAGGAGAGAAAATCGTATTGCTGAGAATGGATGAAGCTATTCAAAGAAAAATACAGAGTAAAGCTATATAAAGCTGAGAGGGTAAGGCCAAAGCCCTCAGGAGTAGGAACACTGGAGGAGTGGGCACATGAGGATAAACTGTTAAAAGAGACAGAAGTGGAACAAACACAGGAGGGAAGCTAGGAGAGAATGAAGACAGAATTCAAGAGAGGAGAGAGTTTCAAGGACAGAGTGTGCTGTTTTGTACACAAATCCTGAGAATTTGATTACAATAAGTAATGTGTATCTATCTATCTCTCTGTGTGTGTGTGTGTGTGTGTGTGTGTGTGTTCAGTCACTCAGTCGTGTCCAATTCTTTGTGACCCTATGGACCATAGCCCACCAGGCTCCTCTGTCCACAGGATTCTCTAGGTAAGAATACTGGAGTGGGTTGCCATGTCCTCTTCCAGGGGATCTTCCCAACCCAGGATTGAAGTACAGTGTGCTGCAATTATTGACATACATATCAAAGTGTTACAATTATTGACATATAAGTCAATGATGATTTTGTAAGACTACAGTTGATCTATGAGTACAAAAGAGAGAACGGAATACATGGTTTATTGAGTAGAAGAAGTGAGTGAGTGAAGTTACTCAGTCATGTCTGACTCTTTGGGACCCCATGGACTGTAGCCCACAAGGCTCCTCCATCCATGGAATTTTCTAGACAGGAGTACTGGAGTGGGTTGCCATTTCCTTCTCCAGGGGATCTTCCTGACTCAGGGATCAAACTTGGGTCTCCTGCATCGTGGGCAGATGCTTTACCGTCTGAGACACCAGGGAGTAGAAGAAGAAGAAATATATAAATTCATATTAACTCTATTATATTTAAAAATACCTCATGAATTATTTAGTGTATGATCTTGATTTTGAAATTTTGAACTCTGACCATCAGATCACAAATTAATTTACCAATGCTTTCTATGATCTCTGTTCTTCCCACTATTTGAATAGAGAATGATGGTACTGTATTCATAAACTGTGTTCCAGATTCCTTCAGGCTTAGTTAAGAAAATGACAAACATGGGATCTGATATGGGATTATTTTGTGAGTCTTGGAAGTAATCTTTGGCTAGAGGTGATGAAGGTAGTAAATTAATATCATTAATGAAGAAAAATATTTCTGACTTTTAAAATTAAAACTGTCATTTCTTTAAAAAGTCTCCAAGTCTGATGGCATACTACACTTTGGGTAGTATGTAGGAGTGATATTAAAGAGATTTTTAACAAGTATATTTCATCTTCTAAGCTTTATGTCCTTTGATCATGAGTATCTTGAATTGCCTATGAAGACTTCTTGAAGTTCTTAAAATTTGGGAGGGAGATTAACATAGAAATGAATTATGGCATTTGATGACATTTACCATAGGGAAAAAATATAATGTGAAATAAAATCAACATCTTCTCTAATCTTAATTTCTATTTTCTTAGTTTTACAATTGATTGAGAAACCAATCACATTTCATTTCTGCATATCTTTCCTCCATTTTTATTCTTCAAAATCTGCTAGACGTATTAGATGCCCATATTTGGGAAATTTTATCTATGGAATTAAAAAAATACAGTTTCTTTAGTGTGAATTTGCTTATAAATATTTAATTTTAACTCACTTGATCTCTCTTTAAGCAACATCACCTCTAAAATGGCAATGGATTCAGCTAAGAATAGATGATAACACATTTTATAAGGTAGTTCTGTTTTCTATGTGATAGTTCTAGAGTTTTGTTTTGGACATTTTAGGACTCTGTGAACTTGAAACACTTTTTTCTTTTCTCCCCTAAAGAGTCTGAGAACAGATATTGAGGAAGACATTTCTTTGGGTGTTTGCAGACTTCAGGGCCTCCCTGGTGGCTCAATGGTAAGGAATCCACCAGCAAAACAGGACGTCTGGGTTTGATCACTGGGTCTGGAAGATTCCCTGGAGAAGGGAACGGCTCTCCACTCCATGAAAAGAAGAGCCTGGTGGGTTACAGTCCATGGGGTTGCAAAGAGTTGGACATGACTGGGCGATTAACACCTGCACTATTCATAGACTTCACAGCATACTACAATTAGGCTTTACAATTTCACCTTGTTGAATTCTTTCAAGATTCAGTTTCACAAGTTGTCATTTCTTTGTTCTAAGACAATCCATACTGTAAGAGTGTCTTGGCCAATGAAAGGCCTGTAGTGAACTTCTTCCTGCACCCCCCCCCCGCCCACGCTGTCTGCTCTACATTCTCCCCCCTATACTATTTCTTACCCTTTGCTTTTTCTTGAGGAATATGTCTTTCCCTTTACTAGTTGATTCTGCCTTTTGTATGAAGCATAGGTCCCCTTTCCTCTGACTGACTCCGACAGAGCCTTGACTCTAGCCTTGCTGTTTATAACACCTCATACGTCTGGTATAATGACTAGTCCTGGGGAAGGTACATGACCCAGGGAGGAGCAAACACAAACTCCTGATTTTTCACTAGGATTTATATATGTTTCTTGAAAGAAAAAAATTTTTATTTCCACTCCCTGCAACTGCCAATACTAGCTGGAATTGTACAGGGTCAGAACATTTGGTTACATTGTCCCTTGAATATTGAGGGGGAAAAAATTGCTGAAGTAGGAACAAGTGAGAATAAAATAGAATAAAATAAAAACATCAAGCAAGAGAGAAAGAGCTTTCAGTAAAATCATTTGAGTTCCTTATGACTGAGTCATTAATCATCAAAATCAGTTTGGTGTACAAAAATTGATTTTTACTCATTCAACAGATTTGAGATGTATTTAACTTGCAGACAGGAGATTTTTCACTAAATTAGAACATCAGAATCCCATATTTCTAAGATGAACCTTTCTACTTTGTGCTTCTCACAATTAGAATAATATCTGTGTACTATATTTTACACACAACCCCGCTTTTCACTTTTTGTTTTGAGGTTATATTCAGGCATTTATATCTTTGTATACAGATCAGTGATAGACATATTTTTTTAGATCAGAAAAAAATGTCTGAGTGTTTTTGGGTCTCATTATTTTGACCATAAATTATCTCAAGGATCATTAATTTTCATTGTTAGAACTTTAATTTTTCTAATGAAAGACTTTTAGAGTGGACATGTATTTTCCTTGCTTCTGTGCTTCAATTTACATTTTAAGTAAAAAAAAATTATACATATTGAAAATCTGATCACATTCCCAGGCCCAAATCTCTCTTGATACAAAAATTCTTTATTTTTCATAGATTTAATTACAAACTATATATGAGAAGTTTTTTGTCAACACATTGTATTTTAACATGCCAGAGCTCAATTATCAAAGAAAAGAATCACCTCATAACGATCATTATATCAGGCTTTCAATCTAATCACAATCATTTTAAGTGATCATTTCTGTAGAAAACTAATAAAATGCAAAGCAAATATTTCAATCTAATTTATCTCTATAACTCAGAAGGTAAATTATATTGTATACCAACAACGTATAAAAATAAAATAAAAGTCACTTCCTTAACTTAACTTTGAAAATTAATGGACACATAGTTGGAAAAGTACTTATTTTTATAAGATCCTCTACAAAATTCAGACTTGAGCTAAAAAAAAAAAAAAGGAACTTATACTGCATCTAGTTATATTAAATATCCATGTATTAGGGGGAAAACAGAATGTAAAGTTTTAACAAATCTTTACCAGTTAAAATATTTCATTGCTTTAAGTAAGTAAAAACAACCTGATCTATAATATATGACCTCAAATGAAAGAATATCTGTGTGCCAATATCAGGTTTGCCATGACTCATGTTCCAAATGATTTAATAAAACACCCTGCGTTTTTTGTTGCTGTTTGTTTCTATTTCTGTTCTCTTAGGTTCAGTTTTTTGGTGGTGAAATATCAAGAGCTTGTGTGCTCCTCCATTTCTTCTTCCTGGTTGTCTAACCATGAAGAAGTCACCACAACATGGAGAAATCAGATTATTTAGGTTTGGTTCAAGTGATCTAATTTTACAAACTGCAGTAAAATCTAACAGAAAAGGATTTTCGGAGAAGAGGACTTTAAATGGTTTTCCAAAAAGGTATCAGATGCTAATGACCCGTAGGAAATTGAGCATACAGGACAGGCATTATCTAGGGATACCCTCTACAATAGAGAACAGAAAGGTTTTGGTTAAATGCAGGCATCTCTGCTCCCTACCTCAGTTAATGGATTGCTTACACAGAAAAAGCAATCTGTCTTAAGCCTGCCCTTAAGGAAGTCTAGGAAAACCACATATATGTTTTACTGACATACAGTTCAGAGTAAAAATTACTACTTTATTAACTCGCCATCAATGCATACTGATGCAACCATTCCCAACTTTACTGGACAGTTACTAAGACCACTTACATATATGGCATCATGGCATCATTGCATGACAATGTGCCTTTCCTGAAAAATTCTTAACAGTGAAATCATAGTACTAAATCTAAATCAAATAGGGAGGTTTGTGCATTTTAAAAAGTACATACTTTTTGGCTTTATCTTAAAAGTTGCTCCAAATATCTTAGATATTTCTTTATGTAATATATTCTTTATGAATGAATTTATGCATCGTGCCCTCAAAATACTCATTTTTTATCTATTTCAGGGTGTTGATATAATTGACTAGACTATTTAAACTAGACCTCTGTAATAAAAGACATTCATATGTCTCGATTTTAGAGGCAAAAGCAAAGTATAGCCTGTAAGTCATTCTCCCAAATAGAAACAGGCACAATATTTAGTCAGCCATAATAAAATCACTCCCGTTTGTTGGTGGCTCAGATGGTAAAGAATTAATCTGCAATGCAGGAGACCTGCGGAGAAGGCCATGGCACCCCACTCCAGTACTCTTGCCTGGAAAATCCCATGGACGGAGGAGCCTGGTAGGCTGCAGTCCACGGGGTTTCTAACAGTCAGACACGACTGAGCGACTTCACTTGCACGCATTGGAGAAGGAAACAGCAACCCACTCCAGTGTTCTTGCCTTGAGAATCCCAGGGACGGGGGAGCCTGGTGGGCTATGGGGTGGCAAAGAGTCGGACACGACTGACGCGACTTGGCAGCAGCAGCAGCAGCAGGAGACCTGAGTTAGGTCTCTGAGGTGGGACAGAGGAAGGAGACTGGTGGGCTACAGCCCTTGGTGTCACAAAGAGTCAGACACAACTGAACAACTAACACTTAAAAAAAAAAATAAGATCAGCACAAAGGCATCACCCCACAATAAAATCTAATGGCCAAAAGTATGTTCCTTAATTAATACCTATTAAGCATGCATTTCTTATGAAAGATGACATAGCTATTTTGCTCAGAAACTTTAGACCAAGATATAATACATAATGCTTTACACATTTATAACTAGACATCACATTTATTGTTATTTTTCAACCTGTAAACCTGGACTTATTAGAGTTCTTCCTTCTTCTAAGTCCAGTTTCTTATCTGAAATAAAATAACCTAATCAGATGAGATGTCTTAGTATCCTTTTCATGAAACTGTCTCAAGAGTATTTAACACTTTTAATCGACCAATATCTAAATTTTCTACAGTAACCATTGTAAATTGTGCCCTCTGAAAACAAATCCCATATGTCTACAAGAAAAAAATGCTAATTCCTGCACAATAACTGGGACTAGCCATGAGTTGATCAAAGATATTACTAATGGATGTGCTTATTTTTTTCTCTTCTTTTTCTTAGAGTGTTAGTGTAAGAATTGAAAATCAAGTAAATCTGGCAATATCACAACTGCAACACCTCTCCTTCTTGTGAGCCGTGTGGTTAGAGTATAAGCCCTAAGCAAATATACATAAAACACAGACAAGTAAATATTGTGAAGCAGTATTTGCAAAAAAAAAAATTCATGATTCAAGATAAAAAGAATAATATTTTGATCTATATATTATGTATACTCATGTATATTATATAAATGAAACATGACTATTCAGGGATTATATTAATAGTATGTCTAGTTACACAGAAATAAAGGGATCAAAATATATTTATATATGACCTAAATGATATGAAAATCATACCCAGACTTTATCTGAATAACATGGTTATATAAATGCTATGTAATTGCTGAAAAAAAAAGAAAATCTAATTTTCTATATTCACATTAATAGTATATTGAAAATATTCTATATATGTATGGAAATTGTTTGATAAATGACTTAGAAAAGATGGTAGAAATTATTCTTAGTATTTCATTATAAAGAAATTGAATACAAATGGTAAGTTGTATGTGATTGAAGGAATTAAAAGAAAACCCAGATAATACAACAGAGATAAATGCCTATCATTATAGCTGTGGAAACAGAAGTTGCTAGAACACGTAAGCAAGGCTGTAGGATGAGGGCTGAGGACATGGCATGAGTGCTGTGATCACAGTCTTATTTGCCTCAGTGAGTGGAGACAAGTAACAGAGGACCTTGATTCTTTTCTCTCCTCTTGCCCTCTTACATTCATAAATGCCTTCCATTGGCTATCCTGCAAGCGGGGTGCACCAGAGTCTGGGAGGGGAAGCTAGGTGTGATAGAAAGCAGAGCAGGAGAAGCTTAGGTGTGTAGCAGAGAAGCCTAATGTATGCTTTAGGGGAAAAAAATTAAGAATGATGAGTCATTTCCAATTATCAAGAAAAGCCCAGGAGTTGGCCAAAACCATGAATAAAGTCCACTCTGAAGTATTTTAAGGCCCAGAAAATTCATACTCTTTCTGTAGTAATTTACTACACAGCTGACTGTGTTAAGAGGCAGCATTTTGTGGGTGTTGGGAGCACCAAACTGTATCACAAATCATGATTGGGTGCTTGGTTATCAAAATAGTCCTATTGTGAAGATAGAATTCATTTATGATCAGATTCCTTTCAATTAAAACAATTATTTTTCTACTTTCTTTTTTTTTTTCTTAAAGAAGAGTGAAAAATGTCCCCTGTACCTTCCTTTTCCAATGTAACAGGCACATTATTCTGTTGCAGTAAAAGGGTAGGTTGAGAAGGTAAGACAGCATCTACTTCATCAATATATATTGATAAATTTTAGGAAATAAATCAATCTATGACAACATAATTAATGTAAGTAGAAAGTTTGCATGGCAAATACTCAATAAATAGATCAGTGTAAATGAGTTGATAAATTTAAAGCTCTAGAACAATTAAATCAAACTAAATAGAACAAGAATCTTTAACTTGGAGAGTAGGTGTTACTGGCATAGAACTTTTTTTTTCCTTTTTCTCTCTCTCTTTTTCACTTCTTAGGTATAAAAAGATAATATTGAAAATCCTCAAGGTAATTTATTTAAATTGAATCTTGGTAAGCTAAAAATGATTTTTTCACATACTATCCAGATGAAGCAACATAGGAAGAGAAATATTAGAACTTAAATGCAATACTGTTCTCCAGCTCAGCACAAAAGATTCTCCAGAAGCTAAAATAAGGAATACTTGTGACACATTTATCAGATCAAAGAGGGATACATTAAAATGTATATATTTAACATTATTTTATAAATAAAATATGTAGATCAACTTACCAATTGTATTTTTGTAATGTAGTATTTTATTTCCTTGACTGTATTATCAATTCATAAAACACTTTTCAAACTTTCTTTGTCAGGTTGTTTTTTATTATACCCTGAAGCTCTTTAATGAAGTTCATTGTCCAGAATGATACTCATACATAATGGGAGAACTTACCAATCATGTGCTTTGAATAACTAAACCCACACACAAAGGCAGTTTCTTCTGTAGATGATAGAACAGGGCATAGTATTTAAGCTAATGAGGATTATCATCATTTTAACATGAAATACTGCTAGCAATTTCCTTTTTCAGATACAGCTGATGAATTTTCACAGATTCAGTCAATATCTGTGAAGGTAGTGGAGTCTTATCAAAAACTTTGTCACTTGGTAGGGGAGAATGAAATAAAGATTGTTATAAATGGGTAAATATATATATATTTGCAAATATATATATGCACACCCTCAAATTTATGGTTCAACCCAATTTAAACTAAGGACCAATTACAGATCAATAAAACTCAGGTATAAATTAATTCTTTAGGTCTTTCCCAGATTCTAAAACTTTTGTCATAGAAATAGCCTATATATGTCTGTGTTGACCAATACAGTAGCCAACAGTTATATGTGGCTATTGAGGAGTTGAAGGATAGGGAAGCCTGGCATGCTGCAGGCTATGGGGTTGCAAAGAGGCAGGTAGGACTTAACAACTGAACAACAACAATTGGGGCGTTGAAATGTGGCTGGTGAAACTCAGCAACTAAATGTTTAATTTTATTTAATATTAAATCATTTAAATATAAATCTAAGTATCCCTTGTGGCTAGTGGCTACAATATTGAAAAGGCTAGCTCTAAGAAACAGCATGGTATCAGGAGACATGTGAGTTATTCAAAGCATATCCCCAGGTGTGTGTTTGCACTGTTACTTCAGTAGTGTCTGACTCTTTGTGACCCCATGAACTGTAGTACCCCAGGCTACTCTGTCCATGGGATTCTCCAGGCAAGAATGCTGGAGTGGGTTGCTATTTCCTTCTTCAGGGAGTCTTCTCCATCCAGGGATTGAACTTGTGTCTCTTGTGTCTCCTGCACTGGCAGTTAGGTTCTTTACCACTAGCACCACCTGGGAATCACCAACAGAGGCAAGAAATACATACACCCCAAAATGTCAACTGATTTTTCACATAGATGAAAAGACAATGCAACTGAAGAAATAACTGTTTTTCCAACAGTCAGTACTGGAACAATTGGATTTCCACATGCCAAAATATTGACCCGTGATCCATACTTCACAATTTAAACAAAAATGAACAAAAAATGAATAAGACTTAAACATAAAATGCAAAATTATTAAAACATCTTGAAGAACACATGAAAGAAAATATATGTGGTCTTAGGGTTTGTGACAATAAATTGAACATTACTAAAATTTTTAAATTGTGTTTGGCAAAATTCCCTGTGAGTAAAATAAAAGCAGAAACCAGTAAAAATGTTCATGAATCACATATCTGATAATGGACTTTTACCTATAATATTTAAATCACTCTAAAATGAAACAAATATAAACTAATAAAAGTTGGGCAAAAGATCTGAAGAGACAGTCCACCAAAGAGTGCATGAAGACGCAAATAAATACATTAAAAGTTGCAGTTGCTCAACAACTTTTGCCTTTGGAGAAAACCAAATAAAACAACAATGTGACACTACTAAACATAGAAGAGAATATGTAATATTGATATAACTATCAATGCCGTTGTTTTAACACGAATGCAGAGTGGTTGAACTATTAATTTTCACTGTCATGATTAATGGGGTATAAATTAAAAAAATAATATAGCTATCTTGGGGAAAAGTTTGGCAGTTTCTAATCAAGTTAAACATACCGTTGCTTTAAGAATTAGAATTGCAGTGCCCAGATATTTACTCAAGGGAGCAAAAAATATATAAATATACATCTACACAAATCTGTATAAGGATATTTGTAGAGTTTAATTTATGGTTGTCCAAATTAAACAATTCAAACTTTGCATTAAATGGAGTATGGATAATCATGCCATGGTATATCCATAAAGTAGAATATCACATATTACTACATACAGGAATGTACTACTGACATATTCAGGATGAATCCCAGAAACTCAATGCTATGCGGATATAACTTTGCTCAAAAGACTATACACTATAGAATTTAATCTGCCTGACTTTCTGGAGACAGTAAATAATAGGGATAGAAAGTAGATTAGTCATAAATTGATGGGAGAGGGAGATGGGATTAACTTCCAGGGATCTGAAGGAAAATTTTGATGTGATGGATATAATTTTTATCTTGATTGTGGTAGCAACTTTATGACTATACATGTTTGTCAAAACTCAGGGATGGTTACTGCTGGTGATTATACCTCCATAAACCTGACTAAAAAATGAAGTGAAAATAAATAAAATGAAATTACCATTTGCTGCCAAGATGTTGAACTGAATCACTAATCCCCTGCTAGTGGGAAAGTAAATTAGTACATCTGCTTGGTACTGTGATTTCACAGCATCTATGAATGTTGAACACAAATACATCTATGAACCAGTAATTCTATGAGTAACAGAAATGTATACATATGTGCACAATAATATGCATATGTGAGCCCACAATAGTACTATTACCAAAAGCCTTAAACTGGAAACTTCCTAAATATTTATCAGAAATAAAAAGCTTTGGGATGATGGAAATATGAAATTGCTTGAAAAATTGCAGAAGTTAGTAGAATCAAGTGATAAATACATTGTTCAATAAAGTTCTAAATAAAAATGGTACAGAGTCACTTGTCTTGATGAAAAGTTTAAATCACAAATCTGCTCTTGAATTAGCATGTATTTAAAAAGTGATTAGTCTTAATATTGACCATATGTCCACAATTGACCAAAATTAAGTCAATTTTCTCTCCTGCCCACAGGTCCCTAAACATTAGGTCAACCCCAACCTGAGCAAGCACTAAAATAAGGAAGGTGCCTTCGCATGAAATTATCCCCAGAATCAACACAGTGAGACACATTTCCTGTCAAACCATGCTGACTATGCATTTGGCTTATGCTCTCTCCTTTG
The DNA here is from genome assembly GCF_963930625.1 of Muntiacus reevesi. Lineage (NCBI taxonomy): Eukaryota > Metazoa > Chordata > Mammalia > Artiodactyla > Cervidae > Muntiacus > Muntiacus reevesi. The sequence continues at coordinate 12,478,087 of NC_089265.1, read as the reverse complement.
TTCAATTTCCCTTTCCTTATTTCTTACCTATGAAGGAATAAAAAAGCACTTTTCAGTTTGATTTTGAGACACTTGCAAGTCCTGAAATGGGAGCATTCGTCCTATTCCCTAGTCTTTCTGTATAAAGGCTCAGCTTATCTGGATTTGTTTTTATTTGACAAAGTAGCCGTACTAATGACAAACATAAATACCTCCTATGGTGTATATCACTCTCTTAGGACTTTCTGAACATCAGTTTTAAACTGATTATACCCACTTTTTATCTCATGGTTTTTCATAAATATAACTTTCTGCCCATCTTTAGTGTTCCAATTCCACTGAAAGCAGAACTTCACAAAAAATGTAATGTTTCTACTTTTATATAATTATAATTAGAAACTCATAAAGAATGTCAGTTAATTTTATTATGTTTTTTAAAAAAATTAAAAATGTGGATTTAAGTGGAAGATTTAGAGGGTTTTTATGCTTCCTTGTTTTAATTTTGTTTGTTTGTTTGTTTCCTTTCAGTCAAGGATAATGCCTAATATTATTACAGGCCACACGTGGCCTAATCTTAATATTGTCATGTCTTAGGGAATGGAAGGTGTCCGGGAGAGGAAGAGAGATAGGGGACAGCTGATCGGCTGAACAGTTGATGGAACGGGCAGAATACACACATTTATTAACTTCACCATCTTACATGAGTGTGGTTCATGGCCCCTCAAACTAATTACATGACTAACATCAAATATCCTTGATCAGTGATCGCCATAATGAATATAATCATTGAAATATTACAAGAATTACCAAAATAAGACAGGGAGGCAGGAAGTAATGAATGCTACTAACAGAACTAGTACTGATAAGCAGTGCCTGAAGCAGTGTTGCCACAAACCTCCAACTTATGAAAAACGTAGAATGGTATGAAAAATAAAATGAGGGATCTCTGTAATAAATTTCTATGGTGAAACTGATATTAAAAGTATTTCAAAAAACAAATCAGCATAGCCAATATGCACTATCTCTCTTTTCTATTCATCTTCAAAGGGATTTGAAAAATGTCTGAGCCTCTAAAGGATTACCATATAAATCAAACAAGTGTCCTGCAATGAGGGTGAAAAAACTGTACAGGATGCACAGTTAAATTTCAATTTCAGGTAAAAAATCAATTTTAGTTTACTACAAATGAATCAAATATGGCATAGTTAATTAAAAACATCATTAAAATTTGAAATTAACTGTCTTTCCGCCTTCTAAATCCAGCAATGATATATAAAAGAGTTTTCAGTATTTGAGGTAATTATGTTCTCTATATTTTTGAATACAGACTTGTTCAAAATAAATTGCAAATTTCTCAAAGTATTAAATGTATAGATGGCAAACATTTTCAGACTTAGAAGCTTTTAGTAAATTATCATTATTGTAAATAAAGCTGTGAAACAGGAGATAATTAAAATGTATCACTATAATAGCAAATCGGAGTGAAAGTGAAAGTTGCTCAGTCATGTCTGACTCTTGTCAACTGCACGGACTATATAGTTCATGGAATTCTCCAGACCAGAATACTAGAGTAGGCAGAAATCAGAAACTATATACAATTAAAATATGTGGGTTCAGATATAGAAAACATTTAATTTTAACATGTAAAACTGAGCTTGGGAAGTGTCTTTTGATGAAGCTTCTATTTTTAATTGAGAATTTATATTCTGTATTAAGAGTGGAGAAATGCTCACAGACATATAATACTAATTTATGGTTACAAAAGGGGTAAGGTGAGAGGGAAAAATTAGGAGTATGGGATTAACATTTACACAATATTGTATATAAAATAGATAACCAACAAAGACCTGATATGCAGGACAAGGAACATTATTCTATATCTTATAATAATCTACAATAGGACAGTTTTCTGAAAAATAATACATATATATATATCCAAATTTCTTTGCTGTCCACCTAAACCTAAACAACATTGTAAATCAATAATATTTCAATAAAAATATATACATATATAATACATAGATACATATATAATATTTAATTATAATATAATATGTATATTTAACCTTTTGTTTTGTATTGGGGTATAGCCGACTCACAAACAATGTTGTTTTAGGCTTAGGTGAACAGCAAACAGACTCAGCCATACCTATGCACGTATTCAGTTCAGTTCAGTTCAGTTCAGTACAGTTCAGTCGCTCAGTCGTGTCCGACTCTTTGCGACCCCATGAATCGCAGCACGCCAGGCCTCCCTGTCCATCACCAACTCCCGGAGATTACTCAAACTCATATCCATCCAGTCGGTGATGCCATCCAGCCATCTCATTCTCCGTCGTCCCCTTCTCCTCCTTCCCCCAATCTCTCCCAGCATCAGGGTCTTTTCCAATGACTCACTCTCCCCTAAATTCCCCTCCCAACCAGCTTGCCACATAACATTGAGCAGAGAGAGTTCCATGCGACACACAGAAAGACTGTTAATTATCCATTTAAAATATAACAGCGGATTGTTTACCACTGTGCCACTTGTGAAGCCCTGGATGAGGGCACAGAAACACTAAAATTAGAAGATCATAAGGAAAGTAAAGTACATTTTTTTATGATAATCTCAGTACAGAATTCTGAGATGATTTTAGAGAAAGAAATGACTTAGAAACTGGAAAAAAAAGCATGAAAACATATAAAGAATAGACATTCTGTTTGTGTGATTTTTAACATTCAGAAAAGTAATATTAGTTGCCGTATTACTACTATTTGCTTTATTTCATGGCCAATTTTATATAAGCAATAATATTTGAAAAGGATTATTTTTCCTAATAGAATCAATTCATTGGTATGTAAATATGAGTTCGAAAATTAGAAAAATTTTAATTGTTTTAAAGTTTCTTATATCTAAAAGAGAAAGTCTTACTTTAAACAGTACATCACATGGCCACTCCAAACTTTTTCATACACTCAAAGTGAAATTGTTCAGTCGTGTCCGGCTCTTTGCGACACCGTGGACTGTAGCCCACTGGGCTTTCGGTCCATGGGATTCTCCACGCAAGAATACTGGAGTGGGTTGCTATTACCTTCTCCGGGGGATCTTCCCGACCCAGGGATCGAACCCAGGTCTCCCGCATTGCGGACAGACGCCTTAACCTCTGAGCTACCAGGGAAGCCCTTCATACACTCAAACCCCACATAATTTTCTCTTCTTCTTTCATGATATCTTTTATTAGTATGGACCAGCTACCTCTCAGGGCTTTTCTGTCCAGAATATATATCATGCATTCTATTTATCTATTAAATGCCAGTCTCTTCCACTAGATTCTTGAGAACTGAGGATATATTTTATTCATACTTTTATTTCTAGCTTCTAAAATACACTACTACATGCAGTATTTCTCAGTACATGTTTATTGAATTGGACTTGAGTCATAATTCTAGAAGTGCAATTATTAAGTCTTGTATTTTCATTGTAAATGTAATTTCTGTTTAAGTTAGAACTTTGGGGCTATGCATCTTTGATTTAGAAGCCATGCCAAGTATACAATATTGAAGATATATTGCAAAAAAATATGCATTTTTCTACACAGAAAATTTAAATGTGGGATTGTCAGAAATCATTATATATCTTGAAATAGGCTACATAGCTCTCTTTTGCCTTAGGCAACAGAAAATGCCAAGTGGTGTTCTTCCTTTTTTTTCTTATCATGTCAAGGAATGCAGAAGCCTCTGCTGTCAGCATAGTATATTACATTTAGTTATTTATTGAAATTCTGCCTACTTGAAAATATATTTGAATCTTCTTATTATAAACGTCATATTTTAAAACTAAGGATTGCATTTGCATTGGCAGTATGTGTGGTAAGGGAGATGCAGGTAAAAAGAAGTATTGACAATACCTTGCTTCTTTTCTTTCTACTAGTGACTTTCTTATGTGGCTTCATATTTTCTTCTGTAGCTCACAGCTCATAGATATACATAGACTTTGAGGAGTTATTGTTGACATAATTTGCAATTAATCTTTAGTGTCTAACCTTAGTTTTTTTGCCTGACATACCTCATGGAGAGGTTCAGCTGTTTACCATCTTTTAGTGACAAGGAGTCACTATTTATCAAGATACATAGGTATATATACTGTTATAGGAGAAAGAAAATCTTAAATCAACAAATTAAATTAACCATCTGGTAAGTCTAAATAATGAAAACTTTAGATCATAGGTTTAGGAGCACAAAAGAATTACACACATTAATACACACATCATAAATCTATTATTTTCATGTCTATACAGCTTTGTAAAAATTAGTATTTCTAATGTGTATACTTAACGGAAAGGATGTAAAAGAGAGCAGTACCAATGGGGATATCTATTTACATTCATTTAAAAAGTATTTATTAAGTAGCATTTATAGAAATACATCAGAACTTAATCACACAAAGGTAAAAATTATATTTGGTTTCCCAGTTGGCACTAAAAGCAAAGAATCTGTCTGCCAATGCAGGACATGCAAAAGAATAGGGCTCCATTCCTGGGTTGGGAGGATCCCCTGGAGAAGAAAATAACAACTCACTCCAGTCCCCTTGTCTGGGTAATCCCATGGGCAGAGGAGTCTGTAGGGCTCTAGTCTATGGGATCACAAGTGAGTAGAACACTACTGAGTGACTGAGTATGAATATTATAATTATATTCATACATAATAACAGCATTCATTTAACTTATACATGAGAAATTATATAACACTATAATAAATAGTAGTCAATATTTTATTTCATTCTCAAACAACAATATAAATAGATGGCATTCTCATCCTCATTTTGTAGATGAGAAACTAAGGCATGAAAAACAGTTCATATATTTTAATTTTGGATGTCTGGGCTAGCTTCTAGTTTTTCTACCAAAATGCATATTTCAAAATAAGAAGCTAATTTCATAATGGATACATTGAAATTAGTTGGCTATTTAGTGAAGGAATCCAAATTCTCTTGATTTAGCCTACAGGTTACTAGCTAAATTGACTTTTACTTTAAAGTGTTGTTTTTATTTTCCCTGTTTATTTTCAATTATGTACTTGGTTTGATGTCCTATTGCAATTTCTTCTGTGTTTTGACTCCTATATAGCAAAATTTCTACATTGAATCAAACTTCTGCTACCTTATCAGGTGCAGTGGACTTTGAAATACACAAAATTTAGCCCCAAGTTTTTTGTCCTCTCTGTCTAAAACACTGTCGCCTCTTCAAATCTTTTAATAAAATCTGATTGTACTAAATCTCTAGGGTTGGATACTTTTGGAAAGAAATCAGATGTTCCATTACTGTGTCAGGTCCATAGGGAAAAGCTCTTCTTTGACATAATTAGTTCTCATCTACCCTGTGTATATACGACCCTAAGAATATAATACATAATATTAACAATTTCCTCTCTGGATTCTAAGGGTTCTCTTCTCCAAATTATACTTGGAAATAAACATATGCCATTTCAGAAAGAAATATACTTACTCTATTACATGAGCTTGAAAGAAATAAGTCAGTTTAACTGTTATCAGAACAATGGGCAGTCATGACAATTAGAATGCATTTCAATTTCATTTTGAAGCAATCCATGATGCATTTTGAGATGAGAAGGAAAACAGACTTTGAAACAAAGTACATTTGGGGGCAATAAGCCTAGAAAAATTTAATATACATGCAAATAATGGGTTTTATAAATCAATAACTATCTAATATTCACAGAACTGTTGTTCTGTCTAGGTAAATACTTAGGTGAATATACTAATCCTTTGCTCCCATCAGGGATTCACTCAATATATAAATGCATGCACTGACTGTTATACCATGAATTTCAACAGCATTTCATATACTGTTGAATCTATAACCTGTCCTCAAAAAATATTTGAAAAATAATAGGAATTGAATGTCTATAGTTTTGAATTTTTTTAAAAGTTAGTGGAATAGTCTTCCTTCATTTCCACTGTACCTTTGTTTTTTCTTCAAGAAGCACTGACAGAAAGAAAAATTAACAATAAATTAATTTCCTGATTCAGAAATGAACTAAGAAGCATATTCTGAAGTCAAAGATCACATCTGCCCTTTTATGCAGAATAATGAAAAAGGGTAATAGCAAACTTTTCTGTCACTAACATTAGTATATTGTGACTCGTTTATAATTTGTGCCTTAAGAGAGTTCACACATTTTTCTTTAAAGAAGTTTTGTATATTACAAGAAGACTATCTCCATCATATTCTATTTTAAAATAAATACAGACCCATTTTTTAATTTTTAAATAAAACTTCAATGGTTAATCTTCAAGTTAAATTGAAGATTCAATAAGTAATCCTTTAAATGATATTTTTTTTCTTGTTTTTAAATCACAGGAAATTAGTAAAGATAAAGGATTTCTTACCAAAATATAGGGAAGGAGCAGGTTGTAGTGTACTTTAATACTTAATTTTTTCTTTGTTAAAGAAAATGCTGAGTTAATGATTTTAAGGTTAGAGTGATTCTACAACCTTCTCTACTTCTTCAGAGATCAATTAGGTGATTTACATATTTAATTTAAAAATGTTTTATTATAGCTCTATTTTTAATTCTTTTTATTTAAGAACCTTCAAACAGTTGTCCATAGTGGCTGCACCAATTTACATTCCCACTAACAGTGTAGATGGATTCCCTTTTTTTCACACCTTCTACAGTACTTTTTATTTGGAGACCTTTTAATGATGATCATCCTGATCAGTGTGAGGTGATACTTCTTTCAACAACAGCATAATAGCATTATTTTCAAGCACACGCTTAACATTTTCTGGACAGGGGATCTGTTAAGCCAAAATACAAATGCGAAGATTGAAATCATGCCAAATACTTTTTCAATCATGATAGGAAACTAGTATTTAATTTGACTAAAGCCTTTGAGTGCGTGGATCACAAAAAACTGGAAAATTCTTAAAAAGATGGGAATACCAACTGCCTTACTTGCCTCCTGAGAAACCTCTATGCAGGAAAGAAACAACAGTTAGAATCAGTATGGAACAACAGACTAGTTCCAAACTGGAAAAGGAGTAAGTCAAGGCTGTATATTGTTGCCCTGCTTATTTAACTTGTTTACAGAGTACATCATGTGAAATGCCGGGCTGGATGAAGCACAAGCTGGAATCAAGATTGCCGGAAGAAATATCAATAACCTCAGATATGCAGGTGACACCACCCTTATGGCAGAAAGCAAAGAGGAACCAAAGAGCCTCTTGATGAAAATGAAAGAGGAGAGTGAAAAAGCTGGGTTAATACTCAACATTCAAAAAACTAAGATCATGGTATCTGGTCCCATCACTTCATGGCAAATAGATGGGGAAACAATGGAACCAGTTGCAGACTTTATTTTCTTGGGCTCCAAAATCATTGAGAATGGTGACTGCAGCTGTGAAATTGACTCTTTCTCTGTGGCTGACAAGGTATGACAAATCTAGACAGCATATTAAAAAGCAAAGACATTACTTTGCTGACAAAAGTCTGTATAGTCAAAGTTATGTTTTTTCCAATAGTCCTTCATGTGAGAATTTAACCATAAACAAAGCTGAGTGCCAAAAAATTGATGGTTTCAAAAGGTGGTGTTGGAGAAGACTCTTAAGAGTGCCATGGGCAGCAAGATCAAACCAGTCAATCCTAAAGGAAATCAACCCTGAATATTCACTGAAGGACTGATGCTGAAGTTGAAGCTCCAATACTTTGGTCACGCATGTGAAGAACTGACTCATCGGAAAAGACCCTGATGTTAGGAAAGATTGAAGGTGAGAGGAGAAGGGGGCAACAGAGAATGAGATGGTTGGATGGCAACACCGACTCAATGGACATGAGTTTGAGCAAACTCCAGGAGACAGTGAAGGGCAAGAAACTTTGGTGTGCTGCAGTCCATGGGGTCACAAGGTGTTGGACATGACCAAACGACTGAAAAACAATAAACGCAAGTGCAGAACAATTCCAAGATGAACATCAACAGAATATAGAAACTATAATTAGAGATAGAAAAATAGGACCTACTAAATATATTCCTTTAGAATTCATCCAGAAGATTCAAACGCTGAGACTTGGATAGAGTAAGGTATGGCCCGTCTGTCATTAAAGGTATTAGTTACAGATAAAGATTTACATGGAAGGTCAATGCAGATCCAAAGGCACTACTACAGGTCATTGTGATGTATCTGCACCTCTGCTTGCTGGCAAAGAGAAGTAGTTGGCTCCACAGCTCCTGTAACTCCTCCCATATCTCTAGCTTTTCTTTGAATTCTGGACCATGCATTATTAATAGTAATCAACCTATACTCTAGGGCACTCTGGTTACCAATATGGGAGGCTTGAATGAGGGGACATGACTTCAAAGTTTCCAACTTGTCCTTATACTTTTCAGGATAGTCTTAAAGTTCCCAGCTTGTGCTTTACATACAATTCCTATTCCTGATAGCCTGCTCATTATCAGACCTAGAAAAACAGCCTAATATAAACTTTAAACCAGATTCCACTACTAAGTGTAGTTAAATCTCGGTAATACAACTCTGGTTATTTATAGATCTTTAGTATTATGGCTGAACCATCACTAATGTAGCCTGATACAATTTTAAACTTCCAAAAATATTATTACATTAATGGATAAATCCTTTAGAGAATCCTTGTATCTCTAGGAGAACCTTCACAAAGACATTACTTAGATATTATTCTTTCAAATAAATTTAAAATAACAAATGATTAACTTAATCCATCAATGAGAACCCCAACAGAAAATGCATTAAAGTAGGAAGCAGGGCACCCTGGGGGGAAACTGTCATTATTTCTTCCTAAGTCTCTAAAGAGATTTTGGAGGATATAAGAAAAAAAAAGAATATGAAATATTGACTTGAAAAATTATGATTATCTGAGGAATGAAATTATTATTCACTATACTATTTATCTAGTTTGCTTATTTATTTATTTATGAAAGAATTAGTAAAAGAAAATACTTGAGGCTAAATATCAGATCATTTCATGCAATATTAAATACAGTAAGAAATGGACACAGTTGGGTGCTCTCAAGGAAGTATTGATTTTTCTGAATAACTGTCAATACAATACTAATTAATGTAAAAGCCCAGAGAGCTGTGTCAAAACCCTAAGGATGTTATTTTATCTATACAAGAAAGAGGTTATGCTTAAATGCTTCACATTTAGAATACTTGGAACAAAGTTTCAGATCAGAATAATGTTTATTTTCAACTTTCTCTCACAATGTATTTAAAGGCATGAAGAGATCATGCTATACAACAATAATAAATATTGTGCAGGCTTATACTAATAAACCCATCAGATTGTGGAAAGTTCTAAAATCCTCTATAAAGAGTTGTGCTAAGAAGAAATCTGAATAACATTCTTTTAATTGATAAAATGGTGCGTTACTATGGCAATTTTGGTTCTGAAAATATCAAGAAAAGAACCCACTACACATGAAAATAAGCTTATTATGTATCTCCAAAAGACAATTTTCTCTATTTAAAGCACAGTTCAAGTAATCTTTTACTTGTTCATTAATATGGGAACACAATGTATATACACCAGTGTATTAACATTAATCCCAGCTGAGAGAACTAAATTATCTATCTAAACTATTAAGGATTAACAGATTCAGGGAAGCCCAAGAATACTGGATTGGGTATCCTATCCCTTCTCCAGCAGATCTTTCCAACCCAGGAATCAAACCAGGGTCTCCTGTGTTGGAGGCAGATTCTTTACCAGCTGAGCTAGCAGGGAACCCATATATTCACACAGTAGATTATTACTGAACAATAAAAGTGAGATCAACTATTGCCACTTAAGACAACATGAATGAGCATAATATTGAACAATGGAATTCAGTCACAGGAGTATATATATATGCTTTCAGTTATGTTTCACCTCTAGCAAATAGATCTATACTGTTAGAAGTCAGGATAGAGGTTACCCCTTCTTGGGGGTTAATGATTAGAAAGAGGAAAAGCAGGCTTCTGGGTTAGTTGTAATATTATTTTTTTCTGTATGTTTTCATTTTTTGAAAATGCATTAGGATTTTGCTTATGATCTGTACATTTTTATATGTATGTTATACTCCAAAAGTATATTGAAAATACATGTAAGTTGTGAAATTAGCAACTTTGGTCCCACAATATAGTATAAATGATTTTTGAGACACTTCAAATAATTTTTTTCACTAAACAAATCAATTTGTAATCAAGGGAAATTACCTTGCACCCTTCTTAAAACTATGAATGTATTTAAATGATGAATACATTTGGTTAATACACATAGCTGTCCTTGATTTAATCACATTTAGATGACTAAGCAACAAAATAATGCATTCTCCACGTGTACGAATTATAGACACATAATTTCTACTAGTCATTGTTTGATATCCAAATCGCTCCTTAATGAATTTGTAATGCAAACTTTTTTTTTTTTAAACTTTCAGGCAGACAGGATTCCTAACAGAGAATTTAGATGAGGGATCTTCAGGTGAATCAATTAATAAAAATAAATTTTGACACAATGTACTTCATAATTCTCCCTTCCTCTCTGCATAGAGCCCATGATATCTCAATAAGTTATCTTGCTTAATATCATGAGAGAACACTGTAATATTTTCAGCCCACTTACAACCCATTAATCCAAGAAAAATTTGTATGTGTTAGACTGAGAGGTATCACAGGCCATTTATAAGGGCCCCCAACCCTATTTCCAAGGACCTCCCATTGATAGAGGGAAAATGAAACTTCGAACCTAAATGCAGGGCTGGCTCCATAATTTGTGAGCCAAAATGCAAAATGAAAATATTTTGTCCAAATACTAAGGATTTCAAAATGGCAATAACAAAGCATTAAACCAACAGCAGGGCCTTCCTACACATGGCGCTTCCTGTGACCAACCAGGTCGCAAAACTGATAATCCAGCTCCACACAAGTGTTTTTTCTCCTGCAGCCTTTCCTCTATACACTTTTGTCGTTCGTTATCCTTCTTTTTTCAACCAAAACTGTAATGATAGTGTACAAAATAAGATGAGAAAAACTGTAATTTGATATCGTTTAATTTTAACCTATAATACAATTTGCAAATTTTTTGTCATTTTTTTTTTTAAACTTAGAAACTCCTCAATTGTATCATTGGATGTTGTGGGTTACAGATGTCCTTTCTGCAGCTTTAGTTTGGGACAAGTCAAAAGCTTAAATGTGTGTCATCTACTATTAAAAAAGGTAGAAACTGAATTTTTGATCTTTCACTGTTAACATATAAAGTGTAGTCATAGTTAAGTTTTATGTTCAATCAAGAAGAAATCAGAATATTAAGTGCCAATTCTATATTGTATGGGGGCATGAAAATCCCAGAACTTTCATTTTTCACAATTCTAAGCAACCAGGAAAAAAAAAAAAAAAACATAAAAGAGTACATTGAATGTTTTTATCTGTACCTCTACTACATTTAGAATACTAGTTATATTGAGTAGATTGAGTAAGGAACTGCAACCAGATCTGTTGACTCTACACAGAATACTGTGTGTTATAGATGCATGTGGCAAATAAATATATTTAAACTAGTTTTAACACCATATATATTTAAATTCTGACCAACACATAGTGTTTAACTTTTTTTGAATTAAAGAATTAACATCCCTATTTAAATAGTTAATAAGAAATGAGAACTCAAAAAAAGAAACTCACTGCTCTACCCAAACTTAAACTGATAAAGCATAAATGCCTCCTTCTTGCATCTTTTATTTTTAATTTGAAAAATTTTGATGATCAAATTTATTGTCAAGATATCTTTGCTATCTTACAGCACATATCTACATTGTTTCCACCCTTTGAGCTTATTAAAAGCAAGGAATAGAGAAATAAGCTTGGTAAGTCATAAATAATTATATCTTTTGGTAGAATAATGGATATCATTGCTTTAGGTTCTGAAATTTCTATGTAGTATTTCTATGTAGCCAGGAAAACATGTTTTAAATGGTAGGATAATCATCTTACTAGATACAGTAAAAGACAACCAAATAACAAAAGCAACACACACCACTTAGTAACTATAAAATAATAATAGGCTTACTACAACTGAGTCCTCCAAAATGTGACTCAGTCGTGGAAAAATCTATTATTAATTTATAATTAGATAAAGCATCTCTTCCCATACTCAATTACAAAAAAAAAAAAAATAGGATGGAGTTGTTAGCAGAAGCACACTGACTGAAACCACCCACCCTGGCCAGGCACCATAGTAACCATTTGCATGAGTTGTTTTACGACATGAGGTCCTGGTAAGAAACACAGAACTAATAAGCCTCCACCAACAGGAAGAGCGGGAAAGGTCAAAAGGAGACACCACATGTCCAACCACCTCCCAGAATCCTTCTCTCTGGCATCCATCTTGGTTGTACAAGGCATGCACCATCAGGAAGGACTCTGAGTTAGAATAATTGGTGAAAGACAACCTGGAAACTAATCCCATCACCTCATTTAAAAAGTTGCAGGAAATTTCTCTTTACAAATGACCATGAAATCTATGTCAGTGAGAATGAAGAAAATAAATATCTATATTTCACTGGGCAAAAATAGGATGTAAAAAAGGAGAGGGAGAGAGAGAGAAAGGACAGAAGAGAGGAAGGTGAGCAGGCAGGCAAAGAAAGAAGGGGAAAAGATCAAATACAGTAATTTGAGAAGGAAAAGATCTCATGGTACTATATGTCACATCTCCAAACCCATAATATATTTTTCTAAACTAAATAACCTAATTTAAAATATAAATGATATACAAGGAAATTTGAGCTCCAATAAAGCATAAAACCTAACCCAGAGTAAAACAAAACATTTCAGACTTTGTTTTATGAAACTATTAATAGATACCTGACCAATTAAAGAAAATCTCTTCCCTTTTGTCTTCTGAAGGAATTAGGGCCTGCTTTGTGACTTTCTGTACTATAATACCTTGCCATTCATCACACAATAGCTTAATTAATTCAGTTTTTTAAAAAATTTTCTAACGAAGCAGAAATATATTCACCTATATGCAAGTAGACTTACCTCAAAGGTTCAATGTAGATTTAGGTAAGCTCATGTGTGTTGAATACCACTGGAGGACCATGTTAATTAGTTCTTCTGAAGCAGGCATTTTTAAACCTCTATGGGAGCACTTTGAGGAATCTGTGAAGCTGATCCTCTGAAAAAGGATCTGAACATAAATTTTGAGGAAAACAACACATTTTAAAAGTATTTTGTAAGTAACATATTTAGAATTTTAAAAAAATAATCTGTAGAAATATTGAATGACAGGAGGTAAGGCAAAACTGTATTGTTGTATTTTTTCTCTGATGTCTAACACTGCTGTTAAACCTAGTATTTAGGGTTATTGGGGAAGCTTTTATTGCCTCTACTTCCAAAGTACAGACACAAATATGGATGATATCATTACAACCAAGGCTGCCTTTTAACTGACTTTCTGGGTCATGGAGATAATGCTATTTTAGGCAACTTTTATCAACAAAGATGCATGCAGCTAAAGAAGATTCTGAAATGTAGCAATCTAATAAGATGTGCCCTAGGCAAGAACTGAGGGGCTTCCCAGATGGTGCTAGTGTTAAAGAACCAGCTTGCCAATTTAGGAGACCTAAAAGAAGCTTGTCTGAATCTTGAATCTGGAAGGTCTCCTGGAGAAGGAAATGACAACCCACTCCAGTATTCTTGACAGTAAAATCCCAAGGACAGGGGAGCCTGGTGGGTTACAGGCAATGGAGTCACAAAGAGTCAGACATGACCGAAGCAACTTAATACCAGGCAAGAACTTGCTTTCAGAGATAATTGTGTCTCTAAAATTTATTAGCATTTAATCACCATTTTGCTTCTATAACATAAAAGCTTCTTTACTGACAATTTTATACTTTGATCAAATGAAAAGATAATTTATCATAAGAGGACAAACATACTTTCAGAATTAGTTAATTTCAGTCAGTAAGGAGTTAAGTTTCAAATTATAATCTTAGTAGATCAATAATATATAATGGCCTAGAATTTAAATACCATGTAAGAACTGAGGCATAATTATGCAACAGATTTCTAATATTATCTCAGGAATTACAAGCATGTTAAATGAGTCATTAAATTAGACACAGAGAAATAGAGATATAAATATTGAAGCAATAATTTCTTCTGCAACTTGTCAAATGAGCATCCCTACAGAACAGATTTTTATCACTGGTGCACAAAAATGCTCCATCATTTTCTCTAGGGCTGTGGTTCCTGTCTAATACTTGTTTTCCTACTTAAGCCTATTATTATCACTTATTACCATCAAAAAAGAAATACTGAATAGCAAAACTGTAGTCTATGTGAAGTTTTCTGAAGCAAATGAATAGACAATTTATATTTAAGCTGATGTCTGACTTTCAATGAGCATACTTGTAGCAAACATGATAATGAGAATATTATGGTAAGATATTTTATATACAAAGCTTACAACACTAAAACCGCACTCTATACTCAACACTAAGTTACCTCCAATTTAAATATGATAGAACACATAATACATAATCCAAATTATACCTAATATTTATGTGGAACATATATGAATTAAAAAGGGCTTCTGGGTGTAGTAGTTGGGGGAATAGAAACAAAGTAAGTCTAAATGATCTGCTCAGACTTCAATGTAAAGTTGTACTGGAGTGTTTGCCATAAGAGCCTCATTCTGTTTTCCTGTTTATTGGGTTTTGTCCCCTAATACAACATTTAGAGAATGAAGGACATTACCATGAATAGTTACTAGATAAAGAACAGGGTCATTGAATTGCTTTTCAGATAGATTCATTACTGACACTACTTAATTTGATAGTCCTATCTGCCTTTTCCCAGTTAAAACTGAAATGAATAAGAATATTTGAATGCCAACCAAGTAGGCATTACTTTAATTGAATGCCTGAGGGATTCATGTAAAAATTTACAAAAAGAGAGAAAAGGGAGAGAAAGAGAACTACTGTATGACCCACAGAAAAGCTAGCATTTTTCTTGAGAGGCAAAGATGTGAATGGTTGAGTAGCCTCTGGTTTGATCATGTTCTATCTGTGTGAAATTTGGCTTTCTCTTTAACTATCTTTGACTTAATACCCTCATCTGTAAAATATGCATGTTAAAATTCATAGTGCATTGTGTTGCATGAAAAGTACATTCTAAGTGAAAAATTTAGAATAGAAAAAGCAGAGACATCACTTTGCCAACAAAGGTCCATCTAGTCAAAACTATGGTTTTTCCAGTAGTCATGTATGGATGTGAGAGTTGGAATATAAAGAAAGCTAAGTGCCAAATAATTGATGCTTTTGACTGTGGTGTTGGAGAGACACTTGAAAGTCCCTTGGACTGCAAGGAGATCCAAACAGTCCATCCTAAAGATCAGTTCTGGATGTTCATTGGAAGGACTGATGCTGAAACTGAAACTCCAATACTTTGGCCACCTGATGTGAAGAACTGACTCCTTGGAAAAGACCCTGATGCTGGGAAGGATTGAAGGCCAGAGGAGAAGGGGATAACAGAGGATGAGATGGTTGGATGGCATCGCCAAGTCAATGGACATGAGTTTGAGTAAACTCTGGGAGTTGGTAATGGACAGGGAGGCCTGGTGTGCTGCAGTCCATGGGATCGCAAAGAGTTGGAGACGACTGAATGACTGAACTGAACTGAACTGGTAGATAGTCATTCTGTAACTATCAGCAATTTATTGTATGTATGTTTTGCTTTGTGTTACGAGGAGATAAAAGTATTAAATGTCTAAGCTTTATTGTTTTATCTGCTAATGCTATCTTCATATTGATATAAACAACTTTTATTTAACAAAAGCATTGCCACAAATCTCAAATGTACACATATATTTTCTAGGGTACTGATTATACACAAAGCAGAACTCACAGCATTCTATCTCCACACAGCCACTAGCCAAGATATGGTTTAGTGCTTGCTTCTAAAAGGCACCTCGATTGATGAACCACTGGAAAATTTATTTAGTACCATGATTCAATTTTTTTTCATTTTGTTTTATAAGATAGCCTCCAACAGGAGTACCTTTCACTAGTTCAAAATTCTGAACAAGAATAATTCCAACTGCATATATGTATATGTGAAGTGAAGTCGCTCAGTCGTGTCCGACTCTTTGTGACCCCATGGACTGTAGCCTACCAGGCTCCTCCATCCATGGGATTTTCCAGGCAAGAATACTGGAGTGGGTTGCCATTTCCTTCTCCAGGAGATCTTCCCGACCCAGGGATTGAACCCGGGTCTCCCGCATTGTAGGCAGATTGTTTACCGTCAGAGCCACCAGGGAAGTCAGTATATATGTATATGCATATATATAATTGATTCACTTTTTATAAACTTGAAACTAACACAATATTGTAAATCAACTATATTAAAAAAATGCAAAAACAAAAGAAAAATTGCAAACTGTTACATTTGATCTATGAAGTAAAATTATTTGTGTGTGTGTAAATGTAACATACAAAAAGTAACAATAGGCACATTAAAATTAATAGGCACAACTGAGTGCTTGCCATGCAACATGTCTTGCATATACATTACTGATGTAAAGTTCTACAAATGATATACCATTATCTAGACGCTATTCATGAGGTGAGAAAAATGATTTTTAAAATATGAAGGGATTTCCCTAAAAATGAGCCAGAAAACTGAGGATTTGGGATTTGCTGACACTTTCATTGCTTCTTTGAAAGGTAACATTGAATAGCCTTTGTCTATTGGGATAAAAATGAGTGAGGATTTGGAGCAACTGCAAAAAATTACAAGCAAAACTGGAGGAAAATGCAATTGTTTAGCATGAATTTTGGAGGAGGTTGATAAAATGCAAACTTTGTTAACCTTTAGAATATATCTTTTGTCTCTATATTTTTAGAATTCCATTTTAAAATGTATTTTAGCTCATATTTTATAGTAGTACTTAATTTTGATATATATTCATCAAATTTAGTAATATGACTTCTTTGAACTAGATTTTAAACTTTTGCTTACAATAGACTAATAACACTAAAAATTTTATATATCTTAGTCTAAGATTGTATTATCTGTTAAATCTACATTATATAAATATGTCTTGACATATTATTTAACAAAACTTATATCTAAATTATAAATCCCTCAGATGGTAAAGCGTCTGCCTACAATGCAGGATACCCGGGTTCAATCCCTAGGTTGGGAAGATGGTCTGGAGAAGGAAATGGCAACCCACTCCAGTGCACTTGCCTGGAAAATTCTACGGGTGGAGGAACCTGGTAGGCTATAGTTCATGGGGTCGCAAAGAGTCGGACACGACTGAGCGACTTCACTTTCACACACAATATAAATAAAGGTTTATTAGATATATGTGTATATTTTTCTGATTTCCTTTTGTTTCAAGGATTAGAATCATGTTGACAATCACCATGAAAATATACAAATTTGATTTTCTTTGGAGTGTTTATTTTCATGATTAATAAATTAAGTAATATCTGTATTCATAAATGCATAGATTCACAGTTAACAAAATAGATTTGGCACTTAAAATTGGGTACTTTATTATAAATGGTTATTTTGTAAATAGCTTTACAAGAAACACTTTCATTTTCTAACCATATAAATAAAATGAATCACACAGTCATACTACTCTGAATCTATTACTACACAGATTCTTTTTTCTGTGTACTTTTTCCTTATTTATATTATGCATTTTACATAGTATTTTTCCTAGTAAGAACTGAGTGTAAAAGTTAACATGCAAATATTTGCTAAATTGTTATTTTGATTATATATTACTAGTTTTTCAAATTCCATTTGTAAAGTATCATTATAAAAGACTTCTATATAAACATATTTCTATACACACATATTTACAATGTATATGCAATGCATATATATATATTCCATGTAATCATACATATATATTTACTTGTATCAATTTACTACTTGATTCTTCTGCTTAGACTTTTACCAGTTACATCATTTGCTTGCTGATTTTTTTCCCCCAGGAATACACAAATCATCACAAATTCGGGCAAGGGTTAGACAAAGTCCTCAAAACAATACACTGATAATTTATATATTTAATCAAATGAGTTAATTATAAAATAATTTACTGAAATTAATGGTTAATTCAATTAACAGAGTTAAACAAAGAACCTCAGGTAGACATTATCAAAGAGTGCTAAAAGGTTACTTCAACACTAACTGGTCATTATAACAGAGGAAATATTGTAACAGAGATATGCACATTTAATCCTTATCTTCGAGGGAAATTTTGTGGTATTTCAGTTTATACTGGCATTTTATCCTTGCCCCATCTACATTTCAATTGCAACAACTCTCTACTATCCAGTAATCCATATCCATGTCCTGTCCAACAATGTCTGGGTGGAAATCAGTGGCGTCAGTCTTCATTTGGTGATTTATCTCAGACCTAGGAATGGTGGCTGTTTTTTATATCTTCATTACTCTTTCAGACATAAATATCCTTTGCATTAAATCATTCTCTTTAAATTACTGTGTGGTTTCTGTCTCCTAATTGGACTCTGAATTATACAATTGATATTTTCTTTAATCACTACATTTCAGTGATTAAAAGGTAGCATATCTCTCTAGCATTTTAAAGTCTAAATTAATAGAGAAGTAAAATAGAAGCAGGTGTTTTTGTTTGGTTGCTAAGTCAGGTCCGACTCTTTTGTGATCCCATGTATTATAGCCCACTAGGCTCCTCTGTCCATGGGATTTCCCAGGCAAGAATACTGGAGTGGGTTGCCATTTCTGACCAGGTAGATCCAGAAAATACTCTATGGCAATAAAACCATCAACCACTGGTGATGACTTGGTTCAACTTAATAGTAGTTTGACACATTTTAGATATAATTTGTAGGTAGGAGAAATAGATTCACTGAGAGATCTAATGGAATATGTTAGAAAGGAGATATCAAGGTTGACTCTAGAGCTTCAGCACTAACAACTGAAAAAATTATGTTACTTTATTTCATAATAATGTAGCATGTGAGATAATCAGGTTTGGAGGAAAATATCTGGTATTTATTTTTTAACTAGTTAAGTTTATGTTTATATTAATTATGTGGGTTTCCCTTGTGCTTAGATGTTAAAAAACAGCTGCCTGCAATGCAGGAGACCCAGGTTTGATCCCTGGGTTAGAAAGATATCCTGGAGAAGGGAATGGCTACCCACTCCAGTATTCTTGTCTGGAGAATCCCATGGAATAATTCAGAAGATTGAGTTCTGGGATATTTCCATCATTCCAAATTAGGAGAGACATAAGAAACCATAGATCTGAAAATTGAACAAAATCTTGATGCAGAACACAGGTCTAGCATTAAGGTCAAGGGAGAAAAGAATGGATAGCCCTAACAAATTCTACTTATAGTTCAAATCATATGAGAGTTAAGACAAAGTCATAGGATTTTGCAATTTGTAGTCATTGGTAAATTGACATGAGTACTTTAAGTAGAACAGTAAATGCAAAAGTCTATGTATATACACTATTGATACAATGTATAAAATAGACAACTAATGAGAAGCTAGTGTTCTATGGTGACTTAAATAGAAAGGAAATCCCAAAAAGAGGGGATATGTGTGTGTATACACACACACACACACACACACAAACACACACACACACACACACACACACACACACATATATATATATATATATATATATATATATATATATATATATATATATCTGACTCCCTTTACTGTACAGTAGAAACTAACACTTTCTACTCTATTTAGGGCAGTATTTAAGGCAGAAATAGTCCAATAAAAATTAATTTTAAAGTGAGTGTAAAATAGAGTAAGAGGAGAGATTTGGCATTGGGTAACACATAACTTTTTAAGGACTTTTTCAAGTTAGATTTTCTTTTTTAATGGGATAGAATTATATATTTTGTAGAATATTTTAGTGAAGAAGGAAAAACCAGTGACACATGAGAGAGACAAAGGAGAATTGCTATAGTGATATTCTTGAGCGGTTAGGACAAATAGACTCTACTGAATAAGATTAGGGGTTGTCTCTAGCCGAAGGCACTGAATATTTATTTCATAGTAGTGAAAGAGAAGATAGCAGGAAGGCATAGAAGAAGGTGTGGTAGTGGAAAGCTAAGTTCCCTTCTGGCTATATTTTCTTTACTGGTAGAAGAGAAAATAAGGTCATCATCTGAGAAGGAGGAGAATGCAGTGAATGTTGGGGGTTTAAAGAGATAGGAGAAAGAATATAATATTTTAGCAGGAGAGGGGGAGAGTGTATAGACAAGAGAAATATACAACAGATCCACTCGTTGGCAAATTGTGAATTTAAAGTGAAACCAGTTAGCGGTGCTGTGAGTATGTAGTAGAAGGGTTACATCCAGACACTTTCAGTGGACTCATGCAGTGAAGACATAAATGGAGAGTTGCAGTGACTGGAGGTTGTATTTTTTAAGACCCTAAAACTAAATGATTGAGGGACAAGAGGTTGGTGTGTGAATGCCAGTTTTGATCATGATTGATCATGAAATTTCAAGTGAAGGAGGACAGAAGTGAAGACATGATTGAAAGATAGTGAAAAGTGGTTGGATCCACAGCAATATTCTGGAAAGTTTGAGGTACTGACAGAATGGGGACATTAGAGAAAGTGATCAGAAATGTATGGGGTGGTATTTAGAAAACTCAGTGTTGGATATTTAATATAGAAAGGTTCCTGTTTAATGTTAATGGGGAAGCCTACAACATATTGATATGATGAGATGATGAATGGTAGGAAAAAATAACCTCAGGGGTGTGGAGTTCTAGATTATTAAAATTATTGTCTCTGTAGATCATTTACAAGATGATCTCTAAATTCACAGAGAGTGATTTCCTGAAAATATTCAATAAAATAATGAATGTTAAATTTCATTTTTTTCATTTGTTGAGCTAGTTAAGGGTTTCATTTGTATATAGATCACAATACTGTAATTTATTGACACATCTATATCCTATGAAAAAACAGTTTGGAAATGGTCTGTTTGGAAATGGTATGCACATTGAAAATGCTATTCTTTCTTTTCTGCTCATTCAAAAATATTGCACATGGGTGTCAGATAACATCTCTTCTAGTTGACAAATGTTATTTCATCCCATAAGAACTGCCAATTTCACAAAGGCTCACAAATATATTATTTAAAGAAAATAGAATGTATAGAAAATCAAGGATGTGCTACAAAGAGAAATATACAAAAATAAGACAAGTTTGCCAATATAAGCATATAGCCCACTCTTAAACTGGTAATTAGAATTTTGGAGATGTTTTCCATTTCTTGGTTCTATATTCATAATATGCAGCAATAATTTTTAACTAAGAGAAGAATTTTTCCACTGTATTACTATATATGCTTAGGTAATATTTCATAAATATTTATTCATTCATAAGTAAAAAATTCTAATTAAAAGTAATGTCCTGTGTCTCTTTTTCTGTTTTGCATATAGGGTTATCGCCACCATCTATCTAAATTCCGTATATATGTGTTAGTATACTGTAATGTTCTTTATCTTTCTGACTTACTTCACTCTGTATAATGGGCTCCAGTTTCATCCATCTCATTAGAACTGATTCAAATGAATTCTTTTTAACGGCTGAGTAATATTCCATGGTGTATATGTACCACAGCTTCCTTATCCATTCATCTGCTGATGGGCATCTATGTTGCTTCCATGTCCTGGCTATTATAAACAGTGCTGCGATGAACATTGGGGTGCACGTGTCTCTTTCAGATTTGGATTCCTCAGTGTGTATGCCCAGAAGTGGTATTGCTGGGTCATATGGCAGTTCTATTTCCAGTTTTTTAAGAAATCTCCACACTGTTTTCCATAGTGGCTGTACTAGTTTGCATTCCCACCAACAGTGTAAGAGGGTTCCCTTTTCTCCACACCCTCTCCAGCATTTATTGCTTGTAGACTTTTGGATAGCAGCCATTCTGACTGGCGTGTAATGGTACCTCATTGTGGTTTTGATTTGCATTTCTCTGATGATGAGTGATGTTGAGCATCTTTTCATGTGTTTGTTAGCCATCTGTATGTCTTCTTTGGAGAAATGTCTGTTTAGTTCTTTGGCCCATTTTTTGATTGGGTCATTTATTTTTCTGGAATTGAGCTTCAGGAGTTGCTTGTATATTTTTGAGATTAATCCTTTGTCTGTTTCCTCATTTGTTATTATTTTCTCCCAATCTGAGGGCTGTCTTTTCACCTTACTTATAGTTTCCTTTGTTGTGCAAAAGCTTTTAATTTTCATTAGGTCCCATTTGTTTATTTTTGCTTTTATTTCCAATATTCTGGGAGGTGGGTCATAGAAGATCTTGCTGTGATTTATGTCGGAGAGTGTTTTGCCTCTGTTCTCCTCTAGGAGTTTTATAGTTTCTGGTCTTACATTTAGATCTTTAATCCATTTTGAGTTTATTTTTGTGTATGGTGTTAGGAAGTGTTCTAGTTTCATTCTTTTACAAGTGGTTAACCAGTTTTCCCAGCACCACTTGTTAAAGAGATTGTCTTTTTTCCATTGTATATCCTTGCCTCCTTTGTCAAAGATAAGCTGTCCATAGGTTCGTGGATTTATCTCTGGGCTTTCTATTCTGTTCCATTGATCTATATTTCTGTCTTTGTGCCAGTACCATACTGTCTTGATGACTGTGGCTTTGTAGTAGAGTCTGAAGTCAGGCAGGTTGATTCCTCCAGTTCCATTCTTCTTTCTCAAGATTACACAGAAATACAGAACAGACTTTTGAACTCTGGGGGAGAACGTGAGGGTGGGATGTTTTGAAAGAACAGCATGTATATTATCTATGGTGAAACGGACCACCAGCCCAGGTGGGATACATGAGTCAGGTGCTCGGGCCTGGTGCACTGGGAGGACCCTGAGGAGTCGGGTGGGGAGGGAGGTGGGAGGGGGGATCGGGATGGGGAATACATGTAACTATATGGCTGATTCATGTCAATGTATGACAAAACCCACTGAAATGTTGTAAAGTGATTGGCCTCCAACTAATAAAATAATATTTAAAAAAAAAAAAAAAAAGTAATGTCCTTAATAATTTGTTAACTTGCTATGAATTATATAATTTTCTAACATTAGGTTATTCCATTTTTTGTTATTGGAGGGAATTTCATAACTTTTACTAAAAAATGTAAGAAATTATCAGATTGTGTACACAAGCATAATTACTACCAATGCTTTAAAAAATTGGAAAATATCTTTAATATCCTATTTTATTTCATTTTAGTGGTATATTTAACCTATATATGAAAGAGTAGCAGCATAAACCAAATTTAATATATAAGCAATTTGTGAAAAAACAATCACACGTCATTTTCATTTCCGGTTATTTTTAATAGCAAGCCAATTTAATTCAATACCAAATAATTTTACTAAGCATAGGGTGTTTAAAGTACATTGTTTAGTGTAGGAACATCTTTAAATAATGTAAAAAGGGGCACACAAGTCATGGTGATAAGTATCATTTTATACTGTACAAAGGTAGTACAAAGGTGGAAAAAATTTAATCTTTGGAGAAAGCTTTTAAGCCTTAAGATTCATGAAAAAAATAAATATATAAATAGATGTTATGACCTAAACATTTAAAACAATCTGCTGGTCGTTTTAAAACAAGCAAAATTACTGTACACAGAAAAATTCAACCGAGTTTGAAAATTTTTACAAGGATGAACTATGTGTTAATATCTTTAATATATACTTCACAAAATTCAGTAAAATGACTATAAATATTTCCCAGTAGAAATACTGTGAAGGTTTATTGAGGGAGATTAGTTAGAATCCCAGGGTTAATGGTTTTCTCTAGGATTCATAAGATAGACAAGTGATAAATGTTATTCTTCAGTTTCTAGGAGCTGAGAGAGGTAGTGTTGTTTTGATACGTGGCTTTAAATTTTAGTGAAGCAACTGTGAGGCCAAAAATCTTGAAGACATGAGTGCTTTGTGGTCAATAAAATGTAATTACAAACCAGTAGAAGATTTCAGTATGTTTGCCCGATGACAGCAAATTCCAGGCTCACCTAACTAACTGAGATTTTGGTGGGGGCTATTGATAGAGTTGTTTTCATTTATGAGGCTATGGTTAAAAGAGAAGACAGGGGCTGAAGAAATTTTCACTTAGAGTGATGACTGTGCATCTTACATGCACAAATTATAAATACTTATGAGAGCCAGGATTCTCCAGAGAACAGAACCAATAGGCTATGTATATGGAAAGTGAAAGTGTTAGTCACTCAGTCATGTCCAACTCTTTTTGACCCCAGGGACTGAAGCCCGCCAGGCTCCTCTGTCCATGGAATTCTCCAGGCAAGAATACTGGAGTGGGTAGCCATTCCCTTCTCCAGGGGATCTCCCCTACCCAGGGATTGAACTCAGGTCTCCTGCATTGTAGGCAGACTCTTCACTGTCTGAACCACTAGGGAAGTTTTTGAACTATACCAACAGCGTCCTGGGCTTCTTCTTTTTTTTTTTTTTCACTTTACAGACAGTAGATAATGAAATTATCCTCCATAACTATGTGAACTAGTCTCTTATGATAAATATCTGATTGGCTAATAATAAATCTTTAATTCTGACCAGAGAGAACTAGTGGAGTCAATAGTCCAAATCCTAATTAGTCCAAAGGCCTGAGAACCAGAAGAGCTGGATGTCTGAGGGCAGGAGAAGACAGATCTCCCTGCTCAAAAAGGGAGTGGATTCACTCTTCCTCTACCTATTGTATTAAGGCTCTCAATATTAAGGCTATCAATGAACTGGATGATAATCACCCACATAGGGGAGGGTGATCTTCTTCACTAAGTCTACAGATTCAGATCCTCATCTCTTCTGAGTCCTCATCCCTCACAGACTCACCCAATAATAATGTTTTATCAGTGACTGAGGTATCCCTTAGCCCAACCAAGTTGACATTGAAAATTACCTATCATAAGTAAATATCATACCATGTAAGGGAGATGTGAAATTACTGAAAAAGCCTAGTTTGGAAATTAGTCTCAGCATCTCAAATTTAGGGCTTCCCAAGTGGCACAGTTGTAAAGAATCTGCCTGCCAATGCAGGGGATGCCAGAAACCTGGGATCAATGCTGGGTTGGGGAGATCCCCTGGAGGAGGACATGGCAATCCATTCCAGTTTTCTTGCCTGGAGAATCCCATGGACAGAGGAGCCAAGCGGGCTAGTCCCTGGAGTTCCTGAGTCAGACATGACTGAGTGAGTGACCGCGTGCGCACACACACACACACACATACACATACAAATTTAACTTAAGTAAAATTATACCGGTAGTGACATTTTGCTGCTCCAAGGAACTTGATGTGACTCACTTGCCCTGTCTTCCATTATATATGTAGGGTGCTGGTACTGTTGAATGCGATGCTCACCTTCTGCATCTTCACACTTGAAACACATTTATGAATCATTTTATTTTTCTACTAACATTTTACTTGAATATTCCACTATTCATTCCATTTTAATAATTTTATTGTTGGCTAACTCACAAATATTTTCAGCTGAATACAATTGAGTACAGTTTATTAGTGTTTTTCTACTCTGCAATATTTTGCAATATTATAATATAAATTACTTGTTTTTCCATGGCCCTTAACCACCTAGAATTATGATTTCCGGATGTTTCTTAGGTAAGGGATTAAGCTTGGGATATAGTCTTCATTTTCTTTTTTCTGAAAGCGATGCTTAAATTTTAACAGAGTAGAGAGAAACTTGCCACCAATAACTTTAGAAAAGTAATTTCACAGTAACGCGCTGGAATTTTCAGAATTGATTTAGATTCAAAAATTCAGTTACTAAGACCTTCAGTCTTGAATCAGCCCCTGGTAGTGCTGCCTTTGACCATCATAGATTCCAGGTAGTCTATTTGCCTGCCAAGTTTAATGTTTCATCATAAATCTCTATCTTGTTAATTCATATAGCTGACCTTGTCCTTTCTCAAAATGTTATGGGCTATCTTTACCCCTTATGCTTTGCCTCAGACTTCAGCACATTAATTTTCATCTTTTAAAATGTCCTTACTCATCGAGAAAAACAAAGGTTTTATGCTAGTGTTATAGTTTAAACGCTTTCTGCGATTTATTATAGTCCCAAGCAATTCCCTGAATCATTCATGCTAAGGAGGATTACTGTCAGACTGAAAGCAGGATTTGTAATGTCAATAGAGGTAAACTATCAGAAATCTGCCATTAACTTTTCCTTCAACCCCTTTTAAATGAAAGTACATAAGGCAAGAGAAAATTGTAGCACATAAAAATAAGCAAAGTATATCTTAAATGGTTTGTAAAAGTTTTGTTAACCACTGATTACTAAAATCCAATTGCTATCTTCTCAGTGATCATAAGGACCTGAATGCTCAAGAATTCTATTTGCTATAAATGTCAAAGGGAAGTGGTTACATGAATGAACAGGAACATAAAACAGCTGACAGCTATTTTGTGATTGAATTCTCTATAATGTCAATCAAAAGATTCTGCATCCAAGTAGGAAAATTAGTTGTAAGTGCCAGTAGGCATTTGGGGGTTGATTTGTCTTGTATTTACTTTCCTCAGCCATGGAACTGCACTAAAAAATTAGCTCTTTTAGTTTAAGTGATATATCCAGGAGTCCCTATTGAATTGTTAATGCTATAATTAATCACCACAACCTTAGATTAACTCTAATCAGCTGGACATTCACCAAGATAGAAATAAAAAACAACCTAGTTGAACTTTGTTCAGCTTTCATACGGAGAAAGGAGAATTCTAGCATATGGATGGCTGTTTCCTTGATGAGTAAATACATGCTTGATACAATATTCTGGTCAATGCAGAGACAAAAAAGACCACTATGTATCTGAACAGAATCTTTAGTAAGATGCTCTTCATTTTAACCCCAACCTTATTCTCTTCATGTTCTAATACTCAGACTTGGGTTTTTGAAATCCTTTGGATCTGAAGACCATTCTTAATGCCATTACATTGAGTCCGAATGGTTCCCAATTATTTTGATTTTAAATCAATCTTGGATGCTTTGAGTAAACCCACCGAAAGAATTCAAGCTCCCCATGTTCTGTTGAAAATCACCAGTCTGGTCAGATCCACCAGGAGGTAGGTACTTCTGACCAACAAAACCATGATAAATAATAGCCTATTATATATGCACATTTTGTTCATTATTTTACATAAATTAAAATATGCCATGGAAAGTGAAAGTCACTCTGTCATGTCTGACTCTCTGAGATCTCATGTACAGTATAGTCCATGGAATTTTCCAGGCCAGAATACTGGAATTGGTAGCTGTTCCCTTCTCCAGGGGGTCTTTCCAACCCAGGGACCGAACCCAGGTCTCCCGCACTGCCAGCAGATTCTTTACCATCTGAGACATCAGGGAAGCCCAAGAATACTGGAGTGGGTAGCCTATCTCTTCTGCAGGGTATCTTCCCGACACAGGAATTGAACTTGGGTGCAAGTGGATTCTTTACCAGCTGAGCTGCTATAGAAGTTAGATGCAAATGAAGCTTTCTAAGGCAAAACTTAAAAGCAGAGGAGTTCTACAGAGCATAATACCCATACTTCTCAATGTATCCCAAGTTAAGTTAGGTTTAGACAGCCTGCACACACAGTGGTCAATACTGTGACTGAAAGGTAACCCACAGATTCTCCTCTGCACATAATGCTGCCAAAGAAATCAGCTTAAAATGAGATGATTTTGCATCATAAATCTGCAAGTAGACAATCAACCTTGGTTTGGCGGGATAGCTTTTCTGGCTGTTTTAGCATCACTCACATCTGGTAATTGCACTTGTTTAGCTATCATCTGGGATAAGAGAGGTAATAGGGCCATGTGTCTCTTCTTCTAGTGGCCTAGTTTATACATAACATCATCTTCTATTCTAGTTGGAAAAGATAAAAACACAGGAAATGGCCATGAGAAAAAACTTCTAAGTTTCTTACAGCATCGCATATACAATTAGTTCTTTGAGCAAAAACAGTCATATGGTTCCATACATTAGAGAACCAGGACTCTGTAAAATTATCTGGCAAAGAGTATCTACAGAGAGAGGAGTGAAAAACTGGGGTCATTAATATCAATCTACTACAGAATATCTGTACTGCAAAAGAAGCTTCTTAATCTGGAAACTGGTCTAGTTAAAATGAACCAGACTTCAGAACACAGGGATAGATCACTTTTACTTCTCATAAGTTAACTCAGATTTGATGAGTCAGATCTGCTAAGTTACTAAAAGAGTATATATAATATATGCACCTCCAGCTCTATACATTTGTATCTCCTCTGTCCACTTTTGGTCCAGGAGCACTTAAATGTCTCTATGGCTCTGCTTAGTGATAAGCCATTGACTTTTCCAGTGATGTCTGGGAATGAAACATGCACAAGATCCCACTTTGCTGGTTGGTATGAAATGTAAAAATTTTAACGCCATGCCAAGACACTTGTCAGCATGTTTTAGGAGCTTTTGTCAATATTTGTGATACAACAATAAAAAGTTATTCAAACCCGTTGGCCATAAACAAGTTTTCTGAGGTTACATGTATATGTTAATAGGCAAAAACGTTTTCCACTTTACAACTTGAGTTAGGATGAATTATAGTAGCATTTGTTTTTCAAGAACAATCAGTTCCACAGGGTTACTAGGATCTCCATTTTGTCATCATAAACAGCCTCTAAGGGCAGAGACCAAACCAGTCAATCTTAAAGGAAATCAAAACTGAATACTCTTTGGAAGGACTGATGCTGAACCTGAAGCTCCAATATTTTGGCCAGCTGATGCAAGGAGCTGATGAAAAAGATCCTGATGCCAGGAAAGATTGAAGGCAGAAGGAGAAAAGGATAGCAGAAGATGAGATAATTGGATGGCATCATTGATTCAATAGATATAAATGGGCAAACTTTGGGAGATGGTGAGGGACAAGGAAGCCTGGTGTGCTGAAGTCCATGGGGTCACGAACAATCCAACGCCACTTGGTGACTGAACAACAATAACAAGTGCTGAGAATTATGGTCAAGTAACTACTCAAGGAGAAGTTAGTGTTCAATTTCATGGTTACTATCTTTCATCTAAGTAACATGAGCTGTCAATCCATTCACTGAGGTTACATAAATTATTCACAAATCTACTGAAGTCAAAGTAGGCAAAAAATGAACTACCCATCTAACAGCAGAGATTTTATAAAGAGGAGGTGCTTCATCCCCTTGGGGGAAAAAATAAACATGTAATTTTCTTCAAATTTCCTTCACATTCCTCCTAATACTCATGTCTAGGATCTCAATCAACATGGAAGAAGGCATGTCTATGCTGACAAAATCAATGCAATTGCATTGATTTCTTGAATTTTTCTAACTGGTATTTCCCTTACATTTCTCTTGGATAAATACAGCACTTTCACATCTCATGAACACACACACACACACACACACACACACACACACGTCTTTTTAATTTTTCAAAGTATATGCTAATTTTTTCATGGTGCTCTTTTGGATCTATTTCCTAAAATGTTTATGTTTATCTATCATCATGGCACTACTCCCATGCTAGAAGAAACTCTAAATATACCTTTCCTTAAAATAGTCTTTCTTTAGAATTAGTTCCACCAAGACTATTATGTAGAACTGCATAAAATGGTCACTGTATGTGCTTGTTAATAAGCGGATGAGGTGGCCACATGCTCCACTCTGCCAGGAACCTGGGGGTGCTTCATAGATGTCTGCCTTAGATTCTAAACTACTGTCAGCACAGGTTTGTATCTACCACCAAAGATCTAAAACAGGCAGGTAATTTCAAGAGAGGTGAATTTACTGCACATTTCCAGCTTGACAGGTCCTGGTAAACAGAGAAAAAGAGACTAGATTTCAAACCCTGAAAGTAGAAACACGCAAGAAAATAAAAACCACACAAACTCCTACTCTGTGATCAAAAAGTGAAGGACTGAGAGAATGAAAAGGGAAAGGGAAGCTGGTAAACATGGGACATGCTGTACTGGATGCTTGAAACAAGTAGCTACAGAGCAGATGGGCTGATTATACACACACACATAGATTTGGCTGCTCCGCTAGAACACAGATTTAGATGGGCCAAAGTGCACTAATTTAAAGGTATAATTGATATACTAATTTAGGGTAGAAAAAAATCATATATAAAATGCTCAATTAAAACAAGAGCAGGCAGAAAAAAAGAAAAACATGAAACAAGGAACAACAGCGATAGAAGAATCCGTTCAATCAACTGCAAGGAAAGCTATTGCACACAGCATAGGGTACTTAGGATATCTTAGGCAAGGGTACATTAGCCTGAAGCTTAGTTCTCTGGCTACTGCCATCCAAAACGGCCAAGACAAGATGACACAGGCTGTTCAATACAGATTGAAATATTTTTAGTAGAGACGATCAGAGTTTAAATCTAGAATGCAGCAGTTCTGAATACATGCCCATGACCATGCCATGTAGGATGTTGATATCATTGTGTCTCTTAAATGATCATGCTTAGTCTTCCTTTTTAAAATTTTACTTGTTCATTTATTTATCTTTGGCTGTGCTGAATCTTTGTTACTGCGTGGGCTTTTCTCTAATTGTGGCAAACGGGGGTTGCAATGTGTGGGCTACTCTTGTCACAGAGCACAGGCTCTAAGCCCTGTGGGATTAGGTAGTTGCATCACATAGGCACAGTACCTGTGGCTCCAAGGCTTTGGAGCTGTGGTACTCAGGAGTTGTGGCTCACAGGCTCAATTGCTCCACATCATGTGGGATCATTTGGGATCAGGAATTGAACCCATGTCTCCTGTATCGGCAAGTGTATTCTTTACAACTGAACAACCAGGGAAGCACCCTTAGTCCCTTTCTTATTGGTAGTTAGAACATTTTTAGGGTATGGAGAGAGTAAATCAGATAACTAACATGGTCTGAGATGAATTATAGTGAGAAGGTTGTGAATGAAGATGAAAAATTCTTAGTCCTTATTTAACGCTTTGTATGAAACTAGGAAATCCAAAAACAAGGAAAACTGAAATTATATTGTATTGCTTATTGGTATAATATGATCTTAAGACTATGATTTTTTGCAAGCTGATTTGAGTTTAATGAGATTCAGAGAATATCATCTTGGTAATACTTTTCTATTTTGAAAAGGTTACATTTAATTAGAAACATGAAAATAACTAATTGAAATTATACTGATCACTTAAAGATGTTAAATAATAATATCTTCTGCACCAAGCAGGCTTCAGTGCTAATGGTAAAGAAACTGCTTGCTAATGCAGGAGATTTCAGAGATGTGGGTTTGATTCCTTGGTTGGGAAGATCCCCTGGAGGAAGGCATGGCAACCCACTGCAGTATTCTTGCCTGGAGAATCCCATGGACAGAGGATCTTGGCAGGCTAAGGTCCACAGGGTTGCAAAGAATCAGACAAGACTGACCTGACTTAGCATACACACACACATGTATGTGAAGCGTGATTTTGCTTAAAACTATGATCTTGCATATTTGAAGCCACTTGAAGTAAAAGGGCTATGATTATATACCTACAAAATGGTTATTGTAAAGTTTTCTCAAGTAATAACTTCAAGAAATAGAAGAGGCACAATTCTGTACACAGGACACAAAACCCACAACAACTAAATAATAAAATGCAAAATTTTTGATTTTCAAAGACATCATTAAACAAGTGAAAATGTAAGTTTCATGTTGGTCATATGTCTACGAACATTTTTCTAAACTATTTAAAGATATAAACAACTCAAATCAGTATAAGAAAGACAACAGCTCAACTGAAAATGGGCAAGCTATGTTGAATATATAATTACAAAAGAATGAAATACCAATAAACACATGTAAAGATGTTTAGTCTCCTTAGTCATTGGGAACATTCAAATTAAAGTCAGAATAAAACAATTTTGCTTTAGTATCCAAAATGACTTAAACTAATAAATAATAATAATTAAAAAAAACTTTGAAAAAATTCAACTCTTAGTTTCACATTTATGGTGGCTGTATAAAATGAAACAATAATTTTGGGAAACATTTTCACAGGCATTGTCTGATGAAGTGAGACACAGTTCGACCCAATAACCTAGCAATTTCACTACCAGGTACTTACCCAAGAGAAAGGAAAACATGTGTTTACAAAAAGGCATGCCTGAAAATGTATATGTAACTAGTGTTAGTTTTCTAGCACTGTGTAACAAATTACCAAAAACTGAGTAGCTTTAAATATCTTCCAATTATTATCTCACAATTCTACAGAGTAAAAGTATGAGTGACCCATGTCTGGGTTCTCCTGATGTTGCACAAAGCTGAAACTGAGGTCTTGGACAGGTTACTTTACTTTCTGGAGTATCTGAGAATGACTACTATTAGTCATTCGTATAGGGTTGTTATTTCCATGCATGTATTAGAATGATATTGAACTGTTTCTAGTATGTGACTCTGTGAACCATTTTTAAAGAGTAGGTAATTGAATGGAATCCGATTCCTTTTGGATATTTGACAGAGACATCTCTCAAGCCCCACCATGTCCCTTTTTTCTTTCATGAATATCTGTGTAAACTGATAGAAAACCTAGATTATAACCTACTTTGGTATTAGTTTGGAAGTTCAAAGCTTACAAGAGCCAGTCTGCAACAGTGACCCTATGCTAATTGCAGCCTTCAAAATCAACACATGAACAAAGCCACCCCCCTTCTAAGAAACTTTTTCACTGACTGTTTTCCTGCCTTCTTCTACTCAGAAAATCTCAATATATGAGTCATGGATATCTTCATACACTCTTGATGCTTGTGCTATACTATATGTCTCAACATCTGAACTGATTTTGGGTGGAAAATGGTCCACAGTCAATTGTGCTCTGCTTAGTTGCTCAGTCATGTGTGACTCTTTGCAACCCCATGGACTGTGGCCTGCCAGGCTCCTATTCTCCAGGCAAAAATATTGCAGTGGGTTGCCAGGCCCTCCTCCAGGGGCTTTTCTCAACCCAGGGATTGAAGGAGGTCTCCCACATTAAGGGCAGATTCTTTACCGTCTGAGCCATCACTCAATAGGCAAGCTCAATGCTGTTAGCACAGCAAGTAGGGTGTCTGGGGCGAGAACCAGCTACGGTGGTCTTGCTTCTCTTGTGCTGGCTGTCTACGTGGCCCACCTGTCTGCCGGCATGTGTGCCTTTGAGTTGCTTCCTGTTGACTATCTGCCTTTAACTCTGCTGCTGCCTGTTTGCAGGCAGGGCTGCAGTGGGGCTGCTTAATGCCCTATCTGCTCACCCTGACTCCTGAGAAACCTGTGTGCAGGTCAGGAAACAAGAGTTAGAGCTGGACATGGACCAACAGACTGGTTCCAGATCAGAAAAGGAGTACGTCAAGGCTGTATATTGTCACCCTGCTTATATGCAGAGTACATCATGAGAAACGCTGGGCTGGATGAAGCACAAGCTGGAATCAAGATTGCCGGGAGAAATATCAATAACCTCAGATATGCAGATGACACCACCCTTATGGCAGAAAGTGAAGAAGAACTAAAAAGCCTCTTGATGAAAGTGAAAAAGGAGAGTTAAAAAATTGGCTTAAAACTCAACTTTCAGAAAGCTAAGATCATGGCATCTGGTCCCATCACTTCATGGGAAATAGATGGGAAAACAGTGAAAACAGTGGCTGACCTTATTTTTGGGGGATCCAAAATCACTGCAGATGGTGACTGCAGCCATGAAATCAAAAGATGCTTACTCCTTGGAGGGAAAGTTATGACCAATCTAGATAGCATATTAAAAAGCAGAGACATCACTTTGCCAACAAAGGTCCCTTTAGTTAACACTATGGTATTTCCAGTAGTCATGTATGGATGTGAGAGTTGGACTGTGAAGAAAGCTGAGCACCGAAGTATTTATGCTTTTGGACTGTGGTGTTGGAGAAGCCTCTTGAGAGTCCCTTGGACTGCAAGGAGATCCAACCAGTCCATCTGAAAGGAGATCAGTCCTGAGTGTTCATTGGAAGGATCGATGTTGAAGCTGAAACTCCAGTACTTTGGCCACTTGATGCAAAGAACTGACTCGTTGGTAAAGACCCTGATGCTGGGAAAGACTGACGGCAGGAGGAGAAGGGGACGATAGAGGATGAGATGCTTGGATGGCATTACCAAATCAATGGACATGAGTTTGGGTAAACTCTGGGAGTTGGTGATGGACAGGGGGGCATGGCTTGCTGCGGCTCATGGGGTAGCAAAAACTC
This sequence comes from Muntiacus reevesi, assembly GCF_963930625.1. Taxonomy (NCBI): domain Eukaryota; kingdom Metazoa; phylum Chordata; class Mammalia; order Artiodactyla; family Cervidae; genus Muntiacus; species Muntiacus reevesi. The sequence continues at coordinate 12,443,844 of NC_089265.1, read as the reverse complement.
GGACACGACTGAGCGACTGAACTGAACTGAACTGAACCAATTACCAACCTTCTTTTACAGTTTTAACCCAATGACCCAAGATTGGCTCCAGCAAAATTGGCTGGATTTTAGGCAGTTACCTTGGCACTTGAGGATTCAGTAGCCAACAACAGACCCATGTGCACATTTTTGAAGACTCATGGACTATTGCTATGGTGTACAATCTGGTGCAGCAATAAACACTTCTTTATGTTGCTCCTTTGGGGTAAATAATTTCATCAATTTCTTGTCCTAACTATCTCCCCCATATCAAGGTCAAATACACCTCTGCAGATTCTAACTCAATAATAATACAAGGCATCATCAAGACACTCTATATCCCTACATTGTCCAGGTCATCAATGATAGTGACCAGGCATATATTTCACATGACAACGTGCAGAATGCTCAATACTTGCACAAGGTATACAATATAACTTTAACTTTCCATACTGGTCTTCTCCCACTGGGGGAGGTAATGGCAAACCACCCCAGTACACTTGCCATGAGAGTCTCATAAACTCTATAAAAGGACAAAATAAATATGACACCAAAAGATGAGTACCCCAGGTCTGAAGGTGTCCAAAATGCTACTGGAGAAGAGCAGAGGAGATCTACTATTAGCCCCAGAAAGAATAAAGTGGCTGGGCCAAAGCAGAAACAATGCTCAACTGTGGATGTGTGTGGTAATGAAAGTACAATCTGATACTACAAAGAATAGTATTGCATAGGAACATGGAATGTTAGATTCATAAAGCAAGGTAAATTGGACATGGTCAAGCGGGAGATGGTAAAGATAAACATCAACATCTTAGGAATCCATGAACTAAAATGGATGGGAATGGGCAAATTTAATTTAGATGGCCATTATACTTACTACTGTGGGTAAGAATTCCTTTGAAGAAATGGAGTACTCATCATAATCAACAAAGGAACCCAAAATGCAGTACTTGGGTGCAAACTCAAAAGTGAAATAATGATTTTGGTTTCCTAGGCAAGCCATTCAACATCACAGTAATCCAAGTTTATGACCCTATCACTGATGCTGAAGAAGCTGAAGTTGATCAGTTCTAAGAAGATATGGAGGACCTCCTAGAACTAACACCAAAAACGATGTTCTATTTATAATTGGGGATTGGAATGTAAAGTAGGAAGTCAAGAGATACCTGAAGTTACCGGCAAGTTTGGCCTTAGAGAACAAAATGAAACAGGGAAAAGTCTAACTGAATTCTGGCAAGAGAATGCATTGGTCATATCAAATACTCTTTTTTAACAACATAAGAGACAACTTTACACATGGACATCACCAAATGGCCAATACCGAAATCAAACTGATTACATTCTTTGTAGCTGAAGATGGAGAAGCTGTATACAGTCAGCAAACATAAGACCTGGAGCTGACTGTGGCTCAGATCATCAGCTTCTCATAGAAAAATTCAGGTTTAAACTAAATCACAAGGCCAGCCAGATACAACTTAGATCAAATCCCCTATGAATATGCAGTAGAGGTAACGGATAGATTCAAGGGATTAGATCTGGTAGACGGAGTGCCTGAAAAACCACGGGCAGAGGTCCATAATATTGTACAGGAGGCAGCAAACAAAACCATCCCAAAGGAAAAGGAAAGCAAGAAGGCAAAGTGATTATCTGAGGAGGCTTTACAAATAGCTAAAGAAAGAAGAGACGTGAAATACAAGGAAGAGAGGGAAAGGTATATCCAATTAAAATCATATTTCCAAAGAACAGCAAGGAGAGCCAAGGAGGTCTTCTTCTATGAGCAGTGTATAAAACTAGAACAAAGCAGCAGAAGGGGAAAGACTAAAGATCTCTTCAGGAAAATTGGAGATATCAAGGGGACATTTTGCTCAAAGATGGGCACAATAAAGGACATAAACAGTAGAGACCTAGTGGATGCTGAAGAGATCAAGAAGAGATGGAAATAATACACAGAGCCACTGTATAAAAAAGATCCAAATGAATCGGATTACTATTATGGTGTGGTTAGCCAACCAGAGTCAGACACTGTGGAAAGTGAAGTCAAGTGGGCCTTAGGAAGCACTGCTTTTAATAAAGATAGTGGACATGATGGAATTCCAGTAGAGCTATTCAAAACCCTAAAGGATGATGTCATCAAGGTGTTACATTCAATATGTCAGCAAATCTGGAAGATCCAGCAGTGGCCACAAGACTGGAAAAGGTCAATCCTCATCCCAGTTCCCAAGAAGGGTAGTACTAAAGAATGTGCTAACTATTGGACAATTGTAATTATCTCCCATGCTAGTAAGGTCATGCTTAAAATCTGTATCAATAGCCATGTCAAGTAATTTAAAGATATATATTAATTATGATACAAATTTTGTCAATGGATATCCTTTACTCACTAAGTGAAAAATCCAAATTTTGAAACCTGTGCTTTCCAAGTGATGTGAGGTTATGGATCAAATTCTTAGTAGAGGAAAAGACATTTGATATTCATCAGAGTAAAGTATTAGAAAGGAAACTGGTAAATGCTCATCTTGAGGTGAAAATTCAAATCATATTGCTCTCTCCTGCCAAAACTTAGCCAGGTAGAAAGAAATATGATCCAATAGGCACATAAATAGATAGAAATCCTTTCTATATATTTTACTTGTCATGATTCAAATGCTTTATTTTATAAATTAAAGAGAATATAAAACAGTACACATAAGCATACTGCTTAATGTCAAAATACTAAATATAAGCTCTGTATATTATATCCTTTTATTAAATATTTATATGTTCCATATCCATATGTGTGCATGTACACATACTTTTCATTCAGTGCTTTAAATGAGCTGGTATTCATTATTATTATTATAAATTTAAACCCATGCTATTATCAATATCAAATAAAACTGCATAATGTTGCTAAAACTTATCAACATGCACATAATAAGCATTAAAGAAAATGTAATTTTGTTTTATTTTTTCCTACCAGTAGACTATTACCTCTATGAGAGCAAAGGCCTGTGTCTGTTTCACTCCCTATCACTAATCAGGTACTTGTCATAAGACTGAAAACATGATAAATGAAATGTATGTGTGTTAAATGAGCATCAAAAAATAGATTATTTAATTAAATATATAAATATACACATTCTCAATGTTTTTTTTTCCAAAATTTGCTTATTGTAGTGTAATCGTTAAAGAGTATGGTGAAACATTAAAATTTAGCATTTCCTTTAATATGTCATTTTATCCTGGAATGGTTCTTTAATTTCAAATCTACATCCCTTCATATCTGATGTTCTCAGGAACAATTATAATTATGTACCTACAACATTCCAAAAATGCAAGTATCATTTAAAAAACTGGTGAAGGTCTCTCAGTATATTAAAGTATCTTGTCCAATGAGATCTTGAGACAGTTCTGTGAATTGTAAAATATACTGGAAGGAAATTAGACATCATTGCTGCAAATCAGGTTCTTTCACATAGTATCTGAATTATGTGAACAAAGAGTTAATTTTTTAGGTTTCCATTTCTACATTTGAAAATTTAAATGATTCATGTAACTTATATATGAAACATTTTGTATTTCCATTCATACCCATATTTCATGATATTCAATTGAATCCATACTATGTTTTGTGCTGTTGAATATAGCTAATTTACACTATTAGATCAGTTTCAGGTATACAACATACTGATTAAATGTTGATAGATTTTATTGAATTTAAACTTATTATAAAAATTAGCTATGTCCCCTTTGATATATAATATATCCCTGAAGTTTATGTATTTTATATATAGTAGTTTGCACCTCTTAATCCTCTATCCCCATCATGGCCCTCTCCACTTCCCTCTCCTCACTGATAGCCCATGTTCCCTACATCTGTGAATCTATGTCTGCTTATTATACTTATTTATTTTATTTTTTTAGATTCCACATATAAGTGGTAACAGTATTTGACTTTCTCTGGTATTTCACCAATATCCTCCAGGTCCATTCATGCTGCAGCAAATGGCAAAATTTCATTCTTTTTATAGCTCAATAATATTCCACTGTGTATGTGTGTGTGCACCTACCCACACACACACACACCCCTACATAAAACACATTTATCCATTCACCTGCTGCTGCTAAGTCGCTTCAGTCGTGTCCGACTCTGTGCAGCCCCATAGACGGCAGCCCACCAGGCTCCTCTGTCCCTGGGATTCTCCAGGCAAGAACACTGGAGTGGGTTGCCATTTCCTTCTCCAATGCATGAAAGTGAAAAGTGAAAGTGAGGTCCCTCAGCCATGTCTGAGGGACCCCATGGTACAAGAGTACTGGAGTGGGATGCCACTGCCTTCTCCGATCCATTCACCTGAATGGTTGCCTACATATCTTGGCTATTATAAATAATGCTGTTATAAACTTTGGGGTTCATGAAAACTTTCTGAATTATTGCCCTTGTTTTCTTTAGATACACACCCAGGAATGGAATTTCTGGATAATATGGTAGTTCATTTTTAGTTTATTGAGGAACCTCCATACTGTTTTCAATAGTGGCTGCACCAACTTACATTCCCACTGAGAAAGTGCAGTGCTTCCCTTTTCTTCACATATTTGTCAACATTTGCTATTTGCTATTTGTTATGTAGACTACTTGATAATAGTCATTCTGACAGGTATGAAGTGATATCTCTTTGTGGTTTTGTCAGTTGATACTATTTTGATTAAACCATACCAGTTATCAGATACTGTCAGCTTGAGATAGGAAGGATAAATAAGATGATTCCAGCAACTATGGAGGCAATACTCATTCATTTATGTACTATTTATTAAAATGTTAGTGCTATATTACCAGAGCTGAAGATTTGCAACAGAGACTGTATGTCCCTTGTGACCCTTGATAGGAAATTTGCCAATCTTTATGTAGACCATGATGAAAAACTCTCACATCTTAATTCACCCACATTATAGATCCATATACCTGGAAATTCAGAATTAGTATGTCTGGGGCCCTGGTAATAGATTCCACAGAATAGGTACAAAACTGATTCTGGTATTTCTTTCCTCTGTCCCTCTCCACATCAGTCAAGGACCTCTAAGTTAAATGTACAACGTTTAGAGGATATGCATACTTTTTAAGTGTAAAACAGCAGTAGAATTTCACTCTAAGGGGGCTATCTTGGCATACTCCTAAATCTCTAAGGGGTTCAGCCCTATCTGATTCACATGCAAAAAATGAAGGAAAACACATAAAGCTCTCTCCTAACTGCAGCGAAAGTTTCAGAATATAAGAAAATAAAACAAAAATTAATTTCAAAAGCATTAGCTATACTTGTAAATATTTATCAACCAAAGTCCCCTTGTCAATAATTTGCAGCAAAAATACGGACACACAAAATTAGCCTCTAATGTGGATAAAATTTGTTTCTAAGACTTTAGAAGCACATGACACAAAAATCCAGGATCCAAAAAACCAATAGAAACAATCTTGCAAGCACATATAACTATGTGTCATAAGCATAGCTAACATTAAATAAGAATAGATAATGTTAAATAAATAATAATAGATAACATTATTTTGCTCATCATCTTCTGATTTCTGGAAATGTTTCTTACATACACTTAGCTATAATGTGGTAAAATATGGAAATAGAGCCAGAATTTGAGTCATCTATATTAGTCTGAACATTCTAAAATTTGACTTTGTAGATCATTTCTTTGTAACAGGGATGTAAAAGTTCTCATTATCTCATATTAACTATGAATTGACACTGTGACATGTTTTACTGCCCAGCTCACACATCAATGTAAATTTTACAGTATCCTCACATTTGAAGATTCACACATTGCGTCCAATATAGTGTGTGTATGAGAGAGACAGAGAACGAGGTGGAGACAGAGAGAGAGAGAGAGGGAGGGAGGGAGGGAAGGATGGTATTTGTATGCCTCATTTTAGGCTTCTATTATATTTCTAATCATCCTTTTTTTCTAATTAAATTGAAATGTTTTTAATAGGATCGTTAAAAAGAAATAAATTGGGTGTTGCATAAGAAATAGTACTTCTAGGAAAGCTGACCTTTTCCCAAAAACAGAAAATAAGCAATATGGGTGTTATTTTGCTAACATTTCTCAAAATGATGGAGTTAACCTTTTAAGGAAGATGGCAAAAATCTGAACTAAAATGCATCTTCACACGTGTGGCCCCAAAAGTTTCTAATTGTCACAGGATTGAGAGCATGCGAGTGTGCTCAGTTGCTAAGTTATGTCAGACTCTTTGCAGCCTTTTGCAACTCCATGGATTGTAGCCTCCCAGGCTGCTCTGAACGTGGGACTTCCCAGGCAAGAGTACTAGAGTGGGTTGCCATTTCCTGTTCCAGGGGATCTTCCAGACCCAGGATCAATCTCACACCTTCTGCATTTGCAGGTGGATTGTTTACTGCTCAGCCACCAGGGAAGCCTAGAACTGCAGGAGGGCAGAGCTGTTCTCAAACACTGCTACGAGTTTCCTTTTTTTCTAGGCATTAGGTGGGGATAGAGATGAATCAAATCATTAAACGTTCTCTTCCATTCATTTTTTTGTTTGTTTTTCCGCACTCAAATTTTAGTTTCACTCTTCTTCATCTGAATTTTCATTAGTAAGTGTTAAGCCTTTGAATCAAAGATATAAGTTTATTTAAAAATCTGTAAAGTAAGGAGAAAGCACATAACTGCTTTGTAACAATAGGAAATGGATCATATATTTTTAACTATAAAAATCATATACAGATGTACATTTATATATATAAATGCATGTTGTTATATACATGTGTTTCAATGATTCTCACTAAAATATGAGTTTCTTGAAGATTCTAATAAAACCATGATGAGAGAAGATCAAGAAATAATTTACTGAGAACAAAGTAAGGGCAAAAGTAACATAATAAAGGGGGAGAAAAAAAAGGAAACTTTATTTTTGGGGCACAAGGTGAAATGTTTGAGTAACATACACTAGAGAGAAATGTAATGAATTATATAACTTCCAATTTTCAGTGGAAAGAAAAAAAAATCGCTGCTCACCAGAAGATATTAACTTTTTTTTTCCCTGACACTCATCTTGCAGGAAAATTTATTTCCAGACTCTCTACTCTCTCTAAAAATTGCTGAGCAAAATAATGAAAGCTGTCCTAAAGAACTCTTGTACAACACTTAGAGACATGCTCCTCAGAGAACTGTTTCTTGTAGCAGCACATGGTTAGAGCCGAAGGGGTAGAACTCAGTCGGAATTCTCTTCTATGTCAGGAGAAGACAGAAAGATGATCTTGATTTTAATATTCATCTTGCCTTGACAGGTGAATTATGTTTTAAAGTTCCCTTTATGTGTTAAATGTTGGCTCTAAATCTCATTGGCATTTCAGACACACAGAATATTTTGAAAGCTTCAGATGTGACAATTTAAAGGCAAAACATAGCTATTTATTTAATTTAAAATATTCGTAGACACAGATGTCATGTACTCCCAGGAATCTTTCCTAAAACCTCTCTCAAATGTATAGAGTTTGCAATCCTCCTCATTGTCGGGGAAAAAGTACCATTGTATATGTCTCAGTAGTTTTTGAACAGGCCTGCACCATGATGGATACAACAAATTGTTTGCTAACCAAATCCCATTCCCATATTCTTGGAGAAATTATATTAATTTGCATGTTAAAAATACACGATGTTCATGAGAATAGAATTTAGATATTATAAATGATAGTAAATGAACAAGCAGTTTATCAGGGTCTTCTTTAAAATAATATTAAAGATATTCTTAAAGAGGAAGAATAGTTAACAATTTAGTAGAGAAGATGACAATGCATGTTATAACATAGATGAATAACCAAAAAATAAGACAGGAAATTAGAAACAGAGGAAATGAGAATATGGAAAGTACAGAAATAAAAAACCAAGACTTAAAATCTGAACACATTAATAATTAAATGAAGTTAATCAAAGACTCCAATTAAATACATTATGTATTATGTCATAAAACATAAAAATCAAGGTTAATTATATGTTTCCCTATGGAAACTTAAACAGAAAGATATAAATAAGCTGAAAGTAAGGGATGGGAAAAAATGCCTTGTCGACATTAAGCAGCATAAAGCTAGTGTGACTCACTACCAGAGATAAAAAGTGTCATTTCTCGACAAATGAATGGTCAGTTAATGAAGAAAATATCTCAAGATATTTACGTACATGTAGCCAAGTTTTCAAATATAGGTGAAAACTTGACAAAACTAAACAGAACAGAGATGAATCCCCCAATTATAACTGAAGACATTAGCAGACACTTTTCAATAATAAATAAAACAGTAGAAGAAATCCAAAAGGATGTGGAAGATTTAAACTCAACCTTAGTAGTCCAAACTCAACCTCACTGTCACTGTAAAAAGGCAAATTAATCCAGGACGAGATACACTAGATATCTTCCAAAACATCTAAAATAGAACAATTCACAACACCATATAAAAAGAAAATGGGGCAACCAGAATTCAAGGCTGGTGGGAACACAAAATATATGTGGGAACATATATATATATATACTGGAACTATTCTCTAATTTTTTAAACAGCTAAATGATTCTACTCTTAGATATTTATTCGACAGAATGAAAATGCAGGTCTACTAAAAGTCTTTTAAAGAATGCTTATTATAGGTTTAAATTATTTATCAGATCCAAAGACTAGAAAAAATCTAGATTGGATAAATGACTTATGGTATATCAACACAGGGGAATGTTACTCAGAATGAGAAACACTGAGCTACTGATATTATAAAAATATCAATAATCTCAAAAATATTGAGAGCAAATGAGGCTGGGAGTAAAAGACAGTACACACTGTATGATTCCACTTAAATAAAATTATGCAAAAGACAAAACTAAATTATGGTGATAGGGATTAGGTCAATAATTTCTTCTTGGTAGGGCTATTTGCTTGACTGCATAGGGGCACCTGGGAACTCTATAGGGTTATAAAAATATTCTGTGCCTTGCTATTTAGTCTTCAAATCGAATAAAGTGATGCCCTTAATATTTGAGCATTTCATAGTATATAAAGTATGCCACAATAAAAAAAAATAGTAGTTCTGAAATATATGTGGAATGTATTATTTTAAAAAATAATCATTAAAATGATTTCAGGAAAGGTGGAAGAAATGGAAGCTTGACTTTACATATGATCTCCAAATAGTGCTAACAAGAATGTAAACTTTAAATATACAATAGTGAACAAGAAAGACAAATCTCTTCCTTCCACAGCTAATGCTTTGTACCATTCCTTCTGCTGTATATCCCATAAACAGATTGTAATTTACCAGAGGACAATGCTATGTAAGTGCTAAAGATAAAAATATGTGTTATTAGAGTATATGTGACTCTAACTTAAAACTTTTCAGATCAGAGATCTTGATTTTCATTTAATTACTCTCTTAGTGTCCCTCAGCTTTAACCTATTAATAAGTGAAATAATATCTTAACGTGAGAAACAAAAAAATGAAAATCTTAAAAGTTACCATATATCAAATGCAAGAAGAAAGATTAAAATACAAAATTAAAGATAAGTACTTTTGTATCATTTGACTAACATCTTTATATGTTTATGTAGAAAATATTAAATTGATTTAATTTGAGATATCTATGTATATAGATATATAAAACTTCCTATAATATTGAAATGTGAACAATCAATATTTCTATGTATTATTTTCTGCTAAGGTCATCAAATTATTGCAATAATAGTGACATATATCTCACATCAAATACTAAGTCCCAATTCTAAACTATTACAGATAAACTACTGTATACTACAAAACTGAGACAACTAATGATGATGACAGTGATGAAGAAGAAGGATGTATTTAAAGTTAATCCTCTTGCTGATAACTTACTATGTGCCAAGTATTCCATATTTACTCTACCTTTTCTACATTATATAATCAACGGCCAATGTAACTTTCTAATGGAAATATTATCTCCCTTTGAAGTGGAGAAAGCCGATGCCCCAATATATAAGTTCAGTTAGTTCAGTTGCTTAGTCGTGTCCGACTCTTTGAGATCCCATGGACTGCAGCACGCCAGGCCTCCCTGTCCATCACCAACTCCCAGAGTTTACTCAAACTCATGTCCATTGAGTCAGTGATGCCATCCAACCATCTCATCCTCTGTCATCCCCTTCTCCTCTCGCCTTCAATCTTTCCCAGCATCAGGGTCTTTTCAAATGAGTCAGCTCTTTGCATCAGGTGCCCAAAGTATTGGAGTTTCAGCTTCAGCATCAGTCCTTCCAATGCATGTTAGGACTGATTTCCTTTAGGATGGACTGGTTGGATCTCCTTGCAGTCCAAGGGATTCTCAAGAGTCTTCTCCAATATGTAAATCATTGGCAATAAGTTAATGAACCCAAGATTGACTTTAGATTCAAATCTGCTTCTATTTTATCACAAGGATATGTGTTTAAACATGACTACTTGCAACTTATCAAACTGTAATCCCCATACCCTTGAAGAGTAAAATATCAATCGTGCTTATACACTATTGTATCTCTAGTGCAAAGTATGTCTCTGGCAAAAAGAAAGCCATCTATAAATAGTTCTTTTAAGAACTGTTCAATCTGTACAAACATAACAACAACAAAGATTAAAAAAAGAAGACACATTTTGACCTCAAACAGGAAATATCATTTTCACAAAATCTAGGGTAAAAGGGAGCTTCTTTGCTTTTATATTTTTTTCCTTTAATCTTTTGATCCAAGGTCCCTGAAGGGTACCTGTAAAGACTTCAAAGGACTGTAGGTGAAGTTGACACTGGAAATAGCACCTATTAACATTTCTCCTTTGAGATTGGAATGAAGGGCTGTTCACTGTCTTACCTGGTCTTGAGACTCAGAGGAGCAAATCTGAAAGATTTAAAGCTGAAATGCAGTGGAAGTCTGTATTCATTAACTTATTTTAGCCCACAGATCTACAAAAAAAAAGAATAAAGTTATACTTTATTGAAAGCTTAGAGTAGCTTCACGATTGTCATAAGAACATTTAAAATATTTTTGATTTGTACAATTTTTGCAACCTAATTAATTCATATACATTTTAATATGTATATAATAGCTTTCTGGTATAAAAGTATTCCAGACCAACTTTGAAAGTAACATATTTTATAAGACAGATTATTTTATAATAAACTTTAAGAAATAATAATTAAAATTTATTCATAGGATTTCTTATTCTTGAAAAATGTTTAGGATTAAATCTTAGCACATTTAAATCCTGCAAACTATTTTAAGATAAGAAATCTATTAGAAAATACCAATTTCAAAAAAATGGTCAAATGTTAATTTTTTTCCAGGCATGGAATGTACATAAGACATTATGAAAAATCTCTTCTCAAAATGAAGAGGCCCGGAATGTACAAAATAAAATTTACAAGAAGAGGGATGGTCTATATCTCTGTTGACAATTTGAGATACAGCACTATGCTGTGTCCTTAAAAATTTATTATTCATTATCATTCATAAAGGGCAATTTATCTCAAGATTAAACTGCCAAAATCTGTTCTGATAAATATTGATTTTGGAAAAGCTCAATGTAGAACTTTCCCAGAGGGAACATGAGAAAAATACCAATATGTCTTTTTATGCCTCTCTGGTCATGTAGTCAAGCCAGGCTGACAAATCAGCTACACAAAGTGAAAGTCCTCATCAGGCAAAATGACCCAGGATGTCAACTGAAAAATTTTGGATTTTTCAACACATTGGTTAGTTAGTCCACAGAACTTTTCTTGACCAAGCCAAAGACAGATATCCAGGAACTACTGGAAATAAGCGTAAAACTGTTCCAATCCAGATGTAATATAATTTCAACCTAAGCTAGATCCAAGCTTTGATATAAGTTTTTATCTTAAGATGCCAGAAAATGAAACAAATTAAATCCAAAATAATCAGGAGAAAGGACATATTAAATGAAAGAAATGGAAAATGATATTAAACTTAACAAATTCAAAGTTGATTTTTTAAATATTAACAAAAGTAATCCCCAGAAATAAAGAAGAAATAAAAAAGAAAACAGGTAGGAAATGCATTTTATATATATATATATATATGATTAGAGATGTACACAACCTGATTTTAAGGCTACAAAAGTGCTGCAAAGGAAAAAGAGTGTGGTATTCATGTTAGGGTAAACAAATCAATCAATAGTACCTTATGGATTTCAAAATTTATACACACTTGATTTTTGACAAAGTCATTTGTCATGAAAAGGAAAGTAAATAATTTCAGGAATCGGTGCTTGTGCATCAAGTTAATCGCCAAGTCACTGTTCATATAGTGCAGAAAGTGTAATTTCATTGTCTAATTTCATTCCTTCTAATATTATACTTTTGGATCCAGGTTTGTGTGTGTTTCTGTGTGTGTTACATTGCATATTTACTTTTCTCTCACCTTCTATTTTATCTGATATCTAATATTTTATAATGCATATATGTGAATCCATGTACATATGTATGCATGTCTCATTAGGAAATTGAGATTTTTGCCTTTTATAGACATTATAGTTTTTAAATTGGGATCCTGAGAGAACAGTCCATGTATCTTGACAGTAATATTGCTTTCAGATCATTTGACATCAGTCAAATCAGATATTACATTCTCTTATCATTTTACTTCTTCCACTTTGTTCTTTTAACAGAAGGAAAACAAAATTCTAATCTTACAGCATTGCACCTTTAATATTGACACTTATTTTAAAAAATTGAAATAAATACATTCTAATCATAGCCAACTTGAACACACATAAAACCCCTTTCTCAAGATTCCTTTTCCACAAATCTTCTACAACTTTTTTTTTATATCCATTCACATTTTGTCCTATGTCTTCTTTTCTTTCTGAAACAAGTGGTCATTCTATTTTTCATGCATAGTTGTTTCCTTTAAGTCTTATTATTTTTGGAAATTGAAAGTTGCTCAGTCAGTCCAACTGTTTGTCACTCCATGGACTATACAGTCCATGGACTTCTCCAGGCCAGAATACTGGAGTGGGAAGCCATTCCCTTGTCCAGGGGATCTTTCCAACTCAGAGATCGAATCCATGTTTCACATTACAGGAAGATTCTTTACCAGCTGAGCCACCAGGGAAGCCAAAAAATATTAGAGAGGGTAGCCTATCCCTTCTCCAGTGGATCTTCCCAACCCAGGAATCAAACTAGGGTCTCCTACATTGCAGGTGGATTCTTTACCAGCTGAGTTACCAGGGAAGCCCTTATTATTTCTAAGCAGTTTTAATTACATATTTTGATTAGAATTCTTAACACACAGAATCCTTAATTCCTAATAAAAACTAGAAAGCAAGTAATTATGGACTATTATACTAATAATCTTTGAATTGTCAAATTTTTAAATACATTTTATAATTTGTAGATGCATTTTCTTTCTTGGAATACACTATTTAATGTGGCTTAAAACATAGCTAATAAACCCAAATGTCTTTAGTTCATCTATAAAAAGAGGCCAAAAGAAGAGAACTCTATGCTTAGTAGTAATATTTCAGTATTCTACCTTATTTGGAAATTATCTAGATGGCCCATGAATATCCATTATTTAACTTATCTCAGTGTAAATGCAAAGTTCAAAGTCACCAAAAAAATTTTGTAAACATATGTTTACATAATTGTTGGAAAATTTATTTATAAAATTTTATCTTATATTTACTTTACTTTTTCTTAACAATTATGTTTACTCATGAGAATTTCATGAGACATTAAACAGTAATCTTTTTAAGTTATCTCTTATTGACAAATTCTGTAACATGAGATAACATGAGTTTATTTAACTTTTAGTTAACCTGGGTAGAATAAAGTTGCTTGCCTATATTATATTTAATATTGATAATGCTAAAGTCATGCCTATTTTAATAAACTAAAACACTAGATTTTTTTTTTCTTGAAAATTATCCAAATTACATGAACTTGAAAAACAAGTTTTTGTTTTTGGCTTAGTTTCTGTATTTCTGAGAGGAACAAGCAGTAAATATCCCTGTCAATACTGAACAACTCCCAAGGATACTGTGCACCTAAGATTCAGAGCTGCCTCGAAAGATAGTCAAAATGAAGGATTTAGACAATTTCTCTGAGAGCCGTCAACAGTGAATAGAACTTCAGCTGAGAATGCAGTACAACCAACGTTTCTCTCTGACCATATTTGGGAGCCCTCAATCTATTGGTTCATAGAAGGCAATGGCACCCCACTCCAGTACTCTTGCCTGGAAAATCCCATGGATGGAGGGGCTTGGTAGGCTGCAGCCCATGGGGTCGCTAAGAGTTGGACATGACTGAGCGACTTTAGTTTCCCTTTTCACTTTCATGCATTGGAGAAGGAAATGGCACCCACTCCAGTGTTCTTGCCTGGAGAATCCCAGGGATGGGGAGCCTGGTGGGGAGCAATCAATGGGGTCGCACAGAGTCGGACATGACTAAAGTGAATTAGCAGCAGCAGCAACCTATTGGTTGAGCTGCCTGCATACAAAGGAACTGACATACTCCAGGCAGGGGGAAAGTCAAGCCTGATTCTCAGGATACAAAGCAACACAAACAGGAGATAACAACTATTCCTGGGAGAGAAAGGGTTGGCCAGAAAATGAGTTCTCCAAAACCAAATTTACAGAAGCCTAAATTTGGAAAGAATTGGTGCTTTCAAACCGTAGTGTTGGAGAAGACTCTTGAGATGGTTGATGGCATCACCAACTCAATGGACATGAGTTTGAGCGAACTCTGGAAGACAAGGAAAGACAAGGAAGTCTGGCATGCTGCAGATCATGAGATCTCAAGGAGCTGGACACAACTGAGTGACTTAACAACAATAACAAATTCAGAAAGGAAAGAACAATGTGAAGTCTTATTTTTCTCTCTCTACCAGGCATTACTGCTCATTGGTAAGAATTCTCACCCTTTGTAGCTTTCTTTCAGTTTTTCCAGGATCCTATATGCAGACTCAGAAGTGGGTAAGGTTTGGGGAGTGTAGCTTGGGTATCTACCAAAACTTAACCAGGCTTTCCCTTACCTTTAATATTACTTTTCCTTGGCTATTTAAGGGAATAGCTGGTAAAAAATTACTGGAGAATCCATTGGTGTACCAGCAAAATTAGGAGGGGCCCCAAAAGTCCCTCCTTTGAGGTTAGATGATAGGAATATCCAAGTTAGGGTGAAAGGATCTGACTTCTATTTACCATATTGTAGTCTTCTCAGAGTGTAAAGGTAATGTAGATAGAGGATTTATAGATGGAGTACTCAGCTAAAGAAGGATAGAGTGGAGTAGTCACTCTATCTGACTGACCATGTCAGTCTTCTGGTCTTTTGTTTTAGGTACCTCATGTGAATTTGGGCTTCCCCAGTGGCTCAGCCAGTAAAGAATCTGCCTGCAATGCGGGAGACCTGGGTTTGATCCCTGGGTTGGGAAGATACCCTGGAGGAGGGCATGGCAACCCACTCCAGTATTCTGGCCTAGAGAATTCCTTGGACTATATAGTCCTTGGTGTAGCAAAGAGTTGGACACACCTGAGCAACTTTCACTTCACTTCATGTGTCTAATTTTTCACCAGCTTTTTGTAACGAATCTTTCAAGGAAGCTGTTTTGGAATCTTGAAGTCTTTTGGAGCCTTCTTCATGACAATTAAAATAGGTATCCCATTTGTTTGATTTGGGAAACCTTGCTTTCAAGTGCACTTCTTTGTCTTAAGCACATTTTACTTATTTTTGATTCATTTTTATTGGCGTAGAGTTGATTCCTGATATCTTAGTTTCAGGTGTACAGTGAAGTGAATCAGTCATCATTCATTTGTGAAGTAACATCTGACTCGTACTGTTCCTGGGGTTCTCAAGGCAAGAATACTGAAGTGATTTGCCATTGCCTTCTCCAGTGGACCACATTTTTTCAGAACTTTCTACCACAACCCGTCTGCGTTGGGTGGCCCTACATGGCATGGCTCATAGTTTCATTGAGTTAGACAAGGCTGTAGTCCATGTGAGTAGATTGGTTAGTTTTCTGTGATTGTGATTTTCAGTCTGCCCTCTGATGGAGAAGGATAAGAGGCTTATGGAAGCTTCCTGATGGGAAAGACTGACTGAGGGGGAAACTGGGTCTTGTTCTGGGGGGCAGGGCCATGCTCAGTAAATCTTTAATCTAATTTCCTATTGATAGGTAGAGCTGTGTTCCCTCCCTGCTATCAAATGGGAGTAAAATATGGTGGAGTTAATGAAAATAATGGTGACATCCTTTAAAGGTCCCATGCATGTACTGTTGCACTCAGTGCCCCCAAGCCTGCAGCAGGCCGCCACTGACCCACGCTTCCGCTGGAGACTCCTGGACACTCACAGGCAAGTCTGGTCAGTCAGGCAGTCTGACCTGCCTCTTGAGAAATCTGTATGCAGGTCAGGAAGCAACAGTTAGAACTGCACATGGAACAACAGACTGGTTAGAATAGGAAAGCGAGTATGTCAAGGCTGTATATTGTCACCCTGCTTATTTAACTTATATGCAGAGTACATCATGAGAAATGCTGGGCTGGATGGAGCACAAGCTGGAATCATGATTGCTGAGAGAAATAGCAATAACCTCAGATATGCAGATGACACCACCCTTATGGCAAAAAGTGAAGAAGAAATAAAGAGCTTCCTGATGAACATGAAAGAGGAGAGTGAAAAATTTGGTTTAAAGCTCAACATTCAGAAAACGAAGATCACGGCACCCAGTCCCATCACTTCATGGCAGATAGATGTGGAAACAGTGGCAGACTTTATTTTGGGAGGCTTCAAAATCATTGCAGATGGTGACTGCAGACATGAAATTAAAAGATGCTTACTCCTTGGAAGGAAAGTTATGACCGACCTAGACAGCCTATTAAAAAGCAGAGACATTACTTTGCCAATGAAGGTCCAGCTAGTCAAGACTATAGTTTTTCCAGTAGTCCTGTATGGATGTGAGAGTTGGACTATAAAGAAAGCTGAGCACTGAAGAATTGATGCTTTTGAACTGTAGTGTTGCAGAAGACTCTTGAGAGTCCCTTGGACTGCAAGGAGATCCAACCAGTCTATCCTAAAGGAAATAAGTCCTAATGTTCATTGGAAGGACTGATGTTGAAGCTGAAACTCCAATACTTTGGGTACCTAATATGAAGAGCCGACTCATTGGAAAAGACCTTGATGCTGGGAAAGACTGAAGGCAGGAGGGGAAGGGGACGATAGAGGATGAGATGGTTGGATGGCATCACCAACTCAACAGATATGAGTTTGAGTAAACTCCGGGAGTTGGTGATAGACAGGAAGACCTGGCGTGCTGCAGTCCATGGGGTTGCAAAGAGACACGACTGAGCGACTTAACTGAACTGAATGCCTGACTCTGTGACCCCATCCGCTGTTACACAGAAACACATACATACATATACGTAGATGTATATTTTAGATTCTGTTCCCATATAGGTCATTACAGAGTACTGAGTAGAGTTCCCTGTGCTTTACAGTTGGTTCTCAGTTCCCGATTTTATATAGCTGTGTGTACAAGTCAATCCCAATCTCCCAATTTATCCCCCACTTTCTCCCTTGATAATCATAAATTTGTTTTCTATATCTTTGACTCTATTTCTGTTTTGTAAATAAGTCCGTTTGTACCATTTTTTAGGTTCAAATGTATTTCTTAAATAAACAATCTTGTATAACTGGAATGTCCTTCATAATACCATTGTAATTACAGAGTGTCTTAGTGAGTGTTTGCCATTTTATACATATCTATTTTTTCTAGGACAACAGTTCTTTTTTTTTTTATACTTTAAATATTTACACTTTCCTGTTTACTGTGTGGCAATTTTTAAAAAAAGAACTACATAAATAGTGCTGAAATTATTAGAGAAAAATATCTTTCTTATATTAAAATATACTTCAGAAAACAAATGTAATGCATGAAGCTATGAAGCAATTACAAGAAAATGACAAAAATTGTAATGATATTCATGTGGTGAAGAACTTTCTAACCATGGGAGCAAGGAAGAAGTGACAAAAAAACTTATCATTATAGATAAGCAGGATGATGTCCTACCAGCCCCCAACCCCAAACCTTCCCCTACATTAGCAGCCGGATCTAGGGGGCAGTTTACCTGCCCCACCAGGTAAACTATGCTAGCGAGGATCACAGTTCTTAGATACAAACTAAGAAGGCATAGTACACTAGGACCACACTAAATGTTTTGAAACTTGAGGATCACCTTTCTCTAAGCCTTGGATATCATGAAGCCACAACACTTGAGGGACGTGTCACTGGGTTTTAGGATGTTGTGGTGTTTTACAGTGTATCTCACTGCAAAGAAAATTTCTTGAGGTTGTTTGGTGATCTAGTGTCAACCTAACCAACTTACCCGAGCTCAGCAATTTGTCAGGCGTTAAGTGATTTACCAGCTTTAAAATGCTCAAGGCGTGCCTACCAATTTTGTGGCTTTGGTTTCTGAGATTCCCATTAGCAACATATCTATTATTCCTTTCCAAGATTTTTTTTATAGTGACAGACTGAATGGCATTTAATAGTTCATCTTATTCCTACTTAGATTTTGATATGTCATTATTCAAAAAAGTCTGAGTTTCTTGTCTTTATATCCCCCAGTCTCCCAGGCACTTTATGCTGTGGATTTATCCCAGTCTTTGTAAGTTCCCAACTGCTGTTATTTTACTTTCTTAGGTTGAGGGATACCCATTGTTTTACCTTTGAAATCTTCCCTAGTTTAACCAGACATACCCTATCTGGCTAGGCTTCCCTGGTAGATCAGCGGTAAAGAATCTGCTTGCCAACGCAGGAGATGTGGGTTCAATCCCTGGGTCAGGAATACGTCTGGAGAAGGAAATGGCAAACCATTCCAGTATTCTTGCCTTGGAAATTCCATGGAGAGAGGAACCTGGCAGGCTACAGTTCATGGAGTCACAAAAAAGTCAGACATGACTTAGTGACTAAACACCAACCCTTCTGATTGCCTGTGTACGGTTCCTGAGACCTGTCAAAAGCTCCCAAAGGGCTTACTTTGCAGAAAGGTCAGCCACAAACCCGACTCTGGTAGCTCACTAGATCTCACTCTAAAAACTCTGGAGTCTTTCAAAGCCCAATTTTCGACCTGAAAGTATTATGAAAGATAAGTTTGAAGAGTTCAGATCACAAAATAAATGCACTGTAATCTGAGAAGAGCTTACCCAATACCCCAGAGAGAGGCAATGAATCTAAGAGAATCCACAGGACCTCCTCTGTGTCTAGGAGACATCTCCAGATGATTCAGCAGCTTTCTGTGGGTCCCACTTTGTTGCCAAAAATATAGTTATTACTTTTGCATCCTTCATTCAAGAGAAAACAATCCATGGATTGGGATAACAAGCAGCACAGCCCTCTTTCCGAAGGATTTGGGGCAGGAGCGAGTTCTACAGAGCATCAGAAGAGACAGTGCAGAAGCAGGGCACATTGTCAAGGAGGTCAGCATTTTCTTTTAATGCTAGCAGGTCCTATTTTTACAGTAGGATGAGCTAAAGCTGAGTTGGGGTTTTGTGATTGGTGTATGTTGGGTTTCCTTGGCAGGTGCTTCCAATAAATGCAGGCTGACCTAGGTTTAAATGTGTGATGTGGTCTGGGTCACTGGGGAGATCTTAATTTTGTGGGTCCTGATACAACAAATTAACTTTATTTTTGAACAATACCACTTATAGGAATATACCCAACAAAAATGTATGCCTATGTGTCCCCAATTCATGGTTAATAATGCTTATAGAAGTTTTATTTGACACAAGTTAGAAACAATCAAGTGTCCATGAATATTAAAACAAATCAGTGCATGCCTACTCAGTCACTGCAGACTTTTTGTGACCCTATGGATTGTAGCCTGCCAGGCTCCTGTTTCGTGGAATTCTTCAGGATAGAATACTGGAGTGAGTTGCCAAAGCCCTCCTCCAGGGGATCTTCCCTACCCAGGGATCGAACCCAGGTTTCTTGCATTGCAGGGAGACTCCTTACCAATGAGCCACCAGGGAAGCCAAAACAAATCAGTAAATTTTGGTATATCTATATATTTGAATTTTATGGAATGAAGAAAATAAACTGATGATCCATACAACAACATATAAATATCACAGACTTTATGCTGAAAAAAATGAGATTTAAATGAGAAAATGATGTATATTTCAATTTTATAAATTCTGTAAGTAGGTGAAATTAATTGATTGTGATAGATTTTACACTTTACAATCTGAACCACCAGGGAAGTCCAATAGATTTTGAGTAACTGTTAATTTTGAGTGATTATTACTTGGGAGAGGGCAAGGGGTGGGTGGGGAACTCAGGATGCATGTAGTGAAAAAATTCACGATTTTGTTAGCTTCTTCAGGTGAAAATATATGGATTCAAGATCTATTTAGGGCTTTTTGTAGATGTATTATCAGATTTCAGGGACAGATATGCTTAATAAATAAGTAAAAAAAATTGGAGGCAGAAAAATGGTAATTTGGATGAGTAATACAGTGAGGAGTAGTTGGATCTGTTTTTAAGGTAGAGGCAATACTATATTCTTAAAATAAAAAGTGTACTATGAGAGAAATAAGTTATACACACCTGCTGAGAAACTAGGAAGTTAAACATCATTAAAATAAGTAGCAGAAATATTATGGAGGTAACATCATGTACTTGGCTTGTGACATGTGCTTTCAGACAGTGAAGTGTAGATCAAGTAGGAGATTTCAAACACCCACCCACAACTCAGAAGAGAAACCTGGGAAAAATTAAGGATACAGCAAAGGTGAAAGAAAAAAAAATCAAAAAGGATAGACTACATAGCAAATATTACCCCCAAAGTGGTGTTTCCATAGTAATATTACATAATTACACCTCTTTGTTAAGAAAAATTTTAGAGGTAGGATAAACATATGCTTATAAAACATGCTCAGAAAACAAAATTGAAGCAGACAAAAAGCCAAACGAACAATAGTTTGTGTGTGACAATATTTGCAAAGCACAACACATCTGGCCTAACAGGTATATATAGAACAGTGACTGTAATATATATATATATATATATATATATACTTTTCAAGCATATGTGAATCACTTTTTTAACTGAATATATAAAGAAGTTCTAAAAAATGTGATATAATTGTACTTAAAACGTTCTCTAAAAACAAAACATCTTTATTAAGCATACAGTGATCTTAGATACTTGTGTGAACTGGGATAATCTCTTTTTATATTCATGAAGAGATATATAGTAGGATACATTAAAAAGTGACATTAGATAATAAATTTCATGACAACCATAGATATAAATAAGAAATTAATTAAAGTACATTTGGAATAACACCTAAATAACTCATGAATCAAAAAACATGATAAATAGAATTATAATGTACTTAGAACTGGTCAATAATGAATTTCTAAATTATATAAATTTATATAAAATATAAAGTTCTTCCTATCATCTAAATGTATGCTATAAGTCCTATCAATTGTAAATTTTAAATTTATGTCATCTATATTGGTTATTTAAAGTATTATTTCTCAGTATTTTTGTTCTCAGAATACCTTTACAGTCTTTAGACATTATTGAAAAGCCTAAGATATTTTGTGCATATGAGTGTTATCTTTCAAATATCAGTAAATGAATCTGAATTTTTAATAGGAAAGCTTGTTCTTGAGAAGACTCATGTTCTCAATTTGCCTCCCAAACAGATTACATCTCTTTATGGTGTATATTCAAAGTCTCCTTCCTTCTCATATCATATTTCTAAGAATATAGCTTTAGGGCTGCTAGATATTGCTAATTCCAGACACCTCGACATTAAAGTTTGGCTGGCCATGAGCCACAGACTGATTTGCCTTAGACGAGCTTGCCTTCTAGCCCATATAAAGATTGTTTCCAAAGTTTCTCCTTATGTGGAATTTCACCTTCTAGATCCCAGAGCCTCTGTAAAATAAGCAAGTCAAAAATAGAAGATATTTTCTTTGATATTTTATCTACTTGGTTCCCAAAGGCAGTGAAGTTGACTTAAAAAAAAATGGGGAAGAGAAAAATCTCTTTAATAAAACTGTAGCTCTCTTCCAATTACAAGTGTTTTACATTCTAGCTACATATTATTCTTGCCACAGGGACCTGGTCCTTTAGAATAGATATTATCAGAGGGAAACAGATGAGAAGTCATCAGCATGGTGCCACTCCAGTATTTGTGGATTTCAAGACAGAATACAACTGTGACATCCTTCCAGTACCTATCTTCTTCCTAAGAAAAGCTGAAATAAAACCTTATAGATGCTTACTGTGACTGTCTTTCATCTGGACAGAATATTTCTACTCTCACTCTTCTTCCAGAAGCTTGTTTTATTTTTTTAAAATCAACTTATTAACCCTAGTAATTCCTTACAGGACTATTTAAGACTGGTTCTTTGGCCCATGTTACAGGTTTGTTCTCTCACTCAGAAAAGCACTTATGCAAAGTTTCTCAGCTATATTGATCAAATTAATGGAAAAAAAAATCTCACTAACACTGAGCCAGGCTCCTTCAGGGCTCAAAACCATTAACTTTAGAATGATGACCAGGAGTCTAACAAAATTCTCTGATTATCAGGTGCCATAGAAATCAGACTGTTTTCTCACAATCATTTAAACACAAATGCAATAATAATAGCATAGCAGGTGGATCTTAGGGTAGTTCCCATGTTTTCCATCTCCTGGTGTTCACACATTATATAATTCAGTAATTTTGAGTGTCAATGGAGTTTATGATTTGTTTCCAACCTGTAGAATACAGCAAAGGTGATGGGATGTGCTTAATTATGTGTATGTGATTACACTCACCTTGCTAGAATCTTTTCCACCATTGTTAGTTTTGAAAAAATAAGCTGTCAGAAGAAATAAGCTGTTGCAAGTAATACAACCCCAAAGATATTAATTCTCCAACACACTAAGAGAGTTTAGAAACATACTTCTCCTGTCAAGCCACTGATGCAAGCCCAACCCTGGGTGACACTCTGCTCACAGCTGGGTGAGACCCACAACAGAGGATCCAGCTAAGTCATGGCTGGATTCCCAGGCAACACAAAAACTGTAAGACATTATTGATACATGTATGTCGGTTTAGGCCACTAGATTTATTGTCATTTGCTTTGCAACAAAAAAGAAACAAAAACTAATATACATAGCATCTTCACTCTGAATCAAAAACAGAATCTTTTTCTGTGTTTTATTTTCCCCAGCATGAACATTTCCACTGACCCAATTCTAATTGTGTCAATTCTGTGACTGCCCTGGACACTATGATTTCTTTGGTTACAGTAGTAGAGTACTTTCTCTTATTCATGCAGATGAATAGAAGTAACTAAAAGGGAGATGTTACACTTAAATCATTATTTAATCTAATCCTTGGTAGTTGGTTGAAGACCCACCAAAATTCCCTCCCATTCTCCTATAGCAAGTTATGACCTACATCATTTTAAAATGGGTATGTTCTATTTCTATTATAATTGAACATATATACCTAGCTATATTCCAAGTAAATGTATTCTGATACTTAGTGACCTGATGCAGAATATGCATAAATTTTACTGAAAATATTAAACCATATCATATAGGACAAGTAATATTGATCTCAGTATTACCTCTAAAACAGGGAAATTAATGGGACTGATTTTTCATAAAACAATAAAAAATTTCTAATTCAGAATTTCATAGTCTGTAAAGCAGATAAAACAGTATTTTGGCTAAACATTATTTTCTATGTGTAATTAAAAATATATATATCTTTCTTGCAAATACAACTATCAGATCACCTAATCTGAGCAGATATTTTTATAAACTCCATAAATGAGCAGGAATTAAAAGTATCTAAATGGTTGCTGAAGGGAGTTACAACACTGGCCAAAATGTAGTTTTATATATATATATATATACACACACACACACACACACACACACACACACACACACATATAAATATAAAGGTTACAAAGCAGAACTACATGATCAAATTTTATTATAGACTAAGACTAGGATAGGTAGGAGTGAGACAAGATTCAGGATAGGAAAGAGTGAGACAATGAGACAGACAGACAGACAGAAGAGACAACATAAAGCATGTGTCAGAAAGTGCTAACAAATCACTTGCAATTACTCACTTGTAGCACCTGCAGTCTTTGAGCTAGCAGGTAAGCAATGGTTTCTATCTCCAGATAAGAGTTGAGGAAAATATTCTGTAAAATGCAGTGAATGGTAAAGAGTGAAATTATAAGGATCCTCTATGTAATTAAAGGTTTAGGCTATAAGACTTGACTCGGCTGTTTAATTATCCCAGTTACTCCTAAAAAGAAAAGACCTTTAGTAATAATAGTAACTAATAAAACAGTTGCTAGATGCCTGTAGAATAAAACTTTTATTCATAGCTGATTGAAAATGATTATTCATAGCTGAGTCTCTGTCAGAGCATGGGATTTCCTACTGATTTTTTAATTTGTTTACATTTTTCTCACTAAATCATGTATGTAAAAAATTTAAAAATAAACACAACATTATAAATAAATAAAATGTAATCAGAAACCACTTGGTTTTGGTTTCACATGATGATATACAATTTCATACAATATAATACTGTAATAACTGATAGACTTTTCCTGGAACATCTCAGGTGAATTATATGAGACTACCATCAGATTTGGAAAGGCATATTTTAAAGACTGATAATAATCTTTATCATATGAGCTGGTATTTTTTAAATGTATGTTAAACTCACTCAACAAGATTTACAATCTTCTCTTTTATTTTTAAACATTTTATTATTTGCTAATAGTATATCATACATATAATGAAATGCATATATATTAAATGTTTAGTTCAATATGATTTGAAAGCTGTTTCATCCAGCCTAAAACAGGCTGCAAAGCAAGGTAATCACTACAGAGAGTCCCTTTCTGACAATTTCCAGTCAAGTCTACCCAGCCAACCAAATTCCACCATTTTTTTGATCTGTCACCTCACTATAGGCTGATGTTATAAATGACAAATGGAATCATACAGTATCTAGTCTTCTGTTTACCTCTCACCCACATATTGATTTATAAATTAATTGAAGTTGCATTTGATCCAGTGTTCCCCTTTCAGCTGATACATTATATTGAAACATGGGCTTCCCTGCTGGCTCAGTGGTCAAGAATTCACCTGCCAAGGCAGGAAATGCAGGTTTGATCCCTGGGTCAGGAAGATTTCCTGGGGAAGGAAATGGCAACTCACTCCAGTATTTTTGCTGGGAAATGCCATGGAAAGAGAAGGTTGGTGGTCTACAGTCCATGGGGTCCCAAAGGTTTAAGACAGAACTTAGTGACTAAACAGCAACGTTCAAACACAGAATTTTATCTATATTTCTTTATCTGAATTGGAGAACATGCTTGAATATGTTTGTGTTTGTGCATTTTAATTTACCTTGAATAAATGATCAGATTATTTAATTGCTGGAATGCTGGGCTGGATGAAGTACAAGCTGGAGTCAAGATTGCTGGGAGAAATATCAATAACCTCAGATATACAGATGACATCACCCTTATGGCAGAGAGTGAAGTAAAGAGCCTCTTGAAAGTGAAAGGGGAGAGTGAAAAAGTTGGTCTAAAACTCAACATTCGGAAAACTAAGATCATGGCATCTGGTCCCATCACTTCATGGCAAATAGGTGGGAAACAGTGGAAACAGTGGCTGACTTTATTTTCTTAGGCTCCAAAATCATTGCAGATGGTGACTGCAGCCATGAAATTAAAAGATGCTTGCTCCTTGGCAGAAAAGTTATGACCAACCTAGACAGCTTATTAAAAAGCACAGACATTATTTTGCCAACAAATGTACGACTAGTCAAAGCTATGATTTTTCCAGTGGTCATGTATGGATGTGAGAGTTGGACTATAAAGAAAGCTCAGCCCAAAGAATGGATGCTTTGGAACTGTGGTGTTGGAGAAGACTCTTGAGAGTCCCTTGGACTGCAAGGAGATCCAACCAGTCCATGCTAAATGAAATCAGTTCTGAACATTCATTGGAAGGCTGATGTTGAAGCTGAAACTCCAATACTTTAGCCACCTGATGCAAAGAACTGACTCCTTGGAAAAGACCCTGATGCTGGGAAAGATTGAGGGCGGCAGAAGAGGGCAACAGAGGATGAGATGGTTGGATGACACCGCCAACTCGATGGACATGAGTTTGAGCAAGGTTTGGGAGTTGGTGATGGACAGGGAAGCCTGGTGTGCTTCAGTCCATGGGGTCGCAGAGTCAGACACAACTGAGCAACTTCACTGAACTGAACTGAGAATAAGTACATATTTAACTTTCTAAGAAATTGCCAGCTAGTTCCCTTAGGTGGTTATACCAGTTTTCTCCCCACTATCAGTGAGTGAAAGTTTTCTGCATTTTCCATATTTAAAGACATTTGACATTCTCTTTACTTCTCTATATTAGTGTTTCTAGTATATATGTGTAAAGATATCTCCTGTTGATTTCAACTTCATACCATTAATGATGATAAATTTTATCAACATTTCAATTCACTTTTCCACCTTTCATCCATCTTTTAAAATCTCATTCCAGTCCTTCCTCCTTTCTTCTCTACTAAATTCATTTGTTCTTTAGTCAAATATCAACAAATAACATATACTTGAGTCTGTTTCTGCACAACCTATTCTAATCCACTGATCTATTTTCTACACTTAAAAATGCATCACATTCTGTTAATTATTGTAGTGTTTACTGATTTTAAATTCATAAAGTATAAGTATCTTGATTTTGTTTTATATTTTTTTCCTTAGGGAATACTTTCCCTCTTCAGTCCTTTACATCTTCACATAAAATTATTTTTGCACTTCCTACAATTTTCTGGAAAGAAAATTATTTTTGAGTGTATATGCTCTTTATTTTCACATCTAAATGGCATATCACTTGGATGTAGAACACCAGGATTCTCTTTTTTTTTCTTTTCAAAATCTTGAAGATGTTGATAATCATGAATCAAACATTTTCAAGAACACACTTGTAATCAGTGTCTACTGAGACAAAGAAGGCTGCACACCATGAGGAAACATGGGCTCTCACTGTAAGGGGTATAAGCAAGAGCTTCTATTGTGACTTTCCAGATCTCAAGTATGAGAGAAACTTGACATACTATTGCTATCATAGTTAATGAGTTTAAAATTTTGTGCATTCTATTAATAACTCATGAGAAAAACTCAAAAAGTTTCCACTATTATAGATGATTTCATCAAGGAATTACTAATATTTGTAGAGGATTTTTTTTTTTTTTTAATCTCAACAGAGAGAGCTCCTTGGCATTTTCTTAAAAAGGATATTTCTAAAAATTGGAATCAGTCAAAGCTTTCTTAACAGTAAAAGGGCATATGGGCATCTTCTGCTATTGGGGAAAAGTAAAGATTGAATTTCTTTACTTGATTCAATAGAAAAAATAAGTCATTAAAAAAAAATTGACTGACTCTAATAAAAGGTTTTTATTTCTAACATTCTCAGTGAAATTCTGTGTATTGATGAGTCTCACACTAAGACACTATTCTTAAACACCTGTCTCAAGAAACTAATGCAACTGCAGATGTTTTTTAACACTTCAGTTTCTCCTGGAGGGACAAATAGGATTTGAAAAATGAATATCTATTTTTAGCCTCATTATTAGAATGAAAACTTACTAAATTATTTACTTAAAAAATATTTAACCACTCAACTAACCACCTAATTAAGGCACTCAATCATTCATTATAATATTCTTAATCACAGTGTTCCTAGATCTTCTATCTTCTTGTGTCAACAACTTAAGTCTCTTGCAGGAAAGAAGATGAAATACAGAAACTGTGCTTAATCCACTGTTTCTTTATATACAGCCCTAGGAGATATGTTCTTCCCAATGAAATTATTATTGATAACATCAACACAAAGTTCCATTTGAGCCATAAGCAGGGATATTAAGAAAATCACAGTTGTTTATGAGCTGCAGCCTCTCGAATTTTCCTGTTTGGGTCCCATTTATGGGCCAAGAAGTATAAAACCATTTATCTTCTGTCACTATACTTCTTACTTAGAGTTACTTACTTACAGTTACACTCACATACATACACAAACAGAAATCAAACAAGCAAGGAAACTTTTTGAACACTGAAATCTGGATCATCAAAAGCAAAATCTAGGAAATTTTGGAAATGCTAAATTTACACTATTAAGATTGAATCTCTCTAACACTATGCTGTCGTAGTCTGCCCTTCAGAGAGCCTCAAACCACATTATGTTATTGATAAAATTTGGGAAATGCAAGTAAGCTATGGCTATCACTTCTCAATGACTGTTTTCTTTTGTCTGACTGACAGCTCTTGAAAACTTTCAAGGAATATAGGTTTATGACATTCCACTCTATTCCCAGCAGGGTGGGTGTATATTTCCCACTAGACCAAGAGGAATACTTTTAACATCTCTTCTGTTTTCTCATGTGTTACATGATCTTAATTTTAGATAAACTGTGACTTGGATTTTCTATTTAAAAAGCCAGGTTTGTATTTCATGCATATCATTTATGACATTTATTGCATTTTTAATTTTTCCCTACAAGTTATATTGTTCTTTGTACTTTTCTTTGAAATTCATCAGGATTATCCTGAAAATAATTTCTCATGAAATATTACTGTCATCCTTTCTATTAAAGATTTTTGTGTATCAGTGATATAAAAATAAATATTCTATGAAATACTGTGATTTAGTATTACTAAATACAGTTGATTTTTGTCTGATTTTTGTTGTAGTACAACTATTTATTGACAAATTCAATTTTTCTAAAATCTGTGCTTATTTTTACACACAGTGGAAAGCTCAGAAAATTCATGATATCTTCTCTCAATCTATACATATTTATAAAATAGGCAGTTGTATCACTGTCAATCTTCTCATCCTCTATACCAAGATGTATGCTAGTTTAAAATCTGCACATAGTACTTGAATGCAGATAATCTCAAATTAATTCAGTCATTTTCAGCCTCAGCTACTACATGGTTCTAGTTGGCTATTATTGTGGGGAAGATGATAAGACTTAGTGTGATAAACTATATAACTTTATGTTCCAGTTGATCCTGAGACTACATTTTTCCTTTATCATCCATTCAAAATTTTCATCACATTTGATGCTTAATTCTGCCTCCCAGATTATTTTCTTAACAGGTTGTTCCTGAGTGATCTAAGGCCCTATTATGGGTGTTAGTCGCTTAGTCAAGTCTGACTCTTTGCGACCCCATGGACTGTAGTCTGCCAGGCTCCTCTGTCCATGGGATTCTCTAGGCAAGAACACTATAGTGGATTGCCATTTCCTTCTCCAGGGGATCTTCCTGAGCCAGAGATCAAACCCAAGTCCCCTGCAATGCACGCCAATTTTTTACCATCTGAGCCACCAGGGAAACTTATTGCATGCATGGTAGGTTGCTTCTTTACTGTCTGACTCTTTGTGACCCTATGGACTGTAGCCCACCAGACCATTACCATGAATTGATCAGGCTACAGTTGGTTCTACCAGCCAATTTACAGTTAAAATACTGGGAATGGGAGAATAGATTATTTGATCAACTGTGGGTTGGGCATATTCTTTCCTGTCCTCATTATGGAGAAGAAACACCATCTCCCAAATAGCCCTGAAGGTATTATCACCACTTTCTGTGTTTGCTAAGAAAGTGACCTCTCTTACTTTGTCTTCAACTAAAAACATCTCTCTCCACAAGGACCTCCAGACATAAAGGGACGATAGGTGCAGAAATAGGAGGTGTAAAACTCCAAGTAGGCTATTTGGACCTATTCTTTATGTTTTATCTGGAGATCCTGACTAACAAGGATGTCACTGACTGATAAACGACTCTGAAACATTTGGGAAGATATAAAGCTAATGTATCTAAATGGAGAAAATACACCAGAATGAGAAATCCTCAAAATAACAAAGTATCAGTGAGTGGGCTGCTGAAACACATGGAAACAGATTTCCAGACTCAGTCCTGAGAGAATCACAGCACTGGGTTAGACATTCGGATTTTTTCATGACATGGAAAACCCCAAATGAACTTCTTGGTCAACCCAGTATTTGTCGGCATAGGAACAGGAAATTGGCAGCAAGAGCAGCCTGTGACCTAACTGTTACATGGGAATGGTATTTCCTATCACTAACCATCAAATGAATAATAAAGTGAAATATTATCTGACTAGGAAAAATGAACATATTGGTAACGGTCAAGGTTGTTTTATATGCGTATAATCATATCTTATTGATATGTCTGTGTTACATTAGAACAGACAAAATAAATATTGGATGTAATCCTAAATATATTTCAAATAATTTTCACTCTTAAAATCACATATTGAGATAATATGATTGTGCCTTTAATAAAATATATATTTTTCATATGGAGAAAATCAGACTTAAGCGTGAAAATATATATGGAAATCTGGGTAAGCTTGAATCTAAGACTGGTTAACTTCTTTTTTATTGAAAAATTGAAAGGAGATTATAAGTAAATAGAATATAATTTTAGAGAATAAGTTTTAGGCAAAATTTCTATAAGTTGTAGCTTAACTTAAAATCCTACACGATTTTAGAAGTCTATCAAACTCTCTTGACTTTCTTTGTTACTCTGGAAACTGGATCAATATTTTCTCCCGTTTGCCTAAAACAGCTTTCTGACAAAAGAAAAGGAATAAGATACACTTTTCAATAGTTAGCTAAGAAATATTTGAGCCTCTGAAATCAGAATTAAGTTTTTTAAGTAATACTCTTCAGCTATCACACTTTGCAATACAACTTTTATGACTAGTATAATAAGAATATTCATACATCTTGCCATAGAGTATTATTTTACTATTATCAATTTATTTGTTTTTAGATGTAGAAAGCAGTATGGTTGGTTAACTAGCAATATCTATGACATATGGCATGTTTACAACTTCTTGGTAACATTCCATCTAATGTGTGTAGGTATGTTCCTCCATGTTTATGTTTGAGTAAACATACCTTTCTAAAGCATTTTTTTTCCTCTCAGATCTTACTTCTCTAGGGTCTTCTAGTCACCCCATCTTGACTTGTGTCAAATAGATCTTTTTGTTTAGATATTAAAGTGAAAAAATGCTAAGCTGAAAGAAAAAGAAAAACCAGGTATTAAAATATTCCTTTATTTTCTTTCCTAATGAAGGAGATGAGGAACATTATCTGACAATTACCTGATGACAATTAGAGGATTAAAAGTATAGGAAGAACTAGCAGAGTATTTAAACTTGGATATCGCTTTGAAAAGATTAGTTTCTCTTTTCTTGCTATGCCATGATATGAGAAAATTAAGTAACTTGAAAAGTAAATGTAAATTATTGTTTATTTTCTGGAGGAAAGACTGTGCTGTTCACTGGACTACTTGTTTGGAAGACATAATTACAAAAACTTGACTCCAAGGTGGAATGTACCATCAAAAGAGGGGGTCAAATATATTTTGTCTAATTCTTAGTGATGACCATGTGCATCCCTACTTTCATCGTTGTCATAATAAACAGAAGGGATTAGGTATCTGCATATTGTCTTTGAAAGAAAGATGTTGGAAATGAGATTTACAAATACACTTAATTCATAGTCATGTATACATAAATATGTGTAGAACCCTGGAATGATTCATTTTCCCTTTAATTCTGAAAGCCTTTGATAATTAAATACAGTGACAATGAACAAGGTATATATTCAGAAAGTCTTAAGTGCTATCTCAAAATGAATTTTAATAGACTATTATACCTCCCCCACAAGATAATCTCATAAAATGTTGACAGGAAAGGTTTATTATTCTTAGTTTTTATTCTTTTTTTTTTTATTCTTAGTTTTTATTCTAATATCACTTGTGATTCAAGAATTTTGACTGAGGTTGAGTCTACCCATAGCTACAAAGGTAGGTAAGTAAACCTTTCCTGGCTAATCATGGATATTTGGAGATTGTACAAGCCTCTGCTCTCTTTTATTGGTTAAAGAATAATTGCCTTGTTCAAGTCAGATTGAAAGATACTTAATAAAATAATTTGGTTAGAATCACTGAGACAGAAAATCTTTATTTCCTTTGAAATATAAAACTATAAAAGTAATATGCATTTTGAGTTGCTGAGGGCTATTGAGTAGGAAGGCTTACATGACAATGAATCTACTCAGAGGAATCATGAAACAGAAAATATAGAGAGATTCAGTTGACAGTGTTGAGCTTCAACTTTAATCCAAATGAAAATGAAATTTCAAATGAACATGAAATTTTAAATTTTCAAAGGCTATCATACCCATTATTGCTTAAACCAATTTGAGTTTATTTTTTCTATCACAAGGAATCATGAATAATGAGATGATGAAATAATCATTAGTGAAACAAAATTAGTAATATATTTCATTATAATGATGAAATAATGCTAAGTAAGACTCCATTACAATACTATTAACTGTATTAACTTCCTAGGAAATGAATTATCTTTTAAAACATTTAGAAAATATCAAGGAATAAAAAGTTGATACTTAATAGAAGATATTTCTACAATGCACAGCAATCACAAAATAATGAAAACAAAACATAATATCAGTCATTGATTTAAGGAAAATTATTGGTCAACAATTTTCTCTTTGAAAAAATTCTAAATATTTAATTTTTATATTGGCATCTGTTAGGTAGTCAGAATAGGAAAAAGGAGTCTAGAATGGCAGTAGCTAAAAGACAAAGAAGGGAAAAGCCCGTGAAAACAGAACAAGGAAGGTCCAAGGATGAGAGTGAGAACCTCAGGTAAAACAAACAGCCCTCCTGGCTAGCCCAATTTACATAGGGCAGGCTCAGGGGGAGGAGAAAACATAAAAAGAGGAGCCAAAATTGACTGGGGGGGGGCACTTCTCTTCTCTTTGTGCCTTTTGGGTTGGCCTGCCCTCATGCCTCGAGGATGTATTTTCCTTTCCTTGCTAACAAAACTGAGCTATAACACTGGTCAGTCCATCACTTCAAATTTTTTCTGTGGCAAGACAAAACGGAGCAAATTACACACTCCCTCAACACATCTATCAAAAATCAAAGTTTATAACCATTATCTTAGGTTCTAGTAACAAGAACATCTGATTTTCTTTCTAATGTAACTATATTGTGTTTTGAAAAGTCAAATCAGACACCGAAATGGCAGGATCTACCCACATATATTTGTTGTGCTTCATTTATAAACTTGTAGATACAAAACTAAAAGTGCAAAGTAGGTTCTAAGACTATCTGTTAGGCAGGAAGCTATCTGTGAGCAATGAGAGGTGGCCCCATTGGCGAATGTCCAATGACTGCCTAGTTCCGCCAAACTATTTGCCAACCTCACCCCAAACATGCCCCCTTCAGTACTCCGAAGTGGTTAGGGGATCAGCAAAATCCCCCTCTGGCCGACTGGAGGGGTTTTCCCCACTTGGGCACATGCACATAACCTTAGGGTATCATGTACTTAGGTAACCTTGGACAGCCAGTGGACTCATGAAATGTTCATAAATATTCTATGAATACATAGATCTAATTATATCAGACTGAAATATGGGAAGGACATGCATAGCAAACCCTCTTGTTATATAACCTGCAACTGTCCTTTAAGACTGTCAGTCAACATACTACTGGATTATGCAAACGACCTGGCCCTATGAACTCTACACCATAGGCTTCCAGTGTCATTGCCTCCCTGGCCTGGCCCATCTCTCTCTTGAGGTGCTCTGTCTGTTCTCTCTCTTTATCTTCAGTAAACTTGCTTGTAACAGGTAAGCAAGTTTTCCATATTCTTCTTTGCATCCTTATCAAGAACTGAGGCCCAAGGAATAGGGGTCACCTGACTCTCTTCTGCCAATACCAACCATTTTAATTAAGGAAAAACGTAGTTTAATGCTATGGTAAATTTAACAAGTATTAATTTCATAAACTCTAACTCTTAAAACTTGTACCAATATGTTTTAGTTTAGTGTTATTGTATTTGGAAAATACACTTGGAACCCAATCAAACTTTAAATTAGAAAACCAAAGTAGTTGTAGTTAAAGCTTTGAATCAGGTACTATATGTACTTGATGTCCTATCCATTAATTTGCAAGATCATAGAATAAACCAAATAAAATATTTAAATGTTTTTCAGTTTCTAAATATAATTTAGTTACCTTCTAAAGATACTAAATATAATCTTCTTTTGGAAAATGTAAGACTATTATCTCTTATAATCTGATTAACATTTTGTAATCGAGGCTGGACTCATGTTAATTTATACCAAACTGAAATTTTTCCAATGAATAGTTTTATATTATTTGCTTAAAATAAACCAGGGCTTTTAGCTGTTCCTAATTTTCTTTTATGATTTGTATGAAATCAATGGTTATTTCTTTGTGTCTTCTCATTCTCAAGCAGAATGCCTGACAAGTGTGATTGTTCAATACATATATTGAATGAGTGAATTCCTAGTAAATAATATACTTTCATGATTTTTTATCATACATTATTTCTGCATATTTGTTAGACATTATTAAGGCCCTTATAACAAAAATGTCATTGGCCAGACAATTTAGCTTTCAATGAATGATTAACAGAACAATATTCCCGTGTGTGTGTGTGTGGTGTTATTTATATTATTTTATTAAAGGTTGTTTTCCCTTTATATGAAAGTACAGATATCTAAGAGGGGGGGATCTCTAAAATCATAACAATGTTGAAAACTATGTCACTTCATTGAAAAAGATAGATGTGAATTGCAACTGGACAAACAGTGCATGCTAACAAAAGCAGAATGAAGCAGGAACTCTCCTGGCAATTAAGTGGTTAATACTCACAATGTCAATGCAAGGGGCATGCCTGTGATTCCTGACTGGGGACCTAATATCCCCCAAGCTATGCAATGTGACCAAAAGATTAAACAAAACAAAACAAAAAAAGACAGAATGAAACAAACTATAAAAGCCCTTAGGTTTTATTTTTCAAGAATTAGCATACAGTAACTGAGAACCTATGTTTTCCTTTAAAATTTGAGGTATGTTTAAGCAATATCGTATTACCAAGATAAAGTTAAAATCTATAGAAATATTTATTTGATTATTTAGATAACTGGAATAAAAAGGGTACTAGACTACCAGACTGGACTGGCATTTAAAATAACCAGCTATAATAATAATAAAAAAAGAATAACCAGCTCCAATTCTGGCTTTGCACATTATTATGTAAACTTGGGGAATACTAAAACTCAGAAAGAAGCTTTTTCCTCTCCTTTAAACAAAGAATAACAGAAGGAACAACACAAATGACAAATATATTATCTCATTCACCAAACTTCAGTACAGAAGCATAATGCTCTAATTGTCATAGTTGTATTGTAAGGTAGTCTATTGGATATTATACATGCCTTATGTCATTTTAGAGGAATGGGTGTCCTGGGAGATAACAAAAATTACTCTCTATACAAATGAATTTGTTTAACAATACCCGTCACCTACTATAAGTTCATTAAAAGAATGATTAATTTAAGTTCAGAGTCATCAAATACTCGAATGAGATGGAGAAGAGAAATTACATCAATAATGTGTTTCATGTCATCAGTTGTCATTTTTGTTCTGCATGCCAATTTATTCATTAAGTATATTTAGTTTTATCTACCAGTCTCCCAAGAAAGATGGTGAGATCCTTGAAAAAGATACCATATTTAAGTTGCTAACAGAGTCCTAGAGTACATAATAGTAACCAAGAGATAGAAAATGTTTAATATTTGATATGTGACCAATTGTAATTTTGTGTAGTTCTATTTTATTTTTATTTTCCTGGTTGGATAATGTAATAAGCTATACAATATGCTTATGAGAATTTTTCCTTCATATCACCATAATGCCACATTTTTTTAATCATTTTTTATTTTAATTAAAAACTTCATTCCTATTTTTAATTTCCCATTTAAACTTTCATATATTATTTACTTATATCCTCTGCCCATGTATTAGTATGGTTGTCCTGATATTTTCCATGATTTTATATATTAATTTTTATCTACAAAGATATTATAAATTAATTTGTTTCATATTTGTAATCTAAATTTCTTCTTTTGCTTCTAATTTTGTTGCAGTAGTATTTGCCACTGCTCTCATGCTTTGTATATTCAGAGGACAGAAAACATGACTTTACTTTGCATGATATCAAAGTTAGCATTTTTCCTTTGGTTCTAGATGCAATGTTTATCAGATGAAAAATGCTTACATGTAACTGATTGATAACTGATTAGAACTATTCCTGAATCAGAAGCATTATTAAGTTAAAATAATATTATATTTTACATTTTCATGAGACAATTTTTCCTTACTTCTTAAAAGAAATTGTTTCTTGCTATTTCACTTTTTAAATTTTTTTCCAGATATTTTTAAACATTCATATACTTCAGAATGAGGTTTGGATTTTTGCAATTTTGTACCTAAATTAGTTAAATTTACACTTAGTAATTTTTCCATGTAAGAACCCAGGGTATTTCCATTTAGTGGGAATCTTTTTGACTCTATATTTAAACTTTTATATAATCATATGTCTTCAATATACTACATATGTTGTGTTTTAATTCTGTATCCTTACAGTGAATGAAATTGTATCATAATATTTCTATAAATGCGTACAAATTATACCGATCTTCAGTAGCAACCTAAAAATCCTCACTTTATTATATCATTTCTAGGTTTTTCTAATATATATTCTTTATATAAGTATTGATAACCTAATTTTTATTTTTAATTATTTTTATAGTTCTAATTTATTTTATTTGATAAGTCTTTGTAAGCAGCATTAACAGAAATATCAGAGAGCAGATATGATGCATAATTTTGGATACTTTATTTAAATGTTTCTCTTTCTAAAGGACAAAATATTTCAAGAGAAAAAGTTTTTCTCCTCATGTCTGAGATCACGTCCTTTTGCACATTTCTCAAAAACAAAGTAAAACACACCAAAAAAATTCCTGTCCTTTTAACAAAAAAGTAAAACTAAAATGGAAGGTCTCAATAAAGCCCTGACTCCCTTTAGGCACTAAATACAGAGTCAGGAGTCCAGAGAACCAAATCCTCTGGTCAGTAAGAGAATATTTGAGCAGCAATTTGAGGTTGCCTTCTTGTAAATAGAATATGAAAGTTCAAACAGAATGGGAAATTATAAAGGGGCTGAGAGGCCTGAGACAGAGGTAGATGTACTCTGTGAATCAAAACCTGTGCATTGTAACAAGTTACGATTTCTGCCTCTTTTGTTATGTTTTCCTTCCAAAATTCAGTCTACAAAATATTCTAAGATGAGGCAACAGAATGGCCATTGTCTCTGTTACTTGTAATTTTATTCAGAATTAAAGAAGAATTCTGCCCTTGGGTAAGGGGAAATTAGAATCCAGCTGAGGCAGAGAGCATCCGCATGTAAAAACCTACAAGGCATGATTTTCAACATTTGTTGATCATCAAAGTAATTTGTTGCTTCATAAGAATACAGACTCCTCAAAGTCCTATCAAGTATCTAATTTGATTTTCTCTCAATATATATTATTAATAAGTTCTCCAGGGATTGTTTATATTCAGAATGTGAAATTAATGTAATGGGGAAAGAGAAACACAGGTAAAATAGGAGGCTCCCATTATCTGATGAGACAATGGCTTCCAAAGCAAGATCTTAGAGGTTATGAGTCTTATTTTATTATAGTAAATGTTTTTACTTTCCTTAGTTTAGCCATTCAAGACTGTACTTTCAACCAGAAAAATAGGCATATGGTTACCATGTCATGGGCATGGTACCTGTTATTCTTGAAGAAATCTCATTTTTACAACAAATGTCTTACCAATTACCACCTGGAGCTAGTGGAACCAAGAGGCCAAAGGTAACTGGAATATAGGCTTAAAGCTACTCAGGAAATTTTACAGCTTGGAAAAAACAGGCTCCTTTGGACTCTCTATAGATTGTAGAGGCCCCTGTTTCTTAGCATACTCTGTTAGGTTACATGCAGCAGCCAGAAATCCAGATTGATTTCCCA
Source organism: Muntiacus reevesi (assembly GCF_963930625.1). NCBI lineage: Eukaryota > Metazoa > Chordata > Mammalia > Artiodactyla > Cervidae > Muntiacus > Muntiacus reevesi. The sequence continues at coordinate 12,405,779 of NC_089265.1, read as the reverse complement.
GGAAGTTTCCCTACCTCTCTGTAGGGTAGTTTGGACAGAGAAGAGAGTATTTGTCTTACTGCTTGAGTCTTGTTTGAACTTTATGTAGGTTAGTAGATTCCCTACTTGACAACTGATTGCTGTGGCCTTTCAGAGGTCAACTTCCACTTACTTTGCTTAAACATAGAGAAGTGCATATATTTATACAATGGAATATTACTCAGTCAAAATAATAACTGAATATCAGTTATTATTTTGCAGTAACCTATAGAAACAATGAAATTATGCAATTTGCAGCAATATGGATGGACCTAAATACTATCTTACTAAGTGAAAAAAACAAAGACAAATATCATATGACATAATTTTTATGTGGAACAAAATTACACAAATGAAATTATAAACAAAGAAAACAAACTTATGTTTACCAAAGGAGAAACAGAGAGGAGGGATAAATTAGAAGTTTGGGATTAACATATACACGCTACTATATATAAAATAGATTACCAACAAGAACCTACTGTATAGTACAGGAAACACTACTCCATATTTTGTAAAAACCTATAGGGGAAAACAATCTGGAAAAAAAAATCTATGTATATATAACTGAATCACTTTTCTGTACACCCGAAACTAATACAACATTGTAAATCAAATATTATTTCCTTAAAAACAAACAAAAAAAAAAAATAGAGAAGTATATCTTTGATCATCACACATGTTTTCATTCTTATCTGTTTCTATTAAGAAATCCATATTTCTCATTTAGTATTAATGGTAGATAAGCTGAATCTATAACTATGTAGATATTACATTGTGGAATTTAAGGAACCTCGGCAAAAAATTGGATTTGGACAGGCATATAGGAGGAGCCCCCATGCTGTCAGGGATCTGCAATTATCCCAAACATGAAGAAACATAGGCCTACATCTCTGACAAAAATGTGCCTTTGCTTTACTACCTAGCACCAAGAAGAAAACCTCTTTCTGCCCTATGCTAGTCCAACTAATCAGAGATCACAGCAAATCAGAGGCTATAGCAGGCTGACCAATGAGAAGCCTCCATATTTTTAATTCTTCCAGTGGATTCTTTGATTATCAAAGCCCCTCCAAACTCCTTCCTTTTTCCTATAAAAACTAGTTCCCCTTTTTTTTCTCTGGATTTGCCTCTGGTTCTCAGTAGCATGCATTTCCCAAATTTCAGTCTTGCTGCTGTTACCAAATAAACTCACTTTTGCTAGTAAACTGGCTATTATTAGAGTTTCCAATGTAAAGGAATCAGAAACTGATTCCTATAGCTCAAGAGACAAGGGACGTAATGTGGTGGTGGTCTGGCACAGAAGCCTTGACATTAGGATGAAACAGAATCAAATCCTATACATGAAAAGTCTGTTAAACTGCTGACATCACTATCAGCAGCAGCACCACCTTCACCACCATCATCATCAGTTCAGTTCAGTTCAGCCGCTCAGTCGTGTCTGATTCTTTGTGACTCCATGAACCGCAGCACGCCAGGACTCCCTGTCCATCACCAACTCTCAGAGTCCACTCAAACCCATTCCACTGAGTTGGTGATGCCACCCAACCATCTCATCCTCTGTCATTCCCTTCTCCTCCTGCCCTCAGCTTTCCCAGCATCAGGGTCTTTTCCAATGAGTCAACTCTTCCTATGAGGTGGCCAAAGTATTGGAGTTTCAGCTTCAGCATCAGTCCTTCCAATGAACACCCAGGACTGATCTCCTTTAGGATGGACTGGTTGGATCTCCTTGCAGTCCAAGGGACTCTCAAGAGTCTTCTCCAACACCACAGTTATTATTAACAACCACCTGATTAGGGTGGAGCTATATCACCTGTCCTTTAGAGTGATATCTGTTACATTTTTTTCTACCATCTTTGCAAATTCTGACAATTTTTGAGTAATCAATTGTTAGACCAGTCCATGGGGTTTCAGAGAGTCAGATACAACTGAGCAACTGAACAACAACACAATTGTTAGACCAGTGAAATATATCAGCCTGAAATATTCATCTTCCACTGGTTAACCTCACAAGACTCCAGACATCCAAGGCAGAGCGTACCAGGAAGGAAAAAAAAAAAAAATTCTTATGGGGAAAGATACTGTGCAAGACAACATTTGGGGACCTGACTGCCTTTTATATTACTGAGTTTACAAATTTTAGTCCATCGAATCATGGCAAGAAGAGAATACCTGGGAAACTATGGGGTTCTACTGGCCTACTGTCCACTGGCCTTCTTATCTGTCCCATACTTTTGTGTGAGTTCAGAGCTCATGTTACTAATTGATTCCTTAAGGGTAAAGAAAATGGTGGGCTTTAGGTGTGGTTGCTCTAAACCATTGAGATAACTGTTACCTGTCTCAATGAATATTATCAGCCCAAGAAAGCTAAGCATTGGGTGGGTAGAGCTCAGAAAAGAGAGACAATTCCTTAAACTGTATTTACCTTAGCCATTTTGCCCTAGAGGGCAGGGGTAATGGCATTGATAACCCCAAAAGCAGAGTTTAGGACAATGACTAAGGTAAGAGAAATGCAAAGCAATGGTGTAAGAGTCCCAAACAGAACTCTCCAACAGCCTTTGGAGTATGGGAATTCTAGCCAACCATCATGATAACAGCTTCAGAGCATTAAGAGTTGGGCTGTCTACTCTCTAAACCTATGAAGAAGATACCATGTGGAAAGGAAAGTGTGAAAAGGCAGTAGGTGGAAGGCAATGTCACCAGTATAATAGGATAAGTTCCATTTCCCCAAGGCTATACACTTCAGAAAGCAGAGATTAGGGAGATCTACTCATCTCTGTATTTTTCACACATGGCAACTGTGAATATATTGTTACACATGGGACAATATTATCTGAAAGAAACTAGAAACTAGCTAAATAGCTCCTACACATTGGGTAACTTTGAAAAGACCCACAGTGAACCAGGCAACAAAGGCTGAGACATACTTTTGTGATAAGCTCCCACTGTCTCCCAACAGCATCAACTGGGAGAGAACAATTTCCATCTCCCTAAGAAGCAAAGTGTTTGGGCTACACACTGAATGCTATATGATTTTATGGCTACCACATGAGGGATGGAGCCTCAATAGCGTAGCTCTGAAAGTCACTGGAGCTTGCATTCACAAGTACCAAAGTCTATAAAAAATAAAGAAGCAATATTTTAGTGGGAATAAGTACACTGCCTATGGCCAGACACCTGGGTACGATGCAGAGAGCAAAGATCCCATCTCTCAGCTTCTTCTTAATAGGAGATTGAAGATTGTTGCTTGAGGTCTGGTTTCTAATCAGCCTATATCTAAGGGCTGAGTATCATGCTCCTGGTTGGGACACTGATGAGTCTTGGCACATACTCAACTATTGGGAGTCACTAAGAACAAACACAGAGGCTTGTAAAATCATAAATATATGAGAAGCAACCAGGACCTCAGGCCAGGCTGATTGAAAAGATTCATCTACCACAGGAGACCAGTTTATCATGACTGGAAGACAGGGGGTGATTTATTTAATGAGAAGAAATCAAGACAGAGAAGCAAGGGAAATGAAGAACCAGGGAAATATGTTCTAAACCAAAGTACAAGAAGTTTAATTGTTTAAAACTATATTTTAAAGTAACAGCAATCAAAGCAGTATGGTAGTGGCATAAAAACAGACCATATACCAATGGAACAGAATAGAGAGCTGAGAAATGAATCCATGCACACATGGTCAAATAATTTACAATGAAGTAGTCAAAAATATGTGATGGGGAAAGGATAGTTTCATCAATAAGTGTTGCTGGGGAAACTCGATATCTACATACAGAAAACTGAAACTGTATTCCTATCTTACATCACACAAAAATCAACTCCAAAATGGATTAAAGAATTGAATGTGTGAGGCCTGAAACAATAAAACCCTATAAGAATACACAAGGAGGTAAATTCCTTGATATTGGTCCAGACAACGATTTTTTTTTATTTGACTTTAAAAACAAAGGCAACAAAGGAAAATAAACAAATGAGACTATACAAAACTACATATTTCTATACAGCAAAGGAAACCACAAATCATAAACAAAATGTGAAGGTGACCAGTGGAATGGGAGAAAATATTTACAAATCATATATCTGACAAAGAGTTAATATACAAAATATACAAGGAATTCATATGACTCAGTAGCAAAAAAAACAAAACAAATAATCCAATTTAAATGTATGTAAAGTACCCAGAGACATTTTTTTCAAGGAAGACACACAAATGACTAATAGGTATTGAAAAGATGTTCAACATCATTGATCATCAAAGATCATCGTGACTACAGTTCATAATAATATACTGTAAAATTGAAATGTACTAAGAGGATATAACTTAAGGGTTCTCACCAAAAAATGTAAAATGGTAATTATGAGAGGTGATGAATGTACTACTTGATTGGAAATATTTTTACAGTGTATATCAAAATCATCATTCTTATAAAGTTTAAGTGTATTATCATTTTATTTGTCAATTATACCTCAATAAGGCTGAAAAGAGAGAGAAAGACATTTGTATGGGTTTAGAATGCAATTTTTGTTCAAATATTTTATAACATTAGTTCTTTCCATCAGATTAGAGAGTATATAGATATTTCATAACACATTGACACAAAGATATTTTGTTCAGTGTGGCACGTATTTTGACATATGAGTATGTTATATCTGTTATAGGTAATTATTAAAAATAAGTATTCATATATTTCACATATTAAAATGAATAATTTAGACTTGCATTAAGCTGCAAATTATTTTAAAAATCTGACACAAAGTGATTACATAAATACAGATTTTATTTTTGTCATATAATAAAGTTCTGAAGGCAAGATTCCTAAGGGTGATATAGTTGTTAAACTCATAAAAATAAGACTACTTCTACCTTTCTACTCTATCCCTCTCAGCATGTGAGATTTGTGTCATACACATATCTATTCATTATATATATTATTCATGTTTCAAGGAACAAGAAAAGGACAATATATCTTCATTTGTTTAACCCCACTGATGTGGTATGGCCAACACAGATGCAGGGAGACTGGAGTATTCTGTACTCTCTTTTCTAGCTTTTGTTGAAGGAAGTTACTGATGAAAGTATTGCAGTGAGTGTTATTTGCATCTACCTACAAATATCTGCCAGCAAAGGGCAAACTGAGTAAGCCCAAAATAAATGAATATGCTGAGGATGAACCTTAACCTCTGACTGAATGAAAGTCCAAAATGATCTTCTTTTGTTTTAATAGCAGGTTTTTCTAACTTGGTGAATGAAATACTGTTGGTTTGTTTTCATTTTGTTTACGGAAAGCAAGAAATGACTATTTTAATTTCAGAAACGTATGCATATTCATGCCTTACTAGAATAGGTGTATATACAAACTTTTCTTTTTGAAGTATAATTTTCATTTAAAACAAGGGTTAAACTTATTACAGTGATATATTACTTATTTTTCATTCATATATTTACAAATTATGTATTAAACATTTAAACGACAGAAACTTTTCTAGGTGCTGGTACTCTAACAGTGAAATAATACTTAAGCACATTTCTTTCCTAAAGAGGGTTACATTTGCATAACTACTTATTATGAAGCTTTCTACAATATATATATAATTGGAATATAAACAAGCATTGTAATTTGAGCATAAGAATATTATAATAGACAAAGTTTCTATATGTGCTATAATTATATATACTGCAAAAATTATAAGAAAATCTAAGACAAATCTATTAATGTTATAAACTTCAAAAAGATCTATAGATATAAGAATTTTATAGGCAATTTTGAAGATCCTTTAGCAAAAGAGGCCCGATAGCATTTGATAATATGAACTAGCAAATTTCCCATAATAAACTTAGCAATGGAAATTAGGGTTGTTGGGTGCAGGATTAAACATATTTTGCAAATGAACTACTTTAAAATACTTTTGAGATAGAAAATATATTTTGTTTTTCTTCCTGTAGTTCTAGTGTGTGAAAATGACTGGCCTTATTGTACATCAATTTATTCATAGAATAATTAAGATTTTTATATATCATCATAATATTGCTGTTTTATAATTTTAAAAAAATCATTTACTGGAATGGTGGCCATACATAGAAGTATTATAAGGGTTTCCCAGGTGGCACTAATGGTAAAAATCCCTCCTGCCACTGCAGGTGACCTAAGAGACTTATGTCCAATCCCTGGTTCAGGAAGACCCTCTGAGAGCATGTAACCCATTCCACTATTCTTGCTTGGAGAATTCCACAGACAGAGGCACCTGGAGGATTACAGTCTATGGGGTGGCAAAACATTGGACAGGACTGAAGGAATTTAGCACACATGCATTTAGACCATAATACTGCTTAAATTAATTGTTAATTTAAATCCTATCTCTTCCAAGTCAGAAGCCTTGTTTTTGGTAGTCAAATGGAAATTTTAATCACTATTATGGTGATGCATTTTTGGAGAATTCATCCTTGGAATTTAGATCTCACTCATAAATCCTTTGCTAAGGCTTGCTATAACCCTAAAAACACTTAACACTTGCTAAGTTGGGGAATGACAAAAAGAAAACCCTGACTGGATACTAAGAGGAACATTAGAATTCTACTGGAAGTATTCCACTGCCAATGAACCAATGTCAACTAATTAACTCTGCCATTTGCAAAAAATGCATGTTGATAATATAGATATAACTGAGTTTGTCTTTTTTATCTAATAGTTCAGTCTAATGAAAATATTTAAGTAGCAATTAGAAAAATAAGCCTAGAGTTCTACAGACAGATCTAGTTTGAAATGCAGGTTACAAAGTCATTGGCATAGAAGTTGACGTTATCACTGAGGATGTATTTATACAGAAAATAAAATTTAGACAGCAGTTGATAAGCTAAGAGGTCACTAATACTGTTTCAATGAAAGAATTAAACTAATGAAATCATTAGTCATTCACCAAGTAGATGACACTTCAATAACACTCCTACATAGGAACTTGTTAAAAACAGAGGATCGTAAGGAGTCTTGCTAATGGTTTGTCAATTTTGTTTATTTTTTCAAAAAACCAGCTTTTAGCTTTGTTGATTTTGCTATGGTCTCTTTAGTTTCTTTTGCATTTATTTCTGCCCTAATTTTTAAGATTTCTTTTCTTCTGCTAAGCCTGGCCACAGCAATCAGAGCAGAAAAAGAAGTAAAAGGAATCCAAATAGGAAAAGAAGAAGTGAAACTCTCGCTGTTTGCAGATGACATGATCCTCTACATAGAAAACCCTAAAGACTCTTCCAGAAAATTACTAGAGCTAATCAATGAATATAGTAAAGTTGCAGGATATAAAATTAACACACAGAAATCCCTTGCATTCCTATATACTAACAATGAAAAAACAGAAAGAGAAATTAAGGAAACAATACCATTCACCATTGCAACAAAAAGAATAAAATACTTAGGAGTATATCTACCTAAAAAAACAAAAGACCTGTACATAAAAAACTATAAAACACTGATGAAAGAAATCAAAGAGGACACAAACAGATGGAGAAACATACCATGTTCATGGATTGGAAGAATCAATATTGTCAAAATGGCTATTCTACCCAAAGCAACCTATAGATTCAATGCAATCCCTATCAAGCTACCAACGGTATTTTTCACAGAACTAGAAAAAATAATTTCACAATTTGTATGGAAATACAAAAAACCTCGAGTAGCCAAAGTAATCTTGAGAAAGAAGAATGGAACTGGAGGAATAAACCTGCCTGACTTCAGGCTCTACTACAAAGCCATAGTCATCAAGACAGTATGGTACTGGCACAAAGACAGAAATATAGATCAATGGAACAGAATAGAAAGCCCAGAGATAAATCCACGAACCTACGGACAGCTTATCTTTGACAAAGGAGGCAAGGATATACAATGGAAAAAAGACAACCTCTTTAACAAGTGGTGCTGGGAAAACTGGTCAACCACTTGTAAAAGAATGAAACTATAACACTTTCTAACACCATACACAAAAATAAACTCAAAATGGATTAAAGATCTAAATGTAAGACCAGAAACTATAAAACTCCTAGAGGAGAACAGAGGCAAAACACTCTCCGACATAAATCACAGCAAGATCCTCTATGACCCACCTCCCAGAATATTGGAAATAAAAGCAAAACTAAACAAATGGGACCTAATGAAACTTAAAAGCTTTTGCACAACAAAGGAAACTATAAGTAAGGTGAAAAGACAGTCCTCAGATTGGGAGAAAATAATAGCAAATGAAGAAACAGACAAAGAATTAATCTCAAAAATATACAAGCAACTCCTGCAGCTCAATTCCAGATAAATAAATGACCCAATCAAAAAATGGGCCAAAGAACTAAACAGACATTTCTCCAAAGAAGACATACAGATGGCTAACAAACACATGAAAAGATGCTCAACATCACTCATTATTAGAGAAATGCAAATCAAAACCTCAATGAGGTACCATTACACGCCAGTCAGGATGGCTGCTATCCAAAAGTCTACAAGCAATAAATGCTGGAGAGGGTGTGGAGAAAAGGGAACCCTCTTACACTGTTGGTGGGAATGCAAACTAGTACAGCCACTATGGAAAACAGTGTGGAGATTTCTTAAAAAACTGGAAATAGAACTGCCATATGACCCAGCAATACCACTTCTGGGCATACACACCGAGGAAACCAGATCTGAAAGAGACACGTGCACCCCAATGTTCATCGCAGCACTGTTTATAATAGTCAGGACATGGAAGCAACCTAGATGCCCATCAGCAGATGAATGGATAAGGAAGCTGTGGTACATATACACCATGGAATATTACTCAGCCATTAAAAAGAATTCAGTTGAATCAGTTCTAATGAGATGGATGAAACTGGAGCCCATTATACAGAGTGAAGTAAGCCAGAAAGATAAAGAACATTACAGCATACTAACACATATATATGGAATTTAGAAAGGTGGTAATGATAACCCAATATGCAAAACAGAAAAAGAGACACAGAAGTACAGAACAGACTTTTGAACTCTGTGGGAGAAGGTGAGGGTGGGATGTTTCAAAAGAACAGCATGTATATTATCTATGGTGAAACAGATCACTAGCCCAGGTGAGATGCATGAGACGAGTGCTCAGGCCTGGTGCACTGGGAGGACCCAGAGGAGTCGGGTGGAGAGGGAGGTGGGAGGGGGGATCGGGATGGGGAATACGTGTAACTCTATGGCTGATTCGTGTCAATGTATGACAAAACCCACTGAAATGTTGTGAAGTAATTGGCCTCCAACTAATAAAATAAAATTAAAAAAAAACAAAAAAAACAGAGGATCGGTAGTCAGGGCCATCATACTGCACAACTTCAGGGGAGACTGTCCAAACTGTCCTCTATTTTTTATTTAATTAGAAAATAATTGCTTACAATGTTGTTTTGGTTTCTGCCATACATCAACATGAATTAGCCAAAGGTGTACACGTGTCCCCTCTCTCTTGAACCTCCCTCTCATCCCCCCAATCCCACCCTTCTAGGTTGTCACAAAGAACTGGATTGAGCGCCCTGCATCATACAGTAAATTCCCACTGGCTACCTATCTTACATATGGTAATGTGTAAGTTTCCATGCTACTCTCTCTCTCCCTCCCACACTGTGTCCACAAGTCTGTTCTCTGCGTCTCCACTGCTATAAGTTCATCAGTACCATCTTTCTAGATTCCATACATATGCATTAATATACAGAATTCGTCTTTCTCTTTCTGACTTAATTCACTCTGTACAATCGGCTCTAGGTTCATCCACCTTGTTAAGATTGACTCAAATGCATATATATATTTTTTAAGCTGAGTAACATTCCATTGTTCACATGTGCCACAATTTTCATATCTATTCATCTGTCAGTGGACATCTAGATTGCTAGAAATAGAACTACCATATGACTCACTGTATTCATGCTTTTGTTTTTTCATTTTGCAATTCATGGGGTCGCAAAGAGTTGGACATGACTGAGCGACTGACCTGAACTGAACTGAACATATTAAATGTGCTTCCCAGCTGGCATTAGTAGTAAAGAACCCATTTGTCAACAGGGCACATAAAAGTCGTGGGCTTGATCTCTGGGTTGGCAAGATCCCCAAGAAGAGGAAATGGCAACCCACTCCAGTACTATTGCCTGGAGAACCCCTTGGGCAGAGAAACCTGCAGGGCTGCAGTCCATATGTACTAGCCTAGAATAAATCACATTATACACTTTAAAAAAATCTATTCTATTTTGGAGTCTAGCCACCTGGGATAGGTTTATGTGGATAGCAAAGGGAATTAGTCCTACATAATTTTTGTCATTGAAATCCTACAGTTCAAACAAAGCTGAAATCTCCTCTATGATCATGTGAGATGTTACCTCATATACACTGTCCTGCTCTTGTGTTTCTCAGGAATATTGAAAATAAAATTTAAAGTACAACAGATTCCTGAGAATCTATATTTCCACGTTTCTGTGAGGACTTTTGAGTTGAGAAAATTTTCCATTTTTTATCTCTTAACTAGCAAACAAATTAGGGTTAGCTGTAAAGCAAGCAGCACACTTGGTATTTAATGCATGCTACCAAATGTTCATGTTATGATTATTTTTGCTTCTAATTGGTTTCAACTCTTTAAGAATATAGACTCAGTAACAAGTTTCCTTAGTTTTCCTGGGTATAGCTTAGATTTTAGTCATATATTCTTTCTTGATTGTAATCATTTGTATTCATGAAAATAAGGACAAAAATTGCCACAAAATGCAAATCTCTACATCAGTGAACTAAAACAATAAAAATTAATGCCATATATCCTCAGATACCAATGTGAGTCCACAGGGATGCCCCATCTATCTAGTCATTCAGGATCCAGGTTCACCTCAACCTTTTATGTTGTCACCTAAGCTTGAGGATTCCTCCTTTACTACAGCAAGAGAACAGAATGGAGGAGGATGCTTACTTCTTTTTAAGTGCCTCAAACCAAAGAGATGCTTATGATTTTTGCTCTCTGTCCATGGACAAAACTAGTCACATGGTCTCACTTCAAATGAAGAGGAAGTTGGGGCAGGGAGGGGAGAAGATGGAATGTCTGTTGAGATCTAAGTATCGCCATATCATATTACAGACGAGATGAGACTCATGGATCTCCATTTCCTATAAAACAGCTATTGCATTGACACTATTTGATTAATAAATAGGCTTAAAACTTTCAAGCAGACTTAATTAATCTTCATTTTGAAATCCTGTTAGCACAGGTGTTCATAGACAAATTATCCAACAAAAGCTGACTCACTAGCAATTTACCCTAATTTCATCAGTTATTCAACTCAAGTTTCATTTATGCATCTGCTTTGTCATTATCTCAGTTCATTATAACATTAGCTTTTAAATTTAATAGACCATTGCATAACAATGGTTATGCATAAATAACAAAGGTACTAATTATAGAGGCTTACTGTTGCGACATTGTTCACCTTAATAATATTAATTCAATGCTTTTATCTTTTGAAATAAACTTGAAATAAATAGATTAAATATGTCAATAAAATCATAAAATTACTTATAAAGTTCAAAAATAACCTTCCTGTGTTATGCCTATGAGAGATGATTAGAAGTATCTGGGATATAGGTTTAATCTAAATTGGCTTGGTGGGTACTCTTGTCATCATTTTTGAGATTTGAAACTTTATGAAGAATAAATATAATCATGTCAGTCAAAATTATGCTTTATAATCATAATATGGATTTCAAAAGTGTACTACTAATTAACAAGTTCCAAGTTCAATGTAGAAACCCTCTGACTGTAATCTAATTTTATTAAGATATGAGATTCATAGAAAAAGAGTAGCAATTGTTTTTTATGACTTTTGCTAAATTTATACATTGTTACAGTGAAAAATATGACATTAGAATCTTTGATATTGCAATTTTGGAAATTTCACAACAAGCCATGAGAAGCTAATTAAAGTATATTGCAAATCCCTTTTCAACCTTAACTACAAGGGTAGAGCAACAGAACTAACACTACATATCTGTGTCACATCCTTCTCCAGATGGCAAATCAATAGGTGTGGAAAGACTTAAAACATTTAACTATGAGAAAAGAAAGATATTTATAAAGGGGATTGTCAGAAATATATTTTGCTCTTTCTTCATTCAAACATGAATATGGAAGCTAGCAAGAAGGTTATTTTAATGCTATTTGAAAGCTAGCAAGGAGGTTAAATATAAGAAAGAAGAAATATATGTTATTAAAAACATTACATGCTAAACGACTTAATAGTAATGGAACATATACTTCTGATGTTCTAAACTATCTATATGAATTTGCCATCACAGAATTTTTATTTATTTCTCTTCCACTTTTCAGTATTTGATAAAATGCCTCTTACTGGCTGAATCTAAAGGCCAAATTTCTGGGAAGTGTAGTTTCAGGTTTCCCCCTGAAATGCAAAGGAGAGTGAGGAAGTGGGCCATGGTCTTCAGTGTACAGACGCTATTCAGTACAATGATTCTGAGAAAATGTTGAAATTTGAAGCCAGATTGCAGGGAACAAATAAATCAATTTAAAACAAGAGAATGCTTGCAATAATAGATGTTGACTCTTTAGGGAAGTCAGACAAGCAAACAAACTGAAGAGGAAAGGGAAAATCTTGCAGGTCCTTATTGATTTTAGCGGGGAGAAACTTATTCACAAAATTTTTAAATCTATGTGATGAGGAAAATTAAAAGGGCAAAATATAACGAAGACAATTAATAGATTAACACTTGATGGAAAAGGGAAAGGGAAAAGATATGAAAAGCATAAATAGATATGGGAATTTTGACTGATAAGATCTAACAGAGAGCCCAGGTTTTTCCTTTAAAACTAATAGAAAATGAGTTTTTTGAGATAATCTCTTGATAGTGCCAATTTAGAATCATACATTGGGTGATAGTTTTCTCCAATTTCTTTTGTATATCTAAAATGTTAAATGGTTTGGTGGTTTAGTTGCTAAATCATGTCCCACTCTTGGGACCCCATGGACTGTAGCCCGTCAGGGTCCTCTGTTCATGAGAATTTTCCAGGCAAGAATACTGTAGTGGGTTGCCATCTCCTTCTTCTCTAGCCAGCCATTGAAGTTTCCTGCATTGCAGGCAGATTCTTTGCCCACTAGCCACTGGGGACCCCCGGAAATGTTAAATAATGTAAATATAAATTATTTTTTTTAAAAAAAGGCACTAACTTCTGCAAACTTTCTAATGTCTTTTATGTGCCAGGCAATGTGAAGTACATATACACACTCACACACACAGATATATTATTGGATTGACGAAAAAGTTCATTCAGATTTTTCCATAAGATCTTATGAAAAAACCTGAGCAAACTTTTTGGCCAACCCAATTTATATATATATATATGTGTATATATACATATGTGTATATATATACAAATTGTGTATATATATACACATATACATATGTGTATATATATAAAAATTGTGTATATATATACACATATACATATGTATATATATATACACATATATATATGTAATGTGTGTGTGCATGTGTGTGTGTGTATTTTTAGACTATATACTCTAAAAATAAATAACACTATAATATTAAGCCATGGAAATAAAAATACTAAAATGAAGTGTTCTATTGATTGCATGTATGCATTTGGTGCACTGCACTTTCAGGCAGTCAAATTACTAATTTTAGAGCAAGACACCTATCTTTGCTGAGGCCCTATTACTCACTAGGAGGAAAGTTAAGATGTTAAAAAAGGTAGTCATGATGTAGGAAGCATGTGTAGCAAACATTATTTAGAAATCTGAAGTGATTTTTTTACAGTTTTAATGTGTATTTGGATAATGTGCTGTGGGATTATAGAGAGGGGGAAAGAAGTTAACAGGATATGAGTTTCTGAGGAAAGATGTATGTTTTGAAATCTCTCAAGATCTTTAAAGCAGCAGTGTTTTAATTCATTAAAAAGAGAGTGATGACTATCATTTGGGACACTGTAATTATCTAGGATTATGTATCCCTTAGGCTGGTATAAAGTCCTAGCTATAGACATTAAACATACTGTTACAGAAAGACATTGACTATGCAACATTAAATTAAAAGTGAAAGTGACTAGAAGTTGTCAAATGGATAATTTCACATCAAAGTAAATATTTTCTAAAAACTAGAGTCTTACTATTTGGGGAAAAATACTAATATATAGGATGCAAAATCATCAAAACAGTGTTTCTTGAAATATGTTTGGTGAAAATTGAGTTTAACCCTTGCTCCATTGAATACTGACGCATGCAATAGTAATATATATAGTCATATATTAAATATGTTACATGCACAGGTATTGCATATATATTAAATGTATTATACATATATACATGCATATTATCTCATTGTATCTTATTATATATGTATGACTATATTATATATTATGTGAATATATATAGCACACATATACATGTTTAAATACACACATAAAACACTTTTGTTATAGCATAGCCAATAGCAATCAAAATAGATATCAGGAAAACCTTAAGGTAATAGTAGAAGGTTCAGTTAAGCATTGATCCCAATTTAATTAACAAATGCATCTGTGGAATCTTGTGTTATATATATTTGTCTTCCCAATAGATAAGTGACATTAGAGTCAATATGATTCTAGAAGACCTGAATTTATGAAATGTGTGTAATTGCATTTACCTTTGTATTTATGAAAAATATTTGACTGGACAACTCACCTATCCTGAGAAACAATTTAAAACTCTATGCTCTATGACATTCTCTTTGGAAACTACTGATTTTTAATGGTATTTCCAGTAGATGGTAATGTTCTCACCCTCACTGGACCTATACTTTGTAGTCACTCAGCAGAATCAGCATGGACATTATTTGAAATTTGGTTCAGATATAAAGATTGATGACACTCCCCACATCAAGAAAGTGTGAGATGAAGTGTATTTCTCACATGAGGGATTTGTGGACAAACTTAAGGAGGGGGCTAGGAGATCTGGGATGGCTTGGGCAAAACAGTGGTTATAGCCTGGGTCTTAATACAGGTGAGAAGATGAGATTGTGGAAAAGTTCCCAAGTGTGGGAAGTTTACATTTCCTCTGTGCACTGAAAGAGGAGGTTCTTGTGCTTGAACTTAATTATTAGTCTGTCCAGATATGGGGCCAAAGGAGAAACAGAAAGAAGCATGAAAAGAAGTCAGCAGTCAAGTTTCAATAATGAAGTCATAGACTTTATTACATTTCACCCCTGAAGTCTGATTGGTAACTGAAATGTGCCATCTCGGACATGGAAGCAACCTAGATGTCCATCTGCAGCTGAATGGATAAGGAAGTTGCAGTACATATACACAATGGAATATTACTCAGCTATAAAAAATAACACATTTGAGTCTGTTCTAATGGGGTGGATAAACTGAAGCCTATTATAGAAAGTGAAGTAAGTCAGAAAGAGAAATACCAATATAGTATATTAATGCATAGATATATGGAATTTAAAAAGATAGTAAATTCATTTGAATCAGTTCTAATGAGATGGATGAAACTGGAGCCCATTATACAGAGTGAAGTAAGCCAGAAAGATAAAGAACATTACAGCATACTAACATATATATATGGAATTTAGAAAGATGGTAATGATAACCCTATATGCAAAACAGAAAAAGAGACACAGAAGTACAGAACAGACTTTTGAACTATGTGGGAGAAGGTGAGGGTGGGATGTTTCAAAAGAACAGCATGTATATTATCTATGGTGAAACAGATCACCAGCCCAGGTGAGATGCATGAGACAAGTGCTCGGGCCTGGTGCACTGGGAGGACCCAGAGGAGTCGGGTGGAGAGGGAGGTGGGAGGGGGGATCGGGATGGGGAATACGTGTAACTCTATGGCTGATTCATGTCAATGTATGACCAAACCCACTGAAATGTTGTGAAGTAATTAGCCTCCAACTAATGAAAAAATAAATTAATTAATTAAATAAAAATATTTTATCTGAAAAAAAATAAAAAATAAAAAGATAGTAATAATGACCCTATATGCAAGATGGTAAAAGAGACACAGATGTAAAGAACAGACTTTTGGACTCTGTGGGAGAAAGCAAGGGGGGGATGAGTTGAGAGAATAATATTGAAACATGTATATTACCATATGTAAAATAGATGACCAGTGCAAGTTTGATGCATGAAGCAGGGCACTCAAGGCTGGTGCTCAGAGTGCACCAGGATAGCGTGTGGAGGAAGGTGTGAGGGGGGCTCAGACGGGGACACATATGCACCCCAGCCAGATTCATACTGAATTATGGCAAAACCCACCACAACATTGTAAAGTAATTAGCCTCAATTAAAGTTAAAGTAAATTATTTTTTAAGAAAGGAGAGGTCTCTTATTTGAAGCTGAATTTAAGTCTAAATTGTGGCACCATATGTAACCATCGGTAAAGAAAATGAAAAGCTCTAGAAGAGCATATGCATTTAGTCATCCAAGATACTTGAGGGCAGCCAGGAAAGGATGTCCACAAGTGCCTAGGGCATTTGTTCAAATATCCAAGTGATGTCATTGACTTTTACGTGTTGTCTAATTTGTTGGGAAATGTGAGTAACTTTTGTCAGTATTAATTATTCACAAGCATCAAAAAGGATAGTGAATCAAAATTCCATGTACTCAATCAATAGAAAATTTAAATTTCGTATTTTTACTTTCAGGTTTTGTTGGCTAGCAGACGCATGCTAAGCTATGATCAGGTTTCCCCAGTAGTGCTAGTGTTAGAGAACCTGCCTGCCAGTGTATGGGATGCAAGAGACGTTGGTTCAATCTCTGACTCAGGAAGATTCCGCTGGAGGAGGGCATGGAAGCCCACTCTAGTACCCTTGCCTGGAGAATCCCCATGAACAGAGAAGTGGGTCAGGCTATAATCTGGTCCATAGCATCACAAAGAGTCAGACATGACTGAAGCACCTTAGCACGTATGCAAAGTATTGTCAGCATCCTTTGCTGCCTGAGAGTACTGCCCCTTATTTAGGACTTTGAGAGTGGTAGTGGTTTAAATCATATATTTGGATGTTTTTGGACAGTCCTTGAGTGGTCCATCTTTAGAAAACATTAATTGCTTAACACTGTGGACTCCAAGGGCGGTTTCAGTGTCCCACAATGTCTTTATCAGAACAGGGCAATTGGCAAAAATATGGTACATATAGGAACAAGGCTGGTGTAGTTTGTTTAGGGGCAAGAGCTCAAGAGAATTAGTGTGTGTGTGTGTGTGTGTGGAAGTCATTCAGTGATGTCCGACTTTTTGTGATCCCATGGACCGTATAGTCCATGGAATTCTCCAGGCCAAAATACTGGAGTGGGTAGCTGTTCCCTTCTGCAGGGGATCTTGCAACCCAGAGGTCAAACCCAGGCCTCCCTCATTGCAGGTGGATTCTTTACTCTGTGAGCCACCAGGGAAGCCCTAAAGATGGGTAGTTTGGGTCCGTTGTTACCTCATAGATCATCTGATTCCAACATGACTGTATGGAGTTCGTTCTAATGTGCTTAAGCTTGGGTTCCACCCTTTACCAAGGATGTTCTAGTTTAGGTACCAAAAGCAGCAGTGAGCTCTGTCATGTGTGATGGTGGAACTTCTGTCCTGGCAATGCATGAACCTATGAACTGCTCACTCAGTTAAACCTAGCAGGCTCACCAGGGAGCCAAGGAGTTTAGGAGAGAGCTGACCTCTTCAAGCACTGTGGTGCCTAGCAAGGAAAGGAGGACAGCAGAGAGCATCTCCTCCTTTAGGAAGACTATGTCAGGAAGCCCAGGTTTGACTCTATCCTGTAAACCTAATCATCGTTTGAGCAAGGAGGCTTCAGTGGTTGTGCTGAGCTTGTGGGGTGCTGTTACTATAACCCATTACACAGAGAACAGCTGACTGAAGTCCTGTGAGAACCTCAGTTTCTAAGCAGCTTTGATATGTAACTATGAATTGCTGCTCTCATATCATGGAGTGCAGCCTTTCGCATGAGAAGCAATTTGCAGCCATCAGGAGTTATTCAGAGACTCTTAGCAGCATCTCCAGGCAAGAATACTGGCACAGGTTGCCATTCCCTTCTCCAGGATTTCTTCCCCATCCAGAGAGCAAACCCACATCTCCTGCATTGCAGGCAGATTCTTTATCATCTGAGCCACCAGGGAAGCCCCTACAAATAATAGGAGGTAGTTAGCTGCAAGAACTCTCTCCACTGAAGAAACACCAGCAGGTACTAAAAGATGAATATCTTTTAGTATGAATATTTGCAGTATGAATTCGCAGTACGAATATCTGTACTGACTCCTGGGCTTTCTGCTATAAACGGCTCTGTTTGAACTGGGATGATTTGTGAGTGAATATATATGTATTCCAGTATATGTAAATGTAAGCATGTTAATAAATCCAAAAGCCAAAATGACCTAAGAGGCGTGGGGCTTGGTTGATAGCAGTTGGTGCTGACAATGTAGCAGGCGACTTTTAACTGCTTAGGAAGGAAGCAGATTTCAGTGGATCACAGGATGCCTAAGAACTTTACAGAGACGTCAGATTCCTGGACGATCAGTAGGGTGATAGCCCACCTCTACTGAGTAAGAACAGTGATGAGCATGTGTTTATTCCTGTGAGTGAATATTCTGGCAGGAACATGTCATTAGTGTAGTTCTATACTTGGGTGCCTAGAAAGAGTTGTTCTCTCTCTCTCTCTCTCTTATGCCTGACTCTCTTTGTTTTTTCATGACTAATTTGATGGGCTCATATATCACAAAAGGTTTAAAGGTTTAACAGTTTTTTCCCTGAGCATTATCTGGCTGAGACACACAAGCAAATGGTTAAAGAATAACCATTTTCCCTTAGCCCAGCATCAGTCACAGACACACAATCCATTCAGTGTTCCACGTAGCTCTGGGCTTAGATACATGATTCATGGTTAACTTGAGGGACAGCCCCAATCCTGTGCTCATGTCTTTATATGCCAGATATCAAAACTGATTTAAGTCAGCACAATTTTAACAGAAGGTCAAGAGGACTTGACAAAATGAGCACAACTTAAAATGCAAGCTTGCCAGCAGCAAGGCTGTCCAGACACTATGTGCAGAGGAAGTCAAGAGCCAGAGGAGAAAGATCTCAAAGGTGTGGTGATCACAGCTCAGAGCATCTTCTGAGTATGCCCATTGTCATTTTTGGTCACTTTATCAAAGTTGAATGAATGTGAAATGGCTCAGTTGTCAAGGTTGGTGACACTCCATTACCACGAGAACCTTGACAGTTTATGACTCAAACGAAGGGTGCTTGGGGAGAGCTAGTCAGGTGCAAGCTGGTTTGGACCCATTTGGACAAACTAGAGGGAATGAGTTGGGCATTCACAGTGTCAAGGAGGTTGGACTGGGAACACATGCATGGGCGAGAGACATGTCCCATCAGTGCCAAAGGAGGAGATGCACACATGCAAGGACGTTTTTTTTTTTTTTTAATCAGCCTCACTACATGTGGTGCCAAAGGGAAAGGAAAGGAGAGACTTAAAAGAGTCAGCAGTCAAACAAAAAAAAGGAGTCAGACTATTATAACCTTCCAAGTCAAATAAAATGGAACTAGGAGCACACAACTCTTGCCACTTTTACAGTATTGAGTATTATTATATTAGCAAAAGCAATGATATTTGCCCCACAATGTTTAGTGTCTTCTATTTGCAAGGCATATGCTATATACTTAGAGACAATTTTATTATTAAATGCTATTGAATAATTATCCTTGAAATATCACAATCTTAACAAAAAACTTATATCATCATTCCCATATGTGAGGGAGATGAAGAGAAGAATGCTTGGGTACAAAATTTTTTACTTAAGACCTCAAGAGTGAAAATGAACGTTGCTCAGTATTGTCCAACTCTTTGCCACCCGATGGACTATACAGTCCATGGGATTCTCCAGGCCAGGATACTGGAGTGGGTAGCCTTTCCCTTCTCCAGGGGATCTTCCCAACCCAGGGATCAAACTCAGGTCTCCCACATTGCAGGCAGATTCTTTACCAGCTGAGCCACAAGGGAAGCTGGAGTCTTAAGATTACATAATTACGATCATATAGTTTACTCTGTAAAATCCCCCTCTTTCTCAACTGAGATACATAGAGACTTTAGAACACTATATTCTAAGCCTTAATATCTCTCTTTTTGGCATTTTTGTAGAGGGGAAGTCTCATAAGTTCCTACTTTATCCATTAAAAATTTCTCACAATTTACAACTGTGTTTACGTAGGAGTTTTCAGTGCACATGTGGGAAAATGTACTGAAAAAATATTTATGTGCTATACATAAATATAAATATATACACACAAACACATTTATGCTTATATGTAGCATAAAATGTTAATTCAATTTATTTTATTTATTCATATACCTTCAATAAAAGATGAGTATCAGAATCACACTAATTATATATACATATATATATATATATATATATATATATGCTTTTCACCATTAATGATTAGGAGTCCCTTCAGGAGGTGTGAGTTAGTGAGCTTTTGCTAGACTAAACAAGAATGATTATGCATTCACATTTTCTTTCTTTGGGCATTTTATCCTCTATTTATGATTAGAAGCTATACCTTATTTGCATAAACTAACTTATTTCTAAAATAATATCCAGCTGAGAATGGCTAGAACCTGGGATATTTCTCATCACCTTTTTTTGCATTAGTGAATATGAGTATGCTAATAAGGACATAATAGCATTTATTTGCAGCTGACTTTTGCATTTCACATTTTCTGGGTGCCAAGGATTCAGAAGCTAATAAATATAATTTAAAATAAATATGCTGTAAGAAACCTCCAAATTGCATTTTATGATGTAACATACTATGGTCCTTGCCATTGATCAGAGTTGGTCCATTATTCTATCAATGCACAGACTATGGTAATGACCCAGGAAATCACAGAAAAATAAAAGTCTGCAGAGCTTGCTTTATATTAATTTTAAACCTACTTCTGAAAAACAGTAAACCAGAGGTAGAGCCAACAGCAAGGATTCAAGCCCTCGAATTAGGTGTACAGAGTGTCCATGCATAGTGTGTTTTCTTACATATTGAAAACTATAAATGGGTCAACCTGGATACAAGGACACAGTGAGGTTTTTATAACTGATGAGAATTGTTCTGATCTTGTCTGCATTTCACATTGTAAGACAGAGTTTAAGCCAGCAAGCTTCATTGGTCCTTGGCATTAAGACAAGTTTTAGGTTGATTATGTGGTTTAATAACTGATTTATTTTTTAATTATCTAGGTATGTATTAAATGTTACATTGAATTTCAGTATATATTTAAAGACTAAATCATTACAGCTGACCTTAAAGGAATGTTAAGATTATCAGAAACCTACAAATGTGAAGGAAGAAGATGGAAATTTCCTGTGAATTAGTGATAAATTCAAGAATAAAATCCACAATTACTCATCATGGAAGCAACATTTTTTTCTTCTTTCTACTTCCTCTTATACAGTTAATCATGTGTATTATTCATACATGACTACATGTATTTAAAAACTTCAGATTATTTGAAACTATTAACACTAACTCAGATTCAACATTTTTTGGAGTGATTATAATTTTGATATATTATTTTTGTTGTTTTTGTTTAGTCGCTAAGTCATGTCCAACTCTTGTGACCCCATGGGCTCTAACCCCCAAGCTCCTCTGTCCATGAGGTTTCCTAGGCAAGAATACTGGAGTGGGCTGTCATTTCCTTCTTCAGATCTTGTGGATCCCAACCCAGGGACTGAAACCGCATCTCCTGCATTGGCAGGCAGATTCTTTACCATTGAGGCACAAGGGAAGCCTATAATATTTTTACTTGTATAAATATTATTTTTTCAATAAATAAACATATTTTTGCAAAATAAAGTTTGCTTATTTCTCAATAAGAAATACACTACCATACACAATTTATCTTACCTGTATATAATATTCATGCTACTTTAAAAGAATATCTAATTGTATAAAATGGTATATAACTTGTCATTAACATAGAGTTTGGGTTAAGCAAACATTTTACAGGTTGGTGTGTATCATAAAATGTGGTAACTTTATACAATATTCTTAAATAGTTGAGATCAGTTTAAATCAGTAAATGATATCCATCTATAAAACCATTGCAAACCTCAGCAAACGAAGATTTCTCTTAATGCTGCTTTCTATTTACATTTCACAATTCTCTTTATCAGCATTTCTATTAACCATCATCTCCTCTTTGACATTTATTCCTCCCCAACGGACAGGCAAACAGATGTTGGCACAGCTGGACTGGATGCTGATATTTGTCTCTCTCGGCTGGGTTTTCTGATACACTGAGGGCAGAGTCCTCTCCTTTCTTAGGAGATTTAAGAATTCACTCTACTGTGTAATCCTTAACTCACTAGCATTAAGGTTAGCTGATGTTAAGATCACACAGTAATTGTTATTTCAAATCTGAAGTTACTCACTACTCACATTTAGCCAGATGGTGGGACATTTTAACTGCTTTGAGTCTTGATGAAGTGAGTTATTCAAATAATATTTTCAGATTATTGAGGGTTTTTAAATGAACATTGTCATACATAGGAGATCTTTACACAAAATATGCTGTGAGATATGTTACCATTTGTGTATAAAAGTTAACATGTAGAAGATAAACAATTTGTATACGATTGAAATAAAAGAAAATTATAAGAACAGAACATGCAAAAATTTCCTATTCCTGATTATTAGGGAAGAGTGTGCTGCATGAATGTTCATGAAAAAATGTTCGACAGCATGGTCTAATTTTATTTCAAAAGGCTGTTTTCTAAAGTGGTTGTATTGTTTTACACTCTCATGGGCAGTATATGAAACTCTAGTACCTCTACATCAACAGTTGGTAAAGGCAGATTTTTAAAAAAATAATTTGGTTAATATATATACTATTTCATCCAGTGGTCTATTCATTTAGGTGGGGAGTGGTAGGTCGCTGCAGTCCTCAGGTATTATTACCATTAATTTTTTTTAATTAGGGCATATCAACTAGATTCCTTTCCCAGTAGGTTATTGAACCTAAATTTAGACTTCCGTGGTGGCTCCGACATTAAAGCATCTGCCTACAATTCAGGAGACCCGGGTTCGATCCCTGGGTCGGGAAGATCCCTTGGAGAAGGAAATGGCAACACACTCTAGTACTCTTGCCTGGAGAATCCCATGGATGGAGGAGCCTGGCGGGCTACAGTCCATGGGGTCACAAAGAGTTGGACAAGACTGAGCGACTTCACTTGAAGTGAATTACTTTCAATATAAGGGAAAAATACCTTAGTAACCAATAGTTAATTAACTGATACCCTCCCTCTCATGTTGTAAATTATGCTTTTAAACATCTATTAGTGTGTGACGCTTTTTGAATAATGAAATTCCTTTCTATCTTTAAAACATAAGCAAATTCTTTGTGATGCCTCTTCTGATTACATCTGGTTGCTATAATTGCTTTTCAGCATTAGATTTTTTTTCTTTTTTTTGGTATCTAAATATATATATTTAGATATCTATATCTATCTATCTATCTATATATACACATACCATTGTTTTCACACTTGAGATGCTAAATTATAATATATATACACATATGTGAACTTTTAAATTTCAATAAAATAATTTGAAATTCTACAAACTAGAAATAAAACATTTGATATTAATGTATTTTTCATATGCTATACATATATTTCACATTGTTACCATTTTTTAGTTATTCTGCTAATTAGCAATCATAGCTTTATATTTTATAGCTGTGACCCATGTTCTCAATTCATAAAAGTTAGATGAATTCAGTTAACCCTAGATTATAAGAGAACTACCAGTGAACTTATATCACCTGATCAATGTGCTTCTCTATTTCCCATTATATGTTATTTTATTTTTTTTGTTCTAATAGTTCCCTTTAAATATACAATTAAACATTTCCACCTAGAATCATTGTCTTTAAACAAATATACTAACTCCACAATACTATAAAGGAGAAAGAAATGATCATCTCTCTGTAAGACTGTATCTTCCTATCTTTACTCAGGTTAAAAACAGATATATCAGTTTCACAGTATTTTATTTGAGAAAATGCCCTAACTCATCTGTATGTTTATCTTTTATGTTTAATAAATGCTGGTTAAATAAAAGTGGTATAAATAGATTCCCCAATAAAATGGCAATTTAAATACATCTTTCCTCTGAACAGCTTAATATGAACAGGGTAAGGTGGAGAATTTTATATAACTGTATCTATGACACCTTAAAGGGGCCTATGCAGAAATGAAGAGGGAACGTGGATATAATTTTCTCGAACACTTGAAATAACTCAAAAATGTGTCATGATTTTGCTTCATTTTCAGTTTTCTCTGTATGGTGTGGTTGTCTTCCTTGGAGATATTTTTTTAAGGGTTGCATTTTTCATTGACAAAATTTACATTCAATGTTAAGGAATTTGGACTCTTTGTCATGAAATCTGTTGGGGTTTTCCTCTTTTTCATGCTAATTTGAACCTGTCCTTTTGTAGGTCCCCTGCATTCTCTCGCCACTGGTTTCCTTTGCATTGTATTCTAGTTGTGACTTGCTTTTTTTCTGAATCACAATTATTAGTCGTTCTTTTATTTGTTTCATTTTGATAATGTACATATTTGTATAATATTCATTTCAGAAAGTTTTTAAGACAGAAAAACTTACCTATACCTGAAAGTGAAAGTTGCTCAGTTGTGTCTGACTGCAACTTCATGGACTATATAGTCTATGGAATTCTCTAGGTCAAAATACTGGAGTGGGTAGCCTTTCCCTTCTTCAGGGGATCTTCCTAACCCAGGGACTGAACCCAGGTCTCCCACATTGCAGGCAGATTCTTTACCAGCTGAGCCACAAGGGAAGACCAAGAATACTGGAGTGGGCAGCCTATCTCTTCTCCAGTGGATCTTCCTGACCCAGAAACTGAACAGGGGTCTTCTTCATTGCAGGCAGATCCTTTACCAACTGAGCTATCAGGGGAGCCTAAGAAACTTAAAAATACCTCTATCCTGCACACAGATATGACTGCTAACTGACTAAGTATAGAAATCTAGACTTAAAAGCACTTTGACTCAACTTTGAGAGCATACATGAATTGTTTCCTAAAAACTCATCCAGTTGAAAAGATATTTGGGCAAAAAATTGATGTTATTTTGTAAAACTTTTCACTTAAAAAATATTTTAAACTTTTCTATTTATCCTTAGATTTAATATTACTAGGATCCATGGATTTCTTGTTTTCTTTTCCTTTCAATCATACTGCTCAACTTTCATTTTAAATCTAAAAACTCTATTCTTTATCTACTAATTGATTTGACAAGTTTTTCATAGCATAATTATGTTATGAAGAATGTTTTAAATTGCCAATATCTACATTCTAAATTTTGTGTTCTAAATAGAATAAATAAATAAATTCTATGTTCTAAATAGAATGTTTGAAGTTCTAAATTGTCATCATCCATAGAATCATGGAAAAAGCAAGAGAATTCCAGAAAAAATCTACTTTTGCTTAATTGACTAGGCTAAAGCCTTTGACTGTGTGGATTACAACAGACTGTGGAAAATTCTTAAAGAGATGGGAATAGCAGACCTTCCCCCGACAGATCTATATGCAGGTCAAGGAGCAACAATTAGAACCAGACATGAGACAACAGACTGGTTCCAAATTAGGAAAGGAGTATGTCAAGGTTGTATATTGTCACCCTGCTTATTTAACTTATATGCAGAGTACATCATGCAAAACGCCAAGCTGCATGAAGCACAATCTGATACCAAGATTGCCAGGAGAATTATCAATAACCTCAGATATGCAGATGACACCACCCTTATGACAGAATGTGATGAGGAATTGAAGAGCCTCTTGATGAAACTGAAAGAGGAGAGTGAAAAAGTTGGCTTAAAACTCAACATTCAAAAAATGAAGATCATGGCATCTGGTCCCATCACTTCATGGCAAACAGATGGGGGAACAGTGGAAACAGTGACAGGCTTTATTTTCTTGGGTTCTGAAATCATTGTAGATGGTGACTGCAGGCACGAAATTAAAAGATGCTTGCTCTTTGGAAGTAAAGCTGTGACCAACCTAGACATCGTAATAAGAGGAGAGATGTTACTTTGCCAACAAAGGTCTGTTTAGTCAAAGCTATGGTTTTTCCAGTAGTCATGTATGGATGTGAGAATTGGACTATAAAGGAGACTGTTCAGTTCACTTCATTTGCTCAGTCATGTCTGATTATTTGTGACCCCATGGTCTGAATCACACCAGGCTTCCCTGTCCATCACCAATTCCCAGAGCTTACTCAAACTCATGTCCATCGAGTTGGCGATGTCATCCAACCATCTCATCCTCTGTCATCCCCTTCTCCTCCTGCCTTCAATCTTTCCCAGCATCGGCGTCTTTTCAAATGAGTCAGTTCTTCACATTAGGTGGCCAAAGTATTGGAGTTTCAGCTTCAGAATCAGTCCTTCCAGTTAATATTCAGGACTGATTTCCTTTCACTGGTTGGAATACCTTGCAGTCCAAGGGACTCTCAAGAGTCTTCTCCAATACCGCAGTTCAAAGTATCAATTCTTCGATGCTCAGCTTTATTTATGGTCCAACTCTCACATCTATACATGACTACTGGAAAAACCATAGCTTTGACTAGATGGGTATTTGTCAGCAAAGTAATGTCTCTGCTTTTTAATATGTTGTCTAGATTGGTCATAGCTTTTCTCCCAAGTAGCAAGCATCTTTTAATTTCATGACTGCAGTCACCATATGCAGTTATTTTTGGAGCCCAAGAAAATAAAGTCTGTCAGTCTTTCCATTATTTCCCCATCTATTTGCCATGAAGTCATGGGACCAGATGCCATGATCTTAGTTTTTTGAATGTTGAGTTTTAAGCAAGCTTTTTCACTCCCCTCTTTCACTTCCATCAAGAGGCTCTTTTGTTCCTTTTCTCTATCAGGTCTTGAAAGAAAAGAAAGCTGAGCACCGAAGAATTAATTCTTTTGAGCTGTGGTGTTGAAGAAGACTCTTGAGATTCCCTTGGACATCATGAAGACCAAACCAGTCAATGCTAAAGGAAATCAGTCCTGAATATTCTCTGCAAGGACTGATGTTGAAGCTGAATTTCCATACTCTGGTCACCTACTGCAAAGAACTGACTCATTAGAAAAGACCTTGATGCTGGGAAAGATTTAATGCAGGGGGAGAAGAGGACGACAGAGGATGAGATGGTTGGGTGGCATCACTAACTAGATCGACATGAGTTTGAGCAAGCTCTGGGAGTTACTGATGGTCAGGGACGCCTGGTGTGCTGCAGTCCATGGGGTTGCACAGAGTTAGATATGACTGAAAGACTGAATTTACTGGCTGATGTTCTAAAGAATGTTCTAGACTCTGGGGCGTTAACTCCTGATTAAGGAAGATCAATATTATTACCACTATGGAGGTTACATTACATTGAGGAGAGACAGGCAAAAAAAATAATAAATAAAAAATACATTACTAAGTATATTGAGATTTAAGATAAAGAAATAGTAAGGGAAAGAGGGAGGTTAAGTAGATCAATGGTACCTGAGGAGGTTAAAGAAAAATAAAGGTATCTGTTAAGTCCATCAGGTTAGGGTTCATTCAGAAGTTAATGTTTGTGCAGACTTGAAGGCAGTGAGAAAGTTAGACATGCCTATGTCTATAGAAAAAGCATTATGCTCAAAAGAAGTTCCAGAATAAACAACAGCAGTCAGAACACCCCCAGCACGTCTGAGGTATGATCAAAGGCCGGTGGCCAGCAGGCTGAAGCAAGGAGGAGAGTAATAGCAGAGGAAGTCGGAAAGATGGGGCTTTGTTGGTCAGTTAGGACCTCAGAGGTCACTCAAAGAACGTAGCTTCAAGTGTGAAAGAAACAGGGATTCATGGGTTATGAATAGAGAAGCATCACAATCTGTTTTTGCTATATTTTTTAAAAGATTTTTTTTTATGTGGACCACTTTTAAAGTCTTTATCAAATTTGTTGGCCCTCCCTGGTAGCTCAGTTGGTAAAGAATCCACCTGCAATGCGGGAGACCTGGGTTCAATCCCTGGGTTGGGACAATCCCCTCGAGGAGGGCACGGCAACCCACGCCAGTATTCTTGCCTGGAGAATCCCCATAGAGAGAGGAGGCTAACAGGCTACAGTCCATGGGGTCACAAAGAGTCAAATTTGTTACATACGACACCGTTTCTGCTATATATATGTGTGTGTGTGTGTGTGTGTGTGTGTGTGTGTGTGTGTGTGTGTGTATTTGGCCATGAGGCATGTGGATCTTAGCTCCCTACCAGGGATAAAACCTGTGCCCCCTACATTGGAAGGCAAAGTTTTAACCACTGTGCTACCAGGGAAGTCCCATAATCTGGATTTAAAAACATTGCAGTGAAGCTGTGATGAGATGGCTCTTGAGTTCAACAGGAAATTGGGGAGACCTACTTATTGCATTCACCCAGATGAGGAGAGTGGCGAATTAGATTGGGGAGGCTGCATTGGAGGAGTAGGAAGTAACTGGATCCTTCGTGTCTTTATCTTGTTCTGAAGTCAACAAGATTTCCTAATGGAATCAATAAGCTGAGTAAAACAGTCCTCATCTTCTTGGAAATGGTCTTCTGTGTAATCTTTGACTTAGGGATTTGGTTTAAATATTAAAATGACATCATATGCTCCCCCTCTTTCAAAGATTGTTAAGCCCTCCCCCATAGGGCACGAATGCTTTTCTTGTTTTGGGTTTTTATTTTTTCAGTAGCATTACACAGCTCTAAATTATAGTTACTTTAAAGCTATTCTGGGTGGATGGGAAAACAAACACATGTTCTAAGCTCTGGTATGATAAAACATAATCCCATCAATATTTGTAAGACAGAAATTTATAGAGCAGTTTTAGATTTATAACAACATTGAGAAGGTGGTATAGAGTTTTCCCATTTACTCCTACCCCCACATATGTAAGGCCTCCTCCATTATCACATTGCTCACTAGAATGGTACATTTCTTACCAAAAATAAATCTACATTGACATTTTCTAGTTACCATTGAGTCAATAGTTAACCCAGACTTCACTCTTGGTGTTATGGATTCTATGGATTTGGACAGATGCCTCTGGGCTTCCCTTGTGGCTCAGACCATGGAGCCCACCTGCAATGCTGGAGACCTGGGTTCAATCCCTGGGGCAGGAAGGTCCCGTGGAGAAGGGAATGGCTATGGACTTCAGTAATCTTGCCTGGAGAATTCCATGGACAGAGGATCTTGATGGCCTACAGTCCATGGGGTTGCAAAGAGTTGGACATGACTGAGCGACTAATACTTATACTTTCCTAATGACATGCATCCTCCATTACAGTATCATATAAAGTATTTTCACTGCCCTAACATTACTCTGTGTTATTGCTTACTCATTTTAACCCCCACCACCAACAGGGAGAATTCTTAAGTCTTTTGCTACATACTGCCACATTTTCTAAAACACTAACAATTTATCCACCCTCCAAAAGAGAGGCTGACATTGTATTGCATTGTTTGAACTTTAATTATAATATCCTCTAGTAATTAATGTTGTAATTATTAGGAGATCTTGATATTATTAAATTGACCTTAATGGTCTTTAGCTGTGAAACACTGAGAGATGTATGAAACAGATATATTACACACGATGTTCATTCCACCCCTGTTACAGTAAAAGACCCACAGAGAATAGATGCTAATGCAAGCCAAGAATTTTTTTGAAATTGATACAACTGGTTCACCTTAACTAGACAAAAATTTACAAAGTTAACCAATTTTAGATAAGAGCAGACAGTGAGTGAAATATTATTTCAGAGTTTTACATTTTAAAGCATTAAATAATATAAGCTGAGCTATGTGGAATAAAATGTACTTACTTGTTTGCAAAATGCAATTTTCCCTAATTTTAATTCACTAATAAAAGAATGAATTGTTTTCTTAAATTTTCATTTGTTCTCTGTTATACTTGAATTGACTGAAATCTTTAGCCATTTCAGTAGAAACTCTCTTAGAGCACAGCTACATTGTATAGAGTAATTTTTAGATAGCTTTTATGAGAGAAAATTTAATTAAATTTTCATAGCTGAATCTGTATCAGGCTTTTGATGATATAGCACTTAAAGCACAATATGCATTTTATTAAATAAAAACTAACAATCCATTTTGTATACTTAGTCATTAAGGAAAGCATTATCTCAAATTATTGAGGCAAGAGTAGAATGGTAGTCAAAGCTAGAAGGACTTAAAAGAAGGTAATAAGCCCAGTTAACATTAACTATCTGGTATTTTATATTTTCCAAAATTACTCTATCAGCCTTTCTTTTATTTACGAATTTGACGGTCTTCTATGGCAGGGTCCCATGCTTGGTTAAAGAGAGATGGCTACAAGGCAACTCACAGGCACTTTCCTCAAGATGCTCACCTCTGAGTCAGTATAAACAAAAGATTAACAGAGAGACATCCTGTGAATGCATGTGCATCTAGAGCATGGGACAAGGGCTAGCAGAGCCTGAGAACTGAGGGTCTTTCATATGGACTGAGGGTGAGAAGCATGAGTTTTAACAGAGAGGTCTTCCTCCCTGACGTAGGTTGAAGAATACATCGGGGGAGAGTATGTTGGGTAAATAGTGAGTCTTCTAGTTAAAGGGTCCTGCTTTGGAAATAAAGTAGAATTCAAAAACCCCAAGTTTTGCACGTCCACCATCTGTGGCTCTTCTATCTCTCACTCCTCAAACTCAATGCCTCATCCTGTCTACCATGTATATTTTCAGCAACATTCTCAAGCACTTTCTCCAGCCTGTGTGTGTGTGTGTGTGTGTGTGTGTGTGTGTGTGTGTGTGTGTATTCAAGTAACAGATATAAATCATGGAAACAATCCACTTAAGAAATGTCCCTGACTTCCCAGAACCTACAAGATAACAATCCCTAAACCTTATAATATCTGGATATGTGTATGCTTTAAAAAAAAAACAAAACTGGGGTATACTTGCTCTACAATGTACAATGAAATGAAACAGCTATATGTGTACACGTGTCCCCTCCCTCATGGAGCTCCCTTCCCGCTCTGTCTCACTCCTCCAGGTCAGCACAGAGCTCCAAGCTGAGCTCCCTGCACTATACAGCAGCTTTCCACTAGCTGTTTTACTCTTGGCAGTGCACAGAGGTCAGTCTCAACCTCCCACCTCATCTCACCCCTCCCCTCATGTCCACTCGTCCGTTCTCTGCATCTCTATTCCTACTCTGCAAATAGGTTCATCTGTAACATTTTTTTAAATTTTTCTAAATTATTTTTAAATTTTTTTTCATTTATTTTTATTAGTTGGAGGCTAATTACTTTACAATATTGTAGTGGTTTTTGCCATACATTGACATGAATCAGCCATGGATTTACATATGTTCCCCATCCCGATTCCCCTTCCCGCTTCCCTCTGGGAGGGGATCTCCACTCCCCATCCCTCTGGGTCTTCCTAGTGCACCAGCCCTGAGCACTTGTCTCATGCATCCAGCCTGGGCTGGTGATCTGTTTCACCCTTGATAGTATACTTGTTTCAATGCTATTCTCTCAGAACATCCCACTCTCGCCTTCTCCCACAGAGTCTAAAAGTCTGTTCTGTACATCTGTGTCTCTTTTTCTGTTTTGCATACAGGGTTATCGTTACCATCTTTTTAAATTCCACATATATGCATTAGTATACTGTATTGGTCTTTCTCTTTCTGGCTTACTTCACTCTGTATAATGGGCTCCAGTTTCATCCAACTCATTAGGACTGATTCAAATGAATTCTTTTTAATGGCTGAGTAATATTCCATTGTGTATATGTACACAGCGTCCTTAGCCAATTCATCTGCTGATGGGCATCTAGGTTGCTTCCATGTCCTGGCTATTATAAACAGTGCTGCGATGAACATTGGGGTACACATGTCTCTTTCAGATCTGGTTTCCTCAGTGTGTATGCCCAGGAGTGGGATTGCTGGGTCATATGGCAGTTCTATTTCCAGTTTTTTCATGAATCTCCACACCGTTCTCCATAGCTGCTGTACTAGTTTGCATTCCCATCAACAGTGTAAGAGGGTTCCCTTTTCTCCACACCCTCTCTAGCATTTATTGCTTGCAGACTTCTGGATAGCAGCCATCCTGACTGGTGTGTAATGGTACCTCACTGTGGTTTCGATTTGCATTTCTCTGATAATGAGTGATGATGAGCATCTTTTCAAGTGTTTGTTAGCCATCTGTATGCCTTCTTTGGAGAAATGTCAGTTTAGTTCTTTGGCCCATTTTTTGATTGGGTCATTTATTTATCTGGAATTGAGCTTCAGGAGTTGCTTGTATATTTTTGAGATTCATCCTTTGTCTGTTGGTTCATTTGCTATTAATTTCTCCCATTCTGAAGGCTGTCTTTTCACCTTGCTTATAGTTTCCTTTGTTGTGCAAAAGGTTTTAAGTTTAATTCTACATATATGCATTAATATACAGTACTCTTTTATTTCTGATTTATACCACTCTGTATGATGGATCTACATCAAAAAAGTAAAAACAACCCAATTTAAAAAAATGGGCAGAAGACACACCACTTTGAACTCAATCTACAGTCCTAGAACTAGGCTAGTCTCCACCTGTCCTTATTCCATGTGAGTCACTGTGAGTTGTTGACAGCCTTCTGTTCTTAGCCCTGCAACTCTTTGTGTCTGCAAACATTTGTTTTCAGTATGCAGAATCCTCTCTCTCACTCTCCCTCTCATTCTACACACTTTCATCTTCTATCTGGAAGTTCCTATTTGTTCTTCAATATTCATTTGAAATGTAACTCCTTTAGTGAATCATTTATTACCCTCCTCAATGTTAAGACTGTCTTAACCATACTTTGCTTTTCAGCCCATGAAGAATCTTATTTGCAGTCTTACTCTTTGATGTAATTCATTTCTCATAGATGCAACACCTCAGCCTTGAGAATTATGCAAGATAAATGGTATACTCCCTACCTATATGGATATCACATTTTAGGAAGAAAGAGAGACATGTCAGATGACAATTAAAATACAAGGTGATAAAAACATAATGAGAATATAGATAGAGTGTCCTGGGAACAGATAAGACAATATTTAATCTGAACTTTGGTGGGAGATGGAGGAAAAGTTGGTCAGAAATAGCTCTGAAAAGAAAGTAATATTTGAGCTGGCCTTGCCTAGTTAGTAATGGGAGTATTGTGGTGATAAAGGCAGAGACCAGACATAATCTCAGATGGCAATGCTTGTTCAAATATGAAACTGGACCCACACTCTGCTAGGTTCATTTTTGCTAATTGACATCTCCTTCTTGGTAAGAGATTTCCGACTCCTACTGAAAATGGCAGTTATTGCTAGGTCATGAAAGAAAAAAAAAAAATTCTATGACAGGAGTTTAGGCTTCACTGCAAGAGCAAGAGGGTCATTCAAAGTTTTGAAAAAGAAGATTGATGTAATCAAGTGTCTCTTTAAAAATAAGGCTGGAAGGCAGTGGGGAAAACTCATTGCAATACTTGAAGAAATATGGCTTCCCAGGATAGGGTCAGGATTTTATTGTAGAAATTTAGAAGTTCAGCATAGAGAAATAAGAACTTGACCTAGAGCTGTGACAGTTGGAATGAAGCAGAAGGGAGTGAGCTGGAGAGTTATTTTGGAGATAATATATGTCAAACTTCCTGACCAATAACAGATACGGGATACACCAGTGCCAGGGAGACTAGGTTTCTGTCATGGGCCCCCGGCCCGTAGCAGTGAAATGAAGCAAAACAAGGAAGGCAGGCACACAGTGGGAGAATCTACTCACATTTGCAAATCTTGCACTTTCCATTTCATGAGACTCATTATAGATACAATTTTATAAAAGGTTAACAAACATTATTTTAGTAGCTGGAGATGCTAAGATTTATGTAATTTTTCTATTGGCATTTAGAATTGGCAGACTTTCCCCCTATCACAAAATAAATTTACATAGACAGGTATAAGGATAACATCATCTAAATGCTTTGAAGTAAATTTCGAAACCAAAAGGAACATGCATGTTTGATACGCAAGGGTCATTTTTTTTAGGGAAATGAAGTTAGAGCAGTGGAAATATACAAGAGCTCAGAGAGAAATCTATAACTTCGCCATTTTACAAGTGAGTATTGATAAATGACAGTAGATTTTCTAGCTCCTGATAGTAAGTGTGGTCAAAAACAGAAGATGGTAGTCAGGAAAATTTGACAGTAGGGTATTGAACGAGAAGTACTCCGGCTGCTCCTTTTAACTAAAATCATGATGAGGATTATCATGTAGCCAAATTTATTCA